>NC_072026.1:9132923-10332923 GCF_027791375.1 Indicator indicator
GATTTACTCAGGGTTTTGGGTTTCTGCCAGGCACTGCGGGATGGAAACAAGCTAGCACAGATGGAAGAGGCTCCACTTTTTCCTGGAGAATCAATCAAAGTGATTGGTAAGCATACTATTGAATACTACACTGAATGCTATTAAATGGCTAGTTTATTTAAAGAAACAAATATTCTTTCCTTTTTACTTTTATTATTTTAATTTAATGCCACTTTAAGAAGGAGAAATTGGTTCCAGAGGATGACTTTATTCACATATATAAATGTTCCTTTTTTTCAAGCGTTAGTTTGGTCCATGTAGGTATGTTAGTTGTATTTGTGCTTGGGGTGCCAGGGATGCTCTGTAGGTTGAAAAGCTTCAAAATTGTGATATCAAAGAAGATGAAGATATGTAAAACTTCATTTTCAGTTCTTAATGAGATTTGTTTTGCTTTAGCCTGTGATAGCAATCTCTGCATTAGCAGTGCAGTAGTTGGCTAGAGAAGAGTACTAGAGCTTCCCAATAGAAGTGAAAATAAGGTATGGGCATATAACTGAACTACTTGGAGCTCAGTTGCAGTAACTGCCCATTTGGATTCTCTCTCTGAGGTGAGTGTGGGTGCTGTACACCTCAGCACCCACCAGCAGGGACCAGAGCTGCCTGCAGCTAAGAATACCAGCAGGTACTTTGTTACCTGCCTACCCTTATTGCAGCCAGTGCTAGCTGAGCCTTGCCCCAATTGCTCAGCAGTTGCTGAGCAGCAGAGGGACTGAGGAATTTGATTGTTTTCATTGTTGAAGTAAAGACAGCTCTTTCAGTCCTGATAGTATCTGAGGGGTAGGCCTTCCTATTGAGGTCAGGCAGTAAAATCTTTAGAGAGCTGCAAAAGTCTTGCTGTTTTAGAATGGATATAGATTTGTATGGAATAAATGTGTGCAATGGTAAAATTGGTCTGTTTAATTGGTCTGTTTTCCAGCTAAAGATGTTATGTATATCTGTCCATTCATGGGTGCAGTCAGTGGTACACTAACAGTGACAGACTTCAGGATGTTTATCAAAAGTGTTGAAAGGGTAAGACCTTGCTATCTGATTGCATATCCTTTCAGATGGGGGTGTTGCTGAAGTAGATTTCACAAAGTGACAAATTTGGTGTGAGTTATAGTTGAATGTAATGAAATGTACATGAAAAATCTTAGACTGTATTCCTCCTAATGTAACAACATCCTTTTGTTTTGTATAAAAAACTCAGGATCCACCTTTTGTTGTGGATGTTCCCCTTGGAGTCATAAATAGAGTTGAAAAAATTGGAGTACAGAGCCACGGAGACAACTCGTGTGGTATAGAAATAGTTTGCAAGGTATGGCATAGTAGAGATTGACTCATATTGAAGTATTTTCATTTCATATTTCAACAAGGGGATCTGTATGCACTTGCTGGTTTTCTGTCTGATCAGTTCCCTCTATTTTAAACCCTGCTTCATTTAGATAATTATTTCAATTCCTTTTGTGATACTTAGTCTTAAACACTTCTGCCTTTTGTCTCGAGTGGATTTATAGGAAAAGTGGCTATTTTTATATCTGGCAACTCTAATGATGATCTTAGTCACCATACAAACACTCACAGAACTCTAATGTGGGTTAGATTGTGTTAGTCACTTAGTGCTACATATGTGCCTTCCTTCAATTTCTTACAACTTTCTTTCCCCTTAATTTATCATAGAGTAAAACAGTGTAGCTTGTTTTTGTCAGGATATGAGAAATCTGCGGCTGGCCTATAAACAGGAGGAGCAGAACAGATTGGAGATTTTTGAAAACCTTGTAATACGTGCATTTCCTGTTTCGAATGGGCTGGTGAGTCTTAAGATGTAGAAGAGGCTGTCACTGGCTCTTCCTCATTTTTGGAAAGTGTCGGTGGGGAAATACAAGGCATTGAAATGTTGATTGTTAGAATCTGTTACAGAGCAGGAAAGCTACTCTGATTCCATTTCTGCTTTGCATTAGTTCATAAAACTTTACACTGTGTCCTGCTATCGGTGAAGTTAATTTGGACATAACCCCTGACATCTAGATTTGCCTAATGTTGCTGATTAAAAATGTGTGTGTATTGACTCTTACTTTCTGCAGTAGATAATTCAGTCTTGAAGTTCTGTCTAAAACCACAGATAGGTACAATTAGTCATATTATTAGTTAGCTGCAGAATGTTATTTCAGTTGCTTATACTGGTTGGGGAGTAGGAGACCAATTTCCTCAAACTGGTTATGCCATCGATGTGTTGTATGATAGCTGGCAAGTAACATCAACTCTGTGTCCTGTCTTGGTTTTGTTAATTGCATAGCATGTACTTGAAGGAGAAAATGTGTCGTGCAGTTTCTTTCTAGCACAGTGTGGTCCAGTCTGACTAGAAGGTTTTATGTGTGCTGTTTAGAGTTTTACAAGTGTTAAATATGAAATACTAGAAGGGTCACTGTTTTAGAGCTTATTGGTCAGTACACCCCATCAGATAGTAATTTAGGCTTTTGCTTTGCTGTTCTTAGCCTCTTTTTGCATTCAACTATAAAGAAAAGTTTGCTGTTAATGGCTGGAAAGTGTATGATCCAATGGCAGAATATAAGAGGCAGGTAAGTTACATGAGTATTTGGTGCATTTATTTTTTTTTCTCATATTTCCCCCAAAGCCATTCAAACAAGAAAAATATTAATGAAAACTCAACATTTTCAACTCCAGCTGCACGCAGAGACTGTCTGGCTCCCAAATTTAGATACTAAAACACCTGGTGGCTTGACTATGGTAGTGTTGAGCACCTGCTAAATTTGATGGAGATAACAGGTGCCGAGTGCTTGAGCAAACTGGTCTGTCTCAACATGCATTCTTAAATACACATTTTCAAGGTGCTGTTGCTGGAAAATACAGGCTTTGAAAATTTTGGGTTTGAATAAGCGTCATTAAACAGAAGGATGACTGTAGTTTACCATTGTAAATCTACAGTTTCCTAGTTAGAAAAGTATTTTTATTCCACTATATGATCACTCTAACTTAGTATGCAGTTTATTCAAATTATTATTTTGCATATAATTTTTAAAGGTAATAAATAGGGAAGACTTTTAATGTTTTGGTTTATGGTTCAACATGAAGATCTAAATTTTACAGCTTATTTAAAAGAAAAACGAGGGTGCAGTTTTTTTAAGCAAGTACATAGCATATAAACATTTTCATCACCCTAATCTCAGATATGTGAAGGTCTAACCTGAAAAATACAAAAACTGTCTTGCTTTCATACAGGGCTTGCCCAATGAAAGTTGGAAAATATCCAAAATTAACAGCACCTATGAGCTTTGTGATACATATCCTGCAGTTCTTGTTGTGCCAACCAGCGTAAAGGACGATGACCTCTCAAAAGTGGCAGCATTTAGAGCAAAAGGCAGAGTTCCAGTAAGTGAAACTTTTACAAGGAGGTACAAGTACTCTACAAAATTGTAGCTTATAAGAAATTCTCAGAGTTCTTTTAGATGTTTAGAATCACTTTGTATTTCAAGCTCAGATTTGGGATGAGCAGTGCTAGTGTGCCATCATTATGGTTTTGTGCCAGCTTGCCCTTAAATTTGCGTTTATTTGCCAGGCAACAATGCCATGCAGGCAGTGTGGTTGTTTAATTGCACTCTGGCCTGCTGCTTTTATAGTGGTATAGTAAACTAAAATTATTTTCTTTCCTTACAGGTTTTATCCTGGATTCATCCTGAAAGCCAGGCAACAATAACACGATGCAGTCAGCCATCAGTAGGCCCAAATGATAAGCGCTGCAAAGAAGATGAAAAGTATTTGCAGACAATAATGGATGCCAATGCTCAGTCACATAAACTTATCATCTTTGATGCCAGACAGAATAGTGTTGCAGATACAAACAAGGTAGGCTGGAGTCAAAACTAGCATTAGAACTTCTATGCTACAAGGCTGAAGACTGAGTAAGAGATGAGGATGAGGAGAACTTGATGTGAAAAACAGACAAAAAAGGGTCTCTAAAGAGGGTTTGGGAAGGAACGTAAGTTGCTGGTGTCATTTTGGAAAGTCCCATCAAGAACTGAAGGCAGCATGAAGGCATAACAGAAATGATGTGGTAAAGCCCATGGAAGACCAGTGGCTTCAGTAATAAAAAGGGGAGGGTGTGTATATGTATTATCCAATGAAGCCAATTACAATTAGAAATTTTTTTTTCACCTAAAAAAAAATACTGTAGTGCTTTGTAGAAAGCAAAAGCCAAAAGTACATTGTTGGTGCTGAAAAACACTCTCAGAGAATACTGAAACCTGACCAAAATAGTACTACGTATTTTGACGTCTTCTACGTGTTCTTTTCTTTGTTGTCTTTTTACTTTTTGAATGACAGGCAAAAGGTGGAGGATATGAAAGTGAAAGTGCCTACCCAAATGCAGAGCTGGTCTTTCTGGAAATTCACAATATACATGTGATGAGAGAATCCCTGCGTAAACTGAAAGAAATAGTTTATCCTACTATCGATGAGACTCGGTGGTTGTCAAATGTGGACTCAACGCATTGGCTGGAATATATAAGGGTAAAACACTTTTGATGAGAAAAATCATTTGGGTTTTTTGTTAAGCTATGTTTTTAACTTGCATTGCTGAAAATACTACTAAAATAATATGTTGATCAGATCAATCTTGTAAAAAAAAAAAAAAAAAAAAAAAAAAAGCAACCACCAAAACCAAAAAAACCCCAACAAGAAGAATTTTTAAATGGTCACTTAGAACATAGCATTTTGAGCATTCCATAATAATTTTGTATTTCCCCTTTTATGTATTGGTAGGTAGTGAGTTAATTCCTGATAGCACAGGATTGTATTTAGTGTTGGACAATGTTTTATTTTCTTGAGAGGGAATGTTTGTGAGCAGACCAGGGTTATCCTTGCTTTTTGGAAGAATGCCCTGGGAACTTCAGATTTTATCTGAACAGCTGCCAGAAGGACTTGATTGTAAATTCTACAGTCTTTCTCATCCTTTCCTCCTTCAATGCAGTGTTGGTGTTCATGTGTCAGGCACCTATATTTTCATGGACTCTTTATAGTCAGTGCTTTACTGAGTTATAATCTGCTCTGTTATTTGGCATAATATTAAAATAAATCACCACCATACTGGTTTTACAGTCTGCTTCACTAATCTATGAAATATTTTAAAATAGATTGTTTCATTACCCTGTTTATTATAAGTATGGATGAAGTGGAATTTCTTTTATTATCAAATGGCTTAAATGTCACTCATGCAAAACGTGTTTGGGATTGTTCATTCCTTTTACCCTTTTCTGTTAACTAGTGCTTGTTAACTGCTGTGGAAGAACCAGCAGAGGGAGCAAATGCTTAAATTAAGAACTAAATAAATGTAATGGTCTTTTGGGAACAGGTTAATTTCCTTATTCACTAAAAGTGGGACTATTCCAAACAGCTTTGGGAATCTGAGTATCTGGAAACTTTTTTTTTATCAGCCTGGTCTTAAGTACAAAAACCTGTTTTTAAAAATGGAATTGTTTGAGCCAGCAGTCACCTTTCATTGATGTTGTCTTCAGTGGGGTTCCTGACCTTAGCAAGTGTCAGAAGTGCACTTTGATACCTCTGTTGCACAGATGACAAAAGCAGAAGAATTTTGCTTTTATCCAAGACTTGCCACCTTCCTTGCCTATTTGATTTGGCTTGTAATATAGGTTAACAAATCTATATCTTTGCTCAAACACGTTTTCTGGGCTTGGAGCAGTGTGATTGTGTCCCAGTTTAATGAAATGCATCACTGGAAATTCACCTTCATAGCACTGGGCACACAGAACATTTTGATGGTGGTCCAGGACTGTCCAGAGAGGTACCAGTAACGATTTGTGTGTGTGAAGATGGCAGTTAACAGCAGGAGTCACTTGATGCATTTTTGTACACCCAGGATGTGGTGCCCTGCTCATATCCCTCCCCCTCAGAGTATTTTCTGTCTTTTAGGGTAGAACTAGTGTTAGTAATTATTTTTAAACCCATTCTCATTTTTGAACTGATCTAAAGTAATTCATTAGGAGCCCTAAGTTAAATACTGTGTTGGTTGCTAAGCTTTGAAACATTTTCGGCTGTACTCCCTCATCTGCATTCTGTTTAGAACAATTTAGAGCAAGGTATTGCATACTCATATTTTATACAAATTCATTTTCTGCTTTTATCAAAGACCAAACTGTCTCAATATTTGCACTTTTTCAGTGCAGTAGAGCTTTGTAACTAAAGTAGTTGGTGATTAATGAGTTCAGACCACAAGCTCTGTTCTCCCATGGAAGCTTTTATATTGTTTTCTGCTATTTCCATCCTGGCACCCTTCAGTTTTACCATAAATAATACAGTCAATGAAAGATACAGTCAATGAAAATTGTCTCTGAAGCATGGTTCTTGAAATAGCTTTGAAGACTGGTCTTGTGCACAGCTGCTTCAGTGGATGCTAGCTCTCTTGTTTCCCAGAAGATGTTTTTACATGCCTGGGAATGGAAGAATACAAATGCTTTGCAAGATTCCATTTTCTAATGTTGTGAGATGCAGAACAGGAATTTGTCTTGTGGTCCTATTCTAGTGCTTGTTTCATTCACATATTTTGCAGTGCCACAATAGGCAATGTTGCAGAGACAAATCTTCACAGGAGAGAGGTTATTCAAGTTTTAAAAAACTGCAGAGTGGCATAAGAGAACAAGAGAGGGAGTTTGTGGGGTAGAAGGCTAACACATTCACACAGGTGATCTCAGTCCTGTGCCGCATCTATCTTATGCTGTCCAGCATGCTTCTTAATCCAGGCTGTTACTGTTCCTTGTCATGGCTTGAATACATGTCTATTTCATTCACCAGTGAAGTGGCACAGGCTCCCAGCCAGGGATTTCTGTGTTTGTTTGTGTTGTGCTTTTTATTTAGATTAGCTGGAGAGTTTGTCCCTCTCCAAACTTAGTATTTGACAACTGAAAACTGAGGAACAGTGATTGAACCTTTGGAATAGGTTGCAGTATTTGTGTCTTTTCATCATGATACAGAGTTTCAGTTTTGAGTTGGAGAAGGGATTCCCAGGTTCTTCTACCATATGCTACTAATAATGGAGAGCTGGTAAGAACTGTCTCCTGGACGTTTTTTGTTACCTCTAGGAATATGCATACCACCATTTGGAAATCCCTCATTTAAAGCAATGTCATCCAGGTGCTTAACTAATTTGAAATTTTAAAAGAGTGAAAGATCGTAGCTCTTTTTGATTTTGGTAGAGTTTTGGTTATTGTTTAATATGCTTGGATTTTGTTTTTCTGTTTCTTTAAGATGCTTCTTGCTGGAGCAGTGAGAATTGCAGATAAAATTGAATCTGGTAAAACTTCTGTAGTGGTTCACTGCAGTGATGGCTGGGACAGAACAGCACAGCTCACGGCACTGGCTATGCTCATGCTGGACAGCTATTACAGAACCATCAAGGGGTTTGAAGTCCTTATAGAGAAAGAGTGGATAAGTTTTGGACACCGATTTGCAATGGTAAGCTAAAAGATCTAATGTGCAGTTTGTCACCTTCAAGGCTTTTTATTTTGAATAGCATCTTTTCTCACAATGCTCAGCTGCATTATAATTATTATTGCTGGTGTCCTTATTTTAATGGTGTGAGTGTGTCAGGGAATTGAGTCCTGTTCATTTTTAACAGGAAATCTGTTTGAGGGATGTAATATGAAGTAAAGAAGGATTAAGTGGCTTAAACATAATGGTAAAATGAATGAATTAATTTTTTTTACAAGGAATAGAGATTGCAGCATGTTGCTTCATCTTTAACGGTCTTATGAATGGAGAAAGAAGGAAAACAATTAAGGTGTCTAGAAGGTTAAATTGCTGGAACCATTATGCTGATTTAATATTGAAATGTTTATTTAATACATGGGCTAGTGAGGAATTAGGTCATAAATTATGATGCTATTTTGTGAGCTCTGACTCTTAAGTTAGGAGAAATGACATGTAGTTATGGCAGGTAGATATGGAATAATTGTCATTTCAGTACAGTCTTACTAGATACCTACTAGTTTGACCCACTAGGAGCAATAAATGGCTGTGCAGTGAAAGATGGGGAAACAACTGGCACAGTGCTTTGGCCAAGTGTCTTTCCAGCTTGGCTCAACAGCAAGGGCATATCCATAAATGAATATTGGGAGGCATTTTTCATAGTTGAAGAACACAGGTTCTCATTATGGAAGATCTACTTGTCTTGTACATAGTTGGAACGTATTTTAGATTTACTCAGGTTTAAATTGTTGGAGCAGTACCGTAAACTAGACTGAAATGAAAAGTTTGGTTTGACTTTCAGCGAGTAGGACATGGAGATGATGATCATGCTGATGCAGATAGATCTCCCATTTTCCTGCAGTTCATCGACTGTGTTTGGCAGATGACAAAGCAGGTAAGATGCTTAAAAGTGTGTTTCCAAGGGTCTCAGTCTTATCTTGGAGACATGAGTCATGTAGGAGACACATTTGCAGAGCAGTAGCATGTTGGTTGGGCTGTCACTGCACTTTGCACAAAGGGAAACCTTTTGCTCAAAAGTGAGGAACGAGGAGCTAGATGTATTGACTTGAAACCAAGACATTAGTAATCCTTTTTGTTTAAATTGGGCTTTCAAAGAATTGTCTGTTGACATAAAGAAGTCTTAATATGTTAAATTATAGAACAGATTTAGCTTCAGTTTTCCTTATTTGTACCTCCATGAGCGTAAACTGCTTAAAGGACATCAAAGAACAGCATATTGCTCTTCTTTAATGGTGTTATTGAAATAAGTTGTCCACATGAAGACTTTATTTCCAGGTAAATCAGAAGTGCTTGATTCCTTTTTTTCCTTTTTTTTTCTTTCCTCTTTTGTTTTTCCTTCTTAAAGCCCAGATCTGTGCTGTTACAGTAAAAGCTATTATACTGAAGTCTGTATAGTGTGTGATTTCTTTTGAAGAGGGGAAGGTAACACTCTGGTTCCATATGTTGTTAGCACTCCCAGATCTCTTACGTTGGTCTTCTTGTTCTGAACATGATTCTTAAAAACTTAGATCATAGTTTCCAAAACTTGTATTTGAAGCAGCCATCTTCGGTGCTTTATGAAAGTTCCCTGCTGTAATACTGGGCCCTTGTCCAGACTCTCTTGAAGACTTTCTCTTTCCATGTAGCTTGCTTCAGCATTTAATGTGCTCTTTAGTATGGCTTGAGAAAATAAATGAAAAATTCTGTCCCTCTCTCAGAGGAAAGCTAATAACAATAGCATAGAGAAGCAGTTCTAAACACCTGGAAGGAACAAAAAAAGTCCTCTGGGGACATCCTTAATTGAGAGCAGCCTCTTCTATTTTTGTGATCTCCCTTGCTGCCTCCTATTTCTTGCTATAAACAGTTTAGATCCCTCTAGTTAAAAAAAAAAAAAAAAAGAGTTGAGGAGTAGGAGGAAATCTATGAAACATTTTGCCAATACCACATCTGTTCAAAATCTGGTTTCAGAAACTTCTGAGGTTGTGTCAGTGTGAGCTGAAATTCCCCCCCCCCCCCCACCGACAATAACCAGGTTAGCTCAGTCTGGAAGCAAATGAAAGCTGTATTTACAAGCAGAATCTACAATCTATGATGAAATGCAATGAATATGTACAAATATACAAAAGTCACAACATTTACAAATATATACAATCAACAGAAAAGCACAACCAAGCTCCCTTTGCTTCTTTCCCAAAAGGGGACCTTTCCCAAGGGGCCTCTCTCCCAGGGGCTTCCCCCCCCACACCCCCCTGGCAGAAAGCAGAGTTAGCTAAAGCAGAAAAGTTGTTAACTTAGCTCGCCAAGGTCAGTGTGTGTTATCTTCAGCCAGAAGAGAAGAAGAAACAGCAGCTAGACAACCCAGCAGGTTTCCCCAACTGCAGACTCCCCACTTTGTTTTGAGTAGTAGTTCTTAAACATTTCTATCTACCCAATGGAAGTGTTTAGAACAATCGTTATTTTGCTTTCTTACACCCAAGAGTGACTTATTTACACTCTTTCACTTTCTCTGCTTGAACTTTGCAAAGAAAAACTAAAAAGACAGTTTTAAACCATCACAGAGGTACATGTACAGCAGTGGCTTTGAAAAATCATTGCTGTTACAACAGGGAAAAAAAAAAGAAAACGTCATTCCTGGAGAGTTCTTGCATGCTTATTTTTATTTTTCAGTTGACTTCAAAACCTAGAAAATAGATGTGAAAATTAGGATTACCTTGACATGGACCTGTGGAACCAGGATTCTGTTTTATCCTTGTGTAGATCTCTTGCTTGTAAAACAGTGATTGTTTCATTCTGTAGAATCCATGGTAAACATATGTGAAATGTTTGTTCCTAAGCTCGAATAAGTGTTAATGACTGCGGGAAGGTGTAAGGGCTTGGGTTTGGGCAGGGACTCAAAAGAAGCATATTTTTTTCTTTCTGAGTTCTGAAAATTACATTCTTAAAACAGCCAATTGCTACAGGGAAAGAATCTTTAACTTCCCACTAAGATACAAATTTCCAGACAGCTTCAGACAATGAAACTTAATCCTTAACAGCTTTATATTTTCCCTTGTTTTTATGATCTTTGTGACATACAGATATGGTAATAGAGAACTTTGGAGAAGTACATTGATACCAGATTTAATAAAAAGCATATGGCAATGTGATTTCCCTCCTTTGTTAGTAAATTCTGTGGATTTTGAATAGTAATTGTCAAATTGGAAAGGCCACATGTGATCTGTTGAAATACTGATGCCCTGTTAAAAATGAAAAAAAGTTGTAAAGTCTGTATGTAGCATTGCAACTCAGGTAATAGCTTTCTACCTTTCATGCACAGTACCCACATAGGAGGAAACTGTGTTTAAAGTTGGTAGAAAGTTGCATCCTGTTTGCTACTTGCTGTCATCTATTGCCAGAGATGCATTTTTCATGGGTTTCAGTAGTGTACTATTATGAAATCTAGTGTTCAGTTAACCCAATTCAGTTCAGTTTCACAATCCTAAAAGCTCTTTTGCAAAGTGTTTCACCTTTAAATGTTACTGTAGTACAGAAGGAGTTCATTGATTACAAAGCAAGTTCATTTTGCATGTCTGTGAATCAAATGCCAGTTGGCATCATCAGGCTTTTAAATAAGAGAGTTCTTTTAAATACCTCCCTTACAAAAACCCCCAACAACTCCAGCAGCATCAAGTAGGAGATTTTAATGACCTGTGTGTTCTCTCACAATTAGTGGATTTGACAAGAAGTAAATTTTCATTTGGGGAATTTTTCCACCTGAATCTTCAAACAGACACTAATGGGCTTGGAACTACAGAGGAAAGCATTTTTAGGTCAGTGATTTTTCAGCAGCAGTAATAGAAGCTTTACAGTCTTGATACATCAGCTCCAACAGTACAACTCTTGTACCCAAAGACAGGGTTTCAATAAAGTGCTATCACTTATTAATAAATTAGTTGGAGTGCAACCACTGATGTATGGAATTTTGAATATGCTTCACTGGATTGGAATAGCAGCCATGTCGGCATCTATCTGATTAGTATGGACCCGTCACAACACAGAGCCCTGATGTGACAAGGCTCATTAAGTGCTTTCAGTTAAAGAGAGTCCCTTTAGGAGAGGCTTTGTCTTCAAAGTTATTTCCAAATATCATTTTGATCTTTTGCAAATTATTTTTGTTCTGTCTGATTGCTGCTTTGGAATGGGTGCAGGAGATTGAGGTCTGAGACCTACTGAATCTTCTCCTGTCCTGATTCAGCACACCAGCAGTTCTCTTCATACTTTTTAAAAATCATTGCTGTGTTGTTAACATCTTTGTTTTGTAATTGAGTTTTGGCTTGATTTCCTGGAGAGAATGAAGTGCTGTAACTGATAAATTTTGAACATGACTCAAAAAGAGAACCTGATGATCTTAAGTTGCTGTACCTTTTATGAAAACAAATGGCTAGGGGTTTGAAAACAAAGCAGTGATTTGAGAGAGAAGCCCCAGTGTGAGCGTACTGTGCTGTTGGACAGTGTGTAGTCTATACGGGAGTCAGAGGAAGGAAGGATCTCTTTTGTCAGGCATAATGATAGTTTCCTTTCTCAAAGTTTTCAGTTGAAAGTTGGTATATCTTAGCTTGAAGTCTGGGAAAGAGACTGTTATTGTTGTTTTTTGATGTAAATCAATCTGTTTTAGAAGAGCATTGCTCAAAACATAGATCTTTCTGAGTTTTATACAAGCACACCCGTTGTGTGTTACTCAACTCTTTACCTTCAACATGAGTTGCCCTTCGTAAATCACAGATGACACCAAAGAGGAATTTCTGGATCAGCTAGGTCATCCACAGTCCCAGTTGCTGCATTATTCCTCCTAGCTGTACTTGGAATATTTTTCTTTTTTTTTGGTTATTTAGAGTAGCTGTTGAGTCACTCATGCCAAGGTGTTCAGTGTCCTTCAGTGGCACATAACAGAAACCAGTCTGCTGTTTTCTTCAGATCTGAAATGCTGGTTTGAGATTTTGCAATGTAGCAGGAAATTCTTCTGTATGAATCTATAACTTTGCATGTTAGACTTCTGGAAAGATGTATTCCTTTAGTGGGAATGAACAAAATTTGTTTCATGTGTCTTGAACATTAGTCTCTTTTCTTTCATGGTAATGAGAGAAATGCTACTTCTTAGATTTTTCCTTTAGTCTTCTAATTTTTTTTTCTCTTACATGTTTATCATTCTGAGTCTGTGTTTGAGACCCTTGTCATACTGAACGTGAAGTTATTTTGACACATCAAGCAGTTGCCATATGTAGTCCTCTAATAAAATTTGATTCCATCTGAATAGGTAGCAGCCCATGTGGTTTACATTAATTTCTTCCTTTTATGGTTTTTAGAGCATGACAGATTAATATATATATTAAACGTTTTGAGTGTTTTCAAATTTCTAACTCTGTTTTTCCTAAAATGTATCTGGTAACTTCAGCTTGTGAATAAAACACCTAGTGGTGCTCAGTGCAGTAACAGTTCTTTCACTTCAGAAGTACAGGATTTACTTTCCAATACAAAAGAAGAAGGATTAAAGGCTTACTGTGCATAGTTGATGGTAACTCCAGGGGTGAAGTGGAAAAAAGTAACTTACTCAGGTAGAAAGTAAAAGAAACATTTAAAATGTATGTTAAGCACATTGTATGTGCAGTAGTCTTTGTTATCCCATTTCGCTGCATGTTAGAATAGGAAATAAAATGATTTCTTATCCTGTAACAAGAGAATTAAAGCATGTGTTGGAAACAGTTTGGGTTTATTAGAGCTCCTTAAAATGGATTATTTTGTGTCACCAGTTCCATGTTAGCTGATGCTTCTGTGTTTGTATTCCAGTATACTTGCATAATGAATGGTTTGTCTCTGAGGAGTGTTTATTAAGAAGTATGTAGGTGAAATGTATTATTGCAATGGGAGTTACTATTTTCTTGAACATAATTGCTAAATAAGAAAAAAAAAGTCTTATCTGTATCTTTTTATTGTTTCTTATGTTGAGTTTCATCCTTTCTACACTGCTTAAAATGAAATTTAAAGTTATTTGCCATTTTTGTTTTTTCAGTTTCCTGCAGCCTTTGAATTCAATGAGTTATTTTTGATCACCATTCTGGATCATCTTTACAGCTGTCTCTTTGGGACTTTCTTATGTAACTGTGAAAAAGAGAGATTAAAAGAGGTAAATAATTAGAGTAAGGCCAATTCTCAATTTACTGTTTTTATATGAAAATGCTTAAAATGCAAGACCTAAGAACATGCAAACTGCGGTTTTGGGTACATTTGTCACACAGTCTTAAAAGACAACACAGGAAATTTCGTGGTATGAGAGATGCCTTGCTATTAAATGAAATGACACTCTTAGAATCATAGAATCACTAGGGTTGGAGAAGATCTTTGAGACCATTGAGTCCAACCATAACCATGACCACTACACCGTGTCCTGAAGCTCCATATCTACGCACTTCTTGAACACTTCCAGGGATGGTGACTCCATCACCTCCCTGACAGCCTGTTCCAGCACCTCACCCCTCTCACAGTAAAGATATTTTTCCTAATGTTCAATCTTACTTTGCTGCTACCTGTTCAGGGGTTTGAGGGTTTTAGAATGTTGTCTTTCAGATATTTCTAGCCAATATGTGCAACTTTAAATCAACATTATCAAATTATGTTAGCATTTCTTTTGATGTTTCCAAAGGAATACCTATGGTTGACTTTGAAAGTCACAGTAGAACATAATTAGATAGAACATATGGTTGGTGTTTAAAATATCTAAATAAATGGAGTTAGGACTTCATGAAATACTTCCAGTTTGGAAAAAAAAAATTAAAAGTATGTTAATATTCTAAGTACCTTTGCTTACTTTCAGTTTTGTTGATTTAAATATTTAATATTTTTTAAAGCAAGTAACAATCCCTTGCCACATTTAGTTTTATACTTTTTTTTTTGGTTTCTCTGTACTGCTTCTGTAGAGAAGAGTTGCATGTAAATACCACAAGATGGAGCTGAATAACATGTTCTCAGCAAATGCAGGGTTTCCAGGCAGCTTTCTTTCATAAATGAATAGTCAGATGCAATTCTCAATAAAGAAATACAATTTAAGACACAGCAGTAGTAGAAACACATGTTTTACAGCACTAAAGGAGGGTAAAATTGCAGCATGAATCTGATGTAAGTTTAGATTTCCAATCCTTGATGTAACTATGATTGTGCTGATTACATTTAGAATGATACAACTTGCAGAAGTGCAAATAAAATAGACATTTTAAAATGTAATATCAGTTGATAAGAGCAAATAGCGTGAGTAGGAGAATTGAATAATTATTTTTCACAGATGCTGGGTTTGGATCTTATGAACTATATATCTTTCTTGTCAAAGCTATTTTTTTTTTAAGTTGGTCAGTGTGTAACCATGTATTTAAGTAGCTGTAAACATTGCAATGCAGCTTTCATTTTCTCAGCTAGTCCTTAGTGTCTCTGAAAACTATATTCTTGAAACTTCCCTATTGGACCAGAATAAGTGTTCAGATGTTTTGCTAAAGATTTAAAGCTGTTTAATGATCAGCTACTGGAAGTGTTCTCAGAGTTCTTGCCATTTTCTAATAAGTAAGATAAATCTGACAGATAAAATTACTAATATGTAGAAATCAACCTCATATTAAGGTTTTGCAATCCATATAATGAATATTATTTTATTTTATTAGGAGGTAAGCACAAAGACTGTGTCACTGTGGTCCTATATAAACAGCCAGTTAGATGAGTTCACAAATCCTTTCTACGTGAACTATGAAAACCATGTCCTGTATCCTGTTGCCAGTCTGAACCATTTGGAGCTATGGGTGAACTACTACGTCAGGTGGAATCCAAGGATGCGGCCTCAGGTATGAGCTTTCATGTTTAAATGAAAAACACAGAGATGGAAAAAAAAAAACAACTCTTTTTCATAGTGTCAAATGCAGCATTTGATTTCAAAAGTGCTCGTCTGCTGCACGTATCTTAGCTGATAAGAAGACGGTGATTTTCTCAAAGGAGATGTGGGATGAGTTCAAACTTAGTAGGATGATGTTTTCACCACTAGAATAGGGAGTCACAGCATCACTGTATTGGCTTGTGAAAGGTAACAGATTAACAGGGTTTTGTTGTCAGATGACGACTTTCCTAACACTTCTACAATACTGTGTGAGGCTTTTTACTGCTTTTATTGCCTTGACCTCCTTGTAGTGTTTAGTGTGCTTTTGTTTTCAATCATGTTTTGCCATTTACCAATGATGATGTAAAATATAGCAGCAATTTCTGAAAGAATTGGGCTACATACTGACTCATTTTGTAGGCTTTCTAAACTTAGCATCACATGGATGCTTGTTTTCAATTGACCTTTACTGTTTCAAGCTGGTATGCTAAAGATTAAACACTCCCTGTATGTGCTCCTTGATTCATCCAGTATTTGCTCTTACAAGTAATGTCTGCTATTCAGATAAATCTTTGCATCTCTTCAAAAACTCCATATGCTCTCCTGCTTAGAAGTCTGAAGAAAGAACATGCAGTTTGTGTCACAACCGTAATGTATCTGAGGGTGCTACACCATCTCTTTATTAAGATAACATTCCAAGGTACCCCCAAGCATATTATGATAAATTACCTGTATTAAGTGACTGCTCAAAAGCTGCTTTCATCTTCTAGCAGTCAGAATGAGACGTGAGTTTCAAATTTATTAAGACACCCACAAGTCAGAGGCTTTTGTAAAAGATGGTGTTCCAAGGTTAAGTTTCAAGGACAGTACACTGGTAGAAGTCCAGGTGTCAGAGAAATACCTTTTAAGGTCCTGGGAAAGTCTAGCTTGCCTGCTTTCCTCACTGAGGTGTTTCTTCTGAGCAGCTTAGTTTCCCTCACTTGTTCTGTTGTGGTTGATCCAGTCCTCTGACTGTTAGGTACCTGTTAAAACCTTGAAGATGGTATATTTTAATCTTTATGGTTTTAAAGTAAATTTGTCAACTGCTTTTTAGCACAGTGTCATCTTTCCATTAGCCTGTTTGCTGGAAAACATTGGTGTGGTTTATGCATGTTTTAGTATAACCAAACTGCAGCAGTGGCAGTAGTTCTGACTTGTATTTAATTGAAATCTGTAGGCCCTGAATGTGAGCAGGGTTTGTAAACACATACAAAAGCTAGTCCCTGTCCAAAAGAGATGAAGGTGAGAGAGAGATGACATAATGAAAAAATAGCAGAATTATCATGCACTTAGTGGCAAACTCTGCTCACTGCCTCTCTGGTGGAGAGTGCTCTGCCCACTTCTGTTGGAGAGTACTCTGCAGGCACTCCAGCATATGTGAATCATTGCTCTTCATTGGTCTTTGAGAACAGGTCCCTCAGATCAGCAGGTTGAAGGTAACAAAATTTGATGATACTGGTAACTGCCTTAACTTCAGTATCACCTTTTTTGTTGAAGAACTAATACAACTGTTTGGACTCTTTAGTTCTTCCACATTACCTTTATCTTGTGAAGATACATCATGACTTTCCTCTTGTCATTAGCCTGAGTTTATGTGATATTTGTAACAAATATTTGGAAGTGTTTCACCTCTACTTGGATAAATTTGCTGCAGAAATTAGAATTTTTTGTTGTAGTGTTATGTTCTTCAGCCTAATTATGAAAGCACAAACTCAGGCAAGCATGTAAATAAATGGTCCTTGTAATCACAATATACTAACTTTGCTTTCTTCTGTATTTGTGTTGTCTAGTTTCACACTGTTAGCCAATTCAGTAACATTCAGTCCCATTCAGTGACAGAAAAAAAACCTCAGTGACCATTGTGACACCCAGCAGGTCTTCACTTATCTTCAGTGAAAAAAAGTCTTAATCAGTGGGTTTATTAAAAGAACAGGCATTGCTGCCTACTGATAAAAGGTGTTGTTGTTGAATACCTTTTAATGTAGTTCTTTTGGTAACCAACTGGAGTTAGAGAAAATGAAATACTTAATGTGAATGAAGAGCTCTGTGATGAATAGCAGTTCAAGGCAAACTCATGTGCTGCTCTATCAGCTGCAGAAACTAGAAAAGGCTTATTGTTTTCTTGGAGCTCACCAAAAAGGAGAGATGTCTAGTAGGTGAATTTAAGGGAAGGTGAATAATAGTCCTTTAATATAATCAGAATGGATGTTTGATACCCATTTTCAACCAACTTTGTATTATGGGAGAGGAAGCTCACAGGGCATGTTTTGGTTTGAGGCAATATCTTCAGGTTTTCTCATTTCAGCTTGAGTAGTGAGTGAGGCTTGAAGGGGCTGAGAGAAGTTAATCATTGCACTTCACTGACTTCTCTATTGGAAATAAGCATACATTACCTTTATTTTTAATTTCAAAGTTACTGAATGCAAACTGGATGCAGCCATTTAGTTTTGCATTGCTGTACTCTGAATATCTGTGTCTCATCAGGCTTTTAACAGTACAGTAACGTCTGAGATATTCTCCATTGCAGTAGGACATACAGAGTTTAACATTCCTATTTCTGGAAAAATTGCTCATAATGCTGTGTCTTCAGTTCTAACCAAGTTTTGTGGAAGGCTGAATTGGTGGTTTAAGTGGTGTTTATTTGCATCAGAGCCCCATTTTAGGATTACATCTGTATTGCAATAAATCCTGTGCACTAAGGTAACACACAGCCTCTTTCCGTAGGGTTCAAAGCTCAAGTGTCTTAGAAGTGAACACTGTGGAAAATTCTAGGTTAAATATGGACTTCTCTTGTACATTCCATTTTCACTAAAGTACACTTCAACAAGGTCATTCTAATTCTTAAGTGAAATAAAATGTTCCTTAGTTTCAGTTTGGAGGTATTACATCATTATTGACTTCTTGTCCCAAGAAAATTAGATAAATTTTAGTCCTATCTTACTTGAATTTCTTGGCTGAGGAGATTTTTTCAGATTTTCCCTTTCCTTGGGTTGGAAAAATGTGTATTTGCATGTGACATATGGAAGACAAGCTCTTTTCATTCTCTCTTACAGAGGTGGGTACCTACTACTGGACTTAAGATGACTCTGCTAGTCTGGAATAGATAAGAAAGTATGGTTTTGATTTTTGTCAGTTGATATCATATACTTCTATTGCCTTTTCTGTGTAGTCATTCAGACTTTCTTGAGACTCTTGAGGGGTTCTGTCTGCCAGATGTCTGTTAGTTATTTGCTTGGGCAACTCCAGAACATGGGGAGAACAGAAAAAATAATGCTTCTGTTTATGACTTCTGCAGGGGCAGTATTTTTGAACTAATGCATTCTTACCATTTATATATGCAGAACACGAGTAACAGTTCTGGTCCTTTCAGTTCAATCTGTGTCTTGCCTTCTGAGAAATGGCATCTTAACCCATGAAGTACAGGGCTTAAACTTGTGGTTTAACCATGGGGTGGTTTTTGTTCTGGGTTTTTTTCATTTTTCTATGCCTGGAAGTTTTCTTTCAAGCTCTGTTGTGGGAATTTGGCCACTGGGATAGAAATCATGTCACAGGAATCCCTCTAAGTTTTTCAGATTCATTCTGTGTGTGTGGATATAAACTACAGCACAGGAGGTTCCACCTCAACATGAGGAGAAACTTCTTCACTGTGAGGGTCACAGCACTGGAACAGGCTCCTCAGAGAGGTTGTATAGTCTCTTTTTCTGGAGACTTTCAAGACCCATCTGGATGCATTCCTGCGCTAGCTTCTATGGTCCTGCTCTGGCAGGGGGGTGGGACTCAGTGATCTTTGGAGGTTCCTTCCATCCCTTAACATCATGTGGTCCTGTTGATAGGTTAACACTTGGCTTGAAAAAAGAAAATGAAAAGGTAGGAATAGATAACTGGTTATTTAGCCTGTACAGAAATGACTGGAAGGCAGATAAATAGGTTACAGTGTTGCTTTGTTTGTTTTTATGCTGTGTATAGAATTGCAGAAGGATGTGATGTGTTGAACAGTTGAGTGATTAGATGTCAGTTGAAGTTCAGTGTCAATGAGCACAAAATATTGCATGTTTAAAAGAACACATAAGATGTTAATCATCACTGGAAAATGGTTGAGAATAAGCTGGAAAACATAGTTAGTGAAATGCTTTATTCTGTATATAACAGGATATAACTTAGAGTCTGGCACTTGGGGTGTTCAGGTTCTTTATACCTGCCTTCAGTCACCTTGCTGGCCTTTTCCTCTGAGCGTGTTGACATTGGTTCTAGTATTTTCAAAGTTTGTACATCTGGTTTAACACCATTTTGTGGCAGGACAAACCCATCACATGGCTCTAGAAATGCCTGGCGTTGCTGCTCTGTCATCCATGATGTTAAGTCTATCTTTATGCATGAAAGAATGAGGCAGGAGACCTCAGGAGCAGGAATCACCTGGTGGGTTAGATAGCTGAGTGCTGCCCTAGCTAAGATTTCATCCCTTCATTTAGCACACAGTTTCTTGTGAGACAAAGCAAGTTTCTACAGAGCCTGAGAGTTTCCCTCTATCTGGATGTCTAAATCAAGATTTCCAGTCTGGTTTACTGCAGGCAATTTAGATCTGCAGATAAAACTCTCAGCGTTCAGTTGTTATGGAATAAAATATAGACTAACTGCTTATACTGTGTGCTGGAATGATCTCTAGGTATTGAAGAAAAAAAAAAAAAGGAGAGTATCCTGTAAGGAGCACAGCATCAGAAGATGCACAGAAAAGGAGAAACTAGTACTGTACAAATAAACTTCATTTTGGGGAGTTTCTAACATAGTTTGAAAGCAAGCATTCAAAGCATTGCTCTAGTCTATCAGAGCAATGCTTTCTAACTAGGCCATAAGTTTTAACAAGCAATGGCATCAGCTTGTGGCATGTAGGGTTTCCCAAGTCTGGAAGGCTATGCAACTGTTTGCAAAAACCTCTGTTCCAGTTCCACATGGTGGGGTTCATAATTTCTGTTTGCTAGTCATGGCTTTTGCAGGAGGCCAGGAGTTTTTGCTTGGTTTCTAAGGAGCATACCTCTACAATAAGTGTGTAAGTGTTGATTAATATTGAAAAGCTGCTGTTTTCATTGTGTGAGGTTGGCTTTTTTTATGCCTGTGGTGTTAACCAGGTTTTAAAAGTGAGTCTGTCAGAGTTCCAGCTCTTCACAGAGAGGAGCAAAAAGCTGAAGTGAAAGATACTGTTGTCTTTCCAGTGCAGAGAGCAGGGGTTTTTAAAAACTGACAGTCTTAAGTCAAGCAATGAATTTGAAATAACCGTTTTCCTCTGCAGCCTTTCTTCTCTGTTGCTGAAATAGATAAAGCATACTTGCTGAACGAGACAGAATACATTCACTGTTGAACAATTTCCATGTGCATGACTGTCCTTGAGCTAGTACAGTAAGACACAGTAGATATCCATCTAATTAAGACTTGGTGCTACTGTAAGTGAATAGCTATTATCGTTTCTTTTATGCCTATCCTTGTGTTGACAAATTTTGCTGTCCAAAAGCACTCTGGGATCCTGAAAGATTACTTGGGAATGAAAACCTGAAAGTCAATACTGCAAGTGAACTGTAGCAATTCTGTGAAGAGGAGGGTTTGGATTTTTGAGGAAAGGAAGCTGTCTTGTGTCTAGATGTAGTATGTATGTGGTACAGCATAATTGTACTTTCTGTGTGGGTGTAATTAATGCCCTCCAACTTTATCTTTCCTCAAGTCCTCATCTAGCAGGAATCACAGAAGCACAGAATGTTAGAGGTTGAAAGGGACTTCCAGAGGTCAAGTCCAACCCCCCCCGCCAAAGCAGGATCACCTAGGGCAGGTCACACAGGAATGCATCCAGGCAGGTCTTGAAAATCTCTAGAGAAAGAGATTCCACAGCTTCTCCGAGCAGCCTCTTCCAGTGCTCTGTGCAGTCTCACTGACACCATGGGGAGGTGGGGGAGTGATCACAGTGGGAAGAAAACCAGTCTCTGGCCCTTTTCCCCATTACTTAGTGCTGGTGGCAATGTCCTTACTCTTGTCTCTGCTTGGACTACATTGCTGTATTAGATGTAAATGCCACTTTTTTTTTTTCATGTTTTGAGTGATTTGATGTGATTAGAAAAACTAATTTTATTTCTCATAAATAGTCAAATAACAATTTTTTTTGAGGTTAACCCACCAAAATCTCTTCAAATGCAGTACATTCACCTTTACATTTCTACTTTCTTTTTACTGGAGTATTTTGTTAAGTAACAGAAATGAAATTTACTGGTTTTCAGCACTTTGAGGTAATAGTTTAAATAATACGTGGAAAACATCCTGAAAACCTAATACAAGCAGTGGCTCAACCAATTTTCCAGCCCAACAAACCTACAAATGTGATGCCAGGTTAGGTTTTATCTGTGTAGGCTCCTCTTGTGCAGCAGGAGGAGATCTTTGCTTCCCCTTGGAGTATGGACAGAAATGATGGGGACTTGGTGGTAGTGGCTGGGTGTTGCCTAGCAGCATTACTGCAGCAACACCCTGGGAAGCTGGCATGACAAAGGAAAGGATGCACAGTCCTCTGGATATCTGGTATTGATACCGTGGAGTAGAGCAGCAAAAAATAACATGAATGCAGTTGGATGATGGGTCCAGAGTCATCTTTTGAGCTTCCACTTCTAATTTAAGAGGCAGCATGAGAGAGTAGAAGACAGTCTGCTGTCAGACTCCCAACAAACTCATCTCAGTCAAATCAATTACGTGATTTCCTAACAGGACTGTAATAAAAGCTTGCCATGGAGACACTACTTGTGCTGTGCAAGTATACACTTCTAGGGTTAAGGTGCTAACAAGATCTCATAATAAACCATCTTCTCCAAACTTCTTGTTTCTTACAGAATCTGTCACTCTTCCACTTCCTTTTATTCTACACAGCGGCAAAGTAAAGGAGAACCTTATTCAGAGCAAGCCACTGCAGGTGTTTTTGTGAAGGCTGTTGTTACTCTCTCCTTCTGAAGAAGGCTTTGTTTGAGAGAGGAATCGCTCACGGGAACACAATGGTGTGAAGTGGCAAAAATAGAGATGTTTTCTGTAAGAATTTGCACAGGATGGTATGAGGAAGTACTGGCAGCAACAGGTCTGCCTGGGAGGAAGAGGGTCTCCTCCTCCTTCCAAGATGGAAAGAGGCTTCCAGAAAGCTGCACAATACCATGATTCTTTTTAGTTATCTTAATGGTTTCATAGATAGATAGATATGACTTGAGGTTGAGGCTTTGCTTTGTGCATTGCCCTCCCACTCCCCACCTAGTTCTCTGTTTTTTCATTATTTTACATTTGAATTGGCTGCTTTCTTTCCAGAAAGGAAACTTCCAATAACAGAATTGAAGGTGTCTAGGGCAAAACACAGCTCCTTGTGTCAGGCTGCTTTTCAGGTCTTTCTGTAAAAATATCTATGGTCATTTTTTTTGTTTTTCAGCTGCCTACACCAGCCAGTTTATCTCACTCAAGTATGTAATTCTAACATGGACTATCACTAACAAATCAGTTAGTGTCAGCTGTTTGAAAATCTCTAGCTGTTTGAAATCACTCCTAAAGTGCTAGAGATTTCTCTAGACTGAAATTGAGCAGAGCAGTCACTGTGCATGTGCTCATTTCCTGGGTGTCCTGTTTGATACCCACAATGCCAAACTGCAGAATTCCTGAGGTCTCTGTTAAACCAATTTGTGATCCAAGGTATGCAAAACCAGGAGGTGCTTGCTTCAGATCCTTGCCTGTAAAAGTGAATTGGTAATACTCCCACACCTCCTTAGGGTGCTGCAGAAATAAATTTGTTTCTTTACATGAGATGAAAGTACAGAAAAGGAAACTTAAGCATTTCAAGTTCAGAAGAATAAATAAAGGATGGGGTCAGACACTGCAGAGAAAACTAAATATTGAATAACTGCTCACTAATTGAGTAGCATCAAACTGTGCACTGAATAAATGAGGAGTACAAGGGGGAAGCTAGTGTTTTAATGTTTATTTTACCAACAGTTTTATACAGATGTACAGCAAGGCTGAACTGAGTTTGGAGAAATAATCTTCATTCTGACACCACCTCATTTTTTGAGAGCATAATTTTGCAATCTTAATGTTGAAGAGGTTTTTGTGTGACTTGAATATACACAGACTTTTTAAATGTCATTATTGTTATTTAGCTAATTTATTTAAAGACAGTCCTGTTCTTTGAGGTGGACGTGTGGGGAGAACAGCACTTGCGTCAAAGTTTGAGCGTTGTGCCATGTTGAATTAGATTCTGGGGGAATGCAGAGGAAGGTTTGAGATGTGCAGTCACACTTTTCCTCCTCAAAGCACCTCACACCGTTTGCCAAGTTCTGTAGCAGCTTTTGTGTTGTGTATCCTGGAAGGTTTTGTGTCAGGTTCCCCAAAAGCTGGTGGTGTGGAACTGCTTTTTCTGAGTGCTGGAGCATCGTGCAGTGGAACACACTGGCTGCTAATGCTGGTAAAAGGTGTCTAAGAGCAATTGACCTGTTCTGCTGACTCGTGATTAAGCTGGGCAGGAATCAGGTGTACAAATCTCCTGTGACCCAGGCCTTGCATGACTAATGATACCAAGGGTAAATCACTCTGCTGTGGACCTAGGCCTTTCAGGAAGATGCCTTCATAAAGAAATCTGAAGTGGGAGTGTACAAGAAAGGGATCTTGTATTTGAGAAAAGAAAAAAAAAAGGGGGGGGGGAGACTGCTGTAGGGTGGAGTTGTGTGTGCTAAATCAAGACCAGAATGTCTTCATTTTCACTGAGACTTAAATTTGCCATGGTAGACAATCTTGGTCAACCTTCTTCACCAAAGTTGGTTTTGCCATGTTTTTAGGTGTATGCATTTACTGTAGACTGCCTCAGAAATATGAGATTGGTTTTCTGGAAGGTGTGCTTTGGGTTTGTTAGTGAAGGAGGCTGTTCTCTGTGGGCTTGTGGTGGGTGCAGGAGAAGAGTGCAAGAAGAGAAGGAATTCATTGCATAGTGAAGGCAGGACTCTGGGGGCAGTGGGAGCTTGGTGGCATGCAGCAATTGTTCTACTGAATACTGGGAAAGTTAGACTTTTGAAGTTGCTGTGGGTGACATGTTGGGTGAATTGATGACTCTCAGGGTACTAAGAGCAGCACTTTGTGAATATACTGAAGTTTATGTGCTAAGCCACAAATAAGAAAATATAAACCACTATTTGATGCTGTTTTCTTCTTTTATGTTAGAAGTAAAGATAGAAATTAAATTATATTTTCCTGTTTCAGAAACAAGAGTGTTAAGTTTTAAAAATATCAAAATCTAATGCATGGATTTTTTATGTGCTTTCTTTTAAAAGCCAGAACTCACAGAAGTGTCAGTTGTGACTCAGTTGTGTGTTGGTGGCAAGAAGAGAATCCCTTTCTGTTTTTTGATATCTTCTGCATGTAACACCATGTCAGGATTTCATGTTCATGTGTGCATCCCAGCCCTGTAATCTCTTTTAAGCGGTAGGGAGCTTGTGGGTGAATACAGTTCCCTGGAGCCCAGGCTGTGAATTAGTTACAACATCTAGCAATACACAGGGTTACCATTGCTGCATCTCCCCATGACTGTCTTGCCAACCCACTTAAATTCTTTTCCCATCTTATTCTTTCCAGGAGCTATGAACAGATTATACAGGATAAAGGAAATCAAAATAAATTTACAGTCAAACTTTTTTTTGGCCTTTCTGTTGCTACTGGGAGAAGGAAGGGTCTCTATCTGCTTGTCTGAGAGAACAGATACAGTTGCAAAACCAGTGTGGCTAACATCTTGCCTTGGCCGTGATACAGTTGAACGTTGCAGATGGGGGTGAAAAGCACCTAGAGCTCTGATGCAGAGTGGTGCATTTCTGGTGTTTTTTGAGCGTGGGCAGAGGCAGAAACCTGTGCAACCCACTTCTATGAAAGGTTTATGGCAGTGTGACTCTGGGAGGTCTACCACAAGCACAATTCATGGTTGCACTTTTCTCACTGACAAGCTGAAAGGAGTCAGACTCTTGGAAAGATGCCTGGTTAGAAGAGTAGTAAGATGCTCCATAAAGAGCCAGCTTTGTGAACTCTTCTCTGTGTACATAGCAAGTTCTGTCCAAACAGGCAGGGGCAGCAGTTCCCAGGAAAGGCATTTTAAGTTGAACTGAAAGTGGTATCGATAAGGGAGTGGGGTACATTTCCTGGAATAGGTTTGGTATCCCATCAAGGCTATTTGCAGTCTTTTGAATTGATTTCCTGACAGCTGTGTTGTTGGAAAGGGACAGTTTGCTGAAATGGTTCATTTCGAATGACTAAAGAAACACTTTCCTTAAATGTTGATATACTGAAATTCACAGATGTTGGATTCCTTCTGTTACTGAAGGAAACAGTGTAGGCATTGCTTGAGAATACAACTCACTGAGAGTCAAAGTAAGCTTTTTCTTTCTTTACCCATCAGGTTCCAATCCATCAGAATCTTAAAGAGCTCCTTGCTATCCGGACAGAGCTGCAGAAGAAGGTGGAAGATTTGCAAAGGGAAGCTGCCACACGATCCATTTCTTCCTCCTCTGATAGAGGTTCATCTCCTTCCCATTCAGCCACACCAGTGCACACCTCTGTGTGATGTGTAACAAAAGCCATGTGAAAAAAATTTGTGTCAGGTGATACAGAGAGGAGGGTGAAATGCTTTTCCCATCACAAAAGGATTGTGAGTGACTTGTAATTGCTATGATCTACATGCCTTACTCTGTGTCTGATATTATCATGATGAGGCCAAAAAGAGCTTCAATAGATGTGATGTATTTTCTTGTTGGCAGTTCCCACATGTGTTTTGACAGCTCTAGCTAAATCACCAATTGTGAAATTAAACTTTGTTTTGAACAACTAACAATTTAACCATCCTAAAAGAGAATCCATCTGCCAAGCAGACAGAAAACTGCCACTCCTGCTGCCTAGGGTACCATGCCTGGATGAGAGAATCAGACAAGACACCACGTGATGCTTACACAGAGCACAGAACGTTTTTCTGAATGGGAGCTCCGTATTTCACTCAGTAATATATCTTTTTTTTTTTTTTTTTTTTTTGCTAGAGCAATATATTTTTTTTAGGTAATTAATGCACTTGGAAATTGATTTGACGTGTTTCCCAGTGTAGTCGGTTTTACATTTTGACTAAATATGCCATTAAAAGTGGTTGAAGTTAAGCTGGGTTTATCAAGTACACCAGACTGACTTGTATGATGTAATATATTTGGTACAGCACGTATTTTAGGGTTTTTAATGCCTTTTGTACAAGTTGAAATAAAGTTTTTGGACTGTTTAGTTCATTGTTCAGTTTCAGCCTCCTGAGCGAGGGGTAAACATATGCAGGTCGAAGTCTTGTACAAAGTAAAAGTTCATTTTCTAGCAAATGGTGATATTTGGGGTTGGAGTGACAGCCAGCTATGTAAATTGTATAGTCTGTATAGCTCCACAGTTTAAATGTGTTTTGTTTCAAAGTGTACACACAAAATGCAAAGCTGTGTCCGTTTATACACATCTGTATGTGATGCTAAACATGTGCAGAATTCCATGGGTTTAAGCTCTAAGTTCAGAAAATGGATCCTGCCTGTCCAAACTCTTTTGAAGACCTTAACTTGTAATGACTTTGTTTGACAAAGATTTTAAATAATATGATCTTAATTGGTTTTCTTGAAATAAAGCCTCTTGGCTTTTTCTTTTTTAAGTTGCTGCTAGCACGTTTTTCCTGTAAAGTGAATAGTTTAACTGTGGCTTCTATAAAATACACTTTCCCAACTTTCTTTCATCTCCCCTCTCCAAATATTCATTTGATTGCTATAACATCCAGCCTTTAAAAAAATTATTCAGTGGTCTTCTTGGAAGGCCCAGAAGTGGTACCTGCTGAGAGTTTCCCTGGGATTGTTTTCCTTGCTGTGTTTCATGAGAATTTGGTTCTTCTCCTTAGGCTACTTAGATACTGCAGCTCTGCTTTTTGACTCGTGCTTGTACTGTTCCAAGTTCTAAGCCCCACTCTTAAGAGCCAGTTGATTCTCTGTGCTAATTGTGGTTTTTACTGCCTGTGGTATCATTTGTAACTGCACGTTTGTGCTTACTGTGGGGCTGCCTCTTTTCTGTTTCTCTGCATTCATGTATGTTACACGTAGTTGATGAGCTGCTGAGCACTTGCCTGATTTCAGCTGGCAAGGCTGTCGTGCTGTATCCAGCCTTAGAGGTTTCCTGTGCAGTGCAGGGTATTTCAACATGGGTTTTTGTTACAGTGAATGCTTTCTATATTAGATACTCACCTACACGAACAAAGGTTAGGAAGGCTTGTCGTGTTGCATCTCTTAAGCAACCTCAGGCTTCTTATAAATAGATGAAAAAATGTTTTCCTGTAAAAACAGTTCTGCTGAACAGGATGCCAGCAGTGAATTTTACATTGCCAAAATATGTTGAGCTGGTATTGAATTAAACTCTTCCATACTTGGGATTTCCTTGACATTTTAACTGTATATTAAAGCACATTATCTTGAAAATGCAGTGCTAACGAAAATCTTTTGAAGTTTTTCTCTTTATTGGTGCTAATAATCACAAAATTTCCTCTATAATTATTGTAAAAGTGATGACTGGATTAGCTCAGGCATTCTGAGATTTTGAAGGCCTACATTCCTAGAGCTAAAATCTGAGCATACAGTTTTGGTAGAAGAACACCAGTTACTGCAGCTGACTGTTCATCGGATCTGTGGGGAGGGCACTTGGGGGAGTTAGATGTGTAAGCACAATGGATGTTTCAGGATGTACTTAGCATGGAAGTTTTCAGAGGTGTCATATTGCTTATAGATGCTAGTTAAAGCATAGTTTTATATTGAAGAGGTGGCTGACTGCTCAGTCTGCTCCCTGGTAATTAGGTTGTTTGGGTTTTTTTCCTATTAACAAGTACTTCTGTCGTTATTTTTTAGTTTTTAATTAAGCAGTATTGAACTGGTTGAGGAGAGAGCAGAATGCTGTTCCCTGATGGTGTACATTGGCCAGAACTATTAGCTTCTGATGCAAAAGCTGGATCTTCATTTGCTTTGTTTTTTTGACTCTGCTAGTGCAGAAATAGCAAGCAGTTAAATTTGATCTGTGGGATTTTCCTATTATCAATGACATGTGAGAGGGAGAACAACCTCAACTCAGTGTCCCAGAATGGGATGAAGCCTTGGTAACCAAATGAAACATCATTTGGCTATAAAGTAAGTTTAGTGAATCATCAGCATCTGACACTTAGCCATTTTAGTCCTCTTTCAGAGCTGAATTACATTTTTTCCTCTTTGTAAATAAAAGCTACTCTTTTGTTTTTAATTAAAATGGAAGAAGGCTTTAAAGCTGGCAAACACTCCTGTCTGCCTGGGTTTGTTCCCTGCGTAGGCAGCCTTCCTCTCAAGGAGTTAAAGCTTTAACCAAGTGTTTGATTTTTCTTATTTTCTGAGAAAAGCTGTACTGATTCATACACCGGGATCTAGCAACAGCAGAACCAGCTGGAAATAAGGAATCGGCAGCTCTCATTCATGTGCCTTGAGCCCCACAGCAGAGGACAAAGTAAACGGGCAATTTAGAGTGTTCCCCTTGAAGCGTTTATGTTAAAAAAAGAAGAAAAAGAATGTCAGTTTGCTGAGAGATCACATCTGCTGAACTGAGTGGGTATCAGAGTAGAAATCTTCTGAGTGCCAGATATGGGGCAGTGGGAAAGAAAGAATTTTATTTCTACAAGGAATATGAGTCAGAAGTAGCTAGTTTAAAATGTAAACCACCTTTTTTTTGACAGAGTAAGCACTGCATGAAAATGCATGGGAGAGTCATCTACTGGATGTGAAAATCCAGAGAGATGTGCAGGAAACCTGGGGTAGTGGAAAGACGGAAAACCAGCTGAGCCGAGGGCAGCCAGGGATGCAGGACACTACCTGGAGTTTCACTGCTGAGTGACCTGCGGCAAGTGTACATGTGTGTAAATACTTCACTTTTACCATTAAAGTTGTCATAACATTACTTGTGTTCTCACCAAGTCCACTTTGTTTTGCTTTTGTAAATGAAGTCGTCAGTGTCCAGCTCTGGGGCTGCCCAGTACTAAAGAGCAGGTCCAGAGGAGGATCACAAAGATGACCAGAGGGCTGGAGCACCTCTCCTATGAAGACAGGCTGAAAGAATTTGGGCTGGAGAAGGGAAGACCTTACAGCTATGTTTCAGTATCTGAATGGGACCTACAGGAAGGCTGGTGGGAGGAGTGTTTAGCAGGGCTTGTGGTCATAGGACAAGGGGCAGTGGTGTTTGGAAGGGCTTGTGGTGACATGACAAAGAGCAGTGGGAGGTTTAGGTTGGACATAAGGAGGAAGTTCTTCATAATGAGTGGTAAAATACTGGAACAGGTTGCTGAAGGATGTGGTTGAGGCCTTGTGCCTGGAGACATTCAAGATCAGACTCCGTGTGGCCCTTGCCAGTTGGATCTAGTTGGAGGTGTCCCTGCTCGCTGCAGGGTGCTTGGGCAGGATGACCTTCCAACCCAATGCAATCTGTGAATCTCTGTAGTTGCAGAAGAGGTGATGTACAAAGAGGATGTAGGCCACCATTGCAGTTAACTTCCAATATGGGGAAAATCCCCCCCACAAACAAAACCCACAAAAAAAATCAAGTCTAAAATGTCTTAGTAGTCAACTTGTTTTATTTGGTGTTTTCCAATGGTAGCCAAATTCTGATTTTTACCCCACAATCTCTACATACACATTTAGCAAAATTAATCTAACCTTAACAGTGCAACACTGAACTTTTCATTTGGTGTAGCTCACTTCTGCATCAGCAAACAGTATGCCTTGCTTTTAAGTAAGGCTTTCAGGACAAAGATTTTCTAATTTCACACCTTTGTTTCTGAACTTCATTTGTTCCTGAACCTCCTTTGTTGCAGAAGATTTGTAAAGCCTTAACCTGTTGATTCACCTTACTTTTTCAGAACTTGAAATGGTATTATGACCTATTCCACTTCTGCCACATCAAATCAGTAAAGAACAACGATGCAGCACTTGTAAGGGTCCATTGCTGGGGTTGCATGAAAATGACTTGAGTCTATAGTGCCAAAAAAATCTGAATTTCAGGTCAGTATTCTCAACTGAAGAATCTAAAAGGAACAAACTACTACAGTATTGCTAATTGTCAAAGGAACTGCTACAGTATTGCCAAAGGAAAATGCAAGGAGCAGACAGAATAAACACCAGAAAAGGAGCTGGTTAAATCCTCCCAATTCTCTGCCTTCTTTGCAATTGAGAAACCTTAAGGGAATTGTTTTATTAAAAATAGCTTTAGGTAAGCTGAAGGGAGGTGTGATAGTAAAAAGAGCTCACAACACAGGTAGTATCTAAGCTCTCAGGACAACTGTAGATGTATTTTTTGGACTCATGTAAAAAAAGTCATCCTGATTTTCCAGTCTTTTACGGCCTCTTTTTATGAAGGATGAGGAAATTCATACCAGGTATACAAAACCTAAGGGCAGGAGTTTTAAAAATTCCATATCCCAATTGAAAGAGAAGAGCTACTAATTAAATGAGGAGCAGGTGTTTCAGAACCTGGGTCACTACTAGGAAAATAGAGAGGAGTCCTCTCCCTTGCTGTAATGCCTAAAATATAGATGAGGTATAGACTCCCTGTATCTCAGAGACCACTCTGACACTTCAGATGGAGAAGGAGAAAAGCTGCAATCAATTTAAACCTTTACTGAAATTTAGATGTTAAGAGTTCTGTCCAGTTTTGAGGAGGAGACCCAAGTTTAATTTCTTCAGTGCAGTATTTGTTGATATTGTCCTATTTGAAATCCTAGAGAAAGAGATCTTGACTTTTGCTACTGTACACTTTGGAGGAAGTATTCCCTTTCACTGGGCATTTCTGGCTTTCCTCATACACAGAAATTACACCAAGGCATTAAGTGTTCACCAAAGTCATAGAAAAGGCCCTGGGGAAAGAAGCTACTTCTGAGTTCTAAAAAGTGTGTGTGGGTGGAGTGTGTGTTTTCAGTGAAACAGCTATTTTTTGGTTGGTTGTTGGGTTGTTTTGTTTGGGGTTTTTTGTGTGATTTATATACTTGCTTCTCCTCTGTTCTTGTGTAAGAGCTTCCCGGAGGAGGGGTAGGTGCCAGAACACCCCACTGCACTGTACACTAGACAAACAGGGAGGGCAACAATGAATGTTATAAAACCAGTGAACTGCAAGTACAGAAAACATCATCACTGGCAAAAGGAGAAATGGAATTACAGTTGCTTGATCTAAGCCAGGAAAATGGCTCCTAGTGATCACGAGTGCCGTGGTGTAACACCTACACTAATTTTCTCGAAACATTTTTCATGCTACAGCTCTCAAATGTATTTGGCTAAGAAAGAAAACCAGAGATAGTACTTGGTAATGGAGACACCAAACTCCACTGTGTGGTTTTACCACACCTGAGCTCCTGCTGTGATGATCCGAATCCTTCCTCCATGAAAATCCTTCTCTAAGAGTAAGCAAACACAAAGTGCATCCCAGCTCTATTTCCACCAATAATTACATTTTTTTGTTTTCTAATCCAAACACACTCATAAAGCAAAGCAGCAGCAGTTTATAGATAGCAGTATTGTTGTGTTCTGAATACGTGAGGCACCATTTATCCCTAGAACTCATCTCTCTCACAACCCCGTGGCTGTTCTGCTAGAGCCAGTGTAAGGCTTTAAAAATGCAAGTGTTAAAAAGAGCATAAAGAATTGTGCAGCTATTGCAAAATACTTAACCATGCCAGTAGGCAATTTCCTTTCAAATGGAGCTATTAGGCAGCGATTCTCCTAGGCTGATTCACCTCCTGGCCAGGCCTTCTCTAAGTTGTGTCTACCTGAAAACTGTGAATTTGTACATCAAACTGAAAAGCTCTTTTTTTTTTTTTTTTTTTTGCTTAAATATATATACATTCACACAATGTGGGATTTGCAAAACAGTACAAAATGCAAACATTCCAGGTTTATATATGAACAGTGAGTACCTTTTACACCTTGTGACGTGTATTTTCCTTCACTTGAGAGCATGCTTTTTTAAGCAGTCATGGATTTGGATAAATGTATCAGAAAGTGGCAGTATCACATTTTAGCAGTGATAAAAAAGGGCTGGGGAGGAATTAAAAACATAGACACAAGTTCTTGCAAGATACCGAAGGTCAGGTCTTGATACTGGTTCCACAGCACTAAGGAGCTCTTGCTCACAGGGATCGGGGTGGGGGCATCAGTGCTGCTCACAGCCTGGTGCTTCCCAGAAGGCTGCAGGAACCCCACCCAGGACAGCAGTGGAGCACCATTCTCTCAGGAGATTCTGCCTCTTTCAAAGGTTAGCAAGTGACACAAAGGATGAGGCTTGATATCCTTTTGCTGCCTCAGATGCCAGAGTGCATCTTAGAATCATAGAATCAAACAGGTTGGAAGAGACCTCCAAGATCATCCGGTCCAACCTATCATCCAGCCCTGTCCAATCAACTAAACCATGGCACTAAGTGCCTCACCCAGTCTTGCTAAGCTTGACCTCTCTTGTGATAGTGAACATTACAACTTCTAAGAGACACCTCCTTTATTTTCTTTTGCATTAAATCTGTAATATGTTCTAGTGAGAATGAGAGCTGAACCTGCCCTTGAAAACATCCAAACAGAGTTTTCATTTCGGTGACAACGCAGGTAGACGGTGTCAAAGGTTTTACTAAAGTCCAGGTAGACAATGTCCATGGCACTTCCCTCATCCACTAGGTGTGTCACCTTATTGTCCTTTCCTGGCACCAAGGTCAGACTGACAGGCCTGTAGTTGCCTGGATCATCCTTTTGGCCCTTCTTGTAGATGGCTGTCACATTACCTAGCCTCCAGTCAGCTGGAACCTGCCCAGGTAGCCAGGACTGTTGACAAATAATGGTGAGTGGCTTGGTGAGCACATCTTCCAGCTCCTTAAGTACCCTCTGGTGGATCCCATCCAGTCCCATAGACTTGTGCACATCTAAGAGGCACAATAGGTTGTTGATCATTTCCTCCTGGATTGTGGGAGCAAGAATCTTCCCATGGTTGGCTTTGGATTGCTACATACAGGCACTTCACTGTCCTCAATACTGTAAGCTCTTCAACTCCTCAAAAAACCCCTTGTCCCTTAATTAAAATTGACCACTACTGAGGCACCTTCTGTTTGGTTTGCATACAACCAGATGTGAAACCTACACTACGACTTTGCTGTAAACATAATACCTCTTTACCAAAAAAGACACAAATGCTACCACTCTAACCCTAAAGCCTAGAGCAGTAAGAAGCCAGTTCAAGCCTAAGTACACATTAAAAAGCTTTGGAGTCAAATTAAATAATAAGCTAAATTACAAGCATGTAAGATCTCCGTTTGCTGCTGACTGATTCCTTTCTAGCCCCAGGTCATGCTTTTACATCTTCGCACTGTCTTGTTTTGGTGGTTCTGCTGACTGTGTTTGCAGTACTGAATATTTAACTAGGGAGAGAAAAAAAAACAACAAACACAACACATGATGAGTACAATAGCACACAATGGAACCAGAGTGCAAGCAACGGGTGCCCAGTACTGGCTGGTTGTATGTGACAGTGGAAAAGCCTTTGTCACAGCCTCAATTATCTTAGGAAAGAAGGATCATGATTTTCTTGTATAAGCCACTCTTGATGGCTGAAAACATGAAAGCTAAATATTAACTGCCAGCATTTGCAGCATGAGCTCCTTGGTCTCTTACCATGGCTTTGTGTGCAATAAAGGAGGGGGGGAAACCCGGTGGTGGGTGTTTCACAAAAAGCTGCAGCATCACCTAAGTGGTGTCTTCATCAAAGAGATGCAGCGACTCAGTACAGCACAAGGGACGTTAAGAAAGTCCCTGAGTAAAGCTGCTTTTGTGGCTGGATGCAGACAGGGTAAGAAATGCCAGGGTCTCACCTTGGGGTTCCTCGCTTACAACAGCTTCCATGTTTTCTCCTTTCACGTACTCCGTATTAAGTCCCTCTGAGAAGTAACAATAAAGAAAGTGAGCTGGGCAGGTAGAAAGTAAAAATTATTTGCTTTGATGCCTTGCCTTAAAGCCCCTGCTAACAGGGCCTAGCTGCTATAAAAGCCAAGATACCGTTTTGCAGCCTCCTCTGCATTAACAGCAGTATAGAAATGCCAGTAAACCACACACAGTGCTGAGGAATTGTTGCTGGATTTTCAAGTGACCACACAGACTTACCTAGAAGGCAGAGCTTCTAGCAGCAGACCCTTTTTCTGAGTCTCTTGCTTCATCTTTCTCATGTGAGGCAGCAAGGCTAATTGCTGTGCTAAGACTCAGCCTGGAGAAGTGCATGGAGGAGCTGCAGCTTCTGGACAGGGCTGCTGTGTAGCAGAAGCTGCAGCTCAGCACAGATAGATGGTGTAGTTCTCATTAAGAGCTAAGCTATGCAGAGCTGCAAGAAGCTGGGCCGTGGTGATGAAGCAGGATCCCAGTGGGGTGGCAAATCCTGAATAAGTCCATTATTTAAATGCAAAGAAGTCTCCAGTGTTTGCAACAAGTGCAGCCTAGGCAAACAGGCAAGGCTGGAGGGGAAGCAGGTGGCTGCAAGGTGGCAGAGAGAGGGTGTGCAAAGGAAAGGAGGTGGCTCTGATCACCATGGTCCAGATCAGAGTTGCAAAAGATTGAGTAAAGACTGTTTACGATGCATCACCACACCTCACCCGTGCTCTGTAGCTTCTCTAGGACCTTTCTGGAGAGAGGCAGAGACAGAATTCCTGTGTTAACTGCTGTTAGGGAGGGAGCAGGATGGGGTAGGGCCTGAGGCAGTCCATACTGTGGCCAGGCACTTTTAGGCATCTAAACTTCATATGCATCCAAAACCAGCACAAAGTGTGGAAGGGACCCACTATGTCCTACCAGCAGGTTTTGACAGGGCTCGTTTGTATCTCATGGGGAAAGAGGAAGGCAGGGAGCAGTGCTGGAGCCAAAGCAAACAGTGCAATGGGAGCCCTCATGCAGCAATGGGGCAGCTGCTGCCACCAAGGCACAGGAGAGAATAAAATTTTCTGCAACTGACTAAAGGAACCTCCATGCCAGCACAAGCACTGCAGTCTGTGGCTGGCCAAGCTGTGGAGGCAGGAGGGGACCTGCCAGAGCAGCACTTACGACTCCTGTTCTGCCTGGGCACAGCAAAGTGTCTTAGGACAGAGGAACAGGGAGAGGCTGAGCCATAGCCCAGGGCACAGCAGACGTGGTGTAAGAAATTAAAGTGGGATAAGAACATTAGTCAGCATCGTATTCATCCTTTAGAGGAACCAGCAAATGCTGGTCAGAAGAGGCTCAAAAACAGCAATGGAGCCACAGCCTGGCCACCACAGGACACCTGGGCAGTGAAAAAAGCTGAGCCTGTCCCTCTGTGCTTGAAGGGTGTGGTCATCACACAGCACTGCTGCCTGCTCCAAGACGTGTTTTGCTGGGATAACACCAAATGCAATTTATGTTCTTCAATAAAAATCCACTTCTGCAGTAGCTGACGGCTCTTAGATTTCTGTCATGCATTGCAATGCATCTAAGGCCTGACATTAGCCCAGCATGCCATGTCTGATGGCTTAAATTAATCCTCCTTTATAATTAACTTTAATTTCCTGCTGCCTTTCTGGGGCTTTGTGTCTCTCAGCTTCCCCCTCATCAAAGCCTTTACTCTCTTTTTTTTTAATTATTTATTCTTGCCAAAATATCATTTAAGTGGGGGGAATATACAAGGGTGTTTCATTCCATCACATTCATTTGACTTTTCCCGCTGATCTAATTTACCAAAATGCTCCTGTTTGTCTCAGGCACAACTGGGAAAATAGCAGCATTCCAGCAGAAACTTCCAACCCCAAACACCCTTCCCCCCAAAGCAAAGGTGACTTGCAGATTTCAGCTGATGAATTTAAAAAGAGGTTTTTTGCATCTGTTTACAGCCACCCTGTAACGGGCTGCAGGAGCCCACCATGGCCAGGCTGGTGCTGTGAGGTGAGGCTGTCAGGGCACCCTTACTCCAAGTAGCTTTATGGAGCAGCTGATGCACAAGGTGTCTCATGAGAGCATGAAGCTTTGCTGCTTAATTCGCCCTTAATTGCAGTGATGGCTGCAGGACTGTGGGCTGGGCTGTATCACTCACAGCTGGCAGGTGCTTCTTCAGTTTCCTTCACTTCTGCCTGGTGAGTTTTTACCTCTTGCTGAAACTTTAGGTGAGTTTTTGGGTTGTTTTGGGGTGGTGTGGGTGGGTTTTTTTTTCCCCATATTTATCCTATTTGGTGTCAGCATGTTCATCTTTGTCTGTGGCTGGCTGTGTGAGGGGCTGTGCACAGACTGTGGAGTGGCAGTGGTGCTGAGGATGTTGGTGCTGGTGGGTCTCTGCCTGTGCAATGCCTGACCAGGCAGGGGTGCTTCATAATCCATGGCTGCGCTTTGCTCTGCCAGCTCTGTGTCACCAGATGCCTGACAGCCTTTCCTGTCTCCAGGCTGGAAAATGGCAGTGGGATTCAGGGGTCACATTGGGTGGGTGTTTACTCTGTACCCCCGAGGTACTCGATGTGGGGGGACTCACGCTGGATGCTGAAGCAGAACTTCTTCTGCTGGTAGGAGATGTAGCTGGAGACAGCCCCGATGAGTGCCATGGCCAGGCCGCTGGCAATGCCGGCGATCGTCCCTGTCTCCACCGCTGTGCCTGTGGGTGCAGAGAGCAGGGTGCTGTGCAGCAGGGTGCTGTGCAGCAGGGTGCTGTGCAGCAGGGTGCTGTGCAGCAGGGGTGCACACACCACCCAGCCCGGCACACCACCAACCCCCTGGCCCTGGTGGTACCTACCTCCGTAGTCGTTGTCGGTGCTACCCCCATCACCTGCAAGAGACATGAGCCTGTCAGTGGCCCCACATCCTTCTGCTCCCTCCACCTCTGTGCCAGGCAGCCTGAGAGGGAGCAGGGAAAGGGGCAGCAACCTGGCCCCAGGGGCAGATCCAGGCTGGGGAGTAAACGCATTATCCCATGGGGTGCAATGTCTCTGCTGCCCCACACCTCTGCCTGGCTGCCCAGAGTGACTCCTCGTTGTTTCTCAGAGGGGTCTGAAGCTGCTTCTCTCCACCACCATGTGTGCCTGGGGGAGCTTTGGGAGGAGCCTCTGCAGAGGACACCTCTGCCTGCTAACCTCACCCTTGCCCCATGCCACTGTTGGTGTAAAGAGCAGATAAATGAAACGCTGTCAGATAGTTACACAGCACACTTGTGCCATCAGAGAGGTGACTGGCTAAGCTCCATAATGTCAGGGGATCTTCACTTGGCTTGAAGTCTATTTTAAAATCACCTTCCCTGGAGAAACAGGGCTGGGAGGAGAAACTACTCCTGCTGCAAGCTTCAGTCCCCACTGAGTCACTTGCCTCCTGAATTTATGGAAGCAGGTCAGCACTGTATTAATGTCTCCAATGCAATTTGTCCTTGGCACGGGGATTCATTAATTGTTGATTGGCTTTGTGATGTTCATCTCTTTTCTCAACTGCTTTTAACATTTAATGCTGTGGATCCTTACAAATGTGCAAGCTTATCACACCCTTGCTGTTTTCCTGCCCTGTTTCAACCATTGGTGGTTGCATAGTGGAAAGCAAACAAAGGCTTGTGCTCTCCCATGGCATAGGGTCGGACATCTGTTTTCAAGGTGGATGGGAAGGTGCAGCTCCCATCTGCCCTGGTGGCTGCAGAGCCTTTCTGAGATCAAAAATACACTCCTCCAAATGCTGGCATGAGGTGTGGCCATGGAGGCCAGAAATGTGCCCCTGGCTCCAGCCCCACAACTGAGACCTCCGTAGCCATCAGAGATGAGCAGTACTCTGCTCAAGGTGGTTTCTAGGAGTGTGGCTGACACAGGGATTATTGCCCAAGCTGTGGCTGCTAAAGGAACCAAATGTACATAGGTCACTGCTTACCCTTCTTCTTATCCGGGCTGTAGCCACCGTCCACAATGTCCTCCAGGTCACTGTCTGTAAAGACTTTAAAAAAAACAGCAACAAATGGTGGTTGGCCCCCAAAGGGAGACATGGCCCCAGTGGGAAGTAGTGGCCATGGGCTTCATGGACTTCATGACTGCAGGGGGAGTTTAGCCTCTTAACCTGCACAAATTGTCCCAGCAAAACACCAAAGCCTCCTTCCCAAAGGAGAAAAATGCAACCAGAGCTGCCTAGAAAACAACACAGCAGGAAGGGGAAATAGCCTTTGGATGGACAGGGCCTGGAAACAAGACTTTTGGGGGATTCTGGGTCAGGGTCATCTGTGAGCATCACACACCCTTGTTCCTGGGGAAATGCTCCTCTGCTGGGCAGACAGAGGCTCCTGTCATTTGATTGTTTCCTCTAGAACTCTCTGCTATTTTGAAGAGCTGTGTGTGCAGCAAGGCCCAGAGCAGGGGTAAGCATGCTCATTTAAACCAGTGGCCTCCCAGTCAGCCAGACAGATCATCCCAGGGTCCTGCAGGCAGGGACCTGACTCTGCTTCTTCCCAAAAGAAAAAAGCAGGTCTAGTGGAAGAACTGAGCATCTTGGTACAGGTGAAAAATATGTCTTGGACATGGTTGTAGAGGGAATGTTGTGCAGGGCAGGCTCAGAGAAGCATAGCCTGGGCATCAGCAGCTGAATGAGTGGTCCTAGTCCCAGAGGGATCTTCATAGTGCAGCAACATGCATGATGAGAGAAGAGATCAAACAAAGAGCCAGCAAAAGCCTCCTTCTCTGATGCTGTGCTTTGGGAAAGGTTAACTTTGCCTTAACAGCCTGGAAGAGACTGCCTTATTCACCAGCTTCCCACAAAAACCAGATTTATGGTCTTAGTAATGAGTGTACAAAGAGAAACACCCCTGACTCTCGCAGAACTCGGAGAGGCCTGAGGCAGCCCAGGGCGCAGCAAGGCCAGGGGAATCCTGTGCTGGTTTGTGACAGCTGCCACGTTCCAGCAGTTCAACACCTCAACCTTTGCTGCAGGGGTCTGAAACCTCAACAAGCCCAGAATATCAAAGTGCAGACAAGTCACCTAGTTAAGACACTCTAATAAAATATCTGACTATTAATTACACGTGTGAGCAGGGTATACATCAATAAACCAGCCATGCAAAGTCTGTTTTCCAGCTCAAGTGCTCAAGGGAACAATCCTGGCAGACAAGTGATTCATTTACCAGAGTCTTTTAGAGATGGAAAAAACCTCTCCCAGCCCGTAGTGTGTGCTAGGCCAGGCCTTCAGCCTGCTCCAGATTTATGTCTTGGCAATGGCTGTGAACCCCAGCAGCACATGCCCTTGGTTAAATAGCTGTCAGGTATGTGGACAAGGGGGAACTTAACATGATCACCGTATTTTAATGGGTCAGAAGAGACCCTGGGAAAGAAACCTGCAGACAGGCAACAGTTCATTAGACAGAGCCCCTCCCTGCCAAGGACCACTGAGGTGGGGGCCCCTTCCTTGCAGGAAGGCAAACCTTCCCCTCCTCTATGCGGGCTGTGAAGAGGCAGCAGTGCTGGCTGCAGTCAGGTGCCTCGGGCAGGGAAGCCCCTGGGTTTCTCCTTACGCTGTCACTTGGCAGGGATGGTGCCTGGCAGTGAGAGTGTGTTCTGTGGAGGGGCAGGGCAGGATCTCCAGCAGGTCCTGGTGGCAGGCAGCACAGAGAGGGGAAATCAACATACCTTCACCTGGCTTTACATTCGGTCTCCCAGCATCTTTCCCATCGTTTTTATCATCAAGGGCATCAGCCAAGTCAAAATCCATAGGATTCTTTCCTAGGAAACAACATGGGTGTTAGCAGTGCTAAGGGACTCTGCAATAAATGAATTAATCAAGGGAATGCTTAGCTTGGTCAGGGAAAAGTGCTGGTGAAAGGGATGAAGCCCCCTGACAGAAGCACCTCCTAGTTTTGCTCTGCAGATCTTCCAAACTCATCCTGTTTCATGTCCCTGCACCACTGTGGGAGGTGAGAAAAGCCATGTTCTTTCCACAGAAAGGGTCACACTGTGGCTTGAGTACCAGGCAGTCAGAAAAATCAGGCTGGGTAGGAAATGTCAGAGCCAAGCAGGTGCTCCCCATGTCCCAGCAGTGGAGGGGAAGGAGGTAGCTGTGCTGTGCCAGCACACAGGCTAGAGCTGCCTGAGCCTTGACAGCTTGGTGTCATTGCTCCCCAGTTGGCACCCTGAGCAGCCCAGCTCCAACACAGCAGCTATTGTGCTGTGCCATGGTGCACTGTGCCACGCTAGGGAGGACAGCAAGCCTGCAGGATCCACCAAGGCCCCTGAGGGAAGTGCAGGGTAGTGCTGAGCTGCTCTGTCTGCTGTGTGGGGGTTTTGTTTTCCAAGATGTCTGATGTGAACAGAGGGGGCAAAGTGTGGCAGTGCCACTGTCGTGGCCCATCCCAAAGCCTCTGTCTGTGCAGTAGTGAAGCCAGGGCAAAGCCATGGGGACTGGGGAGCTCACACTCACCTGGGTTATGCTTGAGGGGAGCCCTTGTAGTTTTTGGCTGCTTGGTTGTGGTGGTGTGGATGACATCCCAAAAGCTGTTGTCTGAAGGGAAGGATAAAACCAAGAGCTCAGCATGACATTGCCCTGGGAGGGGAGCTGCCTCCCCGCAGGGAGACTGAGGCTGTGCTGGGGTAGTTCAGTGCTCTGGTCTCTCCACAACTTCAGCTGCCCTTGACACCAGGGGTACTTCCTGCCCATTGGTGCCCTGAGGATGCTTGAGCCCTCAATGTGGGTGATGAGATCCCCTGCACCAGGCCTGATGTCAGTGGGGCTTGAATTTGAGAAGGGGACAAGCAGAGCTACCAAGAAAATCCCCCTAGACATGCTCCAGGTGGGACACAAGTTACCACCAGCTCATGAGAGCTCTGCCACCTCGAGGGCAGCCTGGCACTGCCAGCTACCCATGGCACACAAGAGCATGACCAGGCACTGCTGGAAAGATCCTAAGGATGTGCTACTCTGTTGATGAAACTTCCCACCCAACAGCATTTTACAAATGCTGCTTGGCAAAGCCCTCTGATATGGCTCAGGCAGGGCATGGGGACAGCAAGGAAAGGAGGATGGCAAAATGGCAATGATGGTGTTCCTAGCACATCTCCTCTGCCAGTTCTGCTATGAACAGTGGAGCAGGAGGATGTGATCATCTTTTAAGGACCTTAAAAGGTGACCACCTTTAGGACAAGAGGAGGGCTTCACAGAAAGGGTTGACAAGTCCTAGAAGAGGCTGCCCAGGAAAGTGGTGGAGTCACCAGCCCTGGAGGTATATAAAAGATGTATAACTGTGGTGCTGAGGGACATGGTTTAATGGTGGACTTGTCAGGGCTAGGCTAGGTTGGAAGTGATCTTAACAGGCTTTTTCCAACCTAAACCTATGAAGTCACCTGTTGCTGGAGCTCAAGTGTCAATGCTGGATCCCAGCTGCCCTGATGCTGGGATGGCTCCTGGTTACCTTAGGGAGCATTTTTCCCATCCAGGGCCCCAAAGCTGGGCACACATGCACCCTCCCCAGGGCACAGGGAGCTCTGCAGTACCTGGCTTCCCCGGCCTGGGGAAGGGCTTCGGAGCTGGCTTGGGTGGCTTGGTGGTAGTCGCCGGAGTGGTGTCAAAGTAATCAGCCAAATCAAAGCCTGTTTGGGAGAGAAGGGATTGTTAAAACCCCCATAGTGTTATGGGGATGGTGTAAGGCTTTCAGGACGCTTCCCCAGCACAGCAGCCCCGTGGGTGTTGCACAAGAGTCACTGCACCATGGCCTGAGGCCACCAGCTCCTGTGTCAGCATGAGTGACACCAGGCGGAGCAGCACATGCACAGGACACGGACCAAAGCAGAGCAAGCTGCCACGGGAGCCCTTTGGTGCCAGCACTCATCTGAGAAGCACTCCCTGGGGAAGAAGCTTCAGCCTCAGCATGCGTCCATTTCTCAGGGAGAGTTTATTGGCTCCAAGGGCCTCTCCTCTGGGCTGTGACCCAAACGCTGAAGCCCTGCGCATGCTTCTGGCACTTGGCTTTTCTTGTCCCAAGCAAAGATCACAGTGGCCAAGGAGCTGGACAGTCAGATTTGCTTAAATTTGTGCCAAGATCTTCATGCAGGGCAAGTGAATTCACTTGTGAGTGCTCCCCTGCTGCAGTTTATTTTGGGCTCCTCTGGTGGGGTTGAGCAAGCCTCAGCTCTTGTGACTGCTCTATATTTAAGTAGGTGTGTTTGGCCAGAACTGCGCCACAGGAGCTGCCAGCAGACAAACTTGGGTGAATTTAAAGGAGCTTCCTCAGCCAGGGCAGGTGCTGTGGAGCTGACCAGCCAGCACATCTGACAGGCACAAAGAGCTGAAGAAACAATTTTCCCTGGCTTTGGGAAATGCCACTAAGCTGGGCCTTTCTGTAGAGGTTGGGTGTACCTTGGAGTGAAAAAAATAAGGAAAATATCCTCTGGGCTCCTTCCTGGAAGGAAAGCTAGCAGGTGCCATGCAGCCAGTAACAAAAGCCCTTGTGTAGCTGAGGGATGATTTGTGTCTTTTCCATTAGGATACTGCAAAGTGTGCAAAATTCAGCCGTGGCTGTAAATGCTCCACTGCCACTCGCCTGCAGCACAGACAGAAATATCAATATTGCATTTACTTGAGCTGTACTGGAGGAGTGCACATCTGCATGCTGCTACCAGCTCTCTTATGGGCAAGCAAAGGTGTCCCAAAGCCTCTGCTATAGCAGCAGCACCCAGATGCATACATGCAGCCTGTGGTTACAACCTCCATGAGAAGCAAATCTGCTGTGCTTAAATGAGATACATGTGAGGAGGTCTCACCTGTCCCACTTGCCGGCTTCTTGGGGCCTTTGGGAGTGGCTGTGGCAAAACAAATCATGGGAGGAAAATGTTAGTAATGGGCATCACCAAAAATGTGTCACTTCTGGTTTGAAAATAAATGACAAAGATTTTACAGCAAGCTTTCCAGTTGACCACCATCTGTAAACTTAGAGCCCAGAGTCACCAAACCCACCATACACAGCATGTGGATGCATGGAGTGGGACTGCTATGCACCAGGGCAAGAGGCTGCAGCTCCATGCAGGATTGAGCCCAGGGCTCTGCAGTGCCTGAGGCTGGGGCTGAACACTGCCACAAGCCCACCACAAAGAGAGCAGAGAGCTGCAATGAACTGCTCTGAGGGAAACTCCTGGAGACAACAGTAAACAGAGCAAGAAAAGATACTGTCCAGAACAGTGTGAAAAACAAGGCTAGGCTGCCAGCGTTTTGTTGTTCCCTGCCTGGTCTGTTAGTTATATGACAGACAAATTCCAGTGCTGCATTATGTATGGGGGAGGGTCTCTGCCAGCTGGAGGAATCCTGGTGACACCCCAGCTCCCCTGGCCACCCCTGGGCTGAAAACCCACTCTACTCAGCCTATGGAGGGGCTGCTTTTTATTTTTTTCCACCCCTATAAACCACTATCTATTAATAGTGGCTAGCATTACAAGTATATGAATAAATTATGAGCAAGAGTTGTGGCTGCTCTACTCCCATGAATTTCCATTTGCGCCTCTGCATACCAGAGTGCTTCTGCTGGGCTTCATTTCCAGTGTGCTGGTACAGTTTGATAAGACCCAACTGCAGACCCTTTGTCTGCTTTTATTCTGGGCTGATGTGATGAAGTCCAGAGTGGGATGCAGCAGCTGTGGGGAGGCTGTGGGAACAGTGCTGGCTCTTCCTCTACTCACAGCTGGAACTCCATCCTGGAGAAACGCTGCCTTCCCACTGCACAAGGTGGATGTAGGATGTTTCCTCCAGGTCTTCCCACATGCTGTATTAAAGGGCTTGCTGAGCAGAGGTGATGAGGTAGTCCATACCTGCCAGCACTCTCCCGCCAGCATCAGACCCCAAAGAACAAATGGCATCTATGAACATCTGCTTGTTTCCTCCTCTTCGAAAAAAGAACAAGTAAATGTGACTTACGTCGCTTGGTGACAACGTCAAGGAGGGCATCTTCTAGGCTGAAGTCATCTAGGTCATCCCCATGACCTGGAGACAAAGAATTAGCACTGGTTGTACTTGCAGTTGCCTTTAAATATGACATGGCTAGGCTCATTTGCTCCAATTGCTTTAGATTTTAGAGAGCTTTCTAGGTTTTTCCAAGCCTGACCCATCATCAGTGATGAGGAAGACATCAGCCTTCTCCAAATGCTGTGACTGTTAAATTGCAGAGCAGTCATCTCTGGATTTTCCATTTGTCTGCCCTAATGGATGTGGTACAAAAACACATGCTATGCTTAAATTTGTCAAGGAGAGCCTAACAATTCATCTCTAGGGCTGCCACTCATGCGTGGCTGTGCTCATGATTATATATGTTTGCTGAATGCCATGAAAACATTGGGACAGCACAGACAAATCTGGTGAAAAACAAAGCAGCCCAATGCACCTCTTCTTCACAAGAGCCTTCCAACATCAAAGCCCTCGGATGAAAACGCTGCTGCTGGCTGCCAAGCACAACTTAGCATTTCAGAGACCGCCTGCATCATTCCACCTTGGTAATGCAAACTCCCATCCTAGGGACACACCTGACAGGCACAGGCAGATTTTTTTGTTAGAGATGCTCCACCACAACTCCAGTCACTTTATAGTATCCTGGGGACAGCTTGGTGCTACACTGTGTTCTCCTGCGATAGGGCCAGCTAATCCTTCCTTTCTCCACCTTTTTTTTTTGCATCCTGTTAATTACTGTTGACTTACCCTAGTTCTGAATGTATTTGTCTTGATAAATTCATGCTTTTACATCTCAGAGCATGCTGAGTAATTAATATCCTTTGGGTTTGCTAAGTACTGCAGCACTGTAAGAGAACATTAAAATGGCTTTCCTCTTATTCCTACTGCTAAATGGATTTAGCTATTGCCACCTGAGCTCCGGCGTGCTTCATGAATAAATTTAAAGCTTTACTGACAAGGACAATAACAACTGGAAGGCACCAGTCCATCAGAAAGCAGCTATCAGCATTTCGGTGAAAAACTTCTGCTGAGAGTGGTCACTAAGTACCGCAACACCTCCAGCTCCGGTTTCACTTACTCACACATCACATCTCATTGCATTTGCTGCCTATTTAAAGGTACCTTCAGCAGACCTGAGGGTGATTTAAATGCAGGGTCTATGGCTGGGAAGTTGCTCTGGGCTTCTCTCCCCTAGTGAAGTGCTCAGAGTTAAGCTACTTGCTGGGGGTGTGTGTGAGTAATGTGTCCCAGCACATGGCTGCACTTCCCATCGAGAGGATTGATGCCAGAGAGGAGGGATGCCAGCACCTCCCCTGTCAGCCCGGAGCATCGGCTGGTGGCAGGCACTGCCCCAGTGCAGGTGGAGCCTGTTACCAGTGTGTGAGATGGCACAGAGCAAGGCACACAGGCGAGCCCCTTGTGCAGCGCAGCAGTGTGGCAGGGCTGTGCTTGGCACCCTCAGCCTCCGCACACGCCCCTCTGCTCCTTTGCCAAAATATCTTGGGCCTTACTGCTGATGAAGCGCTGGCCCTGTGAAACAAGCAATGCTCTCCTGCTCTGACAACCCAGGTGAAGCCATAGGGCCATCAGGTGTGTGTGTCTGTACTAAGGAGCAAAACAAGGAACATGCGAGACCAAAAAAACCCACCTGCCCAGCTCCACCCTGCCAAAGCACCAGCACACCCCTGCTGAGACCCCACAAGCTCACTGCTGCTGAGGCTGACTGTCCCAAGCTTGCTATTCTGATAACTTCATGTCAGCTCCCTTTCCCTGCATGGCTTTTCCCCCAGCCTTTAGGGGACTTTTAGGAACCAAACGGGCTTTGTCTTTCTATTTTAATCTGTGTTTAAAAAAAGGTCGAAGGGGGAAACCGTGGTGCATCTCTGGCAGGACAAGAAGCCCTACAAACCCACCTGGGGGAAATGCATCATCACCACATTTCCCTTCATTTCCCCTTGCCTCTGTGGCAGGCAGAGTGAGCTGGCAGGAGGGGGTGGTGGCAGCACATTGAATCACATTGGTATGCCAGAAGCTATTCCTTCCCTCTCCTCCCTGCTCTCTGCTCTCCGTGATTAAATAAATCTTAAGGGCACTGACTAGCAGCACTCCAAGCCCTGCAGTTAGCACATCCTCCCTGTGCTTTCCCTCTGATGTGAGAGCACAGATACAAAGTGAGAGCAGGCAGCCATGAGGGTCTGTGCAGTTTGCCTGTTCTTCTGCAGAAGGGCTACAGCGGTTGTGGGGCTGCTAGGAGATAGCCCCCCACCATGAGTCCGTGGGCTCTGCAGGGAATGCCAAGTGCCCCCAAAACGCCCCACCCCCTGCCCCGCCTAGCTTTCAGGGGCCCATCGGTCCCATCGGCTAGGTTTGGTGACAGCTCCTCTTGGCATTTCTCCCTGCAGGACAGGGTACCACCAAGGAGGGGGCCACTTCCAAAATCACTCTCCAAGGAGCCACTTGGCACATGAGTGGGCCGAGGGGGCATGAAAGGTGCTCAGGGTCCTCCATCCTCATGGGGCTGATGTAAACCAGCAACCACTAACATGTCCTTGGTTGCAGCTGCATCCTAAGGCGATTCCTGCCACCAGGAGGAGGCGTGCTTAGAGCCCACAGGAAGGTTAGGAAGACTGTTGACACACGGAATTACCTGGTATAAGCTTCCCTGGGAGCGGCAACCCATTTCCCAGGGCTTTCCCACCGCTGCCCAGAGCAAGCTGAGATGCTTTCCAAAGCAATTTAAACCCAGGAATCCCCTAGGCATTGGCAGGCATTAATAACAGATTGACAGTTAGCCGAAGCTAACATCTTTATTTCATGCAAAGGGTGTTAGAGAGACATATTACACCTTTTAAGGATCAATGACCAAACGCTGCCATCACATGCACACAAACCTGCCTGCTTGCCGCAACAGGTAAGAGCAGAACACTTCCCTTCTTGTTCTTTTATTCAGTTTTTAAGTGGTGACAAATTTGGCACTTCACAGCCACTTAAAACCCAACCAGCACTCAGGACCCAGGTCTGTCTGCAAACGCAGCCTTTTGGGAGCCAGCACTGCGGCTCCCTGTGCTGTCTCATGCAAATCCCTTTGATCCTGGGGCCCTGGACCTGCTCCATGATCATGGCAGAAGTGGGGCTCCTGGGCTCCCAAAGCTCCTCCTCTGATGGGAACCCATGTACAGCACACAGTATCTTATATTAAAAGTTCATAGCCTCTGAGAGAAGCTGTGACACATTCCCACCTGCTGGAGGTCACAGCAGCCTACTGTCGGGTAGCAGAGGTGTTTGTCTGTAAGGTGAGCCCATCAGGTAGGGTCCCTGTGCTGGCTTTGGCTGAGACAGAGTTAATTGTCTCCATAGTAGCTGCTATGGGGCTGTTTGGATTTGTGCTGAAAACTGTGTTAACAACACAGGCATGTTTTGGTTACTGCTGAGCAGTGCTCACACAGTCAAGGCCTTTTCTTCTCACACCACCCCACCAGAAAATAAGATGGGGGTAAACAAGGACCTGGGAGGGGACACAGCTGGGACAACTGACCAAAGGGATATTCCCCTTCCATGTGCTATCATGTTCAGCAGTCTAAAGCTGGGGGAAGAAGGAAGTGGGGATTTCTGGAGTGATGTTGTTTGTCTTCCTAATTCACCATTACCTGTGATGGAGCCCTGCTTTCCTGGGGATGGCTGAACCTGCCTGCCCATGGGAAGTGCTGAATGAATTCCTTGTTTTGCTTTGTTTGTGTGCATGGCTTTTGCTTTATCTATTAAGCTATCTTTATCTCAACCCACAAAGTTGTCTTCACCCTTCTGACTCTCTGTCCCATCCCTTTGTGAGGGAGTGAGCAAGCAGCTGCATGGGGCTTATTTGCCAGCTGGGGTTAAACCATGTCTGTCAATCATGCCCTGAAATCTCACCTGCCCTGTATGACATTCCCATGCTGCCTGCAACCTGTTACAGGACTGTAAAGCCACTGATAAGCACAATCGTCCTCTGCTGGTTGCTCTGTGTTGAGGAGTGGTATGGGATGGTTGTCAAGGCTGATGACTATGCTAGTTTGGGGGGGTCTTTTTCCCACCCTTGCACTGGGTCCTTGGAAGAACTCTTTTTTCTGGCTCCTGGTAGCAAATGAACATCCCCAAGGGCAGCTGGGAGGCAATTCAAGGCCTGTGTGCCAGCTGGCCAAGGGCACTGGAGCATCTGCAGGACTGCAGCTCTATGGCAGGGGGGGAAACAGGCAAACATGATGTGTTTTCCATATTTTCTTTTAGCATGACAATCAGAAGAAACAAGGCCAGGACATCTTCTGTGAATCCCCCAATTCCAGAGCAGGGAGGTGGGGGGGACTCCAAGGCTATAGCTGTGTGGGGAGGAGGCTGTAAAACAGAGGTGAGAGTTATGGTTGAGCTGGCGCCGCAGGCTCCCCTGCCTCCTCCGGGTCCCCTCGCCTTGCCGGGGGTATTTTTAATCAGAGCTAGCTGCTCTTTGAAGGTAGAAGGGTTTTGTGCCTTAACGTGTTCTCTCCTCATTATTTTCTGTAGCAGGCAGCTCAGATGCACAATTGTACTCGTCAGCTTTTTAGTTTTTACAATTATATATATATTCTAATTAAGCTCCAATGTTTGACAAAGCCTGAATTACAGTATCATAACTCACACCCAGCATCTCGCTAAGCTGTCTGCGGCACTCGGAGTGAGGTGTGCTCCATTTTCAGTGCCAGCCCACGGAACTCTTTGTGCAATATGTATGTGTTTAGCTTCCCTGGGAATTGAGAGCCCGCCACGGTACGAGACTGACAGCCCGGGAGATTACCGGAGAATGCAAAGCAGGTACAAGGGCAGCAGAGACTCATTCCAACCGCCTGACTTTTACTCACCTACCTCAGGAGCGATGCAGTGGGCAGCAGGTGGAAAAGCAGGAGGAAAGCAGGTGCTGAGGTACCCAAAAGCACCAGGGGCTCCCCAGTGACCACCTCATCTGTGCAGCCCTGAGTTACGGCGTTGGCACACGCAGGGGGGTCCCTGAGCAGGGCACCCACTGCTCTGCTGGCACCTCTGGGCTGGATGCTGAGGATGGAGGAGCTTTAGGTGCAGGATCTGTGTCCTGCTGCTGATACTGGGCCACATCCTCACCGTGGTGTTTCCTGCTGTCTCAGCAAAGATACAGCCCCAGAGGTGTGCAGGGAGCGAGTCGTTGCTTCTCTGTGGGTGAAGGTCTGCTCTGCAGCAGCTGGGGTACCTCTGAAACCACTGAGGGTCCCTGGGGACCTCTTTGGCCACTGGCCAAAGCAGTGATCCCAGCCAGCAAAGACCAGAGCATCATACTTGCTGATGCTCTCCACTACCACTGCCTGGGTGCTGGCTTCAGCCACCTGCCAAATGTGGGAAATTCATTTGCAAGTGCCTAGCTGCTTGCAGCTCTTGAGTTACTGCTGACTACTAAGACCAAAGCACAATCCAGTGTGTGTAGGGAGAGCAGAGCCCCTCGGAGCTGGGATGTTACAGGTAGTTTATGGGAACAGCACTGGTGGGCCAGGTGGATAAGGACACCCTCAGAACAGCTGGTCTTCTCTCCAGACATGGAGAGGTCTGTCTCTCAGACATGGAGAGGTTCAGGCTGTCTCCTGAACACAGACTTCCTCCTGACTTTAGTTCTGCTTTGAAAAGCAGACTCTGAACTTCCTCCAGATCCTTGGCCACTGCCAGGGAAGACAGACTGCCCAGGGACACGCTCCTGCACAAACATTCCTGCTTGCAGCCCATAAAGATGAGGGGAGGCAGGGCTCTGCTGGGAAGCAACATGGGGTGAAGTGTGGCTGCTGCACCCACCACAGCAGCAGGGCTGATGACTGATGCCAGGGATACATTGCCCCAGTCCAGGGCACAGTCAGGGGAGAGTGTTGGGGCACAGCTCCCTGGCTGGCATGGCCCTGCTCTTTGCAGGGGACAAGGCAACACTGCCATCCTCGTTCCCTGTTCCTAGAGAAACATTTTGATTTCCAGAAGTACTAATCAAAATCACTCTTGATTATGGCAAAAACAACCTCTGCTGAATTTATTTTTTTCATGCAATTAACAAGGGTATATGGTAATTCCAAGCAATCTTGCTCTTGAGATTAAAGGAAAGCCTGCCAGGAAGCACATGAATAAAGCTTTAAGATGAGAATTTGCATAATGAAGACTTTCTCTTTGTGGAAGGACTAATGGTGGTTATGTTTGAAAGGTATTAACGGAAATGCCCAACGCCTCTGCTGAAGTCAGTGCATTGCTGCCCAGCCACCATGACCCACGCAGGCCCCTCACCCACGCTGCCCTTCACACTGCCCAGTCCCCTCCCTGCATGGAGCCTCACGGCCACAACACTCACAGTTCTGCCCTCTTCTTGGGCCACTTGAGCAGCAGGGCAAGCTGGGCTGGGCATGCTGGGTGGGGCAGGAGGGGCAGCACAGACCCTGCCAAGCAGTGCTGTCTGCAGCACAGGGCAATGTGCCTGCTGTGGGGGTTCAAGCCACGGGGAAATTCTGTGTTTCTGTGTGCCAGAGCAGCTGGGCAGGAAGCAGAAGTCTGTTACAATTTGATTTCAAAGCTTACTAGGAATAATTTGAATTATCCACTGGCAGCACCCAAATATGCTCTGCACCCAGCAAGAATGATGGAGTCAGCAAAGACATCACAACCCCCCAAAACAGCCTGCTTTTTGCTGTCTCTGCTTGCTGTGCTGCTCTGCTGCTGCTGTGCTGGGGACCATTTTGGTAACAGCAGTGAGGATGTGCCCAGGCTGGCAGATGGCCAGGGCATCCCAGCTGTTTCTGTGCTGCTGCACTGGACAGGCTGGAACTCCAGCATGATCTTGAGTCACAGTGACTGTGACCTGCGTATGAGCTCATGAAGGAGCAGGACACTCCGAAGTGGCTGTGGTGGAGTCCATGCCAGAGCAGGTCCATCTCAAAGCATTTGTGGCCATGGTAATGCCTGTGCCACAGCAGGTATGTCTCTGAAGGGATGGTGGCTCAAGGATAAATCCACACTGGAGAAGGTATGGCTGTGGATGAGGTCATGATGGAGCACCTCAAAGCGTGTGGCCATGGATAAGCTGATGACAAGCAACTGCACCCCTGGAGGGACTGCAGCCATGGAGCAGGTTTATGTCTGAAGGGACTGTAGCTATGGGTAAAGCCATGATGGAACAGGTTTATCTCTGAAGGTATTGTGGCACAGGTACACCTGAAAGCAGCTGTGGCTGTGGATGTCTATGCTGCAGTAGGTATACCTGTGAAGGGACTGTGGCTCATAGATAAGGCTCCGCTTGGAGCAGGCACAACCCTAAGAAACTACAATCTGTGGTAAGATACAAGCTGTAGGGGCAAGGGGAGGAGTTCATTGCAAGCTCCCACCACCAACCCCATGAGCCTCCACTGCCAAACCCATCCAGCCTTCACCACCAAACTCACCAGTCTCCATCGCCAGACCCACCAGTCTCCACCACCAACCCCACCAGCCATCTCCCAAAGGAGCAGAAAGCACTCTCAAATCCAAAAGCATTTCTCATGCTAAACTCTTAGCCTAACTTTCTCCTCCTTCCCTCCTCCACCTGCTCTCAGTCTTACCAACTCAAACCAATGCTGATTACTCTATTTCCCTGTTTTACTAAAAAATGAGATGAGGAAGCATATTTGTGGAGTGGCTCAGTCCCTGCCAGGTGATTTTGCTTTTCAAAACAGTGCAGGGCTGCTAGGTTGGAGGCTACAGAAGCACAGCAAAGGAGTCTTTCTCCACATGGCTGGGAACTGAGATGCAAGGGAGCAGATTTGCTGTCGGAGGGAAGCAAAGTGTTTCCACACATCTGACTGCTCTGCTGGTGTGGTGCCAGTGCATCACTGCCTTAAAACTGAGAGCAGGAGGGGGCTGCAAGTGCCAGCTGGCCTCCAGACACTGCAGCTCTGCTACAGACAGCCTAATCCTGGGGATGATGTACTGAGAGCCCATGGGCAGCCACACAACATCTGTTTTGGGCGTGGGGAGAGGTGTGTGTGCCCAGCCCAGGGCTGTGTGTGACTGGGAGGGAAGCTGAGCGGTCCACACCATGCCTCATGCGATGTGACAGAAGTCAGTGTAACAGCAGTGAGGATATGGAGGAGATCTGCTACCCAGGGGACTGTCCTGTCCCTTCAGGCTGGCAGGGAGTGGGCCACAGCCTTGGTGCTTGTGGCATAGCAAAGGGCCCTTGTGTGGCCTTTAATGTGATTTCCAAACCACTCTCTGAGGACAACCCCAAAGAGGAGTATGGCTGCACAATGCCATGAACTACATCAACCCCAAGCTCTGTGCAGGGATCACCCAGGGTTTGACCTGCTGAATTAAAGTGTCTGGCCACAGGGATGCTGCAAAGCTGGGCAGGAGCCCTCAGCTGTGCAGGAGACCAGCAGTTCCCTGACCCACAAGGGCACCCCAGGCGCACTGCCCATAGGAATAACACCCACCACAGACAGACAAACACTTAGATAGACAAAGGCTTCCATGTGCCACCAGCAACCCTCAACAGCTCACTGTGAAAGCAAAGCCCTGAGAAGAGCAGCACTACCAGAGCTAGGACAGGCTCTGCACCAGGGTTCCCACAGGATGCCTTGGACTGGCAGCTGCTGACCAGGTCTACCCACAGCATGTGAGCCCTCTCTATGACCTCATGTGAAACAAACACTTCACCAGGTCGTCTTCCACCTCAGCAGGTCTTCTTCCACCTCAGCATGGTTGGAAAGCAGGTAGCTCTGTTCTGGTAATACCACATGCCAATCAAATGTTTTTCTTCAGTATCAGCACTCAGAATTTTCAAGGTTTCCAAGGTTCTCTGACACCTTTGTGCATAGAGTGGGTGACATTTTCTAAGCAAGAAGATAATAATGCTTTGAAGTTTGTGTCAAAGAGGCCTCCTGTATAGCACTGCCAAAACCTGTTTTCCATTAGTCACAGATCAACTGCATTGGGACCAAAAGGCCTAAAAGTTTTGGGCACAAGTATTTAAGGTTTCCCCTTTCTAGGGAGAGCCTAGGCCCAGCTGTACACATGATGACCACGGAATGATGCCCATCTTTTTGTGCCTGTGCTGTGTACCAGGACATTGTGGCCATGGCCTAATAAGGGTAGAGGGAGCTCAGCCTGTCCCAGGTCTCCCAGGTCCTCTTCTGCTGTGCCCAGAAAGCAAATCTCTGTCCCTGTCCAGATGCGGTGTGCAGGGGTCTACGGGAGAAGTGGATTACTGCTCCCGTAGCAAGGGAAAGGAAGACATGGGGGTGCCATGATCCCTCTCCTGAGAAGTTCCATTCTGTTCTCCCTGCAATGGTGGGCAGTTAGCTGCAGCCCACTGTGGTGATGCCAAGAGCCAGCCCTGCTAGGGAAAGGGCAGCTGGGAGCAGGAGGCCAGATATGAGCTGAAAACACTTTGGGGGCAGCCTTGGCACCACCTGTGTCCAGATGTCCTGTCCCTGGCCTTTGCCACAGCTTCACAAGGCATAAAGTGGGAAACATGAAGCCCAACTTGCTCAGTCCATGGTCTTTTGTGAATGTCAGAAAACACATGAACTTCCTTTTCCACCTATGACTGTGAGCGCAGGGCTTAAAATTGGGGTGCCCCATGCTTTCCTGCATGCAGAAACTTTACAAGGTACATCCACATTAGCCACTTGATTTCTGCTTACATGTCATTAATGACTATGAATGTGCCTGGGGCCATTCATAGTGCCTGTTTATCAACCAGGCAACAAACTGTGGCACGAAAGCACTTTGCTCGTAAGCCAGCACGAAGCAACTTTGATGACACAGCCAGCGATGCAGGAGCCCACAGAAAAGCAGAGCAGGAGATTAAGCGCTTAGCACCTGATTCCCGATGGGAAGAGATTGCTCTCATCAGTTAAAGATCAAGAGAAGATGCTGTAGTTAAAAGTAGGTAAATAGGGAATTACACAGTAAAAATGCTGCTTCATCACTTGGGATGTGCTGCTCCTGTCGTACCGAGCTATTTAAAATTGGAAGCGGAGCGGCAGTGGAAATGAAGACTTAGGCGATGCTGACAGATGGAGCGAGGCCCTGGGAGAGCACAGGGAGGGTGAGGGGGGTGGTTACAGCCCTCTCCTCTGGCTGAAGGCATTTGTCTGTCCCCTGTCACTGCAGCCTGCAATGCAGGGCTCCTGCCTGGCTGCTGCAGCTCAGCGCCTGCAACTGCCTGTTGGCCTTTCCACAGCACCTGGATATTGGGATCAGAGTGGGGAGTTGTTCAGCAGCCTCTGCTGCTCATCTTCTGCACCCTCCCTGCACTGGGTGTGCTGGGACGCACAGGGCTCTCCTGGCCATGCTCCTGCTCCCTGATACTTTGGGGAGCATAGCACACCCAAGCCATGCTGCCAAGGGACTGAACTGTCCTGCCAGGATGGGCAACTGCACCACCCCACAAGCCCCTACTCCTAGTATGAAACAACAGCAGAGATTTGCTAGAGGTAATTCTAAGCAGGTGCTGCAAGAACAGCAGTGATTTTAAATGTCAGCCATGGCCAGCTGTAGCTGGGGTGGATCACCCCACCCTTCCTGGTGACTACAAAATCACCCTTCTTGGTTTACCCACAGTAAGAGAAGCTGATTCCTGAGTCTGCAGCTAGAAGCTATGCTATCTACCTTGGCCTTTTGCATCAGCTTGTTTTCAGTAAGGTAGGTTTGGCTCCTTGCTTTCTTAGAGGAATTTGGAGAAGTTCCCTGGGAGCAGAGTTTGGGGTATACATCCAGCTTCTGCTGCTTCCCATGCCCAGCACAAGCAACTGGGGAGGTGAAGCCAGCTGTACCTAGAGCTGTCTCCTACAACCAGCTGGTGAGCACCTGCCATGTTCCCATCACCTCCCAAGTGCACTATGAGGAGGCAAAAGTGGAATCCTCTGTTCTGTGGGTGGGAAAGGTCTGGTGGGGGGAAAAGTGTTTATGTTAAATGAATGACATCAGATCAAATTCTGGAAGCTTTTGTTACAGAACTTCATGGGGTTTTTTTAAGAAAACATAATTCATGACTATAATTTGTCACTTCCTATATCATGAAAGACAGCTGTTCAACCACAAGACAAAACACTTTCCTAGGTAAAGGAGGTGCACAGCTACCCATTTTGCCTCCCATCACCAGAGGAACAGCTGCCTTATAACCAGAGCACCATTTGCTGTTGATGTGGCATGAAATAATTTAAACATAAAAATAGGAGCTCACTGAGTTCAAAGAGAAATCCACCAACAGGTCTCTTGACCTTACTTGTGGAGGAAATAGCACCAACATTTACAAAACTGACAGTTTGTGAACTGTGACTTTAATTCCAGTGTTATGGCTTTGAGACTTCCTCTGCACAAAGTTATCTAAATCATTCACTCTGTTAAGACCATCATTGCAAATGAGAAAGAACCTTTTCTCCAAACATATGTTTAACCTCACTTAAGAATGCTCTGTTTTCTGTATGAGGCCAAAGGCATGTATTGGGATCTGTCTGTATTTGCAAAAGCACATGCAGGCTCAAAGCTTAGTGCTGTGGATTTTTGGAAATCACAAATTCTAGTTTCTTGGCAAATAATGACACACAAACAGCATGGCATCCACTCAGTGGCTCCTGACAGTGTGTGAGACAGTCTGTCACCAGCAGCAGTAGCTGATGCCCAGCTAAAGCACCTGGGTTAGAAATCAGCCTGTTTCAGGGCCAGAAAGCAGGGTTGTTTGTTTGTTTTGTTTGTTTGTTTTCCTGGGAGCAAGGGGGAGGCTTAGGCCAGGCTTGTACCCACTGGAAGGATCACCCTAGATGGTTCAGCTTTGGGGGTCTGCAACCTCTACAGCCCAGTGTGGTATTGCCATCAGGTTGTATGGGGATTTCTCTGGACAAAAGAACTAATTGGGTGGGAAAATGTGCTGGGCAAGGGGGAGTTTGCCAGTTCTTGGTCTTACTATGTCTTTACAGTGTGAAAGCATGCCCTGGGGTATGCCCAGGCTTTGTAGTGTATAGGAAATGTCCAAGATTGGGTGGCAGGATGGGACCTTGGAAAATTTTTGATCCAAAGTAGGTAGACAGTGTCTGGCATTAGCTTTGCTCAAATTGTGTTGTCTGGAAAGATGACCCAAGCTCTGCAGTAGCAAAGACACCTAGATGGAGGTGGCTGGTCATCATGGAGATGCCTGCTGTCATCCCATATAGGTCATACAGATATCTGATATAGAGGCCCTCTCCTAACTATCCCTAAAAGCACTTTTGTCAGCAGACAACACTTTATGGTCACAGATTAATGTGCTGTTCAAAATCTCACCACATACCTAATGTCTCTTCTACAGCACAAGTATCTCCTTTGTTAGCCACAGCTGGGGCTAGAAATCTCTTCTGCTTGTTTCTTTCCCATATTTCCTTGCTGGAGTCCCCACTGCATCTGCCCCTAAACACCCAACCAGGAACACATCCTTCTGAAGCAGAATTTCAGTAAGATTCTTCAAACTTTGACAAGTTTTTTCTGTCCAGGTTTCTTTGGTGCACAGGCAGAGAGCAGTCCAAAGGGAACGCAAAATGCTAAACAATTGTCTTTGCCCAGCACCTTGCTTGCTGGAGCCAACCCTCAGCCAAGCTGCAGGGCAATGCAACAGCAGAACAATGCTGTATACAGTGTCTCTCCTCCCTTTCTGAGTCACCACCTCTAAAATCATGCCAGTGTCTCTGGGTTTTTCTTTGGCTCCTCCACATGTATATGCTATGCCAGCACTGAAGCCCTACAGCAGAGGAGTGGGCCAGGTCTGAAGATGGTGCTCATGTGAGTATCTCAGAGAAGAGAAGCTTGCACTCAGCAGACTTTCTGCCTGTGGTCCTGGTACTCCTACCACAGCAATTGTCTGTGTTTCCTAGACAAGGCTGGAAAGCAATGAAAATGGATTCTGGAGTGACTACAAGTCAGTTTGGTAAATATGTATTAGCATGGACTCTAGCCACATCACACCAGCGGGCTGAGCTTTCAGAAGATCAAACTAAACCTGACCTTGTGCATCTCCACTGAAATCCCTGCAGGTATACAGAAAATGTTTGCCTCTTGCTTTTCAATGGCTAACAGGCTTGTATTGAGGCTCTGCTTTCTTCTCAAAAGCATCCTTCACTCAGCAAAGGTGTTCGTGTGCTCACGTCGCAAATCACAGCCAGCGACTCCAGCAGCTGGGTCCCCAGCTTTGAAGTTTCCCTTTCAAAAGAAGTCCTTTCATGTTCTCTGTTTTGATATGCCACGTTCATCTTCTCGTGTTTTCCTCTGTTCAAACTCTTCCACCAATTGTGAATTTTATCAATCTAATTAAAAAGGAAATAATGCGAAGGTTTTCTTTTTGCCATCAGTGTTATGTAGTGTAATAAACTTATGTTTTATTACTGAAGTGGCTTCAGAAGCACTGTCTAACAAACCCCCAGTTCTTCCTTTACTTAATTGTAAAGTCAATGCCTTAAACCTCCAGGAGATATTTTTCCAAGGAGAAACAACACAGTTTTTCAAACTGAGCAGTCCTAAAACTTTATTCTAGTCAACACTGGAGATCAATAGACTTCTGGTTTATGTGCTCAAAGGGCTGAAACAGTTGCAACAGATGTTAAGGAATAAAAACACATTTTTGTAGAAGTGAAAAAAGGAGTTAGATGGCCATTTCAAAAGCACTGGCATCACTAGGCTGGTAGAAGAAAAAGTTCTAAAATATAAGGAGTATGGAAATTAATTATTTCTAAAGCTATGTACATAAATACCTGGGCATGGCATATTTAATTAATGCATATTTGTTTAAAGATCAGAGATAATTTGTAAGAAAACCAGTTTAGCTTTTCCTGCTTTGTCAAGTACACTAAAGACAGTATCAAGTCGAAATAATTCTTAAAGTGTGTTTCTTTGACTCATTGATACCTAGTACTTCTAAATTTAGCATAATAATGTATTATAACAAAAAAAATTAGGCAGGTAAATATCTTACACAGTGCTGCTAGCAATGCCAAACCAAGGCTTTTGCTTCTACTCGCAGTAATTCCTTCTGTACCTCTCCCACAAGCATGGCAAGTGACCCTGGCAAGCGATGGGTACAGACCCCATGGGTCACCTGGCACCAGCAGCCCCTTTTCTGCCAGCTGTGTCCACCACTGCAAAGCAGAGCCTGGCCTCCTGCAAAAACATCTGGAAAAGAGCTGTCTGTCTTCTGCTTTCTTTGCACTCTTACTTGGGCACTGGTGTGCAGAGAGTGAAGAGCAGCCGCCTACAGTGACTGCAGCCATCTGTGCAACAGTTATGAATAACTAATGATATTGCCTAATATTCCTTTCACATTTAAGTAATTATTGTAATTGTTGTGGGATGTTGTAGTCACACTCGAGAGAGGAGGTGATCTCTGAGACACTCCCTGAACAGACAGGGGATGACAACACAAAGAGTTGCCCATCACTGCTGATGCTGCAACTTTAGAGGTCATGCTCAACTATTCCTCTTGCCAGTTTGTGATCACAAACTTCTTCAAGCTTTTCTTACACAATGCAAAGCATAAAATCTAAATGTGCCTCTTCTGCTTGGTCCATAAGAGGTAACCTGCAAGGATGCTGAACTCAGATGTCAAACCTGACATCTTCCTGTGAAAACACGAGTGTGTTTCTGTACTGGCTTACTATGAGAGCAAGGATAGGAGAGAGGGGAAAAAACAACCACAGAAAGTTCTTTCTTTGACTGTTTTCCTTATGATTTTCCACAAGCATGTGGCTAAGCCTGGCTGACTCACACCTTAACTACTTTCTGGAGAAGCCACAGATCTGTGTGTTTAAAACATGCTACCACAGGGAGCACTTGCCTCTGGCTGCAGCAAAAATGACTTTGCAGGGCATTTGGTTTCCTATTCTGCTTCAAAATACTTTCATACTTCTGCCCTGCATTGCACTAAACTGCACCCGAGCCTAGAGGCACTAGAAGATGACTTGGAACCCTGCAAGCAGTTCCAGTTTCTAGCATTGCACCCTCAGCCAGATGGGTGGTGAGGGCGCAGGGAGCACAGCAGCTCAGAGGCACAGACAGATGCAGCACAGCTGAAGCTCACAGCAGTGTATGAAGGGAAATGCTGTGGAATTTGACCAAAAGGAAACCCAAACCCAACCATATTTTTTCAGTTAAGAAGTGGGGGTTTGTTCCTGCTCTACTGGACAGCCACAGACAAGATGCATGTTATTCTTGCCCAAGCAGTGGATCTAGACCTCAGCTACAGGAATCATGGTAAGTACCAATTTTGTTCTCTAGTTTGCTGTCCTTGGTTCTTGGAAACATGTAAACCTCTGAGCTTGTAAGAGTCATTCACCCATCACCAGCAATGCTGGAAAGACTGTTTCAGAACAAGAAGCAAAGGATTTAAAAAAAAACAACAAAACAAAACCCTGCCTCAGTAACCCACTTCCTTCCTTCCCACCACCTGATATTTTCCTGTGGGCACAGGATGACAGCAGAGAAGCCTCCCTGGTACCCAAAAGGCCAGTTCAGTGCTTGGGTGAGGAAGGATTCTCTGAGCCTCTGTCACAGTGCTGCAAAACTGCTCCAAAACATTTGGGAGAGAGTAGGAGGGAGAAGCAGGCACTCACCCGTGGAGTGGGAGACCCACTTCAGAAACATCATGGGAGGAACCAGAGGCCATGTGGAAAGGCTGAAGCCACACACCAGTACCTTGTCTCTATATGCCCAGTGTTGGCAGGGCTCCATGTGGAAGAGGTTGCAAGTGCAGCACCTGCTTACCTTTATATAGTTATTTCCATGGAGAGGCAATTTAAAGCAGCTCAGACAGGAGCTGAACTTAATGCTGTTCAATTACCTGTGAAATCTCACTGGCAGGAACGATTCATGAACATTTCAGTGAAATTCTTTTTGATACAAACACAGCCAAGGATATTTAAGAGCTGGACCTTGCAGCCTGGCGCTCCAAAATGAAACAGAACAGCATTTTTCTTTGCCCACACTGCAAACAACACAGAATGCAAATAGCTCTACTGCTAACTAATCAGATTTTCTTTATTAGTTTAATCTAAATCAGACTTTATGCAGTCTTCTAGCTCAGCCTGTCAAACTGATATCCAGTAACTAAAAACACAGCTGCTAAACTGGTGAGGTTAAGCAACTCTGTACCATGCCATAACCCTTCTAGGTGCATGAGCAGGTAAGTAGCTAACCCAATCAGAGGCTAATTCTAGGCTGACTCATGGTAAACCTCATCTCTTCCAACTGCAGAAGCTGCCTATGGCACAGGAGGGTTTTTTTTAAAAAAAAAAAAAAAACTTCCCAAGCCTTTTACATGATTGCAACCTATTTGCTCTGTACAACCTTTCAGAGGATTTTTTCATTTGTCTATTCAAACAAAGAGCGTATTAAGAGTAATAATTCTTTTTTTTAAGAAACAAAGAATTGTGGTATGCTTTGCATTGATTTTAATTCCCACCCCAAACCAAAAACAAACAAAACCCAACTAAAAACCCAACCAAACAAAAACCCAACAAAAAATAAATCTTGAAACACCACCCCCCCCCCCCCAAAATCAACAAACAAAACACGTGTTTGTTCGTTGTTGGTTTTTTTCCTAGTTAGTGTTCAACTGGGACTACTTTCTGGGTTAGACCATTCTGATCTACAGAAATAGCAGTGGAACTTAAAAAGGCGAGAATACAACCAGCAGCCTGGGAAATTTGGGTCACACGGAGAATCCACTAATCTAACAGCTCAGTAAGCAGAGAGACAAAACCAAACTCCTTTTCAGACTACTCCGTGACTCCCTCTGTTTCAGATTATCCGAGGCAGGGGCTGCTGCACGGTTTCATACCTACAGCATCGCACATTGGTTTAAACACCAGTTGTGACACTTTCTCACAAAGAGGCATCCGCTGCATTCGAGAATGCTTTAATCTCCTGCATCATCACCTAATGACAGGTTAAGAGCCACTTTATCTGCCAGGATACCTGTACAGGCGGACCCCTTGCCGCCGAAGGGTGGGACGACCGCCAGTCGCTATCGGAGGCCGGTAAGAGTCCAGGCCAGGGCCATCCGAAGGAACCTGAGGGGTGACAGGGAATGGCCTCGGCCGGGCCCGGCCCTACGCAGGGGCTGGCGTTCCGCCATCAGCTGCGGAGCCGGGGTGCTCTGCGCGGGGTGAGGCCTCGGGGGGGTGCAACCGCAGCCCAGGGCGATCCCTCAAGCGGTACATCCTCCTGGGAGCCCCCTGCTAGGGACCCTCCTCGGGGGAGCATCTCCCCGCCCCCAAGAGCTTCTCCCCGCCCCGAGAAGACTACAAGCAACCGGGAGATGCCTCAAATTAGAGAAGCACCCATAGCGGGGGGTGCCTGCAAGCCCTGCGGGGTGACCCCAGGCGGACAGTAAAAGGGGGTCCGCCGAGCCTGGGCCGGGCCCGGTGCCGCGATCATGCGCAAACCGCACCGCGTCCCCCTGCCGCGCCCCGACACTCCCCTGCCCCGGGCCTTTCCCCCTCCCGCTCCGCGGTGCCCGCGGTCGGTCCGCCCTACCTGTGCCCAGCAGCGCGGCGAAGGCGAGAAGGAGCCCCAGGAGACAGCGGCTAGCCATGTCGCGGCGGGGCGGCAGGGCTGCGCGTCTGCCGCGGAACGGCCTCCTGTCTCCGCCGGGGCGGGGCGGGATGGGGCGGGGCAGGCGCACGATGCCACCGCCCCCACTGCTCCCAGCCTCCCGCACCCTTTGGGCTGTGTTCCTTCCCGGGCGCGTGTGCCTGCCAGGGACGGCAGGGAACCCGGCCGGCGAGAGCGGCGGCCCCGCGGAAGATCCCTGGCACCGGAGGCTGCCGCGCTGGGTGGCTCCGTGCTTTGCTCGCCTCTTCCCGTCGCGGCGAAAACGGGTTTCTGCCGCCCCGGCCCCGGTGCACATTCTTCTGCCGGGCGTGCCGGTGGGTGCTGCTGGGCTCAGCCCCGTATGTACTCACCGGAGTGGGAAGAGCCCGGGCTGCAAACAGCGATGAAGAGATGCGCAGGAAACCTTTGTGGGGGGTTGGGACGGTGGAGCCTGGATGTAATGTGCTAGAGCGGTGGGGAGGACTCGGCGGGCAGGACCCCCGGGGGCTGTAGGAGCCTTGGGTGCCGGTAGGCAGGACCCCGGTGAATGTGGAAATCTTGGGTGCCAGTGGGCAGGACTCCCGGGGGCTCTGGGCGCCAGCTAGAATGCAGCGCTGATGCCGGGATGAGACGGTGGTGCAGGCTCTGCCCAGCTCACGGGAAGGGTCTCCGCCGAAGTGCAGGGGAGGGAACTGGTGCATGCTTTAGTGCCAAGGTTTTGACGTGAAGGTTACGGAGCCATGGAAATGTTGGCTGGAAGCGACCTCTGGAGGTCTCTAACCCAAACGCCCCCTCAGAGCGAGACCCACGCACCACAGGGCACATCAGCCAGGGTTATGTCTGGTGGAAAGTTGAAAACTTTACGGGATGGAGGCTCTTCCACCTTACTGGGTGATCTACAGCAGTATCACCCCACTGCCTAGTGGAAGAGATTCTCCTGGGTCCGATCCTACTCTCTTAGTGATCCTTTGGCCATCACCCCCGTTGTACTGACTGCCACTGCCAGTAAGAGTTTATCGCTGTCATCTTGTAACTGCCCTTATGCAGCTGTAAGCTTCAATTAGATCAGCCCTCAGCTACCTTCTTGCCAATGCAAACAAACTGCTCCTTGTTGTTTGTGTGCACCAGGTGCTGCACCCTCTTCTCTATATCTCTTTTAAGTGTAATAATACCGTAAATATCTTCTTTGTTGATGCTGCAGATGAGTGTTGGGACTGCCTCAGGTCTGGACAGTGCTTTTTGTCCTTCTTGGGAACGTCACTTGAAAGGATAGTGAGCAAAGAGACCATGGAGGAGTTACTATCCTCTTTAGAAATGCCCAATTTGAAGGCCGTGATGGGATAGCAGGAGGAGAGGTGCTCTACTGCAGATTTCGTCTGTGTCCTGAAGATTGCAGGCTCCACAGCTCCCAGTTCCTTGCCTTCCACAAGTCTTCTGGAGGGAGAAATCTCTCAAGTTTGCACCAGACCATGTTTCAGTAAGTTGCACAGTTCAGCACGCTCGTACCATGCAGATGCTTCTGTATCATGCAGCTCTCTCTGCTGCCTCGGCAACTAATAGGAGTTACAGGGGTCCTGGGTTACAGAGAAGATGGACTAGAGAAGATGCAGTTCAGCTGCTGCACAAGGCTGTGCATGCATTCACAACATCGTTTCTTCCTATTTGTTCCCCAATAACCTCCATCAGCTATTTGCATTTCAATGGCTTTCCAAGCCTCTGGTAATTGTTGGGGGAGGAGGCGGGTAAAAAGGCCTTTATGGTAGAGTTAGATCAGCTTTTGCAAGCCTGAAGGCGTGAGGGAGCATCGAAGCAGCTGATGCAACCCGTGACACTATATTGTTTGCCGTTCTGTGTGAGCCTGGGGTGCACGCCAGTGCTTGTGAGTTGATTCATAACTACAAAGAAAAGTATGAATGTAGCATTGGCAGGAGGGCAGCAGCAGCGCTGTGCTCCAAAGGCTGGATGGAAATAGGGCTGTGAGAAGGGAGAATTCATGTTGGAACAGCTCATCTGGCTAACCCCCTCAACATGCGGGGGTGCTGTCCCTAGCTTGTCATGCCCAGCCAGAGCTGGGGCTCTCTGTGGCGGGTGCAAGATGTGCCTTTAAGGGAGTGTGGGCCCAAGGCTGCTGGAGAGCCTGGGTGCTGGCCAGCAAGTGACTCAGCATCGCCTGACCTGCGCCAGGAATCCAGGCTATTCTTGGTTTGGGGTGTGTTTAAGGCAGGCAGCCCGGGCTTAAACACTTCCAGTTGCTCTGCAGAGGATGTGCCTGTGCTGAGACCGGAGCCTGGCACACGTCATGTTGTCCAGGAGTGCAGTGCTGTTTTCCCCTTGGATTGCTTTCCTCCAGGCTCAAAGAGAATACAACCTTTCCATTTTCTTCTCGTGAGATAGATTAAATCTGTAATCTTTAAATAGCCAATTAAACAGCCATTGGAGAAACTTTCAGTGGGAAAACACACTTGTTTCCAGTTATACTTTAATAGCTATCATGCTTGGCTCTTCTTACTGCCTTGAAAATCTGTTCCTGGGCTTAGCATGCTTTAGTTTCTCTGAGCAAAAATGTGTTTAAAGGGAAGGGGAAATGGTGATCCAAAAGGTAATGCTGGGAGAGACAAAAATCTGATTTAGAATCTTTTTCTTTCTGAATCTATTAAAAAAAATTAGCAGGCTCAGAACATGTAGTCCGTTACATCTCAGAACCCCTTGCAGCCACTCATCAATTAGCCCTCATAAGCGATGAGCACATAAAAAGCATCAATTTAGCTGCTGCTGAAAGTGCTGCTGTTTTAAAAGCAGAATGAGCTGTCATGTAGAAATGCATACCCTTGCCACACAGTTATCCATGATGGAAAATGAAAATACTATACACGATTTAAAATGAACAATTTCAGAGGCTGAATTAAATTTCCACCTGTATCCCTCTCCTGCCTGAGGTATTATTTGTTTATGGCCCCGTTCCCAAATATGACAATCCTTCTCTAAGTTAAAAAAAAAAAAACCAACACCAACTTGCTAATTTGGAGGTATTTTAAATTCCCTTAAGAAGCTGGAATGCATCTGGTCAAATTTTCTGAATGCCTTGTTTTGTAAAGTCTTGATTAAATTTACGATCCAAGCTGTTCCTTTATAGATTAAAAAAAAAAAAAAGAAAAAGAAGAAAAAAAGGAAGGAAAGAAAAAGGCAGTAAACAGCAGTAAGATTGCAAACAAGCCTTAGTCTGCACCACCCCAGCAGCCCTGCAGTTAAAGGGCTCAGGGATATTGCTAGTCTCTTCCACCACAGCTGTATCACTGTGAAGAGAGAAGGAGCAGGTTTCCCTGGGCAATGGGCTGGCAGGTCACTGTGCTACCAGCTCTGGTCCTGTGCCAGAGCTGAGGTCCAGCAGTCTTTTCTCCATCAATGGCAGCAGCTGAGCTGAGGGAAGTGGCTGTGGGTCTTTGGTACTTGGTTCCACCTCCATCCTACTGCATGCTGTGGCTGGCTGCAGTGGCTTGCCTGGTGGAAGTCACAGCTGAGTAGAGTTCCCTATAAACAGACTTACTCCTCTTCTCACTGCCTGCCAAGTGCCAGGCACTGCTTGCTGTAGCCCTCTTCCCAGAGAGCCTCCAGTCTGGTTTCTTGCAGAACTGATGCATTTGGGGTTGTTTGTACAAGCTGATTTTAAGTATGTAATTTCTCTCCTAAATTAAATGTCTAGACTCTTGCTATAATCAAAGGTGAGAGGCAGGTTCCTAATTACACTGCTCTAAATTACACCCAAAAAGATCCCTTGTCTGTAAGGGGAGCATGGGCACCTTATGTAGGTGCTTAAAGTGGGTCTGAATATTCCCTGTTGCGTGATGGGTCTGCCACTGCTACTGCAAACAAATACAGAACCTTCTCAGTTTGTATAAATCAAAAGCTTTAGCTTCTTAAAGGGGAAATGTTAGTAGTACTTGGATGGAAATTAACTGGAGAGTACATTTATTTTTGGCCAGTCCCCCGGGATCACCTGCCAAGCATTACTTCTCATTTCAAGCCTGGCTGTTCCTGCTGAGAAAGTCTGATGGAGCTTCGAGTCTGGGTCAAGGTGAGTGCCTGGCTCTTCGTCAGCTGTCTGTGCCATTTGAAAAGGAAAGAGGAAAGAAAGCTAAGCAGCAGATTGTGTGTGAGGAATGGTGTGTTTGTTCTAGGGAGCTTGGAAATGAGAAGAAACTGGACTGCTTTGGTATGGTTTATGTACTGATGAAATGCACCTGCCCATCCCCAGCATCAGTGTGCAGTTTTACAATAAATATTGAATCGTAAATTAAATAAAGAAAATTAATTCTGGGCTCGTCTACTCCAGGCCAATAGCCAAGTGCTTAAAACAAGGCTGCTGTGCACCTGTTTGAAACTGGAGTAACTGACACAAGCCATGGTGCCTATGTAAAAGGTTTCTGAGAGTCATTAAAGCCATCGTGTGAACAGGCTCAAGTGTCAGCAGTGTGGACTTCAGCACTGGGGGGAACCAGGCACTTCCCTTCCATGGGAGCAGAACCAGAGTGTGCACAGGGATGTGCTTTGCCTGGTGCCTGAAGGTCCCCAGTGCCAAATGGGAGCTAGCATGGCCAGGCTGCCTCCTCTCCTGCTTCCCAGCATGACAGTGGCAGGAGCTCACAGGGTCAGTGCTGGGTGCTGCTCTGCTCTTCCGACAGCAGGACTCACAGGCAGAGATGTGCAGGACTCTTTTGTCAGAATAACTGTGATCTCAAATGGGAGGGCACCACAGCATTAAGGTCAGTTCACATCTTTCAGAAATGCATTAGAAACTCGTGTTTGTTCTCCAGATTCCTGAAAAGCACAAAAACCTGGTGTTTTCTTCTTTTTTTATTATTTTTTATTTTTCACCAGGGACAGAAATCACTGGCTGAGAATCTGAGGCCTGAGCCCAAAGAAAACATGCCTCAAGAGCCAGTGTAACTGCTTGTGGCCAAGGTTTTTATTTTTTTTTCTCAGCCTACTCCATAAGTCTGCAGAATCCAAGAGGGGCAACAGAGTGTAAGGTGACGTTCAGTGGATCAGTGAAGAGCTGTAAAAGAGCTTTCCCGCCTTTGCCAGCAGTTAATAACTTCGTTGCACAGAACTTAGTTTTTCAGAAAGACCTTGTGTGTTTTTTGGCTGACTGAGGACTGGTGAGGAATGTTCATAGTTAAAAATGGGGATTTTTTTTTTTTTCTTTTAAGGGAAAAATCCTCCCAAGCCCTCAAACAAACTCAGTTTCACCAAAATCTTTGTTCCTGTGGCTGTGAGTGTGCAGTATTACCTGTGGTAGGAAAATGGTGTGTAAAGCAGCCTTATTCAGACTGAGAAGTGTGGAAATTTGAGTGCAGAACAAGATGTGTCAGGGAGTCAAGTTGTCTGTTTGATCTTTTTTCCCCTTGCACTGGACAGGTGTGATCTATGTGGCTGTGTTAGTGTAGTGGTGGCATGGTCCCTGGCAAAGAGCAGGTACAACTCAGGGCTAATATTGCCTGGGAGGAAAGTGGTTTTGTTGCCAAATTCTGGATGCTGGCTCTTGGAGAAAAGAAATTATTATCTTCTTGGCTCCTGAACCTAAAGAAGACTTTTAGCACAGCTAAACTGTACATGTCCCTCAGGAAGGATTTCAAGGCCAAACCACTAAAAACCCTAGACTCTTTCATCTACATACAGCCTGGGAAAATCACCGTGGTCTCAGTCTAATATGCACTCTGTCTTGTACAATGTCATCTCTCTTTTGTGTATAAGGGTTTGTTTACTCATCATTCTACCTGTAATGGAAAAGTTCCATCAAATGTAACAGAAGTTATGTACAAAAAAGGAAAGTAAGGCTTTTAAAATCTCAAATGTGTGGGATTGTTCTTAAGTAGTGTCTGGGGGTTGTCATTGTGCTATGCATTGTGTTGTTGTATTGTGTCGTGTTGTATTTTTTCTTTTTTTAACCATGATATAGAAGTTTGTTATCAGGCAGTGATATTATATTTTGTTACAGGTTTGAAACCTTATCAAAAAGTGCTCAGGTGTCTGGTACTTTCTCTCTGACTCTTCTTTAAATGTGAGAGAGAGTTAAAACCTCCAAGTTTTGCAGATGGACAAGTTTTTCTCAGATCAGTGCACAGTTGTTCCCTTGAAGGGATTGTCAAGCCTTGTTACAGGCTGGTAATCTCTACCACATTAGCTGGATAGATATGAATTTGATGTTTTGAACATAGTATTATGGGAGTAATTTTCTTTTTATCAGACCCTGGAGACATATATTAAGAGCTATTATGTGTCACTTAGGAAGAAAAAAACCATAAAATTCTGGTCCTGTTTCCATGGGTTTTGTTGTGGGCTGGTCTGGGCTCTTGGCTTGGTCACCACCACCCTGTGGAGTATGTGACCTGACCCCTGCTGGTGGAAGGATTCACTCAGCCTTAAGTGAGGTGGTTTGCCTACAAACCCAGTTGTTTCTACTCCTGATGCCATCGAGTGGATCTCCAGGTGTAGCAAAACTCCAGGGTTAGCAAAAAGCGGAGCTGGTGGGTGTTTAACTGCTGACTTAATGAACAGAAAAAGATCTGATACTGTTTTGACACATGCCTGAAGTGATTCTGTTTTATGCTCACAGGGCTTTGATTTTTTTTTTCTGTCTTAATTTTAGCTCTTTTCCTTTCCATCTTACTATTGCTGTGATCACAATGCTTTCCTTCCCCTCTTTCCTTCCCTCTCCCCTCATATATTCTTTAGCATCTTTCTGATTTGGGGAGAATTTAACAGCCTCATTTCATCCTGTCCTGGTCTGTGTTCGAGCAGGATGCATGCGGCAACGGCAAGCCTGCTGAGATACAAAGAGCAAACAGTACCTAGCAGAGCAGGCTGACGTGTCGGGCAGACCTCTGGCTGCCAGCAGGTGATTGCAGAGTATAAACTTTGCCCACAGCAAAGAACAGAACAGACTCTCTGCTGTCACAGCTGTTGGCAGAGAGCACGTGTGTGCATGGATGTATTCAGGCCTAATGCAGTTCACCCGAAGTTTTATCCTCTGCTTCTCAGTCCAGGTGCTCTGGGCAGGCATAGAGAGGAGCTATCTTTGTGCTAAAGATCTTACTATCAAAACAGACTCTTATTGCTAGACTGTAGTGTAACAACCAACTTCAATAGCCAGACAGAATTCTCACTGAAGTCAAAGGTTTTATTTCCACTGAGAAATTAGTAAGCACTGCAGATTTTGGAATGCTATCAACATTAAAACAACAGTCTGGACTGTGTTTTCCCTGCTGTTGTCATGTGAAATACTTAGGGGTGACTATAAGTGTAAGTCTCTGTTACTCTTTCATTTTGTTCATTTGATGGCAGAATTGCTGTCTGCTCAGTTAATTAATTTCTTCTGCTGTGCTCAGGTCTCTCACACAACACCAGTAAAAGAAAAAAGTCTCTGAGAGGAAGACGATATAGCGCAAACCCACAAAGTTTTTAGAGGGACCCTGGGGAACTTAGAGGTTCTGAAAGTTGGTTTTGTTGTTTAAAATTTGTTTTGCTGTAGAACACAAGTGCATGTGCTACTGCAAAGTCAGTGGTCAGAGCAGCTGGATGGGAAGGAGTTTGGTTTACCCACTTGGAAATCCATTTTGAAATTCTGTGAGAATTCACTGTAAGCAAGTTCCTTAGTGATGGAGAAGCTGTTTCTTCCCCCCTCAAAGCTGTCAGACTATTCTAGCACTGGGATGAGGTTTATGCTATCTCCTGCAGCTTCCTGCTGAGCTCTGGGAGCTCAGTCTCCTTTGTGGAGTTTGTTGCCATTCCTGCAGTGGTCAGGCCATGAGCTGTTCCTCTCTGAATAGCACTGATGACAATTAGGTTTTCATTTCCCCATCCTGAGCCAACTGCACAATGTAGATATTGCTACTGCTGTTTTACAGGTGAGGGGAAGATGGGTGGGAAGAAGCATGATTTGCCCAGAGAGTTAAGCCCCGTGGCTGCACTGCAAACTAAGCAGCTTGCACTGACAGGTGACCTGGGAGAAGAGGCTTATGCTATCACTGCTCCAGGAGGTGCCAAGGGACCCCAAAATGCCACCTGCTTGGCTCCATGTGGAACAGCACCAGCTTTGATTCACGTGTCTTTAGCTGGTGCATTGCTGGTGGTGTGACCGGCTGTGGTTTGCCTTGAGCGAAGTCGCACAGGCTGTGTGTGTCTGGAGCCCAGGCTGGTGGGGCTCTCGTGCTGCTGTTGCCAGATGGTAGAGCCAACATTCACCATGGTTCTTCCCTTCTTAGCGTCTCTCCGTGGCTTGGGACAGTGCTTGGCCCCTCGCTGCTGATTTTATAAAGACTATCAAAGGGTCCATGTCATCTGGCATGTTTCTGTGTGTTGTGACTCCTTGGGAAAGCTCAGTGCCGTGAGCCTACTGTCTTCCAGATGCAACGTCTGCCATCCCTGCTCCTCCCGGCGGAGCCAGTGCCGTCCCTAGTGGGAGTGTTTGCTACATCAAAGCCCTGGTTTGTGCTGTGAGTGGATGATTTCTCTGGTATATTTACACTTGTAAGGAAAGATTTTTTTTTCCCCCTTGTAAATATCACGGCACTTCTGTTGCTTCTGTGCTGGCCCATCTGTGCACCATTTTCACTTGTACTGACTCATGTTCACAGAGTAGTAAGAACTGTCTCTAAGTGTTTTAATTTCTGCATCAGAGTGGGCCCATTTTGTTCTTGCAGTTGGCTCCCAGGCAGCTAAGCACTGGGTTTTCCTTATTGTTAATGACATCTCTGGGCTCTATTGGGTTGGTATAGATCGTAATGAAGCAGTTCAGATTTTTCAAGACTTCCTGTGTTTCTGGGGTTTATTCTCTGTACTGAGATGGGCTTTTGGACTTCTGACCAGAAGTCACTGGGTATGTACCCCCTCTGAAAGTGGGTACAACATCTTTGTCTGTCATAAAGTTTCGAGTTCAGATATTCCAGAAGAAATGTTAGGTTAAGTTTGTCTGTACAGCTTGCATGTATGTCTATTGAGTTGTGCTGTGCTGTTTTTAATGAGCGATCATATACTTATTTTCTTCACCTCTGTCTCTTTGGCTAACCAGAGTAGACAGCAGCTATTTACTGAACAAGTCTTGAATATTTTGGCTTGTTTTTGCTGCTCCATGTGCACTCAGGGTCATCCTTATTGTCTACAGGTCAGACCTTCCTCTGGATGTAGGCTGATCACAGGCTTTTTTAAATAGCTGCTTCCTTGGTGTTTGCTGAGATGTAGTCTCTGCATCCTCACCCAGCTTGAGCTATCTCCCTGCTCTCTTCTGGCCTGGTACCACAGAGGCCCTGCAACCAAAGGGTACATCTGCAATGAAAGCCCAACTAAACCCTGCAGCTGCAGGAGTATCTTTGGTCACTGCATGTGCTGCCTCACTGGTATGTCTAGCACAGTGGGGCACTGAGCTTGCTCAGCATGGAGAGTCAGAGTGGCTGTTTGGATCTTTGCTGCACATGTATAAACAGCAAATATATATGTATATGTGTGTGTGTATGTATATATGTGTGTGTGTGTATATATATATATATAAAGTCTGAGACTGAAAACAGGCAAACTATGATCCTTTTTTTTTTCCTTCTGAGAATATGAAAAAGCATGTATTTCACAGCACTTGAGTCTGCCAATATTTCAAGGTGCTGCTTTTAGAAGTGTGGAGATGTGACAGTATTTCAGTAAATGACAAAAAGATCCTTTTCATGAGGAAAAAAATCTCTTTCGTTAAACATATTCTTGGGAAAGACTTGAGCCATTTCAGCTGAAATGAAAAATTTTAGCCTGAGGCCAAACCCAGCTGGAGAAATTTTCAGCCCAAACAATTAATTATGGATGAAATTACAAGCAACTAATACTGGAGTTACACAATAGTCAACTGTAATTACAGTGGTACTTTCAGCTCTGCCTGTAATATTTACACGTCACCCAGTGTTCTTGAGTGACTCAGGAAGAGCAGTGTTTGCTGGCTTGAGAGGATGGGAGCAAGCATTTCATACCAGAAATGATCTGCTTCTGAAAGATGAATTAACAGTGACAGAGAAGTGTCTTGTCTGTGTTTAGTGTTTAGCCAGGGTCAGGTTTAGCTGGGCTATTATGTTTCTGCTGCACATGGGAGGAAGAGCATAATGAAGAGCCTCCTGTGACAGTGAAGAGCTTGGGCAGGAGGAAGCTGGGATGGCAAAGATTGATGGGGCTGCATCCCATCTACAGTATCCCCATCTGAGCAAGGCTTTCCTGGGAAACTGGAAGGTAACCTCCCAGTGGTGGAAGCTGTTGTAAAATCAGTTCCTTGCTTAGCAGGGAGAGCACACAAAGACTGCAAGTGTGTCCTGAACAAACAATTCCTCATGGAAATGTTCATGCCATTCACAATCATGGGCAAGCATTTTAGAAGCTTGCACGTGGGGGAATAGTCTTGCCTTTTCTGTCTGCTAAATTGAGTTGCATGTGAACTGTCTCAGTAGTAGAGCTAGTGATGACAAACAGTCATCTTTGGTGATGAAAGGAGTGCAGGTGAGAGAAAATTTAGTGGGAGGAGATCCTGCTCTGAATTTCTTGTGGAAACTGTAATTATGTGATTCAGTGTAGAGAGGTATAAGGGTTTCTAGTGTAAGCTATAAAAAACACTTAGAGAAGCAGCCTACGGTTGAGGCTGCTCATTCAGACCTTATGTACTCACGTGGGATCATGGAAATCTTAGCACTCCACCTTATCTCTTCTCCCTTGGGAGATCAGTGATGAGAGAGTTTGACCTCTCGCTTACCGTTTCAAATCAAACCTAGTGAAATAGTGGCTTGGCCGTGCAGCGCCTCAGTCCCTTAATGAAATCGTCTTGTTTCCTGCCCTTGTGGGTAGAAATATGTCATGCCAAAATACCACTTAAGCAGTACCTGTAGGGTACATCCTCCCTTTCTCCAGGCTCTCCCTGCAGGTGCAGAGCTTAGCATGTTCAAGGCAGTGGAATTCTGTCCCTCTGCTCCAGGGCAGATCCTGATTTGTATACGAAGAGAATCTCTGTTTCTGTGCTTGTTCCCAGGCTTTTGCAGTTCCCTGCAGACTTAAATGAACTTTAAATCAGCATTCATTCAAAATATTCATCACAACGAGATCCCAGATCTGGAAGGGATGTTCTCCAAAAGCAAAGGTGCCTTGGTGCCAGCACAGGAGTACCCATAGAGAGTCAGAGTGGGCCCAGAGTCTGCTTTGCTTTCTTACACTTAGAACTGGTATATTTTAAAGGGTATCAAGCAGCAAATGTGGCAAAGGGGAAAAATTGTTACAGACTGTGTTTGGCAGAAAACCAGCAAAGATAAAACACCATACGTTCTGTGCAAAGAGCTCCTACTTAAATGATTCATTCACTAGAACACAGCTGGGGTCAACACCTTCCATTTGAATAGCCCAAAGTTATGCAAATATTTTTATGTGGATTTAAAAAAAAAAAAAAGACAATATATTCTGTTCCAATAAAAGAGCTCTTTATCTGTGTAACTTTTAAGAATCAAAATCCCACAAGAACAGTGACACCATGCTATACACATATATACAGCAGCTGAATAGCTGGAAAATGACAAGTTAAGCCCTAGAGATGCAAACTCTGAGAAGGCTGCTTGTTTTCCTCTGTATTGCCAGAGAAGTCTGTTCTACAAATTGTGCGTGGTGGAGATCACACTATTTCAAAATATCAAATTGCTAATTAAAGGCACTACTCAAGGAAACTTTCCAGTAGAACAATATCTGCAGTGGGATAATAGTAGTCACTATTTCTTTAATGAGTTTCTTTCCTAACCAGAATTTCTTACAATACGTTCAGTGCAGCCATTCAGTTAGATTATTATGAATCACATGTGTATTATTTCTGATTCAGTATTAACATAAAAAATCCTGATGAACCATAGTATTACGAAAACAGGTCTAGTGTACAGAATGCAATACCATTCCTGCAGATAAAAGTCTGGAAATGAAGGTCCTTGTGCAGCAATACAATTTAATGCGTTGGTTTCTGGGCTTAATTTGCAAAGGTGCTGAGCAACTACATGTCCAAGCGAAGCCAAAGAGAGCAGGGTGTCTCTGGGTGGTCAGATATGTTGATCCACAGCATGAGCATTGCTCTGCAGTGCAACATTCCATTCTGCAGGATCTGCAAAAGGTAATGGGAGGGAGAAATCTTTCTTGGTGGTGTTCTCATAATTTGTTTGGTTGTGTTGGAGATTTTCTTAAATATTTCTGTTTTGCTATAGGAAGATGATTTAGCAAGGTCATCCAAAAGACAGTGGGTACAAGCCCTCATGAAATGATGTAGGTAGATGAAGTCAAGCAAATAGCAATTTAGTTGTGGAGCAGAGAGAAGAGCAGAGAGCGTAAAAAGATTTCTTAAATCCCTTCTTCCCCATTCTGTGAGAAGATGATGGTGAAAATATTCCCCTCAGGTTCTCAATAGAAATTGACATAATGAAGTGGATTTCTAAAAATATTCCAGGAAGGTGGACAGCTATTCTGGTGGTTTGGTTGTGGTAACTGAGCGTGTGCCTCATTTGGTGTTGAAAATTCTCTATTTTTGCTTAAGACATTCTCTAGTTTCTCTTTCATTTTATCTGGTGAACAAGAATGACTTCTTGATCTTGAGTTTTGCATTCCAAATAGCCATTCTTCAAATTCCCCTCAAGTAAAGAGAGCAAACATCCATTTAATGCAAAGAATGCAAGGGCTTCCTAAGTGTAAAGGTAAGGCATTTCCTCCTCATGTTTGGTTACCTCATATTAGATAAGCAGTCTTTGATAAATCCTTGGTTTGATTCATATTATCTGACCACACAGTGGTGTGGAATGACTGTTCCTTTTAAAAAATCTCTCACACAGCCTCTGGTGCTCTTCAAGACTTAGCCTCTTCTTTAGCACCAGACTCAATGATAATGGTAGTGTTGGGACAGTGGCTTTGGATGGCTCTTCAGTAGCTGATCCTCACCCTTGTGCTGGCTACTGTGACTCTTCTACGTTTTCTTGCACAGATTGACTTCCGTTTCTTTTCAAATAAGAACTGAAACAAACCTGATGAGAATGAAACGCTTGGAGGAGGACAGCAGCTTGGTTTGGCCATTGTTTGAAGACAGTGAAGCCAAAGACTTCAGGTTGAGCATCAGCACTTCACTGTGCTGTGTTCTACACTAACTCATAATAGAAAAATTAGAGAACTTAAATATGTGAGTTAATATGGTTCTTGGTCTATATTGGCCAGCAGACTGGGCCAGGGTGCTGCTTTCTCTGTGTTGGTTGCAGACTGGCCAGTCTGTTAGGAAATAATTTGTTGCTAAACATCAGTAGGACACTACAGTGGTCAGGTCACCTGTGCCATTGTTTTCTTGGCATGTAAGCTTCTCTTGGTTATTTGCCATGAAAGTTAGTGACTTGGTGAGCTATTTCTAAACATGGCCTGTGACATACAGCTGAGGTCAGGGAATATGGATCAGCTTAATTCTCGTGTCCAAAGCACCCTGTCAAATACTGAGAAAAATTTTGGACAATCTACCAGTCCAGACCTCAGTCATCAATTTCAGACTTGGCTGTTTTGTCTCTAACATCTAACAGGCAAGCTAAAATCTGAGTTCAATCACCACTGTCCTCAGCATCTCCAAAATGTAAGTTGGATGTGGATTCTATCTAGTGGATAAATTGTTAGTCAGTGTTTTAAGAAGCAAATAAATGTTGATGGTGGGACTCCTTCATCCCTGAAAGGAGTCAAGAAATAAAGGACTGAAGATCAGAATACTTATATTGCCCTCATCGGAGCTGTCTTTGGGTGGTTCTCCTCTCAGTCCAGAAGGCATCATGTGGGATCTGAGAGTTACTGGTCTGGGAAGCTGTGGGCACCTGAAAGGTGGAAAATGTGTAAAAACCAAAGTTGGTGAAGGGCAGCAAATGACCACAAAGTCCCTCACCACTGACCATGGACCCTTTTGGTTTTCTTTCTTTGATCAGGAGTATTCCCACCCTACCTCAGATGCTCTCCCCTTTCCTCCCTTGCAGAGCATTTTTCTTTGCATCTCAGTGGATTTATTCTCCTCCTTATCTAATTTTAATTAAAACTCCTCTCTCCTCTCCCTCCCCCCCAAACATAATCAACCGAAGAAAAATGAGCTGGTAAGTCATTGTTTCTACCACTCTGGCAGCAAACAAATGTTATGTCTGGCGCACTCGGCACCAAGTCAGAAAATGAATCAGCAGCTGTTGTGACAGAAGCTTTTTCCTGAATGGGGAAACAGAGACAAAAAGAAAACAGGCCAAGGAGAGGTTTCTGCAGTGAGCATTGCCAGCCCCACCCCACCGTGAAGAACATCTTTTCCCTTGGCTGGGGAAGGCAACCTGACTCCCAGAAGGACCTCCCCTCTTGCACCCCTGTATGGTGGCAGGGTCAGCAGAAGCCATTCTGTGACTGGTGTTGGCTGGGGGCCACTGCCTGTGGCCTTCCCAGAAGGGCAGCAGTGGGACAAGATGGCCCAGTGCCTTGGTGGGGAGCTGACAGTTTAGGCAAAGCAAGAGTTACCCAAATCCATGCAGGTCTTCCTGAAAGCCTCATCTTGGCCAGGTGAGCAGTGAGATGTTTATGCAGGCGCACTGGGCAAGAAACACTTCTTTGTCTTGGGACTGCACGATGGCATGGTTTGTGTTGTACCCCTTGAGGAGAAAAGGACGAACTATTTCTTTGTGTCTTGATGGACTTGGACCCATATTTAGCTGTTTCAAGCAGTACCCTAGAATGCATTGTAGACAGCATGCTGTGAGCTGCAAGGTTCTGGAGGAAAGAGTGGTTTAAAATACCCTCCGAGCATCTTCTATCTTTTTCTTTATCTAATGGTTAACTTCTCATAATTTGCTTTGTGACCTCTGGCATCTGCTACTTCTTTTACATTTGAGGGCACTCAGAGAAATGCTTTTGACTAATATTATGGCCCTGTTAATATATTGCAAACTATTTCTACAGGAATAGCATCAAAGTTTTGTCTGCTAAATAAATATTGCTGAGCTAAGCTAATACACAGAGTAGATCTGGAGGCATTACCACACTGGAGCAGACACAAGGTCCAGCTGGAGAATAGCACTGTACAACTGGATGATGAGTGAAACTAGAGCTTCATCAGGTGTGTCTGAGACAGAGAAGCAGACTCCATATCTCCTTGGAAAGGGATGCTTTTGCTATGGTATTTTTAGGGTATACTGGCAATTGAGCCAGCTGAGCTGGTGACTTGAAACATGAAAAGCTTCAGTAAAGTCCAAAGGGACAGCATGTGGTTGTGAGTCAGGGCAGAGGTTGCCCTGGGTTCCTGGAGACAATTATCACAATATTTATAGCTCTTTTCATGCCAAATGGACAAGCAACACGTTTGTCTTTTCCCTGTCCCTACAAATTCCCTTCTCTCCTCTGCAAAACAGTGTGTGCTTTAACACCTGCCTTGTCACATGCTGCCAGTGACACAGGCTGTGGGGCAGGAGTTTCTTCTGTGGCATGGCTGGAGGGACTCTCTCTGTCCCTGGTTTTCTCTTGCTGAGCATACAGTGGTGTTCACAGTCCAGCCCACGGCCTCACCATGCCAGAAATCTCTCCTAGTTTTAGCTGGGTTCTATGTGTGGTGGGATGGTTGATTTGTGTTAGTAGGACAGAGCACAATCCCTATGGGAAGAAAAAAACTAGAGATCAGGTCTGTTTGATGTTTTGTGCATCAGCTGTCGAGGTGTTTGGTGAAGTTGCATGCTCTATATTTCTCTTTCAGCTCCCTTTGCTCCAGCACCAGCTCTCACATTCTGATGCAATAAAACATTGGTTTTCCTGTGCTATAAAAACCTGAAATCCCATGGGAATGCTGGGCACAAAGCACCTGCAACTCCACCTGGTTACCCAGCTTGAGGAGGAGAATGTGGTACTGCCAGCCTAGCTCACCACCATCACAGAAATTTGTTTTGATAGAGATTTGTCCAAATTTGAGAGAGATTTGTTCACTGACCAAAGCACGGATGGGACAGTCACAGCCTCAGGTAATACTAGTCCTCTGAGTCCTCAATTAACTGGTTTATATCAGACAAAAACTTGAAGAAGAGAAAGATTGCTCTAATAGGTTGTGATTGCTTTTCCTCTAACCTTCTCTGGTTTCGTTTTATGACTTTTTTGTATGACTAATGGATTTGCAGTCCATCAAGAGGAACCTGTTAGACATCACTTTCTAGGAACACTGCTTTTTAGTATCTTCTTGTATAATTTGTTGTCTCTAGTTGATCCTGGTCCTGCAAAGCATTTCTATCACACGTAGATGCTGTGGTACTCTGGTCACCTGTGTAGCAGCAGCTCAAGAGACCTCAGCCCTGCTGGAGCAGGGACAGGACCCAGCAATGAAGTTGTCCCAGAGGCTTCTTTTGCTCCTGAGCAGCTTCCTCCTGGGAGCAGCGACAGCCCTTCAGAGTAACTTCATGTGAATCATTCCTGATTGGACTTTTAAGTTAATTGATTCTGTTTGCAAATGTGAAAAGGAGGCAGTGGTGTGCTATTGGCCACCGTGTGCCATGGCCATTGAGGTGGTGTGTAGGGAACTTTTCCAGCCAGCCTCACACACGTAAAGTAAAAAGTACTTGGCCTGATTCTTAAGGTGTGCCTGCAGCTTACTTTGTGGGATTTACTGAAGTCATTCTTGATTTGTTCCAGTCTGTGATTATGTAAGAGGAAAATTAAGTTCATTGATTATCTGAAGAATCAAAAGCAAAGCTGGAGGAGGGAAAAGTGCAGTGAAATTTCAGGACTGACCAGCCATCTGTGCAAGCATCAGCTATCTCCTAACTAACAGGCAGAGTCCACCTCCTTCAAACGCTTACTGCTGAGCTTGTCAGCAGTGCTGACAGCGCTGAGTTCTCTTGCAGCAGCACCCGCAGGCACAGCTCTGCCGTTTTAAAGGCTTGCAGGATTAGGCCAGGGCTCCTGCACAGCTGCGGTGCCTTGCCCCTGTTTTACATACACTGAAAGATTTTTGAATGGACTTCAGAAGCCATTAGGAACCCAAATGTCGACTTGCACTTGCAAAATGTCTCTGGTTAATGTTTTCCTACTGACGCTCTGCTTTGCTCCCTGCCTGCCAGAGTTTCCTGTGACCTATTTGAAATATCACTCTCCTAAGTGAAAATGTGCCTCTCTTTTTCAAACTTGCAAAACTCACAAAAATAAATAGCCTAATTTGGCCAGTTAATAGCCCTCTCCTGGGGCTCCTCTCAGCAACTAAAAGGCCTTTTAAATACAACATTTGTGACTGCGTCATTAAAGCTCTGCGTGATCCAAGCAGACTAAACCAAAAAGAAAGAAATGCCTTATTTGATCTAAGTTTTCTTTTCTTTTAAATAGTGACACTAGAGACCCATTTATTTTTAATTACACAATTGCTTTATTAAAAGCCTAAATTCTGCAGTCCCTAGTCATTGCTCAGGCAAAACTGCTATCATTGAAGGAAGAACCTGTAGGAGTGACTCCTAAAAATAGGGCAGCTGACAAAGTCTGCCTTTCAAAATGGCTTTATTTTTGAAGGATTTTCCAAGTTAAAGAGAACTTGCCTCTACTTTGCTTTTCAGTTCTGCAGCAACCTGAAAGCCGAAGGTAGAAAAGCAGTCACTCCAGAAAGCAAAACTGATCTCAGTTTTCCTTTCAGGTTGTCTGTGCTGCCCCTTCTATCCTTAGACACCACACTTTACATAGCCATGTTACTATTTATTGTCAGAGTGAGGAGAATTAGCTTCAGCTCTGCCCAAACATCATACTGAGCCTAAGCAAGCTTTACTGCAGTGGGCTCTGAGCAGAGGTCTCCCTCATGCCCACTGATGGGAAGACTTGCACTGTGCCCAAATGAGCTCTGTGAAGCTCCCAAGCCATCAGCTGGGTTGCTGGCCCCTAAACACCTGCCTTGCGCTCCTACCAAACACAGATCCTCCTGCAAATGCTCCCTGGGATGAGATTTATTCTGCTCTGCAGAGCTATGGGTACTGCTATAGCAGCAGGCAAGCCCACCTCAAGTCCTGCAGCACCCTTCAGCAGCCCTGTCTCTCGAATGGGGAACAAACCAGCTGCTGGATACTGACAGATGGCAGGACTGATCCTGTACTAGTACATGAGCTGCGCTGCCCGAACACATTTCTGTCTTTGGACTCCATGTGAAGTACAGATCTCCTTGCTAGGTTAAGATAGTGCTGCTAGCAGTAGGAGAGGGAGCATGCTAGCCAGCCACATATACTGGATTATATTCCTGGGCTAAATTCCAGAACCTTCAATTTTATTATCTAATTACCCAACCAAACTCGTTCGTCTTTATTTTTCAGTCTTACCCACAGACCTCAGTTTAAATGCAGCTTTGTTATGTGAAGTGCTGCCCAGGCAGTCTCCATTTGAAGAAATTCAGTGGTTTTCAGCTTTATTCACTCAAACTGTGTTTTCTTAGTGTAAAAAAGGGTGCATGGCAGACATCCCAGCCTCAGTCAGTGGCAGAGGTGTGTGTTAGGCTGTGCTGAGATGCAGATGGCTGCATTATCACAAGCAATTGTACAAGGGGGACCAAGGGAAAGAAAATAAAGCTCTAATTTTATATGAAGTTTGTGTAGCTAGATGTAGTCTTCATCACCAGTGTGATGCATCATTAGATTGCATGCAGGGCTTTGTGGTGTAGGTTACTGCACTATGTGGCTTTATTACCAAGTATAAACACCAAGAGTTAGTAAATAAAAACAACAGGGGGAAAAATCTCCCCCCAGAAGTTAATGAGACATCAAGAACATATCCCTGGAAACTGGAGTCCAAGGGTACACCAATCCTGGTATCCCATCCTTTTCCTCTTCAGGTCAAAGCAGAAGCTTGGCCTTTCTTCTCCATTCTTGAGTGCCCATGGCTAACATGTGGCATGAAACCCTCCAACCATGCCTGCCAGAGGGCAGCAGTGTGAGGAACATGAGCCTTCCTCACCATATGTCACTACAGTGTACACATAATCCATGTACCATGCTGGGACAGGCTCTGATTAGCATAACCCTGCCCCTGGGAGGGGCTTAGCTTATAACTACACTGCAGGTTTTGTGCTCCTTGCCTTTATTTCCTGAGGGAATGCAGACACTGGCAAGGTTCAGCAGGCATCCAGAAAAGAGCTAAAGTAGAAAACTTTCCCCCGGATCTAGCAGTATTCATGTTTGCTCTGCAGTTTGCAGGGTCTGAGAGCGGGGGTGGGAAGGGAGAGGTGGCAGATGCTGCAGAGCATAGGACTGCTGTCTCGCCAGCTTGCTTTCACTTTAGAGACATGGGAGAGGTGCCCTCATGCAGTCTTTCTGCCTTAGAGGCCTCTTGCAGAAGGAGCCCTTCTGGTGCTCCTCACTCAGCCCCAGCACGCAGCCCATTGGGGTTGATGGGATCAGTCTCGTAGAAGGCTGGGGCAGAAACCCAAGTGCTTTCTGGAGGTCAGTCTGCCCTCCAGGCCATCAACTGCTCTCACTTCTCAGCAGACAGCATGGCTGGGACAGGAGCAGCCATGGAGATGTGGTGTGCTGTTCCAAGAGCCTGAAAGGAGGAGCTGCTCGACAGAGCAATGAAGTTGTGTTGCACCAAGGGCAGGTATGTGACAGGGAGGGGGCTCTGTCCTGGCCTGCACAGTGGCAGGAACAGTCTGCAGAGAGGTGGCACCTTCAGGACAGGCCTCAGTTCATGCTGAATAAACAGCATGTGGGAAGAAGGCTTCTGGAGCACAGCACCCAGAGACTCCAGGTCAAGGAGCAGGAGGGGAAATGGAGATAGGTCTGGTCAGCAGGCGGGAACAAGCAGCAGCAGAAAAGCTGCAATGTCTGGTGGTGGAGATGCTGAACTTGGAGTGTGCCTGGAAAAAACCCTGTCAGGCTCCCAGAAGCACGTTGTGCTTTTGGAGGCTTTGCTCAGAGGTACTTTCACACATGGCCACAATTCATTCTGCTCTTCTGATGGCTGTGTTGCTTACTGCCTTGTCTCTCCCCTTGCTTTTGTCTAGGCTTTCTCCAAGCAGAGACCAGCTGCTTGTATCTTCCCAGATGTTTCTTATGATCTCTTCCTTTCTAGCTTTTATCCCTGACCATAAGCAGCACTTAGAACAATTAACACCTTGTGCTCCTAACATCTTATGGTTTACAAGGCAGCTGGTTACTAGGGCAACAAATGCACTTTTTTCTTTCAGTATATTGACTGAAAATCAACATTTTATAATAAAGGAAAAGAAAAATAATATTCTCTCTAGCCACAGTGAGTTACAACACCGTCTCTCCTGTAATCAAGATATTGCTGAATTATGGTGCTATAAACAAACACTTCTGATATAACCACAAACACTGTGGGACATGTAACACATTGGCAGTATATTTCAAGTGACAAACTCATTTATTGTGGGGAGTGGAGGGAGAAAAACACCTTTCCAGAAAGCTGCTTCAAGGAATTACAGCAAAAAATGACCAGAGCTTAAGGATACAGAAGCAAAGTAATTCTACCAACCTGACTTGAATAAAGCACTTCAAAGTATGAAGAAGATCAGAGCAGTACTAGTAGCTCAGAAGGTGAGGACACAGGACTTGATTATTCGCTCCCTCCCACTGGCATAAATCAAAATTACTTCCATAGCACTTAATAGAATCACCATGCTGTGAGATTGGTGTAACGAAGTAGCTCCCAGGAGACTGAGGAAGTGAGCCCACAGCTACCCCATAAGGTTAGCAGGCCGGTGTGGAGGCTTCCTTGCTTGCAGGTGGGACTTGAGTAACAATCATGAATCATTAAGGTACACAACTATCTGAGAGATCAAAGTAAGTAAGAGCGCTAGATGTGAAACTAGCTCGTGCCGGATGCCGTGGAGGCAGAGAACAGGCTGGGAACCACTTGCCAAAGAGGTTTCATCTCTTGCTGTGTTCCATGTGGCTGCTGGGTCACTTTGGTCAGCAGGATTGGAAGAGAGCCATTGTCTGCTTCTTCAATGGTCTGCCAGCCCCTGTGTTTGGTGAGTTTCAGGTTGAGAGATTTCCTTGCCCAAAGAGGGTGATTTGGTGTGCTGGTTTATTATGCCACAATGTGCTAGTCTGTTTTGGTAGTGATCTCAACACATGAGAGCTGTCAGTAGTGACTCTTTTGGCCATAAACAGGACGATGGATGGAGTAAAAGAAGCAAAATGGGTTGGGCAGCTGTTCAGTAACTCCAAGCCACATGCAAAAGGACATCTGTGCCATGCAGTGGTAATGGGAGAAGGGTACCAAGGGATATTGCCTCCCTACATTCCCTCAGTAAACCTGACCCTAGAAAAGATAATGTATATAACCCCATACATGTGTAGGTGACTTTGATGATGATTGAGCAGTTGTGATCACAAAGTACTTGTGCTTAAAGTTCATTGTGTCTTATAAAATAGGTATTTATATACCAACATGTAGAGTATGAATAGGTTATATAAAGCTTGTGTGGGGTTCACAGGGCTGACTGAAGTAAAAGAACTCCATGTGCGTGACATGTAAGGTGACCTAGCTGACACTGTGGGTGAGGAAGGCTGGGTTTCCAAACATACCACTCGGGTTCTCTAGTTTTAAGTGAATTTGGGGTTGAGGGGAATATAGGTCCAAGCAATCCCACTGTAGAGTTTGCAAATGAGCACAAAAATGCATTGAACTGGAGCTGTTCAGCTTGCAGACTTCTGATGGTTTTGACAGCAGAGCTCAAAAGTTCCTTGAATAGGTCTGTGATTTCTGGCAGCCTGCAAGTGCTGAACTTCTTTAGATTTCAAAGCAAATAGATACCTCTTAAGAAAGCTCACCTTGTGTCAGCTATCCTTAAAATTATAGCACATAGATTAAAATAAAATGTGTGTTCTTGTCTCTCCTGAGACACCAGGGAAGGGAAAAGCATTATCAGAATTCTTTAAACTCATCTTAACAGTATTGAACTAATTATTTTGTTAAATCTGGGTTTGTTTTCTGCCTCTCAATGAGAACATTTGAAGTCTATCATCCCCACCATTTATGAGTTACCAGTATGCAAGTGTAAAATTTCCAATTGGAACATATGGTATCAGAGGGAACGAGGGGGAAATATCTGATTGCTTGTGCTCCCCAAACTCCAAATCTACTGCGTTTAGTATTTTGCTCACAGTTCCTGCAGGGGAAAATAAAAGAAATCATCTCTGAGCTGAGACCAAGCAGTGAACATTTCACCCTTAGTAGGAATCTGTTTGAGCAACTTACAAGCAGCTGAAAAGGGAATAGAATAGAAACATTTCAGTTTCTTTTCTGGGGCTGCAGAACTTAGCAATAGAAACAAAAACCTTCTGAACTTTCTTCTCTAAGTTCTGACACCTGGTTTGGGGATGTGCCTGAAACCCATGAAAGACCAATTTTCTCTATGATAAGAAAGACTCTGGGTGACCACACTAGTAGAGGAACCAACCACTTCACCTGCCTTACGTCGCATGTAGTGTCCCTGGTGAATGAGAACATGCTGGCAACTGATACCAGCCTGTGGGGATGGCTGAACTGAGGTGTTGAGGGAGACATTGCTGGTGTGATGGTGGATATATAGCATGGGCTTGCAGTCCTCCCTCTGCCTGGAAACAGAGGATCTCTAGGTGAAGTGTGACCAGAGACCCTTCACAGGTCCAGCTGCTGTCTCTGCTGAGTAACACCAAATGCTCTGGAGAAGGATAGAAGAACTGAAGTATTGGAATGTAATTTTCTAGCCTGATGTTTTACACAGAACTAGATCTGGGGGTTCTGTCTGTCCCAGCGTGGAGACATGCTGTCCAAGCATGCTGCTAATGCATGTGGCTCCTGCACACAGTGCATGGGGGCAGAACAATGAGGAGGCCAGAGACCGGTTTTCTTCCCCCCATGATCACTTCCCTGCCTCCCCATGGTGTCAGTGAGGTTGGGCAGAGCACTGGAAGAGGCTGCTCAGAGAGGTTGTGGAATCTTCTTCTCTAGAGATTTTCAGGACGTGACTGGATGCATTTCTGGGTGACCTGTCCTAGGTGATCCTGCTTTGGTAGTGGGGTTGGACTCGATGATCTCTGAAGGTCCCTTCTAACCCTTTCCATTATATGATTCTGTGACAGTTCAAGGGCTGCTAGCAAACCCGGGCACCAGGCTGTGGGGCTGTGGTGGTCTGCTGCAGACACCTGGCAACACAGTCTGCCTCTGAGCAGACTGTGCAGGGCATCTTGCTGGGCAAACTGCCTGGGTTAACCCCTACAACCCTATTCAGCACTGGCCTGAATCTCACCACACAATGGCACAGTGGGCAGTGCCAGCTATTAGGTGCTAGGTAGTCACATTACTCCTGCAAATGGCCAGCCTATTGCTGGCACTGTGAAACACATGGCCTCCCTGTACCGCCACTGAGTTGGGTTATTCTTGCAGGGGCATCTGTTTACCCCATACAGAAAATGATTGTGCAGACCTTCCTTCTGTGCCAGGTAGCAAGTATTCCTCTCCTTCGCTTCCCTGCAGAGCAGAGGCTGTTAGCTCTTGGCAGCTGGGCTGTGGGGTGCAAGAAGCAGGCATCTCACTCTTCAGCCTGGCAGAATAAGGAGGGATTGAGCCTGTAGCCCTGGGAATTGATGTGCCCAAGCCACAGAAGAGGAGCCTTTCACTTGGCAGCACGGCTGGTTGTGTAGTGCCACGTGTACAACCACATCTATCCTTCCTGCCATTCAGACAAAAAGCAGCATGCTTTGGAGTAACTTCCCTGGGAGGGGGAGGAACAGATGTTTGAACCAGAAGCGTATGTGACAGTTGGGAGAGACAGCGTGGAAACGCACAGTTGAAAGGAGAAGTCTGATGGGAGTGTGATGACAGCAGCAGGACTCCAGTGACAAGGAGTGGGAAGGAGAACAAGCAGGGAGGAGTGTTACTTCGAAAGCTGAGCAAAGTGCACAAGAAGATGTGTCAGGAAAGCGTCAGGGAAAGGAAGAGAGGAAATGTAAGAGTGGAGACAGGCTTTGGGATCTGTCTGCATGCATGTGTGACCTGTTGCCTGACAAAGAAAATAAGTCCTTTTGTTCTCTGCTTTCTTCCACTGAGTTAACTCTTCTTGCAGCCAAGCTACCTGGCCAGTTCTGGTGGAGCTCTTCAAGCACCCAGTTAGCACTTGTGAAAAGCGCCTTTGCTGCCTACGCTGCTCTAAAGCACTGATGTCTGGGGGTCCCGTGTGGCAGGGCTGTAGCAGCTGCTGGGGCTTTTCTTCTGCCTGGAGCCTTTGCCGAGCCCAGTAGCCACATGCCTTGGGGTTTGTGGATGCTGCAAAATGACGAAGAGACGTGACAGTCTCATAAGAAGCTTCCCCTCTGCAACTGTGCAGTAATCACAAGGACAGGATGCACGAGGAGAGAAGTGAGTGCATGTTCTTCCTGCAGCAGGGAGGGACCTCTCCAGCAGCGCCTTACCCTGGTCATATAAATCACAGCTCTGCAGTGTCCAGTTTTTCCTTAGTTCAGCAGATGTGCAAGGCACACTGGGAGCATGCCACTGGAGTGTAAAGCCCCTGGCGCTAGAGATCCTGTGAGCAGGGGGAGGGGGGATGATAACTTCTCCCACTGACAGATTTACAAATGCAGTTTTACAAACCCTGTCCCACACTTGCAGTCACCACTGACTCTCCAGTATGCCTTGAGAGATGCTGGTGTTCTCTTGTAGGGAGGGAGAATTTCTCTTAAGTATGGGTTGAGTCCTGAAATGCATTAACACAATGATTGTCAGGTAGACACCAGCCATGACTGGCTACACCAGGAGCTGGGATCTGTTGCTGGATGTTGCATGATGCTCTTCCCCCTCTAGAGAAAACACTGGCATTCATTCCTTGCTGTGAAATCCCAGCAGCTGGGGGGACAGGCAATATCACCTGTATGGGTGTGCAAGGGGAAAAGGCTGCACCAGGGTTGAGGGTGACAGATGAGAGTGTGCTGTATCTGAGAGCTCTGGAGGAGAGAGGCCTTGCCAGGGAGCAGCAGGGGCCTGTCAGTGGTGTGGGTTGTGTAGGTTTGAGGCTCGGGCAGCGATGCATTCGTTTATTTATTTTAGGGAGGAAATGGATGGGGGAAATAGGGGAGATTCTTTCCTCCTTGATAGGGTGTGTGCTCCTGGCTGGAATGATTCATCCCACACCAAAGCAATGATATCCCTTGCACAGGATCTTGGCCTTTGACTTCAGTAAGAGTCAGGATTGGGCCCCAGGTAAATTTTCTCGAGTTACTTGTGCAGCTACTGAAATTAAAATCTCACAGGTGAAGACCTGTCTTCCCTGCAGTCTGAAATCAGAACAACAGAGCCACCTTTAGTGTCTGGGGAAAGTTTAAAAACCTTCCTAAGGTCTGTTGCTCCTTGTGGAAAAAAAACACTCCAGTGATACTGGCCATATCTGACAGATGCCAGCCTTTGTTGTATGCAGTCAGGGTGCTGCATACCAAATTAATCAGAGATTCAACGCCATGCTGCTTGTACCTGGGAAACGGTGCATCGCCAAACCCTCAGCAGATGCTGGAGTGTCACAGGAAAAGCAGGCTGCGTGAGACCACAGGTGATTGCTGCCTTGGGCCTTCCAGCCTGGGCTTGCAGAGGAGGTTTCCTTAGGACCCGCAGCCTGGGTTCCTCTGGCTTGCACTGCAGCCACGCTTCCTGGCGGAGCAGAGCCGTATATCACCCGGCATTTTATGTGAGCCTAGCAAAGGGAGCTGAGTCCCCTTCCTGCACAGGGAGCTGACAGGCTGGGGGCCAACACACAACCCGCGGCGTTTTTTTTTATTAACTGGAAGCCTCTTAAATGAAGGCTGTGAGATTTTTCTGCTTACCATGTTACTGTATGGAATCAATCACTATAAATTTCAATGGAGGGCGGGCAGGAGCACATTTACCTTTTATATAATAATTGTGGGAGTGCCGCTGCCGACCCGCTATTAGGATTGTTCAGGCCTTCTCAGATTTCACTGTAAAACATTTGGCTGCAAGAGGTACGGTAAGGGTGTGATTATCCAAAGAGGGTGAGTAGTAGTGAGCACTGTCGGACAGAATTACTACAACAGGGGAGAAATGCTGAGTAGGAGTAGAAGAAGCTGAGGAGTGTAATCTGCCATTCAGAAATACAATGGTCTGTGTGTGGAGAAACCCCACCTGAGTTCTCTCTGGATCTGCACAGGCTTAACATGTTTGTCTTAAATTGTCATCAGGCACGACTTGAATAATTGCCTGAGTGTAGGTGTTAGCCCCGTGCTCCTCTGTGGAAACCACAACACGGTGTACAAGTCATGCTGGCACTCGAGCCATGCTGCAAAATCCTGCCAGTGTGACCACATCAGCTTGGAGTATCAGGAAACTGCACTTTTCCTTTGGTGGAGTTGGCTGGTAAGGACCTGTTCGGGGCTCAGCTGTGCTGGCAGAGGAGGTCTTTCATGAGCTGAGGGCTGGAAGGGCCCCATCAGCTGCTGCCCTGGTGGAAGGGGTGACCTCTTCCACTTCCTACACCTGCTACAGAGGCAGACCCTGCTTCTCCTGAGCAGTGTGGAAGAGCTGAGAGACAAGGAGTTGGTCAGATGGGTGGTATCTGGCCTAGAGTTGCAGACCTGACAGGATCAAGGACCCAAGCTGGTGGAGTACAGACAGGGCTTGGTGCACTGAAGCTAACCAGTGACTATAGAGTCTCTGCTCTCCTGCTCTGCAGAGGGCTCAAAACTACATTGTGCCAAGAAAAGATGCAGCGCTTGGGAGTGTGCTTAGCTACCTTGCTCTGGGCTTTGGCTATCTTACAGAATCACTTCAGTAAGAACAAGGCAGTCACAACTTTCTCTAGGAGGCAGGGAGAAAAGAGCAATACATACCCTCTGCTGCCTCGATTTTTTCACCTGTGATTGAGATTTAAATTTTGCCTCCCATATGATTTTCCTGTTGTAACACACGCCTCTTGGCTGTCACTGTAACAATGCCTTTTCTTGGCAGGAAAGGCACATCTAAAAGGAAGCTCTTGAGCACTCTAGTGTGTGAGTTCCTCAAATGATGGCTGTGTTGCTCCCCCTCATTCCACCCATTTTCAAATAATTTTCATGCTGGGAATAAATCTGAGTGCGTAGCAATCATGTTCAGCATATGATAACCGGAGACAATTGTATATATACAAGCAGCCAGATGGAAAACAAATGAGCTGATGGAAAGAGCACAAGACGACCCAGAGATCACAGTTGCCACATTCACAGTTAGACCAAATAACTTTGCCATTTCCATATAATTACCTTTCCCCCCACCCAGGAAAATGGGATTCTGGAAAAAAAAAAAAAAATTAGTTACTGAATTTGTGTCTCATGCAGTGGTAAGTAACATCTTCCACCAACTAATATACTATGGGTCAATAATACTTTAGCAACACAAAGTTTAATTCTGTCTTGTATTTAGTCGATGAAATTCCAGTGAACTCAGTTTTGTAACTGGAGGTCAGGATTTGGACGCTAGCTTATAAACTAAAGAACAGCAAAGGCTGTGCAGGGTCTAAATTTTTTGGAAGTTTTAAAATGCCAGATAGAGTGGGCTGCTGCTGACATCCTGAAAATGTGCTGTCTCTGATGATACAGGGAAGGAAGTTTGGCAGGTTTTTGATTTTTCATTTTGTTTTAATCTTTTCAGTGTGCTTGTCTTTCTTTTGTGATTGAAGCCGTTTTTCTTTGAAAGGCATCTATTTTTAGTTGGGGAAAGGCACAAAGCTGAGACATTTGGGGAAAATTTTATCAAAATACCTTTGTCTTGATGTGAGAAGTAGTAATTAAAAAAAAAAAAACTTAATTGACTTCAGTGGAATCTTTGATGATAAATATATTGTACACACCCTGATCTCAACAGACAATGTCTTTTGAATGTGAAATGGATTTACAAGCCCAAAAGAAAAATGAAATGGTTGCAGTTTCTGTTGGGTAAATTCACCTTCCTTTAACTGTAAAGCAATTCTTTTGTATGTATACATTTGTGTGTCTCTATAAAGAATATGTGCACACATAAATTATACAATTTTAAAACCAGTTTCACTGTAAATGTATTTGCTATTCATTTGTTCCTACACTCCTATGCAAAACAGGGATTAAATATGTTAACAAAGCAGATGTTCAATGGAATCTAAAGTGAGAAGAATAAATCTGGAATACTTGGCTGAAATCTACACCCTTTATTATTACACTTCCCCCCAAATAAATTGTTCCTTCCACATCGTCAAGGGTGGATGTAAGCACCTGGTGGTAGCAATCTGAGTTGGATACCTCCTCACAGTCTACAACTCTCCTATGCTTTTCAGTAATGTAAAGATACTTGTGTAAGTCCCAGACATGTGTGGCAACACTCCACTTCCTCTCCTTCACTGTTGCTTCTTCCTGTTGATTTCTTTAGAACCCAGCTGTCCTGCTGAGTGTAATACCTCCATGGCCGAGCATTGCTTAGGAGTGACCTAGGCTTTTGGTCTTGCACAAAATCTCACCCCCAGGCTCTGGTAGCTTGGGTGCTGCTGACAGTGTGACCCATGCCAGCACTAAGATGTATGCAGGGGACCTGCCTTTGGTGAGCCCAGCTGCCCCGGTGGGATTTGTGGTCCATGTCTGTCACCAGAACTTGAGGTAGTTACTTTAAAAGCAGCTTGTTGTTTCTACAGGAGCTGCTGTCATACCTCGATTACAGTGTAGCTGCACACAAAGTGCACTGACTGAAAATATTCCTGCCTTCTTGATAGTTTAATTGGTGGCATTTAGTTAATTGTGTATGTTCTCTTTTAGTGGAATTAAGTCTGGAATTATGCAACTGATCATTTTCCAAAAGCAGACAGTCACTCAAGCCTGCTGCTGCAGGAGAGCCTACCTGAGTCAGCCAACAACTTCCAGTTGTTCAAGCTGCTGTTTGCTGTCTGTTGCTATGGTGAAGTGATAGCACCAAACTGATACCAAAAAGGAAACGATATTTTCTGAGATTTATTAGAAGAAGAAAATGTATAGGGGACAGAGAGGTCGTGGGGGAGAGTAGGGGAAGATAAGGGACTTTGAGGGCTTTCCTGAGCTTGTGTTTCTCATTCCCTTTTTAACTGAAGGTCCACTTAACCCTTTGAAGACAATACAAGAATCATTTTATGCAGTGTCACCCCCATGGGTTTTTTCCAACCAGTTAAATACACTCCTAAATTATAAATGTTTGTAACTTCAATCTGTAATTTTTCCCTTGCTTTTCGGGGGGTCTGTGTGCATATGGGCAATGTGTTCATTTCATAGCTTTAATCAGCTTGGAGAGTTTATGTCCCAGCAGCATAGTGCAGGTCACAGATCAAGAAAAACCTTCTTTAGTCTCTGCCTTTGCAAGACCTATATTATTTATGTCTTTTCTGACAATGAGGTTTTTAACACCTCTTCGAGCCCTGTTATTCTTGCAGCACGTTCCCCTACCAGGCTGGAATCAACCAACACTCTTCTTGTTTTCTTACATTCAGACCTTCAACCCACTTAAGATACCAGCCAGTACAGTACAGCTGGTCTGTGCAGTGTGCTCCCACAGATGATTGCCCAGCACCCTGACCAGGCACAGATGAGACCAAGCACTTGGTTTACGGTTCCTGTAGAGAAAACTTGTTCCTCCTCCTCTCTAGCCAAGGACTTTGTACATCACTCCCTGTCTTGGCAGTGACACATATATCTGGAGACAGACAGCCTGTCTTTGAAAGTTACAAACCATGGCCAGACCTAAAGCTTCATTCAGAAGCGTGTTGTAAGATAGCGTAGCACCAAGATCATGCTTCTTGTAGATAGTCTCCTCTTTCATTCATTTGAAAGTGAGTGGTTCTGATGTGTCATCCTGCCTGCATGCTGTGTGCCGGCCTAGTCCCGAGGGCAGTGGCAGGGTGGCCAAAGAGAAAAGGATGCATGCTTGTGTTCAGGTATGGCTGAGTGCAGGAGGGATATTCCTGGGTTTGAAAATCGTTATTTGATGATTTAAATCAACTCTGAGTATAGAGACATTTCAGGACTGTGAAATAAGTATACAGTAGCAGCTTTCTTGTCCCAGCACTAACCCTTCTGATTGCTTTTGTTGATGTCTCTGAACTACACCTTGACTGTACCATTGCCAGCTTCTTTCTAATGTAGGGCCATGCCTGCCTTTATATCGAGTCCTTTCTTGGACTGCTGTTGGGTTGTAATTGCATTAGATTCCTAATAGAGTTTTTTGGTCTGCTGTCACAGCGTGATTGCAAGGACTTGCTTTGCATTGAATGTGGTCTTGATTACTTGCCAATTAAAGTGGAAGCAAAACACTTAAAATCTTCTCCTTTAAAATTGCATCTAGATTCCATCTCCACTGAAGGCTATGAGAAACTTGCAGAGATAGTTTCCAGTTGTTCTGTCTTTCTACTTTTAGTTTTTGCCTTGGTGGGATAGGTAGATAAATGCAATTTTTTTTTTCCAGTGCCTTTAATTGAGTGTGATCCTTTGCATGGAAAACATACACAGAAATACCCTTCTGAAGTTGAATTTTGCACATTGCTCATGTGCCAGGTCACTTGGAGTTTACAAGGTTTGGGATAGTGCTTCTAAAAAAGAAGATACGTGGAAGCAGATGGTCCTGTGATAGCCGAGCAGGGAAGGAGACGCCTGAAGAAAGTGTGTTATGGCAGGAAGGATGTGTTAGAGGGAGCAGAGATGAGCCGGGAATGTAAGGAGGCAGCATGCAGGAGGCACGCAATTTCCAGGAGTCTGGTAGTGTAGGAGGTGCTGTACTGAGGTGGCAAATCTCTTGGAGCAGGTGTGCAGGGGCAAACTGCCTGCCTCTACCCCCTGGACAGCTTGGCAGTGTGTGCTGGGAAAGAGCCAGGGCTGAGGTGTGAAGGGAAGCAAACCAGGATGGGGAGAAGGGAGAGAAAGGAATCAAAAAGCCATGAGGAGTAGGAACAACGTGACAAGAAGTGTGGGGAGCCCACCTGTGAAGGTAACCACGACTTTCTGTTTATCTTGCCTGTAGTTATAGTGCAAGGAGATTTTGAACTGCTGCCTAATATGACTGTCAATTATTTTAACTTGTATTTCTCACCTCAGTCCCCATGAAGTGCATTTGACAATAATTAATTTTGTGTGTGCAACTGGGAGTGTATCCTACTCCTGCAGAGGTGTCAGCTTAATGGGATATGGCTACAGGGGATAACAGGCTGTGCCACCCCATTAGGGGATCTGAGGGGGTCACCTGTTCATCTGGACTAATATTTTAATTGTTGGAACATTAGTTTTCTTGTGGTTGAATTGGAATCAGATTAACCTCTGTCTCCCTGAACCTGCATGCTGACAAGCTCCTTAAACACCATTGCTAATTTTATTTTCTTCTTTCGGCATGCATTTAAGATAACTCTTTTTGTTTCATAGGTTAAAGAGGAAATATTCTCACTGGCTGGGATCCCAGTGAGCAATTACAAATATTTTACTAGAGTTACAGAACTAGGAATTCAGCCTTAGGCTAGGCATCAGAAAATCCGTGTGTGGAAATCCTACGTGTGGTAAGACTGAGAGGATTTCACATGGAGGGATCCCTCCTCATCTTTACTGAAGTCAAAGTCTTAATTTTTAAAGAAAGAAATAATGATCTCTTTTACTTGTAAGTCACACTTCTGCAAGCATCTTTTCACTGTGCCAGTTATAGAAGAGTTACCCGAGCCTCTTCATCTCTATCGCATGTTAGCAGAGAAGGTCAGTGATGGGAGAAGCTAGGTCCAAACTGAAGGCTTTTGAAACACCCCCCTAACTAGCCTAATGAATATGCTGTTGAGATGAACAGGTCATTTAACACTTTTCATGTCACTATTGTCCATCCACCCTTAAATGTCAACTCTGTCACTCTGATAGGCCAGTTGTGCTAAAAATGGTTTCCTAACTTTGTTAGATTCCTAAGAGGGATTTCCCCCTGCCCTTATTCCTGATTGCTGGCAGAACCCTACCGATGTATTTATGTCAGCCTTTCCATTCGGGTCAAACTTTCACCAGAGATTTTTGCCAGTGGGTCAGGGCTGTGAAGAGATGTGATCCAGGCAGAAGTGGAAGCACCAAACACAGTTGGAGTTACACTACTTAATCTACATCTTACCAGCCACAGTGGAACAACTGTCTTGCTAAGGGTCGGATGTCTGATACACTGTGAGGAACATCTGACGATGTGCCAGGATTGCTGCCTCTACACTAGGACCATTTCGTGGAGCTGATGTGCTGGAGTTCAGCTGCCTGCAATCCGCTCAAGCCTGGAGCAGTCCCAGCCTTAGGGAAGGGCTGTGAAAAGGGCTGGTGGAATGAACCCTTCTGCCAATACCTGCCTGGTAGCTAACCCCTAGCAACAGAGTTGGATATAGCCCCTGTCACTGGTGTTTCTACCAGGGCCTTGAGCACATCTTTGGCATCTGGGCCTTGGATGCTGGGGTTGCTTAAAAAAACCTTTCATGGGAACCGAGCTGCACACCTGATAGAACTGAGTATCAGAAATATTTTCCTGAACTTCCTCACCTGCCCAGTGGCATGGTCAGGAGCACAAGACCATGGGTGCACCTAATTTAACCACAAAATCACAGGCTCAGTGTATGCCAAAGCTGGGTAAAGAGCAAAAGGATTGCAGTTATTTGCCCCACCCTGACTTTCTTGGCTTTCTGATACCTGCATCAGATGAGCAGATAGAAAAGTGGATACTCAGGTATCAACACTGGAAAATGAAGGCTGATGGGGTGAAATAGCACATCTTCAAGTAGTACAATAGTACATGTGTACTGCAGACCAGAAGAACTTCTGTGGCTGTTCCCAGTGATGCTGTTGAATTGGAACCCAAGAAGCTCCACAGTAAGGAAACTGCCTTGGCAACACGCTGTGTATTTGACCTGCCCCTCCAAAATGTGAACCAGCTAATGGTTTTATTCCTTGTGGAAATGATCATGTATGTTGGGAAGCTTTTCAGACATGGTAGGTCATTTTGAGGTTGTCATTCCATTGAGGGACCTAGTAATTCTTTCTGTGACTGGTGTGTTTCTAATTCACTGAGATGCTTTGAAATGTCAGTGTCTGACATCATACCAGCCTTTTCCTAGTTAGGTGATGCTACCCATGAGCAAGATATCCTGTACAGCAAGCACCATGAGCTCTGACCACTATTGGACAAATGCTGCAAGGACAGGATATAAACTCAAATCAGCTGTTTGGCTGAAATCATCCCAAATGCTGAGCAAATGTCTAGTGAAACTAGCAAGAGATCAAGGACAAGTTAATGTCAGGCTAAATTTCTAGATCAAGACAATCTGGATTCAAACTGGGGAGCTTGTTAAAGGGCTAGAGGACTAATCTTTTACACACAGTTGTCTTCTAGGATCCCTCTGAAGTGTTCATAGTCTTACCAGTGGGAACAAGATATTTGAGGTATATTGTAAGAATGGCTGGATGAGGTGTGGAGCTCATCAGTGGTGGTGAGGATACAGTTTTCTTACTATACCCATTGTGTGGTGTTCCACAAAGATCAGTTATTGCTCTGGTCCTTTCCAGCACTTACTGTGGTGGGCCTTATTTTGCTAGCTATTTGACACAAGTGGAGCAGGACAGTGCTGTGAGAAGACCAACCCCACCAAACTTCACTAGCGTTCAGATGAGATCTAGCTGATGGCTAAAGGATAGATGAACTTACTCTACACCTCAGGCAATTCTTGGGAGCAGAAAAAGACATTTCATTTTTAAGAGTGGATGACTCTCCTGAATTTAAAGTGCATTTATGTAATCTATTGATTTGTCAGAGGACTCCTTGGTGACTCTAGATTTTTTCACAGCAGCCTCCCCATTCTATCATCTGAAGCTAAAGAGGAGATGCCATTACATCTAGGCCAGTAATGATGTGGCCTCAGCTGTTTGCATCTCTGCTACTAACTTGGACAGCACCAGCATGATGTACTTGGGCCAGAAGCCTTCAGTTTTTGGTGACTCCATCTTGGACAGGACTTTGCAGTCAATCTTCTCAGCAACGAGCTACTGCAAGTATTGGAAGCTGTCTGTTTGCTATGGGACCTTGAACCAAATTTTGTGCCTTGGTCCTTGTAGTCGAGATAGTGCCTGGCCTAGTGTTCCTGCTGTGGGATGCAGGTTATGGCTGACAGTTGTTTAAAATGTAGCAAGTGTTTGCAAAACAAATCCTGCCTGTAGCTGAGGGTCAGGTCAGAACTTTCCAAAAGGGAACACACGAGACTACACATTGAGCTAACCTGTCATTGTTGCAAACCTTGCTGTCTGCTGTACCAAGGGCCAGGCATCCTGAAATTTCTTTTAGTTTTGGTAGCATAAATAAGAGATAATCTGTAATATTAAACCAAACAAGAGAAACATTAAAATCTGCCACACCTACACTTAGGAGTATGTCCCTGCTCCTGGCTGTACTGTTCTGCACCTTTCTTTGCCTCAGCTCTGGTGGTCCCCCAACTCCTTGATATGCTGGTTCATTGCTAATGCAGCAGAAAACTAACCCAGAAAAAAAAAAAAAAAAAAAAAAAGGAGGTTGAATTTTGGGCTTTGCTTGTTTATTTTTGGTTAGGTTAGTAAGCTGCTTTGGTTCCCAGAGGGGCCAGGTAAAGGCCTGAGCTGGGTAGTGTGAGGAAGTGGGATTGCATGATCTGGAAGAGGTTGAAGCAAAAGGTTAGATTTGCTCAGCCAACATTCTTGGCTGTTTTCTTGGTGCACTGCAGGAAAGCACTCAGACACAGGGGCCAGATGCAGTGCGCAGGGCAGAGGGCACTGCAGGAGAATTTCTTTCAGCAGTGACAGTTCTGGGGGTGAGTAGGAGCTTTCCCTGCAGGGATAATTTCACCCATTTGCTGCTCAGCTCTCCACTGCTTTCAAAACTATGCTGCAAATACTAGGACAAAACCTTCAACCCAGCTGTCTCTCAGCTACCAAAATATCTCATTTGCCCCTTGGCCAGCTGTCAAAACTTTACTGGACTTCCTAGAACAAGCATCTCAGGGAGTGTTTCCCTTGGCCTATGAGAAATGGGATGGATGCCCTGGAATAGCAGGACTAAAAGGAGTGTGCATCCATGTCAGGTGTCTGTCCGTTGGGGCTGCCACCCCTTTCCTTTGCAATACTCTCAGCTTGGTGTGCTTTGTAGGATGAGATTGCAGTTCGAGGAAGAAAGTGTTTCAGAGCAAAAAACTCTGCAACTCCAGAGCCAAGAAAAAAGCTTTAATTATTCAACTAGTTTGAGACACTTTAAAGTATCCCTAAAAATAGGTGAGAGGGATGTTTGTCAGCTACAAAGAGATTATCCTGCAGTAGTATTGCTTGTCTTGTTTTATGATGATGCTACAGAATACAGTCCCTCAGGTAGCCTCATTAATGTTTATGAATGAACCTCTTGTTTTATGCTTTTGGTTTTAGGAGGCAGAATTAGGGCAAGAGGCTAGTAAGACTGGTTTTACCATACATGTTTTGGAAAGCCCAAGGACATAGGCGTAAGGCTCAGTGTAGGGATGACAATTGGATTCAGGCGCTTGCTAGACAGCTGAGGTGTACCCTAAGGGAGGACTTTGGCTAAAATCCTGGGTGAAATTCTACATGCTTCCCAGTGGATCTGTCAGCAGAAGGTTGGCACTCCTCTATGGATCATCACTCGTTTTGTTTTGATCTCTTCCGGCAAAGGCAACCTGTGACCATGTGTTGTTATAGCCATAAGTGCTTCCACAGGGCAGTAGCTGGGAAATCCCACTGCCTGGCAGCGTCTAAGCCCAGGGTGGAGGCTTCTTTTCACTATCTCTTCCTTAAAGAGGGCAACTGTTTCTTCTGGCTATCATAAAAGCAGGGTGGCAGTTACGCCCAGCCCATAACAGTATGTGGTGGTTTCTGAGTCTTACCGCTCCAGCCTTAAAGTAACAGCTCTTTTTTCTAAGCCAACCAACAATTATGGTCAGCCACTAATACCAGTTTAACCATTCGGCAGCTGCCTTATAGGAAATAGCTCTTTCAAGAGAGCCAAGGGAGGTCTTGTCCCCTTGGCCTCGGAGCCATGCTGGGCTGGTTTCTGTCACACAGCATGTTTTCAGATTTTCTCACATACAACTAGCTTCTGTAATAACAACCAAATCCTAGAAAGTGAGCACCAAACAAATTGTGGAAGTAGGTCAGAAATAGTAATTCGAGTTAATTATTTTCATCTTTTGTTTGATGAATGAGTAGGTAAAATTGTCTGATCCACCCCCTGCCCCGCAACAAACACACAGTTTCTTGCTCTGTAGTTCCTTTTCCATCCATCGTTGTGTTGGGACTGTCAGCAGAGTTTATTTTAGGCTCGTTCCCTCCCTGTTACACATAGTAGTAACCGGCTCTGTAAACGGTGCTATTGAAACTGGAATCGGGCAAGAGGGCAGAAGTTAGCGGTGAAGGGCTATTGTAGGCCAGGGTGCTCCCGTAGCTATCCCTTGTTCCTCCTATCCATGCCTCTGCGTTCCCCTACTCTCGCAGCGATCTCATCTTCCACAGGATACCAGAGCGGGCAGCGTGCACAGCCGCTCACGGCGTGGCCCACGATGCCCATCACCGCTGCCCCACACGGGGAGGGTGTGTGGGGTAAAGCTGAGCTGCTCACACGGCCGCGGGGCGGCCGGCTGCCCTGAACAGCCACAACCACGTGGCGAGTGCAGTTGTTTCCCGGCCTGCGGCTGCAGGGTCCCGTCCCGCCCGTGGCGGAGGCTCCGCGGGAAGCGCAGCGGTGCGCCATCCCGCGCCCGCCTGCCCTCCGCACCAACTTTCCCCCCTTACACCCCTGGCGCGCACCACTTCGCGCCCCTGTCCCCGGCGGGCGCTCGTTTTGAATGAATGACCTCACCGGCGCCCGCCAACCGCCGCACCGCCATGCTTAATATTCATGAGGCGCCGCGCCAATCAGCGGGCGAGGAGGTTGTTTTAAACGGCAGAGCCCTGCAGCCAATCAGGCCGCTCTCGTAGGCAGCCAACGCGAGGCTGAGTCGCGCCGAGCCCCGCGTCGTGCCCTGCGCTCCAGCTCCTGTCCACACTACCGCGAACAATACAGGTACGTGCAGCCCCACCGCAACTTTTCGGGGGGCGGCTGCCCCCTGCCCGCCCTGCCGCCGCCCCGCCCTACCTCCGCGCCTTCACCCCTTTGCTCTAGCTGCCCCGGCATTATTTTTTAATTATAATTTTTTTGGGTTGTTTTTATTGCTTCCTTCTCCCGAGTTCTTTTTTCCCTTAACTAAAAGAAAAAAAAAGGAAAAAAAAAAAAAAAGGAAAATCATCCCAAACTTTCTGTCCTCCTCACCAGGGGATCGGTGGTGTCGGGGCAGATGCCGCACGCAGCTGGTGGGGCGGTGGGCAGAAGGCGAGGAGCACTATTTGCCCCCCGTCCTCATTCCCAGCCCCACCGGGAGCACCCCCTCTGGCGCGGAGGGGTTACCTGTCCCCGGTGTAGACCCTTTTCTCCGCGCTGGGCTCCCGTACTGCCGAGAGTAATATGGCTGGTGCAGCAACTACACCGGGACTAACTCCTCTTCTCCCCCGCATGGGCAGGGATTTTTTCTCTGCCGCCTCCTAATGTCGCACGGCAAAACGCGCGGCGCCCTCGGCTTTTATTTGCCCCCTTCCCCCGGGTGGGCTCGGTGGGGCTGGCGGCGGTGGGAAAGTTGTTGGCCGTGCGCAGTGCCGTGCCCGCTGTTTATTCTGCATTAATATGGCTGTCGCTTTAGCATCTGACAGGGATAAACCCTGCGCGCTGCGCCCGTCTGTCCCGACGAAGCAGTTTTTTTCTTGCCGCCGCCTCCTCCAAACTCCCCCGATCCCTTCGCTTCTGCCTCCGTTGTTCTTCCCCTACCCGGGAAGGTGTCTTTGGCGGGGCTGCGCCCGCGGTGGAGCCCCGCATCGCCTCTTCCCCGCTCCGCGCCGCCCGTGCTGTGGGCATTAATATGGCTGGCGCTGGAGAGCCCGGGCGAAGGGAAGAAAGACGTGTAAGCAGCATAGGGATGGGGAGGGCGGTCGCGGCGGGGAAAATCTCTTTCCCGGCTCCCCGCAGGGGACTCAAACCTTTCGCTTTCGCCCCAGCTCCTCTCTCCCCACCACCCTATGCCTTCGTCCGGGCGCCCCGGGGCCGCCCTGGGGCTATTCGCACTCTTTTTCTGTCGGCGCGGAGGAGCGTAGCGGCGGCGATAATGGCTGCACGGGAGCCTTTGTTAGAGAGCGCTGCGCTAGGCAGGGGCCGAGGAGGGGGGGGGGGGTGGGGGGGGAAAGGCCGCCTCCCGCCCGCGCCCCGGCCCCGCCACCCCCGCCACCCGGCGGGGGGCCGAGCGGGGAGCCCCTTCTCGGCGGGGGCGGCGTTTTGGCGGGGTTGGCGGCCAGGGGCGGCGGGCGCGGGGGGCCGAGCGCGGCGGAGGGGGGAGCGCGGCTTTGTTCGGCGGCGCGGCGGCGGCGCCGGGAGAAGCCATCTTAGCGAGCGGGGCCGGCCCTGGGCGCGGAGCGCGGCCGCCGCCGCTGCTGCCGCTCCCGCTGCCGCTCGCACCGGCCGCCCGGGGCCGGGCCGGCGCCCCCGGCCGCCGCCCAGCCCCCCGGCGCCCCCCGGCCGCCGCCCCGCTACATTTCAGGGGCACTTTCTTTCATCAGGAGGCATTTCACAAAATGGAAGATGAATTATTGGCGTCTGGCGGAGCTGCCGCTGCCCCCTCCGCCCGCCGGCCCCGGTCCCGCCGCAGGTGCCCGCGGCCCGCGCAGCGGAGCCCGGCAGCCGCGGTGACCTTGGAGTGGGGGGGAGGCGAGGGGAGAGAAGATGGCGGGAGGGGAGCAAAGGCTCGACCGGCCGCAGCGGGCCGCTCGCCCCCAACTTAGGGAGCAGGCGACGGCCCCGGCTCCGCTCCGCGTCCCTGCCCCGCCGCTTCGTCCCTTGTTTACGCGGGTTTTCCGCTGCCCTGTGGAGAGCTGTGGGGCGGCAGCGGGATCCCGCCGAGCTCCGGTAGCGTCCGGGACGGGACAGGGCGGTGGAAAACCACTTGCGCCGCACATGGGGAGGGTTAACATGTACAATTAAATATTAACGTTGTCCTAATAAAAATTAAAATTTCAAACGCTGGCGAAGCTGGAAACAGGAAATATTGCTGCGGCATTATTTTGCTCTTTTTGAGAGGGGTAGAAGTGGGAAAGAAGACAGTAGAAGGGGAAAGAAACACAGCCCAAAAGTTAGCATCGTCCTCTTGGTGACTTGCTAATCACATCTTTGCACTGACCACTACGCCTCCGAACATGTGTCACTTGGTGGAGCAAGAGCAAACGGAGCTCACCTTGCAGAGCTCCACGGGTCCTATTGTGTTTAAAACCAGCCTTTATTTGCCCGTCATCTTCTATATAAAATAGTAATGCACTTTTAGGGGCTAGTAATCTGTCCTGCCTTTTCACCTGGACAGCAACTGCTAATGTCAGCTTCAGCTACTAAAGGGATAAGTTCCTAGCCTGTCACTGTATCTGCCACTCAAGCCCCAGTGTAGTAGTCAACTAAAACAAATGCTTTACATTAGTTCATATACAAGTGTAAAGAAGCAGAAGTATGGTGTATTTATTAGCCTGTGTTCAGTCTTTGGACATGATGTAAACATATGTCAATGTAAAACTTAAGTCCAGTGACCAGTTTAACTTGGTTCAAGTCTGTAACTCAAATGTCAAGGAGTAATAATTTAAGCTGTGTTATTAGGGATGGTAAGAGGTATTGGGGGGGCTAGAAAATAATGTGCTACTGATGAAGGACATCTCTTCAAGGCATCATGGGGGGTGTGCGTCTGTATATAACATATATAAAAACACATGCACACCATATGCATAAATACATTTGTGCATTTATCTGTACATGCGTTCACACTTTTTCTTCTTCCCTTTTTTCCCCTCTTCCCTACAGAGTCAAGATGGCTAAAGGTGATCCGAAGAAGCCCAAGGGCAAGATGTCTGCCTATGCCTTCTTTGTGCAGACATGCCGTGAGGAACATAAGAAAAAGAACCCAGAGGTTCCAGTCAACTTTGCAGAGTTTTCCAAGAAGTGCTCAGAGAGGTGGAAGGTACCTTAATTTGTGACTTACTGAAGGAATAACTTCTTGACTTGTGTGTGCCTGAATGTGAAGGGACCTGGTGCTGTTTGGTCTGTGCTGTTTTTGGCCATTAATTGGGTGCTGCTGACTCCTGTAATGACTGTTAAGCCTTCATACAGGTGTATCTGTCTGTTTGGACCTTTCCATTGTAGCCTGGCCTTTTTTCCTGTTCCCAAACAGTACCTAGTAGCAGCTACCTCCCTCCAGGCCTGTGTCCTCAAAGAGGACTCTGGCTGTACTTGTCCTATTCCTGTTAATTCCTGCTTACTGAGTATGCCAGTTGAATCTGCAGTCCATAATATAGGACCTTCGTTCCCAAGGTGGTCCAGTCAGAAAACAAACAAATTCTGAAACTCCCCTATTGAGTCTGTGTGTGTTGGCTTGTTTACTTAAAGTTTGCCAGGTATTGACCAGTTGGGTAATCACAGGTTTGGTGTCTTGTTTTGTGGTTGTGTGTTTGTTTTGTTTGGGTTGTTTGGTTTTTTTTTTTTTTAGACTATGTCAAGCAAGGAGAAGGCTAAATTTGATGAAATGGCAAAAGCTGATAAGGTACGATATGATAGAGAAATGAAGGACTATGGACCAGCTAAGGGTGGCAAGAAGAAGAAGGACCCCAATGCCCCGAAACGACCACCGTAAGTAACTTCGAGATAATAAATGCTTTGGTTTTGTTTTTGTGCCCTATAACACAGCTTATGGGTTTCCATAAAGGAGGTGGATGGAGTGGTGTACACTGTTTGGGTATAGCAGTACTGGTGATAATTACAGCTTCCTGATACTGTCTTGTAAATCTTCTAGGTGGTTTGTAATCTCTTGTAAACTCTAACACAAATTCTTGGTGCTCTGTACGCTTAAACTTTGCAGTGCTCGAAGACCTGACCAAATCTCAGTGGACTTTTGTGTCTTAAGATTATGTTGTGCAGTGGGGATAGACAACACTATTAAAACTAGTGTTGGGTTAAGGCTGCAGGTCTGGGTCTCAGCAAAAACATGTTTTTGTTCTGTGGTGTTTTTTTGTTAAAAGTGTGAGTGCATGTGTGAATGTTGTGGGTGAGGGCTGGAGGAATGGGGTGTTCTCCAGGTGTTCTTCAGTGCTGACTGTCCTCTGTTGCTTTTCCCCAAGGTCTGGCTTCTTCCTCTTCTGTTCAGAGTTCCGCCCCAAGATCAAGTCCACAAACCCTGGCATATCCATTGGGGATGTAGCAAAGAAACTGGGAGAAATGTGGAACAACCTCAGTGATGGTGAAAAGCAGCCTTATAATAATAAGGCAGCTAAACTGAAGGAGAAGTACGAGAAGGTAAGGCTAGTTTTCACTTGTGCCTCTTCCATACCAGCACTTGCATTGTTGTGTTTCTGTAGCATAGACCCAGCCTAGGTGGCCCCAGCTTCCAGACCTGTTCTCATTGTGCTGCGTGTGATGTAGCTGACCTTTGTGTATGTGGGACAGGGTAGGTTAGAGAGCTGCAGGTGAATTCCAGTGAGGACAGAGTTTCCCCCAGGTATGTGCAGTGGTGGCTGCTTGTGTTGCTTAGGCGTCCTGCATACCTGTGTACTGCAGCGCTGGCTGTCTGCCCTTGTGGGGATTCAGCTGTGGAAGGCCAGTCTCTCTATTAACACCTGCTGTACAAATGCTGTTTGTGTTTGCTGCTTAGAGCAAATTAAGACATCCCCTTGACTTTGCAGGATGTTGCAGACTACAAGTCTAAAGGAAAGTTTGATGGCGCAAAGGGAGCAGCAACCAAAGCTGCTCGGAAAAAGGTAGAGGAAGAAGACGAAGAGGAGGAGGAGGATGAAGAAGAGGAGGACGAAGATGATGATGATGAATAAAACTGTACTATACTTGTCTCCATGTGAATACCATAGAGTAGGGGAAACACCATAAATGAAGCACCTCTTATTTAAGATGGTGTCTTTTGCCCTTATTAGGCTTAATTAAAGAAAAAAATTGGATTCCGATCGCGTTGTAGTTTCTAAAAGTGCTCTAGAAATTGTAACTGGTTTACATGAAGTGGCCATGGGTGTAGTGAGCACCCTGAAACTGTATCAAAGTTGTACATATTTCCAAACATTTTTAAAATGAAAAGGCGCTCTAGTGTTCTCCTAACTCTGTGCACTTTGCTGTTGGTGTAACAAAGCATTTAAAAATGTTTCAAGCATTTTTTTAATTTGTAAGGTGGTGTTACTATATGGTTATTGGCTAGAAATCCTGGGTTATAAACTGTACATATCTATAGTTTGTAAAAACTAGACAGATTCTTGTGGTACATGCTTAGAGTTATGATGCCTTAGAGGAGCAGTGATTACTTGGAAAGGCTGTACGTTCCCCAGGGTGCCATGGCCCAAAGCATGCACTGTGAGGGTAGATCTATTTACACTACAGTGGGCGTCCATTTAGCTTAAAGTTGTCTTTCTGTATATAGTGAAATAGCATTCTGCTGCCATTCTTAGTTGTGGAAGGGGGTTCAGCTGGCATGAGAAGTGTATGGATTTTTTTAGTTAAGTGCGGTAGTTTTTAAACTGAAACTGTAGACATCTCTTCATCGTCAACTAAGTGAAGAGCCAGTGCAGCAACTGAAGTTCAAAAACACTCTGTACTTAAATAAATTTGCAACGTTCTGTTTTTTTTGTATGTTTAGAATGCTGAAATGTTTTTGAAGCAAAATAAACAGTATTACATTTTTAAAACTGTTCTTGACAACACTCTAAATTTCTGGTTTAAAAAAGGATTTTAACAACAGCAAGAGGTTCATTTTGAAGTCTGTGGCATCCCTCAGGGCTGGTGACTTAGGAAACATTCTGACTCAAGGATTAAAAAAAATAAAAAATATAAATGGTGGCCAGCCAAAACTGGCTGAATTGAAAGAGATGGCTGCTCCAGCTAATATGCAATCGTAACTGTTTATGGCTGAGTGGCATAAGATGCTATGCAAGTTTGAACTTTATTACTTGAACTTGGGAGCCTAAATGAACATTCATGACGTAATTGTTTGTTTGTGTGTGTATATAGCAGCATTCAGAGATGCAGAGAAAGGTAGGTGGCTAGGAATGAGGCTGACACCATGGAATAAGTATAAAAGCATAGTTTGGATTTTTTTTTCAGTTGTGTTGGGTAAATTTATAGCCCAAATGCATTGCTGTACATATTAAAATGTGCCTTTTTTGTCCTGTGTTAAACTGTTTCAGACTTGTGTTTTTTTCTAGCATCACGATTTCACAGCAGGAGCCAGGCGCCTAGGCTAACTCCCTGCTGCAGTAGGAGTGTGGCACAGGTACTTGGTCTGTGTCCTTTCTCCAGTTCGTAACAGAATTGGGTGCTGTGAGGTGGGTTGGGGAGTAGTGCAGGTCACTCTTTCCCCTTTGGTGACCAGTTGGCTGCTTTGCAGTCTTGCCATCTTTCCAAATCGAAGCCAGGGGTGTTTTGCAGCCCATGGAAAGGAAAGGTAATACCTGGCTGGTGACTCAATCCATTTTTAGCATGGAAATTGCGCAAAATGGGAGACTGGTAGCACCCTCTTGCTACCCTTGATTCCTTCCCTGTGCTGGCTGTAGTTGGCAGTTGGTGTGGCAGTGAGGAGATGGGGCTGTGAGGATACTTGCTTTAATAGCAGGTCAAAGTTGTGGGCTGCTGCGTGCCACTGATTTCAGAGGACAGGGTAACTCAGTGTAAACTATGGGTTTGGGCTGCTACCAACTTCATTTGAGCAAAACTACAGATTAATGAGGGCTGGGCATGCAGGCAGTAGGTGCTTCTAATATAGATAAAACAGCTTTGTTTCCTAATGGGATAGCACATCTGGCTTCCTCTGACTTTAACAGCCATAGTGTCATGGCAGAACAGTCTTGATCTAGGGTTGAGATGGGCTAGACCTGAGCAAAACCAGCAAAAGTTGGCATTGGATGAAGCAAGCTAATAAACTTACATGAAACGCAGCAGCATGTAGCAATTTTTTTTAAGGCTGAATTAAAATTTGATCACAGAATACTTCTATAATTGCCTTATTATGGCATTTCTTGATGTCTTTAATGCACAAAAAGCACGTGTGAAATTGGCCCTCATTTTATGGGAAGTTGCATTTTAAAAGTCTCAATAAAACTACGTCTGGAAAAGAAATGGGTACCTTTGTATTTGCTACCCTTTCTACAAGGAAGATGACTGGGGATTCCAGCATGTGGGAATTTGATGGGGAAGTGGTGGAGTGGAAGAGAAAAGGGATGGTGTAATTTCAGGAGCTGTAATACTGTTTCTATTGTCTAGTTGGCAAAATCTCCCCTTAGCCACATATGGGAATTAGTGTAGATCACTGCTGTGCAAATCGAGCTTGGCTTTGAATTAACTGCTAGTGAGCTGAGCCCCTATTGATAGTATTAGCAAATAAGAGCTAGAGCTGACACCTCTTTGTCTTCCTTATATTGGAAATCTATTGAGTTGCAGGGCTTGATTAAGGTCTTGGACCTTACTGTGCGCTACCTATTCCTGCTCTGCAGGTTTCTAAAATATGGCATGCCTCAGGGCTGTGGTTCAATACAATGCTTGTGCAGGACTCTGGAGACTCAGATTTGGATATTGCAGATGTAGTGATCGTGTTTCTTTCCCAATGCTCTGCCATTGATAAATGCCATAGTGTGAGTGTGACACATGATTTTCACCACCACCACTAGTTTTTGCATTCTGAGAGGTCAACTCAAAATACTGGGAACTACTTAATTTCACTTAGGTCCACTTTTTGACAGAATACCCCCCAAATGCTCTTTCTCTCTGCTTTGAAATGCTTAGGGTGCTTTAGAGCAGTCGTTTCTGCTTTGGGCTGCTGTACAGCTAAAACTTCTACTTTTATTTTACTTTGCTTGGCTTGGGACTAAATATGTCTGTCATTAACTGCGTTATATGTAGAGAAGGATAATGATAAAATAGATTTGGGGAAGGGATGGGGAGGAATGAAGAGACACTTTGCATGAATTTGACAGATGACCGAGAACACAAGTGTTCCTGAAATGTGGTTCGTCGTGTTCCCCCTGTGCCTGCTGATGTAAGCAGTGAGGAGGAGGAGAGTTTTGGTTGAGAGAAGGTGGGTGATGCTAGTATTGGAGTTGTTAAAGCCTGCTTGCTGCTCTGGATAGGCAAAGAATGGCTCAGCTGGGTGAGGTGATCCCTGCAGATGCTTAAAACAGTGGCATGAAAGGATCTGCTAGTGCTGGTGTGCAGCAGAGATAGGCAGAGGGAGGCAGGGTGCTTCCCAGCACCACTGACTCGTGTTAATGCAGGTCATTTCCCATGGCTGGTAACTTTGGAGTTGGACTTGGGCCTATATGTAGTCTTGCAAACACATTTACTGCCAAAATGAACCACATCCCTCTGAAATCAAATCAGCTGGGGGGCAATGGGATGAACTGAGCTGTTCTGTGCAGGTCAGTCCTTGCCTGTGCTGAAAATGAGTCCAGCAGTCTATTAGCACAACCTGGGGAGGCAGAGGAGTGATGCTGTCCTGCTTGCCTATACATATCTGAATTCATCTGGAACATGGTAAATGTTTGGTGTGAGCCCTTAGTCTACAAGAGAGGCTCCAGGGAGGGATGACATTGGGGAAGCCCCACCATGGGTGTGGGCTTAGCTCCCACAAACAGTCTCAAGGAAAACTGTGCTGCAGGAGCATTTCCTGCTGCTCATGTTGGTATCCTAATGCATCTGTGGGGAAGCTGTGCATTAATTTTTCTGTAATAAAATTAATTAAAAATCTTAGTCCAAATGCATATTGAATCAATTAGTAGTGAATGGCTGCAGCTCTAACAGAGGTCCATAGGAAGGTGAGAGTCTGCTTTGAGGATCATACTGGGGAATACAAATAGAATTGAAACATCTCTCTTATCTGCTCACTTTGAAAGGCTGATTTTTATATAGTTTTATTCACTCCTAATAAACCATGCAGGAACAGCAGCAAGGTGCGAGGGCTGCTGTTGGCTCTGGCTCAGATGGTGGCAGGTGAATGGCTTTTTGCTTCTAGCCTCCAGCACAATTCTAGCAGCCACTTCAAGTTTGTTTTCCCCCTTCTCACCCAGGCTGTTCCACAGGCAGTGAAACATCTTCCAAGTAAGCCCTATTCTGTTGAGGGTTTGGGGAAAGGGGGCTTGGACCAGAATAAGTGGTTGGGATGTGACCTCCCTGCTGGCTTTGCTGGGGCAATAGCAAGATGCTGCATTTCTGGACATGCTGCTGTTCACTTTCTGACAAGCCCCACACTCCCCTCTATGATCCTTAGGCCAAGCTTGCTCTCCTCTAAAAGATAACTGGAAGAGCTGTCAAGTGACATTTTTATTTCCTTTGGCTAAGGCTGTAATAACCTGAATTGTGAATTGTAGCTGTGCTACAAAACAAAGTGTGCTGAAGACCCTGTTACCAAATGGTTGCTCTCAAAAAGTGTTTTAGCTTGCAATGAAGAAGGGACCAACCAACCAGCATGCCTGACAGGGTAGTTCATGCCCTATGAGGGGTCTTCATCCCTTTTTTGGCAGGCTGGGCTCTGGTGGGAGTGTGATGTGCACCTGCCTGTGCTTAGGCAATGTTTGGCAACCTGTGTTCAAAGCGCTCTGCAAACATCTCATATTTCTGATAGGTCTGACACATACATGCTGAAGTGAGATGTGGATGAGGGGTGGCTCCTTGCCTGTGCTAACAATCTTGATTGGAGCAGTCAGCTGCTAACAGCACTGTCCTGCACCTGGATCCTTAAATTAGGCAGGAGGAATCAGCCACTGCCCTGCTAGAGCTGATAGTTGTGTCTCCCAGGGGGTGAGTACCTCTTTCTCTTGTTCCTGAACATGACCTCACAGAAAGACCTATGAACTAGCTAAACCAATGTTATTCTTTCTGTTAAGCTGAGCAGAGATGGCAAGTGACCTCCCCAGGAGTGAGGAGCCTGGGTGTTGTGGGGAGTGGCAAACTGGTGCTGCCGTGTGGTTAAGACCTTTGAAGACTGCGAGGTGTAAGAGCAAACTTTTATCTTGTGGATGTTGAGAGATGAATATGTGTTAACTGTGATAAGGGGATGCCTCTCCTGTGACTGTCTGATGCAGTTACTTCATGTTTCTGACTGTATCTAGCAGCCAGGAAAGTCACAGCTGGGAACTGAGCCTTGCTGTGGGGCTGTGTGTTTTGATGGAGTTTCTGGCTGACTCTTGAGCCTCTGAAGTGCAGAGTCCCACTGCTTGCTTCTGGCCAAGTGCTCCCTACCAAGACACCCAAGGAGCAGGAGGTGTTGAGTGCCTCTCCACACTGCAGCAGCCAAGGCTGTGAAAGGAGAGAGGCAGGAAGGGTGCTACAAGTGAAAAAGTTGCTTTTTCTTCTCAGCCCCTCCTAAAACTCCCTCAAGTATTTCAAATCAGAGAAATTGTCTTTTAAAAAATATTAATCAAACATAACCTAGCTTTGTTGTTGCAAGAGCTTATTATTTGTAAGTGTTTTTAACTGCTGCTTTGTGAAGCTTAAGATTTGCTTTCTTTTCGTTTAGAAAATTAATACATGTAGAAGAGTGAAGTGGTTTGAGGGATTGCTTGAGACAAATGCCTCTTGCCTGCTGCTAATTACTGAGTGATTGCTCTGCTATTATGTATTACCTGGGATGTACCAGCAAGAATTCATGGTTTTGTAAAAGAGGTTTGAGAAAGGTAGGAGAAAAGGCAATTTGGTTTCCAGTTTCCTGGAAATTTTGTTATCTTTAGAGCTCATGCTGGGGATATGCCCTGGGCTTTGTTTCTGCAGCTTTTTAAGGTATTTCTACCTGCATCTCCTAGAAAAGGTTGCTCTCCAGTAGCAGGGAGAGCAAAAGGAAACATGAACTGGGTCTTCTTTGCTTTATTTCATTGTTTCATACAGTACTTAATTTTTGCAAGCTGCTGGGAGGTTTTTCAAACCAAGCTCAAAGATCAAGGTGTCAGTAAAAGTGTAAGAGAGAACCCTTTCTTCCAGGGACTTGTTTGGAAGTAGAATAAAACCTGACCAGATAATGTTAAACTGCTTAATTAAAGACCTCTCACTCCTCACTGTCACTCATGTTTCATTCGTAGGTGATTCCCCACCACTGGGAGTTGCCTAGCAAAAAAAAAATTAGCTAGCCCAGAGCTGGTGTTTCAAACCTTGAGGATTACTTGCAAAAGGCCTTCACCACCTTAGAGCATAGGAGGACTTGGCCTTGTTTGTTTTCTGCTATTCCCTACGTGCCTCTACAGTGTGTTACTCTTCCCCTATTTGTCCGGGGAGAGGGTGAAGGGGTCTCCCTTACTAGCTCAGCCCTTTGCCTTTTCCATTAGTGTGCACCAAGAAATACTCCTGCAGACCCAGGGAATATTGCCCTTGATGCTCCTCCTTTGCTGGAAGATAGTGTCTTAAAAAGCCAACTCTCCCACAGCAGTTCAGGCTGGTCTTTCCAAGTGTGAAGTGAAAAGAAGTCCCCAAACCGTTATTCTGTCTTTACACCCTCAAACCCTCTAAATGAGTGCTCCCAAAGCATTTACCTCCATGTGCTGTGTGTAGCTTTTAAAGACCCTTTTCTTCACCTATTCTGTTTCCTCCTCTCAGTCCCTTCCCCAGCTCTCCCTCTGCCCTGTGAAGCAGCTGCAGTCAGTAGATCAGACCCAGTACCTTGCTTGAGGTGGTGTAGCTTACTCCCAGGATTTGGGAGTTTTGCCTGTATTTTCCCACTGACTGGATGCTTTAAGCACCACCCACTGGTGCTGTTCCTCTGAGATTTTGTGCTCACAGTAGAGTTGGAGTGAGAGTGGAGGCTACGGCCATGCATAAAGCTGCTGCTGGCTGGGAGGGTGTTGCAGTGGCCAGTGCAGGTGGAGCTGAGCAGTCTTGCTGGAGGTGGAAAAGGTAGCAGGAGGTGGCCGAGGGCTGTGGGTCTCCAGGTCTTGAGCAGACAGCATCCAGCCTGCAAGGTCTCTCTCTGTGTCAGGGACCATATGGTGCTGTGTTTCACAGCTGACCCTGTGAGATATGTTTCAGCAGCTATTATGCATGAAAGGGAATGGGTGGTCTCAAAAATCTTCGCTGTTGCATGTGCTCAGGTCTCGTGGAGATGGTTGTGGTTGATGAAATATGTTAGGCAGTATTGTGACCGTGCTGGGTTCCTTCAGTGTGCTGCTTGGGCTGGGAACACCGTGTGACAGGGAATGAGAACAAGTTGCTGTGGGGTGAGATGTCAATTGATGTGTGGATAGGAAACACCTTCATCTGTATTCTCATCCTGCTAAGCATGAGTATTCCTCCATTCAGAGGCATTCTGGATCTCTTCCCCATGTACCCCCTTCCACACCTGCTCGGATGCTCTCTCGCAGGATGCAGTGGGTCCGTGCGGAAGCGTTTTGCAGAGCTACCAGGAGACAGTCTCTCCCAAGGCAGAGCTGCAAATCTCCATGGGCTGGCGCAGGATGACTGCCAGCCCCACAGTGCAAGGGAAGTGAAGAGATGCCCTCTCACCATGGGGTGCTCAGGCAGTTCTGTGGGGAGGGTCCCACGGAGAGAGCCCACCCTGACAAGTGCTCAGGTTGTCTATGGCAGGAGAGAAGATCCTACTGGAGGAGGTGGTGGTTGGACACAGGCTGTCTCCTAAATATGGGCATGATGATTTTTATTTATTTGCTTCCTCTGGAATCTGCATTTTCCCCTTAATCCTGGAGGAAAATCAGTGGTGCCCTGTGTGCATGTGACAATGCTGCACACAAACTGCCTCTGTGACTTCATTCTTTCACAGGGGAGAAACACATTCAGGAAAAAGCAGGGCCCTGACAACAGGAATCAAGTGTTTCTAAATATGGACATCCCTTTTTGGACTAAAAAGTCTTTTTTGTACCATGCATATTTCCCCTGTTAATCATTTCCTTTTGTTCCTTGCAAACTTTGGTCCTCCAGTCCTGTAGAAGGAATTACAGCTGCTCTGTTTGTAAACTTTCATTTATGATACATGACCTGCCTCTCTTTGCTGGGTTTTCTTTTTAATGCATTGGGAAGGCCAGCATTCTGCTTGCTGCTCACCCTCGGCTTTTCCTATTTATTAAAAAAAAAAAAAGTCATATTTGGCCTCAGCCCTTCTCGAAATATTGGGGATTTTACAAGCCATTGAGCTTTGCCTGGTCCTATTCACTGCTTTTGTGTTGTACTAATTGGCTTGATAAAGAAGGGCTTGGGCTCTGTAAAGTGCTTCTCCAAGGTGAAATGTGAGATGGAGGGGGGAAATATTCAAATGTTCACTAGCAGTTATGCTTGCTGGATAATCTGAATGTATCAGAAATGAGCTAGAGCTCAGACAAAGTAGGGGATTAGGAGTCTGAGATGGGCGAATGGGGTGGACATCTGGAAGCCTGCTGTTTAGCTTGTCTGCTGGGCTGGGTTGCATCTTCATTATATGGGTTATGGACACCGAAAATGAACCGTGCACTGGGGTTGTGGTTGCTCTCTGTGGATGTCTTCTGAAATAACAATTTCTGGTGTTATTTACTGAGCATTCTGCCCTTCCCAGCAGAGCTCTGTGTGCTCAATGCAAACCAGTGCAAGCAGAGCAGGGGAAGCTCACCCCCTGAATCTGGAGGGACAAGCTCAGGTTTTATGGCACTCTCTGCACACACCACCTCTGCTGCTTTTGAGGACAAGCATTGCTTGTGTCAGGGTAATGTAGGTGGTGGATGCTTGTATCCTTTCTTGTATGGTGCTCCCTTTGTTTTTGGGCAGGTACAGCTCTGCAGAGCCCTATAGAAAAGCAAATATGGGAAAGAGGAGGAGAGAAACCAAACTCAGGGATTCTGAACCCTTCCCATGTGCAGCCTCTGGCTCTCCCAAAGGTGAGCCTGTTGTTATAGGCCACTGCTGCTGCTGCCAGCATCTGCCTTAGGCAGTGCCATGTGTCCAGGGTTGATTTCACTGGCCCCATCTCACTGTCCCCTAGCTCAGCCCCTTGTCTGCCTCACTTGGAGCATGAGGACCTGACTTGAGGTACAGAACCATGGGTGGACTGGTGGCGGTTGTGTGGGGATTTTGTCATCTGATGATGAAATACGAGTTGAAAACTAAGTTTGCCTTTTTGAAAACACAGTATTGGACACAGTATTGGAGAAAGAATTCTGAGTGTGATGTGAACAGAAATGGATGAATAGTGGTTTGGTTTGCTTTTGGTTTTAGCCCTAAAGTAATTTCTTTACCAGCCTCTTAGCATATGCTTTGTTTCTCCTTTATCTCCAGCACTTGCTCTCATGTTTCCATCCCCTTTCTGGACAACCTGCCTTGGCAGTTTCAGTTTTGGCCACAGCTATAACATACTGAAACGTGTCTGTACACAGCTGGAGCCTTGCACCTCTCCCAAAAATACCCACTGCTGTCTGAACAACATCACACCTGCCTTGGGTGGGAAACATCACACTGACCCCACAGGCACCAAGAGGTTTGGGATACGTGCCTTAGAATCAGAATGTTTTGGGTTGGAAGGGACTTTTAAAGGTCATCTAGTCCAACTCCCCTGCCATGGGCAGGGACATCTTGACCTTGAATGTTTCCAGGCATGAGGCATCTACCACCTCACTGGGCAATCTGTGCCTGTGTTTCACCAGCCTCACTGTGAAAAATTTCTTCCTTGTCTAGTCTAAATCTCCTCTCCTTTGGTATAAATCCATCACCTCTTACCTTTTAGTACTGAAAGGCCACTATAAGGTCTCCCTGAAGCCTTCCCTTCTCCAGGCTGAACAGCCCTAACTCTCTCAGCCTGTCCTTACAGCAGAGGGGTTCCAGTCCTCACATCATCATTCTGGCCTCCTCTGGACCTGCTCCAACAGGTTTGTGTCCTTCTTGTGTTGGGGGCTCCAGAGCTGGACCTAGAACTCCAAGTGAGGTCTTAGCAGAGTGGAGTATAGCAGCTCACCTTGTTCAGGTGAGCAGTGTAATTCCCACCCTGCCTCATCTCTGGCAAAACCAAAGCAAAGCAGTTCAGGGGAAGTTAGAGAGGACCTCCAGGCACAAAAGCATAACCCTAAAGCAGATGCACAAGCTTGGTGGTGCTTTGGGTTGTGCTTGGGATGACAAAAGCAGGGCTTTTTTAATTAGAAAAACTACTCAGTGCTGCAAAAGAGAGGTGCAGGTACCAGGGCAGCAGGGACCCAAGCAGGGCATTAAGTAAAGGGTGGTTGAAGGACGTGTGCCAGTCACTACTGAACGTGATGCCCCAGGGAATTAAAAGCAGGACTGAGGAGTAAGACCTGTTTCAGCTCATGGAGATTTGCAGCTGTGTGGCAGCATCCACCGAAAGTGCTGACTTGGTGGAACGTGCCTGTGGTGTGTCAAAGACGTGCAAAATTTAGGGAGAGAAGGAAAGCACCAGGTTTCTTTAAAAAAACACCAAACAACTGTTGTGTGGGATGTTCTTGTTTTACCTGTTAGCTGCACACACATTAACCAGTGTGTGGGCCTCTGTGTGTGGTACTGGTGGCCAGCAGCTCCTGCTGCGCTACCTTGTTTGATCATCTTTTTGCACCAAAATTGCCCCTTTTTTGGATGGACCCAGGAGGGAAGCAGAGCTGAGTCCTGGCAGTGTTTTTACTCTTTTGGGTGCTTTTGTGTCCTGCTGGGGTTGAAACGTGATGTCCTTCCATTTTGCCTGTGTGAGCTCAGGGAGCTGCTGCTGAGCAGTCTGTGAGCGCTGGGCAGTGTGCGGATGTGATGGTACAGCAGCTGCTTCGCTCGGTGCCAGTGTACCGGGCAGCCAGTGCCTTGCCCTCTGTTAACAGAAGGTTTGGGATGGATGGAACGAGGTCTGAAGAAGAGCTACAGCTTCTCTGGGGTCACCTGTGGGTCCCCTAGGTGTCCAGCCTCTGGAAGCTAGATATAAAGTCTTCTTCTTCCCCTCGGGATGGGAAAAGGAATGTGTTTCGCCAGAAAAGCGTTTGTGTGCTGTGGGTGGACTCTGGATTAGGAGGTTTTACACAAAGTGCAGTTAAGCAATTATGATCCTAATTCTTGCTCCATTTTAATGCCTTTTTTTCAGAAGTGCCAGCAGCACACATGGGAACTCCCCCATGCTGAGGTCAAAGCCTGAGGGGCTGCCCTGCAGAATTGGGCTCTTTGGAAGAGCCTGTAGTAGGGACAGGGCACACTGTAACTCCCTGCTACCCTTCTGGGCTGTCAAAGCCTTGCCACAAGGTATGGGGGTCCAGGTTTTGGGGAGGCAGTCCCCAGCAGCAGGTCAGTCCTAACAGCTTCATTAGGGGTGGTCTTGCAAACAGGAGCTGCCAGGAGTTTGCATTCCCCTTGGCCTCAGCCCTGAAGAAAGCCTAAAGCCTTGGTCAATAATAAGATTATAAGTCAGTAAATCTTGGTAATGAGAAAAACAGAAGATGGCATCTGCTCAACACAGTGGTACTGTGTATGGTCTGGTAAACAGCTATGGAAATGAGTTGCCTGATATTGCAGGGGTTACAGCTGAAAAGCCTGATTTCCCTACAGGATCAGCATGTTTTGCTGCCCCAAGCCTTTGGGGGGACTACTGGAACCCCACTGAGGCTTGGGGAGAGGTGATCTGTTGCCCATGAGGGCTGGGTGCTTGCCACAGAAAAGGCAGCCCTCACTGTGAAACCAGTGGTAAGCTGCTCTTGTCTTCTGTGTATAAAGCCTGAGACAGGACCACCACAGCAACTGTACGCACCTCCTCCTCTGGTGTCCCCTCCAATGCCTTCTTGCAATGGCTGCAATCAGAGATGTAGATGTTTTGGAGAGTGCTCTGAGGCAAATGGGGCTTGGGGTAAAAAAAAAAATGTGAAAACAGTTTCTTCTTTATTATGTCTTCAGGGATGCCAAAATGAGATGGGCAACAGGCACCTGGGCATAAATGTGTTGTGCAGGGGTCAGCAGGAAGAGAAAGGTGTTGAGTCTCCATCTGACATTCACTTGAACAAACCTGGTGCCCATGGGATGGGAGCTGGCAGTGGTCCTGGTCCCGCTCAAACGATGTAAAGCCAGGTCTGGAAACGAGGAGGAGGGGAGAGTTCAGGGGAAGGAATCTGCATATGGTGTGTAATGCTTTTATGAATTGGGTCTTTAATAATTTACATTACCAGTTTAATACTTTGAATACAAATTATCTTGCCCATATGCTGTGCTGACAAACATAAAAATGGAGTAATCAAAGCTGTAATAGCACTACAGCAAAAAGACATAAAATGCCACTAGAAGGCTTAGGATAAATTATTGCATGCACACACTGGTTCTATGGCTCCCTGGTGTCAAAGGATGCATTGCAATTGCTTCCTCAGACTTTGCATTTGGGCTTGAGGACTGATGCAGTACCAGGAGTACTGCTGGAAATTCTGTGACACAGGCAGTGTTTAACAGAGGAGGAAAGCAAAAAAGGCTCAGACCTGCTTGATGAACACCGCAATTTAAATTCTGCTCTGGCATTACACAGTCTGCCAGGAAAATATAGCCCTCTTATTTGTAGGGAGCCCCCTTCTTCTTCCAGTGGGGTGATTTGCATGTATTATGAACTGCAGTGTTGGCTTGCCATCTTCAGGCAGCTGCCTGCACTGCACAGCATCCCGGTGCATCTCTGCCCATCCCTGCACTGGTTGGAGGTGGTGGGTCCAGCCTGGGTGCCACAAGGGATGCCCGAGGGAGGCTGCTTGCAGCTTGCACCAGGTTACTCAAGAAATGGGCAGCATCAGTCCAGGGAAGACATGAGTTTCACCTCATCCTTCTTCATACCTGCACTTGCTCCCCTCTAATGCCTGAGCTCTGAGAGGCAGGAGAGGATGAAAGAGCCCCAGGTGCTTCTTCCTGGCTGCTCTTAGGCTGCAGCTTCGAGGGAACAGCACAGGTTAATCTGGGAGCTGAAGGTGACTTAGCAGTTTGCTTTTAGCAGCCTGGCATCATCTGATGCACATATGCAGGTGTACCAGGCATTCAATGGGCATGGGAATCTGCAGCAAGATGAGCAGGTTTGTAGAGCAGAGATTCAAGTTGTGCTCACAGAGGAAAGCTGCTGTTTGTAGATGTCAGTAGACCTTGTACTGTAGCTTATGGCAAAGCCTCTGCTTTTAAATACCAGCCTCTTCATTGGTGCTGAATCACAAAGGCATCCCTGCTACAGGCAGTCTTTCACAGAAAGAGCCATTTAAAGCTCAGATTTGCATACACTGAATTTCTCGGCTATCAAGGTTACTCCATGCTGTAATCCATTCTTTGCTTCTAATATGATTCATGTAAAATGAGGCTTCTTCCCAAATAAATCATCACCAATAGAGGGAATGGCGCTTTTCTGGAAGGTGTGAGGCTCTGGTGGTAGCACCATCTTTCCCAAAAGGCAGATGAACTGGGGCAGATTCATTCTGCATTGCCTGAACTTGCTGCCAGTCACCCAGAGACCAAACCCCTTGCACATTAACACTTTTCCCCTACATTTGCTAATCCCAGTATCTGATGCTGGCTGTTTTCTTGGGGTGTGGTGTTACCTATCTTTGGCTCATCCATGAATGCATGATCAATGCATACACCACAGCTCCAAAACCTGTGGAGCAAAGAGGCAGCTGGAGCTTCTCCTGCCAGGGACGATAGGACCTGCTCGGGTGGGTGAAGGGAGCTGCATGAGCTGCAATAGGGAGGTGCAGGTGGGCATTCAGACGCCGCTGGGTAAACTTTTCCCATTGCCAGATCTTCTGGAGAATAAGGCCCTCACTGATCCTTTTGCTCTGCAAATAAATTGGATGGATCAAGACTGCAATGAGAAATATCCTCACCCTTGTCCAGAGGGGGATTTTCAGCATGAAAGGCTTTACATGACTCATAAACTCTTAACATTTATTTCTGCATGTGAGGTAAGTATTTCCCCCTCTGAATGTCTAAGCAATGCAATTTTGTTTGAAGCCTCCATTTGTTTAAGTCTGGAGGTGACAATAATTCACCTGTTTTCCCTTCCCACAGCTCCCTGAGCACTGACGTAAGTCAAAATAGAGCAAACTCAGCTCTGGCTGTTTGTCACTTGTCAGCTCCCTCCCTGGAATACGCTCAGATGAGCTGTGTCCTGGAGCTTACGTTCAGGCACCTTCTGATCTCTTGCTGTTGGTGCGTGGCCCTGTGTTCTCTTGTTTAGAAGAAGAAATACAGCACACCTGTAAGCAGCCACTGCCAGGGCAGAGAGACATAACTTAATTTAACTCCAGATAAATCATGATTTCACAGTGATCTGCCTGCCACAGGCAGTTGAGAGCCCCATCTCCTTGGCACCATAACAATGCTTGTCACTCAGTGTCCCAGAGAGACCTGCTTGCAGCCAGAGATCATAGATGACTGGGAAGATGCCTGGAGTTGTAAACATCATCAATCCAGAGAAAATAAATGTTCCTGGGAACTGGTGTCGAGTGAGGATGTTTGAAGGCAGCACTTGTCTCTGCAGAGCATGGGACGTGTCTGTGGGCCATGTGGGTCCCCAGCCCTAGACCTCTCCCACGTCTGTCACCACCTGAAGCTCCAGCAAGCCCAACAAGGTGAAAAACTGCCTCTCCTCTTCCTCAGGAGGGCCTGGGGCCCAGACTTTTTGAAGGCCAGTAGCCCCCTGTGCAGCCCCCAGCCCCACTCAGGATTGGGGGAGCTCAGGAAGTGGTTAGTTGCTGTGGAGCAGAGGCATTAGGAGATTGATGTTAATGCATCAGCTCTCTCTTTGAGGGAGGTGAAAGAAAGACACTCCAGTTTTGGTGGTGGGTACAGCTCTTCTGTTAGAAATTTTCACCTCCACCTTGAAGCTGTTTTAGCTCCTGCTGGGGAGGGTAGAGGTGCCTGATGTGGCCTTGTCACTGCTTAAAGATGTCTTGAGAAAGGGGGATGGGTGGATGCATGCTCAAAACTGTGCCAGCACACCAGGTTTTGGAGAAGCCTCCCACAGCAGCACAGGTAGCATGTTTGGTGTGGGTGCCTCATTTTCCTCTCCACCCTTTATGGTACCCCTGTGCCTTTGCTGGCTTTGATGGAATTGCTTCTAACTTAGAGCTGGCATCACATGAAATCTGAACTCCTCCTGCTTGCCTGCTCTCACCCAGGAATCACCTGCTTCCCTGACAGCATCCAGGGCTGCTCCCCAGATCCCTGCCCATCCTTGGGGACATGTCTGCATCCAAGCCTAAACTCAATGCTAATGTGCACAGGCAGTTTCTTTTTTGGTTTGCCTCTTTCTCTTTTTTTCCCTTTTGAAAAGCAAATAGAATCCAAGGCTGCCATGTAGTGATGATGTTATAGTTAGTAGTTACTTCTATTTCTATAGCTCCAGGAGGCAGAGAACAGTCCCACTGAGTTAAATGCAGCACATGCTATAATGAAAAGACAGTCTGGGTGCCAAACAACTTACAATCTTCTTGTTGATGTAAGGAATGTAAAATTAAGATTACTATAGCAACATCTTGCTTACATTGCATAGAGCTAGGATTTGTTTCTCATCTGTGTGTGTATGTGTATATCTATGTAACACACACATACAAACCCTAAATATCTCTGGCAACTTTTTCCATTGTTGAATTTATATTTACTTTCAAGCTCACTGTCTGTACCTCAGATCTGTGATGCTCTTTAAGGTTTGCATCCAGCTTTCCTTCAGCAAGACTTGCCTTCTCCTTTGGGCTCTTTAATGAGTGCTGCTTGCCAGGCTCTAGTCCCCTCTGCCTGGGAAGGGTGCTTGGCTCCCAGCCATGAGCAGGGACAAACCCTGACTGAGGGGGTCATTCCATCTCTTGGGGTTTTTGTTTTAAACATTTACAACCCTGTTAAACTTTATAAATGACTTACCATCTCCAAATTTGCTTTCTTTAGTCAGATTTTGGGAGAGCGAGGTGAATCCAAAACATGCAAAATCCCTCTTTTCCAATCTCTCTTCTCTCAAGTTGTTAGTTCAATTTTAAGTGACATTTTCTATGAATTACAAACCACGGCTCTCACTTTTCTTCCACAACTGACTCAAGCCTGGGCCCAGGAATGCCTGCCTAAAGAGCAGAGCACATCCAGGAGAAGGGAGATGAGAGAGAGACAGCAGGAAGATGGGTGCACTTACAGCTCAGTGTCACTTAAATACTCCAGGAAAGCAGCAGAAGTTCAAGCAGTTTTCACTGCAGAGGTAAGTGGAGTAACTGGTAAAGAAGAACTTTAATATTGCCAGATCTCAGGGGCTGTCTTTGCTTGCCAGCCTACAATGGGATGGGAAGGGAAAACCAGGCACCAGACTGTGCTAGAGAGATCTGAAGAATATTGCTGTCCATCAAAAAAAGACCTGTTGGAAGGATACCTGTTTCTCTTGAGAAGCAGGAGGAACTTGTGGATCGTTTGTTCCGCAGCTTTGAGGCTGTGGAGTTGAACGTGCACAGTTGGAGGGCTGCTGGGTTTGTGGTTTTGATACCAGTCTGTAATGGAGATCTGAGAACCAAAACTGAAAATGTCTGCTGGCAGATCTGGATGGAGAAGCTGGAAAGCAGCCTGAAGTTGCCAGCTGCAGATTTCTGGTGCCTCTGACTTAGCAGTATTAAACACAAGGAAGTAAATCATAGATAGTTCTGCCTGCATAGTCTAGAAGGAAAGCAAGGGCTGGCCAGGGTGAGGTGGGTGAACAAACCTCACTTCCTAGTGGGTTGATAGGGCAGGCAGAAGTGTAAACGCAAGGAAGGGATCTGCATGGGGTAGAGGGGCCAGGTTTCAAAGACCTCCCTGCAGGCAAATGCAATGGCTTTTCTTCAGACAGAGCTGCTTGAAGAGCAGGAATCAATATCCTTCTGCAGAGCCTGCAAAAATGCTGGTTCTGAGCGTGCAGAGCTGATGCAGGGAGATTTCTGTATGGCTTTTGAAGAGATGGGCAGGGTGGGAACAAGCACAAGTGATGCTTGACAACGTATGTTGGGCATTGGTGGAGACCTTACAATGATGGGCTCAGGGTATGGGCACTGCTGAAAAATCAGACCAGGCAATGAAGAATGGGTTAATACCAGTAGAAATTAATGAGCAGCAAGGTATTAGAAGACAAAGTGAACATGGTGAGATGGGCGCTCAGATTTTTTTTTTTTTGTTGCTACTGACAGGCAGGAAAGCTGTCCCTTTGCTGAACTGGCCCTGATCATGGGCCATCCTCCAGGCAGAAAAGCCATCTCTACCTCCTTCTCCAAAGGAATGAGTAAAGACAGGCTCAGGGGTGAAGTGGGGCAGCAGAGGCTGTGAACCTGGCCCAGGGAGGAACCAGCAAGGTCTGTAGGGCTGAAGAAACTCTCTCTGAGATGGAGACTATTGGTTAAAATGCACATGCACTTTCTCATCCTTTATTTGAAGTGGGGAGACATCAGGACAGTGTTCTGTTTATGATGCTCAGCTGAAACTGCACCACTCTAGACTTCCCAGGGTAAGGGCAGTTGCTGCCGGCAGCATGAGCACTGGTGCGGTGTGTTGGGTAAAGGCCCAGAGACCTGGTCACTCACCCCTTAGAAATCCCTTAGGGCTTTGCAGGTGCACTGCAGTGTCCAGTGAAACTGGGGCATTCAGTGAGAGTACAGCAAGGAAAGAAATTGTTTCCTGTTCCCCAAAGGGTGTCCCAGTTGTGGGATGCACACTGCCAGTATGCACCAAAGCCATAGACTGAGAAAAGGGAATCTCTTCACTGGGAAAAACTGTGGCTTTAGAGTCAACTTGCTGCAGCCCCTCTGTTAACCCTTGCCACACCACTGCTGTTGACAGCTGTGCTTCTGAAGAGGCAGGCAGGGGCCATGTGTCTCCCCAGTCTCCATGTGCCAGCCATCATCACCATCACCTCTATGCTATTTATTTCTCTTGACCTCTGTGTTTCCATCAGCCATTTTTAAGCAAGCCTGCCACCAAGACTGTAATCGTTTCCCATGTACTCCTATTTATGTTTCCACCCAGCAATTTGCACAGGGCTGTCGAGCTCTCTGCTCATAATTGACAGGAGAAAGCAGTCTGCTTCACGAGAGGAAACATCTCCACCGGCTGCTGGATCTGAGCAGGCTATTTCCCATAATGAGGATGAAGCAAAACAGGACCTCACTATCAGCTGTGGATGTAGCTGAGCCCTCATTACTGCAGGTGCAGAGGTGCTGCCTGGGACATAATTAAGAGCTGGGTGTTTGGAGTGCAGTGTGTTGAGCTGTCCTTCCTGCGCTGCTGGCTGGTGACGAGGTGGCTGGTGCCGAGCCCTCCTGAACAGCTCCCGTGAGTCAGGTGCAGGAGGGGCTGCTCAGGAAAGGCTCCTTGTTTTCTTTCTTTGGACTATTATTTCTCCACTTGTAGAGGATAACCATGGCAATTTCAGCCTTAGCATTGGAAAGCAGCTGCCGATGGCAATGGAGTGACTCTGACAATAGAGTGGCATCAACTGAGAGTGTCCCCACAGTAACAATGTGGCTGGGTGAGTAACACGGGTATCAATGAGCTGGACTGGCCAGACCCCAGCTAGAGTTGCACCTCGAGATGTGCAGCAAGGCTGGATCCATCCTGACACAGCACAGGATCCTACCTGACTTAGCTGGTGGCAAAGGCCACCCTGATGCCCTAAAACAATGTGTATCCCCAGAAGCACAAAGCTTGGTTGAAACCACTAAAGATGCTGCAGAGAAGAATTTGGGTTTCTCCACACATGTCAGAAGGCCTGGAGTTATTTGCTAGCAAGGGCTGCACAAATCCCATGCATAATTCAGCCACTGCCATACAAATCATCCTGCTAGTAAAAGCCTTTTTGGAAATTTGATTTCAACAAACTTTGACCTAAATGTGCCACGTCCGACAGCCCCATATGGTGGGTTTTAAACTTTTGCCATCACTTCCTTCTGAGAGGCAAAGTGAATCTAGGTCATTCCCTTTGCTTGTTTGTAACGAGGCTAATTCTGATTTCATTCAGGTTGCATCCTTGAGTTTGAGATGGGGGGGAAAAATGGGAGATTTGAAATGGCAAGTCAGCCTCCAAGTCATTCTTCTTAAATCCTGTCTTGGAGCAAAGGAAGTGGTTTGATGTTGCATCCCAAGGCAACACTGACGGTGTCATTTAATATTCAGGGTAGGGAAGGAATACAAAATTTTCCTTCTTTCCCTTTTTTTATTTAGATTGCAGTGCTAAGCAGTGGAGCTGAATGAACAGGCCTGTGTCCACGGCTTTTGGAGCGATTAACAAAAACGCCTATTCTGGGTGAGCGAGCTGCGCGCTCTGCGTGAGGCTGCTGCTTCAGGGACAAAGAGGGGAAGTGGCTGAACACGAGGTTATTAGTTTGTCTGGAGTTTCTATGCGAGCAGGATGGCATAAATAGTGCTGCTTGTTTGTTGATCCCTTCTGCGACAGCAGCTGAGGGCAAGCTGCTGTATTCATCTATTTATTGCCAGAGCAACTAGTGCTCTTTTTCCCAAGGCTGGGGTTCTCTTATGCCATGCACAGTACAGCTGTGTTGCCTCTGCAGTAAATAGCTGCACAGTCTGAATGGACAAGGAAAAAAAAGTTTGGGAGAAAGGAACTACTGCTGTGTGTGTTTGGCTAGGGAGCTGTGGGTGGATAACAGTGATTCCCCCTTTGGTAATGGTTTGGAAATGTTTCTCCCACGTGCATAAATGTGACAAGGATGGAGGGGAAAGGGTGTGATTGGTTCTTCTTTTGAAGGTAACAACCCTGATGCATGGATGGAGTAAGTTGCTTGTTTTAGCTGTGTTTGTCAGCTCAGAAAGCCTAAGACTGTGCCAAGGAATGACCCTCTGTTGTCTGGAGTCTAGAGCAGAATCGTAAACAAGAAAAAGAGACTGCTGGAAAGGCAGGTCTCCAGTGGCTGAGCACCGCATCCCAGTGGTGTTAAAGTGCTGCAGGCTGCTACTATTCATACAGGAGAAACCTCTAAACCCTCTCCTGGTCTGCCTAGGGGTGAAGGAAACCTGGTCTGCCCATCATCAGGAGCAGCCCTGCTCTATTCATAAAACATGTGCTGTAAAATTTTGTTAGGATTCTGAATTTCTCAGCCTGGTATTTCTTATCCAGTGCTACCCTACCTCCTCCTGAGGGTGTTCAGGGGGCCACTGTTTATTTTGGTAAGCACGAAGAGTTCCCTGGGTCTGACTAAAGGGAATGACTATGTCTGTCACTAAGCAGGCTTGGTCAGAACAACAAGACAAATTTGCCTTAAATATGCCAAATTCAGCATAGTAGTATTTGTGGAGAACAGCCATTACTGTTGTGTATTTGACAAAAGTTAATTGTCTCTTTGACAAAATCAGTGTAGTAGTCAGCCTGTCCCTGTGTAGGGGGAGGGGGGGAAATCCTTCATTTAGAAGTGATTCATTAAGTAGCATTAAAGCTGTCTCTGAAGACAAAATAATCTTTTTAAAGAGGACTCAAGGTACTGAGGAGGAAGATTAATGCCTCAGCTATTTTTCAATTATGCAAGCTTTCATTTGTTACAGTATACCTGGATTAACTCTTCCTGAGCTAATGCTTTGGTAGGTAGCGTTGGAAAGGGAGATGTTTCATGCCACTGGACAAGTCCCATACTCAGCTGTGAGTGGCACAACAGGAGGGTGCCAGGTGCTGCCCATCTGAGCCTCACTCTTAGCAAAGCTATAACATCTTTTCAAAAGGAGTGTTTGAAAAGCAGTTATGGTGCTTGAGTATTTTTCACTGATTGCATTCTGCTTGGTGTTCCTGTTTGTGTACATGTACATAACCTCCTTGGTGTGCTTTGGGTACTGAAGGGGTCTGGTTTCTGACCCTGATTCAGTTGCCTTCTCCTGTGATCACATGGTCCTTGCACAATCTAATGAGCCTAAATTCTTCTAACACACTGGGGATAGTTTTATTTCAGTATGATTTACGTTAGAGGTTCCAGTAAAGTGTAATTAAAAAGATCTTATTGATACCTCTACCTTCATTTTTTTCCCTTGCCACTGCTTCCTGGAGTGCTAGCCTTTTCTTAATTGAAGCAGTGAAGAGTCCATTTAGCAGGAAGGTGGGAGGAAACAGCCTGAAAATCATTCATCTAAATCACTTCACTGATGAAAACAGTTGCTCACTACATCTATCATAATTTCTTCTCAGTGTCTTACGAGAGATTAGTTCCTATAACTGTGCAGATGCACACATGCCTGGTAGAGCTATGCAGACCTTCCCATCTAGGGCAGTTGCACTGGGCTGTGGAAGAATACTGCTTCTTGAGCATATAAACCATGCACCAAAAGAAGTTATCAGAAAAGCCCTTTTTGTGTTTTTTTTTCCACTTGCAGCAGTACCATACAATATGACCCACTCTACCTCACATTACTGTGCTAGCAAATGGGCTTTTTGAAGTATAATTGCCCCTTCACTGGGCAGCTTTGGTGCTCCCATTGGCCCCAGACAGCAGCAGGACAACCACCTCCGCCCCAATGAATGTCAGTGGGGTTCAGCAGAATTTGCATTTATACTCTTACTATTATTCAGCAGCCAACTACTTTTCTCTGTCAGCAGGCAAAGCTAGTTCCCTGCAGGACATCCTAGTGTGGTAGCCTCCATCTTGGAAGACTGCCCTAGCAGGTTTTATGCAAGCAGAAGATAATTGTTCTGGATTCAGGTTTACTGGGGATCTTGAAGTCCTCTAAATCTGGGGGAGAAGCGATAGCATCACACACATCTCTAAGCAAAAAACTCAGAAAGGCAGCTTCTTTACTACAAACTCACACAGATCACAGCATGACAGGGGTTGGAAGAGACTTCTGGATATCAGCTAGTCAAGCCCTCTGCCAGAGCAGGTTCATCTAGAGCAGGTGCATGGGATGGTGTCCGGGCAGGTCATGAATGACTCCAGAGATAGAGACTCCATCAGCTCTCTGCACAGCCTCTTCCAGTGCTCCACCACCCACAGCAAAGCCTGATCCAGCGCTACAGCAGGGTTGCCTGTTCCCATAATCATGCAAGCCCAGCCTTGCTCTCCTCAGTGCCTATTGTGAATTCAAGGGCTGCTCTTGCAAACTGGTACCTTGGGCTAGGCACCTGCTCCCTCCTAAGTCTGCCCAGCACAGACGTGTGGCACATGTGGTGCATGGCCGGTGCATGGGACAGGATGGACGCATACACTGCCCTTTCCCATGCAGAAAAGCAAGCTCCTCTGTCACCATTCCTCTTTCTCAGCCCAGCAGAAACATCTGCATACAGCTGGTGGGGAGACAGGAGGGGCAGCCAGGGGCTTGCTGTGGTACCTGTATTTTCCTTTTCATTAGTGGAAGCATCATCTCTGGTTGCTTCTTTATTGCCTTTATTTTTTAGTGTCGTTGCTTACATGAATGATAACATTGTAACACCAGCAGTATTGAGGCACTGCTGTAAATAGGGGCATTTTAAACTCTGAACCCTTTTACTGTCTTCATTGTTCAAAAATGGAAAAGAAAAAATTAAGCAGGAAGTTCTTTTCTCAGTGGCACCTGTTTCTGCTAAAAACGTGTGTCATACTGAAAGGGAAACATCATTTCATCTGCCATCTAAAAGAAAATAAGTGATAAAATTTGCTGAGAAATGTGACCCAGGCACTGAACAGGTCTTGTTCCATATCCTCAGCTATTTACAGGATACAATGTCCTGGCAGGGCTTTTTCCAGATATCTAGATGCTTCAGACATACAATATCTGTGTATCCAATGTACCTGTATATGTGTGTTTTATATATATATACATACAATAAACTACATATTTGTATACTTTAAACATACATTTATGCTTTAATCCTTACCACAGAAACTGTGCCTTTCCTTCTTTACTATGAACAGAGATATTTTAACTCCATCTTCACTAGTTTCAAATCAGGTTTCTACTATCAAGTCCAAGGCACCTACATATAAAGTTCAGGTCCTCTGAAGTCATATCCCAGTTCTCCACATCTAAAATACATCTGAAAGCATCTTAAATAGGGTGCAAACAGATGCCAGAGCAGAGTGGTATGAAGGTGAAAGGTGCCGAAGGGATTTGTCCACGCAAGCTGTTCCTGCTCCTGCTCCCATACCACAGGTAGGTCCTGAACATAGACCAACCAAGTCTGTGAACAAAATTATTTGGTTGACAGGAAAATATCAAAGCATTCACTTTTAGCTTTGTTATTGACTCATTCAATCGGGCAGCTGTAAAACCCCGAGGCCAGGTTGTGGCACAGCTGTTGCGTTAGCTCGGGCACTTTAACCCGTACACAGGGAGGAAGCTTTGGGCTAATGCCCAGGGAAGGGGCCGTGCGGTGGTGATCAGCCTTGGCATGTTCCTGCCCCTACCCAGGCCCTAGCACAGCATCAGGGCTGATCTCCACAGCCCATAAAACCTATTTTTTCTGAGTTTGTTTTCTAAATAAAGCTGAGAATTCATGTGGTTGTGTATTGCAGCTGCAATCTGACCGCAGGGGCTCGGTCTCTTCTTGCTCATCTTGCTCATCGTGTGGAGTAAAAGCACAAAAGGTGCCTGGAAGCTTCAGTTTCAAGTCTGAGCTGGGGGAGGTGGGAATTCCTGCTGAGCGCCGCTTTCCTGCGGCTGAGAAGCACACAACTGGGCTGCTGAAGTTGAAATTAGGGCTAAGACTTGTGCATCACACACACTAGAATCAGTAAGGATTAAAATGAAAGCAAATAGGTTTATTCTGATATAATTGCTGAGAGACCTTCTCGCTGTCTACCTCAAAGGAGGTTGTAGTGAAGTGGGGATTGGTCTCTTCTCCAGGGAACAAAATATATGAAATGGTCTCAAGTTGTGCCAGGGATGGTCTAAATTAGACATTAGGAAATTTTTTTTTCTGAAAGAGTTGTCAAGCCTTGGAGCAGGCTGCTCAGGGACGTGGTTGAGTCATCATCTCTGGAGGTATTTAAAAGACGTGTTGATGTGTTGCTGAGGGACGTTGTTGAGTGGTGGACTTGGCAATACTGGGTTAATGGGCTTGAATGATCGTAATGATTTTTTCCAGCCTAAACAATTCTATGATCTCATGACGGTGGCCGTGGCTGCTTCCCCGGGGCTCTGTGACGGCGGAGATCGTACGGGCTGGAGCTGCCGCCTTTTACCTCGGACAGTAAAACGTCCTCCGCCGTGTCTCGGTGTCCTCTCAGCACAGCTGTGGGGGAGAGTAGCGCGTTGGGAGCGCTGCGGAGCCGGAGGAGTGCTGCAAAGTCCAGTCCTGGGGCTGAGTCCCCACACGCCCCGGCACCTGCGCTCCGCCGCTGTCCGCGCCCTGCCCCGTTGCTCCCCGTCACGGCCGCGCGGTGGCGCCATCGGCCCGGCGAGCGCTACGGGTGCCCCGGTACCGGGCAGCCCCCCCTGCCCCGCCCCGGGCAGGGCGGTGGCACGGCGGGGAGGGGGCGGTGTGCCCCTGCCCCCCCACCCCTACACGCCCGGGACGGGTGCCAAGGCGTGCTCCTCCCCGCGGCGCGGCGGCGGCCTGGGGGGTGCCGTCGGGGCGGGAGAAGGAGGGGAGGGGCCCCGGCGGTAGCGCGCATGGAGCGACCGGGGAGCAACGGGAGCTGCCCGGGCTGCCAGCTGGAGGGGGGTCCCTCGGCGCGGGCCGCGACCGCCCTAGCAACCGTGCTCATCTTCACCATCGTGGTGGATGTGCTGGGCAACGCGCTGGTCATCCTCTCGGTGCTGAGGAACAAGAAGCTCCGCAACGCCGGTGAGAGCGGGGCGGGAGCGGGGGGCGGGTGCGGGGGGCGGCGCGGCCTCGCTGCCAACTTGCCGGCGGCGGGCGGAGCGGCCCCGCACCGCGCCCGGGGCACGGCTGTCCCCGGCCCCGCACGGCAGCGCTCCCCGGTCGCGGTGGGGCGGGGGGTCGGCGGGCAGCAGTGGCTGACAGGACCGCAGCCCCCCGCCGTGTCACCGGAGCGGTATCGGGCGTCTCGGGAGCGCCGGGAGCCGCGTTGCCCCGGGTGAAGGGGTGACGAGCTGCCGATGAGCCAGCGGAGCACCTGCTCGTCTCTTCTCTCCGGTGACCCGAGTTACCGCCGGGGTTCCCGCCTTGCTGTTTGTCCCGTACCGCCGCATCTCTTCTCCAACTCCTTGGAACTTCTGTCTCCCAGAGGCAGCTGCAAATCGAGGAGCCAGAACTCACGTCGCGACTCAGGTAAAACCCGCGTTCCTTCAGTCAGGAGCTGGGAAAGCGAGGAAAAGCGAGCGCGGGTAAGGAAAACTTCAAGGGCCGGTCAGGTGCAGAGGAAGACTGCTCATGTGTTTAAGACCAACCTAAAAGAGACGCTGAAAACTTGCTTTTATGTCTCAGTCTTGCATACATTTTCTAATTTTCATCGTAAAGCTTCTGTGCTTTTGATGACTGACTCAAAGCAGAGTGAAGAATTGAAGATTTTCCATGTTTTTATTTGTTTGTTTTGGTTGGTTTGTTTGTTTTTTATGGGTGATTTTAAAGTGTGTTTTGGAGCTTCATGTTTTGCCCTCCCTAAGGAATTGATCTAGGAAGACTGTTAGGTTGATATTGATACTAATAATTTGTTAAGAAGGCTGTATTTCTTCAGGGCATATATTCCCCCCACCCCCCACCCCCCCCAAATCTTGTTATTTTAGCCAAGAAATAGCATTGGATATAAATTTCAGCAATGAGGTAGCACTGGCTATAAATATCTCTGTAAGGAGTTTCAAGTAGTCCAAGTAGTGCTGCTTGAAACACACCATAGAATATGTTTTGCTAAGGACGACACTACTGTCTGCTTTTACAGTGGAAGACATAAAATGATCTTTAGTTTTATAGCTTGTTAAATGGTTTTAATGAAATATCTCCACTGGTTATAATGCGTAGACACAGCTGTAAGCATTTTGGAGGTGCCGGTCTCTGTCTCTCAGTCTTCTGTGAATATGGAGTAACTCATCAGAGTTTGGTAAAAGTAGCAGGTGGGTAAGACTGATGGGACCATTTCCACCCCCCTGGAGTCTTTATTGTTTGATTGATTTATTAATGATAGCATACAAACAGCCATTTGCTTGGGCAGATGCTGGATAACATGATCCCCACCAGAAAGTTGCTCTCTAACTAGTATATTAAATGTGGCCCATTGTATCCACAATCCATGAATGTGCTGCATTGGGCTTATGGGAATTTTAACACAGCTGGGACTGGTGTTTCTCAATCTTTTCAGCTTTGCTTTAAAATGTGAGTGCTGTAAGGCTTGTGATCAGTGCTTCTGGGAATGAAAAATACAGTTGCTCTTCTCTTCTTACCAAGATAACTAGTGGTTTATGTTATCTGACTGGGTTGGGCAGTAAGGAGACTCGAAACTACTTAGCTGCTTTTATCACCATTCAAATTGTTGATCACTTGACCTCATTTCATGTCTTGACTGCCTCTGCTGTGAGGTGAGTTCAAGTTCCTCTGAAAGTCAGAAAGAACAACTTTCCCTTGAAGTGACTGTGAAAGTATTTCCCAAATCGTAATCCCCGTCAGCAGCCCATTTTCTGCTCTACATACAAGCTATTGGGATGTATGAGTAGAATCAACACAAGCGAAATCTTTGTTTAGCTCCCTGATTTGAGGGGAGGTGGCTCTCACTGCACACAGAACTGGAGCATAACTAATGGGGAATTCAGTGTTACATGCTTTAAGGTGGTGGTGAGTGTTGAGAGATCTGCCCTGCTTTGCTGACCTGAGCATCATTCTTCCTTCAGTCAACAGCCTAAACTGAGAATGCCTTAGAGAAGTCACTAGAGAGATTCAGCAGCAGGAAAGCAAAGTAGACTGATGGTGATGGTCTGAAGCTCAACTAGGTTAACCAGCATCTCACTGTTGTCCTCTTAGTTTGCTGAAAAGATCATGTGTTTAGGATGCTTGGACAGTGTCTTGCATCTGTCCATGGGATATAAGCAGACTGTCTGTTTCTGTGGAGAGAGAACAACTCAGGGGTCTCAGCTTGGTTCATGTTCCTGTTAACATGTGAGCAACACTATGACCAAAGGGGCTCAGCTGGAGTGCAGCAGCAGATTGAAGTCCTTTTGACAGAGTTTTTCTGCTCATGTTCAAACCTACACTAATCTAGACCAATACATGGACACCTGTTATGAACGTGTCAGCTCTTGCCAAATCCTGGAAGTGCCAAGCCCTGTGTTTCTGGAGGAAGATCACAGAGATACTAACAAGAGCTGAGCTGGAAGATTGTCCAGCTGGAGCTAAAATTTTATTGCCAAGATTAGCTGAATTCAGGCTGGGAGGTGAAATTGGCACTGCTTCAGTAGCTGTGGTGGGTGATCACTCTTGTGGGGATGGGGCTTCGGTCCGTCCCTCAGCAGTACTTGACAAGTGTTGTTATCAAGCAGGATCTCACAAGGGGTCCTCTCACCAGCGTGGTCAGTTGTCTGGAGAGTATCAACAGTTTCCTGTAGATGAATGATCAGGGGGAGATAGGTGATGTCTGTGGACAGAGGAAGTCTGGATTCACTGACATGTCCATAGTGGATTATTCAGCTAGTCATTCTGGAGAACTGCTAACATTAAGCTTTCCTGCAGTAATGTCCAGCTACCTGGACACTTGGAGCTGCTTGTATGGTCTGAGAGCTTTAAACAAAGCTTTGGACTTTGGTCATATATTCACAGTGCAGGACATTTAGATGGTTGAAGGGGAAAGGTATGAGAAATAACTCTGCTCTAACAGGAGAGATGTCTGTATGTCTATATGGGAGGCAGGTGACAAGTGGTGAATTTTGTGTCAGCTGAAAACCTTCAGAAACCTGGCCACCTGCTGTCCCTGCACTGGTAGAGTTTAAAAGCAAAACACCTGACCTCAAAAACTTTCCCAGATAAATCACTCCACTACTCTTTCCCTCTGGGAAAATGGAATGTGCCTTGGGTGGGTGTTGGGCTGTATCCTGTGTTGTTATTGGAAGGTGCTCTGGGTGCTGAGCACAAATTAGGACCAATGGAGGAAATATGAATGAGCCATGTGCTACATGGCACATGCAGAAGCATGACCAGTTGAAGGGTGTGGGCATGGCTGAGTCTACAGCTTTTTGTTTGTGGTGCCTGCTAGCTTTACAGGTGTGAACATCCATGCTAAACCCAGCAGGTGTTTTTCAATAACCTAGCCTGCTCTTGGGCAGAAGGTCTGGAAATACCCTCCTCTAGCTCTCCTAAAGCTGCTGCAAACCTGGGTGTGCAGCCAAAACATGCATTCCCCGAGAGCCCCTGTCTCACTGGTGCTGCCTGGAGCTTCCCCTGCTGAGAGCAATTTCTACCACCTTGTGGGCCCTTTTTCTTTGTGGGGGAGCTGAAACCTCTGTGGGGGCAGGTGGCATGGGTATAACTCTAATGAGGTCACTGGGCTCAACTGCCTTTTAATCCTCTGGGTATACACTATACAGCGGTGTTTGCGTAGCGCTGGGGATTTTGGTCATAGACTGTCACACTGGCCAAAGGCAAGTGTCACACACCAGTCTGCACACATTATGTCAACACAGTTACCTTTGTCAGCTGAATGTGTACTCTTAGAAGTAAAAGTAGATCAGTTTGACAAGCCCTTGGACCAGAAAAGCGTGTTGACTACCGCTAATTGTGTTTCCAGCTCCGAATATTGGCTGCTCCTCTGCTGGGGACCACAGGCAGGGTTACCAGCCTGCACTTCCCAGGTCAGGCTGTTTGCCCTCTGAAAATATTGGCACAATGCAAAGTTTTTGTTTGCTTGAATGGAGTTTTTTTATTTATTGTTCCAAGACCTTTGGAACTTCCTGGCTGGCCTGAGACAAGTTTCTGTCAATTATTTTTTTTATTTTTTTTTTAAAGTGAATGTTAGGGATTTTCTGAGCTCCTTCATACACTCTGACAGGCAGGTTTTCTAGGTACAGATGCGAAAAATGTTTGGCAGACAGTGTTGGGTACTTCCCAGCTTAATTCCCAGAGGATTCTCTTATAGCTGAGATATGTCATCCTTGTCTGCAAAGATAAAGAGTAATGCTTATAGTTTCTACATCATCTGTGTCAGGCTAATTTCACTGTACTTTATCAAGCCTATTGTATTGATACTGTTGCTTTATTTCCTGGTATGCTTTATTGCTGTTAGTTTTTTTTTTTTAATATATCTATCTCTCTTTTAGCTTTCTTTATAAAATACTGATTTCCAGCTACTAATTTTATAGTGGATTTTCTGTTTGTTACATATTTTATTTATTTTTTAAAAAATGGTTCTTGTCTTAAAATTGTTGTTTTAAACCAAATAAACTTTTTTTTTTAGTATAGTATTGCTTTTTCTAGGAGGTGAAAAGAAGGGCTCTACTAAACCATCTTTAAATATCTCCCGATCAGCATTGTCATATTTGCTTATATTTAGGTGTTTTCTCTCAGTTATTTTTGTGCCTGTTTCTAGTTTTGGGAAACTGACCTTTTAGAGATGTTGTGTTGGATCATTTTCTGATTCCTTATCTCAAATGCAGTTGAGGGCTGAGAGTGGTTTTCTTCCAGCTACTGCAGGATTTCCTCATCCTAGAAAGCTATCTATTATATGTAGGTGTGGTGAGATTATTTATTTTTAATTTTTTTTTTTTAGCACCTCAAAGCCTCCAGCATCTGCCACAAGCCTGAAATTACATCTTTTCTTTCTGTACATTGCGGGTAGATGCTTCAGGAGCTGCTCATCTGTTCTGCTGATTCATTTGTCTGTAGCAAACTCCTACCAGTGCTTCTGATGTACTCAGTCTCTGACCATGTCAGGGACACTGCAACGTGTTTTGGCCTTCTGTGGACTCTGAGGGAAATGTGCAGTTTGCTGATGAAACAGGTTGAAGGTTGCTGGGACTCTAGAGGACCCTAGAGCTGCACGTGCTTCCTCTTTCCCTGGGTCCTCTAATGTGGAAGGGTGACACCTGGCACCACCTTGCTCTTCAACAGAGATGGGTGCCTGTGACACCAAATGGGTGAGCTGCTGACAGGTGATTTCACTGTTCCTTCTCTGCTGTTGGTGGGGAAATAATCCATGGTAGTGTTTGCTTTTAGCTTTATTATTGACTCACTCGGTTGGGTGGTGATGAATTTGCCATATCAAGTTGACTGCCAGTGATGTTCCTTGTGCCATCAGCCATGGGAATGTTAACTGCAGAAACAGGGCTGCTCCAGAGAAGACAGGCTTGGCGTGGTGATTCCATGGGCTGTATGGTTGGTGCAGAGGAGCTGCTGGAAGTAGTCTGTTGTGTGAGCAGCAGGGATGTACCCGAGTGCACACAGAACGCTTCAGGAGCAGTGAAACAAGCATGCTGGTGAAGATGTGTCCTTCTCTCCCTGCATCCCTGTTCTGCAGCTCCTTGCCCCTGCAGCTCTGCAGGTGGGTGCTAAAGGGAAGATGCTGGCTGCAGGAGGTGGGAGAAGTGGGAGGTACAGCAGGATAAAATCTTTGAGAAAATTAACTTGCATAAAGGTAAAGCATGAGCTTTAAGTGTAATAGCAGTGTGAAGAACAGTCTTAACCTGTTTTTACCTGGAAGGTAATTTGCATAGTGACACACAGGACAATGGTGCCTTGCTTGGTCCGTGTCACAGCTGCAGGGCTAAGCTGATTTGCAGAGGTCTCAGAGTGCATCACCTTTGTGTTGGGAGTTCAGGTTGATTTCCCACCCAGACCCTTATGCATCTTTCCTTCCAGCAGTGCTGTGCTGGATGACTCCTGGGCTGTGGAGAGAAGGAGAGAGATGCTGTCCTGCTCGGAGCAGTGTTTGCAGCCCAGTGCTGTGCTGATCCCATGCTGTGCTCCGGGAGCTCCAGAGGAAGCGGCAGCTCACTCAGGCATGAGCAGCTCAGAAGTTTATTTGCAATGCTTTAGAAATATTTCTATATTGGTCCTCTGTACAGCTCCATAGGGCATCCCAAGGGTATTCCATCCCGTCAACTGTGTGAGGTCAAAGCCTCCAATTTTTGGTTTTGTTTTGATTTGGTTTTGCTAAGTTTTTCAGGAAAAGCTCCCTCCTTATGCTTCACGTAGATGGGACTATTTTTAGGAGTGCTGAATCTCAGGAGCCCCTGCATGAAACTTTGCACAACTTCCAGCTGAAATCTCTGCTCCCTGTTGTGGTTAGACCCTATCCAGCAGCTGAGCACCACACAGCCACTTTCTCAGTCTCCCTTGTAGGATGGGAAGGAAGCACTCAGTGAGAAAACTCATGGGTTAAGGCAAAGGACATACACACAAGCAAAACAGAACAAGGAATTAATTTATCACATGACAGCAGACACATTCATCCATTCCCAAGAAAGCAGGGCTCCATCACACATAACAGTGACAAACAACATCACTCTGAACACCCCCTGCTTTCTTCTTCGTCCTCCAGCTTTACATCGCTGACCTAGACATCATGTGGTATGATGGACAGGCTGATGGAGCTGGAGTTGTTCAGCCTGGAGATGAGAAGGCTCCAGGGAGACCTAATAGCAGCCTTCCAGTACCTGAAGTGGTCTACAAGAAGGCTGGAGAGGTACTGTGTGCAATGGCCTGTGGTGATAGGATGAGGGGCAATTGTTTGAAATTAGAGAAGATTTAGATTGGATGTTAGGACCAAGTTCTTTACTATGAAGGTGGTGGAATGCTGGAACAAATTGCCCAGGGAGGTAGTTGAGGCCCCATCCCTGGAGATATTCAAGGTCAGGCTCAACAAGGCTCTGAGGAACCTGATCTGGTGGAGGATGCCCCTGCTCACCACAGGGAGGTTGGACTGGATGACCTTTGGAGGTCCCTTCCAAGCCAAACCATTCTATGATTCTATGGATACCCCTTTGGTCAGTTGGGATCAGCTGTCCCAGATGTGTCCCCTCCCAACTCCTTGTGCACCCCTAGCCTACTCACTGGAGGGTGGAGTGAGGAGTAGAAGGGGCCTTAACTGTGTGTAAGTGCTGCTCAGCAGTTACTGAAACATCCCTGTATTACCAACACTGTTTCCAGCACAAGTCCAAAGCATACCTTCACACCAGCTACTATGGAGAAAATTAACTCTATCCCAATCAAAACCAGCACAGCATCCCTCTCCTACACACTGGTTTTCAGGACAACCCCTGTGTAGAGTAGGACTTGAACACTGCGCTGTAAGCTGTGGATGTCCAGTTAGGGAATGGAGTTAAAGTACTCTCAGTTACTCAGTAAGTCTGGAGTGCTCAGCATGCACTTCAGCTGTACCAGTGGTTTCAGAGGCAGATGGTTTGTGGTCAAGCTGGTGATTATATGATAAATGTATGATTTGAGTGAAATGAGTCAGGTTTCCACTAGGAACAGTAATTCTGGTGATTCTGAACTGAGGAATAATTGTCTTTGCAAAGTGTTTCACAAAAGTTTTGTTATGTGTGGGTGCAGGTTACAGTTACTCTCAAATCAGTTGGAAAAAAAACCTCTCTTTCAGTCAGGAAGATGTCTGTCTTGTATCACACAAAATAACCTCCTGGCTCCCCAGGAGGGCTACCCTATGGACCTCACAACAAAAGTTAGCAAGCTAGGTTCATCCTGGTGCTGAGCTCCTTTTCTCTCTTTGATTCCATCCAACCTCTTTGCCCTTCTTGCCTAGTGAAGGCTTTTGTTTTTTTCCCTTTCAGCCTCAAAGAGCATTACTGCCCTAGGACTTGATGTTCCTGAAAGATTTGGAGAGCCAGGCGCTACCTTGGATAATAGCAAGTAATTAATTGCCTTGCAGACAGTCCTTTGACACATGCTGGAACACATTTTGGGAAGAGGGAAGGTGGGTGCACATGCTCAAAGTAGTTGTTCCCTGTGTGATTTGTGGAGTGGTTAATTAAAAGGCTTACAAAGACAACTATCGTGATGGCCTGTAAATAAAATGGAAGTTAATTCAGAGGGGTTTTGTGTGTGTGTACTCTTTTTTTTTTTTCTTTTCATTGTGTTTTTGTTTGCTTTTCTTTCTCTGTGCAGGATGTTTAATCCCTTCCAAGTCCCTTCCACAGCAGAGAAGAGGGTCAGAAGAGGACAGGACTGTCCTTTGGGCTGGTTGGCAAGGAGAAGGTTGTGCCACAGTTCTGGGACGCTCCTGTTACCAACAGCCCCAGTCTGATGGGACTGATTTTTGTGGAAGATATAGAACGAGACCTGTGGCATAGCTTTCTTATGTTTAACTATCCTCATTCCTGAAAGCTGGAATGAGGACCTGTGAGTCCCTGTCTTCTGAGACCATCCCCTTTATGTCTTCAGACCTTGCTTTGTTTGACAATCCCCAGTGTCTTCCTCAGGTGTGATACTGATAAACACTGCAATAGCTGCTGAGGACTGAGGTCCAGCAGCCCAGGGTCTGACCTGTTCTGAATTCATGCTTGTCCTTGGACATAGATGCAACACTCGTGAACCTGGGATTGTTCCTGGGTGAATTTCAGGCACAAGTGAGTTTGACTCTGGAGCTGCTGGGGAATGAGTGTGTCACAGCTGTGGATCCTGGGCCAGCATGAAAGGATCCAGATGGAGATGGCTTCAGCAAAGCTTGGAGCAGGAGGCTGTGAAGCACAAGGTGAGGGCTGAGGGTAATAAGTAGGAATGCTGATGGAGAGATGAGAATCTGACCACAGGAGGAGTGGTAGCAGGATGTGCCAGCCACAGCCAGAGTGAACAAAAGCAGGCAGTAGGATGCTCAGAATAACTGAGCTATGCCTCTTCCCTATCCTGAGGAGAAAGGTAGTGAGAACTGGCAAATCTCCCTGTTGCAGACATTCTTGTTTGATGGTAAAGGTATATGAGCTCAAGAGACCCTGATGTCTGGCCCCATAGGTGTTGAGCAGGCACAAAGTCTGCAGTTCCCATTGGCTTTACAAGCCGTAGGTTAAATTGAGTCTAACTTATTTCCTCTTAACTCCTGTCCCTGTGTCTGGACTTCACATCTGTTGAACAAGGTGACTAGCTTACTTTCCTACAAGCTGTGAGGTGAGAAGAGCCTATTGATTTAGGTGGCCATGGCAGCTTAAGCCAGCCCTGGGACTTGCATACAAATATAGCATAGGAGGGTTTGTGTAGTGGGTAGTAGGCAGAGAAAAAAAGCACTAAAAGACTGGGGTCCTAGGGCATGGGAATGGGTTTGGTCTCCGGTTTTAGGGTGGAACTGCTGGAGACCAGGAAGTGATGATCTGTATTCAGGGCTGGTCCTTCTGTTCCTACCAAATCCAACTAATTATGCTCCTGCTTGTGACTGCCAGTTTCAATGGCAAGAGTCGTCCAAATCCTGCTGTCCTCCCACTTCTCCACTGGCCATGAGTCCCATCTGCAGGCTGCTGAAATACTCTTTCCTGACCTTTTTAGTGTTGTGCATTTGTCTTCCCCATGTAGTAATTAACAGTCAGCTTTGAGGCTTCCTTTGGCCAGTGGAGAGTCCCTGGCTTGGGAGAAAGCAGCATCACACCAACATTGGCAGGAGGGAGCGAAGCTTGTCCATGCAGTGGGAGAGAGAAGAGCTGATGGGAGCTCTGGTCTGAGGCACACTGATGAGGAGGAAGAGTTTGGGGCCATTAGAAGAGGCATGTGGGGCTCTCATTCATGTCCCTGAGGGAACATTGAGGCAGGGATGGCAGGACAGTGCCACTTCTTCCATGTTGCTGTTGGTTTCCAAGTAAAACCTTGTGTTGTTCTTGGCTGGGTCTTAGGAAAATGGCTTATACCATATTCAAAATACCCTTAGATTTAATAATATTGCAAAAATAACTTCAATGTATTTATTTCAGAACCTTGTGCTACTCCATGGAAATGTTTTATCTGCTAGAGTTGCCAAGCATGTACTCCAATGTTCATGCAAATAATTTCTCTTAAGTAGAAAGGGAGAACAATAGCCTGTGTTGGTAACTCTGGCCCTGTGCTGTCTGAGAACAATGGCTCTGCATTCTACCTTTCACTGTCTGCAGGTTTTCACCAAAGTTTCCTGGGTCCTATCTCTGTGTTGACATTGCTAGAGAGGCACCTTGGGGAGTGGCTGGGTAGACTTCCTCTATGACTAAGCCTTTTTCAAGTCATTCTGTTCTTTGGTCTCTGTGCCTACAAAGACTGTTCTTCAGTCTCTGCATGCCGAGGTCCTCCTGGCTCGTCCTTTACTTTGATATGCTCTAGAATTCTTTGGAAGTTGCCTCAGTTCTGGAGAAGCTGGGAAGGCAGCAGAGGCCTCTTGACGCTGGTGTCAAACCCCAGCCCCTGCAATTGATTCCCCTGACAAATTCTACAGCACAGCCTTGCGATGCCTCCAGGTCGAGCGTGCAGCTTTTCTGTGTGGTTGGCTAAGAGGTCAGAGCTGAAATTCAGGAAGAGTCTGGTCAATGCTGCTGTGAGGACATGCACATAAGGTGTGTTAACTTTATCTCAAGGACAGTAAACACCCTTTCCAGTTCCTGGTATGGAGATGAAAAGGAAGGCATAACAACATAAAATACCCCTGGAACAGGCTTCCAATAAGTAGCATTCAGAGTTGGCAAAATTTATATTCCTACGTTTCCCTCACATTCTCCATTGTCCTCTCCCCTCTTCCACTCTTCTGACTCCCAGTGAAGAACAGGTCACACACTAACAGTTTTGTTAATATCTGACTGAAAATCTGTCTCTTCTGAAATTTGCACCATGTTACAAATGGCTAGGATGATCTCAGCCTCTTGATAAACAGAGCAGTAGTAAAGATGAACATCAGTTAAAAATCTGTCCTCTGCTTTCCATTACCACTTCTGCCTGGTTACTTTCTGCCCTTATATTGGTACCATCTCTGGATGTTTCAGTGCTCTGCTTCGCAGGGAGAAATTAAGCTAGAATGAAGTCTACTGCTCCCTTTCATACAGAAGTAGATGTTGTCAAGTCAGGGAGTTACAAATGAAGACTAGAAATGGAAGAAACCTTTTCTACCATACTTAAGTGTGAGTCAGTGGCAAGTTCTGTCTTTGTCTTAAACAAGTCTTTCTACTAATGAAAACTAATTAGGCAAAACTAATTGTACTAAGCTTAAAGCTTGCTGACAAAAGCCTCAAAGAGTAGGTGTAGTTGATAGGTATCCAATTATCAGCTGTTGCAGCATGAATTGCAAGCTATGCCTCTCCCCTGTTTGTCCATGGGAGTTTCTGTAGGGCAGGCGGAGGTGTGGTGAGAGGGCTTGCAGAAAAAGGCATGTGTGATATGAGAAGGAAGGACTTGCTCAGTGGAAGGGCTGCCAGGCTAATCTCTTCCTACAAGCAGGCATCCTGCCTGTTGAGAGGTGTCATGGACAGCAGTTAGAGCAAAGAGGAGCAGCATGAGCCACAACTGTGTGCTGTTCTAGACAAGACACAAGCCTGTAGCTCCCACAGGTGATCTTGCACTTCCTGCTGCGAAGCATCTGAGTGCCCAGGGTGCAGAGTAGTGCCTTGCTGCACATGCCAGCTCTGCCCTAGCACAGCACCTTGTGTTTTAAGTATTTGACAAGTCCAGCCTGTTGCAAGGTGCCTTCTTTCGGGGCACTTCTCGCCCAGGTTAGGAGTGGGCTGAACATCCAGGCATATGCAGTGGTCTTCTGGTCCTTCAGAGATGCACCAGCTTTACCCTCACAGGGAAACAGAGAACTTATTCATCAAGGTACTCATGTTGCTCCTGACAGGTGCTCACCAGGCAGTTCTTAATGAGCCAGGGACTTCACAGGGCCATGCTTTCAGGAGGACAGCTGCAGTGAGCAAAACATTCCTGACCTGGTCTAGATTAGCTCTGAAAGATTGGGTGATGTTCTCTGCCATCACCTACCTAAGTCATTCTAAAAGGCAAGTCGGGATAGAGGAGCTGGGAACTGACTTGGGTGAAGACCTGGGCGAGAAAACTAAGGTTTCCTATGCAAGGCAATGAGGGAGTAAAACTGACTTTTCCTGCCTAATTAGGACAACTGACTAATTAGCTAACGAGAGAAGCCTTCCCAGCATGGATGTACCATCGGAAGCCATTAATTAAAAGGCTTGCTAAATCCCAGGCTAGACAAAGCCTTTGAGATAAGTATGTGAGCAAGAAATAACCACTTGATGACCATCAGCATTGTGTCCCTTAGCAGACAAACAGCCTTCTCTATGGAGTCTTTAAAGTAATAAATTTGCTTTGGAATAAATTATACAGACGTGGAAGTAGAGCAGTGAGCAAGCATCAAGCAGGGCTCACAAGGAGCTAGACTGTTTCACTGTTCCTGTGGCAGCATCTGTTCCTCCTTACTGGCACTTTGACTGCAGTTTGCTCATTCGTTATTTGTTTGGGTTTGTGGGGTTGGTGTTTTGTTTTTTTTTTTTTTTTTGACAAATTTCTCCCAGGAGAGGCTGGGTTTCTATTGATTGATCATTTGCTTTCCAAAACCAGTTGCTGTTGCTGGGCTGTTCACATTGCTTTGATGAGCCAGTCTTTCACAGTTTTTTCCTTACCTTTCAAAGTGATTGTTTTGCCCATTTGCAAATGGGGAAAGATACCCACTCTTCCTCCCACGTGGAATGAAGACAAATGATCAAACTCTCAAACTTTTTTTCCTGGAATGTGATCCTGGTTTAAAATCAACCCTCCTATTTCCCTCTCCCTGTTTTTAAAAGAATTTCAGTTCCTAGCAATCAACAATACTGTACTATGAAGAGGTGGCTCATGGCAAATTATGATCTCCTTTTCCAGCATCTGTGGGCAGAGGCCTTTCCTGTGAGGGTGCTGTGGTGTGCCACCACTGTCCTGCTTCCCACAGAGGTGGCATGAGTGTGTTAGGCCTCTGCTCTCACTGATTTATGGCAGATGCTACTTTGTAATGGACCCCACCTTGGCTTAATATACACCTGGGACGTGAGCATGCATCCCTGTATATCTGTGCATACATCTCACTGGTGAGGCTTGCTTTTGAGGTTTGAATGGTTTGCATTCACAGAAAATCAAAATTGGCAGAGAGGTGCATGGCATGAAGGTAGTTTTGGTGTTAGGGGGAGAGTGCTAGTGCTGCAGAGCTGCTGTGCACAGTTGTCCTCTACTTGTTTCCATAAGGCTGTAGGGCTTGAGTGATACCCCTATATCTGTATCTTGCTTTCTGCAAAAGTGATAAGTTGTTGGGCCAAGCCCTTTCCCACAAGCTGTCCTTAGTTATGGTAAAATCCTTCCCAAACTGGGGCTGAAGGGTTTTGCATGTCAGTGAAGAGGAACTGTTGAGCAGCCCTTTGTCTGGCTTATTTTTCTGTCATGGGCATCTAAGACAAGTTCATTTTGAAACAGCAAGCTGGCTGGTTATTCAGCACTGTCACCCAGGGAAAGCTCTTCTTTGTTAAAGAAGAGACAGAGAAGCCAATTCCTGCAAGATACTATCTTTATTCATGTCCTTCCACACACCCTTGCTTCTCTAATTCTGCTGAGACTGCTCTTTCACCAGGGGAACAAGGAGGTGAGGGGAAAGGTGCTGTGTCTGGAGCATCTAAATACATTTGGTCGCTGGCTGCAGGATGAGGATGCCAGCATGGAGTGCCTGGCAATGTGTTGCAAATTTATCTTTAGAAACCCTTTTTGTTCTGATGGGACTGTTTGAACTCTTGGACTTTCCTCAAAGCAGGGTTATCAGTGTGTGCTGAATCCTGTTTAAAGTAATTGGGTGGGATTCAAATTGGCAGCCCACTGAACACTGTAAGTAACTGGTGGCACAGCTGTATTTGTTGTGGCATCCTGGCTGCAATGCTGCTAGCAGAGCATAAAATGTGTTCCCTTTGCATTTGAGGAACAGATGGCTTCCTGTGGGTCTTGAGCATTGGCATTTTAATTCTAACAATTCTAATACTAATGCAGTTAGAGTGAGTGCTTGTTGCAGGGTAGGTCTGTCTGTGCTGTATCACTTGCACTGGTCTTGCAGAGAGGAGATGGTCCCAGTCATGTGTGCTGCTAGAGACTGCCCATGGAGGCTGGAGTGCTACCGTGCTGGAGCACTGATCGTGAGCTGTCAAACCAACAGGGACTGCAGAGCTTGGCACAGAGCTGTCAGGAACAAAAGCTGACACATGCAATTTGTGTGATGTCCATGTATAGGGTGTAGAGTGCCTGTCCTGTTCTCCTGCTGCATTGGATATTCCTGGGAGGGTAGGAAAGTTGGGGGAAAACAGAGTAGACTCGGGAGAAAATGGCTCTGTCACTCCTGGGCATCCTGGAGCTCAAAATACTTGAATGTCTCTGCTGTAATGAGAAAACAGGTACTTTGCAATCATGCTAAGAAGATACAACGCAAAAGACTTCTCATTTGTCACTTTTTGTCCTTCTGACTGGTGCTGACTTTAAAGCAGGTAAGGTATCTGCTGGGGTGGCCTTGAAGAGGCACAGAAATAACAACAGGGGAAACTCGAGTGGAAGTTCCATACCAAACTGGTAAAAGGACAACCTGAGGCTGAAATGTCATTCACTTGCAAAACAGACAAAAGTAACTTTTGCTTGAACACAGCCCCTTTTTTATACCTCTGCTTTGATCTTTGTGGCTATGTGACTGTCAAAAATGGTTTTCAGTTTCTTGTTGTGGAGGGTTTGAGTAGTTAGAAAGCTCTCGTGCTGGCTTTCTGGGGAGCTGGGAGTAAATCCCAATCCTATTGATATTCTTGCCACAGAACAGGGCCCAGCAACTGTTATTCTTATCCTTCACACTTGGGAAAGTAAGACAGAAGATGTGATTTCTTCAGCATGGCGATGAGCTGTGGACTGTAACAGGAGCATCCTTTCCCGGGGACTGCTGCTATGTGAATACATTTCAGGACCATTATGAGCTGCTTGCTTTGAGTCAAGAATACTTAGTGCTGTGGTACCTGGAAGAAGCTAAGATGTGTTTGTATCCATGCCATCATCAGGGTTACTTTGTTTCTGTCAGAAATATCTAGTTTGCATTTTAAGAGATGCATCAGGGATAACACTTCTTCCTCTTGAGTACTCTTGGTGGTAGAATGAGAGACCTACAGATCAGCTGCCTGTGGAGTTAGAGTTTCTCCAGCATTTTAGTAGTTTCTCTGTCTTACTTCTTCTCCCACCTTTTAAAATTATTTTAGTTTGAAGTGCTTTTCCAAGCTGTGGAAAGCTACTGACACTCAAACTCTCCACCTCCACTACAAAGAACACAATTTTTCTGCATTCTCTGTCAGCAAGTGTTCTACAGTTTGTTGTTCTAGTAACACTGATAGCTTCAAATATTTATGGATTGCCTAAATACATTAACTCTATGGATTCAGAATGTCCATGTCTGATATTGCACCAGACCTGTTCCTCATGCCTCTTGTATTTCCCCATCTTCCTCACAATCATACTGTATGAATTCCTTCAGTGATTAATCTCTGCCTAGAATTATGTTTGGAGTGTCTTGATAAGTAAGAAGATAGCTAAAAGTCAAAGCAGAACAAGATGATCTCATGGAATTTGAAAGTTCTGCAAAATGGTACCTAATGAGATCAAGCACCTCTGTTTCAAAAGCTGTTCCATCCCTTTCCCTTCTCTCAGTAAATGATCTGCATTCAAACAGTTTAGGTGAGCAACAAACACCTATATATAAGCAGCAAAGAGACAGAAATAGAGCAAGATGAGTTAAAAATGATTTTGTGAAGCAGCTTGGAGCCTTCTAACTTAAGATCTGTGTTCTGAATCATTGTGCAGAAAATAACCCTTTGTCCATGTGAATGGATTCAGATAGGCTTTAAAAGGAGAGAGTGACATGGAATCTGGTGCTTGGGTTTGCCTTGTGATGAGGATGCTGTCTTTGGGGTCATCTCTACTGCCATCTTCATAGTCCCCCCTGTTCCCACGATGATCACTTGGAAGTGGGCCAAGACAGTTTCACATGATGTAAAGCAACTGAGCAGGATTTCATGGCATGGAAAATATTTACTCTCTTCTGTCAGTCTTCTCCTTCCTTCTCCTTAATCTCTGAATATCTCTGTGCATAATCTTGCCTATAATTATAACCACATTGGAACCAAGAATATGGTGCCTAGTAATTACTTAATTACTATTTATTTGTTCATGTTCATATGTCTTTCATTCACTTTATGTTAAAAAATAGGAGTCTTATTTGCCATTGTTTGAAATCAAGAATTCAGTGGGCCCTCAAAAAACACATACAAACCCAACCCTTTATCTCTCGAGGGGGGGAAAGCAATCCCAATCACAACCCATGTCTAAGGCTTCCCAAGTACTCAAGCAAAGTAGTCATTGTCTTTAAGGAATGAAGCTCACAGCTTTTTTTACTGAGAACTACACAACCTTTTCAGGTAGTTGTGGAAAGGAGAGATCTGGGGGTGACAGGGGTGGGCTGGGGGTGTCCAATTTGCAGCCCAGCTCTGGGACATCTCCTTTGTGAAACTGCACCTGGGGAGATTTAAGTGGCTGGAAAGATGTAGCATGAGAGACTTGCACTGTGTCTTTCCCCTTCTCCTTTTGCTCACCCCATGTGCTCAGGCTGTGGGCAGGGGGCTGTCTCTGGCCTGCCAGAAAGCAGCCTGTATGCTGAGCTCCTGTGTTGCTGGGCCTGGACACTGATTTACCAGCACAAGTGACTCGCATACTTCACCATCTTACCCGAAGTTGCAACTTTCATTTAAAAAGCAAATTATTTATCAGTGACTCTGCCAGCCTGAGGAAGTTGAAGTTGTATGAGCAGCTTCTTTAAAGGCTAAAAGGGCTTAAGAGGGATGCATGGTTTACATTGACATCTGAGTGAGTGGAGCCTTCGAAGTCAGCTTGTGCTGGCAAAGCCAATGAAGAGGTTTGAGCTGAACAATAGGCTTTTTGCATGCTAATTGATATCCAGATGTTTTCTTGAAGTATGCTGGTTAAAGAAAAAAAAAAATCAAACTCATTGAATCACAGAATGGTTTAGCTTGGAAGGGACCTTAAAGATCATCTAGTTCCAAAGCCCCTGCTGTGGGCTGGAGCACCTTTCATTTAGACCAAGTTGCTCAAATCCTCATCCAGCCTGGCTCTGAACACTTCCAGGGGCAGGGCATCTAAAATTTCTCTAGGCAACAAGTTCCAGTGCCTCAACACCTTCACAGTATAAAAGTTCCTTACATCTGATCTACTCTCATTCAATTAATTACCCATAGCCCTGTCACTTTTGGTAAGGTCCCACCAGAGTGGAGCAGAGGGGCAGAACCACCTTCCTCAACCTACTGGCTAGGCTGCTTTTGATGCAGCCCAGGATGCAGTTAGCCTTTTGGGCTGCAAATGCACACTGCTAGATTGTGCTGATCTCATCAATCAAAATGTCTGCTTCTATAGGGTACCTATATACCATCCCATCTCACAGCAATTTACAATTCAATTTTTGATTTAGATTCTAGTTTTTCACACCATTCAGAAAACTTCCCTGAACAAGGAGCAGCAAAGACTGTGGAAAGCTGAGCACTTGTTGACTTTAGTGGCCCAGACCTCTACAATCTTATTCCTCATCAAATTTGCAAAGTAAGATAAATTGAGGGTAGCATTTTGTGTAAACACATTGATGCAAACCATTGTCTTCAGGGCTGCACAGAGCAGACTGTAAATCAGGCAGTGTCTTTTAACTTACAAGTAGCTTAATCCCCTTCTCCAAGTAGATAAAAGGAGTATAATAAGGAGCAGGTATTACTCATGCCAACTTTGCATGTACTTGGCTTTTAGGAATGTTTCCTTTTCCAAAGAGCCAAATAAGAACTGCCATCCTGAAGGTGTTGACTGATTAAGAAACAGCAATATGGAAATATTAGAAGGAACAGCATGTGGTCCTTCATAAAGGGCTGTAGCAACTGTGGAGAAGAAAACAAACGGACTTGGTTCCTGGGGATATCTTTTAAAACTGAGACATGAAGTAACCTGAGAGGAACTGGTTTTCCAGCTGGATGCATCATCAGTCTGGTTTTGCTCAGCATCTAACACCTTCAAACCAAAGCTTTGGAAGAATTTAAATAAGAAAAGTATGCTGTAATTACACGGTGGTTGAAAAAGTGTATCATTTCTTGTTAGAAGTGTATCTGGGTGAATTGTAAAGGGTTTTTTTCTCCTTTTCTATGACTAGCTTTCTTTAAGACCTGCTTTGCAACATAGCCAAGCCTTTTTTTACTTTGGAAAGTGGAGGAAGTACAGGAGGTTAATTGGCAAGGCTGGAGGTACTTTATTAACCACCACCACAGGGGAAGCCTGATTCTGATTGATTTGCAGAAATGTCACAATTTGGCAGTGCTGACTGGCAGATTTCAAACAACTGGATATTAGGATGGGTCTAACTGCAAAGCTTTGTTCAAGTGTGAACTTCAGCTGTGACCTCTCTTGGGATCCTGATGCACACATGTAAATGCTAAGAGTTTAGAAGAAACTCATAGCTACCGATCACTGTAGGTAATATTTTAATTCATATATCTGTTCTAAACAGAACATTTCCAAAAGCTTCTGCCTAAATTTAAATGGACTGTTTATAGCAACCAGCCAGTAATACAATATGCTGAGTAAAATGTGCTGAGCATATGAAACAAGCAGGGCTATTAAGCCATGAATAAATCATTGGTTCAAATCAACTTGCACTAACGATAGTGCTCATTTAAAGAAAATGCACCATGCAATTCAAACTATTTCAGAATTAATAATAATAATTACAGTCTTAATCACCAGGAGGCAATGTTTCTTTCCCTTACAGCTGAAGAAACCTTAGTAATGCAGGATTGATAATTCTCTGGATGTAAGCCTCTAATTTCTCCACAGCAATCACATCTGACACATGCTGTTATATGGGATTGTTCCCCTCTGCTGAATGGGGAAAGGCAAAGAAAGATTACAAATTTGGCCTTGTGTATTGTTTCAGGAAATGAATGGCTTTGACTCTTAGTTTCCCTTCTGTGGGGAACTGCCATGTCCAGATTTGAGGGCTGTTGTTTGGTACTGGAAAAAAATAAGTCAAAACTAGCTACGGACTGAAGAAGGTTGATTTCAGCTTGTCAACACACTTTGTTACTGCTGAAACATGACAACATGTAAATGTGAATATAAAGTAAAATGGAAGGTTTGCATACAGTTAAACGAAGATGAAGTAAGCTGAAGCACATTTACGTATCAAGCCAATTCATTAGTTATTTGCTACTGAAAACTGTCTAAATATCGACACATTTCCCATGCAGATTTTGGATTTTGGTACAGCCGCATTTTCTTTACTTGACAGAGAACACTGCTTTTGAATATGTGTGTTCCTAACAGCTCTGCACACTTGGGAAGAGGACCTGAGCCTTTGGGTATTCAGCCCCAACCTCTGCCTGGAGGGTTGCAGCTCCTCCAGCCTTTAGGCAGTGGTGCTTTGGAGATGTAAAGCTCATGTGTGGAGGAGCAACTGGCTAGGTTTTGGCAGGAAACACAGAAGTGGCCTTTTTACTCATATAATGTCTTGTGCAATGAATCATTCTATGAATTGTGGAGGCTCTACTTTGGACAGAAAGTACATCTCACCTGGGTGACCAGGTTGTCCTCAAGTACAGGTGCCTTCTTCCACCACGTGTGCTATTTGTCACCTGTGGGAGCCCCATGCCTGGTCACCCAGACAGCATGGTTATGGTTTTCTTAGAGATTGCTCAACTAGCAGGGAAGTTAGGCTTAAATGATGCAGGCTTACCTTGGAGGAGAATTGTAAATATCTGTCAGATTTGCATGCATGCATTTTCTGTAAATACATCCTGAATCTGCCTACTGCTCAGGCATGGGCTCCTGTAGCATCAGCTTGTGCCAGGTACATCATCTTCCCTCCTCACCTAGCCTCAGGCACTGTTTTCTGGAATATTTTCTTCTAGAGTTAGGTAGTGTAAGTGAAAGCTTTCTGTGCCAACTGTCTTGTAAGACTTATAGATTCACTGTAGTAGTGTTTAAAAATGAACTTTCTTATTTAAAAAGCTGCTATGTCTTATTAATGTTATATATAGCTGTGGTGTGCTTGGCTGTGTGTCAGGAAAGAGCTCTCTCTTAAAGCACATTATTTCCCTGCTGCCCAATTGTGCATTTTCTTGAACTTTTCTGTAAGGCACTTTTTGGCAGCTGTTGGCAATGGGGCATGGCACACTTGGTTTTCCTTGTCTTTTACAGAAAAATACAAGAAATCACCAAGGGAGTGGGATAGGACTGGCAAGGGCACGAATCCCTAGGCTGTTGGGATGTAGATTTGTGGGTCTCATAATGGGTCTCATGTTTACAAACATTTTTCTACTTTTCCTGGTGAGAAGCAGGAGTCCAATTCTGTTCTCTGTAAGATAAGGACCATTTTTGCTCTCAACATGGATGATATTTCAAAATTTCCACATCCTTTCAGTGCCTCAACAATCTCTCACGAAGATAAAAGTGTTTATTGCTAGTTTTTTTCCTGATGAGGTTGTGTAGTGTCCTCCATTAAGGCCGCTGTGACTGTATCTCAGGGAAATGAGTGTAAATAGGTAATCATTTGCATGGTTTCGTGTGCCAGTTGAAATTGCATATCTTGTGAGATACGGAGCTGTAGACATTTGTGGCCTCTAACCTGGACTTTGTCTAATATCGGTAAACTCTCGATTCTATTTTCCCCTCTGCTAGAGTTTGGAAGTATTCTTGGATGATTTGTGATGAACATTAATCATAATTATAGGCATGTCATTTTCTAATCTTTTGAATTTGTGTCCTCTCAATGTTTGTATGACTGTTGCAGCAGCTGCAGATATTGATGTAAGCACAAGACCACATCCATGGAAAGAAATCTGTAAATGATCAGAAGACTGATGCACAGTGAAGTAGGGATTTCTTCTCCATCACTTTAACTAATATCAACAGAGCTGGTACCTTCCCAATGCATTTTCGGTTTTCTTCATAATACAGAGAAGAGCCAGCTTTAGCTTCCTTTTAAACAAAACTCTGTACATGGATAATAATCTCATTAAACCCCAACATCATCCTTTCAAACCATTTGCACGTTGCAGGAGAATACGAAAGTGAGGGAGGGCAAATATTTAGAGAAGGAAAAAGGTAGTCTCATAGCCTGAAGCTATGGTACAGACACATCACCCATGAATGTGTCATAGGATGCACTGTGATGAGGTAAGGCACAAAAAATCTTTCTCATCGTGTGCCCAAAGGCACTGGACCTGACGCTTCCAAGAAGCAGCAAACTTGGGTTTGTTCTCCAAGGGCTGGTTCCCACGCCACAGCCAGCACGCTCCCCTGGCTCAAGGCTGCTTGTTGTCAACAGAGCATTTTTGTTTCCAGCTTTGCCTATGGGGAAATAGAGTAACATGTTGTAAGACCTGCTACTTCTCCTTCTAGAGGTCACACTGCTTCAGTGAGAACTGGCTTTGGCTTCCTATAACACAGAGGTCTGAGGGAAAAACCATCTGTGAGTCCTAGCTTAAATGGATAATGACAAGCACAGATGTGCCTTGCCCTAATGTTTGTGGGGCAGAGCTGAGCCTTCTGCTGCTGCTGCCACGAGTCTTGCATTGTTCCTTGAAAGTGGAACGCAAGCTGCACTTTTTGGGTCCCTAGAGGGACCATGCAGTGCCCTGACTCCTCTGACTTCCCCAACATTCCATCTGCCTTTATTCTCTTCTTCACTCACAACCTGTCTCCTGCTTCTGCTCTTCCTTCAGCCCATTCCTATCTGAAAACAACAGGGAGAGAAATGAGAGGGGGTATTGTTTTCCTTCTTCCACTCTGCAGTCTGCAGCTATCCCAGAAGGCTGGGAGCACCATGCTCCTGCTGCTGCATCCATCACAGAATGAATGTGAGGGTAGCTTCTGAATTTTAAATGAACTAGCAGCATTTCTAAGCATCGTTCTGCACGTCTTACTCTCACTTCTGATTTTTCTCTATTCATTGGATGCCGCCTCGTGTAAGAGAGGGAATTGTCCTACTGGCTGTACAGCAGGAAGGCAGTACAGGAGGGGGCACATTACTCATCAGTTCCAATTGCTTTAATCTGTGATACCAGCCTTTGCAACCACATCTGTGAGTACTGCATGAAAGTAGGAAATCTACTCAGTTGTTTTGCTGCAGGTGCACAGCGCATCCTAGCAGTAGTATTTTCCTCAGGCCTTTTCTCACTTAAAACCATTATGTCATCTTCTTGTTATTTTTGAACACATTTCTTCCTGCCCTACTTCATCTCCCCAAAATGAAAAAGTTAAAAAACAGCATTAAATGTTTTACAGATAGTTGCTTATTTTTATGGTTTCCTGCAGGCAGAGCTCAAAGGTTCAGAGGAAGGATGCACCAAACTGCAGTTTTGCCTGAGAGGGCTTCCTTCTTGATGGAGCATTCTGGCTCCAGCCAATTCTTTAGCCAAATTTTCTTTCCCAGCCTTCCTTTCAGAATATGATCAGTTAATATTGGAAGAAAACATAGCCTTCTAGTTCTGTTCTTAGTCTTAGATTTCTCCTTTGTTGGCTTTCCAACCCATGAGACTTTGGAAATGTTGAGATGCGAGTGTTGATGTGTTTCCTTTCAGAGAGTGGACAGTGGCAGGACTGCACATCCTCAAATGAGTGCAAATGGTAATGGTTTAGAGTAGAAACCCTTGTTGGTGAAAAAATGAAGCCATCCATTTCCAAGATCAGTTTTGCAATATCCAATTCTTTTGTGTTATGATGAATAAAAGAGTGCTTTTGACATCTTCAGAAAAGAAAGTTTCCATGTAGAACTCTCTTGCAAAAAAAGCTCCGCTTCACTTTAGCAAGACAATAAAAGAGCTTGAAATCACAGTGAAAACTTCTGCTCCTGTTTTGTTGATTCAGAATTTCTTCTTGGCTGATGCACTGGAAGCAACACTTTCTGAAGTACTGAAGAACACATTGTGTAGTAGCAGGAGCCAAAAGCCCTTGTTCCAGACAAAAGGTTGTTTGTACAACCTGTGTGCCAGAGTGTGCTGAGCAGCTAGAAAGTGTGTGACAAAAGAGCAGTGAGAATCTGGGTGTGATGCTGTGCCAGGCCTCCCATTTTCAGGATTTCAAAATCACAAAGTTAATCTCTCTCTTTTTTTTTTTTCCTTCCCTTTTTTTTTTTTTCCCCTTTCCTTTTCATCCTGGATGGAATAACACAGATCCAGATCCAGCAAGCAGTCTGCCTTCAGTGACCTGATAAATTGTTCTTAATTTTCTGGAATAGGTTAATCTCATTTAGGTAAGGGAAGGCAAAAAGAGCAGGCTTTTCAGGGCACTGCCTGGTATGAAGATTAAGTCAGCATCAAATGCATTAGTGAACCCATTTATCTATGTTGACTAACACCATTTCAGCATCTTTGTCTTTCATCTTTTTTCCTTGGGTGGCAATTTAGCTGCTGTATTGCAACATTACATGGTGGTTGCTCTGCTTAAAACTAGGTTGAATGCCCTTGTAATGGTTTTTAAGCAGATTTAGTTTAATTTTATTTCTTTCATGGCAAGTTTTTCTTCTTCTCTGGGCCATTTCTTTGAAAACTCATGGGGTTTCATTTCTGGGAATATGTGATCCTAATCATTGTAGGTTACTGCAGAACATGCCTGCAACAAAGAAATTGCCTCTCTTAATTGCACTTTTATATGTACCCATTATTATTCAGTGTTAAGTTGAACTTCCTTTCAGGAGATCCATTTCTGGTCTCTGTGGTGGGCGTGCTTGTAGTTGTCTCACTAGTCTTTGTTTTCCTTGTTTTAGTTTCCTACTGGTTGGAACCTCTTTGGTGTTAGTTGAAGTCTAACCCCTAACAGAGACTTTTTTTTTTTCACCTTTGGGATATTTATAGCATGTCTGTCTTCTGTGGATTCTTTAATTCCTTGGTCTTGGATTTTGCAAGTTCTAGCAAGAAACACATATGCCAACTATTATCCCTGCTTTTGTTAGTCTTGCTGAAGTGGTTGGGATTTCAGGGAAAAGTCTTAGTTTAGAGGAGCCTTCTGCTAGTAACTCCTTGCTCACAACAAAATACTCAGTTTTCCTCTTCTAGGCTGAGATGAGTTAGTTTAACTTGAAGCCAGCAGCAACGTCTCAAAAGTGTTGTGATGTTACCCTCATATTTTCTTTAGCATGGTTTGTACAGAAGATGAATTAAACATTGAGCAACAAAATGAAGCCTTTTTTTCCCCGTAGGTTGGTTCTGTGTTATGTGAGTTATGAACTTGACTGAAGCTCACCCCAGTCTATGGTTTTGTAATACCAGAATTACCTGGTTTCCTGGAAAATTTGAGGCCACCCTGTATGTTTTTTAATAAGTGTGATCACTCACAATGCCCCTGCTCTGCTGAGGGCCAGTTGCCCTTTTGTTGAAGATTTTTTTTTCAAGTGAATCATCCAATCTTCTACAAAATGTGAATGAAATAATCCTTCAGGGACAAAAATTGCTGAGGAAAGGCAAGCAGTATGATCAGACAGACTTAATTTCTCCAGGAAACTGGGGTCAAAACCAGAGATGAGCAGGACTGATATTCTGAGGTTTATACAGAAGAGGGAAGCAGGTATTCACCTTCAGCTGTTGTTGGTAGGTGGCTTTACTGTGAAAGCCATCTTCATATGTTGGGAATATTTGTGATTTATCATTTATGTAGTAATGATACAGCAGCAGCTTCATGTCTACCTCAAAATATGGCCTTTTGGGACACAGTTAGGGTTGGTTGTGTGAAGATTCAGGATGGTTTAGCTCCTTGAGCCCATGAGAACAGCTGTTGGTGTCTGCAGTCTCCAAGGCACACATTTTTGTTCTGGATGTTTTACTGTCTCCCAGGAGGAAGGGTGACAGCTCTCTTTGATGCAATTCTATAATTACTGGAACTGACTTGCTGGAAGCTGACATTGTTCTAAATGCTGCCATTATCCTAAAGCAGCCTCTGCATATGCTTCAGCCCATGCCTGTCTTTCAGGCAGCCTGAGAGACATGTAGCATTAACCATACCAATGATTTGCTGTACCTTGTCTTCCACAATTACCAGACCATCTGAGGATTGTGCAGAAAGTGCAGACAAAGAAACCCAAATCATAAAGTGTATGAGGACACATTTTGTTCTTTTGATGAAAATGTCATTGTTTGCTCTTAGTACTTCTATATCCTTCACATGCTCCCTTCCTGAGTACATGTTGCAGTCATAGAGCAACATGCAGCACAGCTGCTGCTAGTTTTAGCTGCTTCAGTCTTCTTGGCTATTATGTAGTGCTATTATTATAGCCAGGATTACACAGGCCATGCTGTTGTATACAGACAACAAAGTTGTTTTTTTTTTTTTTCCTGGCACATAAGCAGTGTTCAGTTCTGGAAGCCAAGAGGTATGTGTGAGCATTTTGTTAAGTGAGACTCACTAGAGATGACCTTAGCTCCTGAGGCCATCATCTCTGGGAACAAGGAGTTGGTTTTATGCTCCAGTTACAAAGAGAGAATTCTCTGCAGGCTGTGTGTGACCACTTCTGTTCCAAACCAGGCATAAATTAAACAAACAACACTCATAGTTTACCCATGAGCCACATCACTGCTTTCTCAGATGTTGACCTGCAAGGCCACAGGCAGCTTCTGCCTTGTGCCAGAAGGACAACAGTGTGTTTGTTCTCATGCAGTGTGATTTACAACAGACCCTTCCAATTATCCCCTGGAAATCAACTGGTGAGGTTTCTCTGGAAGAGACCTTCAGGTGCTTTGCAAACTGGCACAGGCTGCCAAGCATGGAAGCCCTGATGATCCAGGAATGGACCATGACTGTATTCAATTGCATCCAGCTTGGAGCATGACAGATTTCCAAGTCAAGCAGAAGCTGCAGAAAAACTGCTGGATGGAACAGTCCAAGTTAGGAGTCAGTCAAGGGCTCTTCTGATTCTGACTGCTACTGTTGTAAATCCCCAATGACTGTTGACCCATCTAGCTCTGTCACAGCACCTCTAGCAGCAAAATGTGCTTCTGGACCGTGGTGGGACAAAGACTCCATCTGGTTGTGTGAGAAGAGTGCTGCCTACTGAGTTTACAGTTGCATGTGCTGCAGTTCAGCATTTGTCATCTAAACTCCTCCCAGTCTGGGGAACTGAGGGGAATTCCAGGACAGGTAAATAGGACTGTGATTGTGGCTGGTTTTATCCTACTTTGCTTGTTACTGCGTTTTGCAGGCTCCTTAGCCTGCTCTGCACTGGGCTGTTCAGAATGAAGTGTTTGATTTGGGAGAACAGACCAAGAGCCCGGGGGTTAGCATGGCAGAAATATTTTGATTTCTGTTTATATTCTGCTTTCCACTGAACAACAGCCTTGTACTTTTAAGCATCAGGCAATGTAAGGAAGGCAGGTCTTCTGCTGGCAGAGCAGGAGGCTGAAACCTGCAGAAGCAGCAGTTTGCTCAAGGCTACACAGCAATTAACTGGGAAAGTTCTTGCTTGAAACAAGAATGGGTCTCTTGTTTGTCCTTACAGTCAGTGCTCCAATGTAAGACTAACTCTGACTGAATGCAGAATTATGGAGGGCAGTCACCTCCTGCCCTCTAAAGAAATACAGAACAAACCCCATCAGCCCTGCACTGTCACACTGTGGGATAATCCGGGGCTGGCTGGCTGGCTGGTTCTATACTTGATTTGTTTGGTTTTTCAGTGCTTATTATGGGCTTGGATGAAGCAGAATCATCCCATCCCCTCTGGAAATTGGCATCTTTCAGGCAAAATGTATAGCTTGGCTTGCAGAATACTTTTCAGTCCTGAGAATTTCACAGTGCCTGCTGTGGTACCTCTAAAAAGTAAAATTCAAGTGTGACTCCTGTTCTGTCCCAGTAATTCCCATAGTTCCCACAATTCTTCATGAGTGAAACCAGTGGCTGGTGGTATAGAAAACTTGGGAGTACTAATGCTTGGGGTTGGGGACAGGCATGGCCTCGACCTGTCTGTCAGCATTGGTGTTGGTGCTGTGGACCCATCTATGTTGAATGCTTGCATATTTTTAAGGAATATTGTAACAGCAATTTAATTCAGTCTGGTCAGGTTTATTACTTCAATGCTGGAAGGTTCCAGCTGACATCAGATTAACGTTTTCATAGGGTTTAAGGAACTGCTTGGGTATTAAAATTTGCCTTTTAAGCTGAAATCTTTGCAAGGGTCTCGTGTCACTTCTGTGCTAATGACTCAGCCTGTCTTTATAAGAAGTTGAATTTCTTTACATGGGGTTTTGAAGCTAAATATGAAAGAGGCAAAATGGCCCTTAATTTTAACAAGTCCTCATTTGGTTTAACAGCTGCTGTGCATACTGCCTTGTCTTTTGGGCTGTGTTTGCCACTTTGGCAGTGTGTTTCTGGCTGTCAGAGTCTTACAGAGTTCTAATGAAATGCGACACTTTTTTTTCTTCTCCCCACAGCTGTTATTTGTCATTTGATAAAAATCTGCCTTGTTAGAGTTTTATTCCTGACTACATGTGTAAAAGACACTATCAGAAGCCAGTGCTGGCATGAGAGTTTCTGCTTTGTTGCTAACGCTGAAGCAGCCATCACTCTCCTTTTAAAGGATGTTATGTAGCTGAATTTGGGAAAGGCTTTGAACTCCTGAGGGAACCAAAGCTGACCCCTTCCCCTGTTCTGCCCTTTACTACTGTTCGATCCTAATTAGCAGTTGAACTCCATGCTGGTGCACTCCTGGTGCTGAGATGCTGGTTTCTGGCAGTTGCTCCTAGTTTGTTTTTCATTGTGGTGCAGTCAACACTGTGTGTTTCTCCACTGTGCTCCTAAATGAAAGCTGTTACATCTGCTGACTTAGTAGATGTGGGCCCATGCTCCTTGGGGTGCATCTTCCCCACAGTGGAGCCAGGGAGATGTGACAGCCAGAGCTGGGTGACGTGCTAGTCTGGGCTTGCTGTGCCCCTGGGAATGTTCTTGGGTGGTTCAGAACGAAAAGTTTGCTGCAAGGGCTGGTCTTTGTTATTTTGCGCCAATCTGTTACTGAAGCTGCAAATCCTGATGCCTTCTAGCTCTGATGTTACAAATAACTCCCTGGGTTCCTTAGAATGTGTACAGATACTTGACTGAGCTATTTCAGCCTGTTAGAAACTTCACGTGGCTGTGCAGGGGTGGTCCTGCCAGACTGAAGGTGACCTCCTCGTTCTCAGAGGTGTTTTTTTGAGCTGCCCAGAACGGAAGCCCAACCTATGTTAGTGCATTCACATGCCTGACAGGGAAATGCACACCATACCACACCATGCTGCCAGCTCTGCTCGGAAAGCAGAGTGTTTGCTGGACTCCACTCAGTTTCTCATTAATGTGCAAAGCTCTCATCCATTTCCAGCAATGTACCAAACAAATTTTTTTTGACAGAATTTCTGCAAAGCTCTTTGTAGTGCATGCTAAGCTCACCTTAGATCTTACTATCCTGTCTGTGTTACTAACAGCTTGCTTTTGAGGCTCTCTATGAAGGAGAAGTTGGACAGCATGCTGTGAGTTTTTGTTGCCTGTGTTGATATGCCTGTGTTACACTCCTGCTGAGGACAAGAAATCCTTGTCCTTTCTAACCCTGTCAAATATTTGGAGAATAAATCTTATGAGGAGTGATTGAGGGAGCTGGGGCTGTTTAGTTTGCAAAAGAGGAGGCTGAGGGGAGACCTCATTGCTCTCTACAACTACCTGAAAGGATGTTGTGGAGAGGTTGCTGCTGGTCTCTTCTCACAGGTAATTAGTGATTGAACAAGAGGGAATGGCCTCAGGCTATGACTGGGTAGGTTTAGACTGGATGTTAGGAAAAAAATTTTCATAGCAAGAGTAGTCAGGCATTGGACTGGGGCTGCCCAGGGAGGTGGTTGAGTCACCAACCCTGGCTGTGTTTAAAGGTTATTTGGATGTGGTGCTTGGGGATATGGTTTAGGAATGAACCTTGTAGAGTAGGGTTATCAGTTGGACTTGATGATCCTGAGGGTCTTTTCCAACCTGAATGTTTCTGTGATTCTGTGAAATCAATCCCCTCGTCAAGAAAGTATTTTTAATGGTATGTGATACTCCAACTACCTTTAACATTTCATGATGATTGTATGACATTAGGGTTTGCACTTGGACACAATGGCTTCTCACTAGAAGACTGTATTAAGCCCATGCTTCATTTCATCCTTAAATATTCTGTTAGTTTGGAACTTCTTGATTAGCAAAAATACTTCATTGAGTACAGATAACAACATGGGATTTCAGCAATTGCATGAAAAATATCAGTGAATCCTGCTAAGGAGAGAAAACGGAGTGTCAAGCAGTTCTAAAGAAACTGGGAGGAAGGAAGCAATATCTTGTGTTTAATGCAGGACAACTTTCAAAATGCTCTTGTTACATGAGGAAAGCTAGGAGTGAAAGAGAGGGCTTTTCAGAAATTGTATAGAATGAGTGAGCTTTTTCTTTTAGAAATTTAAGAATCTTGACCATTTCTTTTGCCTTTGGAGAGGACAGCAAGTGAGTGTCCTTTAAAACTGGTAGGAATTCCAACGCTTCAGGAGCAAAACACAATCTGAAAAGCCTCCTGGAAGGGAGGTCTCACACTGATTTAAGATGATTATACAACTCTAAGAGTAGACCAGCCACCACAGATGAGAAAGGAGGATTTGGGGATATTTCAGGATTATGCAATTGAGCTAAGTACTGCAGAGTTTCTTTGGCTTCCATGGATGCTCTTCTTTTTTCAGTATCTGTTCTTCTCTCTGGTGTTTTTTTCTTAAGGGCAAAACATCTGTGCAAAAGCAGAATCCAGTGATGCTCTTGTATTGGAGGCTGTCAATGGCAGAGCTGTTTGCCAGCCTCTCCAGTTATGATCCACAAGTGCAAGAACTCCCTTTTAATGTGTGTAATGCTGCCTACAAGTATAGCTACTTACTTCCAGAGGTTCTTCCAGTAATTTAAGTGTCATAGTCCCATGAAATCTTATTGGCCTTTCAAGCAAGTTGGCTATTAGCCATCGCTAGACTCCCTGTTCAAACTGGTGTTATAGCACACCTTTTTGCATGGGCTCATGTTGGAACATGTCCACAATTTGGATTTTACTCAAAAAATGTCTTTTCTCTTTAAATATATCTACCCATTGCACCTCAAGGATGGTTATGTTTCATAAGTCACTAGGATAACAAAAGAAGCAGATGCTTTCCAGCAATACATTTGGGACTCCCAAGTACAAGCTTCTCTTGTCAACTGTTTCATGTTGCCCATCCTGTACTCAGCCTTGACATGAGTTCTGCAAACCCTGTGGAATATTTAGGGTGAAGCTTTTGCAGATATTCTGGGAAACACTGGGTTTTGATCTCATTTCAGGAAAATGAAAAAGCTCCGCTAGGGCATGTGTTGTTTATTTGCAGTAATTTTTTTTTCTGGTATAAATATTATTCTCTTTGAATCAGCTTTAACTGTTTGCACTGGACTTTCACTGATGCAATTGTGTTGGAGTCCCTAAAGTGTTCCCAAGTGACAATAACTCCCCAATAGGATTAGTAAATAGTTGTGAGTGAACCAGGAGGTCCAGAATAGATTTTTTTTTTTTTTTTTTTTTTTTACCTTCTAGATTTTTAGTTACATGCACTGTTTCTCTCACAGTTCACATAGTCTTAATGAAGCCATTAAGACTCTCTCTCTGGCTCTCTTTTTCCCTACATCTGTAATGTAAGGAATATTACTCTTCTTGATATCAGATTGTGAAGGCTGGATGAACAGTGATTCAGGTGGCTCAGCTGTTACCATGGGGCTGGTTATGCTGGGTTTGGAGGACTTGACTATATGCTTTCCTGTCCCCTCATGGCACCATTTCTTGTCTTATGGCAGTAGTGTGGCACTACCTGCTTCATCGCGAGGTCCAGCGTGAGGCCACAGGAGAAAAAATATGCCCTAGAAGGTATTCTGTGGACTAATCTACCCCATGGAGTTTTTTTGTATAACCTGCTTTTATAACATTGGCCATCAAAGGATTGAAAAAATATATTGAGGTCATCAGAAGAAAAGCCAATCAATGGCAGTGCACTGCAGGGCATACCAGGACCATGCTGTACCCTACAATAAGGCTATTGCCCTGGAGATAAATGGGATCTCATTTATGCTTCTTTTTCCTAACTCTAGTGGCAACTGCTGTGCTGGCAGAATAAATATCCTACCCTGATTATCACCCTGCTAGCACTCAAACACTCAAGCTTTCCTTTAGGTAACCTCTATTCAGTCCAGTACTTTACTAGCAGACCCTCTGTTTTCAGTGCTGAAAAGACAATCAGAAGGGAGCTCGCTTGCCACAGCAATTGGTGAAAAGACCACTTATGAGAAACCTGCTATGTGCTTAGCACATCTCCACTGACACCAGGGTCATGGTCAGCGAGGTCAGTCGTTGGCCAATAAATTCCTCAACCCAAGCCCAAACTGAGGAGGGATGTTAGAAGGCCAGCTTTAGTTTAGGAAGACATCCAGCCTTTAACTGACCAGATCATGGAATGTCAAGATGCAAGCTTGGTGTGTAGGTTAGGTTTGGTGAATATCTAAGAGCACCACTGAGTGAACATATAATCAAGCCTGCTCTCCCTCCATCTCCTGCCAGCCATGTTCTCAGCATGTTTCCTCAACACATAGCTTATAGTAAGAGGAGGGGAATGCTTGGTCATCACAGTGAGGGCGAATTTAACAGCTAAGGCAAGTCAAATGTAGCTCTGGTATGCAGAGCTAATTTGCCTGTGAGCAAATCTGCTTTCTCCTGCAAATTCTGCATCTTGATACTCTCTGCATGGGGACTCTCTTCGCATCCCTGAACTCCTCTTTCTCTGGGCTTTGACACCTGCTTGCAGGATAGTATTTTTTAATTAAGAAACATAAGGCTTGTCCTGTAATACTGTAAGAAAAGTGCAGGCCAGTAAAACTTCCATTTAGTGCTTTTCAAGGCAGTAGATTGACAAGCCCACTTGTACTCAATTTACCCTACCATTGTGAGATCAGATTCTGGTTCAAGGAATGACATTTATTTACTCTCTTCAGAACAGAGGAGAAAGCAATTTAAGCTAAATAGTCTGTATGGCACAGACTAATCTATCTTGGCAGTGGAGAACAGGAAGTCATGAAGTTTCTGAGAAGTCAAGATTTACTGGGACGGGAAACAGCCCTCATTAGACCAACCCAGAGTGGTAAAAGTAGATAAGCTTCCTCTGGGCACCCAAATCCATCTCAGCATCCCTGAGCTGAGGGATGCTCAGAGCACAGCTTCTCTGTCTCAGTGTGTGTACTCAGCAGAACTCTGTTCCCTTGACTCAAGCTATTCTGACTCCTCTAATTATTTATTTATTATTAGGTGTAGTTAGTTCATACATTGATGACCTTTTTTTGTCTAAAAAATATTTTTATATGGAAACTGACTTATTTTTATGTATGTAAGTCTCCTGTTCTCGTTGGACAGAGCGCTAGGATCAGAATGTGTTGGAGCTCTGTCCTGAGCTTCTATTAGAAAGTGAGGTTGAGGTTGTATTTGGAGCATCTTGTGTTGTGCTGCTCTGTATCCAAATAGAGCTTTTTCTTTATGATCTAAGCTCAACTTGCTCTCTTCTGAAGTTGGGTACTGTACAAAACTACTTGGTTTCAAATCTGAATCTTTAAAAAAGATACTGTGTATTTTGAAAAGGGCATCTGAATTTGGCATTACTGCATCTAACCCAGCCTAAAAGTGAACTTGTGTGTAGTCACAAGCAACCCTTATGAAAAAGCACCTTTAAGTCTTCATAGGCTGGCTGCTTGAGTCTCTGTCTTTTTCCTTTAGACAGTCCTCACCTCACACAACTTCTTCAGTCTGTTCCAAGATTTAATCAGCAGACCAACCACAGCTTGAAAGAGTGTTACCTGTAACAGACTTGGACAAGATTTGGTGCAGAATGAGTTAAAGGCTTAATGTCCTTCACTGACAGAAATGTTTTTGTGCAGTGAATTTTTGTTTTTTATAGATTCTTAATTTCCATGTTCAACTGAAAAGAGTTAGAAGGGGGAAAAAAATGCCTCTTATTCTCACCAACTAACCAGAAAGAGACTGGAGAGAGACTCATCCCTGGGACTGAAAGACTGGGAGGCTAAACCAAGTTATTAGTTGTGGCAGGGTAACATCTGCCTCTTGCAGTGGAGGTCCATGTGTGACTGGTGCTGTCACTAAGGTTTAGTTAACAAACCACACTGGTGAAGCACAAGGAAGAGAAGGAACCATCTCCTGGGCTCAGCAGGGCTCACAAGGGCAGTCAAACATGATTTTTATCACTAAAATAATCAGTGTCTTCATATCTGACTATATGCTCTGCCTGACAGCTGCCTAGGAATCAGTTGCTTGCACATTGCTCCTTTGCAGGCCAGAAACACACATTGACCAGCACTAATAACAAAAGAGCATTATTAAGTCTATTAAGCTGCTCACAGATTTTATTTTAGAATAGTAGCAGATGGCAAATGGTGGTGGTACAGCTGCCAGGACCGGGAGGGGATGGATGCTGGTTTGTCATTTCAATGGCTGCTGGCAATAATTCACAGTGATGTTTATACAGGGCCTTTCCTGTTTCAGAGTGCTTTACAAATGAGTTGATAAATAATAGGCTTGAAGTTAACGTGGGCTGGTAGAACTCATCTCTGTGCTCCTGTGGCCAATGCATGAGGGCAAGTGTAAGGGCATAAGCCTGTACTCCCTACACAGCCTGGATTGGGAACTGGGTAGCTGCTTAAAATCACAGAGTACCACTTCAGCAGGGGTTTCAGGCACAAAACGGAGGGTAAACAGCTGAAATTTAGAGGGTAGCACTGGCAGCCAGGGTGCCAAGTGTGTGTTTGGGTACCTAGATTCACTTTCCTACAGCTGCAAGAGGCTTTGTTTTGATTCTTCCCAAAGACCTGCCACATCCCACAGAAAGCTGCCCTATGGAATAGATAACCATCATCCACGTGGTCCTGGCAGAGTCAGATACTGCACCAGTGCCACACAGGTTGTCTGGCACTGACAGAGGTACTGAGGCTTCCTCTTGTTTGGTGCAAATGATAGAATCACAGAATGGTTTGGGTTGGAAGGGGCCTTAAAGATCATCTAGTTCCAATCTCCTCTGCCATGAACAGGGGAACCTTCCACTAGATCAGGTTGCTTAAGGTCCCATCCAATCTGGCCTCAAACACCTCCAGGCAGTAGGCATACACAGCTTCTCTGGGCAGCCTGTTCTGGTCTTCATTACATGTAATCTAATCTACCCTCTTTCAGTTTATCACAGTATCACAGTATATCAGAGGTTGGAAGGGACCTCAAGAGATCATCAGGTCCAGCCCCCCTTCCAGAGCAGGATCACTTAGGGTAGTCTGCACAGGAATCCATCCAAGTGGGTTTTGAAAGTCTCCAGAGAAGGAGACTCCACAAACCCCCTGGGGACCTTGTCCCAGTGCTCCCTCACCCTCACTGTAAAGAAGTTTCTCTTCATGTTGAGCTGAAATCTTCTATGTTCTAATTTGAACCCACTGTTCCTTGTCTTATCACTGTGAACCACTGAAAAGAGCCTGGCCCCCTCCACTTGACACCTACCCTTCTCAGTCTTCTCCAGACTAAACAGCCCCAGGGATCTCAGTCTCTCTTCACAGGGGAGATGCTCAAGTCCCCTAAACATCCTCCTGGCTCTCTGTTGGATTCTCTCCAGCAGGTCTCTGTCTCTCTTGAACTGGGGAGTCCAAAACTGGACACAGTATTCCAGGTATGGTCTCACCAGGGCAGAGTAGAGAAGTAGAAGAACTTCCCTCGACCTGCTGGACACACCTTTCTTGATACATCCCAGGATCCCATTGGCTCTCTTGGCCACAAGAGCACATTGTTGTTCCTTGGAGAACTTGCAGTCCACCAGCACTCCAAGGTCTTTCTCTGTGCAGCTGCTTTCCAGCAGGGCAGCCTCTAACCTGTCCTGGTGCCTGTTGTTATTTCTCCCCAGATGTAGGACCCTGCACTTGTCCTTATTAAACTTCATGAGGTTTGCCTGCAGCCAGCTCTCAGCCTGTCCAGGTCACGTTGGATGGCTGCACAGCCTGAGGGGTGTCACCAACCCCCCCAGTTTTGTATCACCAGGAGCTTGCTGAGGGTACTCTCAATCCCCCCATCCAGGTCTTTGATAAAGATATTGAACAAAACTGGACCCAGTACTGATCCCTGGGAGACACCACTTACCACAAGTTGACTCCATGCCATTGATGACCACCCTCTGAACTCTGTTGTGGAGCCAGTTTGCAATCCACCTCACTGACAGCCATCTGTGCCACATCTCCTGAGCTTTTCTATGAGGATATTATGGGAGACTGTATCAAAAGCTTTACTGAAGTCAAGATACATGACATCCACTGCTCTGCCCTCATCCACCCACTTGGTCATAACTTCATAGAAGGCTATCAGGTTAGTTAGACAAGATTTCCCTTTGGTACATCCATGTTGGCTACTCCTGATAACCTTCTTGTCTTCCATGTGGTTAGAGATGCCCTCCAGGATGAGCTGCTCCATCATCTTTCCAGGGATGGAGGTGAGGCTGACTGGTCTGTAGTTGCCTGGGTCCTCCTTCTTACCTTTTTTGAAGACTGGAGTGACAGTTTAAAGCAATTACCCCTTGTCTTATGACCACACTCCCTGATAAAGAGTTCATCCCTGCCTTTCCTGTAGGCCCACTTTAAACACTGAAAGGCCACTGTAAGGTCTCAGCCTGTACTCACAGCAGAGGTGCTCCAGCACCCTGATCATTTTTGTGACCCTTCGCTGCACCCACTCCAACAGGTCTGTGTCTCTGCTTTTCTGATAATCACAAAGCTGGACCCAGCACTGAAGGTGGGGTCACAGCAGAGCAGAGCAAAGGGTCAGAATTCTTTCCTTTTACCTGCTGCCCATGCTGCTGGGGATGCAGCCCAGGACACAGTTGGGTTTCTGGGCTGCAAGTGCACATTGTGAGCTCATGTCAAGTTTTTACCTGCCAACACCCCCAAGTCCTTCTTTGCCTACATGATTCAAATACATTTTTGACAGCAGTGTAACTAGAAGGTCATGAACTTAAAGTGAGTCTAAAATCCAGTAATCCAGTTCTCTCCCTGGCAGTGTAAGTAATTACATTCTTTAACCATCAGCTAATATAATATATGGCACGTAACGATGTCATGTAATTGAGGTACTGGAGAGCTGGGCCTTTCTGCTTCAGTAAATGCTGCGAGAGTTTTCTCCTCCTCCTGGCAGCAAGTGTTTCTCAGAGGTCCAGAGAGAAGGCAGCTTTCCAGCAGCTGTGGCAATATACTGATGAGGTGACTAATGAAGCTTGCAGTCATGATGCCAAAGTGAGGCTGAAATGTCTGGTCATGGAAGGGTACAGGAGGAGGTTGAGAATTCGCTTTACAGACTGCCTCCTGCTCTGCTTTGGCTTTGCTCCTGCATAGACATAGGGCTGGCACAAGGCAGGGAGCAGCAGCAAGAGTCCACAGTTCTTCTGTAGGGAATGATAACAGTAAACCAGGTAGGAGTTGGTAGCACAGAGCATACTGCTTCACAGCTGTGGTGAGACATCAAAGGGCTTTTGCCCAGAGAAAGTTCCAGTGTTCTGGAGTGTTATGCTTTTGTCTAGAACCTTCCTGGTGTCCTTACTTTGAATATTTCCATGTTCTCTAACCTTACACCCTAAGGATTCTCTGAGTTGGCAATATCTCCTGTCTTGCCTGTTCATTACCCTCTGTATCATTTTATGCAGCACAGTCAGAACTTGAGACCAGCTGGCAGCCCAACTGCCTTGTCTGTTTATCTGCAGGAAACCATGCTTTATCCTCTCTGAATCCTGATGGAGTAATGACAACAAATAAGTGATGGAATGCATTCTCCTTTCTTTTGTTTATTCCTCTCTTTGAACACACTCCCTACTACATACACAAATGAAATTCTCAATTAAAATGTATGGATTAATGAATTGAACAAATTCACAGTACCCTGGAAGCCAGGAGTTTGCAGAGAGCAGTGACATGAGTTGTAATCCCCTACAGAATGATGGTTCTTAATGATCTTTGATGGGGTAAACACTCTCTTCCCAGGAGTGATCCTTTAAAATCTGTGAGGTAAGAAGTGCTTGTCAGAGTGAGGTCTGCAGGATCCCCCAACGCCACAGTACTATTATTCACCTAAATTACAGCAGAATATGATCAATGTGATTACACACACTGCATGGTAGCTTCATAAAAAGAACAAAATTAGTCTGAAAGTGCTTTCTATGAACTGCTGCTTAGGCTGCAGCACCAAGCACACACCTCACATCTGCAGACTGGAGGTTAGTGAAATAAAAGCCAAAGAACAGTGAATGGCAGGTAAAAACAAACAAGAAAAGGAGGTTATCAAAGCTAATAAAGAGTCTCATTGCATGCTGAATAAAGCTTTTATGAGTTTATCTTTCTCCTTGGGGCAAACAGTACATTTTGTTTCTGTTTTGCAGTGAGCGTAAGCATTGGAAGCTTAAATAGAGAACATTAGGTTATGGTAAGTGGTCATCAGAGGATTGATTTACAGTCATGGCCTGTTAAATTGTCTACTGAAACTTATGTATATCTCTCTGAGGTTGATGTGAGTCTTAATTCCAGTTCATCTCCTTGTAGACATGAGTCTGAGTGTTTCATAAAATCTGAAAGGACAAACATAAAAGACACCTTTTATTGTAAGCCACAAATAGAAAGGTGTCACCACAAACATAAGTCACCCCAATAAATTTTAGCATTAAGTTACTATGTATCTTATTGTGTGTCTTAACATGTTTTTTCCAACACAGGCTTTTATACCTGCTGTTCTACAGCTGTCAGTTATTCTGGCTACATCTGGAGGGATGCCAGGATCTCCTCTCATTGCTGGGAAGAGGTTGGAACAGTGTGGGTAACAGTCATGCAGCGAGCTCCTATGGCACTTATGCCTATCATGCTCATGGGTCAGCTTCTCACCTACTGGCCTTGAGGCTCTTTGAAGCAAAAAAACCCCACATAAAAATGCTGTGTTGGGCACCAGCTGTTTGGGAGCACCTCAGATGCCTGTGAGGTGGCTGGCAGAAAAGGGCAACCTAGACAGAAAAGCTTTCTGTTCTCTTCAGCTGGAGCTGGACTCTGCCAGTTGAGCCTAAGCTGATCTGCAGAACTCTCTGCTTTGACGCAGCTCTGTTGCTCAGGACACTTCAATCCAGCGCTGCGTTTGCAGATAACTGTGTTAACTTCAGGCTGCAATGAGCATCTGTAGCTTTGATAACCTGAAGCAAGCAGTTTTGCAGTATTTCAGCAAGGCATGTGAGTGTAAGAGAGCTTTATGTGGATAATAGGGAACATGTGTTTTTGGGTGCTTACTTTGGACATTTCGAGATGTAGGAAAAAAAGGCAATTTTCAGAAAAATATTTTACCTCTTTCCCCTTTCCTCTTTAACTCTGCTTCTAGGTTTAGGATACCTAAAACGCAGTCCATGTGTACTAAAGAACAGTCCACAGCTGCTGCGTGGGAACAGCAGGGAGAGGCTGGATCTCTGCAACTAGAGCTTATGCAGTGAGGGATTTCCAGCAGCCTCTTGAGGCAGGCAGGGCCAATGACCCTTGTATTGGTACAGTGATACTCAGTTAATCTCTGTAGAAGAATGATATCCTTCTGTATGAAAGTCAGGTGGTGTTTGGGCAGCCTGCCATTGAAAAATCTTTATGTATGTGGTTTATTGATTTGCAGAACTCATTGCGGTATTTCCACACTTCCTAGCTCTGGGACTTTACAGTAAGTCCTCAGATAACTTATGCTGTTGGATAATCCAGGCAAAAGAAGAGGCAGGGTCAGGGAACTGCTGGAATACTGCAGCAGGCTGTTGGAGTAAGCAGAAGCAGGTTTATAGGAATATGAGAGGGAGGAGAGGAGCTCAAAGATAGGAGTACCAGTGGCAACAAGTGTTCCAGGCTTCGGGTTGCTTTGTGGTGTTTTTTTTCCCAGCAGTTTGTGGGTTACACTGTGAACAGTGTATCACACCTCTATAATCTATAGCTTCATGTTGGACCTCTGTAATGTAAAAAGATTTAGAGTTTCTTTGAAAAGGTGGCCAAGTCTGTGTAACCAGTATGCTTATGACAGCCTTGCCTTTCTCCACCATTTATGCTTCTTCATGTATGACTCCCTAACGGGGGAACAGAGCACAGTGGCACACAAACTAATTTAGACTAAGTAGAAGTTAACAGGATGGAAAATGTGAAAGCTAATAAGGAAGTACAGTCACGTGCCAACAAAGAGATACAGACACATGAAAGTAGTGTCACAGAAGCAGATCATTTTAAACTCGAGATGAAGTCATGCTGCTATTATTCATAGGCAGGACTCCTTTGTTATATAGTGGAAACATGTAAAAAAATACAGAGTGAAGAACATTGGTAGGAAACTGCTCTTTACCTTCCCTAAAAGCCACACATTAGATGACTTTCCATTCTGCAATATTTTTGGGATCGAGGGTCCAATCTCTTCCTAGAGAGGACAAGGACACAAGTGTGGCCGCAGGGCCCGTCATATGGTGGTCTTATAGCAAACCAGGGGTTGGAAACCTGAAGCAATGTTTAACTCAAGTTACTCTTATTTTAATAATTAGCCAGCAGCCAGTTCCCATACTTTGAAGGGCATGTTCTGCTTTCGAGGCATGCAATATTCCCCCTCTTTTCAGTACTTGGGCATTAAAAAGGTGCTGATTGTCAGGACTGGCTGGCAAGTGGCTGTTCTATGGGTCTGACCTTCATGTTTGTCTCACCAGAAGACAAATATGAAGTTGACTACACCGTCAAATGAAATGGAAGATGAGTTTGTTTCTGTGAAGTAGTACTGAGTAAACCTTTCTGACCTTATTTTCAGGGACCAAACACTCTGCCAGGGTGATAGGTCTTGGAGCTGATAGGAGAGCCAAGCCTGCAAGGTGCAAGCACAGAGCAGAGGATGACAGGGTTGCTCTCCATGTAAAGGAGAAGATTATGGTTGTGTTGATAAAATTCTCATTTTCTCCTTGCTGGAGCAACATGCAGTGAAGTGATGTCAAAGCAATACACACAATACTGTTCTCTTGGATTGAATCCAAACTACTGTTGCCATCCTGTCAGTGTTATTTTTACAGAACTTCTTCCCCCTATATTTTTACTTCCTCCCAACTATTCAAGTTAGTGAATAAAGACTGACAGGGACTGCTCATTTCTCCCAGCAGCTGGCAGTGATGTGAGGCTAATAATTTTCCCGATGATTTTGCTAAGCTTTGGATTAAATCCACTGATGTGGTGTTTTAAATATGGAATATGCAGCTTTGTTCTGCTTTGCCTGATTCAGAGCTGGATGCTGAATGTGGTTGGCTTTCATACCCAGCAAATGCAGTGGCTTGCTCTCTGACTGCCTGTGTATACAAATGTGTATCAGGTCTGGCAAAGCGAGAGGGTTGTGGTCCCATCAGTGGAGTTTGTCTTCAGCATCTTCTGGAAGTCTCTGAGACTGTGTTGCTGAGACCTCTCTGTTTCTGTTTTGCTGTCTTGAAAACTGGTTTGGAAAACCTCTCCAAAAGGGCATTCTGGTGCTGGGGGCACATTTTGCTTTTTTGTTGAAGCGCATGTTTTTGATTAAATGGATATAAATTTTGCTGCAGAAGAGCATTCCCTCTCTAGGGTGCCTGCATGAGCACTAAGCCTGACCACAGGTGTTTCTGCCCTTGACAGTGGGCATAAACAGAGTTAATTATAGGGAACCAGGTTCAGCAACTGCATTTTAAAAAGCTCTAAGTAAGATATTAAATCAGAAAGAAAGCTGCACTGAGGCACAGCAGCCACAAAATTTGTGTGCTGTGGTAAACCTATGTATGTGAAATCTCTCTCTAAAAAGATTTCAGCACTTCACATGACCTCCACTAATACTTATTTTTAAGTGATGTTTTGTGTCAGCTGTCTCAGCTCCACACTGCCCTGGGCTATTCTCAAGCCTGGACTGTTTTCCAGTCAGCCTGAAGTGGGTTCTGTGGCCTGATACGAGCTATTGACTTGGTAACTTTTGCTGGCAACAAATGGCTGCAACGGCAATGAGACTGTGACTTCTGCCAGCCTTGGGTTTGTTTTCCCAATAGTGAAGACTCTTGTCTAGCTGAGCTGAGATCTCAGAGCCCTTTAATGGATACTCCAGAAAAAGACCTCTTTTTACTGGTGGTGGTTTGGGTTTTTTACCCCCACATGATCTGGTAGACAGCAGGATATGAAGGTTTGAAGAGAAGGTACAGGTGTGATCAGCTGGCTAGGGTGTTGCCTGTAACACATAGGGGCATAGATGTTAACACCTTAAATGTACTAAGGATAGCATTTTCCTTCCTGCTGCTGCAGATATACCTGAAAGCAGTAGAACTTAAAAGAAGAACTACTTTCTCTAGTGTGCTCTCCTATTGAGCTCCTCCTGAAATGACAATTTGCCTTGTCCTCAAAAAGCTGAATGTTGAGCCATGTCCTTTTCAACGTTGTAGCTGGTCCTGTACTTATACGAGTTCCCAAAAGACTTCAAGGTCTTAGTGCACTCCTCTACTCTGACTGGCAAACTGAAGAGAAAGGCTCTTTGCCTGCCTGAAAATACACCAGATTCATAAAATGAGCAGTAACTGGTGTTAGGTAGTCACTGGTTGCCTGGGTCATTTGGGCCTGCTCCATGTGGTGGAGCTGACAGTGTGGTCCCATGCATTGTGCCATTTTCAGTACACCAAGGCTTGAGTTATTTTTTATTTGCAGAGACTCTCGGTTCTCTTTGCCCTAGAATCTAAATAACCTGCAGCATATACTCTGCAGAGATGGCTGACAGCAGCTTATTAATCATATTTCCTGTCCAAGCCCAGATAGTGTAGGAGTGACTCACCTTCCATATTGCATTGGACAACCATAGTACTAAAAAAAAATACCAGAAAAACCTACCAAATAAAATAAACACATAAAAACTGGCTGCACCATAACTCCTGGAAGAACACATGCTCCTTAGAGTCATCACTGCTGAACTTATGTGAATATGTGTCTGTTCCCATGCAAAAGACTGAAAAAGACCTTTGCCTTGCAACTGTTTTCACTGCAATGAATAAAACACAGAAAGCTTAACCTGCCCGCTCCAGGTCTTTGGACCTTCATAGACAGAGCTTATGTAAAGTGTCACTGTGTGATTGCTTTAGAAGGTATTGTGTCCTATATAGTATTTAAAGGATTGGAGTTCTCAGCAGGACAGTGAGTGCTAGGTGGCTAGGTGACTACAATCTGGCTGGCTGATTAACGAGGAATGCAAAATCCTTTTCTCCTACACAACTCAAAGGAATGCAGGAACCTGACCCACAGCTATAGCTGAGTTCAGGGTAATGCTTCTAGTTTAGAATTTTCTTAGGAAGGAGCACACAGGTTAATCCTGCCTAGTTATTCTCCATTATTATCACCAGTAAAGCAAAGTTGAATTTTCTAGAGTTTCAAATTTCAGATGGAGGGTGAAGCCTGTGAGAAGAGTTAGGCCTAAAGAGTAGTTCTGAGTTGCAAATTGTCTGCCTAAACTCACACTAACCTCTCACGGTCTCTTCTCCTTTTTCATAGGCAACATCTTTGTCGTCAGCTTGTCTGTAGCAGACCTTGTAGTTGCAGTGTATCCATACCCTCTGATCTTGAGTGCTATTTTCCATAATGGATGGACCATGGGAAATATTCACTGCCAGATAAGTGGGTTCCTGATGGGCTTAAGTGTCATCGGGTCCATTTTCAACATCACAGCGATCGCGATCAACCGCTACTGCTACATCTGCCACAGCCTGCGGTACGATAAGCTCTTCAACCTGAAGAACACCTGCTGCTATCTCTGCCTCACCTGGATACTCACCGTGGTGGCAATTGTGCCAAACTTCTTTGTTGGGTCCTTGCAGTATGACCCCCGGATTTACTCCTGCACCTTTGCCCAGACGGTGAGCACATCGTACACCATCACGGTGGTGGTGGTTCACTTCATTGTCCCTCTGTCCATCGTGACGTTTTGCTACCTGCGGATCTGGATTTTGGTGATTCAAGTCAAGCACCGGGTGAGACAAGACTGCAAGCAGAAGCTCAGAGCGGCTGACATCCGGAACTTCTTGACTATGTTTGTGGTTTTTGTCCTTTTCGCTGTGTGCTGGGGACCATTAAACTTTATTGGCCTTGCTGTTTCAATTAATCCTTCAAAAGTGCAGCCACACATTCCAGAATGGCTTTTTGTCCTGAGCTACTTTATGGCCTACTTTAACAGCTGCCTCAATGCTGTGATCTATGGGCTTCTTAACCAGAACTTCCGGAAGGAGTACAAAAGGATACTGCTGACTCTCCGGACTCCCAGGCTACTGTTTGTTGATGTATCCAAGGGTGGGACAGAAGGGATGAAAAGCAAGCCATCTCCAGCTGTAACAAACAACAACCATGCTGAAATACACCTATGAGTCAGAACAGTAGTATTTATTCTGGATTACAATTGTAGATATAATATATAAGAACCTTTCCATGTCTGCATTTCACAGCTGGCATTGCTGGGGCCCCTCATGCAAAGGAGGAGTCTGCTACCTGTCATGCTTAGCTTGTTGCTGTGACATCAATGTTTTAAGTAAGGATTTTCAGAATGGAAATGACCAGAGCTTTTTAATTATTTATTTTCTGTCTTGTCATATGCCCTCTTCCACTATGTGCCTAATCAATAGGTTGGGTTGCTTTCGCCACAAGCATGCCAAAACCCTGGAAAAGGGAAGTGTTCAGAGTGCATGGAAAAACACAGTTATGCTTGAAATGCAGCCTTTGAGAACCAGCAAAATCCCCATGTATTACAAAGACACTTTTCTCCCCTCCCTCAGAATTCAATTTTTTTAGCATTAATATAACCCAAATTTTAGCAAACAAAGTGTAAACTGCATGACTTTTTTACCTTGCCAGTTGGGTAGAGTATTGGACATACATATTGGACATGATGACTCCCACTGCCTGTGTATTCATTCTCTTTTTCTCTTAAGGTTTAAAAGCTAGCCTTGGCTAGACATGTGCCAGGCAAAACCAAGACTTAGTGAATGTCTGATACACTTTTTTAAATTGAATATCTACAGATATTAAGCACCCTTGCACTCTCCTTCCCAGGCCATGAGTAAGAGTATAATATATGACATAATCTAATTGCAGGAAGATACTTGGAGCCTGATTCTAATTTAGGCAGTATCCTGCCATGGCTGGCATTCAGTCCAAATGTCTTTCAGAAGTCCCTGCTACATGAACTAGATGAATATAGTAGAGTCCCATCTGTTCAATGCAGATGTTGGCTTTTAAGTTTTAGTAATATTTACTTTTTCAGACAAAGGGAGAAGTGGAAGGAAGTGTTTGTTCCAAACATCTCTCCTTTTGCCCACAACATAACATGAAGTTGATAGGTGAGGAAAGTAGAGAATCTGTTTCCTTTTTGTTCATGTATGAAGCTGTAATTAATTCATGGAGCTGGAAGAGGAAAGCTACTTAAGGATATTCTTGCATTAGTTCTCAGCTTGAACTCTGGAAAAAAATATCCTGAGGTGCTGGGAAGGCAAATCTTGCAAAGCACATGGCAAAGATATGTCTGTTTCTTTAATGGAATGTGGGGGTATAATGTCTGTAAATATGACTTATTCTTTTTTATCCTTAACTTCATTGTGAATTCATCTCCTTATGTATATGTGTGGATCCTCTTGCTTTGGGACAATGCCATAAAATTAACAGGTAAAACTCCCCTGGTGCAAGTGTGCCTTCAAGATAGCACACCTGGCTTGGTGCTGGTGTACCGAGAGGCACGGTGAGAGATGTGTGATGGAGAGGAGCAGATCTGAGCCTTGTGGATCTAATGAGGACAGCAGTCAGCCTTGCCTCTGATCAAAAAGTACAGTCTTCTTTCTTTTGTCATGGTCCAAAACAGGACTAGTTCCCAGGGCTGAACCCTGAAACAGCGAGACTCAGACTTTGCAATAGTGTGTAGGTGCTTAGAGATGGAGGTATGCAGGATTTAGAAAAAACCCTGAGCAGGCTGAGTGCCTAATCCTTAGTGAAACTGACCACCCATTTGTGCATTGCTTGCTGAAAGCAATTTGGTGCTGAATGTCCCTTCTGCTGATTACTGGGGGGAAGAGGCATTGGGAGAAATGAATCCCCTTTAGGAAGCGGTCCAAGAAAGAGTGCATTGCTTCAGTGAGGACTGCAGTGTGTGGGCTGCCACATGGTGACAGTTGCTGCAATGCAAGGAGGTGTCTGCATTTATAGGACACCCTGGCCCTTCATGAAATTTTAGACTTGAACATCTCAGCCACTTCAGATGGTTATTGTTTTAAAATGCACCCAGCCAGCCTCCCATAATAGGAGTGAAACTGAGCTCTGTTTTGGCCTCTTAATCTGCCTAAGCATGGCCAAATAAAGGTATCTTGACCCTCGGAAATAACGTGGTCCATTTGCCTTCCAGCAAAACCAATCTGGATGAATTCACACCATTCCATACAAACAAAATCATTTTGAGTCAAACTTGGATAAGAAAAGCACCGAGGAATCCATAACTGCAGGGAGTGTTTGTCCTGTTGTGCCAGGGAGATGTCCCATGTTTTAGTCTTCAAAGTTGTTTGCAATTAGCCACAACAGTGTTAGTTGGAATCACATTAGCAAATCATTTAAAGTATTTAGCACCAAGCCAAATATACTCCTTTCAGACAATCTTGAAGAATCTTGTGCAGGTTTGCCAAATATCTCAAATACCCCACAACTGAGGTTTCATCTTGTGGATCCTTGTCTTTTTTAACTGAATGTCCTGTCAAGACAATGCTGTGTTTTGTTTTGTTTTGTTTTTCCTTTAAGCTTGTATTTGCACTATTTCTTAATCTCCAAAGTAACAGTCAGCGAGCATTTGAACCAAACCAAGCAAGCCAAAGAGGTCCTGAACAGGCAAACTGTGGGAGTCTCTGTTAGCATCTGGTAGGAAGAGGAGAGGCAGGAACATGAGAGGGCATCTTCCCAGGGCTTGCAGAGAGTCACTGCTGAAACAAACTATGCAAAACGATAGGGGAATCTGCTGTAGGGTCAGAGCCAAACTCCTGCCTAGATCTTTGCAGAGGACAGGCTAAGTAGCTTTTACTCTGAGGTGGGTCCTGAGAAGCTCCCTGTATGTGCAGATGCTGCCACCACCCTGCAGGGTGAAGATGAGCCTGCAGCAGGCACCATCCATCTAACAGCACAGAGCGTTTTCCCTGGTATTACCTGTTCAGAAGTGCTTTGGGTGTCCCAGTACAAGTGAGAGCTACCCAAGAGTGAGCTTGGAGCTGGGCTGATTCAGCCACTGCTGTTGGAGTCCTGAGCTCAGTCCTGCTGGAGCTGAGGTTCGCAGTATGAAACATGAAAAGCAGGGAACATGGCTTCAGACAGAAAACACTGTGCCATTTGCTAGCACTTTGATACAGAGACAGGGCTTGGGATAGGATAGATTTTTATACTGACTTATTTTAGAACTACCCAAGCAGCTCTTTATTTTTATGTTAAGAAATGCTTAATAGGGTACAGAGAGTTTATTTTGTTAACATTTGTTTACAGAAAAAGGGAATTATGTCTTAAATTGGGAATCCTGAGTGGTGTCAGAGTTTCCCTATGGGAATCTAGCTTTAATCCAAATTTGAGATTTCAAGGAGATCCCATAGTTTAAACTATAAAGCATAGTTTAAATTGCTTTGCCAATTTAATCTGTTGCATACCTGGCCTCAAGCCTGAGAAATAACACTGAGGTCTCCTATAAACCAGGTTTAAACCACTGTCTGGATTTGACCTGGTGGTGTTGAATACCTATTGTAGCCCTAAACTCTAAAATATCATAGCAGACATCAGCTTATGGAGAGGCAGTATTGCCATGAAGGAATATGAATCTCTTGCCATGGGGGGGATACTTTGGGTGTTGCTAATGAATGTTGTTTAATCTATTTAAGAAGAATGTAATCAATATATTTATATATAAATATATATTGCATATGCTGTTTCCATTTTATCATTTGATTTAAGAATCCTTCAGTACACTTTCCTATTGGTATTTATGTTCATAAAGTAGATTCATTCCTTTTGCCTGTTAAAACTGTAATAAATCTGCCATTGGGACTGCTTATTGGTTTTTTAATTTTTGTTGTTATTGTGGGTGTTTTTCCCTCTTGAAGATTTTTTTTTTTTAATAAACATTTGAAACAACAGCTTGGGTTTTGTTGACTCCCAGAAAGCAGATTGAATTAACTAATGTAATTGAGTTCAGGCATACCTCAGCTGCCCAGCTCAGAGCTGGAAGAGGATGACAGAGTGCATCTGGGACATCTTCTTGTCTCACATGTTTTTCTTCCACCTGCCTGTGAGCCATCTGCTCGGTGCACAATGGCCTTCTCCATGCTGCTTTTAGTCTCATTGCTGCCTGTCCCCACCAAGGCCCTTTGCCTTTCTCATGTGTGTGGCTGACCATTGGGTGCCCTGGAAGCAAAGACTGTGCCACATCCCTTTCCTTGCTCTACTAGCTGTGTTGCAGCTGGGAAGGAAAGCACAGACAAACTCTGAATAGGAGGGTGTGGGAGCTGGAAGGGTTGCGAGTTCGGAGCACAAGGTGGCATTTGGGCTGTAGAGGAGGACTGGGGATACAGAGAGAGTCCCTCTGGGCTTGTAATAACAACATTGAAGTAGTAGAGGCTGAGATTATCCATTAAAACAAAAAATTCCTGAACAATCTCGGAGCAGATGTGTTGAATTCACAAACACTGTTCATTCAATGACATCTCAGGGCAGCACTGCTACTTTTTTTTAAAATTATTATTGCTAATTTATTGCTACTTTTTTTGCCCCTAACCTTTTTTAACAGGCACTGGATTTCATCTGCTGCTTCCACAACTTGCAATGCTCAGTGCAGTGACATGCTGAAAGCAGTGTTTATGGTATTTGCAGATCTCAAAATGCCTGTGTGGAGCTGCAAGAAAACCCTTGCACAAACTCATACTTGCTATTTCTGCCATGTGGAGCTGAATTAATTGGACTGTCAGAAATGAGGTGGTGTTATTTATTTACTTGCAATGAAGTATAGTAGCTGGGAGATAAGACACAGCTATAAAAGACAAGAGGTGTGATAATTCGACACCAGGAGAAAATCTCACTCATGGTAACTATTCAAAAATCGATATTTGTCCTAATGTATTTGCTCCCAAGCTTATAATTTATAACATGAAGGAGCTGCTGCATCTGTATTTATTGAGAAAATGTAAATCACTGGGCCTAATGCAATATTTCTTACCATAAAAGCCCTGAAATAAGAAATGCAGAATGGATTCTTGCAAGAACTCTGTGATGGGATATGCAAATTTTTTTCACTGGTGATAAGAGACATCAAATTTGTATCACTCATGAAATACATTTGTGAATGGAAGCTTCGTAATAGTGTTAGCTGAATTTTCACTTGGGAATGCTTGTTTATAATATCCATTATTCATATGCTACAAGCAAGGCACTGTACAGCAGAGATAGAATTTACAGTATGAGGTCAGTTTCCAGAGCAAACAAGGTGGATCTGAACCATTAACTGAAATATCTTTCTATGTTTTCTCCCAAGCATCATCTCCTGATAAAGTTTTTAATTCAAATAATAGCTTCTAAGAGGCCAGGGAAACTTTAATGTCTTTTAGATGAGTGGCAATAGCAGTGCAGTCATGCCTTGCTTAGATTGCCTTTTAAGTAAACTGCACCATCAAACCATTTTATAAATCTGTTCAGTTGAAGCACCTGGTTTATTTTGTATGTAGAATATTTTATAGGTGACAGGTTTAATAGATTGTAATGTCTTTACTTATGCATTGCCTTTCTCCTGTAAACAAAACTGAATTTCCCTGGAAGTAGGATGCAAAATTGTTTTCTTGACTCTACCAGCAGGTTTGCTTTGCCTCAAGGTAGGTTTCCAGTGGTTTTGATGAGCGTGGGATAGAGGTGTTAAGGTGACATCAAAATGCAGGCATCTCCTGAGTGAGAAGAGACAGTTGTTTGGCAATTAAAAACAACAGCAACAACAACAAAAAAGGTAAAAAGTGTGAAACAATTTGCAGGAAAGAAATTGAAAAAGACGTTTATGCTTGAAAGGAGAGGAATATTTGGAGGGATTGTACTTACTCAGATTGGCAGCTGGCCAGGACAATGAAGTTAATGAACCCTTTCATATAAAATATGACCCAGGGATTTTTATGGTGCTGGGGCATGCGTCCAGCACAGAGCCAGGTGTCTGGCTGTGGGAGCCCCCATGGCACAAGCAGGGGAAAGGGCAGTACAGAAAGTAAAAATAAAGAAGCCTGGAGAAAATGTACTTCTGAAAAATCGTAGAATCATAGAATCAAGAAGGTTGGAAGAGACCTCAAAGATCATCGAGTCCAATCTGTCACCCTACACCTCATGACTATCTAAACCATGGCACCAAGTGCCACGTCCAATGCCCCCTTGAACACTTCCAGGGATGGTGACTCCACCACCTCCCTGGGCAGCACATTCCAATGGCCAACCACTCTCTCTGTGAAGAACTTTCTCCTCACCTCCAGCCTAAACCTCCCCTGGCGCAGCTTGAGACTGTGTCCTCTTGTTCTGGTGCTGGTTGCCTGGGAGAAGAGACCAACCCCCTCCTGGCTACAACCTCCCTTCAGGTAGCTGTAGATAGCAATGAGGTCTCCCCTGAGCCTCCTCTTCTCCAGGCTAAACAGTCCCAGCTCCCTCAGCCTCTCCTCATAGGGCTTGCACTGAATGCACAAACGTACTGGTAGCTAATATAAAAACTTGGTAAGATTTAGCTTCCTGTTGTTCTGGGGGTTTTGTGGTTGTTTTGGGTTTCTTTGTTTAAACAAACCCTAACATTTCCCTTTCTGATGCTCTTGAAATATTGCAAAGCACTGTCAGTCAATTTGGACACTTGTTTTTTTTACAGGTGTTTGTCCTGCTGTGGTTGCAGCACCCCAGCTCCCCGGGCTGGCGTGGCACAGCTGGGGACAAGTAATTTCTTCCAAGCTTCTCCTGCAAAAAGGAAATGGGTCCTAAAAAGGTATTTCAGGAGACTGGGGTAAGTGCAGCACCAGATCAGCTTGTGCTGGAGGCCATGCTCATGCTGCATCTAGTCCAGGATTGCCACAGCAGGATTGCCTAGAGCAAGTCACACAGCAACACATCCTCTCTGGGCAGCCTCTTCCAGGGCTCTGTCACCCTCACAGTGAAAGGGTTTTTCCTTATGTTCATGTGGAACCTCCTCTGCTCCAGCTTGCACCCGTTGTCCTTTGTCCTATCATTGGACATCACTGAGGAGAGCCTGGCTCCATCCTCCCAACACTGCCGTTCACGTGTTTATAAACATGAATGAGATCACCCCTCAGTCTCCTCCAAGCTTAAGAGCCCCAGCTCCGTCAGCCTTTCCTCATACAAGAGATGTTTCAGTCCCTTAATCATCTTTGTGGCTCTGTGACAAACTCTTTCAAGCAGTTCCCTGTTCTTGAACTGAAGGTCTCAGAACTGAACACAATATTCCAGATGTGTCCAGGGCAGAACAGAGGGGAAGAAGAACCTGTCTCGACCTACTAACCACACCCTTCCAATATACACCCCCATGGCCCTGGCTCTGGCCAAAAGGGTATAAAAGGACTATGACTACTAGGGTCCACATGTTGCATCCACCACTGAAGACTCTGCTGGGATGTACACCTTCCACTGAAGGACCTGGACTCTGGATCCAAGGAGTGGTGATATCTTTCTTGCTTTCTGACTTCTTATCTCTCATTCTCTCTTTCTCTCTCTTTCCCTGTTCTCTTTCTCCCCGTTTTCCCTCTGCTCCAGCCCATTACCAAGAGTTTTCTCTGGCTCTAACAAACCCAACTCATCAGCCATTTCAAGTTGATTTGCTTTAATTTACATCAAGGGAATTTCTGAATCTTGGCACAACCTTACTCACTGCCCAGGGCTGCCTCAGGGTACTGGGTCAGGACAATCCCCAGGTCCCTTTCCTACACTCCTTGGGGTTGTTCTTTTCCAGATGCAAGACTCTGCACTTGCCCTTGTTCTATTTTGTTAGATTTCTCCCTGCCCATTCTCCAACCTAAGTCTTGCTGGATGGCAGCACAGCCTTCATGTGTGTCAGCACTCCTCCCAGTTTTGTGTCATCAGCAAACTTGGTTCCAGTGCACTCTGTTCCCTCATCCAGGTTGTTGATGAATATATTGAACAGCACTGATCCCAGTACTGACCCCTGAGGGCCCCCACGGGACACAGGCCTCCAACTAGACTCTGTCCCATCAACCACAACTCCCTGACTTCTTTCCTTCAACCAGTTCTCAATCTACCTCACTATGTGGTCATCCAGACCACATTTCCTCAGTTTAGCTGAGAGGGTGCTGTGGGAGATGGTGTCAAATGCTGTGCTACCATCATCCATCCACCTCTTTATGTCCTCAGAAAAGACAGGTTGGTTAAACTTGACTTCTCTTTAGTAAAAGCATGTTATCTGCTCTTAATGACATTCTTTTCCTTGATATGCCTAGAGATGGCACCAAGGATAAGTTGTTTCACCTTTCCAGGGATGGAGGTGATGCTGACCAGTCTGTAGTTACCCAGATCCTCCTTCTTGCCCATTTTGAAGACTGGACTGACATTTGCCTTGCTCTAGTGTTTTAGAAAGCAGGTGTCTCCTGTGGAGAAACAGAGCTGCTCTGTTCTGGTAGCTTATGGCTTTCTTGCCTTGCTGGTGCCGATGCAGGAATTGAGGCTAGAAAAAAAAGCAGCTTTTTTTCACTAGGAAAAAAATGTTGTCCTGGGCTGGCAGTACCCACTCCACAGTCCACCTCCACCCCACAGGTATCTGGCCCTGCAGAGCTACTGTGTATGTGTTACTGACATTGAGTCCTAGCTCTGCCTGGAATGTGTGAGAAACAGTAAGTATTTAAATATGAGCCAGGTCAATCCCAGTTTGAGTCAACCATCATGAAGCCATGCACAAGAGTGGTTGTAGGTCCAGCAGCAGCTCTTATCTGCAAACCACAAGGGCAGTTTTTCCCATCAGAAATTAACTTCTACCTCCATTGCTACTTATCTGATTTACAAGGAATACTGAGAACTCATCCACAGGAGTCCTGCTCAGCAGGCTATTGCCTTTAGGCCAATGCTGAAACAGAGGAACAGACAGGTGAAGGAAAAATTTCTGCACCATGGCCTGAAGCTGTTTGAATTCCAGAATAGGTCTTATTTATACTGCTCTCCTTGTTGTACAGAAGTATCTATATCTATATATTTATATCTATATCTAATCTATATCTATATATATCTGTATCTATATCATCTACATCTATGTCTATGCATAGATTGGGTTTTCCTAAAGGACTCAAAATCAATTGTAACTTACAAGGCATTTACTATATAAAAGTTCCAAATTTTCTGCTGTATACTTCCAGAGCAGATGGAAAACACAGCAGGTGCTGATCATGTTTTTCTGCCCTTGGGAAAACTTGTCAGAGCTACCTGTTTATCTTGTTTATTTTGACATTTTGCTGCCTGAAACAGCTCTGTAACATAAAAAACAGCATGCAGGGTGGTTAGAGGTGAAGTCTTACAGATTCACTTATTCTTGAACAACTGAAAATCAATAAGCTACATGCAACAAAGAAAAAAGCATCTTTTTTTGTGCATGTGGAGGAAGGATGATATTTATTTTTACTGAGGAAGTATCAGGGAATGCAGGGGTTTGCACTCGGTGTATTAAAGCCTGGAGTATAAAGTCAGCTTTGCTTTAACTACCATCCACTTGCTTCTCCTTTGCTTTTTTTCAATAGGTGATAGAAACATCAGTTTATTTTTGGAATGTTCTTAAGGCTGCACAGAAAAAGAATTTGAGGATTGGCAGTACGGAGATCGAAGGGTTCCTAGGCTCAGCATGTTTAAAAGATCAAGTTTGTAGAAGATGAAAAACAAGACAAATCCTGCTGGGTGGTTTGCAGGAGTCCTGCTCTACAGCAGAAATAGGCACTGGTTCAGTAAGGGCTCAGAAGTGGGCATCCTTCTTCCCTGCTGATCCTCTCCATAAATTGGAGAGATCTGGGCAGGCTTTATTCCAACAAGGAAACAAAGTGTTTGTAACTGAGGGTCCTCAGGCTGACAGAATGTCATGTTCCAAATAACAGACTTTTCCTGGGATTTGTTCTCTGAAATTTTGGGAAGCAAAGAACAATTTTTACTGCTCCTGCCCTAAGAAGTGTTATCTTGAAGTGCTTGTAGCTGGTTGCTTGCCTTGGAGCATGTTCATGGATATTGCTTGAGGAATTACTGTTATACAGAAGTGACCTCTTTGAAGGGCCAGTGAGCTGGGTTGGAACAGCATAGCTGGTGATAATTGCTGGGATGGTAACTGTGCAATCTCTCAATCTTCATGCTTTGTGGAATATGGTAATCAGGCTTTTGGGTAAGGAAGGAATTGCAGCCCTCTGAAATTGCACTGTCAGATGGAGCTGCAGCACAGAGTACTTATTAGAGACCAGGATGGACATAAGGAAGTCTTGTAGCAATTTCTATAGGTCTTCAGTTGTAAATGTTTGTCTCTTGATTTAGTCTTCAGCTATATCTGAAATCCACCATTTTTTGAGCCTTTAAAGTAAAAATGAATCCCAAACAACTGCCTGAATTCTGAGCTTTCAGCTCAGAGGCATGGCTGTTTAACAGAAATTAATATTAGCCATTAAACCTCTTAGCCACTAATTACATGGACTGTTTCTATGTCAGGTGTAAAACCATCCATATTTTCACTAAGGCACTTTGGTAGCTGTAAGGGATAGCAGCAGTTAGCATTTTGGGGTATTTTGGGTTTAGTGAATTATATTGATATCTTGTGCTGATTACTAAATACTTTAATGGTATGTCTAGTAAAATTTATTTTTGTTTGGCAGGGATATGAGGATGATAAATAGCTTGGCAAAAAAGAGTCAATTACAGTTGAGCTCAGAGGTGGTGCTTGAATCTTTAAGTCCATAGCTGCTGCAATTATTTTAAGGCTATGTAAAAGAACTAAGTAGCTTTGTATATAACTCTATTTGTCAAGCTTATTGCATATCAAAGACTGATTTAAACTGCAGTGCCTTTATGTGGAAAGGCTCCCTTTTCCAAGCCTCTGTTCTCACAGGTTTCATGGTTAGTTGCTGGCATTGACTTTGGTGTTCTGTGTTTTGTGTCATCTTGAAGCATGGATGCTTCCCAATGCTTGAAGCAGGGACTGGGCAGAGGTGAGAAGTCAGGAGATCTTGCCTCTGCTCTTGTTTCTTTCTCAGTTGTTCTGTGACCTTGCAATGAAGCGTGCTACCACTTTTACCTTTGGTCTAGAGGCATAGTTAATTACACTGCAAAGCACCGAGGATGGGACAATTAACATTTATCTAAGGAAATTGCACAATGATTAAGCCTTAATTTGCTGTATGATTTATTTCTTTCTCATTAACCCTGCTAAAGCGAGACCTTTGAAATGAAAATCAAAGGTGAACTTCATTCTTAGAAGTGTAGGACAGCTGCAACAAAGCTTTACAGACCCCTTTGGTTTGTATTGGCCTGGGACAAACCCCAGGTCTTTGGCTCCTGGGTAACAAGATGTTACACTGCTGTGGTCTCCTGATTTTGGTAGGGTTTTTTGTTTGTGGTGTGGTTGTTTGTGTGTTTGGGGTTTTTGTTTGTTTGGGGTTTTTGTTTGTTTGGGGTTTTTGTTTGTTTGGAGTTTTTGTTTCTTTGGGGTTTTGTTTGGGTTTTTGATTGGTTTCATTTTGTTTGTTTGGGTTTTGTTTGTTGTGGGGTTTTGGGTTTCTTTTGTTGTTGTTGGGGTTTGTTTGTTTGTTTTACTGATGGGTCTCTTTATGTGTGGGAAGGGAGTGGAGAGAGGAAACACAATACCAAAACAAAACCAAAATGCAAACACCACGTGGCAGAAAAGCAGTGACAACAAACAAAGCTAGCACACTTTTGATCTTGTCTTCTAGGTCATGATTTCCCCAAACATGGTGAAGGAAAGGCGGGAAGATGGGCGCTTTGCTTCACAGGTAGGATGGATATGGGTTTGCTTAAGAGGGTAACAACATCTCTGTGACAGCAGGAGGAAGTTATCATAGCAAACACTGGCCAGAAGCATCCTCAAGTACTCACATGGAGTTGTGATCTCCTCTGCCCTGAAAGGGATAGGCTTCCTTTGTCTGTAACAGAGAAAGCGTTCTGGGAACAGTCAAAAGCAGTGGGGGAAAGACAGAGTATGTTTGATTTGATTAAGTGTGTTATTATCAGTAACACATTAGAATCCAGTCAAGCTACCTCATAATTTCCCTTGTGATATTTGTTGATCTGTTTTAATGAAGACATAGGGCTGGTTTTAATTTGGTGCATTGGGTGTTCATACCAATGTGTACAATTAGACAATGGTGGTGTATGCAGGTGGTGTGGTATATTAAAAAAGCCAGTTTTCTTGATGAAAATAATTAGTAGTAATGAAACATATCAGATTTGCTGCAATACTGTTTGGCTGTGTTGAGTAATTCTCCCTCCAGAGCTCTGGTCATGTGTATGTATTTGTGAGTGAAACTCCTACTGTATGTGTAGTAGGGAGAAAACAGTAGAACTGATCTTTTTTGTTTCCCACTCACTGCAAACTGTGGATATGCTAATGTAACACTAGTGCATAGTGCAGAAGGAGAGCTGAGCCCAAACCTGTATGATTTTATTTTTTTCCTGTTAGAAATGAGGACTTTTCTAAATTACATTTATGGCCAAAAAAAAAAAAAAAGAAAAGAGGAGTGATTTAATGATACAAGTATAAAGAGATTTAAAAAAATCACAGTCTTGGATCAGTTGATGTCAGTTGATGTATAGGCAAAATTACCCACATCTATGGCATTTGGAGGAAAGAAGGAACATGTTCAGCTGGCATGGGGCTAGGGATTTAGCTGGAGTTTGCATGCAGAAGCAGCAGCCTTTTTAAGAAAGCAATGCAGAAGTTGTCTATGTGAGGCTGGAGGTCAATGTGTCTCACTATAACGACTTCTTCTGGTATTAAATATTCATTTCTGTACTCTATGAAACTATATCATGTCTGAATTGAATATCCTTACATCTAATCATGACTGTATTGGAGAGAGAAATCAGACATACTGCATTAATATCTATGTACAAACACACAGATAATACTGCTACTGCTGGAGTCTTTCAATGTGAAGAAATGCAGTGAGTTGTGTGAAATAGTGAGTTATACCTTCATGTAAAAAATGTGTATTCTAAGCTAGAGAGAAAGCTTACCAGAAGTCAGATGTAACTTGTGTTCTTAACAAGAATATTTTATCACTTAGAATTGCTTAGGTTGGAAAAGACCTTTAAGATCACTAACTTAGCACTGCCATTGATCCAATTTATCTGGATCCCTCTGTAGAGCCTTCCTACCCTCAAGCAGATCAACCCTCTCATCCAACTTGAGGCTGTCTGCAAACTTACTGAGGGTGCACTCAAACCCTTCCTCCAGATCAGTGATAAAATATTAAATGGAACTGGCTCCAACAGAACTTGTCACAATTAGTTGTAAAACAGCATCTTCTGCTTCAGTTTACCAGCTAATATATCTACTGCTTGTAAATTGCTTGTGATGGATTTTGTGTAGATGGGACAGGGCACTAGGGGATAAATGTTTTGCAGACAAGTTTACAGCTATTGTGAAATTAAATATTGAGTTATTACCTGCTGGGTTTTGTTATTTAGAAAGAGCATCTGAAACCGTCCTTTCCTAAATGATGTAATTTCTTCTAACACTGTAGTCAGCTGTGTGAAATTCCATCTAAATCCCTGTGCCTAATCTTTATTAGTGCCAGGTTCAGGCAAGCAGCTTGTGCTTTTTCATGTGCCTTGGGTATCTGCTCCTCTCACTTGCTGTATCACTGTGGCATGGGTGATTTCAGTCTTCAAATATGAGTCCAAAAGGATGTATTCCAATGGAGGTAGGCAAGAATACTTGAGAAACTTGGGCCTGAGTTGAGACCACCTCAGCACTGGATTAAGCTGGGTGTGGGGATCTAGGAGCACCTGCTTGGCTCCCACTGGACTGCCTTAACTCTAGCTGGGAAATCAGGATACTATCTTTATGCCAGTAATGAATAATTAATGTGATACTTCTTTCTGCAAAGAGAAGTGCAATAACTTTTTCATTTGACTTATTTCTAACGACAACCTAGTTAGATCAGCTGTTATCTGGGGTGTGTGCAATGAAGATATCCCATTTTATACCCTCTATTCTCTTAATAGTAGAGGTTATAAGTCAAAAGGGAAAAGTAAAGCTAATAAAGCCTGCAAAGCTGAAGATGCTCTGAGGGGTCACTGTCTGTGAGATCTATGTGCTTGGTCAGTTCAGAGCTGTGCCATCTCTTGTACCATGAGCACCATCATGTAGACTTGGGACTGGGGGCTTGGCCTGTGGAATTCACTTCAGCCACAGAGCCCTTTGCAGTGCACAGCACTTCTTGGGAAAGTCTGTGGAAGAGGCCTTGGTAGCCAGCCAAACCCTATTCAGTGATCACCCAATGTTTATTTTTAGGTCTTTTCTTGTCACGGAAAACATGCTTGGGAGACTGGTGATAGGAAATGGGGACTGAGCAGTCTGGAGGAAAGACTCAATCGTGCCAGGATTACTGCTCTGGTCTTTCCTTGTCTCCATTTCTATTCCATTGGCTGCATCTGGCCAGTTCCAGATTGAGGGGGTGCCTGGAACATGAGTGACCCAGTGGTTTGCTGTCATGGGACTCTAGCAAAGCTGAGTGCAAGCGAAGTTAAGAAGCACCAAATGGATATTTGCAGTGAGGAGCTGAAAATTGCATTTGTTAATTACTTTTCAGGGGGGAATTCGTCTTAAAAAGAAGAGCCAAAAAGACTCTCTTTCTTATAACATTATTAAGACTTAACTTGGGCAAAGTGCCATTGTAGCAATTACTGTGCTTTGGTGTTCTTAAGGCTGCCTATTAGACAGGGTTAAGAGGTGAAACCATTTGTATTGCCCCTGTTATCCAAAATAATATAAATTATATGTCCTGTAACATTCAGTAAGGCTAGACTCTTCAAAGAGATTGGAAGCTCAATTTTTCATGCTCTATATTAGCATCACTATTTCATGGCAAAGAAGCAGCATTTATATGAGCCTGGTGAGATTTTTAAAGTCTCTTTCATTTTGTGTTGATTTAGGAAAAGAATTTAACTCTGGAAACAGACCTGCAAATTGATATCATGGCCTTGATTCATGTGAAGTTGTTCTGCACAGTTAGAGAAAACTTTCAAGCAAGATGATGGGACCATGCTGTGCTTGATCCTCATCATGGTGCAGATTCCTCTTGTAAATTTGACATGAGACATGGGGCATGTGAAATATGATAGGAAGTCTTGCTGCTAACTTAGCAGGAAACTGGAGCAGATCCCATTCTGGCTGATGTTCAGCTCAACACCTGAGTTCAGAGGTATTTGTGCACACAACTATAAACAGTGTAGGTGTCCAGAGGGAACCTTCACTAAAATACAGGTCATGGAGCCCAGCAGTGTTATTCTGAGGCTTTGCCTTGTTAATCTTTGTGGTCTGATCTTGGAAGGTTGCATGATCTGCTCTGACCATGTGCAATAGAAGCTTAATGGTCTCCATCTTGGCTTTACTGTGTTCAAACCTATAAGTTTATATGTGAATTTGAGTAGTTTATTCTAGCTCTGTGGAAGAGAGATTTAGATTCATGGAATAGCCTGAATTCCTGTATGGGTGAGCACCCTGATTAACTCTAGATAGATGGGAAACAGTATTTTGGAAAAAAGGCAGGAGACATAAACCCTGGAAATTTCTACAGGAGCCAAATCCACTGAGTTAGACAGAGAGCTTTCACTGAAGGAACTGTGATGTTTTATTCCTGCAATGTCATTGACTACAGTTTCCCACTAACAGTGGGATGTTGAAAGGAGAGGTTGGGCAGAAGAGGAAGATGCACCAAACACTCTCTCTTCCACTGCAATACTCTAGCCTTTCTATTAACTCAAACGTCTTGGATTTTTATGAGTTACCTTTCTTGTCTGCATTCTTCTCTCTGTTATAGTAAGGAAAAAAGAAGTAAATAAATTGCTTTTTGGCTAATCTGATCTGATTAGGTCACAGATAATCAAAAAACCACAAAACCCAAACCAAAGAAATTTCCTTTTTGAAGTCTTGTCAAGGCACGGTTCAGCCTTGATTTTGGTGATTTATTAGAGCAGCAGTGTTCATGCTGCTGTAATCAGAAGCCAGTTGGTACTTCAATACAAATCCTGATTCCCAGGAGTCTTGTAACTTGTCTATAAAACAAGTAAATAGCTGTTGTCCTCTTAAACTAAGGAACTGTCTCTAAAATATTAATGTCTTCTCCATCTTCCTTTCTCTTTTCCCCAAGCCCTACCCAACAGTCCTTCCAAAATTTATGCGTACTGCAAGCAAGCAAACAGTTGATGTTGGCAGGAGGAATGTACCAAAAGACCATGCTGGTCAGGGAGGATCCCAACTGTGACCCCACCACTCATACTTGCAACCAGCTATGTCACACAAACTATCACACACACAGCAAACTGCCTTAAAATCAGAAAGCATATTGTTCTCATTCCAGCTCTTAGAAGGCCATTCTAGTGCCTCTCTTAGTCTCCAGTCAAAACAGAAACCTGCCTGTGTATGTCAATTGTTTTATTGCACTGTTCTTCATCTAGGTACCTTTCCCCCCATCTTCAATGTGTTTATTGCATATTTGTATTTCAATGAAGTTGCTGTCTCCTTATTTATGCCCTGGTTAATGCTGTCAGGTTCTGTTTCTAGGCCAGGTAATGCCAGGAGTATAAAATAGGAGAAATTAATCTGGTGCTGTATGCAGTTCTGTCTCCCTGGAGCTGTGGGAAGCCTTGCTTGGAGCAGCATCTCTTCTTGCCTTTGGGAAGAGGTGAGAGAGCAAAGAGGAACACACAGTGCTGGGAATGTGGTCTGATTCTCTTGTGCAGAGCTGTCTGTGCAGATTTCATCCAGTTTTAAGAGCACTGGTGACGTCTAAACAAACTATGGTCAGTGGGAAAACTATCCACACCCAAGTACAACCTTGAATAATCCCTCAGGACTGAAGATGGCTCCTACCTTTGTTTGGGTCCTCTTCTGTAAGAGCTGAGAGGCTTGTGAAAGGGTTGGGGAAGTCCTGTGAAGAACCTCCAAGTGTACTTTTAACAGTGACTTTTCCAGTGACGCTTCTCAATGTTCTGCATCATTCTTGCTTCCAGCCAATGCTCCACAGTGTCAGAAGTGGCACTGAACATTAAACAAAAAAATGGCACTTGCTTACATGTTTGCCCTGACTGCACATTTCACCTCTAAGTTTAGTCAAGTTAGATGCTTCAAAAACCAACCAAACAAAAAACCCAAACCAAACCAAAACAAAAAAGGGAAAATCCAGTGCCAGCTTGCTTCAGAGTCAATTGAAATGTCTAAAAAGTCTAACAAGCTTTAAAAATGAAGCTTGTTCCTACTGGTATTCCTGGGGGTATATCTGTATGTAATACTGACTCACTACAGCAAGAGACACGAACCAAATATGCTCTGGAGAATCTGTACTTTTGTATCAGTTTTCTATTCGTTAGTTCTTGCTGCTAATGCTTTCTTTGCATATTTGAGTGGCTACATTGTTATTTGAAAGAGGGCTTTATTCTTGCTATGTTCTTGCAACAATACCTAGTTATTAGGCTTGACCTTAAGTTCATGTCCTGGGCTCTATTCCACTGTTGGTTCTAATTTATGTCAGTTTTTGTTTGGTGAGTCCCTGTCTATTTGGATGTGTTTGTATATATACAAATGTACAGAATGCCTGTCCAAAGCATTATGTCACTGGTGTCTGTGGGAAGTGCTGGGATCTCCTGTGAAGCATCTTAATTAGTTCTGCCTTTCATGTTGACATCCTAAATTTTAGGCTTGAGTTATGCACAAGAAATTTTTCTCCTTGTTTGTCAAAACAGAACAACTTATTCAGAGGAGAACACAATGCAAATGCTAATTAAAACTGACAAGTTAAATCGATGTCACCTATTTCAGCTGGGAAAAAAATTGCTAAGAAAAATTCATTCTGCTCTTGTTGAAGTTGACTGAAACTTGATTACTGAAATCTGTGGGCACAGAGTGAAGACCTTTGTTCTGCTTTTGCTGTTTCTTGAGACCTGAGACAGCTAACCCATGACTTCAAAGAGCAAAGCTGTTTTCCATGGGGAAAGAACAACAATCCCACCTTCCTAGCTTGCTTTCAAAGCTGTTGTGCTGCACTTGGCAAGAGATGGTTTGGAGGTGTCTTTGACCAGATGTGATCCCCCACAAGCTGATCTCTAGAGAATGAACTATGTAAGTGTTTGGTAGCCATCACCTCTGCCTCTCCAAAGCGATGCAGGGATTGCTCAGAAGGAGATCCTTGATTTGAGTGCCACGGTTTGTAATCTGCATGAGTGTTGCCCATGTCAGTACAGGCAGCCTGGTGAAAGCAGCCTCTTTCAGCTGATGTGTGGCAGGGGAATAAAACAGGTGCTGCCCACAGAGTACTGGCTGTTGTCATGGCTGACAGGAGCGTGGGAGCCCTCTTTGTGTAGCAGGGAGTTTGGATAGTAATTACTTCTGTCCTTCCCTCCCTGAGAGGCAGAAAGTGGTGCAGTCACCTAATTACCATAATAACCTAAGGAGTTTTTTCAGTTTTGATCTGGTTTTTTTCCATCACCACATCGTTTCCAGTGCATCTTTGTATTGTGCCGATGGTGTCCTCCTGCTGAATGGACCAATAAGAAATAAATACCTACACATATTTGATGAGATGCATTTACCTGATGGTGAGACACACAGATGCTAAGATGAAAATTATTTTCTATGTTCAGTGCAACCCTGGCATGCATCTCCCTTTAGAAACCTGAGGATATGTTAAATATACTCTGATCATGTCCTAAGAGAACATTTGTAGTATGATTATTAGTGCCTTGAATTCCCTTTTAGTCTGTATGCACTGCTAATGACAGCTACTATTTACTTTTTTTTTTTTTTTAAATCCCATGTCTTGGGAAGACTCTTCCACTGCTCTGCAGTGCTGCTGACTTACTCTTGTTGCCACCACCTAAGCTACATGCGTGGGATGCTATGAAAGCAGTGTAAAAGCAGAACCAAAGTACCTGAAATAAGAAAGCATGAATCCACACCTTGCCTCTTGAGATGCAGCAGTGAAATTCAGAAAGAGGTAGCTAGGTGCTTCATAAAATGTCCCTTAGAACACAGCCATGGGGCTACAACTGAGCCTAATGGGGTAAGATGTTTTGGTAAGAGGCACCAGGGAGCAGGAGGAAGAGCAAATGGCTCTGAGCTTTGGAATGCTGGCTCTGAGCAGATCAATAACTCTATAAGAACCTTCACAACAGCCAGATTCATATCAGACAAAAGAAGATGAGACTGTTGAATACAGAGTTGAAGAAAATCCTGCTAAAAATGTAGTCTTTGCAATCCTTAGGGAGATGATTGAGCCCTAAGTGAAGCCACCTGTGACTTGAACCCATTTACAGGCAGTCACAGTAGAACAACAATTGTGCTAGACCTTGTGCCACTGATCAGCAAGAGGCTGGTGACATTGATCTGTTCCTTGCTAAGTAGAAAAGATTTTTCTGGTGACAGTGCAGCCTTGCTCTTCACCTTTTTTTTTGTTGTTGTTTGGGTTTTTTTGTTGTTTTGTTTTTTGTTGTTGTTGTGGTGGTGGTTGAAACAGGTGAGCACAGAGCTGAGGAAGTTATCTGGGTACTCCACCTTTCCATCCATAATTTCCCAATTTCAGCAATGGGAAATAAAAGCTTTTCACCCTGTGGCAGCAGTTAGGAGTGTAATGTGGGCTTACACCACTGGTATAACAATTATACCACATTAAAACCAACTGGCAAGAAACCAGGTTTGAGTAAGAACGAAATCTCTAGTGAAAGTTATGACAAAATTCTGTCCTTGGAGCTGGAGTAAGGGACAGAGTAGGGATTGGTTTCCCACATTTGACACAAGGTTGGATACTGTCTGACCCGAGCAAGCAAAGGATGGGTGGAGATGTTGGCAAGGACAGTTGGTGGGGTTGGAGGGAGATGTGGCTGTGTGAGAGGCAGAAAGGCTGGGATCAGAATGCTGTAGGGTCTGGGTCATTTTGCCACAAGCTGCTTGTGCCTGCTGACTGCCTCCAGCCCGGCTGTGACCTGTGAGGAGCTGAATGCTCCTGCACCAGAATCAGTAATGTGACATCCAGGCATTTAATCATAGTAATGGCTCTTTAGCTGCAGGTCGCTGCCAGCATGCAGCTGTCCCTAGGACTGCAGCACAGTTCTGGAGAGTACAGCTCAGGAGTGAGAGGGCAGCTTTAATGCAAAGAGGGCTTCACAGCTGAGGACAGCATAGGCTGACAAGGGTCCCAGTGGCCTTTAAGCCCCCTGAGTACTGGAGCTAGTGTTTGGGTTTTGTGGAGCCACTGTTTTGTCCTAAGACAAGTTTTTTCTGCAGCCTCTTACCCTTTTGTGGCAGGGCAATCCAGCTGACAAATCATGCTAGGATGTAGACAGAGGTGCCCAAAGCTGCATTTGCTGACTGCTTTGTTCTGAATGAGTACTGGCAAGCATCCCATGGGCTGCAGTGTTGACTCAATGTGTATCTCAGCTTGCTGGTTTAAGCAGCCTTAGTAAAAGTAACTGAAAGACATACATAGGACTAACTGTCCTTGCATGGAATTGCAGATAAGAGATTATTCCTTGGCTCAATTTCCTAATCTATGACATTTTGAATTATTGTTGTTCCTGAAAATTGCATACAATTCCTAAAGATCTACTTTCTGTCAAGAAAACCTTGGCCCATCTACTATCAGTCTTCTTTTTTGCCAAAGAAGATTTTTTGCTACCTTGGTTAAGACCTTGGTTCATGACTTGATGAAGCAGGGAATCCATCTACCAGATGCAGAAAAGATCTGTTCTAGCATCTGTCCAGCATGCCAGACATGAAGCAGATGGAAATCACATAGCTTATTTAACTGCACTGAGTGAAGTACAGTTAAATTGCCAAAACACATGCCCTGTTTTGCACTTCCTGCAATTTTCAAGGTTAATATTTCTGCTGGTGTTGCATTTGATTACTGGAGCAGTGAAGCAAAGACTGGCAGATTGCAGAAACAGAAAATGTTGCAAGTTTAGATAATTTGCAAGTAATACTGGAGATCTGAGACTACCAAAATGTTGCTGGTTTAAATCATTGTTTTCCAAACAGCTTTGTAAATGTAACCCTGCTGATAGCCAAGATAGTAAAAATGTTGTTGTAGCAATGTCTTCCAGAGGTGTGTGGGGGTGTAGTTGTAATGTGCTGTTCTAGCTACTGTTCTACAAATGTTCTCTCTTAACATTAGCTGTTGCTTTTCTTGCTCTCTGGTGTTTTTCCTCACAGATATCTAAAGCTTTCGTTCCATAACAGCTCAAATCACGTTCAAAGTAGAGTATTGTTAATAAACACACCAGAGGTGTGTCTTTCTGAAGGCAGATATTGAAAGTTCAATACCAGAAGACACAAGCAGAGCCTACCAATATTTGAACCTAATATCTGGCATCAGTTTATATGAGGGCTTTAGTGCTGATAATCTCTCACAAATGTCAAATGGGGAGTCCCTGAGGGTAATTTTTCTCCCAGTTTAAATGAAGAAAAGGACAAAATTATATGGAAATTGAAACCCTTAAACCTTTAAAGGTGGCTCATAGATAGGTTCTTGAAGAGAGAGGCATTTAAAATCTTATTTTTGCTTATCTTTACATGTGCTACATAAGTGAAATCCCACTGAGAAAACTTCAGCAATCGGTACTTGCTGAGGCCCTATAGTACTGCAGCAGAAGCTGTTGCAGTCTGAGAAGCAGTCTCTCCTCGACTGTTCAGCATGTGGGTGTTCCTTCCACACAGTCCCCTGGCCTTAAGAAGCCTTAAGAGCTTGACCTCAGTTTGGATTTTTAAAGACCTCTGGATCGAGATCAAGGGTGGGTTTTGTTTTGCCCTCCAAAAGCTTGAATTACGTCAATGGCTTGAATTTAGATGAAAACTTAGGAAGGAAATGGAGCAGTAGCAAAGGGGAAGGCAGTTGAAAAATAAAGATATGGCTGAGGGTCAGTGAGACACAGAAATAGTCAACATAATATTTTTGAGAAATGCTGTTAATGCCAGAAAGCTGTCTCTAAATGAAAGCTACATTGACCTGACGTACTTAACCCGTGAATCACTCAGTAAAGGAGGACACTTCGTGTTCACTTGCATGCTGCACATGCAGTTCATGGATATTTGCTTTAAAGGCTGCCTTGTGCTCAAGTTGGGCTCAGCAGGGAAGGATCATGCCCTAGTGATTCAAAAAATGAGGTTACTGTGAAAGGACAGTGGCATATTTTGTTGTTCTGTTATTTTTTTCCCTTGGGTCTTCTACAGGGAATTTAAATATCAGGAAGTGGCTTGGGTTTTGTATTGAGTTTTTCAGCACAGACAGACGTTTTGGCTGTGGGAGAGAGAAATGTTATTTCAGCCAGCTCTGTATCTGAAATGTCACAAACATGCCATACCTTTTTCATTGCCTGGAATTTTGTAGGATCTCTTTCTGCAGAGTTTATGTGATCTGAGTGGCAGAGAGTGTGTATAGATGGAACAACTCTTATGGCAATAACAGGAGCAGAACTTGTAATGTGAATGCCTTGTAGAGTACGTTCATTGCGAGTCTGCATCCTGACCACGTCAGGCATAGGCTTGAATTGGTTTATATGAAGACAGTAGTGTCAAAATTCTTTCCTCTGGGACGATGGAGGAGGCTGAAAAACTTGCACAAGGTGACCTACAAACTGTTGAGGGCTCTGACCTGACCTATACAATGGGATTGCCTATCAAGTGTCTGAGCTGATTAACTCTGGCTCAGGAGATCTGCATGAGGTTTTTCCCCAAATCCCTGTGAACCCTTGTTCAGAAACCTGTGGGTTTCTTGGTGCAGTCAAGGAGCATGACTGAGTTCATGAGTGAGAGAAGTCTTTTCTCCCTTTCTTCTCTTCAGTGATAGTTATGCAAGGTTTAATCCTCAGGGAAGACTTGAAGAGATCCTTTTCTGGGTGCTCTGAGGCAGTTGAATGCCTTTCCTCCCAGGTATGGACCTGTCTTTAATGGTGGTGGAGGGACCCAGGTGAGAAAGAAGGGAAAGGCAACACTGACTGTATATATGGAAGGAGGGTCAGGTGTTGTGCTGGTTTTCCCCTGAGCAAGTTCTCCATGGAATTTGCCCTGGTGTCAGCCCAGAATAGCCAGGAACAAGCGTAGGAGCAGATACAGATCCCCTACTGAAAATGCTTTTAATTGCTTCTAGTGGCACTCTATATAATGATACCAGTATGGCTGTGCTTGTTGTTGGCCAATAGTATCCATGACCTCAGCAAATCCTGTCTAGGTCTTGGACAAAGATCCTGGTGCTCTTTTGAAGACCTGGAATCTGAATCCCCACCTCGTTTGCAGGTAAACTTGGCCGCAGGAGGAAAAAAAAATAATGAATGTGTGAATGGAAGAGTGTAAAGGAAATCCTCTGAGCCTGACACTTGGGGAATACATAAGACTTGTTTTCTGAAATGTCCAGGCTGATTTGTTTTGAGACTAATTAAATAACAGATCCTTGTGTTCCACTGAGATGTGGTTAAGGGTCAGACTTGGTAGGTTGGCTGGGTTAATGAGACTATCATCATCTTCTTTTAATCATGGTTCAAAATTCTGGACAAATTTCCTGCAAATTAATTCTCTGCAGCTTCTCAACCACAAAGGATTGGAAGGTCAGAGAGTGGCCTGGTCTCCCAGCCTGTTCCTTAAAAATTATCTAAAAAATACAGTGAAAACTTGATTTAATTTTCTCCCATTTGGCTCTACTGGTTCTTTCCCTGGGCTCAACCAGAGACCAGCAATGACAGAGATTAGTGGTGATCAATCTAATTTAGTGGCTGGTACATCTCCAGTGAACTTGAATGGACTATAGCTAATCTAGTTTTCAACTGTGCTTGTGTTGTGAGAGCAAGTTGAAATTCACTTTATATCCCTCTCACCAGATGGCCCTACAGCTAGAAGTATCTGAGTGGGAGGAAGGAAATTTGGCATTAGGTTGTAGCTTTGCTACACCTTATGTATCACATATTGGCACAACTCTGTGAGGAATTCTCCCCAGTACAGTGACTTAAAAGCCTAATCTTGACACATTTCTTTTGGAGTAAGAGGAGCATATGTAACTACCATAGATCAGCTTGTGTGGAGTAACTTAGCTCTGGACTAAATCAAAGCACGGAACTGATGCAGCACAATCACAAAGCAGCTGGTGGGCCCCTTCAAAAGCCTTCCTTGGTTAAGTTGTACTTAGCAATAAGGGAGAGCAGAGAATGTGTGTGTGTACACCCAGTCCTGTGAGCACAGCTGTGGTGGTTGCACAGTGCCTCTGTGCTCTAACCTACAAAAGTGTCCCTTTTCTAGCTGAGCTTCTCAATGTTAATTGCTTGCTGCACAATATATGGGCTTCTAGGATGAAGAACCATGGTCCTAAAATAAAAATACTGCTTCTCTGGAGAAGGCTGTGCTGGGAATACAAACCCCTGTATCTCTCTGCGTTGTAAGAGAAGAGAACATTTCTCAGCTTTCATAGGTGCCTGCACACCAGGGAAACGGCTGCATCACAGACCTGACTGCAAGGAAGTTTTGTAAATGTGGTGGTGGTGGTGTTTTGCAGTGCTTTCAAGGCTTCTAATGAACCTGGACTCCTCTCTCTGCTTACCCCACAGTAATTACAGGAGCTGTGTATTGTGACAGGCTGGGTGATGCTTTTCTTTCTCATGTTTTTTCAGCCCCTGAAACAACCAAATGGCAGAGCTTTATTAAACCTGTCAAAGGCAAATGCACTTTGGTCACTGAATGGTTTAGGTGCTGTTCCATCTGGTTTCCTGTCAAGTCAGCTATTTGGGAAGTTTCAGTACACGTGACCTGTAGCAGCAACAAATCAAGCCAAGGGCTGCTCCCCAGCACTGCTTCCTGCCAGACTAAGCAGCGGCTTGTACCTGCTCCTCCTGTTCTCTGCTTCCTGCAAGGCTACAGCAGCACCCCCAAACACAATGCCATGGGCTCCTTCAGGACTGTTTGCTGTTGGGTGTGTGCTCAGCTCCCTCCACCAGCCTGCCCTGCAACAGCAAGCTTGAGCTGAGGGACTGGGGTGTCCCTGAGCAACCTGGTGCTGCTTTACCCCTTGATTGTAGGACGTGCTTTGGGGAGTGAACCAGTAACTTGGGGAAAAGTTGGGAAAACTCAGATTCAGTTGGATTCTGGAGCAGAGGGAAAGGGTTTGGAGGGAGGTTGGATGGAAAAGCAATAACATTTTTCTGTACCAGCTTTCAAGTTTGAGCTAATGAACAGTGCCCTGATGGGAGGTTACAAGCAGGCTTGGATATAGGAGCAGACTTTTGCTCAGGCTGAGGGAACTTCCTAGGGTCTGTGGCTTTTGTAGCCTAGATACTTTTTGGCATGACTCCACTGTACTTAAGACTACTTAAAGCTCAAAGTGCAGATGGCAGTGACAGCTACATACTTCTGACAGGAAAGTGTTCTGGAGGAATATTTGTTCTGTCCAAAAATCTGCCACTTGGAGGGGTGGGGACAGAGGCAGAGTTGAGATCCACAGCTGGAATGTGGGTAAGCTCCGTGTGTGCTGTAGTAAGGAAGGGAACCCCTTTGGGGGTATGTGAGTGGCCTGGGGTCACCTTGTGAGGGGAATCTGCAGCTTCAAAAGGGGAACAGAAGTGCAGAAACCATTTCACAACAGCAGATAGTCCTTGATTTGAAGTTTGTGGCATCTTAAATACTGGGCCAGCTGGCACAGAAGCAGTGGGAAGGCAGGGAGGCTGGGGGTTGGTGCCACAGAGTGACTTACAGCAGATACATCTCATTAAGAAGGAATGACCATTCAATGCCAAGAGATAGAACGTGTGGGACTGCACACTGCACAACTCTCTAGTTGTAAAGGAGTTGGATCCTCTGTGCTTGATTCTGCACCAGGTAAAGCCTCTGTGCAGGTTTTATTGCAGTGCTAGGAGATGAATTTATTTTTTGGTACGTATGTTGTCAGATAAACCTGGGGTTAACATTCAGATGATTAGGGTGCTGTGGAGTTCTGTGCCTCACTGACTGTGCAATTAACCACCCAAAATTAATTAAAATGCAAATAGTGAAGGCCACTCAGGTGAGGAAATGCTGATGTGTGCCACAAGTAAGAGTGGACATATGAAGATTTCCTTGCTCTTCTTTCCTCTTTACTCTCTGTATTTCCAAGAGCAATCAGCCAGAAATGTGGTGTTGAAAGGATGTTTCACTTAGATTTTAATATTTTTCTTTTCAGCCTTTGTGTGCAAGTCTCTGGAATTATTGGTTTGCAGCACTGCAGGTGACAGATTAAGTCTCTAGAATGTATAAACTGCACTTAGAAAATTTTATCTTCCCTGAGGAAATGAGGCTAATTCAGATTCTTTGAGTTTTAAGACTCAACTGAATGCACAAGCCCAGGTGTATTCATTATTTTTTAAAAACCCTTTTAATCTTCAGAAGGCAATGTGTTCAGTAATTGCTGTTTGATGCAAAAATATTCCTGCTTCTCCCTCATTAGAGCTTACCTCACCCCATTTGCAAGAACCCAGGGCTGTAAACCAAGCTCTCACTAGGACATGTTAGTTGTGGAATGAATGGAAGAGCAGAGAAGGGAGAGGAGTGACCTGGGGCAGACCCTCACCTTGGTGGGCACACATAGGTGCAAGCTGGTGTGTGGTGCTGCAGTCTGGGTGGGTGGGCTCAAGGAATGGCAAAAATGTCTGAAATTGGCTGAAATTAGGCAAGGTAGTAGGAGGCTGCCCAGGCACCTCCTGTGCACGTTTGGTGGCTCAGGCTGAAAGCCCATCTTGTGGATGCTGTGATGCTTCATTGGTGAATTAGCCTAGTGGAGAGAGGGCTAACTCCTGGAGACTTCCACCAAGGTCAGCTTTGAAGCCTGCTCTTCCTGAGACCTTGCAAAACTTGATCTTTGTGTCTGAATTTGGAGAACTGCTAAAAGAGGACAAGAACAAGGTGAGGCTGTTCCCCTTGTTTAGCAAGCCTTTGTTAAGGTCCTGGATGCTTCCATGCACTAATAAAGGTGCTGAAATGGCACAGGGCTTCTCTTCATCTGGGTTAAAGTGTTGGCCTGCCTATGTACCAATCCTGTGTAAAGAATACCCTCCTTATAATGCTGCAAAGGGGATGTTATTGCAATGAACAGTTGTTGGGAAACTTACTCTTCTTCACTGCAGCTTCACTCATTCCTCTGCTGCGTGTCTGAAGAGGTGAGTGACTGGAGCTTCCCATGTAGTTTAAGTGGGACAGCCTATATAAAGACATTCAATTTTTTAATTTTCCTTTTTTTTTTCCCTGATGGTTTTCAGTAGACAAAACGAAAGGTTTAGTTTTGATGTGGGAAAGCTGTGTCAGGCACTGGCCAAGGGGACTTGTTTGCCCTCTAACATTTGTCACTGCCTAGCAAATGCTGTCATTTTCTGGGAGATGGTTTGTACCATCTGGTTTTTCACGAGAATCACTCCAGCTCCATAGAAGAATTGTCTTGAGCAGTTTCCATTTAGAAGGAAACTTGATCAGGCAGGAGAAACATGGGTTTCTGAACTTCCTTGGAGTGTAATTATATCCAGGACCAGTTGTGCTTAGTCCAGTAGCAGTGCGTAAGTTTTTGTGTTAAAATTCAGCTGAACCCTTATTTTGCCCTACAACAAGGCACATAAACAATGAGGTGCAACAAAAGATTGGTTTCTCCTTTCCCATAAAAATACCCCTGACAACTATTGATGCCAATGTATTGTGTAATCCCCAGTTACCCTAGTCCAGTTGTATTCTTTAAGCAGTTTGTTGCAATTTATGGTAGACCTTGGTATTAAATACAGTATCTTGGTGTAAAGCAGGCCTAGTTTGCTTTAGCTTATATGGATGAGGTTGCAGCAAGCCACTTTTCAAGGCTTTCCAGCCCTATCTTTCAGGGCAGTGGGTTTCCAGCAGCTGGGCAGGAGGACAGAGGCTGCAGAGTGAGATGTGATCGAGGAGGAGCTGACATGAGCTGTTTGTAGAGAGATGTGGGAGACTGGCCTCACCTGCTTAGCTTTTCTGACCTGTGTGATGGTTTAAAACTGTCTTTTAGATTTTTCTTTGCAAAGTTCAAGCAGGAAAAGCGAAAGAATGTAAATAAGTCACTATTGGGTGTAAGAAAGCAAAGTAATAATTGTTCTAAACACTTCCGTTGGATAGATAGAAATGTTTAAGAATCACTACTCAAAACAAAGTTGGGGCAGTTGGGGTTGGAGTTCTCAACTTGCTGGGCTGTCTGGCTGCTGCTTCTTCTCTTCTGGCTGAAGATAACACACTGACCTTGGTGAGCTAAGTTAACAGCCTCTCTGCTTTTTAACTTTCTGCCTTCTGCCAGGGGGGTCTGGGGGGGAGGCCCCTTGGGAAATCCTCCTATGGGGGGAAGCAAAGGGAGCTTGGTTGTGCTCTTCTGTTGGTTGTATATATTTGTAAACGTTGTGATTTTTGTATATTTGTACATATTGGTTACATTTCATCATAGATTGTAGATTTGCTTGTAAATACAGCTTTCATTTGCTTTCCAGACTGAGCTAGCCTGGTTATTGTCAGTGGGGGGGATTTCAGCTCTCACATTGATACAACCTGCAATACGCTGTGTTTGTAGGAAAGCATCTCCTCTCCTCCAGGCTCTTGATGAACTCCAGTGGAGGACACCCATGCTTCCAGGCAAAGGCAGTGGTGCTCGTGCAAAAGCATCTCCTTGGGCAATCTGGATGAAGGTCTTGATACAGCCTACCCTCCATTTCTGAGATATTTTTTTATCTTCCAAAGATAATAGGTAAAACAATAGGTAAAGGCACTATTCCTGCATGTGGTTTTTCCTCAGGCCTCACAGATGACCATTTGCTTTAGGTGTTTTGTATGTATTAGCTTGTTCTCAATATTCACCTTATACAATGCATGAGTTATGAACAAAAACACAGTGCAGCAATTATTCTACTATTATGGGTGTTCAGAGCCACGTAATGAAAGAGCAGAGAATCATGCAACCATAAATTGCATTGATCCACAATCAGTATTATTTTAAATACTTAAAAATAAAAATCTACCACATTTTCACATTAACTGTACCTTAGATGTCATCCTTCTCAGCAGAAAGTTGTTGCATTTTATTTTCAGGATAGAAAGGAATAATAAAGCCACCTTTTTAATAAGGTTATTTTATCATTGTATCATGGATTGTATCATAAGGCTATCAGCAGTGACTTGTTTTATGGCTAACCTTACTGAAAGTCGCTGTTTCAAATGGTAGCATGAATTACAGCAGCACAAGAGGATGGTAAAAAATACAACAAACCACAACCAACCCTGTCATATAAAATGTTTTTTGGAATTAATTTATTGGCATTGTGTCATCTCTCAATGAAATAAAAAGAAGTCTGAATACAAAAATAATTAAGCAAAGCATGCAAGGTGATTGTGAAATCTTCATCTTGTGTGTTGGTGCTCATTTGTTATACAGCTGAAAGGGGTTGGAAAGTTTAACCAAGATAGTTTATAGGGATGAACTTTAAAGTCCCAGCCTTTGCTGAGATTTCGTTTGTGAACAGTAGCTGAATGAGAGTTTACCACCTGAAAGAGATTTTTTTTCCACCTGAAAATTCCACCTGCATGTAATATTTAGGGCATTCTGCGTGGAAACTTTTGGAATGGATGATTCATGAAAACGGTGTCAGTAAATCCAGCATCAAACTTTTCCCTTTGAATCTCTCTCTTTTGTTCAGTGTCCAGTTCTGTCTCCCTGAATGGGCTATGTGCTTTCTGGGGCTTCTCCCATGGTTGTGGTGAAAAGTACACTTCTTCCAGATTTAGTGCCTCCAGCCTTTGACTGGGATAGTTGACTGCTCTTGAAGGAATTTTTCCAGGATACATTACTAGCACGTTCTCCTGGATGGGTGCTGTACCTGGTGCAATAATCTGCTCCTCCTGCTGAACATAAACTCTTCAGGTTAATGGCAAATGTTTTACATGAACTCAGCTGTTTTCCTATGTGTGCCTCCTCAGGGTTTGTAGATTACCTTCCTCTGATGGTTTCTATCATGTTGTACCACATCCAGGTTGACATTTTGATTATGTATTATTCACATCGTCGAAGAAATTAACATTTGAAGCAGCTGAAGCTTTTCAGGATATTTTTCCCCACATAACAATTTTGTCTTTTGAGTGCAAGCCAGATTCTCCATATGGCTAAAATGTACTAGAACAGAAAGACAATTAGCATGGCTTAATAAACTTCATGCATGGTTTGCTATTGCAATATCAGAAAGAAAACAAATCTAGCCACTAGTTCTCTTTGGAATAACTCTGTTAAATTACTGTTGTTTGAAATGAGGTTTTTTATGGCTTACGGCTGATATAATTTGCATTGTGATAGGTAAAGCAGCCTCCCCTAAGTTTATTGCCTTTGGATTTGCCACAGACCTGCTTGGGTCTTGCATAAATCTTCTCCCCCAGTGAGAAGGGGAAAGGCAATAAATTGACTTTTGGCACAGAGCAGAAAGCAATGGATGTGGGGGACTTTGGGGCTCTATTCCAAACTGCACCATGAAACACAAGTTTTGCTGTTGTTTTTTTGTTTTTGTTTGTTGGTTTGGGTTGGGTTGAGTTGGGTTGTGTTTTTTTTTCAGCCTGCTTTCAGTCTTTGTCTATTTGTCTGTTTTGGGAACCTGACCTAGCTCACCACACAGACCAACTCTCACTGTGTATTTCAGCAAATGGTACAGTGTTCATAGGTAGGTTTGTGCTGATGCATTTGATCTGTTGACAGAGGTTACTGATGACCACACTGCTCACTGCTCCTGGTTTAAGATGAGTTTGGGATGTGTAGCATTAAGAGAAAAAAACATCCTGATGTGCCTGAATTGTGTGACTTAAATGAGCCTTGCACAGTGAAGTCTGACATTTAAATGCTCATGAAAGCTGGCATTATTTTGGGGGAGGGGAGAGAGGATGCATTTCTTAGAGGTAAACAGTTGTGTGTGTACGTGCATGTGATTTGCAGGGCTCAGGGTATCATGCTGTATTATGGCTGTAAAGCTACTGTGAGAGCCACTGACAAACTGTTCTCTGGACGTTAGTAACTCCTTGGTCATGAGGTGCCCATGATAACAGTGTTCAGATCACCCCTTGATAGGAGAATCTGCTCTCTCCACTATAGTTGGCTTAGAATCATAGAATCAGTCAGGATTGGAAGGGACCACAAGGATCATCTAGTTCCAACCCCCCTGCCATGGGCAGGGACACCTCACACTGGATCAGGCTGGCTAGAGCCTGTCTTCTGGGACAGTGCTTAGTGTGGGGTTACACAGAAGGAGCTTCTGGTGGTGAGTGCTGCTGCAGAGCTGCTTGTGCTGGATCTGTCGCTCCTAAAGAACTGTTTAGCATTTGGCATTGAAGGAGGCTGAGCCTGGACTTGTTTCCCCACAAGGAATGGTAAATTGATCAATTCCTGAGCTGTCAGGCTGAGCCCAGCCAACAACAGGACTGGGAAGAGTCCAGAAATTCTCATTTGAAATCCCCTGGTTGTAGCATTGCCTTGTTTAATACATCTCTATTGCCTTGTACAGATGTCATCCTGTGTCTGCTGCAGCCTGTCTTTGCGAGTTTTCATGAATGATAGTGCCTATGAAAAATGGTTTTTATGGGGCATTGCTCTGGAAGCATTTGATGTTTTAATTAACTTTTAAGGGTTATGGTCAGAAGAGTTTGCACAGCTATGCTGTAGTCCGACCTGAATCTCTCTGGATTCGGAACAGATCCATCCCAACGCCTTCAGAGCACATGAGTGAGTTCCGATTAGCAGTGTGCATGGTTTGAACATTTCTCTATTACCCCATCATCATTATCATCACCATTTTACTCCTAGCAGAGTGTCAGGGTGGCTCTAATTAGTATTGATCATGCAGAATGGCAAGAGAGTAGTCAGGAAGGTGTTATATAAGGAGGGCAAGCTGTGAATTCTATGCCCAAGCCTATTACACTCTTGCTGCTGACAGTCTGTGGGTGCAGTGCTATTTGTATTGAAGTTAAAAAAGAAAAAAAAAAAAGGCAAGGTAAATGCTGCTATTAAGCAGTCTCCCCTGGGAATACCTTTTCCTAGCACACTGTGCTTAGGTGTTCACAGTGAGTCTCCAAGCTGCCACCTATGCCATGGACTTAGCAGGAATATTTCTCCACTGACTTATGTTCTATAGAGAAAAGTACTCTAGACAGGGAAAGCCCCTCAGTAAATGCCATAAGTATGTCTAAAAGGTTTCTTACCTCACCAGCCTTATTTTCTTGGGTAGGAGATCCACACCTTTTCCATGCTGTTCCTGTTCACTTTCCTTGCCCTGTAAGATGTCTTGTAGTTTTTCCCTGTAATATTTGTATTCCACTGCCTCATGATGGATTTTATGCATTCACTCCTGCTGCCAATGTTGATCAAGAGAAATAACAGCAGCAAAATATTTTCTTTTCCTGCAGTACAGTGTAGCAAACATGCCCACCAGGTCTAGAGTTTCTCTGCGTAACTCCTTGCCCTTCTGCAGCTGACCCCAGTCTCTTGAGAATACTGCTTTGGCACTGAAAAAGGGCATTTGCCACATGGATAAACCTGGAGAGAGAGTGCAGGGCTCTCAAGCTCTGTCTCTGGGGCCTCAGCCTTGGTGAGTGCTTTAGGGATGTCAGAAGGGTGGGAGTAAAAACCTGTCTGGCTTCATGCAAATGCAGAAGGGAAGCAGAGCTGTGTGTACAAGAGATCCAGCTGGCAGAGCTTGTGGTGAGGGCAGTGCACCACTGCAGTCCTTGTGATAATGCTGGGGTAAAATCTTCCTTTGCTGCCTTGGCATCCTTCTGCAGGAGCTGCGGCATTGAATCAGCATTGATACAAAATGGAGCAAGGAACGGTCAAGTGTGTGCAACTGCCTCTGCAAGCCACAGAGCTGCTCAATTGGAAGTGGCCAAGGTGAGCAGCATGCCTCAACACAGTGCAGAAATAATTGCTCAGTGCTTCTGTGCCAGTGTGTATAAACATTCATATTATTCCATGAATTTGTCATTACGTGCAAGTGCTTCATCTTTCAGACTTTACTCCTGCCAGAAGTCCTGACTCATGGAGACACTTTTCACTGAAGGCAGTCAGATGATTGACATGACCAAAGGGCTGTAGGAGCTCTTGTAAGAGCCTGATTTACAGCAGTATTTAGTTTGTAATTTCTGCACACTGGGGGGGAAAAAAAACAACAAACCACAAAACCCTGCAAAAAAAAAACCCAAAAAACCAAACAACACAGATTGCCTCAGTTGTTTTTGAGAGACTTTCCCACTGCAGGGTTCTTAACTTCAAAAGGACTGAATGAAACTGCAGAGCTTTTCCTCAGCTGCTAATTGTCTGTGTCTGCTTACTATTATCAGCAATATTAGTGAGGTAATTGTCAGGGACTGAATCCATCCCTGTCCCCTGAGCTGCTGCTTTACAGAGTCTCAGTCCAGACTTCTGGCACAGTTCCTAGCCTATGGGATTGGCTCCCTTGTTACATGTTGTTGCAGCTGTTAGTGTAGGGTGAAGTAGTTGGAAAGGTGATGGGAGAGCAAAGCATCCTCTGAGTTCAGGTATCTCTGGAATTTTTAGATGCTCAAAGCCACAAAAGATTTTATTGCTGGCGTTTTAGTGTGGTTGTATGGCACCCAGCCAGTCCCTTGCAGTTAGACCTGAGAGCCTGAGGGGACCACAGCAGCCATGCACCTCTGGCTTGGCAGAGCATAGTCTTTCACCCTGTATGGCTGCATCATTTTGTGAAGCACTGACCCATGCAGAGCCATGCACAGATCTGCTAGAGGTGGTGGTTTCCTCCTAATGCAGTGGGAGCAGCACTAGTGCAGCATACAGGTTTCGTGCAAGCCTGTATTCAGGCTCGATTGAGAGTCTGCATCATCTGCCTTATCACCTATGTCTGTCTGGGCCTTCACCAACTGCTAGTCTGGAGGAAGGTGAACCTCTTGCCTGCACTCCTAGAGGAAAGCTGAGACCCTACCCTTCCAGAGCTGCAAATGAGAGGGAATCCCTGGACCATCCAGTCATCTGTCTCACTGGTGGTGGTGAGATTGCTGTGCCCCTGCTCTCTGAGAAGGTGGTTGTGGTTTTGGCTTTCTGGGGGACTTCAGGGAGATTGTTTGTCTTAATAGTCCTTTTCCAAATGTGCTCAGCTAAGCCCTGCCTTGTCTTGCTGGGATGTGGAGGAGAAACTACTCAATGTGAGTAGCCTTTTTTCTCCTCTTTGTAAAGCCTGAACCCAGTCAATGCGGGACTTTGAGGGATCACCTTATGGCTGGCTCTCTCAGGTTAGCCTATGTGGCAGCCCCACTGGGATCCACAGACATGACAAGGCCAGAGCACCAGGCTGCAAGCCCTTCTTGGGGGCCATGTACAACAGCTGGGAGAGGGTAGGGAGAATGGCAAATGTGGTCTAGAGGAGGCACAACCAAGCTGGCTGAGCAGGTGAGAGAACCAGCTCCTGGTGTCCCCTCCTTGCACCCAGCCAGAAGAGGCAGGGGAATGCAGAGGCAGAGCACAAGCACACTTAAGAACAACAAAAAAATCTCACTCCAGTATATCCAGCAGATTGATTAAATGCATACTTAAGGCTCAGAGCTATTACAAACTGCATGTGAAATTTCATCTTTGTTGTTACTGGGTGAGCAGGACAGACAGCTCTTACTCTGCAGCTTTATGTTTCAGGGAGCAAAATGTGCTGGATTGCAAAATGGGCTATTTCCTTACAAAGTGCCTTTTTGTTATCAAAACTGATTCCAATCATGAGTGCAATCACCCACTACTATTGACAACCTTGTTTTCTTTGTATTTCCATGTTCTTTTACATTCTCTTTTTCAATAAGATCCAAGCTTGCTAAAACTTTGAACTAGCAGAGGTTGATGGTGCCCACAGCTCAGTTAAGAGCTGCAGAGAAAGGGTTTGCATATTCCAGCAAGTGGCTTCTCCTGCTGTGCCTGATGGGTCCTGAGGCGTGGGTAATGCTGTCCACACCTGGTGATGGGGCAAGGACCAGACTTTCTGGTGTCTTGTAGAAGACTGTTTTCTCTTGCTGGCATCAGTGCTTGAGTAGCCATCTGCCTTCAGTCCTGAGTATGGCATTTTGAACTGGATCTTTACAGCCACATTCCAAATTCATAGAATCATAGAATCAGTCAGGGTTGGAAGGGACCACAAGGATCATCTAGTTCCAACCCCCCTGCCATGGGCAGGGACACCTCACACTACATCAGGCTGGCCAGAGCCTCATCCAGCCTGGCCTTAAACACCTCCAGGGATGGGGCCTCAACCACCTCCCTGGACAATCCATTCCAGGCTCTCACCATTCTCATGGTGAAGAACTTCTTCCTCATGTCCAGCCTGAATCTCCCCACTTCCAGCTTTATTCCATCCCCCCTAGTCCTATCATTACCTGATAGCCTAAAAAGTCCCTCCCCAGCTTTCTTGTAGCCCCCTTCAGATACTGAAAAGTCACAATAAGGCCACCTTGGAGCCTTCTCTTCTCCATACTGAACAGCCCCAACTCTTTCAGTCTCTCCTCATAGGAGAGGTGCTCCAGCCCTCTGATCATCCTGATGGCCCTTCTCTGGACATTGGAGCATGAATGGGTGTTAATGCTCATCAGCTGAGATGTAGCAGCTATGTCCTTCTAGCTGACTGCAGGTACCCACTCTGCTGAGTTCGTATAAGCCTTGAGTTGCAGAGACTCTCAATAAACACAGGCTGATACCAGAGAGAGGGAGGGTTCACTGTTTTCCCATATGGCTTTGACAGTCACATGCCTCTTCTGTGCTGTTTCTACTCCTTCTCATACTTAAATACTGGTGCTGAGTGTGGCAGAGCATGGATCAATATGAACAGAAACGCTGGTGCCAATTGGACAGAAAGGATGTTGGCAGTTTTCCCCCAAGTATCCTTCTCTCTGTTTTCATGGTTGTGTAGTGCTGTTAATTTCCCTGTGATGAGTCACTGAAACCATTTATAGAGGTAAGACAGGGATTTTCATGCCTTAAATATAGCCTCATGTCAGCACACATGGAGCAACCACAGGAGCTGGTTGATGAGCTAGTCGTTAAAACTCAGAACTGGTTCCAGCTTCTCCTGACTGAGGGCTTTACAAAGAGGGAATAGAGGAGCTGAAGAGCAGGAACAGATTTGGCACATGTAGACTGAGACCAAAAGAGCAGAGATCACAACATGGTGGGATAAATCACAAGTGTAGATCAATGTGGGCTGAAAAACAGAGCAGTAACTATGGGAAGAGATGGGCAGAGAAGAGAAGGGTGCTGCTTCAAACTGGCTTTTGCAAAGCAGCTGTGACAGTGCTGGGCTGGTCCTAGGCAAAGCACTAGTTCAGCTCTGCTGACCTATTGGGATGTTTCAGGTATTTATAGAGTTCCTTTACCTCCTGACCTTGCTTTCCAGCTGTTGTGCTTTCTGCATGTGTTTTTTCCACACACATCCAGTTGTGAATGTAGAAGTCACCCCTTAGATGGGGCTTGGGAGTTAATGTGTTCCCCTGTGCCTCCTCTTCAAGCTCACCTTGCAGAGTTTGCCTGGTCCACTGGGTCCAGGGAAACCCCACACATACACACACTGTGTGCCTGCAGTGCTTTTGGCAGGGGTGTGCAGTCAGGCAGCTGGGAGCTTCAGGCAGGGCAACCCTGCCCACTGCAATCAAGTTCCTGGGCTCTAAGAACAGGTGCAGCCCATGTCTGTGGGCTGAGCTTTGTGCTACTTGGATGGGTGCTGGGCTGCCTCTTTGGGCATCTCAGTTGCCTCCCAAATGTGCTACTAGCTAAAGTTCTAGTTAAAGATATTAATAACTGTGAGGGAAGGTTTGTAAAGTCAAAACCAACCCACAGAAGTACAATGTGAATCTAAGATGCTTCTGTGGCAGCTGAACGTGGGACACTCTCCTCGATTGATATGCAAATTCCACCTGGCTAATTGGCTTTCTCAGCTGTCTGCAAAGAGTCCATGTATAATTTATAAAGGACTGGATATGTCTGCCCTCTGAACATAATAGCTGATAACACTGAATATTCATGAACTCCACCAGCTAATAGGGAGATAAGACCATAAGTAATTTTGACACATTGGAGTGAACCACCACAATCTGGTTTTATTGGAACTAAAATATTCTATGGCACTTTGGATCTTCAGAAAACATTTAGTTCTCTTTTAATCTAGAATGTTTAAAGACTCTTTAGATACCAACTTGAAGTGGCCTGTAACAATTAAAAGACACACTGTGGGTGTGTAGTGGGTGCCCTAGACTCAGATATATCTTGCCAAGGTGTAAAAGCATTACAGATTTTCATGACAGCACTGGGTATATCTTTATCTTCCCCCATCAGGTTTGCAGTTCCATTTTATTGAAGCATACTAGAAAATGGATGTTTTGGGATAAACAAAGTGGATTACTGAAATGATTTCAATTATGCAGAATAGCATTTATTTAAAGCTGAGATCTTAAGTTCTGGTGTGCAGAATTGATGCTGAAAAGATATATGAAACTGCAAACATACTGGCTGGAAATGAACTCAAGCTTTTTTAGGCTATGAGTTTGGGAAAAGTTGTGTTTGAATCTACACCACTGATTATGCTCAAATTTTAAACTAAAATCCAGAATTTGGAGGGAATGATAACAGCTGGTCTGTACCTACAGTGAATGCTGTAACATTAACAGGACCATTAGGTTTTGAAACAGCAGATTTGGATCACCTGCAATTTCATGAGTCTAGAGGCTACTTCTTACCTCAAGGCTGGAGGCTTTAGCCAGCCCAGCAGCTGCATCTGCTGATGTCATTAGGGAGGTATTTGATGCAGCTCACAAGAAGTTGCACCCAGCACAGACCACAAATGGAGTGGTCAGTAAAGAAGGGAATGGAGATATGAAGCAGCATAAAGACCATGTTTACCTTTAGAAAACTAGGGAGGGTTTCATATATGCCCAGGCTTTGTGTATCTGCTGCCTGATGTATTGGGATACTACATTCATGCTATGGATGGGAATCTGTCAAGGTTTTTAACTTGATTCAGGAATGTGCAAAAGGGAAGACTGATTTTTATTTATTCTTTGTTTTAGGTGAGTTTTGGAATTCAGAATAGCCTCAGCTGGCTTTTTCTCCATCTTCCTTGGCTCTTATATTAATCCTGTTCAAAGCAGATTTCTGCTGTTTGTGATGAGGTAAGTTTCTGGGATTGGAGTCTCTGCTAGTGGACCTCATCTTGATTGACAGCTTTCTCACTTTTCTGCAGTTGTAAAAGGTTGATTGTGGTTTACCTGAAACACAGTTTCCCCCTACTTTACACCCCTGTAAAACACAGGAAAGAGCTGAATTGCGGGAGGCGAGGGGGGGGGGGGAAGGCTCTGTGTTACTTGTCCTGCAGCCAGCATCCCTGTTCGTGTGATGTGATGAATTAATGCAAGTGGCTGCTTGAGCTGGTTCTGGAACAGAAGGTTGGAGCTGCTTTGTTAAAGAAAAAACATATCAAAGAGATTTATATGGTACTAAACCACGTTGCACTGCTACTAAAACACGTTGTGTTTCGAGACGAGAGCTTTAACAGCCTGTGTAGCATAGTGAAGCTGTTCATTTGATGTGCTTCCGAAGATGCTTGCAACATTTAAACTGTAAAAGTGGAACTTATCAGGTGGCTTGAGGAATGATCTTGAAATACCTGAGGAAAAAAAAATCTGTTTCATGAATGGCAGCAATTGGTAGACAAGACCTCTTGTAATGCACAGTTCCACATGATTGCAATGGAGAGGGAGTGTCTGAACTGAAGGTCTCTGAAGACCTTAACCTTCCATTTGAGTGGTATGAAATCTCCTCCTAGGCCATCTTCTTCCTCACAATGGACTCTCTCCCCTGATCCTGGGTGGGAAGACTAAGTGCCTCAGTGCCATCGGAGCCGAGGTGTTTCACACCTCAGAATTCTGACCTCAGTCTGAAACATGACCAAATCTTGGATGAAGGGCACAGGAACGAATGCAGGACCCTAGGTGTTAGAGGACTGAAGTCTCCTGGGACTTAGTATGTAGTACATATTATGCTTGATGTTGTTGGAGGGAGACAAGCAGCCTTGAGCAAAAAGGGAACTAAATGTCAGTATTATCAGCTATTCAATTTTCTTTAAAAAGTAGAAATCCCCCCAGACTGTGTATAAAACAAGCCAGCAGCATCCTCCTCTCTGTTCCTTAATGGAAATTTGGTTTATACACTTACAAGTTCATGCTGTACCAATAAATCCCAAAGGAGCAAAAAGGAAGAAATTCAACAAAAGTACCAGCTGTGTTGAATCAGTATCATCAGCTACAAGAGCAAACTTTGTCCTGCTGCAGTCTACTGCTATAAAAGTTATCTGGAAGGACATGGCTTGGTGAAGGTTTCTTTTAGGGGGGATTGTCAAGTGGAGGTGATTATGTACTGTATGGACAGCTGGTACTTAACTGACATCTGCACAATGTTTGCTATAGGATTTTGGGGCCAAACTCAGACTGTGCTATTTCCTTGTAATGTCCTATACCTCAATAAGCTTAAAAGAAACTTGTAGTTCAGGTTTCTTGTACCAGGATGCCTAGCAGGGCTTCCAGGGTTTTATCAAAAGGCTCTCATACAGTTATTAAAGTGCCATAAGTGCTTAGCTTGTAGGAGCTGTCAAGGTCTTGATTGCAGGCTGTGGGAACCAAGGTCTACATGTGGTCTCTCTCCCCAAAAGCTTCATCTCACAGAGTGCTGAGCTGCAGGAAGTGTTGCTCCAGAAACTTGGTGCAAGTGCTGAAGTAATCTGTGGCTTCAGAGACCTTTGGGACTGAGAGCTTACAGTCTAGCACAAGTGCATGTGGCTCTCTGGGCTGTATCCTAAATTAGCCTAGCTAACTTAACAACATGCATCTGGCTTCATTACATCCCTGAGCTTTAGAACCCTGAACATCTTGCAGGGTTGTGTGAGATAAAAAGTCCCACTGCTTCACAAGCACTGATCTGTTCTTGTAGGCTGCTGCACTGTAAAGCTCAGCCTAAGGGTGCTTGGTAGGAGTTTGGGATCAGTCAAACTGAATTCAGGCCTTATGTGAAGCCCAGGTAAAACACTGACCATGTTTCCATGTTATGTAATAAAGATACAGATCCTGTCTCTTCTGTTTGCTAGAGATTGTAACTCTCTAAATGTCACTAAGTCAATGTTTAATTACAAATGCAATTTTACTCACTGTTTGGGGGATGTGAAGGATGCTTTCACGTGGACTTAAGTCCTAGGGATGACTGCGGTTGCAGATTGTCTGATGCCTAATAGGATTTCTGATACACAGAGATTACTAAGAGGATGAATTGTGTTGCTGAGAAGATGACATTCACTTTTTGTGGTTTTACTTTTCAGAAGATTAATCTTTTTGATTTGAACAATAGCCAGTTAGGACTGTACTGAAAATATCTTCAGCCAGGTGTGGCCAGAAGGTGCTGGAGCATCAGGATGAGCTGGTGATTCTAGTAAGACCAGTAAAATGCTCTTTTAGGCTTGGTGGAGTTAAAGCAAAGCGCAGAAATGAAGGGGGCAGATCAGCCAAGCTTGTATAGCAGGTATTGCTGTGTCTTGAGTAGGCTTAATAAACTCTAAAGCCATTTGGCAGATTTCTACCTAGATCCTTGCTCTGCAAAGTACAGTCTGTGCATGCTTGAGTGTTTGTGGAAAGTCTGGGTACCAGTGATTTGCCACTTCTGTTCCAACACCTGGAGAGTCTGAACCTTTTGCATCCCCTTATATCTCTGTCTTCCATGGGAACTGTTAGCATGAGCTTGTAGTTAGCCCTGGGACTTCAGGTATCTGCTAACAACAAAGCAGAAGCAGCTGCTTGCAGTGATGTGCATCTGTGTTTCTGCATAGCACCAAGCACTGGTGCTGTAATAGGGACAGTGTGGACAATAAGCAACCCAAATGTCCTAGAACATAGCTCTCAGGCCTCAGATTTAGCAAAACAAAAGCACATTTTTTTACTGTGAGCAAACTGATAATCTTACCTCATGGCAGTGTTGAAGCAGATGCTGAGGCTGTCCTGGAATCTGTGAGACTGTGTGCAAAGCAGATCCAAAAATGCTCCCTACAGCTGAAGATATTAATGAACATTGTTTTAACTGTGACTCCCTTTGTGGATAGCTTAAAAAAACAGAACAATGACTTACTGTAGAGTAATTTCCCAGTTTTCAGTGCTTTTATAGCCTATGAGTTTTCTGTTCTTTTCTCATACATTCAGACTCCTAAACTCTAACTTTCAAACTTCAAGGGAAGATTTTTTTTATCTGATTTGTCCTGAAATTATAAAAGGTTATTGTGAAAGACTCCTGGAACCAGCAAGAAGACCTTCCTTCCTTTACTGACTGGCTATTACTTATCTTGTTTATTTCAATAACTTCTAGACAAAAGGAAAACAAATAGAACTGCTCTCCTTTCATGAACCAGGATTGAGATTTAGGATTACAAAAACACAACAGGGACTCTGGGAAAGTGTAGAACACTTAAAAATAATACACATTTAAGTTCAGCCAGAGAGGAGTAAATATTAATTTGATATGGTATTTTGTTAGTGGATCAGGCTCGTGCCCCTTCCTCTTTTACACTTAAATAAACTTGTAAAGGCCTAGAAATTTGGAGTCCAAAAAGAAAAACTCATTCTGAGACAAGGAATCATGCAATGATTAATGAGTTTTGGTTTAACCCCAGCTGGCAACTAAGCCCCACACAGCCACTCACCACTCCAACCTGCTGGGATGGGGGAGAGAAAAGAAAGATTAAAAGTGAGAAAACTCATGGGTTGAGACAAAACCAGTTTAATAGGGGAAGCAAAAGCTGCACACATAAAACAAAACAAGTAATTAATTCAGCTCTTCTCATCAGCAGGCAGGTCGAGCCATCCCCAGGAAAGCAGGGCTCCACTGAGTGTGGGAAGACAAACAACATTGCTCTGAAAGTCTCCCTTTCTTCCTCCTTTCCCCAGTTTCATATTACTGAGCATGACATCATATGGTTTAGGCTATCCCTTTGATCAGCCTGGGTTCAGCTGTCCCAGCAGTGTCCCCTCCCAGTTTGTGCATCCCCAGCCTACTGTGTGTGAGCTCAGCAGTAACTAAAACATCTCTGTGTTATCAACACTGCTTCCAGCACAAATCCAAACCACAGCCAAATGCTAGCTGATATGGAATAAACTATCTGTATCCCAGCAAGACCTGCACAACAGGACTACAGGTGATCTGAACATTATTTTCACATTAGGTTTAATGGGCTTTTCAAAGTTACCTTGACTTTAGTGCAGGCAAAAAAAGTTTGCCTTCTTACTTTAGACTATCTGAAGTTTGTATGATGACTTTAACCAATTTAGAAATCATTTAGGCAGAACTGGCTGTAAAACTAGCCAGAAATGTTTCTAAGTCTAGACAGACCCTAAAAGTCAATTTTATGGGAGCATTTCTCAAAGCAGAAATTATCTACTTGGGAACAAACCCAAAAATGTGCAAAACTTTCTTTGCTGATAGGAAAAAATGAAACCGTACATTGAAACAGAGCTTCACTCTTCTTTAGTTCTGCTGCATGTTCATCTCTTCCCCCTGTGTGTGTGTTCCACCCAGGCCAGGGCTGGAGTTCACTTTCCCACTTTGGGGTGCCACTGTGATCACGTGAAGTGTGTGGCAGAACGTGTAATTGCATAGGTATTTGCACACATCATCTTCTGCATTGGTTTTGCTATGCAGAAACTGGAGGAGTGTTTCTTGAGCTATTAGTGAAGTGCATGAAGGACAAGGCCAAACAACTCCTGCTTTTTACAATGAGTTCCTGTCCCCTGTTGTTTTTAGATGTGATGTGTGAGTTGTCACAGCTTTTTTACTACTTTTTTTTTTTTTTTTTTTTTTAATCAGTCTGCTTTCCTTCTGGCTAATTAGCCATGTCCTCCTTGGTGTTCTTCCAAAGAGATTATCTTCAGATTGGTCTTTGTTTGCTGTTACAAGGTCTCTGGGCTCTTGTGTTATGACAAGCTTGTGATGGTTGTCCTCATTTGTTCAGAGCGCAGGGTGTGCTACCAAGGCACTTCCATACTGTGCAAGAACATCTGCTGGCAGTGTGCCTGGAGGTTGGCTCTCAGTGGTGTCCATCAAACTAGCATGATTTTCTGGGTAAGATTTTATTAATGTTCCTTTGTGAAGTTGGCCAAGGCTAGCAGGGTTCTTTTTTGTTTTCTCTGAGAGCACAGATAAGCTGAGAGAGAGCTCTGGTAAGAGCAACACACAGCTCTTGCTGACACCCTGGGCTGCTGGATTGCTTCAACCCTGAAGCCTAAGCCCAGGGTCCCTGTTGCAGGGTGCTGGTGGCCAAAAGCTTTGTGTGAGAAAGAAGAGCAAATTCATTAATGATGAAGTAAAACAGCATAAATGGGGACAACCCAACTAGCAGTGAACACAAGGGGACCTGAAGAATGCTCTCCCCTGATGTGGTATTATGCCCAGGAGACAAACTTGGTGTTGGACCTGTATCCTGTAGTGCTTTGAACCCTAGTGCTGGCACAAAGACAGCAATGGAAGCACAGGCTGGGAAGCAAGGGCAAACCCCTGGGGTCCCTGTTCCAGCAGTGAGGGCAGCCATGGTCAGCTGAAACCAAAGCTAAGACAATGCTGGGATGATGCAGGGTCCTTCCTTCCCTGTTTGCATTGCTCATTCCTGCCCTGTGACCCCTGGTCTCCTCTTGGCCCTGGCAGGGATGTTAGAGAGGCTTGGGGGTGCCCTCTAACACCACAAAAGCAGATGAATGTCCACCTCATTCACTCACTTTACTGGTCTCTCAGCATGGAAGGATAATAGAGTTAGCCCAGTATGTAGCAAATGCAGGGGAGAAGTGGGGGAGCAGCTGGTAAGTGATGCAAAGCATCCCAGCACCTGCACTCAAGGCATCCTAGCCCCTGGGTCGAGCCTGCCCAACACCTGGTGCCAGCTTTCCCACAGGATGTGGATACTCCAGACAGAAGCTGCTACTTCCTGAGCATGCAGAGAGCTGATGAGGAGCACCCATGGGTTTGGTACTTGCAGGATGGTACTTCTTTTTTCCACAACATGCTAAAGTAGTCCCTAAAGGATAGTAGGACTGGGAAAAAGTATTTACATCAGAAATGGAAGCAGATTCTATTTTCCCACTGCTTGAATATATTTAGGAACAGATCATTGAAATTATTTTCCCCTCTTGTTCCTTGGTAAATTTATCATTCTGTTTATTATTGGATTTATAGTCTGTTCTTTGGGGGAGACAAAGCATTTAGTATCAGATCTCAGTTTTAATGTAGGAGAGTCAATTCAGCTTAGAAGAATTCCCTTATGCCAAATGAGGCTGTGGTGTTTATTGTCTCCTGAGAAATTTGCTCAAGTAATTTCATTAGTAAAAGATTTCAGGGATAGCTGAGCTCAGGCAAATTAAAAGCTAAAAAAAATGAGAATGTCCTTCTGTTTAGCACAGTTTGTGTCTGTTATCTAAATCCCATTTTCATGCCTGAGGCCAGTCTTCAAACTTGAGGAGTGAGTTTCCCAGGGGTGAGAAGTTAGTACATCCAGCTGCCAAAAAAACGTTGGCATTGGACAGCCCAGGCCCAGTACCCCAAAACAACTTGGATGCTACCAAGCACCTACCTGCTTTTGAGCATCAGAGCAATATCTCACTAATTAGACAGGCCTTTAAATTGATTTGGTTGGTTAAGCTATAGGTCCCTGGTTTCTGGGAGCCTCTTGGAGGGGAACCAACCTTCCAGGCTCCTGTGCTGGGTCCTCACAGGGTCCTTGGAAGCAGCTGGAGTCTTTTCAATGGTATCCCTTCATTATGTGTGTAGCATGTGGTGGGACTGGGCCATGGCTCCACCCAGCAGTACAACAGCCTTGCCTGAGCAGTCCATTACCCATGGCAGCATCACTGAGGTTGGGTGGGTAGTAAGCTAGGGAAGATGGAGCTTTCCCTATGGTTAGGGACTGTGACTAGCAGCATGTCACCTACAGCCAGTTGCAACCAGCAAAGTAGAGACTGTAAAAGGAGCAGGAAATAGGGTTGATAAACTACCAATTGCCATCATTCAATGAAGAGTTAATTAAAAACAGAAGGGGCAGTTTCTTCATCTTCCCTGCCATAAGGAAGGTTTCTTAGCCTCTCTTTAATTTACCATATTTGGCAGTGAATTAAAAATGGAAATAACTTGCCAAGGCTCTTGAGAAGATGAATGATTTGCTTCATGTGTTACATCTCCTCTTTCAGTCATGCCCTTGGTGTTACTGCTATGAGCCACTTGAGTGAGGTAGGTTAGGAAATCCCATGGCTGGAAAGGAGATCTCAGGTGTGGTATCAGGGTACACTGACCCTGGGGAGGTGGCACCAAGCTTGGGCTTGCATGTGTTCAAAGTTGCAGCTGCTTCCTTTCATTTTTTAAAATGTGGGTAACTTTCACAGCTCCCTGTTCTCCGTATGCTAAGATAGTTTTGGAATTCAGCTCATGAAATGTCTTTTTCTTTAGTGATTGATAGATAAATAGATAAATAAAGCATCTGAGCAAATAAATTCACCCCTCCTGCTTTCCCTGCTCTGCAGTCATCCAGAGGACTCATGCTGGTGTATTAATCTGTATGCAAGTGATCCGGTTGGTAATCTGTGCCAATAAAGGGTTTTATCGTCTCCCAATGCACAGAGGCTACATTCAATCTTGCTGTCAGCACTAGGGTATGCCCCATTTAGTTGTTGGAAGACAGCAGGGTTTTTTTCCTTGCTGACTTTAAAGTGATTTCTGTGACCTAAAGGACACGAGTGTGAGGAAAGCTGAGGGCTTTTGAAGCTGATCTGCACAGCATCTGTTTCTGACTGCAGAAGGAACACCTGCGTGAAACTAACAACAACAAAAGCCCAACAGTCCTTCGTGCTTCCCAAAGTAATCCTGAATTACAGTAGACGCCTGCACTTCCTGTGCTCTCTTGGGGGCTGTAGGGAATGCAAGAAGGGGTTTGACATGACAGGTGTGCTGCCTGAGACCAGGTCTCCAAATGAAAGCTCTGAATCTGAAGATGATGCTCTGCATGGCGTGCTTGGATGGTCTGCAGAGTCACAGAGAGTGTCCTGAGCCCCTTCTGCAGAGTATGGCTCTAGCTTTCTGAAGGTGCTGAACTGCCATGCACAGGCTATAGTTGAGAAATGGAAATGCTGTTAATGTCTTTAATTTGTACATCTCACCAGAAGACACTTCATTGGTTGCATGATAACCAGAATCTTTCCTTTGTGGTTTCTTTCCCTGTCCTGGAGAGGGCCATTGACAACCCCACAGTGCTCTGCCAGGCACTTTGGGTCTCAAGGGGAGGGCAACAGAGGGATGCTTGTTATCCACTGTCCTTAAGGGATCAGTGGCAGCTGCTCTTTCCTGGTCTAGAATGACAAACTGCCTGTTTGATCATGCCTCTGACTTTGCAATGCTTCATTGTGGGGAACAGCAAAAGAAGAGACCTCAGTTACACTTCTGGCTTTATAACATCACTAAGATTTTCTGAACAAGGCACAAACCATAACTTAGAAGCAAACTCTGCATGAGAATGTGATGCAGAGGAGTGTCTCTTTTGGTGAAGCCTGTAGAGGAAGCAGAGGATCCTGTGGAGCACCATGTTTGACTCTGGTGTTCAACTTGTCTGTATGGTGTCTTTGTGCCTCTTCAGGTGGACTGATGGCTGGTGGCAGGAAACAGGGAATAGCTCTGAAAGTGTGGTTCTCTTAGATATGTCTAGACTACCAGTAAGCCTTCTCTTTCTTATTAAGAAGAGGATTAGCTGGTTTTAAGATTTTACCATAGAGATGACCATAGTACAGATACAAAGACCAATTCCCATCCTTTTCACTGCCAGTTTTGCAGGCTTGTTTGTAAATCCAGGTTGCTGGGGCTTTCTTCCTCCTACATGATAACAGTGTGCATAATCTCAGAGGCCAGGCTCCTGTCCTTTCCTTCCTTTTCCCAACAGTTCCCCACATAGAGTTGCTCTGCAGTGGGATGCCTGGGGGGAGGGACTGTACAGGACCTCCGCCATGGGCATGGCTGCACAGGCTGTGTACCAGCCCCAGGCACACCCCAGAGGAAGGCAGTTTTATTTTCTTTTATTCTCCCCAGCCACATCTTCCTCACCTTAGTTCTTTTTATGCTAGCCATTAATGTAGCTGTAGGATTAATACTTCCCTTTTTCTAGCCTTAGTCCTGTACTTGAGCACATACTTTGAGTACCTTCTGTTCTTTGTTAGCACATTAGCAACCATTAAGTTAGAGGTCTCGCTTGTGGTCACTGCTTTAAGATACATACAAAGCTACAGGAAAAAACTTTCTCTGCCTTAAGGTAGTCCATGTATGAGTGCACAGGAAATGCAGATGTAAAAAGACACACTCAAGGTTCATACAGCAGGTATGGGGAAAACCAAGACAAGAATTGAGTCTTCTGGTCCCTCTGCATGTTCCTCACTTCTCTTCTGGTCTCTATTATCTGTCACTAGACGGAGCCCAGGAGTAGACTGTGGGACTGACAAGACTGCTGAGATATCCCAGCTCAGTGGGGGCAGGAGGACCATATACATAATGTCTGTGTTAATGGGGGCAACTTCCATCCATAATGGACTTGTGTGGAGTGATATTTGTGGCTTGCAAATATAAATTTAATCCAGATGACATTTAAGTGACGTTTAAAGGAAAACAGTTAAATGCTTTTAAGAGATTGAAATTGTCAGAACGCTCTCAGAGTGACCAAACTGGCTAGAAAAGGGGGCAAGCACTGTGTCTCAGAAGCACAGGTCAAACCAGGAAGGGAGGAGAGTGGTTTTTTAAAAGCCATTTTCCTTTCAACAGCTGGGATGTGGGAGTCCAGGCTCATGGCAGGTTCTTGCAGAGATCTGTTGTTGTTTCCTGTGATTTCACCTGTAACCATTTCATCCAACTCATGAATCCAAACATCCCTTCGTACTCCATTAGTGGAGTATCTGCTTCAGGGATTCTTTGGTGTTAAAACATGACTAAACTGAGAAACAAGGACAAAATTTCTAGAATTTCCTTGATGGCATCCCTCCAAGCTGCAGCCTACGCAGGACTGCCTCTCTTGTGAGCTTTGCCACCTGCTTCCATACACAATCACTCCTTTCTCACTTTGACCTTTTTATCAAAATTACCAGCAAAATTACCCTGAGGCTTCAGTTAGGATTGAGCCCTCCTGTGTATATAAACAGTTTAAGAAAAATGAAATGCAAAGGTTAGCAAGAGGCTTGCAGAGACTTTGCTAGACAGGTGGCTGTGGCCTGGTTTCTTATTTAATAAACAGAGTTAGTCTGGAAACCATCCAAGAGACAAAGAGGTGTTGACATTCTCATTTTCATTGTTGCACTTAAAGTTTTAACTGTTTCTTAGCAGCATAAAATATGATTGTGAGCTTTTTGAACATCAGGACAGACTGTCTTGCTCAGCAGCTCTTGGGTGTGAGTATTCCTCTGGGCCTGCGACTTCCACATGGAAAACAGCTGAGGAAAGAGGTTCCCCAATGCAATATTAATTCAAGAACAGGAATGAAAGATCAAGCTCCTGAAGACACCTGACAAAGCCAAGGAGCTCAAACCAGTTGTCTAAGAAGAGGTGTGAAAGGGGAATTTGCTAGTACAGGCAACATATAAACCCAGAATGGACTACCTCAGATGACTGCATCACCACTGGAGTGGCTGAACATCTATTGAAAGTAAAATACATCATGCCAGAGAGGCAGAAGCATTGCAAATGGCCCAAAGCCAAGGCAGCAATTAACTCAGCATGTATTTTATTTTCATTTTATTCTATTTTAAAGCTATAAGGGTAAAAAAAAAAAACCAAAAACCAAACAACTTCTAGGGTCAGAATAAGGCACAGATTTTCAGTAATGTGCTCCAAACAGATACCTAAATCCCATTAGCAGTAATGGAAATTGCTTCTTTAACCTGAGTAATTGAAATGGTGTGCTGACTTTGCTCTCTTCCACAGTAGTAGCTCTGGATCCTGCCTCTTTGCTTGCTGTTGGTAAATAACATGTTTTTTTTTCCTAGCATGACCACACATTTAAAAAAAAAAAAAGTCTTGCAGATGAGAAGGCAGCACAGGAGTGCAGCTGCAGAGCCCTTGGGCACGTGCTGCACCTCTTGGAAAAGGCCAGCAGCCTGATGGCAAGCTGCCAGGCTGCACCTGGACAGATGTGTGGAACATCATTCAGTGTCCAAGGGATGGTATTTACATGGCTCATCTTTGTTGCCTGCTGAGGCAGGACTACATGTTTCCCTGGGTTTTCAAAAACATCTACCTTTTTTACTGTCCTGCTGTGATTAGAGACCTGAGCCTTTGGGCTGTGAGTAAAATTGCTGTTGCTTTGTTTTGTTTCTAAAGTAAATTAACTAGACAGGTCATCTTCTTTTGTAAAAGTAGCTCTTCCTCAAGGGCTACTTGAATTTACTCTCAGATTCCAGTGATTTTAATGTGGACAAGACTTACACTAGGAAAGGAGGACAGCAGTGGGATATCATTGGAGCCTTTGCTTGCCCCAGATGTTTTCCCCTGTAAAACCATGGGCCTCTAAAGCTCAAATCTATTCTTGACAGGTCTGGTCCTGCAACCTGCTGAGTGACTCTTCCTGAAGATACCAGAGACAACCCTCCAGGCAGCCACTTTTGGTGTGTGGATATGCCTGTGTATGAGGAGTAGGTCTGAGCCATGCTCTAAAACCTGGACAAATGAGCTCTACTGTTGTGTGTAGTCTAAAATCTGGAATTGCTCCTGGTTGGCTCCACACAAAGCAGCCTTGGGGACAATTCAATACAGCATTTCACCTACTAGCAAAGGAGTCCCCAGCAGGTAAGAGGCTTTGAGCACAACTAAGTCATGCTTTTTGGTTCAGTAGTTTCCATCTGCATGTCCTGGGATACAAGGAGAAAAGGTTCCTGCCACATCAGGAGGGATGCAGTTAGTTGGAACATGAAAGGCAGTAAAACATGTGGTGTTGATGCCCCAGCACTAGGCAATTCTCATTTGTCACAACTTCTGCTGGATGAATAAATCCTTAACAAGTTTATTTCTCTGAGAGCTAGAAGGACAGTCTGTCACACAGCTCCAGCAGTCTGGAGGCATGTCCAGATCTGTCCATCAGCCCTTGTGCAAATGAGAAGTGGCAGTGTTGGTTAGGGCAAACTTGTTGTTCCTACTGCGTTGACATTTGTGTGAACAGCAAATTATGGTGGGTCAAGAAATAACTGACAGTTATTGTAGTTCACACATCTGGATATGGTTGGGAAATTGCTTGCCTTTTTTTTTTTTTCTTCTTCTAGTTTATAAACCTGGAAATGAGACTCTAGTAAGAGTATGTGGAGAACTTGGCATCTTTTGACGGGGACTAAGACTTTACTGAACTGAGTGCAGTAATACACAAGTAAGAAATGGCCTTCAGCACCATGCCTTTTTTAGTCCAGGTGAAAGAAGTGAACTCAGGTGGGGTAGAACAGGAAATATGGAAGGAGAAAGTGATAACTGCAAACATTCTGATTTGTAAGTTTGGTGATCCTGCAGAAAAGCCTTTTTGCAAAAAAAAGTCTGAAGGAGAGCAATGTGTTTTGTGGCAGTGTAGGAGCAACTTCTCCCAGACACCAGGGAGAAAGGGGCAGCTTCCATCATTAGAACAGGTCATTGTCACAGAGACAGATTCTGGTGAAGTGTGTAGGACAAGATCACATTTTCCAAGCCAGAAGGAATTCTATACCAGTGTGTCAGTGATCCAGACATGGAACAACCACCAGGATGACAACGCTGGTTAGGTGGAGATAGAGGAGAGTCTGCGCATGAAGTGAGGTTAAGCTGAAAGGTACAATTTGACTATGAGAATCCAGGAAAAGCATAAAATGACAAATTATGACCAGCCAGTGGGGTGACAGTTTGCAATGGACCTTTATATCTTCAGATAAAAGGGAAGTAGGTATTTAAGCAGGCTTGACAAGGAGAGAGTCTATACAGAACTTTGTCCAAAATGCCTCTAGGAGGAGAAGCCAGTCAGGTAATGCTCTGTGAAACTTTCCTCCATTGGCAGCACAGCTGGGAGAGGCAGATGAGTGTTCACTGCTCTGTAGAGGAGTTGGATCAAGTACTAAGCTATGTAGCCATGGTATCTTCACTTCAGATCTCATGTGAAATTGCAGGTTGTGCTGGATCTCACAGACCTAATGATGCCACTGCTACCTGCCAGATGACTGATGATATCCATTTCTGTGTATGCCTTCTCCTCTCTCTGGGAAATTGAGTGATGTGCCTGAGCACAGCTTGCAGTGTGAGAAAGTTTATGAGGGGTGGCGTTACAATTACTTCTTGTGATTTATCAATTAATGATCTTTCAATTAACTTTGATCTGCACTGATTTATTTGTAATGCCGACCTTAGACCATAATGTCCTGCCACAGCATGAGTCATAACCTCACTTGAGTGAAAAACCTTGTGAAGCATCTTGAGCCAACATGGTGATTATCAGCCAGAGCTGATAATTTCACAACAAAAAATGTTATGCTATCTTCTTTTAATTCTTTCAGGTTAGTGTACCATAATAGCCTTTCTATGATTTTGCTGGAGATTCATGCAAGATTATGACTTCTTCACCATCTGCTTATTCTGGTGATCTATTTATTTATTTCCAGCCCTCTGGAACACCCACAGCATTCCAGTCTTTGTCAAAAGTCAGCACTAATGGGTGTTAATATATATCAGGAAAATGGAAAAATAACTGATGCCTGCAAATATCTCTCTTTAGCCAAATCATTCTGCTGTGAGACCCAGAAACGATCAGGTGCAATAAAAAGCATGGTTAGCAAAGTCTCATTCTACAAACTCTAGTGCAAAAGAGATTTTCTGAGGCTCATGAACTTCACAGCTGTCCCTTCATTTGGGGCATGAGTGATCAATGCCAGTGTCAGCTTTCTCTAGACAGTCTTTCTAAACTTCCATTTTTCTGGCAGCTGTAGCTTGACATCTTTATATAGGTGCTTGTGTTGTAAGCTGGATGCATTTTCCATGAAAGAGTTTTCTTCCCAGCAGCCTGTAGCTGAGTTTGAAGACCATTAATTTCAGGGAAGACCTTGACTCAGTTGATACTTGAGGAGATAATTACTGCCAACTTTACTTACGTTGAGATTCTGGCATAAGATTTGACTGTAAGAAGGGGCACCTCTATGGCATTAAGAGCCCAGAGCTTAAGGGAAGAGTAACCAGGAGTGAAATACTGTTATGGCAGTTATCTCCCTTGTGCAGGCCCCTGGGAAATAGCTGCCTTGGCCATGCTGATCAGGATCTTCAAAAACCCTGGGCTAGCCCTGCATACACAGGGAGTATATACTGGAAGAGCCTAAGAGGCAGATGAGTTATAGCTTGGCTCATTTCAAGTAGTGAAGACCTTTTAGTGGCCTTAGAACTTGTGTTGTTTTGCTATAACTGCATTGGGGGTGGAGAATGTGCAGAAGTGAGGAATGGCTGAACTCAAAGGACTCTCTGTACCTTACTAAAAATAGTGTCATTTAAAAAAGCACCAACTTTTGCAGTTCTGCTAGGGGGATGATAAGACAACTTGCCCAAATCTATTCACAATGTGGCCTTTGGGATGTTACTGGAGGGATAGAAGATACTTTTCCAGCTGCAGTAGGTCAGGTATCAAAATGAATATTTGGTATAAGTAATGCGAGATGCCTCTGCATCCCATAGAATGATTTGAGGTGGAAGGGACCTTAAAGAACGTCTGGTTCCAGCCCCTGCCAAAGGTAAGGACACCTTCCACTGGACCAGATTGCTCAAAGCCCCATCCAACCTAGCCTTCAGCACCTTCAGAGACAGGGCATCCACAACCTTTCTGGGAAACCCAACCCAATGCTTCAACATCCTCACAATGTAGAAAGAAAAATGTGCATATTCAGCCTCCAGAATCATTGACACTGACTTTCTTATAATGGCACTTCCCAATGTACTGCAAGATGTACAGGAAATCTGGCAGCAGTGCTGAAAAATGCTCAAGACCATGGAGAAAAAGCTGCAAGACCTAAAGGCCACTGGCAATATTTCCAGTGAAGGTACCTGGTTGACTTAGCTCCAGTCTCCCAAGTAAACCTGCAGCTATTTTCCCTGGATGTTTTCAGCTGAATCACAGTGTCCTCTAGAAAGGCAGATTTGCTTCACAAAATCCAGTCAGATAGAACTCAAATGGTTTTAAGAAGCTGAAGGCAATGGATGAAAAAGACTACCTGTTTGGACAGACAGGTTAGGCTGTGTGTTTTGTTGCAGAGAGGGAGGAGATGTGGAAACATTGATCAGCTGGAATTAAAAATAAAGCCAGAAACCACTTGTCAGTTAAATGAATATAAAGGATAGCAGCTTGTGCAGTTACTTGTCTTAATCGGGGACAGAAATGAAGCATGAGTATGCTTTGTAAGTACAGGGTGAGGGGGATTATTTTGGTATTGAATGTTGAGAAATCAAGCATCAAAATATAGACCTAAGAGCAAATTTAATTATTGGTTTAGGCACTTAAAGTATCTTGGCTAGGCTTGCCTCCATTTCTATATTCATTAATATTATGCATAGCATAGCATAAACTAGAGGTGTTGATGGAATCCTCAAACACACTAAATTATGAGGCAGTGCCAATTTATCTTAATTAGACTGAGATGAATTCTAAATACAGAAGACCAAAGGTAAAACCAACTCCCTGATTCTGGCACTGTCCTGTCATGTTTTGTATAGAGCTGAAATATCTTAGTTGACTGAAACACAATGTTCAATGTTTCATAGGTGTGCAAGAGAGCATTGTGCTTCCATTTCTCCTTGTGGCTTTCTATCTTAAACAAGGTTGAATTTTGGTGCAGGGTAATAAATACACACACTACCTCTGCACAATTAGGGAAATTGCCTATATATTTTCTTATGCATTAGGAGGAAGTTAATTGCATTTCCAGTGGCTTAATTTAATTTTTCTTAAAGGAAAAACATAGCTCATTATGGTTTATGCCCCAGAGTAAATCAGTGTGACCAAGATATTTTCTCAGTCACTTAAGAGTGAAGGTTAGTGTCTCCCAAAGTCATTGTAGAGTATGGGTATGTTTTCAAAATACCAAAACCACTATTAAAATATCATCCTCTGTGACATTTTTTAATCTACCATTTTTGCCCCTTCCTCAGATATAAGAAACATAAGATAAAATAACACAGCAGTTATTCTTTCACAGTGACCCTCTGTCCCTAATGTATGCATGACTTAATGCTTATTCTTTCTTCTCCAACTTAATTCTGGCTTTTGGCATGTCCACAGTATAAAGTCTGCCCAGTTTCCAAAGGGGTGTGCAATTTATATGCTCTGCAATGACTAGCAGAGCTAGCCTCAGCTAGAGGGAGAGGTAAAATAAGGATGTACTCTACAACTAGCCATTGGTTTAAGGTGAGGTTCCTTGTCCAAATATGGAATTGAGGGGAACTGAAGCTGCTTGGTGCTCCAAGTATAGTGGAAAATTTTGGTTAAATGGATGTGAGAATTAACGTATGTTCAGGACTTCTGTTGTGTCTTTTAAGCAGTGTCTTAGGTAGCTGCACATGTGAATTATTTTGACTTCTCCATAGTCCCACCTACACACTTAATTTGGTGCACTGCAAGTAGGTGCTAACAGTACTAACATGTGAGAAGTCTTTGCAGGAACGGCTTCTGAACACTCCAGGTTAACAGAGTGCTCCAAATTAATTTCATTATTATTTTTTTCTGTAGAGGAAAGGCATCACATCAAGCAGGATAACCCCCAGTTTCCTGCAAACACAGAGCTACTTTGGGAGGGTTCTTATCTGAAGCTAAGAAAAAAGTTCTGTATTGAGATTTGCTTTCTGCATGGAGCAAATCTCTCACTTCAATCAAAGGCAGACTTTGGGGAAGGATCTGCATGTTTTCTAGATAAGGTTAAGGATAAACTTTCCAGATGCTGTGGATCAAATTTATAAATGTGTTTAGCCAGTTAAAATTGTGGAGGGATGGTTACTGGGAGTTACAGAAATGTGAAGGTACCTCATCTTTCAGTTACACTTGCTAGGATTTTTGTCTTTTCCTGTTATTCTCACTGACTGCTTCTTCTCTGAATCTTGAGGCAATTAAATACTTTTCACATAAGCAGCCCAAAGATGCACAAGCACAGCTGCAGATTTAGCCAGCTAGTCTCTGAAGAATAGCCTCCTACATCTTGTCTCAGCAGCACTATCTGCTGAGAGATGTCTCAGTGAGTGGAGCTCGCAGGCAGAGTCCTACACTTCTTATAGCTTAAATGGCACTCAAAAGGTTTCCTTTTGACTGTTTCTTTGGAGGTTTGTCAGGCTTTGTTTTTCACTTTCTGGTCAGCCCCATTTGCCATGGGAAATTCTCACTGCATGAAGACTTCACTGCAAAGCAGAGTGCAGTATTTCCTGTAACTGTTTCTCACTGGATTATTACTTTCAATGCCCTTAAAAGCTTTGACGTTTCAAGTAGATATTTTACATAGGTGTTTTGAATCATCTGCTGGGAGTAAATTTAACCCACTGGATAGTGCTTCACATGTAAAAGTGCAGAATGCTGCTTACTAAGCCACTGAGCAGAGAAGGAGAGATGCTTGAGATTGCAAGGTATATCCATGCCATCTACAGGTAGGAGAATGAACTTGGGGAATGTGCAGCTTCGATGTCTCCTGAGCTGTCCGAGTTTGGCCTTTCAGATCTTGCAACTGGCTCTGCTGTGCACAGCAGTGACCAGCAGGAAGGGGTGAGGGCAGCACTCTGGCTACAGACCCTCCTCAGTCCATCTCTGGCAGGGTTGGTGTAGGTAGCAGGGACGCAATGAGTTTGTGGTATATGGATGTGAAGGAGCTGTGAAGTTTATGTCCCTTGGTCAGCTTTAGAGGAGATGTAGGGGGTACTCAGCTGCAGGTGCCCTGGTGCCTCTCCATGGTACAGAAGAGGATGAGGAAAGTAATCTTAAAAAGGCTGCTGCAACAGGGTGCTACTAAAAATGATCAAGGGGCGAAGTGAAAGAGCTGGCTGGTGGGAAGTCAGCAGAGCCCAACAGTTTGTCAGGGAAGACAGACTTTTTAACTGACTGTCAAACCATAACCTTGGAAACCTAAGGAAGAGAGCCATTAGTGTGTCTGTCAGTACAGACAGGCATCAGTGCTCCCCAGCTAGACAACAACATGATCACTTCTGGTACAGTCAATAACTTGGAAGTGCAGAAAGCTGATCTGGCCTGTTACAAAGGGTGGGAGGATGCACCACCCACCTCCTCCCCTCTTTTCTTCAGGCAGTTTCATTTGAATAGATTGTTTACAGCTATTTTTTAATTAGGGTGATTAAAACCTGAATATGTATTTTAAAGTATTTACTTTCACTTTGTTATGGCTTATTGGAAAATAAAGTCAAACTGGGGAGAAACAGAATTATTTTTTTTATGTATTTTCTACTGGTTTTGTGATTTCCTTTGGCTTAGCCTAAGATATCCTAGTGAGACAGGTATAGAGTGGTTGATAATAAATACTTCTAGATAACTTTAATTTTAACAGAAAACACATTCTTGAATTACCAGGGAGGAAGAAAGAAAAGAAAAGTATTTAAGAACAATGTGTTGTCTGGAAAAAGATTTGGAACCTGATCTGAGTAGGGAAGAAAATGCTTCCTCTTTTTTCCAAAACCACTTTCCTAACCATTTGGTGATCTTTGGGACCAGTCAGCAGCCTTGCACATCCTGTGGTGGGAGCTCATCTTCTGACCAACCTTGAGAGCTATTGCAGATGGAGTACCTGAGGCAGTCGTCTGTCCCACTTTGCATGAAGATGATGTGTCACAGGAGCTCTCTTACAAGCCTGATAAGGGGCAACTTCACCCTGCTGCGATGATTCTGCCTGCTCTAAGACATGAGACGTTTCACCCTCCAGCTCTGTGAAGCCACTGACTTTGTCCAGGATTTCTTGCTCATTGAAGTCCATGTCCAGAATGAGCTGTTGCTTCTCAGAAGGAGCATCAAGCATCCCTCTTTACCTACTTCTCTGGCCAGCTGCATCTCTTTGTGGTGACTCTAGCAAATCCAGTGTGACTCACATCTCTTGCTGCACTCTGAGGCATGTGCTCTGGAGCCCCAGGTAAAATGTTATCACTTCAGATCTCTTCTTGTATGTTTCTCATGCTATATTTCTAGCTGTGAACTCAAACACTCTGATAGGCAGTAAATGCAGGTCAGAAGAAGTCATAAGAGAGGGGTAGTCCAGAGGCATTCAACTGTGCTTTGTTCTGTGACAGTGGCTATGAGTAGAGTTGTGTCACTAATTGGTGATGATGTTTGTTGGTGAGTGCTAAACTGGGCAGTTACAAACACTGATCTTTTTTGGTTTGTTCCTGCTGAAATGGCCAAGACACTGTGATTTATGACCATTATATTGCAGTCTTGTCTCAACTTTGCACAACTTATCCTAATGTTATTTACTGTTATCTGGGAGGAGAAAGAGGACCTTAACCTGCAGCTACATTAATTACATTTCCTTCTTATGTGCCTGGACCAAACTTTTGCTAGTTGCTTGCAGAAGTTTAGGGGAAGTAATCAACAATAGCACGCCCCATTGTACACCACATTTCAAACAATTCACATGACATTTTCTGAATTAAAAATAATTAGTAGCATAAATGATCAAAGTGGTTTGTCAAAGGGCAAACATCTGTGCTGACTGAAAAGCTTTGAAGGCACCAGCCCATTAACACCCATTAAATCGATGATGTATGGGACTGTGCTCAGGAACAGGCTTTGTGGGTGTTCTCCAAACAACTTGAGGTATGTTAATTTTCTCCCTGAAGTGCTGACAATCAGTTTAAAAGCCCTTTCGTGTATCTTGCCTCCTTTATCCCTACTTGTTCCACATTTGGAAGCAAAGTACCTTAGATGGAGGCTCCTCTGTGTGCAGGTACCACATCCATAGAGGATGTGAGTGCATAAAGGGGTGTGGGAGCACCCTCTATGAGGGATGACCCTGAAACTCTCACCAGGGGTCTAATAGGCAACTTATGATTATTCAAGCACATCTTCAGCTGTCTTCTCAGTTGCTGATTAAAAGGTGAGGTGAATGGTTAGACAGCAATCATCAAGGAGGATTTAGTAGAAGACTTCAGGCAGATCTCTGTCTTGGTCTTATGTTGTTTGCAGTTCACCCAAAGACAGAATGTGAATTAATGCAGACTCAAAAGCTTATCCCCAGCTAGTGTGCATGTAGATGGGTGCATTTAAGGTGGTATGTGATGACCAGGGTATGATGTTGTGACAGGAGAGTGTCATGTGAGCACAAAGTTCTGCCTTGTGCAGCCTATCAGATGAAAACTTCTGGGTTGTTATTTCTCTGTATTCAGAAGACCCATAATGCTGCATTTGCTACACAGATCTCAGCATGGACTGCTGGAATGCCTGAGGGTGGGGAATCAGGAAGCAACAGGCAGGAAGGAGCAAGGGAAGGATGGAGGATAGCACTGCTGGGCATGCAGGGCTGGCTGCCCTATTGCTGTTCATGGGAGAAGCATGTTTAGAAAGTCTCCTAGCTGCTTTGTTACTTGTATATGTAGCACAGTTCCTCTTTCACACCTTTTTTTTTTTAGCACTGAAATTTAATTGGAAATTGTATATAGATTTTAAAGGGTCAGGAAAAGTGAATTTCGTGATGCGGCTGGGGGAAAACCACATCTTATGAACTCCCACAAAATCTGGTGTGGAGATACCAAATGGGGAGTGTCACTGACTAATCTGTGAGCTGTAGACACAGCAAATTAAGTGGCTAAAGTCTGCTGAACTTGAGAGAAAACATATTGCCTCATGGCAACATTTCCATAAAAGATGGCTTGCACATAGATTTTTCATCACTTTCTTCAATACTCATAGCTGATTTTTCCCCAGTATGGGAAATTCTTGGCCTTGCCACAACCCCTGTCCCAGATATGGAATGTCAGAGCTGAGCCTGGGAGAGGCTCTGTTGTTCTGCAAGGAATTATTTTAGAGTTCTTGCACATTGTGCATTACCTTAGAGCATTATTTCAGTCTTAGTCCTGTACACTTGATACTAATGGGCTCCTTTACCCCCCCAAACAAGTTTATTATTTCCAGAATATTGCAATTACATGGCAATTGTTGAGTCCAACTTAGAAAAAGCCTGCCATAGGAACCTGTGCTCTGTGCCTTCCTCACACTGAGCAGAGCTGTCATTTTCTGCAACAGGCCTTTTCCAACCACACACCACCTTTACAACTCTGGTAAAGACAGCAGGAATAATCTGTGCATTCATGCCTGAGCCACAGCCATGGCAGGAGGCAGCTCATCTGTGCTTGGCTAGCCAAGTAATTTGAAATCTAGGAAAGGCAGGTAGCCAACAACATCATCATGACTGTGGCAGACAGTATAGTGAACACAACCTGGGCACTGAGACATTAATACAAGGTTCTTTTGGGTGCTTTGGTTTCTTGTCCTACCAATATTTTTGAGAGCTTGATGTTTTTTTGTCTTCTGTTAGGTCAAAGACTTGGAATTTTTAAAGTGATTTCAGCCCAACACTGCCCTCCCCAATACTGTCTGTCATCCCAGATGTTTTTATTTTGGAAATGGCCAACCCAAAACATTCTGTCACTTTTAAAATCACCTCATAATTTGAGAAATTAATTGAGATAAAACTTTCCCTGAGGAATGTTTTAAAAGTGGCAATTCTCACCTCAAACACTTCTGTGAAACTGACAACAAGGTTTACCAAAAATTAAATGACTTCACAATTAAGGCAACTGCTATTGAGCCCCAACAAAACTTCTTGACCAACTGACTGCAGTAACAATGCTCTTGCCAGCTCTGAAAAATGTCCTTCATTTAAGACAGCCTGGGATTGGGGATATCACGATAGGAAGTAACAGTCTCATTGCAGATGTATTTTAAAATGGAGAGAAACATGTGGAAAGGGACCAGCATAGTGCATTAGAAGAGGATGCAGCCAACACTGCCTCTCTCCAGCCAGCACAGGGGGTACCAAAAGAGTGCAGGTTTAGTACATACATTAATATAACTAGGAAATGGGACAGCTTCCCTTCTGACTCTTAAAGGTCCCAAGAGCCAAGGTTTTCCTTGGGTATGTGCCCAAAGCACTGATTTTCACAAATGCTGGGCCACAGGGGCCACCCACAGCCACTGCACTTCCCTCCTCATGTCCCTTTGCTCCCCATGTCTTCTTTCTGGTCCCCATGGTGAGATGCACTCTGGTTCCCACTCCCCAGTACTGCTTGGCTCTGCTTTGGGTGCTGCTGTGCCTGCCCTCATCCCTCAGCTCATTAGATAAGGTATTTTCTTCATTTTTTTTGTTGTTGTTTGGTTTGTTGTTTTTTTTTTTTCTTTTTCATGAAAAGCAGTGTTTGACCTGTCAGATCCTCTTTGCTGGGTCAGGATTATCAGCATGTTTTGGAGAAAAATGCGGGCAGACTTAGCTGTCCTTCTGTCTATCCATAAATACCTATGTTCTCCTTCATCCACAGGTAGGTGCCTTTGAACAAACACTTACCAGCTCGTGTCTCTCTGCTGTGATTTCTGTGACATTGCTCTGAAGAACCTCCCTGGCCACCTGTCCTTAAAGGGTTATCGATTACCCGAGTGAAGGTGTGGAAATTCAAGGGAGAGTGGAAACTTGTAATACTGAGGTTGGGTTGGTGGGCTTGGTAACTGGAGAAAGTAATGGTTACCCATGGTTCTTCTGATGGGGCACCTCAACTATTATGGGATATCCTTTCAGAGATTTTCCATTCTGAAACTAAACACATTCCCACCTGTATTACATACAGTGTAAGCTTCACTGGAAACGCTTTGTCCTCATACCAGGCAACAGCTTTTAAATGGAAAAAAGTAAATGGTGTCTCTGAGCCTGGCTAGTTCAGGGATAGGAGGGAGTATTGGGAAGTGATGCCTAAGCAGGATCCTGTTGAGATGCACACTGAATTTTCTCAGTGTAGTGTTTGGTTTACTGCTAATAAAGCTGCATGGCAGAAAGAGGACAAGAGTAGACCTGCCTGGCAGTCAAATCTGGTTTTCACAGCAAGCAGGGTTGGCTCCCATTTAACACTGCAGAAATTTCTCTGAGAAAAAGCCAGTGGCTAAGACACATGATGTTAATTACAGATAACATCGACTGAAATACCTGGAGGAGACAGGCAGTAGCTGCAGTCTGTAGAATCTAAAGGGACTTGTCAGAGTGGCATTAATTTTTAACACTTTAATCAGGATAAAATCCCTCTACAAAGTCTTAAGGGGAGTAGGAGAAGTTTGTTTAATTTTTTGAACATAACCTGAAGGAGAAAGCAATAATTTCAGCAATCTCTCGTGATGACAAGTTTCCTAATTGAACAACAGGAAAAACAAACTCCCCAATTTTACCCAATCCATTCAAAATTCAGCTGAAGCCAGACAGGGAGTAGCAATTCCATTATTTTTACAGGCTAGTCTGTAAGATTTAAGTCTCTTGCATGCTGTATTTTTGTTTAAGTGAGACTTTATGCAGCCCCAATAGAAACCTCCCTGCTAAAGCCGAAGGGTTTTTGCTCAGGAAGAGGCAGGATTCTCCCCTCCCCTGCTGCTACCCTGTGTGTAGCAGGCAGCAGGGTGAGCCATGCAGAGAGGACTTGCACAGCATGCAAAGGGCAGCAGCAGCCGAGGACCCGCTGCATTCCTCTGCACCCCCAGGAGCTCTTCATCCTGCTCCAAAAAAAATACTTCTTGCCAGAACATAATAGTGTGCTAATAACCTTTCAAAACCTGGAGCTGTATTCTACAGGTGTGCAAGGCATATGGCTTCTCCCCTATTAGCAATGCAAATTTAATCAACTGGAATAATATTCAAATGGTTGGCTCAGCATGAGCCAACAACCAACAAGCAGTTGTCATTTCTCCCTGCTTTTGACAAATAGAAGAAAGAACTTTGATTAAAACTTCAGTTCTCCTTAAAACAGATATCCCTTTGAATGAAAGGAAGCAACGTCCTCTAGAAGATCTAGTGCATTTCCACGGTCACTTCCCAAGGCAACTGCTTTTTATGTCCACATCTCAGCAACATCAGATAGAAAACTCTGTTACTTTCCAGTTGAAAAGCAATCTCTGTCACCAAAGATGCTGTAATTCAGCAAAGTGACATAGTTCAGGTTGATCTGCATATTTTCCCATTTGGGATTTTTATTGCATTTCAATTTAATTTCATAGCGTGATGCTGTTTGTTGTTGCCTGGCTCGTGCTAATAGCCTCAATATGCTGCATGTCTACTCTTCTGTCTGTCAAACAGCACCAGGTCACTGAGTTTATAGGCTTCACTGCAGAGCAAAAGTCTGGAGTGTTTTAATTGCCCCCCTTGCTGCAGCAGTGCAACATGGATAATCCTGATGGCAGTCCTGGGAGAGGTCAAGCAGGGTCGTGTTGCTCCATGGCAAGGGCAATGGAGACAGCAGCTTACCAAGCCAGGATCTGACTCCAGGGTGCTGTGCCCAGTTTGCTTGTTGGCATAAGTAGGTCTTTCTGGTGATTTGCAGAAGACAGTGGTGTTTTGTTTGAATCTTATGGGGATGGTGAAAGGACAGAATACAGAAACAAGGGTCTAGGCACAGATTGCTCTCTGAAAACCCACAGGTTGAAACATGTTAGGGGCTGCTCAGGGATGGCTCATAAATCTAATTGATACTTTACAGACTGAAACAAGACACAGTCATTTTTCTCTGGGTGGTGCATTCTCAGACAGGGTCCTAGAGAGAATTTGCTATTGAGGCAGCTCCAGTTGAAGGAAAACTCTGTGCTGGGCTTTTCCAGGTATTGGGACAAGGGTTGTGGCATTGAAAATGTATTTGTGGTGGCAAAGATTTCTCCCTGTCCTGGGAAGTGTTAAAGGTACCATGACTTAACAGGAGAGTGCCTTCACTTACCCCTTCCCAGTTTAACAGCATTCCACACTGTTGAAAGGGCATGACCATGTTCCTCTGGGTGTTTAGGGAAGCTTTGCAGTGTTTCCAGGCCAGCATAAGCCCTCCTTTCACTCAGGGTCTGGCACTGAATACACATTACTACTGAAGCTGGGCCTTCAGCTGCCCCATAAATACTGACTTTGATCTGGCTGACATCAGGTTTGACCCCATGGCACTTTGCTGGAGTTCACTGATGCTGGTGAAGACAAGATCTGGTCCTGTAGCCTGCCTCCAAAATAGCTGTATCTGTGTTCTGTGGTAGGTAAAACTGCCTCTCTTTTCTGTTTGTCTAGAAAAATGCATGCGGCACCCCAGGGCTGCCTCTTGTGGTCTGAGCAGTTAGAGGAGACTATAGTGTCATCTAGTCAAGTAATTATAGGAGGGCTGCAAGACTCCATTTCCAATCTCAGATAACTGTGATCACCTTATTTTCATTCACTTAGTGAAAGAAAACACGAAATTGCCACAGCAGATAATTATGGTAGTAGTTTTCTTGTGTTCTTGTTCATTAAGTGCTGATTGAGAATGGTTTGCTAACGACTTTCAGTTATTTCAAACAACACTGTTGTTTATGGGACTAGAAAGCTTTTTTTTTAAAAAAAAGCCCCTTAGGCTAAAAATGCCTCACATGGCACATCCTTTTAAAGGACTGTTTGATTACAAAAAATACCAAAGTCTGTCTGTTACAGAAACATGGAAACTGAGTTACCAGAAGATGCAGATGTAGATAAAGAAAGGCTTGTCCTATTTTATAGCCTTTCTTCTACAGCAGTGAGACATTTCCCATCTACTGCTTCCCCAGGACCAGCTGGGCACAGTGCCTTGGGGGCTTCAGCTGTGGATGAGGTTTGCCAGTGGCATTTGAAGTTACGAGGGATGCAGAAGCACTCTGGAGTTGGGACAAACCTGAGAGCTGTGTGCCCATGATAAAAATAAGAATACAGCCAGCCTAAGGAAAATGCAAAACTAAAATACAAATGCTGGACTTCAGCAGCTGAAGCCTGTCTCTGGTGGGAGGCAAGAGGGCAGCAGGCAGGTGTCTGAGGTGCCTTCCTCCCAGCAGGCTGCTTGTTGCTGCTCTCTGCCTCCCTTCCTAAACATCTTGAACAATGAAATACCATTTCCCTGTCATAAACTCACCCCTTCTAAGGCTTTTTGATTTATGGAGGAGCTTGTTTGCAAAGTTCTCTGATGTTGGTAAGTTAGTGCTGCTGCCAGCATGTTTCTGGCCTCTGGCCAGGTACATGTAGCTCTTCCTGAGGTACCGTCTGCTCCTTGCTTGAATGTTTGAGTGCTACTCACCAGCCCTCCAGTGCCATCACCCTGTGATCTTGTCTGCATGGCCTCTAGCACTCGACAGAGCTTGAAGGCTGGAAGCTTTTGTGGGCAGGATGGCCCCTGAGACCCTGGGGATTTGCTGTCACCTCAGCTGCACCCCAGCTGGGCTGCAGGGAGAGGAAGATTTGCTGGGTGTGGGAGAAAGTAGTGATGCTGAAGGGGCAGGAGCCAAACCTCCACCATCATGTGGGTGGTAGGACAAAAAGGATGAGCAATGGCCACAGTTCACAAGGCTGCTGCAAGATGTGGCCAGAGCAGGGCTCCATTGGGACAGAGGCAAACATCAGCCCTCACAGCAGGAAGCAAAGCCCTGAGGCTCCTAATGTATCATCACACAGGACTGTAGGTAGCAGAAACACAGTAGTGAGCACAAGTGATGTTCTCACTGTGTTTCATGGAGTGCAGGTTTCATGTGTATCTCTCAGAGCTTTTATTTTTTTTTCCTGGGCAAAAGTACTCTTCATGTGTTCTTGCTGTGTCTCTTCTTCCACTTGTAGCTGGCCAGGGCATCGTGAGTGTCTGAACATCTGTTGCCATACTGGGGGATCATGGCTTGGTTTGGGTTTTTTGAGCTTAACAGAACTTGTTCAGAGCTGACAAGCGGTGAAAAAAATATCTGGGCATTTTTATTCCCTTGATTGCAGATTTTTGTTTACTTCAACCTCTTGAAAAGCAAAGCACTTCTTATCTCTGCAAGGGAGATGAAGCCATCTCTTTAGCTGCAGCCTACTTAAGAAGGGTGTTTTTCTGATGCCTGTGTTTTCCCCTGAGAAAACATGAAACACAATAGAAGTAGTTTAAGAAAAAAAAACTAAGTCCTTGGACTCCAAAGGCATCAAAGCTGAGCTATTTTCCTTTGAAAATAGTCTTTGGGCGGGCTGTGATTATTCCTAGGCATTTATAATGCTACCCATCAGACAGGTTTTATCCTAGCTAATTTTGTCTTCCAATTCTCAATGCTTTTGTCTATTTTTTCCACTTTTGATGCACTTAGCAAACAAGCTTAAATACACTCCCAGGAGTAAATCAAGCTCTGGGAGATAGTGGAGCTTGGGACTAGGATGTGCAGGCAGCCCTTCCCAGAAGCCCAGTCTCTCCATCCATCGAGAGTGGTTTGTATATTGGTTGTGTGTACCAGCAGATCTAGGTGTCCCACTCACCCTGTGCCACCACCCTGTGTGTCCTCTCTCCTCTGTGACCTAAATCAACCCCTAAAAAGCTCTTGCAATAAACTTCCTGAGCTTGAATATCTGTAAAAACAAATTATTCTGCCTGTCCTCAACACATTCTCATTAAACAAGACCAGGCCAGCACAATAAGGCAGTTTAATATTTTATCCTGTTTGTTTTTTAAGCAAAGCAAATGAAGTCCTGCAAGGGAAATATCCATAGCCTGATAGCGTCAGCATGTGCTCCATTTATTTTGATCTGGGAAGGAAGCCTCTCAGATGAAGACTGCTGTGGATGAATTTGCAGAAGGAAGGAGTAAAAGGTTAGCAGGGTCCCACTGCTCCTCTCAGAGTTGATTAGCTGCTGGCTGTCTGTCTGGTGGATACAGGCTGAGTGTGGCATGCAGAAGCTGAGTCTGGGTCCTGTGGGGTTCTGAGCTCTGCAAACCCATCTGCTTATGGGGTGAATGTGACATGCAGTGAGATACAGTGTGAAAAGGCACAACTCTGGTGTCTAAACCATAATGGCTTAGGGGGTTGATCCCACAAAGGGCTGTGCAGACCTGCATGCTTTTAATGAAATCCAAACATCATAGATGTGTCTAAATCACAAGGGAAATCTCTAAGTCAGCCTAGAGCTGAGCAATACTCAGCCCATCCCTGTAGGTGGCTCTGGGCAAGGACAAGTACAAAACACTTCAAAATCACTTTGGACAGGAGCAAGCATCAAAAACATCCTGATATTCTGTGGGGCCAAAGGGAGAGGTGTGTGTCTCAGGCTAACTGGATGCTCTTCCATGAGCTGCCCAGGCTAGGGTCACCCCTTCCATCACCTGGATTTTGGTGACTTAGAGCAGGCATGAAGCACTGGCTTCTAAATATTTGTCAGGCAGAATGTTTCCCATTTTCTGACCTAAGTTACCAAAGTATCTTTTCTTATTCTCTCGCCATTTTGGCTCCTTATGCAAGCTGCTTATCTGCATATAGTTACTTCACTACACTGTTTTTTCCCTTGTTGAGATTTCTGGTTGTTAGTTCTGAGGTTTTTGCATTTGCATATAAGTTTTAATCTTGTAAATTGGCTGTTGTCAGGATAGCTGCAAGCCAAGAGAAAATAATGGGTTTCAAAACAGAAGTAATGAGATCAGAAGTGAAAAAGCTCCCAGTGAGGAAAACCATGGCCAAAAAAAGCCAAACCCAAAATGTAGGGGCAGATTTTCCTTCTCTAGCTCACACCAATTTGGAATTTATCCTGCAAAAAACCCTTGCTGATATCAATGGGATGAGTATGGTGACCACAACCTGACCTACAGAAGAACATGCTTTGAGTTTTACTTTTCTGAGTTACTTGGCTCCTTACAGCCTTTCTGAATGATGCTGATAGCCTCTGTCAGTATGCTCCAGGGGGCTGGATGTTTGCAAATACTCTCTGTGGCTGTGTTGGTCTTATGCCTGTGCGTGGGAGTGACATCCCTGCCCAGGCACATTAGGTCTTTCTCATTCCTCTGTAAATGGCAGGGTACTCTTGTGGGGTTCTACACCCCTTTGACAGCAACACATTTTGAATCTGCTCAAATCCTTCACAATGTCTTTGCAGAGAAAAGAAGCTGTTGCTGGAGGCTGGATTAGTTGCTTGGGTTTTGATTGTTTGATCTGTGAAATTCCCAAGAAGCTTAAAAAGAGCAAAGCGAAACAAGCCAACTGGGAAAGAGCAAGACTCAGCTAGTACAAAGAAGATGAGCTGTTTAACACATTAGCCTGAAACTGCCCTGCTCTATCCCAGCCAGCACTGGGGAAGGTTGCTGGACACTGCTGCAGACTGTCCCCTTGCCTAGGGGCTGTTTTGCCCTGATACCCTGGTGTCAGGTGTCCCATGCAATCCACCGCCCATTGCCTCTATATCTGCGACAGCAGCAGCAAAATAGTTCAGATGTGTTACCCTCCAGGACAGGCTTCAATGTCTGTCTGAAGACTGTTAGAGAGAGAGCTGAGGCTGGGTTCACCATAGGGAGGCAGAAAAGAAGCTATGCTGTGATGCTTGATGCTTTCCTGCTGCATCTTCCTGCAGGAAAAGTTGCATTTGCCATGCCCTCTGTGTGTGGTTGCATCTTTGTGGAATCAGAAAAATTTTGGGGTTGGAACAGACCTTCAGAGGTCATCTAGTCCAACACCCCTGCAGATGTTCCTGCTCAGAACATCTTCAACTAGATCAGGTTGCTCAGAGCCCCATCCAGCCTGACCTTGAATGTTTCCAGGGTTGAGGCTTCTACCACTTCTCTGGGCAACCTGTGCCAGCGTTTCACCGCACTCATTGTAAAACATTATCCAGTCTAAATCTACCCTTTTTTAGTTTAAAGACCATTGTCCCTTGTCCTGTTGCAACAGGACTTGCTAATAAGATTGTCCTCAACCTTTTTTAGGCCACCTTTAACTACTGAAAGGCTGCAATAAGGTCTTCCTGGAGCCTTCTCTTCTCCAGGCTGAACAACCCCCACTCTCTCAGTTCTTCCTCACAGCAGAGGTGTTCCAGCACCCTCAACATTTTTGTGGCCCTCTTCTGGACTGTCTCCAAGAGGTGTATGTCTTGCTTGTTCTGACGACTCCAGAGCTGGACACAGTACTCCAGGTGTGGTCTCACCAGGGCAGAGGGGCAGAATTGTAGAATTGTCTCCCTCGACCTGCTGGCCAACTGCCAAAAGATCTAAGCCTACAAATCAGAAGTGGTAACCTTTAGCAAGGGGCAACAAAAAACTGTACAGAGCTCTAAGTGTGATTGTTTACTCTCTCCATAAGGATATACTGCTCTGGGATTTGAAAAAGGAGATGTAGGCTCCAAGGCAGCTGCTTTGAGGAGGAATTGCCACCTAGACTCTTCCCTTTGTGGTCATGAAGCTCAGTGGAGAAGAGACATGGTCCCAGAAGAAAAGTCAGGCTGGGCTGTGAGGTAACCAATCAGTTGGCTTAAACACTCTGTAACAAAATAAAGCAGCAGCACAACTCTGATAAGTTGACTGTGGAGCCTGATCCAGTGGAGGGCATTAGTGAAAATGAGATAGGAAAAGGAAGCTTTTAGGGAAGTTTAATCTATAGATGGGAATGCAGTGGATTTTTTTGCTCTGAGCACAGGGAGATTCTGACAGCTAGAACAATGAAGGGTGCAAACCCAGTCATTTTAGGAACTATCCATGACTTTTCATTAACCAACCGTCTGTGCCAAATGGAAGGCAAAACAGGCAAACTCAAATACAAAAAAAAAGAGGACACTTACTGCTGGTGGGTGACACAGATGCTAGATTTATTTAAAGCCTGGGACTAATAGCTACATTGAATGATATGCAGCTGATGTGAGTGATGTATGAACACAACCCAAGTTGGGAGATTTCACAAGAGAGTTTTCAAGGCGGAAATTGTTAAGAAGTGCCCTTTACACATCACCAGCTAAGTGCTGTGTATGTGCTGCTCTGAGCTACTGTGCCAGTTGGATGTCCGCCAGGCTTCTAATGCTTCTTTAAAAGGGATCACTTGCCATGTGGAGTTTTTGCTTTTTCTGTTATCCAAACAGACTCCCTTGAATGTTAATTTATTCCTGGATGCCAAGGACCCAGCTCTGCAAAAAGCCAAAAGTGGTGGAGTTCTGTGCCTGCTGGAGAGCCTGTCTTCATCCCTGCTCCATCAGGCTGGGGATGGAAGCATGCACCAGGGATGCTGGTTAGCTGCAACTGGGGAACAACCTGTCATTGGGATATAAATTGTCCAGCTACAAAGGCATTTTCTTATTCCAAAGTGCAATGCTGTGGCCTTGGCTAAAAAAGGAGGGCAATTTTTCTCTCCCATGGGAGGTGACAGCTGGAGAAGGCACAGATGAATATTTGGAAAGGGAAAAGCCTCTTGGGTTTTTGGAGCTTGGGCTACTATGAAGCACCCTAGTCCTTGGACAAAGCCTGCCAGGGGATAGCAGAGCAGCATTTAGAGTGTGGGTAGGTCAATGGGGGTGATCCAGCCCTTGTGGAATCAAAGCTAAAGCCACCAGGAACTTTCCTGTGCCATCAGCTTGCTGCTCCCACAGTGCCTGGGCACTGGATCCTTCAAAGACAGACTGGTTGATAATAATAAGGCTGTATGATGGAGCCATCAGATCTTCTTGCTATCTCTCTGAGTTCCACATCATTCATTTCAAGGTAGCCAAATAGAAGCTGATGGCCTCGGCCTGGGTTTAGACAGGACTGTTTGTCATCTCACTTCTCTATCTTTCAGGTGTTTGAAACATCTTTTGATGAAAGTATGCTGGGTTTTCCATCTGTGTGCATGCAGAAGGGATGCCACCACACTGTGGCTGCTGCTTATGGCAGTGTAAACTGCAAAGATCCTGGGCTGTGGGTGGCCAACCCCCAGGAAAAGCGGGATGCTTGGAGTTGCCCAGGGGCTGAAGAGGGGATGGGAGTAAAATATTGATGGAGACTAAGGCAAATGGAAAAAGGCAGAAACAAAGAAAGCGTTATGGAAGGCAAAGGCTCCTTGCTTGGTGACACTAGTGTGTAGGTGATCAGAGAGAGTGCATTTGGCATGTCCTATTGCCAGCCTCATGCCAGAACTGGCACCTTTTCTCTGGGCAAGAGCAGCAGGCTGGTGGGGGGAAAGCACGCTGTACCACACCCACACTTGGTGCAAGGTGTTGGAGCAATGGAGAAAGACCTTCTCCATATCTACCCATAGTTGTATAAGCTATTGGAAAGACAAAAGGCAGGAACTAGTGTCATCACTGGTTGGTGTGTGTTTTACAAGTTCTGAGATCCACACTGAAACTTCCCTGGTTTCACTGGAAGATAGCCAAATAGGTTCAAATTTAACTAAGTCTTCCTCCTTATCCTTTCATTTCTGTATCAACATTTTTTTGATGCTTAAAGAAAATGCATTTTTTTGTGTGTCTGTTTTTAACCAAGGAAAAAAGGGCAATTGTTCAGATTTTGATTAATTATTTAAAGTGCAATTTCTATTTAGAAACTGGCACTTTATCAAGTTAAACAACCCATTAAGCTCATAATCACACTCCATCTTGTGGGGCACAATGCTTCTTGCATCTTTTGAAATGAGTATTTTTGTCATCACTCAGCGTGCTCTGAGGTGAAATCAATCTTCCATTGTATTGTTTCATTTTCCTGCTGGCTGAAATAATATTTTCAATATCTTTTTCATTGTTTATTTGCACTCTTCACTTGACACATGACTTATGGAGGAAATCTGAAAACAAGTCACAAAACTTAGATCCCCATTAAGCTTCTAAAACTCCTTAAATATTCAGCTTAAATATTTTGCCATCAGTGTGCTTTGAATAATCGTTTTTCTACATTTAGCAGATACAATCAAATGTTGCTTCAAGGATTGCTGTGGTCTTGAGGCCGTCTTGGTGTTAGGTAATCAAAGACTCAAAAATATGTCTTCTGCAAAACAGCGGTGGTCAGCCCACAGAAAATCCCGCAGAGGCCAGAAGAAAGAACTGAATCATAGACTTGTGTAAGGACCTGGGATGCCAGAAGACATCTCAAACACTTGTTGGCAGGTAAGGAAGTGCTAGCGACACAACACTTGTTGCAGAAGTAAGCACTCCAGGCATGAGAACCAAAGCTGTGCCTTCCTGTGCCCAGGGGCTGTTTCTGCCGGGAGGGAAGCAGATGCTCCCCCACATCCCACATGCCAAGCAGGGATTGTCTCCACGTCCAATTGGGTGCTTGCTGCAGTGGTCTGTTTGGTAAGCCAGGGTATGCCTTTGTTAGAAGTGTGGTTGTTATTCAGCATCCTTACTGCATGTACAATAACAGTGATTTGAGCAGAATTCTTCTCCCCAGCCTTACATAAAGGAAAGTTTTCTTTTTTTAGTTACCTCTAAAAATAAATGAGGGAGGCTGCTCTTTCTTTGAATGGCATGCCTGCTTTCTCTGACAAGGCTGACTTAGAAATACATTGCATTTGTAGTCTGTGAGCTATGACAACATTTTAACCCCCTGTGTCTTATTGCAAATGTAATCTTTTTCCATGGGATGACTACAAGGTGTGGGTTATTTGTTTTAAGAGACCGGCAATGAATGCTTGCAGGTTAATCTTATGGCATGTTACTACCACTATAAAGGATAGTGACTGCAACAGCAAAGCCATCACTGCATTTTATGTTAGAAGTGAAGAGGTTTTATCAGCAGAGCAAGCAACTGAGCAAAATCCATTATTGTTTGTGGGTTAGAAGGCAGTTTGATATCTAGACATAAGAGAAATGTAACTTTAGATCATGTTTCTTGCTCTGTGCCTCAGAATTAGTGCCCAGCTTTTTCAAAGGTGATTCCTGACGTTGCTCACGATGCATTTTCCACAAGGACTCCTGGTGTTGTAAGTTGCATCCTTTCTATGCTCCAAAAGTCTAAGTGTTTTTTCAAAACAAACTTACTGAAATGCAGACTTTTTTAGTGAAGCATTTTTCATGCTGATTCCTTGTCTTGCCGCAGCCAGGGGGTTACCAAAAGCAGAGTTACATCAGCCGAGGTAACTGGCCTTCTGCTGCTCTGTCCCCATTCCTCAGCAGTGGCTTTACACTTGGCACAAGTTTTTGTTTTCTTCTTGGGTTTCTTGTTCTTCAGCACTAGTTTGTATGAGAAATCTGATCAGCTTTCACTTGCTTGTTGGTGTACACAAAATCCATTACAGAGCCAGTGTCCGTGAGGATTACTGTAACTACTGGCATTGCTTTTAAGTTTCTACCTAGCAGTGCTAAGCAGAGGACCTTCCTGCTTTGCCTCTCACAGCCCCATTTCCATGTTTTCGCACTGGCTTTTCATGAACATCTTTTTGACCTGATCATTATTACAGTGATCCACAAATCATCTCAGTGAGCAATGTGCAAGAAAGTGTGCTTTAAAAAATACCCATAGTACAGACAATCCTCCTGTACACCTGGTTACGTTTGGTTTCCTTCTGAAGTAGCTCCCAGTTCCCTGAACAGGAGGAATATTCATAGGTCTTGCTGTAACATGCTGGTTCTCAGAGACCTGAAATGTTGTTTCATTCTCATAATGTGAGGACAGCAAAATATCTTACACTACAGTCAAGCAATGCATCAGTGGGCTATTCCTTTTTGCAGAAAGGAGTATTGCTTATTGGTGAAATTTTCCCTCGTTGCAAACTTCCAGAAGACAGTTATGTCCTTGGTGAACATGAGCAATGCTCTGCTAAGTTTCCTGACTGGTTCAAAGTGAAGTACTTGCAGCATCCAGCCTAGAGGGCTTGGTACTAAACAGGAGGCTAACATGACTTAAAATACTAAAGGACTGAGGAAAAGAAAAGAAATAGGTAACATTTTCCTTGTTAACAACAATTATGTTTATCACAGTGAATCTTACCGTCTAGTAGGATGATCTTAAACTTTGAGGTGAGGTGAAGTGTGAGCAGTGTGTTCCCATAGGTGGGAAAACCAGGTTGGCATTGTTGAAGTAAAACCCACAGCAGATCATAGCGGGATAAAAAAATAGGAGAAAGCTTAAATATGTATTTGTCTTTTAAAGCACAGGCCAAGTAGCAGTGAGGAAAAACTTGGGCTATCATTTTAACACAGCATTTAGTCGTATATTAACTGCAATATACTCCTCTTCCAGTACCCAGCCTACAGGGAAGAATATTCTGCTCCTCTGGGAAGTACTTCTGTAAGTGAGAAAACAGGTAAGACGACATTTATTTACCCTCTATCAAAAGATTGCAATGCTAGCTAGATGAGGCAGGTGGAAGAGGACTGTCTAGAGCAATCGGATAGGACTCCAGGTGGGATGAGTGGGGGGTTATAAATAAACAAAATCAATGAATAAGTAGAGTTCTGACACTCATTCTCAACACTAAAATGGGCTGTGAATTGGGTATTAAAGCAGGAGATCTGTGTGCCCATAAACTGAGACTAGCTATGAAGAGAACTGTTTGCAGAGAAGTGCTTGCAGCCGTGATCCAGCTGTACATGGGAAGATTTTGTGATGCCTCCCCCACACTGTTACACCTGCTGTCCTGCTACCTGTGGACTTTTTCCAAGTAGATTTACTTCCTAAATAAAAAACAATGGACACTAAACATGAATTGCTGTACTAAAGTAATTTATTCGCTCCTGCTGTGTTTTACTATAGACCATGGATGCAAATACATTTGGAAAGCTTGACTGCCTCCTAAATCATGAAAATGAGGAAGTCTGTTGGAAGATAAATATTTCAGATTAATGCAGATTTTGTTATAATTTTTCAGCAATTCCAGACTGGTCATCGTTTTCCTTTATTTTCACTGGTACCAAAGCTGGGTGCTTCTACAGATAACTTATCTCAGCACTTATCCGGTCAGGGTTGGAAAGCACTCAAAGACTCTGCTTTCTCTTTGGCTCTGCAAACCCAGATCTAGACCATTCTAACATAGCAGATGCAAGTTCCTTCTTCATTGGAGGAAGGGACAACATAACCAGATCTTGCTTATCAGTGTGATTCAAGGACCCACCCTGCTGCACCTGTGTGTGGTGGAAGGCTTGATCACTTCAGCTGCACTCCTGCCTCCTAGCACAGTGTCCGCTTGCAAGAGAAACCACAGCCACGGTATGTAGCTGATGGTTTCTTAACATACCCCAGTGGTGTCCTCTGTAAAGGTATGCTGCTTTTTGAAACCTTTGTTGCTGCAATGGTGTGGATGTGTTATGATCACATACACTCCCTTGGATATGTGTCACAAGATGACTGTTGCCGATGATCAGAGGGCTGGAGCTCCTCTCCTATGAGGACAGACTGAAAGAGTTGGGGCTGTTCAGTATGGAGAAAAGAAGGCTCTGAGGTGACCTTATTGTGGCCTTCCAGTATCTGAAGGGGGCCTACAAGAAAGCTGGGGAGGGACTCTTTAGGATATCAGGTAGTGATAGGACTGGGGGGAATGGAACAAAGCTGGAAGTGGGGAGATTCAGACTGGATGTGAGGAAGTTCTTCACCATGAGAGTGGTGAGAGCCTGGAATGGGTTGTCCAGGGAGGTGGTTGAGGTCCCATCCCTGGAGGTGTTTAAGGCAGGGCTGGATGAGGCTCTGGCCAGGCTGATCTAGTGTGAGGTGTCCCTGCCCATGGCAGGGGGGTTGGAACTAGATGATCCTTGTGGTCCCTTCCAACCCTGACTGATTCTATGATTTATACGATTATATTTTAGACCTCATTAACCAACATAAGAGCATCTATGTGCTGTTTTCATCCTGTCAAATATTATTTGTAATAAATATCCTGGTAGTTTCACCCTGTGGGCTTTATTGACTAAAACAGCAATGAGGCAGTGCCCACATGCTTATCTGGTGGGTCTGCCAGTAGTGAGCAGGCTGGGTAGATACACCCCCTCCCAACCATCACTGCTCAGCATCTGTCAGATGAAAGAAAGCTCCATACAGAAGTCCCTGCTACCATCAATTCCAGTTAAAGCCCTCCCTTTTCCTGGTAAATCTGCAGCATCTTTTAAATCATACTCACAATGCAGCTCTATACATTGGTATTTTCTCATGCCAGCATTCTTAGCTTAAACAACAAAATGTGATACGTTTCAAGAGCCTGTTAGCAAAGCAAGAAAAACAGAGGTATCTGAGGGCACAGTTGGCTCCGTCACAGCTCCTGACTTCGGGTGCTGGGACTCAAATTTCCGTTCAGTAATGATCCACACTTACCTCAAAGTATGAAATGGTTAAGTGTGATACACTCAATCTACCCAATGTTCTCCATGCCACCAGAGTCCAGCTCTGGTGTGTGGTTTCTAGACAAATTCAGGAAAATAGGCAAGGCTTTTCTTACTCAGGGCAAACTGCTGTTGCCAGAAAAAGTCACCTTAAAACAGCTTTTGTCTTATATCCATCTCCAAGGAGTCTAAAGCCAGTGAGAAGAAACCCTAGGATGCAACAAGGCTCTAGGACAGACACAGCTGTTTTTGATGGATAGCTAGTGAGGCTGAATGCAGAGAAGCATCCCTGCCAGTTCAGGATAGAATTTTTTTTTTCCTGCTCCAAAAGAGCTATATTTCACACAGCATTTGCTGACATTTGTAAAACTAGAAAACAATCTAGTCAAAGAGGGTCAAAGAAAGAAGTTCCTGCTGGAGAAAGCTGTGTATACAGGGCTCCAGCTTTGCAAGGTGCCTGTGAGGGACCCAGCCTGTGACTGTAAAGCTGAAGAGGCAAGCTACTGGAGAGAGCATCCTCCCCTTTGTGCTGCTGCTGGTGATGCTCAGAGCAAGAGCACCTCCACCACATGTCACACTCCTACTTGGCCTGAGTGTTGGAGCAAGGAGCAGGAAGCTGAGGTTTGTTAAAGGACTCCCATAACTGTTGCACAAGCTGTTGCACCAGCCTATGATGCTCATTACCAAAGGCAGGCTGTGGGTGTCACATAAATAATAAGTCCTGCTGGAATAGCAGTTCAGTGGCCAGGCTAATTTCCACTATTTAGAAAAACAGAGTAGTGTGTATTTGAGGATTAGCACCACTGGTACCTGCCTAGAGGAGCAGATGGTTCCTGTCCTGTGTTTTGTTACTGCTGTCACAGATGGGGAGAACTTCTGTTTAAGGAAAGCCCTGATCAGTGTTATCTGCTGTGGCTTGGGATGAGGAAAGCAGCCAAAATGTCAGCTCTTCATAATCTCTCTCCAAGAGCCCATGACTACTGGCATGGATGGACCACTCTGGAAATGTTACCATTAGACAGGGCAAAGCTTGCAAGAGAAAAGGCTGTCACTAGTGTTCTGTGCAAGCTTTTTAGTCTCCTCTGATGTTTCACTACAGTTTGGGCAGATCTACAGACGGAGGGAGGTTTCTTAAAAGGTATTACCTTCTGCATTGACTCCCAGCCACGGTGCAGATTCCACGCTGTGGGGCAGAGCATGTTCTTGGCATGTTCATGCATGTTCTTGGCATGTCTTCATGGCACTGTTCTTGTTTGTTTCACCACAGCAGAGTCCAGCGGGACCCTGGCATCTGCTCCTCCAGCAATAGTCTCACATTGCCTCTGCTGCTGCTCAACCCACATCCAGAAGCACTCAGCATCCTCCCATGAGACCTGGCTGCAACACCTTGTGTTTGCCCTTATAATAACCCTCATGGTACATCCACCCTGAAGAATTATCTGTGCCCAGGCCCATACTTTGAAAATTCAGGTAAGCTAAGCTTCTGCACTGCAAAGAAACCTGTGGGTTTTATCAAAGCAGACTTCTATTGGAGTAGCCAAAATTGCTGTGAAGTGAGGTGGGCAAAAGGATTTTTTGATAAATTTCTGGGGTCCTTTCCATCTTGCTCCCTGGGACACTCTAAAAGCTTTGTCTTGGCACATCCTAAGTGCCCTTGGATGGTTTGGCAACCAGAGGAGCAACGACTTGTTTCTGTTCTGATAGCCCTGCCTTCCCTTACCAACTCTCAGCTTGAGCTTCTTTGCTGGCTGGCTGCATGTCCTGACACTCACTGAAGCTGTCATGTTGGCAGACAAATATTTCAGCAGCTGCAGTCTGACTCCAACTGCTCTTAAAATCCCATTTACAGGATTCTCTCTTCTTTGCAGGGACACAGTTGTAAGAAATGTGCTTAGCTGTTCAACAGTCTCTTCTGTCAGCTTTTGCAGGGAAACACGGCAGGAAAAGGGCAGCGTGGCCTGCAATCTTAAAATATTCTTATTTCTCTGTGCTTGCCATTGATTCTGCCACTCGATTTCCCAGTAAGTCTAAGCCTCAAAAATTTATAGGCAAAGGTCTTTCCTGCTCTGAAAAAGCTTCTTAAGAATACTGTAACTTGAAGAAACTTCTTTTTTTTTTTTTTTTATCATAGAGAAAATGTTCTGGAGATGATCACCAACATCAGCACTCTTCCAAAGGTCGCAAGCCAAAAATTGTTCAGGATTTATTTTGAGTTCTATTTATTTATAGCATCTGAATGCACAACCAAATCCTTGTTTGTATATAAAACTCACATACCAAAGCAATAAAAAAATTAAGTTTAAAAGACTTCAAGCAAATGGGCTTTGTTTCCATGAAAGTCTGTTAATGAGCAGAATATTGATGTTCACTTTATGAACGGGCCTTTTAACTTGGAAAGCTTGGTAACAGGATTTCTTTTTTAACTTTATTGTCCTAATGTGTAATTTACCTCTGCAGCATCTTCAGTTTTCAGATTCAACAGAGGCAGTGCCTGCTCTTGCCTGCTCGGGTTTCTTAAATGTCCCTGCCACTTAAACATAGCATTTTAAAGAATAACAGTCAGGTGATTCTCAGAAACATCTGTCTAAACACTGCTTTTGCTAGGTAGTCACTTAAGCTGTAGTTTTTCTTTGCAGAGAATGATAGCTGCACTCTGATGAGAAATGCACTTGATAATTTAATAGGCATTTCGTCTCTTTTTCTAACAAGCTGTGTTGATTTCCAAGTAGTCTGCTATTCACTAAGGGAGTAAAAAATGAACAAAATGAAGTAAAACATTAGAGGATCCATTAATATGAAGGATGGTTAATCTCAGCAAACTATAAATAAAGCTTGTAAGCTATTTGAATTATTAACATCTGAATGATAAAGAAACCTAGGAAATGCCAAGATAGTGTATGGGGGGAAATGACAGCTTTTTAAATTAAAAGGAATTGTTTTGAAATAACAGAAATAATCATTGACTTTTGAAGTAAGAAAAATGTTTCCTTGCTAGTATTTTTGTGTAGTAGAATACTTTCAAGGTCAAAATCAATATGTTTAATAATTTTTCAGGGCTCCAGTTTGTATGAATCAGTCCCAGACTGTGCTAGGCTTTTTGGCATTTTCAGTTCACAGAAGTTTTTGACTGTATGTGGTCCTAGAATATGGAAAATCTTAAACACAATATCATTGGGAAACCTTTTCCCACTCAACCCTGGTGCTTAATTTGATCAGTTTTGGCAGAACTGTGGGGCTCTAGCTGAGGGCAGTGACTTCTCAGCCTGGCAATAACCTTGAAGATTGTTTCAGCTGTCTTTTTTCCATTGTTAGCCCTTACACAGGTTGCATTTTATGGAAAACTGTGAGCCAGTTATGAAAATGAGTTAGGCAGTTCGAAAAAAATAGATTTTTATTTTTATTTATTTGAGAATGGTGTTAGAATATCTGTGCATGGCACAGCAAAGTTTGTTGGCAAATAGTCAGCCTTAGGCTGAAATCTGATCCCAAGGTGTGTCCTTTGGGCCATGGGAGAGCAGTGATGTTTTGCTGAGCTTGCAGCCCTGACCCTGGTGACTGCAGGGACACAACCACTGTGGATGCTTCATCCCTCCTCTCTGAAGAATATAGTGGCAAGCAGGAGTCACAAGGACCTGGGTGATCCCAGAGCTGCTTCCTTGGGTCACAGGAAGAGTAGCACAAATGGGGATAGATGAGCTTGTGCCCCTGCAAACAGTGGATACACAGGGTAAAGCTTCCCAAGAAGAGGGTGAAGATGCAGGCTCCCTGCCAGAGCAAAAAAGCTCAGCTAAAACATTATCACCATACTCCTTCTAATAGAAAATACTTCTTTTTGCACAAGACCAAATGATGGAGGAGATGGGAGGAAAACCAGGACACGAGCAGCCCGTGGGCAGAACCAGAAGCTGTAAGTAATAGCAGCATGCACCCATCCCTTGATTGCCCCCAGCAGTGCTGTTTTGTCTGGAAACTGCACAGGATCAGAGCCAGGTGTGTCATCTCCAGCTACTCGTGCTGTGGTATCCTCCTTTTCCTGGAGAAAATCCTGCGCAGAGCCTTGGCCATCCTCCTGAAGAGGGAGCGCCGTTGCCGTTTCCATTGCCATTTCTGTTGCCGTTGACCCTGAGCAATGCCTGTGGAAGAAGGAGAGCTGTAGGTGAGGGGCTGGCAGGTGATGGGTGAGTGGTGAGCTCCTGCCTGCCCCCTGCCTGCAGAGGATTTTCCCCAGGATGGGGCTTTTTCTGGCCTGGGTGCTGCTCTCCAAGGCAATCAGGCCACGTCTGCCCTCACCAGGGAGGTGCTCAGCTCAGGGGACTTACCTGGGTCCTCCTCTGGTGTGGCCCAGCAGCTGGAAGAGGTCTGTGCATCTCCTTTGTGCTGGGAGGCCAGCACCGGAAGAGTGAGAGCACCAAGCCCTGCAGCACAGACCCCAGGCACTGTGCATGGCTCTGGCTCATTGGGATGCCCGATGTCAGCCATGCACACACGGTTCTCCTGGTGCAGTGTCCAGCGTCTGGTGTCTGCTGGAGGCTTTTGAGGCAATGGAGAAGCCACTCTGTCCTTGTGTGTTGCTTGGGACACAGTGGTTGTGCTGGCCTCTCCTTGATGGTCTCCAGATGTGGATAAAGAAGCACTGTTTTCTCCATCCTCACGTTCCTCTGTGACAAGATGGGCTGTGGTGCTCTCACCCACTGGGCACTCGGTATCCTGAGGTGTTGTTGCTGCCACAGCTGCATCCAGGCTTTGGTCCAGATCTTGCTGTTCTGGTGGCAGCTGGTGACAGCCCTGCAAAAGAATCTCAACAGCCCTGCCTACCACCTCTGTCACGATGTAATGAGCTGTGTTGAGTAGAGGTGTGGTGCAGGCTGTAGGGCTGGGTGGGACAGATGCATGGCTTTCCATCTCTACTGCTGTGGCCAGCTCACTGAAGCCTGAAGAAGCAAATGCCTCCTCCTCCTTTTGTGCCTGGGGAGAGAGAGCATCTTCCACAGCAGCTCTGTCCAGGATTTCAGCTGGTGGCTCAGCATCTGTTGTTGCTGCCACAGCTGCATCTAGGCTTTGGTCCAGATCTTCTTGTTCTGTTGGCAGCTGGTGGCAGCCCTGCAACAGAATCTCAATAGCCCTGCCTACCACCTCTGTCACGATGTAATGAGCTGTGTTGAGTGGAGGCATGGTGCAGACTGTAGGGCTGGGTGGGACAGGAGCATGGCTTCCCATCTCTACTGCTGTGGCCTGCTCTCTGAAGCCTGGAGAAGCAGATGACTCCGCCTCCTCCTCTTGTGCCTGGGGAGAGAGAGCATCTTCCACAGCCGCTCTGTCTGGGGTAAGAGCTGGTGGCTCAGCATCTGTTGGATACACTGGTACAGGAGATGCGCTCTGCAGCCTACTGCTTGTGTCTCCTTCTGCCTCTAGCTGGATGACCGTTGCCTTTCCCCAGAGACAAAATACAGGAATTGCATCTGGGTGAGGAGGTAGATTGTGAAAGATGGTGGCAGCTATTGGTGGCCAAGCTGCTCCTCCTGACCAACGTGCTAATATTGGATGAGCTGCTAGCAGTGCTGCTTCCATCCTAGAGCGAGGTTGCTGCGGACGGGCAGTCTGCTTCTGTGTCACTGTGCTGTGGGTCCTGCATGTTCGTCTGATCATCTGTGAGAGAAGGAGAAGAGAGAGGCTGAGTGACTGTGGGCCTTGTCCTGACTCCCCCATGTCTAGGCTGGGAGAGCTCCTGTGGTTGGTTGGGCCCCCTGCCAGCCCCCAGGGCAAAACGGACCCTGCAGGCAGCTGCCACCCTGCTGCCAGAGCCAGCATGTGGGGAGAGGCCTGGGCCCCCCACAGCACAGAACCCCTGGAACACCCCCAGGTATTCCCAAGGCAGCCTGCTGGGCATGGCCCTGAAGGCTCAGTTTGTTAGGGGGCTGGGCTCGCCTGTCCCCTCCCACACCTCCCACCTGCCTCTTTTCAACTCCTGAACTCAGGAAAACTTTTTGGCCGTCTCCCTCAGGCTCCTTACCTGTGCACGACGCCTTCTAGCGGCCTTTAAGCGAAATGGGACGGGAAGCCGTGGCAGCCTGTGCCTGTCCCTGTCCCCACAGAGGGAGGAAGCCTTTCTCTGGCTCCGCTGCGGTGCTGTCCGTGGCTGCCGCCGGTAGCCTCTGGCGGTGTTGAAAGGCGTTTCACAGCGCCTGGCTGGTGCTGGCGCAGGAGGCAGGTCACGGAAGATCCTGGCAGCTACTGGTGGCCAAGCTGCCCCCCCTGGCCAAGCTGCTAATATTTGCCGAGCTAATCGTAGCGCTGCAGGTGCCTGTCGTGGTGCCGCTGCCTGCCTGCAGCGAGGCAGCCGCAGACGAGGTGTCTGATCCTTCATCACCCTGCCGCAGAGCCTGCACCTCAGTCTGGTTGGCTGAAAGAAGGCGAGGAGGGAGGCTGAGTTGACTGGGCCTTACCCCCACATCCCCATATCTGGCCTGGAAGAGCACCTGGGGTTAAGCTCTCCAGCTAGTTCCAAAGGTAGCAATCAGCACTGCAAGAAGCAGAGCCATACCATACTACACCACACCATGCCAACCCACCCCATCCCACATCCAACTATGGTGCTGGCTAGTGCAGTGTGGTGTGGTGCAGAGGTCACCTACCTGGCACTGTTTTGGTGACAGCATGACCCAGAGCAGGCTCAGCAGCAGCACCGGTATCAGGAACATCAACATCGGCACAGCCATGATGAAGATGTTGTAGTGCTCCATGGCACTGGCTCTGCTGTGGCTGCAGTGCTCTAGGTTAGTAAGCACAGGCCCACAATGTGGACCCACCAGTTACTTTGTGTGTCCTGGGTGACAGGACCCATAACACTGCTGTGATGTGGCAGCAGCCAAGGCTGCAGCATGTCAAGACAGTGCTAGACTGTGGTGCCCATTGCCTGCTCCAATGTGTCCCTGTAAGTCCTTTTATAGTCTGGCAGGCAGAGCTGATCTTTGTGACACACCCTCCTCCCCCCGCCCAAACTGTGATGTCCTAGGGCAGCTACGCCCTCCTGTGTGACATCTGTGACACCCTTGGGAAGGCAGCATCCATCTTTTGACATCCGGCAGCCCCCCACAATCTGCCAGTATGGAGTCACCATCTCTGGAAGTGTTCAAGAAATGTGTGAACATGGCAGTTTAGGACATGGTTTAATGGCTACAGTGGTCTTAGATTGGACTTGATGATCTTAGAGGTCTTTTCCAACTGAAGTAATTTTATGATTCTATCCATGGAAATGTCATTATCTCAAACCTTTGTAGATCCCAGGAGCCCCAAATCAGGCAAAGAGCAGGCAGCCTCCTTACCAAGATCAGGGGCCCAGCCAGACACAGAACAGGAATATTTGAGGTCTCTTTCCCAGTTCACTCAGTCATCTTCTTTTTATGTAAACACCTTAAAGTTTTTTCATGGGTTGTTTGAACCTTGTTGCCTCTCACTGGAGAGAGGTAACACCAGTTTTGCAGAGCAAACTGAATCACTTCTGTGACCAATCCTTCCCCAAGTGAGGAGACCAAGTTGCTGCAGCAAATAGGTGGTCATGGAGCAACACAACCTCCCAGCATCTCCTGACCCCTAGCTGTGCTTCCAGCTCTCATTCTTTTCCAGATCAAAATTTCCACTAACCTCAGTGTCCCAGACTGCTGGCCATGGGTTACAGTTTTTAAGGGAGAACTCTAGCCTAGTTCCTGACTGCAAAGACTGAACATAAAATTGTTACATTTGGATGCAAAAGGAAAATAATGATGAGGTCTATATAATCCATTGGATTACTAATGGAGATACAGAGTAGTGGCAGAAACAGTTTTTTCTCTTCTCTTCTTCTGTCATTTCTGCTTGTAACTTCTCTCTCTGTCTCTCTCTCTTCCATGGCCTTTCCAGAGGTATCTCTGTTTTGAGTACTGTGTGAGGTAAGGAGGAGCGAGGGAGTGGGGGAGGAGGTGAATGGGTCCCCTGGATCTGTCCAGCGGGGTCTTAGGACTTTCTGTGTTGTTTATAAATTGTAAAAAAAAAAAATAAAAAAAATGTATGTTGTACATATATTGTATATTTTGTACATATTCATTGCATGTCATTTTTCTAGATTTCAGTCTGCTTATAAATATAGCTTCCATTTGCTTCTGAGCTAGTCTGGTGATCTTATTTTTGGGGGTAGTTTCTCCAAACTGGCTGGGGGGGTAATTTCAACTCATGACACCACGTGAAGCCTTGCAAAAGAACTGGTTTAAATAAGCACACGATCTGACCTGCCAAAGGAGGAGAGATAATTAAGCACTAATTTGAGCAACATTTTTAAAAGCCATTATGGATTTTTACCTGTAGACCAGTAACTGCTTAAATGGATGACTTTAATGCAAGAGAGTGATGTGCATCCTTACCAGATGGGTAAAGTGCTCTCTATGGGTAGCTGTGTTTGGATGCTTTTTGGTTGTGTTTCTGAGAGTTAAAGGAACAACTGGCTCACCTAGACTGCTAGCTTTGGTTTGCATCACAGACATACTTTAATCAGGGCTAAATTGCTAACAGTGTTAATGGAACGTGAGGAATGCACATTTGTTTCACTTGTAAGCAATGTAACCAGCAGCAGCCAGAGTTGTCTCCCTGACCCATGGGTCTGGCCCTGCCAGGGCAGCTCACTAAAGGGATTGATTTGCCTTTTGGCCTCTTCAGCCCCAGAAATGTGAAGCAGGTATTTGTTTTGGAACATAAAACTTAGAGAGCTTCAAGTGTTTTCAAAGCTCAGATCAATGTATCCCCATTAGTCAGAAAAACCTTCCTTCCTCCTCTGAAATCATAAATCATCTCTTGGTCTCAGCTCTTGCAGAAGAGATTTCCACTGGTTAATTGTGTTGATTTTCAGTAGTTCACCCTCTAACTGCATGTCCAACAGGGAACTGCCTAGTTAATCTCTGCTATATTGCACATCCTGACCCCACTATATTACCTTAAAACATCAAAAACCCCATCAAGATTAGCAAAAATGTGGCTACATGCCTGGGAGCCCTGAGACCCATTACCTGTGGTGTGATTAACCACCTGATTTGTGCAGTACTAACAAGAGCACTCAAGGAAGGATTAGCATCCTAAGGAGAGCACAAGAACACCTTAAATCTTCCTTTTGGCTGATTGGCAGCCTACAGTATTATATACTAGCATAAGCTAAATCAAGGAATACAGATACAGAGGGCTACCTCTCGTCAGCTTCCACATGCATCCAGAAGTGAAACAATCCATTTTTGGATTGGAAAAATGCCTGAATTGAGACCAGCTTTGCCTTTAAAGACATATTATAGGTGCATATATGTGCCAGGTTATACCCAGCCCAGGAGGGGGTGGGCTGAAAAGAACATAGCCCCCAGGTGGACAAAGAAACCTGACCCAGGTGGGCAAAGAAACTTGGTCTCCCCTCCCAGGGGGAGGGGTCCCTGAGTCAAAGGATATTCCACTTCCCATCCACACCCTTTTTAAGGGGACACACTTCTCTTTCTCTCTTGCTCCTGCCTTCGCCTGCTAGACAGACCTCTTGCTGCTCCTGCTGTTGCTGCAACCATGTGGTGGGGCCTGTTCCAAACCCCTAAGGACTGCAGCTAAAGAGAATCCATATTGCAGTCAGGGAATCCTTTGTCAGCTGTGCTTGGGTTTGTATATGTTTTTATTTATCGTTTTTCCTTATACCTTTGTAACCTTCCTTTTACTCAAATGTCTTTTATATTTTGTTAAACCTACCTTTTTACTTCCAGATTGATTCAAGACTGTTTCTTCCGTAATTTACCTCTCTTTTCTCCTGCCTAATTTGCTTTCCCTACCAGGGAAAAAAAGGGAGAGAAGAGGCAAATCTGTTGCATTTGGGCTTTTGAATTCTGGGAAGGCTTAAACCACAATATTATATTAAGAGTTGCTGGCTTTTACATAGAACAAAACATAGCTGAATTATTTTCTAAATTGCAGATTTTGAGGCTGATAGTTATTCCATGAGTTATTCCATCCCTACTCCAGCCCTTTTTGGTAGAGATTATGTCATATGGAGGCTTTGAGATCATGGCCATGTATGAAGCAGGAAGGCAGGTACCTGGCCATGGGTTTTATACATGATATGTGTGCATTGAGCTGGACCTGGGGTTTGCAGTGACCTGTGCAGAGTCCTCCAAATGTGCTCTTATTGTGAAGGAGTGTGTGCATGTTGAGTTGCACACTTGGCAAACGTATGCAAGAGCATGTGATGTTTTCTCACTTGAAAAATCAGTCTTAGGTCAAGATCCACTGTGGAAATCACAAAGGAGAGTGATTAATTAGATCAAACAAGCAAGTATTGCTTAGGCATGGTGAGAGGTGCTATGCTGTATGCACAGAGGAAGAGCTGGGTTTATTGGGCAGCCTAAAATCTCTATCAGAAAGACTGAGGTGTTGTGAGACACAGATTTTCAAGCAAATGCTCAAGTATGACACTGGTGTTAACCTCTGTCAAGTCCCCATATGCATCCAAGTGGCCAGCTTTCTCTTTTTTTATTGCTAGCTGCATGACTCACCATTGCCAAGTTTAGCCTAATTGGGACCCAGGCATGGGTAAATGCATGAGCTTTCACACCTGCCCTGCCCACTGAGGACAGGAGTACTACTTGGTTCCATCTCTGTAGTGAGAGGTAGAGGCACAAGCTCTGTGAAGCCTTCCTGGTTATCTTCTTTTCTAATTTGTGTGCATGCGGAGTTCAGCTGCAAAGAGATAGATAACAAAGGTCTCATAGTTTAATTTGATATTGTCATCTAGAAGCAATGGGGTAGGTATCTTTATAAATATTTATGTTTTGACAATATAGAAAACAATTTAAAGTCAAAGAGAGGTCATTGACTTGCTTTTATTCTTGTTCTCGAATGACAAAATACAACTTATTAAACCCACAGTGTGTCAAGGTTGTCAGTAAGCACAGAAACGTGACATGTCTATCCTGCCTGACATGAAGGCTTTACTTTTGCATGCTCTGGATTCAGTTTGTTAAAACACAGCAGGCAGAATGAAAAGCAAATAAGAGCTCTGTGTTGGGTGTGTTGTGGCCATGCAGAGACATTCAGACAGAAACCAAAATCGAGGTGTGAATCGCTGAGCTCTAACTCAGTGTGTGAAGAAGCTGGTTGCCTTGCAGCAGGATGGTAGATGATGGAGGAGGTGAGTGAACATGATGAACAGGGCCAGCCATAGATTTGGTTGTAGAAAGTGTTTGCAAAGGCTAATCTCTGGAAGTAATTGGCATGATCAAATCCAGCTCTCAATTCATATACAGTCAGGCTGTTGCCTAGTATGTCATGTTCATCTCACTTAGCATCTAAAAAGCTAGCAGGAGTTTGTGCCAAGAATTTGAGATGATTCATTTGAGCTGTTTTGTTTGAAGAAGTTGGGCCCCTGATTGCACTGGTTGTTCTGAAGCTTTTCTCTCTTGTGCTGAGAACAAAGTATGTCAGAAGATATGGAGGGATTTGCCATATGCAAATAATGTCCTTCACGAAGTTTTCTCTTTGTTTGGGTAGCAGTTAAGAGTGCCCTCCATGCTTTTGCAAGACAAAAGGTGATACAACACATCTACCATACCAGAGATTGTTCTTAGCTATGGGCCTTGTCTAATTTGGCATTGCAGGGTGGTTGAGGTAAGAATGCAGCTTTGAGAATGGGCTGGGCTGGCCCTGCTCATGGCAGAATCACAGCTTCCTATATTTCAATGTTGTCCTGTGATTTTGTCCAGAAGAGTCCCTGGAGAAGAGTCTGACTCCATCTGGTTTTCCCTGTCTTGGTTTGTGTTAGAAATAATTCTGTACAGAGATTTACCTTTTCAGCTCAGTCTCTTCTAAGTAACTGCACTTTCTAAAGTTAATGTCATATTTTTGCAGACAGTGTCTGCTTCTATAAGGGATAACACTTGATGTTTATAGTTACTACTGAGGATCAGTATGCAGGAAGGCTCTTGCTTATATTTGCTCCTGTGGAGACCAAGGTCACTGGTAAATCTTGTTTCCCACATTGGGGATGCAGAAGTAAAATGTTGTACCTAAGGGGAGGAGTGGACAGGACAGGTGACCCTAAACTAATCAACAAGGGATTCCTTTCCATATATGTCATATTCAGTATAAATTTGAGGAATCACAAGGGTCAAGCCTCTTATTCAATGGCTGGTGAATTCTGTCTGTTTGCCCTTTGATCCCAATCTGTGTGTTCCTGAATCCCATTCCCTTCTGCCACAGCATCAGTGGTGACAGTGAGGTAATTGCTGTGTGTAAGGTTGAGCTCAAGATTGATTTTGTATATACTTGTGTATATTTATGGTTATTATTTTCATTGTAGCTGTTTTTAGTTTTGCAATCTGTAAAGTTTCCCTGCCTTATTTCTTTCTCTTCTCCTTTGGGAAGTGAGAGAGGTTAATAGAGAGCATCATTTAGGGACTGGACCAGTCCTAAACCCTTGACACCTCCATCAGATGCAAGATCCCTCTGGAGCCACCTTAAGAATGGATGTATTTTTGTCTTTTCCAGAACATGTATTTCAGCTATCAAACTTGCAAAAACACAAGATTGTGTTCATCTTTTTCTGCCACACCATATTTTTATTGGCCTCTTCTTGCCAGCTGTTGCTCTATTTGCCATCATTCTTTTCTGGAGGGTTCGACATTTTTCCCAGATTACTGTCAGCCTCCTTTGCCCTTCATCCTCCTCTTTCCTGAGGCGTGCTGGCTCCTGGGCTGAAAGGTAGTCGTGGTTTGGTGGCCTGTCTCCTATTAGGTACCCAGAGAGTGGCTGAACCTTGGGCCAGGGATTGAGTCTTGCTTCTGAGCAGCAGAAGGAAATAAATCTGACTTTCCATAGTATGTGTGTTCAGTATGACAGCAGCCACAGAGCTGCAAAGAGGTACCCAGGAGAAAAGTGAAATGTGTGGACCTTTTTTGCCCTGTCTTCTAATAGATGGAGATGTTCTTCATTTAGCATGAACTGCTAAGCTTCTAGACCATAAATGAGAAATAGTTTAAATATTAATGTGACTGTTTTAAACCAAGCACAGTCAGCATTGCAGCTCTGCTTCTTCTGAGAGCTCAGTGTGGAGCTAGCACTCATAGAGCTTCATTATTCCTGGTAACGGTTCAAAGTAGATGTTGGTGCTTGAAAAAAAGTCAAGGAAAATGAGGCCAAGGCAGGCTTCTAAGTGGTACCAAAGCCTTGCTCTAAATGTTGTTAAATGTACTTACTGTGAGTTGTGGCTCATTGCTCTGCCCTGTACTGGGGGCTGGCAGGCTCTGCTGAGCAGGACAAGCTCCTTCCAGGCTGAACCTCTGCAAGCATATGGGGCAGGATAGGTTGGGGACCAGCTGGACATCTCCTCCAGTTTCCATAACCAAACCTACTTCTCCTCTGCTCTCAAATAAACAGAGTGCTGGTTCACAGTTGTGTCCTCCACAGCAATTTCTCATGCTAGGGTCAGAGAGAGAAAGTAGGCAGAGGCTCAGGGCTTCACAGCCACATTCCTTTAGAGCTACAGAGTCTTTCATTTAGACAATCTGAAACCAAAAGTAAACAGGTTTTGTCCTTTCATATCTTTGTAGCTCTGTTTATTATTTCCTCCCCTTCCCCCCCTTCCAGGCAATCATGCTTTCTTGAAGAAAATATTGGTGTTTACATGTAATAAACTTCCATCAAAGGTCTGAAATAGATGTGTCTGTCCAGAAAGTCACATTATTTCTATAATTCCTGCTTGTGACTGGCATTTAGGGAGCAGTTGTTTGCCAGTAGAGTAACCCCTTTTTCGCAGTGAATAAAGCAGTATTGTGAAGAATAAAAATCCCCCAAATTCATGTTTTTCTGTTTATCTTTTTACTGACACACTTGTTTTTAAGGAGTTGGCACACTGTATTTGTTGGGCAAAGCAGTGACATTGCAAGTTATGTAGAGTAAGTAGGAAATGAAGCTCTAAGTCCCAGGGAAACTGGCAAAGTTTGAATATATGTTGTGAAGTGTTTGGAAACCCATGATGTTTCACAAACGTTATCCAGGAAGATTTCAGTTTAGAAGGGATCCACTTTTTGCTAGGCACATCTGTCAAAGCCACTCACTCTTACCCAATTGAAGCTATGTGCTTCAATCACAGCTGCATGAAGCCACCATAAGGTTTTTTGGTGTAATGAGTGGGTGGGAGTCTTCATAATGCAAACTTGTGACTGTAAAGTCTTCAGTCCTCTCTTGTAAATGTGGTGTGTGCAGCCACTTGGATTGGTCTGGATGAATCCCTCTCTATTTTCTGGAGCTATTCTGATTTTTCTTCTGTCTTGGGAATTTTGTAATAACCTGAAATGTTTCTCCATGATCCTGCACTGTCAAGCACACTGATCTGCATTTGTAAGTCTAAAATATCCTGTAGATCTGTGTTTATATTTCCTTGTGAGAAAGGAAAGGATGGAACCCTGAATACTCTCTTACCATTTTTGTAGCTGTTACAACCAAGAAGAATTAGATTTTACCCATTTAGCAACCCTGACCTTTTCAGTCTCAAGTACTTCTACTGAATTTCATCTGAGCTAGCAACTTTTCCTCCAGCACCCAGAAAAAAAAAAACCAACTCTGCCCTACAAATAACTTTCACAAATGCAAAAATCTGTCACTAATCAGAGAGGATAAATGTCTGACATTTGGCATTCACTAAGCCAGTGGCTTTCCACTGCTAAGGATGCCTGGAGAGGAAGTTAGGTGGTATTTGCAACCAGCCTCTTCCACCACGGGGATGTCTGGGGCAGAGAGGTGATCTGATCAGCAGAGGCTGAGCAGTGCTTAATTTATTGCTACTGATCTTCCAGCAGAAACACCAGACACTGTGGTCAGGCACTTGGCTGTTCAACCAAGATAAAGGTGCCTACTTCCAATTTCATTTGCTAAATAACATGGCTGCTATGGAGCTCATTGTGGTGCAGCAAATCACCACCACACAGGACTAAGGGAAGGAGAAGATCTTGGGTTTCAGAGGCTTGCCTGGGTGACTGGACATGCCTCAACTTGCAGTCTGGTCTGGGAGAAAGATGTTTTCCTGCAGAGCTGGGAAGTGGATTAAAGAGAGAGAGAGAGAAAGAGGAAGCTGAGGCAGTGTTTGCCTGGTGGGCAGTCACTCTGGTAGGAGAGCTAAAGGTAGCAGAGGCACTCCTCTGTCCTAAGCATCCTGGAATGCTCCATGTTTGTTTTTGTGATTTTTGTAGCCTTATGCAAAAAAAAAAAAGACTAGTTATTGTGAGAAGTGTGGCATATGTTCTTGCATATGGCTGAAACATCTGCAGACATACCCAGGGATTGGATATATGTTATGAGATTGTTACAAATCTAGCAGTGAAGGAATTATCTTTTGGATTTAATTTAATTTTTTTTTTATGCCTTTCTAATCTCTAAGGCTCTTTGAAGGAAGTCAGCCTCCTGGCTTTGTCTTCATTAAATTTTATGAAGCCTGCAGGGACTGGTGCATGTAGAAGGTACTGACAGTTGTTTGTCTAGGAGCTATCCAGCCATTCCTGGGGATGTCTGAAGGCTGACTGAGTTGTCTAAAGCTCTTCTATAAACTGCTGCTACCAGAACAGTAGTAAACAGCAGAAGAGTGAAACAAATTTGAACTAAAGTTATTTGAGCAATCTAAGCAGATGGTTTTACATCTTCTGTCATCCTTTTTGTACCTGGCTGATTCCTGTGACTTGTAAATGTAGTACAGTATAAAGAAACATCAATGTACTGTACTGTGCATCCAGTGATGACATTGTTAAGGTAAAGGTTTTAATAAGGTTACAAAAATGAGCTGAACAACAAAAAAAACCAGTTACCGTCATAATAGTTCTGATGAAATGGGATCTAGAATACTGCTTCTCATGCTTAAATCACAGAACATTGTGGGCTGGAAGGGACCTTGAAAGATCATCTAGTCCAACCCCCCTGCCAGAGCAGGATCACCTGTATCAGATCACACAGGAATGGATCCAGGCAGGTTTTGAATATCCCCAGAGAGGGAGACTTCACAGCCCTCCTGGGCAGCCTGTTCCAGTGTTCTGTCACCTTCACAGAGAAAAATTTTTTCCTCATGTTTCCACGGAACTTCCTATTTCTCAACTCTTCTACTCATTGCTCCTTGTCCTGTCATTGGGCATCACTGAGAGGAACCTGACTCCATCCTCTTGGCACTCACCCTTTACATGTTTATAAACATCAGTGAGGTCACCTCTTAGTCTCCCCCTCTCCAAGCTAAAGAGCCCCAGCTCCCTCAGTCTTTCCTCGTAAGGGAGCAGTTCCACTCCCTTAATCATTTTTGTGGCTCTGCACTGGACTCTTTCAGGCAGTTCCTTGTCCTTCTGGAACTGAGGGGCCCAGAACTGGACACGATATTCCAGATGTGGCCTCACCAGGGCAGAGTAGAGGGGGAGGAGAACCTCTCTTGATCTACTAACCACACCCCTTTTAATACACCCCAGAATGGCATTGGCCTTCTTGGCCACAAGAGCACATTGCTGGCTCATGGTCAACCTTCCATCCACTAGGACCTTCAGGTCCTTTTCCCCTTCACTGCTCTCCAACAGCCCAGCTGCCTGGTTAACCCAAAACATCCAGAAGCAGTGGCCACAGGAGATCTGTTTGTCATATAGAGAAATCCTCAAGTTTTCCCCAGGGTTAGGATCTTTCTCAAGGAGTTCATAAAACTCTGATTCCATGTTGTGCTCATACAGCAGCTAGAGCAAGGGAATCTCCCACCCTGGCAAAAGTTGTTTGACAGAAAGGGTTAGGGAGAATGCCACACGTAAGTGACTAAAGGGATGTTTGCTTAGTTCCCCACTGAGCTAAGGTGGGCAGCTCTTGAGAAGCCCCATCATGGGGGCCTGAAGCATGAAGTGCTGCTTCTCCTAGGCACATGGAGATGCAAAAAGATCCACCTTGCTGAGTTACACTTGTGTGTAAAATTCTCAATCGCATGTAAATTCCCCCAAACCTTCAAGCAGATGGTTTTTCAGGCAGATGGCGGAGGTGGGTAGGAGGTGACGAGATGGAAAATCATCTGACAAAACAAACACAGGGACTGATTGAACTAGTCCATAAATAAAAATGTATTCCCAACAGCATTCTACATGCCTCTTATCATCCTACAGAGAGTGGACTACTGGTAGGTTAAAGCAGATGGGAGGTAGGGGAAAGTGAGTCATCGGGATTTTGTTCATGACTCCTGTTCTTTGCTCCCGAACGGGAAACTTCTTTACCCACATCCTCCCGTCTCCCCACAAGAAAAAAGGAGATAATTGTCATGGGTCAAATAGGAACATCTAATGGTTGATGTTTTCAGGGTGCTTTCAGGCTGCAGGTGCTGAGAACTGGCATCATCATAAATTGCAGGTCAGAGCGGGTGATGTTCTTGTACTCTGGCTGGATTTCCTCTTCCCTTTCTAGTTGAATAGCATGTGTGTAAAGACCTCAGTGGGGCATATAGCTTGTAATACCATTGTAAATAGGAAGCTATAGCATAAAGGAGGATCTCCTTGTGTTTCAGATGTAAAGGTTGGTGTATTTTGTTTGCATTTCAGCCACTCTGAGATCACAGACAGGAAAGCAATGGTAGGAGATGGGGTTATTTGCTCCTGCTCACAAGCAGGCAAAAAGTCAATTTGCCTCTGGTGGTACCCAAAGGCAAAAGGATGTTTCTGCTTGGTGCCTGCCACCAGCCCTTGGTGAAGTAGGCTGCTGAGGTCACCTTCTTTGCAGCAGTGTTACAAGTCTCTAAGGCATGTTTGGTGTAGTGTTTTAATGCTCCATCAGAATTCCTCAGCATCACACTTGATGGGGAAATGATCAAACGTTTTTCAGCATATCAAAGAGTTGACTGCCCATAGAGGCATTGCTCACAAAACTCTCCAACTAACCAGATTGTTTCAAGACAGCTATAATTAGGTATAATAACTGCAATCATAATTCAAACTTCTCATACTAGGAATGTTAGTTTCTTAATTCAGTATTAAAATGGTCTGTTTCAATATTGAATCAATACTTCAGAGAAATCAATGAAAACCAAATTGCAAAACTCTGGACAGTTGTGGATAATCTTCAGTGAAAAGCATTGAAAAAGTGAGAGAGAAAAAAAGCCCAGGCTGAAGCCCTGTGCTTCAAAATAACACAAGGTAAGAAATAATGACTCATCAGTTTATTCAGAGTTGCTTGCAAGCTGCTATTATGTGTCAGAGATAAGAGAACATATGATTCAGACAGAAGGTTTCTTGGATGGCAGAAATTCCTAGATACTACTTGAATTATTGTGTGCCAATAACTCAGCATTTGTGGAAGGTGTCATCTAATTAAACTAGAATTTTTAAGTACCAGGCAGCATGAAGACCAGTAATAAGAGAGCAAGATCTGTCTGTATTACAGATGGGATGTGCAACTCAAATAGTATGGCTTTAGGCAATATTTAATTGAGTAGTCAAATTATCTTCTCCAGACAGGAAAATAAATTACTACTTATCTCTTCAATTTATATTAGCTTCTCCACATTCTGTTTCCTGAGGGAGTAGTGAGGGAATATGGGACATCCCCAAGTATGCCCAGGATGATTTATTCTCCCCAGGCATTGTAACTCCCTTTTCAAGGCTTATACACATGTGGAAGTTGGTGTGTACATAGCAGTGCTAATCACTGTGGTGGGATCATAGATATCCAACTATGTACTTACATTTGTGTGGCTTTATTTTTTTACTTATTTATTTAAAATTCAAGAGAGAGAATTGCTGGTTCAGCATCCTGCTGCCAAATCCAAAGTATGTGTCCTGCTGGGGCCATGTGTTTTGCCCAAGAAGCTTTTCCAAGCTCTGGAACGACCTGAAAATCTTCCCTTTAAGCCACAGTTTTTTGTAGCATAGGATTATTTGGGGAAATCATGTCAAATTTCAGATAGTTCTTCCTCAGGTTGTGCAAACTCAGCCAAATAAGGTGAAATGCACATACTCTTTATGGTGCACATAAGTAGAATTTAAAATATTGGAAATTTTCAGTTAATTAAGTATTGGATTCATATGATAGCAGATCTCCAGGCTAGATGAACTTCTTCCACAGTCAGGTGTCTGCATGCAAGCTTAGCCATGTTGAGAGTGTCTTAGATTTTGTGTTTCATGCTGGATACAGGAGCACAGCTGGTATTTGGTCTGGCATGAAATCTTCTACCACAAAGTCACTCCTTGGAAAGTCTCATTCAAATCCAATTTGGCAGGTTGGGTAGGTACCAGGCTACTGGTTTGTTCTGCATCTGTGAAGACTGACAAGTGCTGAATATTCGTGAAGGTAGTAACAGGCCTATGTGCATGGCAGGCTGCTGGATTCACTCTGCCCAATTCCAAAAAAAGTCACAATTTATTTTCCAGTTGGCCACTTCCCAGCCATGGGTCTCAGCCATGGGCCAGATGAGATAACTGTGTTCTCCTTGTGCAGCCTGAATCCTGCCAAAATTCTGGTGAGGAGGGTGAGGTAGCCTTTAAAGTGCTCTGAGAGGAAAGACTTTATATTAGTGCAGAATGATCCTGTTGTTCTTGGAGTATTATTGCATCTGAGAGTAACTTACAAGACTCGAGAAAATGTGTGTGGTGGTTGTTTGTTTGTGTTCTTTTAAACTGCAGGTGATTTATTTCCCTCCTTGGTAGGAGTCTTTTCCAACAACGTTGTTAAGCGATTGCTTTAATGAGCGTGGATGCTTTTGTTGTATTACCCAGAAACTCCACGGGCTGCAGAAGATGATGTGTTCAGGGGAAAATGCTAACTGGGAAAGCAGACAGTGCAAAGCTGACATCTCTGAAATGTTTCTCTCTAGAGACACTTGGTGGAGAGGGCTTCCAGGCTGTTGAAATGCAGCATGTTTGGCGTGAGGCCAAGAAAACTCCTCTGATTGAGCTGAGTTTTCATCTGTGCCAATTGTTTTAGTGACCACAGCTACAAGCTCAGCAACAGCTGAGCTGCTTCCTGTTTGCCCAGAGGTGTTTTATGGTTAGAGAGAGGTCTGTAGAAAGGGGAAAGGAAAATCCACTTATCCACAGAAAGGTCTGGGCTCTGGGTTTGATGAGAATCCCAGAGGACACTTGAATGCTGTAGGAGAATACTCTTCTCTCCCACTTTGGCAACCTGTTTTTCTGCCTTTGACCTTGACTTGCTTTCTTTTAACCAGACCTCAACAGCTCTGTGATCTCTCCTGTGAGGAAGAGGAGGAGGTTTGCTTCACTTTGCTCAGTTCTTCTTTCATTGCCCAGCAGATACTTAATAGAAGTGGATCAGACTGGCCATGACCAACTCTCTGACCTGGGACCCCTGCATAGGAAGGGGCAAGAAAATGGCCTGTTCAAATGATGTATTTCAGGCCACTGGCTTTATCGTCCTTTCTGAACCCAACTGTAAGGGCATAGCTCCCTGTGAAATGATTTGTTCATCTGCTCTGCCAGCACCAGTATGTACAGAGTTGGGAGTTAGCCCATCCAGTTCCAATGGAAAGGATGTATGTTCCTACAATGGCAATTTCGTTCTTAAAATCAGTGAGCATAGATGCTCACTGATACCCACTTAATCCATCTACTTCCCATCAGCTGAGGGATTGACCCATCTCTGAACTCAAAAAAAGCCAACTAAATAAAAGTGGTGTGCCTTTTTAGCAGATCCACATCCAGCACATTGCTTCTCAGTGCCTGCTCCTCAGTGTTCCAAATGCGGTTTTTGCACTGTAACTAGACATTGTGCTGTCTTACACTTCATGTGAGAATGAGTGTACTGCTGAAATTCACACCCCTCCCCTTACACAGTGGCACTCCAAAGAAGTCCATGGAGTGACACAAGTGATTTTTATTACGTTGTAGGACTGTATTTTATGCCCTGAAGGATCACTTACTTTGCATAAAGTGTTTGACATTTTTACAGACAAGGCTATAACTGTGTTATTTCATATGAGGAAGAATTTATTAACCCTAGATCTGGATCTCCTTTTTGTTAGGCAAATGACTAATAGCAACCCTGCTTCATTACCAGCTCAGTGTTTGGACCAGGGCTGTTAAATCCCCCTTCCCCTCAGTCAGTATCTCTCAGACTGCCACATTAAGCTGCAGCCTAATCAAAATTCATAAAACCAGCCCAGGCTCGTACTGGGATACAAGACTGCAAAATTAGAACTGAGCTGCAGAACATGAGGCTTCTTTGCCTATTGTGAGAGGAACAAGCTGAGGTCTTCTAGGGCATTGTGTCTTCAATGAGGCATGACACCACCTTGATTACGAAAAATTTCACTATCACCATATAGTGGGGGGTTGGGGGAAGTAAAGCTTCATTTATGTCACTGCTGTGGTCATATTACACATGGGGCAGAATCATCCTGCTTTTTGTATTTTCAGGAGTGGTTTCCACTGCACACCATCAAGATGTGCAATCTTTCTCTCAAACACTGCTACTCCTTGCTCTGAAGGTGGCTACAGAGGAGGGTTGGGGTGCACAAGACACCTGGCAGGGCTGTTGGGACACGCCTGAGAAGACCTCAAGTGATGTTTAGACCTTTACACTTGTAAGACAAATCTTGGTTCTCTGAAAAATCTTTCAGTGGGTTGGTATGCTAGAAGTTTGAAAGCAATGAAGACTTCTTCTTACACAAAGTCAATAGAGCAGTATAGTACGTAAGAGAGTAGCCATCCCAGACTTACCTATTGCTGGATATCTGGGGGCAGCCCCCTGGGAGGGAGATGTGAATTTGAACTTTTACTATGTATCTTAGGAGAAAAACACATTTCTCCTCAGTCTAGGATGATCACCTATCCACTGAAACTGGGTAAATGTCTGGGAAGGGTAGCTGCTTCTCTGGATTCTGTATGCTCTGAAAGTAGCAGCTGAATCAGGTCCTGTAGGTGAGAAAAGTAGAGGAAGACCTTATCTGTAGATGTGATTTTGTGTGGGCTAAGCACCAACTGTTCAGCATCTTTTGTGGATAGATCCAGCTCAACTGATCTGAAGTGGCATGTGCTGAGTGAAAAAATACATATCTGAGGGAGTATCTGGATATAATTTTATGGTAGGGAGAAGAAAAAGGCATTCCTGTGAATTTTGTTTTATTTGCAGGTGAAAGTTATCAGTGCTCTTCCCAGAGCAATTCCAGGAGCTGTAATTATGCTGTTGTGTATCAAAGGAGAGGTGTGTTTACACCTGACCTGGTCTCTGGGGAGATTAGATGCTCTGTCTTGGGAAACTGTCACCTTCAGGCTGGCTGCACTCACACAGCTATTGCAGAGCACAAATTTCCCTTGCAGTGTGGTTGTGGTGGCCTGTCGATATTCACCCAAGGCAGCAGCAGTCTTTTCTGCTTTCATGGCTTCTGTGGACTTTCATGGACTCCAGCTTGACAAACAGTCCTAATGCTAACGGGATAGATTCTTCAGAGCTCAGTCTGTGATTTCCGTTACAGTGTTAACTTCAAAACAGCATATTCCATGAAAACCTGGAGATGATAATTTAGATACAGGATAATGACCTGTACTACACTCTAGAATGGATGTGAGCATCAACAGCAGCTGCTCTTCCTGAACTTGTGTGCAGCCTTTCATTAGCATTCCCAGGCCTGCCCCAGGTCTGCTGCAGAAATGGTTGCACAAAGCACCGGAGGTCCCAGTGTGGGGACAGCTGTGTGCTGCATGCCTGGGGCTCTGCTTGCAGCTGAGTCCTCACAGCTACTGGCAGGATTTGAGCCTGTGTTTCACCACCTGATGGTTCACAGGTGAGCAAAGCAGGTAAGAGCAATAGAACTACAGAGCCTGTAGAAGAAAAGTGGATACTGTATTTTTAAATGCTCATAATGTTTTATATTGTATTGATCAATATTCTAAACAGTGATAAAGCTAGCATTTTCCCCCATTAACAGCCAGTAATAAACTTCTTTGATTAGGGCCCAACCATGTTTCCTTCTTCACTGAAATAATTTCAGAAAAGGTCAGTCTTCTTCAAGAAAGAGCCTTAAAACCATGTTTTTAATGAAGCACAGTTAAATAACCCCTTGCAGACCCAACCTTCCCTCATGCCCAGAGCTGCTGGAATGGCTGGGCATTCATGACATCCCAAGCCTGATGTGGGGGGTGGATGCACAGTGGTGCTGGACAGGAGAACCTCACATCTCGGCTGCGCTTCCCTGGACGGCCATGAAGGCCGGTGGGCGGGGGTGGGTGGGTGTGTGCCGGGGGCTTCCTCGGCTGCCGGCGCTGATTCCCTGCCTAGCAGCACCATCTACAGGCGCCTGCCCTGGACAGCTCCCGGCGGACAACCCAGAGCTCTGCAGCTCCTGGGCTCTGCCCTCCGGCTGCTCCTGGCAGGGAGGTGCCGTGACTGTAGTGTGTGCTGGCTCTGGGCTGAGTTAAGCCCTGTTCACTGGCAGGCAGAGGTGAAAGATTTCAGAGTCATAGAATTTGGGGTTGGAAGGGCCTTTTAAGGGTCCTAAAATCATAGAATCGTTCTGGTTGGACGGAAAAGACCTTTAAGACTGAGTTTAGCCATTATCTAGGTCTACCAAGTCTGGTGCATTCACTCATTGTAGTCCAACCCCTGCAGTGAGAGCAGGGGCATTTCAGCTAGATCCAACCTGAGCTTGATCATTTCCAGGGATGGGGTTTGAACCACCAGACTGGGCAACCTGTGCCAGTGTTTCACCACCCTCATTGTAAAAAAATTCTTCCTTATATCTACTCTAAATCTTTTTTAGTCTAGTTTAAATCTAGTTTAGTCTAAATCTTTTTTAATCTAGTTTAACACTATCATCCCTTGTACTATCACAACGGGCCCTGCTAAAAAGATTGTCCCCTGTGGCATTTGCCTTTATAGAAGTAAACCCTTAAAGTGTGTAGGTATCTAAATGTCTACCATAGTGCTGGGGAAGTCAAACCGCAGGCAAACTGCTCCAGGCTTGCTGGAGAGGCTGGTGAGTGATACTATAATCAAACACCAATTGCCTTTAATTAAGTGGAAGACCAGCTTCAGGCAGGGTATCTGCTGGCCCTATCTTGTACATATTCAAGAGAGGATCAGCAGCCACTCTTATCCATGCATGTAAAGTTAAGCCTCAGAGATCAGAGTTGGCTAGTTAGTTCCCAGGGGGAAAATGGTAGTTTTGCCAAAAGCTGTGAAAGGGACATCCTATCCCTTAATTGAGTTTAGTGATAACCAAAGTTATATCACACTTAACCATTTTTCAATATATCAGGTTAATTTTGAATGGGACCTTCTAAGCTGAAGAAGAATTGGCCAGAAAAGGAGACTTGGGTTTTTTTTTTTTTTTTCCTCTGCATGTAACGTCACCATGTCTTAACGTGAGATTTCATTAAAGGCCAAATTCCTGCTAGCTTCAGCAGAAAGAGTAAAAAGCAAGGTAAACACCTCCCTGCAAGAAAGAGATAGAGAAGTTCAATGAGATGTGAATATTATTTATGTAGAATAGAATCGACATATCACTGGCAGGCATCAGGGAAACAGAAGCACCCATCACCTAGCACAGAACTACTGCTCACATTTCCTTGTCCTGTATGTGGCATACTCAGGTGTCTGTCACTGGCTGCAGCCTTGAAGCATAACCTGCACATGGCAAAGCTTCTTGTATTTTATATTTCCTAACTTGTTTAATTACTAGCTTCATTATGCTCTGTAATTTTTACCATGAGGGGATGACAGAGCAGAGACATTTCAGGCAGCACCAATTAATCAATATTGTGGGGCTACTTCTACTACTGAAGAAGTCAGTCCAGTTGTGGATGAAGGAGGAAAAGGAGGAGCAATCTTTTGGTGCTCTGTTGAAAGATCTGAGAGAGGGAAAGGGCTGTTTTCTCATTTTCAGATGGGTAACAGAAGTGTGCATCTATATGGGGAGGGAAGTCATGGGGCAGATACATGAGGTAATGGAAAGTTATGACAACGAAAAGCAAAGAGAATCTTGCCCAGACTTCTGCATCTCAGGGTTCTCCAAGACTCCCTGTTCTTCATCAGCTTCTCAAAAAAACACAAGTCCCTGCACGTAAACCAATTACAGAGGCAGCACTGATGTGTTTGCCTGTGTGCTGAGAAGACTAGAGGTGATGAGAAGTCTTCACTTGGAGAGGTCATCACATCAAACAGAATGGTTGAGCAACAGCAGCTTCTGCAACACACAGGCTGCTTTGCCTGCTTCGTGTCTCCCTGTGACTGCATTCTGCCTAGCAGAATGTGGGACTGCATTCTGTCTAGCCAGAGCCTGTGGAACAAGGTCCTTCACTACATGCTAGAGAGCTGCTCCAATGCTCTCTATCTGCCCTTGTGACTACCAAAGGGTCTCCAGCAGCAGACTTGGAGTGTTTTGTCCTTTCTTTGTTAGCTTACATAGAAAATCAGGGAAAATGAAGTCTAACTCCTCTGTGAGCTTCATCTGTTTTCCCACGTGGGATTTAAAGGATGTAGTATGGCACTAGTGAGGTGTCAGTGGAGCTGCAGATGGGGTTTCCACAAGCCCAGGGAAGGCGTTGCTGGTTCTGGTGAGCCGGGAAAGTAATGACTTTCTTGCATCTTTTTGTTATCTCCAGAGGTGAAAAAGCTTCATAGCTTTCATATTCTATCTTTTTCCTGTGGTTAAAATGCAAACAGACATGTATTTGTGTTTTAAAAGTGCAAGAATGAGCCACCCTTCTAGATATTTGACTACATACTGTGCAGTAGCTGCTGCAGAGTGACACATGCTGCATTTGCCCACACACCTAAAGCAACTGTGCTTTAGGTAAAGCAAAGTGTTTTGCTGGAGGGCCCTGGGATGGGAGAGAGGACGCATTGTTCATTCGCCCTGTGGCATCTCCTGGTGATTTGCTCCTCCTTGTGTGCCTGGCAGGAAAGCCGAGTAGAGAGAGAAGCCTGGTTTGCACCTTTCCATTCTTCTTGATGAAGAAACTATATATTCTGGCACTCAGAAAATTAAATTCAGATATTCATGGTCTCCTTTGAGCAGCTGAAAGCCCAGCTCTGGCTGTATTCGTGTATTCTGGCTGTATCTTTTGGGTGAGTACTAGATCCAAACAACCCCTGTCAGTGTAATTGACCTTGGAGATTTTTATGAGTTAATTAATGCAAAGGACAGGATAGCTGCTATGGGAATGCTGAGGACATCTGTAGTCTGTTTTCTTTGGTGGAACATTGTAGCAGTGTCTTTCAGACTAGTGCTAAACCACAGCCTCAGTTAAAATTTAGCTACTCTATTAATTGAGTTGAGGAAGTCTGGTTTACATCCTAAGTGGTTAGCATCCTGCATGGCTAGAAGAATATTACCATTTATTTTACTAGAGAAGGCAAATAACATCACTGTCATACTGATGGATGGTTTAGTGTGTAACAGGATGGGGGGAAAGCTGGTAATTTTATAAAATTCTATCAATTTTGTGGTGAGGTTGGCTCAGTGTGCTGGATCTCTGCAATGCTTACCACGACACAGGATGAACAGAGACCTTTTTCGTGTGTGTGTGAATTGCAGTGAAAAGAGATTCATACGAGTGGGGAGAAATGAAAGCAATTTTAATGTAATTGATGTTGTGAAGCTCTCATCAGAAATCCTTTGCTTTTAGGACTGTTTCAACAAAGAAATTGAAGGGTGTTTAATCCTCCCACACAATGCAGTTATATAGTCCTATCACTTATTGTTGTCATGTAGCATTATTTGCTCCCAACCACTGTCTTTCTTATCTCTGGTTTAAAGTATATGTGTGTGCATTTTTGCATCTATTGCTCTGTCTAAACCAAATCTTTCTGCTTGGCTTAATAGTTCACCCAAAGTGAGCCTGTGCCACGGCACCAAGGGGAATGTTCAGTGGCAGCCACAGAGATCCAGCTCAGCCAAAGGCACTCTTTTCCTTCTTCCTGCTTCTTCTATGCTTACCTGTAGGCAGGGCATGGCTGTAATCCTGCTACTGAGGGTATCTTTTGAAAGAAAAGGGCTGTCATCCCAGAGTTAGCAGGCATAAAGCATTACAGTTCCCACTGCATAAAACAACATCCTTTTTATGAGTACACATGATTCAAGCCATAAGCCCCATGCGTGTTTCTGTACTCTAGAACATGTCTCTAGACCTGTCCAGGAAACTGATGTTTTATGTGTGGAGCTGAGGGTCACACTTGCTGTTTGTTGCACAATCCCTTACTGATGGATCTCTCTTCCCCTTCTGCTTCCAGTACACTGCAGCTCCAACCACATCCTGCCCTGCCTAGAGGTGAACATGCCAACTTGGAAACCTGCTGATACAAGGTGTTGCCTGGTTGTATTTATTCTAGATGACATCTTACTTTCAGTGGAGCCTGTGAGAACAGTAAGAGATCACTTTTTTTTTTTTTTTCTGTTTCCTGCTGGGACATGCTGCTGCCCAGCTGTCCCTTCTCTGTGCCTGCAGAGCACTGGCTGCTACAGGACAAACTCACTCCAGGGACAAAGATGTAATGGGGATAAAGATAGGCAGAGTTCATGCCTGTGTTGCAGTCCTGATTGGTTTTCTCGTAGAGGTGCAGATAAATTCCTTAGAGAATCAGAAAGGGAAGTCAAACATTTAACAGAATAAATGCAGAAGACTCCATGGATATACAGGTAGAAACAAGAAGTTTTGATGGTTTTCCTGAATACTTAGAGCAGCCCAGTTGTACTGCTTTGGCTAAATATTTTTGTCTTGGAAAACATCTAGGAAAATAATCTCCCCTTTGCAACAAAACCCTTTTGGCAAAGGTGGAAAGTAGTTTGTAATCTGTCTCAGCTAAACAATATTGTGATATTTTATCTAATAATCTAGTGTGAAGTTAGTTAGATGTGACTTTTTTTTTGCATGTGTCATAAAGTTACGGTTGAGGAAAAGATTTTCATCAAATGAAAAGGTAGAGGTCCTCTAAATGTAATTGTTTTTCTAGTCTTTTATTCTGTTACAGTAGTACATTAATTATATCATTATTGTCCCCTCCATCCCCCTATTATCCTGCCCCACAAAGTTAGTTATAATTCTGAAAAAAAGGATGTTGAGGTTTTATTTTTTATTTTGTGCTGGGAGAAAGTAACAGAAAAAAGAGAACTTTAAGCTGTTGATATTTAAACCCAAGGTATTTTACCTTAAATACTGAAGGAAGGGGCTGTGTTTCCTGTGTGTTTGTGCTAATATACACTGCTGTTTGGAAAAGTACCCCTCCCAGCCTGCGAGACAAATCCACAACATCCGTTTTATACTCAGCATTGCTAGTCTGGGCAGAGGTAAATGCCACATACTGGTTTAATCACATACATCATGTAAGAATTTGATTATATTTGCCTCTAGAGAAAAAAAGATCCCTCCTTCATTCAGTATCTAGAGTCTCACCTGTTACTGGTAAGCATTGGCTGACTTTTATCAACTGTGGGAACAAAGCCTTTCCCACTCTGTTAATGTAGGCACCTCAGGTATTTCACAAGGCAGCCATCTCCATCTCCATCAGTAGCCCTGTTTTCTTTGCAAAATGACAGCAGTAATAGTGGGAAGTGGAAATCAGACTGTGAGACTTATAAGCTCCATTAATTAACAGGAGTGTCTTAGATCTTTGCTCTGACTTATCCTGGGGATATGCAATAACAGTAACACAACAGGGAATCTACCTTTATAACGCCCATAGAAATTGTTTCTATGCTAACTCAAGTATTAATGCTACTCTGGTTCTATTCTCAGGGAAGCTGGTGGCCAACTGTGCAAAATGCTCTATGCTTTGTGTTGAAAAGTTGGGCTTTTGGCCAGGAGTATCATGAAGAGTTAGCCAATGCATTCATTTCACCTCTTGCAAAATGTATCTCTTTCTGGGGTGCAGAAGTTCACAAAACATATAAATAGAGAGTATTTATAGTATTGCTGGAGGCAAGAACATCAAGAAACTGAAAGACAAAGAGTTTGGTAGAAAGAGCTAACATCTTTATTCACACAAATTGATCACTGGAAAAGAATGGAGACTGTTCCAGCACAAAAGTCCTTATTATTTAGCAAAGGAGATCAAGAGCCCCTGAAATTGTCTTTGTTTGCTCAAGCTCTGTCAGATGGTATAATAAAAGAAATTGTCTCCCTACAACTGTCAGTTCTCTTACAAAGGACTTGTTCCTCCACACTGTGAATCCAGTGACAAATATTATACATCCTTCCCTGGTCATCACAAACCATAACTTGAACCAAAACCCTGTCTCACAGCTGCTCTTCTACACCACCTCCTCTGGGGCTAAGCTCAAACTACATAAAACCATCTACTAATTCTAAGTGGCTAATAGCTTCAAAACCAATGCTGCACAACGCTGCTTGTTTGTTGCTGGGAAATCTCATTTCAAAAGCCAGACCCTTGGGGTCACTTGGCACTTTTGCAACATCAAGCAAGCGTTGTAACTTGAGCCTGTTACTGGTCCCGGTAACCACACCTCCTTCACAGCTCCAGCTTCTTTTCATATCATCTGGTTTATTATCTTCCTTTCTGATACATTACCATGGAAACAAAAACATGTAGGTCGGTTTGTTTTTAAATATTATTTGTTCAGTTTCACCTTTCCACCTCTGCACATGTTGGGGGGGAATTCTTTTTCTCTGTCTGCCACTAGATGGTATCGCTTCAGCAGGCACCTTCCTGGCTGCTCTGCACCCGAAAGCAGACATCCCGAAAAGCTACAGCACCAGGTTCTGTCCGCGGTGTGAATTTCGAAATGTGCTCTCTACGTTGAATCACAGAACGTTAGGGGTTGGAAAGGACTTCTGGAGATCAAGTCCAACCCCCTGTCAAAGCAGGATCACCTAGGGCATGCCACACAGGAATGCATCCAGCCAGGTCATAAAAGTTTCCAGAGACACAGACTCCACAGGGCAGCCTGCTCTAAGGTTCCACCCTCACAGTAAAGAAGTTTTTCCTCATGCTGAGGTGGAATTTCCTGTGTTACAGTTTGTATCCATTGCCCCTTGTCCTAACATAAGGCACCACTGAAAAGACACTGGCATCTTCTTCCTGACACCCACCCTTCAGATGTTTATAAATATTATTAAGATCCCGTCTCAGTCACCAAGTTCAGTAAGTACACAACAGGTTGCATTTTCATGTTGCTTTTAATCTCTTACAGGCAGACTGCAAGGCAATTGACAGGGACCAGCTGAAGGACTTCAGCACAAATGAAGCCTGGGATGACAATAAAATGCTCAAGGCACTTGGAATTGCATAGCTTGAGCTGCCAGACTAACAGGCTTTCTCATTGCATTTGCTGGACAAACAGGAATCCCTTCACCAGCAGATAGTCCTGTCCATAGAGCTTGCTGCCCTACTGCTAGGACCATGTCCCAGGAAAATAATTGCTCTGTACGGGCTCTATTTTTTATATTCTTCAAGCATCCCCTGGTGATTGTTGTGGACGACCTCTTAGAATAGTAGATCTTTGGTCTCGATTAAATTGGCAACTTCCTGTGCTTGCAGCACAGCTTCTGCTTAAGGGCAAATATAAATTTGCTCCATAATCCAGAAGGTAAGATAGGTCTGTAGTCTTCCTGAAATTTCAGAATCCTTGATGTATAAAACCTGAAGCAGACAGACAAGACTTTATACGCTCCAGATCTTTTATAATAACTGACACAAAAATGCAAATAAAAAGCTTTGTGTCTCACAATTGCAAAATCCTTCTCGTAGTTTTCTATTTCCCTTATGTGCTCATGAAAGAAAAGCAGTTAAACATGCAGGACATCGTTCAGCACATTATTATTCATCTAGTAGATGAAAGCATCAATGGGATGAGGTATGAAGTAATTTTATATTAAAAATTAATGGCTTGGGCTATTAAGCCTTGAGTGATTTGCTACTTTCAAATGATTGATATGCATCTTTATGGCAAGCTTATATGATGTGAGACTTAATCCACTGTTATGTTTCCTTGTTTTGTTGTTAAACTGTCTTATGTCATTGCTTTTCCTACTGGGGGAGCAAACAGGAAAGTCAAACCAGGGGTGGAAAGAACATCATGTATCTTGTGATTAAACATTTGCTGCACCTACATTCATATTTTTTTAGTCATCTGATTTATATCTTAATTATGATGGATTTTTTTTTTCTTGCCAATTTTGTTTTTTGTTCACTGAGTAATCCATAAAGAAACAAAACCTGCTCAGGCATTTGGATTGGATGTTGTGAGTGTCTAGCTGGAGTTCAATTAGAAGTTTTAAATAACTAATTTAAAGTTTTAAGTTCATGTTACATAGCAAACCTCCCTATCCAACTGGCTATGGGCACACACCTGGTCCACATCAGCCTCCTTCTGCCAGCTTCATTAAAATTATCTCTCTTGCTGGATCAAGTGGCAGTGTAATCAAATGAAAGAAGGGTTCTCCTGCTTTAAAACAGTGTAAAATGGGTTGCTTTATAGTGGAAGTGTGCCCATGGTAGCCACACCTTCCTTTTAACCAAATTCATCTTCTTCCTCACATGTGCTGGAGAAACCACGATAAAAGGCTTCACTGTTCACAATCAGATGGGAGAAATCAGTGCTTCATTTTACACACATTAACTGCTGCTGTAGTGTGTTGTCTACTCGTTTAGCCTAGAGGAGGGAAATTCACTCTCAGTAAGCTGAGAGGGAGAGCTCACGGCAGAAACTACTGTGAACAAAGTGCTTATTTCCTGATCTTACTGCTTGCAAGGAAAACAACTTTCTCTTAGATTTCTGCTCTTCCAGAGTCATAGGTAGCAGGATACCAAGTTGGCCCATGAGAAAAAGAAACCACCACCATGCTGGGCCACATGCCATGTGGCACTCTAACAAGGAGCAGGGCTGAGGCCACAGTGCTGGGGTGCAGGAGTGTTGGATGTCTGCAGGAAAACCTGAGGAAAGAGTTGTGTGGAGTTAGAGACTCACACAGTAAAGATTTGGCATGGGTGAATGGTAAGATAGCAACATGGGTTTACCATAAAAGAAGCAAATATGTTATTGCTGTGATATATGAGATTCAATTAAAGGGCATCCAGAGCTATTGTTTGGAAGCTTGCAATGCTTTGTATTCCTGCTAGAACCCTTAATTGAGTATAAACAATTAATTCCCCTGAGAATGAGACTGATTGCATAGCAGAGATTGTAACACACCGGTCTTGAGTTGAAAAGCTGGGTTCAGATCCGCCCTTTGATGGGTATTTAAGCAGAGTAGAGTAGCTTTCAGCAGCAACATGAATTAATAGCTTAAAGAGAGCATCATCTTAGAAATGCTTAGTGCTCAGCCAGTTATCCCAAAATCAGGATCATTTTCCTAGTGTGCAACGTGCTAACATAAACACAGAGCAGAAGTATTTTTATCTCAGATTTGCACAAAGCCAGGAGCTGGGTTTTATTTCACAAAGCTAGCTCAACCTAATTGCAAGGTTTTAGATACTTACACAAGTCTGTTTAACCTATGCATATTTATTGTTATTCTACTTCTTGCATGGTTTGCAGCTTCTTTGCCTTCTATTAAAGCAACAGTATCTAGAAAAATTGATAGTACCCCATGAGAGGGGAATCTCAGCTCAGAGGGGTGTGTGTTTTAGTATTACAATGGTGTATGTTAATGAGTAAATTTCTCTTATTGGGAACATATATACTTGAGTATTGTGTTCAGTTTTGGGCCCCTCACTACAAGGAAAATATTGAGGTGTTGGAGCAAGTCCAGAGAAGGGCAATGAAGCTAGTGAATGGTCTGGAGGGAATAGCTGAGGGAACTGGGGTTGTTTAGTCTGCAGAAGAGGAGGCTGAGCACAGACCTTATCACTCTCTGTAATTACCTGAAAGGAGGTTGTAACAAGCTAGATGTCAGCCTCTTCTCCCTAGTAATGAGAGAAAATGGTCTCAAGTTGTACCAGGGGAGGTTTAGATTGGGTATTAGAAGAAACTTCTTTACTGAAAGGTTTATCAAACACTGGAATAGGCTTCCCAGGGAAGTGGGGGAAAATTAATAGATGTATTGCTAAGGGATTTGGTTTAGCACCAGACTTAATAGAGTTAGACAACGGTTGAACTCAATGGTCTTAAAGGTCTTTTCCAACTGAAACAATTCTGTTACAACAGTTTTACACCTTCACAGTTCCCTGATAAAAGTTTCTTCTATAGACAACAAGTTCTTGTTTCCTAGGTCTTGATATCCTTGGTGTCTTCTTACAGACTTTTGTTTTACTTTGATGGAAATTTCCTGCACAAACTAGACATTATAAATCTTTCAGCTCCTCTTCAAGATATAGTTCCTAGCATGGCATGCATTGTTCAAAGAAACCAGCTTTGCACCATAAAGCTCCTGATTAATGGTCCTCGTTAGAAGACCAGTGCAGTATATTTAACCCTACTTTAAACAGTGTCACCATAACCTAGGCATCTACTGAAACAGTTTTCTCTTGGATAACAAGCCAGGCTGCAGGAGAGTGAAATCTGCCTGAGTGCTTTCATTTGCCACACCTGCTAGTTACACTGGGGACTGTTTTCTCTCAAAATTTGACCAGGAGAGCAGGAAACCTGAAAAAGAACATACCTTGCTTTCAACAGGACATCACAGAGAAACGTTGCTGTTTCCTACACAGTAACATGCAGTTGCAACCCAGATACTCAATGAATACTTCTTGTGGAAGCTGTGGATTCTGGTGATGATGTTTTTGGTTTCCCTTATATCTTCCTCTCAGCCAAAAATGTATGGAGCCACGAAACCATTTCACATTCTTCCCCATGCCAAAGTGTTGTGGATGGAGCAGCTATGTTGACTTGGAGATGAATTCAGACTTAGTCCATCACCTGATTCCCTGAGAAAGTGATCTGCATGCTGCTACTTGCAGAAGTTCTGCTTGAAGTGTTTATGGACATACATCTGCTTTGGTGGCAGAAATGAGCATTAGAAATTATTTTTTTAACAACACCATGCTTGAATCTAATGGGCTGGTTTGTGGGCCCTCTTGCTAGCAAAGTCCACGGCTGACAGCAAGGCTGAAGGGAGAGGGATTCCTTATAATTTTGGCCATCTAGACAGCAAGCCCTTTGCTTTGAGCAAGTCTGGTTCTGCCTGGCCTGCTTGCACTCATAGCATTTCTGCTGAACTTGGTGGGGACAGCAGGGAGGCTGCTCTCCTCTGTGTACATTTTGATGTTGTTGTTTAGAGAATGCCTCAGGCCTTGCCCGTGTTGTTTCATTTGCGGTGCTTTATAATGGTGAGTTCATCATAACATGTCCTAACATCTTTGTTTTTAGCTCCAAGACCTCTGCTGTAAAGCCTTGACCTTTCCCAAATACATCCAAGCGCTGCTGCACTCCACTGCGGTGCCACCACACACAGACACAAATCCATCTCGTTCATGAAAAGCCCTCCTAAGTGGCGCAGCCTGCATTGCCGTTTCATGTCCGCGGTGAATCTGTGCAAGGGATTTTTCCCTGTGCTGAGACAACGCTGTCCAAGGACAACAGAAACCATGGCTCCAGCCTATATCCCGGGCTAGCCAGCAGCAACCACAGCCCCCTGGCCGGGCGCTCCGTCCGCAGCTAAGCCGAGGCAGCCCAGCGGTTGCTGTGGAGACGGCGGCGCTGTCCCCCGCGCATGCGCTCGGCTCACCGTGGGCTTCCGGCGGCCCAGAAGCTTCCGCAGATCGGGGTGCAGAGGTGGTGGTTATGGAGCGTTACGGTCAGCCGCCTTTGAGCGCTGTCCCTGTGTCCGAGTTCAGGCAGTAAGTCGCGGCGAGGGGAGGGTTCTAGCAGCGGAAGGGACGGGCACCCCTGGGGGGAGGCAGGGCCTGGCGGCGGGCCGCAGCATGGCTGCAGGAAAGGATGTCTGCTAGGCCGCGGCGGGCGGAGAGCACTCCCGGGGCGGCGTCGGGAGGCGGCGGTGCAGACCCCGGAGGTGTCCCGCGAATAGTGTCTGCCTGCGAGACTTGGGGAGCCGAAGGGAGTGGGGGAGGCCTCGGGTTTGTCTTGGTCTTGCCGAGTAACCCAAAAACCGGGCGTGGAGGCTGTTCTGCAGTTAAATGCTTCGTGTTAGGGCAGAAGCTATACATGAGTATTTGGTTTTGCTGCGTAGGGAAGTGATGAAAGCTTATCGCTATAAGAAAAGTATTTGTCGACGGTGGAGTTTATAACTTCGGTCATCTTACTTTTCTGTGGATAGGTGTTTAAGTAGAGAATTTCAATAGAGAAAGTTTGAATGGAGTTGTGCTTTCCACCCCGATAGACCTTGAGACAAACTCCAGCAAAGGAAAAGATTTCTTTTCTTTTCTCTTCTTTTCTTTTCATGCTGTCTAAAGGTGTGACAGTATATGATCAGCAAAAAGTGCTGTTGGCAGTACTGTAAAAATTCTGTGGGGCTGCACATCACTGTCTTTTAATGATTGTCAGAGGATGCGGTTATTTATTTTTCCCACTTCCACTTACATTTCCAAAGACGTTTCAAGGATAAAATGTGATGCAATGTACTGTGGCACAAACATGTCTTTGAAACTACCTACAGAAAAAATGCTGTGGAGGTGCCTGGGAGTTTTAAGAATGCTGTATCCCTGACTGGAATTTATCTTTTATGCGTATTTGTGTTTTAAAGCCTTAAGGACACATGCCATTGAATCTGGTAGCCTTTGAAAGTCAGAAGGATATTGCTTACCTTACCTGTTTAGTTGGCATAAAATAATGTAGTCAGCCAAGCAGAGTGAGTGAAAACTGGTGGAAGCACATGCAAAACCAAGCTCTGTGTGCTGTGTTGTAGGTACATAACTTGTTCTAGTAGATCAAGTTCAGGGAGGCCTTACCAAGTACATAATCTTCATTCTGACTTCTTTGCTCAAGGTCATCTAGGTTTAGGTGTGTGAAGGCAAAGTAAAACGTTTTGGTGTGTTGTCTGCCATATGATTATTGCTACAGTAATTCCAACTTTCTCAGTGGAAACTGAGAAATTATTTTAAGTAGAGGAACAATACATAATAAAAAGGAACCTCATTTCTAGTAGTAGCTGTTAAAGTCATTCTTCTTACTTCCCTCTTTATCCTGGTCCATAGGATAAATAATTTTTCTTAGACTTGTAGGTTTTTTCGGGGGGAGGGGTGTTGTTTTTTTCTTTTTAAAAAGGGGAACTTGCAAGCTGTGATGCAGAACTCTGTCATATGGTAAGTGCATGTGTATCTAATATTAGGTATTTAATAATTATGTAACAATACACAAATATATTGATATAAACCCACTATGTTGTTCATGCTTGCAAAGCAATAACGGGGGAAAGGCTGTTTTTATCTTGTTTGTGAGCTTTGACTGGCAGAATCATTGCATCACTCTCAATACTGCAGTTTTTCTGTTGCAGCCAGCAAATGCTTCCCAATGATGCCCATACTCAATTCTTGAAAAGTAATTGGCTTCTGTTTGGGATGAGTTCTTGTCCTGTTTCAGGCGTGTATCTTGTGACTTACTTCTATGTGTAACTTTTCTTATTTATTTCAGAAATGAGGGTTCATTAACATCAACTTTAAGAACACTTCTCTTCTTCACAGCTCTAATGATCACATTACCAGTTGGGCTATATTTTTCATCAAAGGCTTATGTATTTGAAGGTAATTCTGTTTCTGCCGCTTAGCATTACTATTATGAAAAAAAGAGGAAAAGCACAGTCCTCTAATAGCATCTTTGTTCTCCTTCCTGTTTTGAGTATTTGTTTCCTTATGCAGACTAGAGGCCTTGTAATATCTAATTAGAACAGAAAATTATAGAAATGGTCAATGCATCTTTCCCTGCATTGTGGTCTGCAATCTAATATCTGCTGTTTGTTATACACTGGTTTATGGAGTATGCAGGTGCATCATTCCCCTTACCTGAAGGGTATCTAATACCACCCTGCAACAGATTTTTATCAGAATCATCAGGGAGAGGTTTCCTGAAGGTGTTGCAAACTAACTGTGTATTCGAGACAGAATAAGATTATTTACTAGATTTATTCTGCTTTTTAAAAATCACTTGCATTTTTAAGTGTAAACCAATTATGTCAGATATGTGTTTCAGTGTGTTTCAGATGTTGAATATGGTTGCTTGTAGAGCTTTCTTTTAATTAAAAAAAAAATAGCTCTTTGTTTGGAGCAGATCTTCAAACTCCTAACTGTCACATTCTAGCCTTGATTCTGCAAGACTTTAGCAGCTTTCTAATACTAGAGGAGTAAAGTATCTCCTAGAAAAACAGAGAAACAGATGCTTGCAAGAACAGTTAATGAATATATTGTTTGTTCCAAGATGATTCTCCTTTGTTGTTTATTGCTGTATGTAGCTCTGAAGGCTGAAGCTGAAAGCTTGTTAAATAGCTTTCAAGATCCCTTTTAGCATGGGGGGAATAGGGGTTATTGGGTTTTGTGTTTTGTGGGGTTTGTTTGTTGCTTGTTTGGTTTTGGTTTTTTTACCTGAGGTGTAGCAAGCTGAGTTCTACCTTTGCTGTGCCAGTGAATGGCAAGATCTGTTAGCACTGATAGGAGGTGTGATATTTTTAGTACAGTGTGATATGTGTGTGGGGGGTTGTTGGTTTGTTTTGGGGGTATTTGTTTTTTGTTGTTTAATGAAGAGAAATTATATTTTGGTATTGGATCTTACGCTATTGGAAGGCTTATTTCATGTGAGAAGCATTCATGTATATCAACTGCTGAGGAATTATTGTTTCACAATTTAAGTATAGAAGATAGAAGTCCTAAATTTAATTTTTCTACCACTTCATCCTCTTCTAGTGGCAAATGTATTATATAATTATTGCCCCCCCTCCAATTTTCCTGCCCCACAAAGAGAGTTATACTTCTGAACAAAGGATGTTGAGGTATGTTTGGTGTTGGGAGATAGAGTGAATGTTACAGAACTCTGAGCTGTTGATAACAAAACCAAGGTATTTTATCTTAAATATTGAAAAATTGCATAACTGCTTTATTCCAGAAATAGTTCCACGGTCTTTAATTACCATGGTGAATTCCTTCCTATGAATGTTTCTGAGCTCAATCTTTTGATGCAGGAATAAATTTAACTTTGGTCTTTAGGAGGAATTGTTATTTGCTGTTTCAGTGTTCCCAATAACTAATAACTCTTTACTTTCTTTATTTTCTCAGGTACCTTAGGAATGTCCGACAGAGACAGCTATTTTTATGCTGCCATAGTTGCTGTAGTTACTGTTCATGTGGTACTTGCTCTCTTTGTGTATGTAGCATGGAATGAGGGCTCTCGACAGTGGCGGGAAGGCAAACAGGACTAGTATGAAGATCATCTGATACCTACAGACTGTAAATCAAATTTTTGTGACCTGAAGGAAAAGCATTCTTCACAATGTATGATACCCATGTACAAAGATGAGGCTAATGATGCCTCGACTCAGGTTAGAATAACACTTGTGCTCATCTGGAATGATGTTTTCTCTAATGCTGATGGAAGTTGTTCTTTAGCCAGCCTCTCCTGAGCTGAGGAGGTCTTCACCTGCGATTACAATTAAATAATTATATATTTTTTAAAAAATCCTGTAGCTGTTTTTGCCATTCCTAGTACTTTTCTGGCTTGCTCTGAAAATAATACTGGCATGAAGCAAGCATTACGTTTTTTGAGTAATTACATTGCTAGTTTAAAAAGCTACATGACTCACTGTCCAACTGCAGTGGAAAAGATGGGATTTCACTTTGCTGTAGATAGTTTTCAGATTTATGGGTGTTGTACTTAAATGCAGCCAGCCCCACACAGCTGCTCACTCACTCCTCCCTTGAGAACACTCTTGTGTTCTGTTTCATAAAGGACAACATTTGCAAATGACTATGTGGGAAAAAAACTTATTTTCATGAATAGTAACTTGTACACTGTGAAATCATACAATGTTGATTGTTTTTTTCCTTGGTTGTGTGTAGAAACTTTCTGTTGTCAAATCCTAGTGAGATTTTTGTGTTGTAGGGTAATCTGAATTTCATTTCCCTGTTGTGTTGTAGCTCACAAGCTTTTTAGTTTGTAGATAGAACATTCTTCCCAAGGTTCCAGCCACGCATAGGACTTCCTTAACACTGATGATTGTTGTTAAGCTGTCATGCTCAAGGTCATTCTGTTAATTTTCCAGTTTGGTGTATTAGTTGAGTTTTTTTTGGAAATGTGTTGCTTAACATTGGGCTTGGAATGATTTTGGTGCTGCATTTATCCATTGTAAAACTTACCCATAAGTGAGACAAAAATCCATGCCCAGCCACTTGTGTTCCCAGGTCTCATGCCTCTCCTCTCCACCCCATCCCAGCTGTGCACAAACACATATATTTTGTCACACTGACACAAATTACTCTTTACATTTTGTTTCTGCATCATTGACTTCTCTCATCCAGAGCCCAGTGTCAGGTTGCTGCTAGCAATTTGGAGAACAGTCTCATAGTACTTTACATACAAATTCAGTTTGTACGTTGGCATATTGGCTTCCTGTTCTCCAGTATATGAACTGTATGCTGTAGAAGCCTTTAATAAAGAACCACCCCACAGTGCAAGATCCAGTAAACAAGCCTGTGTGATGAACAGTTTTGGAATGATCTCTTTGATACTGTTCATGTGTAGCACAGCTTACAAAATATAGATCAGCTATAGCACTGCCCAGTAACTTGTTATTTGGATGGATCCATTATAGTGGAGAATAAATGGGAATATAGCTATCGCACCTTACTAGCAGAGTCTTGTGCTCTGTTTCATGTACAAAAATCCCTAGATACTAAGTCTGCTGGCCTGGCAGAATGGCTTAACAATGAAAACAGATAATTTCTGTAGGGGCAGGAATTCCCTCTTCATTGTTTTAAAACCACTGCAACAGCACCATGGATAGGCCAATAGCAGACATTGCACTGGAGCTCTTACCCCTGGGCACCCTTCACTCTGCACAGCTCTCTGTGGTTTGGAGAGAGTGCCTCCCCCTCCCTCCCCCACCAAAAAGGGACCCACAGCTTCTGGGGTCCACATGTTGCATCTACAACAGATGACCCTGCTGAAGGACCTGGACTATGCCTGTGAAAACATCACTGGATCCAAGGAGTGGTGATATCTTTCTTTTTTTTTTTCCCTCTTCCTTCCTAATTCACTCGCTCTCTAGTTTTTCCTCTCCTCATTTTCCCTCTACTCTGGTCCATTACCAAGACTTTTCACTGGCTCTAATAAACCCAACTCATCAGCCATTTAGTGTCAGTTTGCTTTAATTTACTCCAGGGGAATTTTTGAATCTTATCATGACCTTTCCTGCTGCCCAGGGTTGGCTTGGGACACTGGGTTGTGAGACTGTCCGTAACCCATGAGCCTTTTCTTACGTTTTGTCTCCTTCCAGCTGAGGAGGGGAGTAGAGTGGGTGCCAGGGGTCCAGCTGGGGTCAACCCACCAAACAAATATGGAACCTGATAAACCTGGAGAGAGCAATATTCTTCTTGCTGGTTATTTTCCATAGTTTAGGGATGTTACAATTTTTATGGTGTAGTACTTTAAAGTGGTACTGTAAGTCTGTTAATTTTATTACTAGGAATGGATTTGAGCCGACTTGTTAAAAAGACAGTTGGGAAAACTTGGTCTGTGTAAGTCACTTGTCCTGGGTGTCATGATCCAATGGTGAGTAATTTGGCAGAAGTTAAACTTTTGTCAACTTAAATATTTGTTATCATCATATAGTCCCCTTTTGTATTCACAGTGAGTTGTCTTGCAAGCAGCCATTTTTATTTCCCCTGCTCACCTCTGGGGGACTGGGGGTATAGTTTCCTGCCACCTTCTGTTCTCTAGCTGGCTTCTCCTCAAAGTCTGTTAAGGATGGAGCATTAGGGGTTGGTTTAGAGGCCATTTCTCACACTGACCACATGTCTATAGCAGGCTTTCCAATTTTTGGTTTGGAAGCCTGTCCATTAGGTCTTGGGGAATGCCCTTCTGAAGTCCTGGGCACCACAATCCCTGTGGGGTTAGGGGCCTCTCCCAAAACAGCCATGGCTCAGCCCCAAGTCTCTTCCTGATTGATGGTCACTGCCCATTAATGTGCTCTGCAGCCCCAATGGCCCTAGTTTCAGTTCTTCAGGACAGACCACCAACCGGGCCATATTTTCTGTCAAAATTAATGAATTCCTCTAGAGACTTCACCTCCCTTTGTGTATCTGCCTCCCTCAAAAGTTGATTCCTCAATACCCCCTTTAAAATTGCCTTTTAGTCCCTTTGCTCCTTCAATGACTGTTCTCCTCTAGTTGCTCCTGCAGGATCATTATCAATAATTGATTGCTTTCCAGTTGTCCCTGCAATATTTTTATCACCGTTTGCAGGCAGTCTTGATCACAGCGTCGGTTTGATAAAGCCGTTGTTCCCTTATCTTTTGCTGCTGCTATCAAACTCTCCCCCAACAGCGCACGAATTACAGTTTATCCTTTCCTGTTGGCCCCAGCTCCTTGCTGTGACACCTGTATCCCATCCACCGCGGGGGCCGATCTGTAGGGGGCGTGCGTCGCGATCACACGAGAGGCAGTGAGGCGCAGTGGGGCCAGGCAGGATGACAGCGCTCTCTCCGCGACAGGCAGGAACGGGCAGCCGCAGCACTCGACAGTCCCACTCTAGCAGGCGACTCCTCAGCAACCGGTTCCCTCGTACGCGGCTCCCTTGCGGCTGACTCCCTACCAGGGGCTACTTCAGCAGCGGCTTATAAAGCGGTTACCCCCACAGCTGACCCCCCTAGCAGCGGCGACCTAGCAGCAGTCCACTTGTAAGCGATTATCCTGTAACTGAACCACAAGCCCGTCATCCATAGTTTCACACTGCTGCTAAAAATAGCCACCCGCCCTGATTCGGCAGTGGAGTGCATGCCCGACGCGGTTTCCAGCGCTCTAAAATCTCCCTTTGCCGACTCTATCACTGGGGAGCCTCCCAGGTCCCAAAGCCCCTCCGTCGACCCAAGGTGGCCAGGTGCCAAGCTCTTCGTGTCTCAAATGATTCTCCCAACAACGCTGAACCACATCTATAATAATTTTCAGTCCCTTACACTGTGTTAACAGAGCCTGCCCTCAACCCACCTCTGCCAACACAGATGAGAGGGAAAGTAACACACAAAATCCTCTGGGCTGAGATAAAGACTTTTACTGGAAATGATACAATGCGCAATTACCTTAACCTATTTGCAGAGAACTGCAGCAAAATGCAGAAGCAGCAGCAGAAGCCAGCAACCTCCACACACACCCTCAACCTGCAGCCTGCCTGTCAGCAAAGACCAGCACCCCAAAACCAGAGACCAGAAGCAGCAGCTACCAGAGCAGGAAGCTTCTTGTGTTACAATCTGGACTTCAAGCCCTATGGTACTTCGCTGCAGTCAGCATTTTGGGTTTGAAGCTGGCATGACAGCAGCATGATTGAATATCATCAGCAGATTCAACTCAATCCATGACACCACTCCAAAATTGTTTCTTGGTGGTCCATCATGCTTATGTAGGTTGACAATTGGACAGTTTAGCTAAAGTGAGCAAGGAGCAAGCACCGTGGGATGAGCTCTGAGCAAATTTTCTGGAATGTTTTCTAATCCTAGGAACGGTAAGGGCAATGGGGGGAATTGACAAGTGGGAAATCTCAAAATGAGCGGATTTTCTTGCTGTTGTTGTTCTGTACTTTCTACAGTCTCTGGAGTTTTCCAAATGCCTGCAGGATACTCTGATGTAGCCTGTGAAAGCATGCAGGTGGTCAGCATTGGTCTGTGGTTAGAGATGCCTGACTTCATTCATATAGTAACAGCCAGTACTGAGTAGGAAGTCTCCAGAGAAACTGGTGAAGTTTGGGATGATGTTGTTAGCAGGAGTTATTTGTCATACCCTAACAGTGATTAATGTCCATGGACTTTAAACAGGCTTTATCCTGTATTTAAAACAAACCAGAAAACTACCCTCCTGGTTTTTGTTATATAAGAGAGGGTCTAGTAATAACTGTCACAACATTGAAAAACAAACAAAAACCCACTAAAAATCCAACCCCTTAGAAGGTCAACCTCTTGCATAATTCTGACCATGGTGGTCATTGGACACTATCAAACTGAGAATGTAACTTTGCAGCAGGACAGACTAGCGGGCAGGCTATTCTACCTGGTTCTGGGTGGGAGAGGAGAGATTGTGTGCTACCTGAAAAATTATGTTCCTGCTTTGTGCATTGGTGAACAGTAAGACGTTTGACGTTATTGTAATTTTGACCACTTTCAGACTGCCACACACTTACTCTACTCACACAATTGGACAGAGTGTGTTTAAAGCCAACACTTTTGGCTTATTCGACTCACACAATTGGACGGAGTGTGTTTAAAGCCTCCAGGCAGGGGTAAGGTTGGTAATGGTTCAGGTGAGTGACAGATGGGAAAGGAGAGGGCCCTTAAAATAGCGAACTAAGCCACACATGTTATTGCAAAATGTGAGTATGACTGACATTTAAATACGCTGCAGCCCATGGGACAAGGGGAGGAAGGGGTCCTGTGAAGCAAAGGACTGACTTGGGGAGGTGGGGTAGGGTGAGAACTAGAATGTTCTGGTACACTGATATATGATGCCTGAGGGACTGTATGGTTTTGCTCAGAAGTGTTTGTTGCCGTGTTCTCAAGGAGATTATGCAAAGCCGTTGATCTGAAATATTAGATGTAAACCACACAAACTAGCAAGCCAATCCCATTTTTAACTTCCAGTTAAAGTTGTTCATAGGTTCACAGCTTGGCAATGAGTGATCTGGGGCACTTTTACCCAGCTTTGTCTTGTACAAACTAACGTTTGTACAGACTGAGTCATCTCCTTAGGGCAGGGTCAAGCCTTTGGAGTGTAAATATTTCTTTAAAAATACCAAATAGCAACTGCCACTCTAGTGTTTCATTATCTCTAATCAACTCTCACTTTAAGGGAGACACACAAGCTTCTTGTTTTAAGTTCACAGGTGCAGTGCTTGGTGTTTTCCTGCAAGGGGAGGAGACCTTCTTGTGCTCGAATAGGGCTTGCAAGGAGAAAATGCTGTGTGATTCTGGGCTCCAACAGTCATTCTCTTACCTGAAGACATGCTGATGTTTGAGTTTCTGAGATGGTGGGACACAGTTTCAGTCTCTTTGTTAGAAGAACCAACTCACAGTGTTGCATAAGAATGCTGAGCTGTAGTTTAAGACAAGAAATGTGAACTCTTTGGACATGAATACTGCTTGACCCTAAAAAGGTAAGAGAAGTTATGGGGAAGGTGAATGGGGATTTCAGTAGAAAACAGCTTTGGTAAGTGCTGGTCTCCTAGTTTGCATTCTGAAACCAAGAGGTAGAGCCAATGGTGGTCCATGTTCTGAAGCCAGGGACACTGACTGGGGAGCTTTGTGGTGAAGGATGACCAGGGAGAAGAGCTTTAGAAGTTGAGTGATTTACTTGATGACTGTCCACCAGAATACAGGGGACTGAGTTTCTTGGTGCTGGTTTGACATCATGTTTCACAACATTCTTTGTCCTAACAGCTTTGGATGACACATTTTTGCTGAGAGGGTGCCCAGTATTCCTGGAACTGATCAGGTGCTTACTTGCAACAGTGGTTTTACAATAGTGAAAACTACTCATAGGCCTGGAAAAAAGTTGTTGATGCTTACAGTTGGCACAAGACACAATGTGGTTTTATAGTTTTAGTGTAAATGGCCCCAGGGCACAGGGGTTGCATTATTAATTAAAATGGTTTTTAATTGAAGAATCGCTTATGAGTAAGAATAACAGCAGTCAAAGAATGAAATCTGCTGTAGGTGTGGGCCCAATGCTGCAGGCACCACTGAGGAGCAGTTTCATACCTTTGCAGTTTTTCATCCTCAAGATGCACAGTTTCTCTTAATTTGCTTGACTCATTAATATGGCTTTCCTGATGCTGGAGATAACTGGAAATACTGACATTTAACTTCACAGCTGGAATGCTTCATGCAGTTCATTTCAAGAGAATGAGTCTTTGATGTGTAGGTGGGTTTGTGTCTGATACAGAAGACTGAAGAGCCCAATTTGCTATCAAACTTTATTGCAGTTTGAGCCTTTCCTAGAAGAATTCCTCCAGAATTATTAAGTATTAAAGGATTCTTAATTTGAAGCATTATGATAGAACAGTTTCCTTTAGAAGCTTGTGTTTTGTCTTCAATACTGCATTTTTTTCTCCCAGCATAAAGTATGCCTTCAACAAAATACCCAAACCTAGAATAATTCTGCTGATTTGGGTGTCTGAACTCTTTTGATGGCTCTTTGTCCTTTAGGTGTAGTTCCTGTGTTTAAATGTGGACTGGCTGCAGCTCATCATCTACAGGTTTAGCCCAACATACCTCAGACTTGCTTGCTGGGGATCAAATGTTGTCTGCCACGTGTTTAATAGGAAGGTCCTCTGTTTGCCTTAATGCTTAGTAGCTTCAACAGGGATATTGGAAATAATCTTCAATAGCAGCTTTTTCCCAGCTCTCAGTTTTACTAAATGAAAATGGGATCTTGGGTTTTCTATTTGAAATAAAATTACAGTGCCAACTTTCTTCATGTTAATGACTGACTGATCTGTTACAAGAAGCTAGTTCCTTTACTTTTAGCTATCATTTACTTCTGACCCCATAACACTCTGGCAAGCATCAGCAAGTTCCTCACTCTTTATAGCACTTCTCCCTCTTTACCTCTCCTAGATATTTGTCAAGTACTTTCAATGGGAGCAAATATTTTCTGTAATGTGACATTTGTTGTGATCCCTAGTTAAGATTACATTGAGCTTTGGAGGGAGAGATGAGGATTTTATGCCACTTAGTGGGGATTGTGCTTTCCTGTCTATGAATTTTCAGAATTCTTAGTGCTATCAGCTCTGGTGTTTGAGGCATGAAAACAGTAATGCCAGGGGGGAAAAAAGCTTCCAATTTCACACACAGTTCTCAATCAGAGAGTTAACTGTCATGGGCCTGGGAAAGAGTAATTAACCACACTAAAATAATGTTTCTGTGTTGTCATATGCTTGTTAGATTCAAAACAGTCCAACTCTGCATTCAAATGTAGTTTTAGGTAAGCGTGTTACAAATTTTAAGAACAGTGAGTAGCACTGTCAGTGTGATCCAGCTCTGAGAGGAAAACTACACTGAGCCTTTCAGTCAAGAAATCTTAGAGAGCACTCAGGAGTGTGTGCTGCAGCTCTTCAAGAAGCCTGCCCATGCCCCTCTCCCCCCACTCCCCCCCAAAAAAAAAGCCATGTTTGCATTATATCAAGCTTATGTGAAAGATTAATTTGGAAGTGGAGCTGAGTGGCTTGTGAACTTCCTACCTCAGGTCAGTTGTGCTCTAGCTGCATGGTCCAAATTGCAATTTGATGGGATAAACAGCTTTTTAAATGGACTTTGTTCAAAGAGTGAACAGGTAATTCTTCACAGCAGGTAATTCTGCACAGCACAAGAACTAATTTGCTACAATTTTATTCAGTTAAAGATGGAGCAGCGCAATAACGTGGCTGATTACATAAGCACAAGTTCAGCTGATCACATCTGTATGTGGGTATAATATATGAACTGATTGACCAGTAAAGCAGACACAGTAATTTATTTTGTCTTGTTCCCTTGAATTCTGCCAAGACAATTTTCTTTCAGCTCAAATGAAGCAGTTTGCTCAGCCTCAAAGATTACTTTACAGATTGACCAGTAAGATGAAGTTGCTGTGTTTGAGGAAGCCAGTGTGCTCCAGACTCTGTGATGAGCAGGTGAAGCTTTGCTGGTTAAGTGAGCTCTCCTGTTTGTGTTCCTGGCTTTGGCAGAATTAGCAAGGGCTCATCCCAAATCTGATAACAATATGAAATGCAGAAAATGAGGTATTGGAGGTATCTGTGCAAGGAATACTGTGAAATGAGTGGGTAAGAAGAGCTATCCATCAGTAACAGGACATCGACTGACTCTTCTTATGTGCATTCCTATCACTGGGAAATCAGTATAAAGCCATCACTTATTCCAGCCATCCTTGAAAAACACAATCTGTTCTTCGTATTTCCTCAAGAAGAAAATTTGACTTAAACTAGGCTTTTGGCACTCAGTGCAAATTGAAGTTACTTATTTGTATCCAAAGAAAGAACTTTTGGAGAAAATTCCAGTGCTGGTGTTGGATGGATTTTCCTCTCCAGAATACCCTGCATGTTCCTTTTATGAAGAGAAAAAAAAGAGTGGTTAATATCACAGAATTCTATGTGTGACAGCATCCACAGGTCAATGGTGTTGCAATGCAGTGTTAAACCTTCCTGTGTGGTGTTGCAATGGAGTGTTAAACCTTCCTGGAGACTGTACCGCTGAGTATCCAGATACCACCCTCTAGTGCTTGCCTTGTGCTCTCTCTGCTGCCAGTTGTGGCAATACCCAGAGAACAAGACAGGATCCTGCCGTGTTAGATCTTTATCAACGAAGTGAGAGTTAATCTCTGTCCTGAAGAAGGTCGGTTGGGCTGAAGGGATGTTGGGCAACAAACACAGCAAACATGTCAAAGTTCAAGTAGAGAGTTGTTTAGTGCAGTTAGTACCCGGAAATTCCTGGAGCTGTTGTGCCTGGCCTCTGAGCTACATCTCTATAGAAGTAAAAACAACATATCTTTGCTGTGTGTAGATACACTGAGATTCGCTTTACTTGCTGTGGCAGATCACAGGTTTAGAAATAGAGAATGGGTAGGGGAAGGAACTGAAACTTGGATCTTTTGACCAGATTGCTGAATCTAATGTCAGCAATATCTGCTGTCAGCCAACATCTACAGTGGATTTTTTTTTTTCTTTTGAGACTATATCTGGTGAGATCTTAAATCAATGGATACCTGATATGTTACCTAATTTTCCATAGCTTGATGTTCTTTTCAAAGGCTATGTATCTCACACTGTAGTGCATGCTTTCCCTCTTCGTCAGGTCTTCTGAGTATTCCATGAAATACCTGTTTCAGCATTTGTGCTATTCTTCAGCTGGCTTTAGATTTTCCTGGGCTTCTTCCAGGCAAACTTTTTCTCTGTGAGCCTTCCCTTTGACCTCCTAAAATGTTAAATGAAAAATCCAACCAAAAATGGCTAATTGAAACTTGCACAGCACTGGAGAATGATGCTGTACTTGAAATATATGATTCCATTATCCTTCCAATAATGTTAGCACTGTGCTTTTGGACTGCTTCACACTTCAAGAGCACCTTCCTTCATTTGCCCGCAAGACTGAGCTGGGAACGAGTTCAGTTTTCAGGGTGCAGAATATGCATGTGGTGCTGTCTGGGGGATGGGTTGGTGTGAGACTGGAACTATGCAGCAGTGAGTAAGCAATGAAAGAACAGAACTAATGCACAGACCCTAATTTTTCATGTATGCCTTGAGATATGTGCATGTCTTAGTCTTAGCTCTAAGCAGTGTATTGTTTGGGGAAGTACATTCAAGCATGACTAATCTGCGTTTGTCTCTCTCCTCCAAAACATTGTGCTATTTGAAATGTTTTATTTTTCTGTATTTAAAGAATATTCTTTCATAATCCAAAAGCTATTTTTCTTTTTTTTTTTTTTTCTGGAACAATTGGTTGAAGTGTTTTTATTAATCTTTTTATTATTTAAGCACTTCTATCTGCAATACACAATAGAAGCAGATGAATGGATTTTTTTTTTTTTTTAGACAAGCTTGCTTTTTATCCTACAGAAATGATGACTCACGAGATTCATCCAACCCTCATCTGTATTCCTCCCCCAGCTAATAAGTTAAATATGAGTTTTGTGTTTGTATTAAAAGGCAGCCTATGCTTACCTCACTAGGGAACTTGTTCGAACATCGAGCTCACAAGAGGAAAATTCCTTGCCACAGTAAAACTGCATCTCTGAGCATCAAGGAGCTTTTCAAAGTTTGGTCCCTAAGTGAAGAAAGCGGTATTAGATTTAATTCATTGCTCATGTTTACAGCAGGCATAGTCTGGTGTGCTTGTAAACTCTTCATGGTGTTGCCAGAAGGTTTGTGGGTCTGATACATGAGGACACAGCAGAAGGCAGAGACCTGTAATATTTTGTCTTTGGGCCTATTAATCTTGTAGATGGAAGGTATCAGGGAGTATCTGGGATGAAAACACTCTCTATTTTCATTCTGACTGAAAGCATCCTGTACATGATTGTGTGCTGTAACTGAGAAGGGAGCATGGTGAGTGGAGGTACTTCGAGTCAGTGTTGCTGCTGAAGCCCCATGCTGTCAGAAGGCACCCTTAGCTGGAGCTGACTCCCATGTTAATCCAGCTGAGCCTTGCAGCTCTGCAGTGCAGATGCACCATGATTTTTAGGTGCAAGGAGAGCTTGATATGTACAATTCACTGCATAAATTGGAACCAAATTCTCTGTGAAGTTGTGGATTTTGCATTGTTCTTTTTTTTTTTTTTTAACTCAGCAAAGGTGTTCTCAGCATCCTTTCTGGCTGATCCTACTTTAAAGCCTTCTGCTGTGATTATCTATTAGGGATGCACAGGAATAAGAGGCTTTCTTGGCATCTCCCAGCCCATGTCTGGTGAAAGTGTTTCACACTTTTCATAGAACACGCATCTGCAAGAAAAAAGAGATGAAACCAACCTACACAATCAACTTCACATTTTGCAATGGAGAAAACCACTTAGTGGAGATGAAGCATACGGTAGGAATAAGAGATTCCACCATGGCAGAAATGGGAAGTTGAGGTTCAAAGACTGAAGGCTCTGGAGGGTCATTCTGTTCCTGCTTTGTGAACTCAGTTGGGATTTTGGTTGCAAGCAGAGTGAACACCAGAAGGTAACTGAGAGAATTCTGCTGATAAATACATTAGTCAACTCTATTAATAGGTAAGAAATGTCTGTATGGTTTGTTAGGTGATATTTATTTTCTCCCATGCCTTCTCAAGACAGCTGCAAGTGGAAAAATATTGTGACTGACTACAGGTCAGTAGGACAAGAGAGATTTTTAACTTTCTCTGACAGTGAGGGTGGCTTTCAGTTGGCTTCAGTGAGCATTGTTTCATGGTCACTTCAGCACTAGAACTGGCCTAAGTGCAAGTCAGGTAGTTTGCTGAGGGTTTTTTTGATGGATTCCTCTTAGCTGGCATCAATAGCTTTCCTTAATTTGAATTTCATGAGTGATCTGTTGGCTTGATGTAATCCTGTGCACAGACTGAATGTAATCTACCATTCCAAATATTAGAGTGCAAAGTAAATAAAGTCTCAAAGCAAAAGGCAATCTCTCTCTTTGCCAAACCCTTCCCTACATTAAAAGTAATTTAAAGGTATACTAAAATGAAGATAGTATCTGTATGCCAAAAAATATTTAATTGCACAGAAAAGTGACTTACACAGTGTGTAGTTTGCTGTTTGGTGTTCCATATAACACGATACTACTTTCTCCATTGATTTGTAGATGTCTGCTCATTAAGCAAGATCTTCTTGACAAATTGTAGGAGCTGTTTGAATGCTTTAGGGGATGAGCATATTTATTACGAGTTGATAATCCTTGTAACTTGTTACATTAAAATATAAATGGATTAGAGTATATCGTGATGAGGACCATGAAAGTGATTACTAAAGCTGCAGAAATAAATGTGCTAGCACCCTAAACGATGTAATAATCCTCTAGGGGGAAATTCACCCTCATTCATTTATAATGGTATTGTGACTGACTTTGCTTTTGTCCAACTTGGAGTCAATGCCTCCATGAAAATCTCATGCCTCGCCTTCCAAAATGACATCAAAGATGAAAGGAGAAAAACAGTCTTGACAAAACCAGGTCACTACATCAGCAAGAGCAGTGGGCTGAGCTCTGCTTCCTAAATCAAAGCCTCACTGCAGGAGCATTACTGTACTCCTATTAGTGTGTCACAAGTGTCATTCCTAGCAGTGAAGGACCAAGAAGTGTCACAACAGCCACTAAAGAGCTGAAGGTCTTGGTCAAAGCCTGGTGCCTTTCCTCTCAGAGCACTGCTGCCCTGAGATGAGGATGTGGAGCTGCTCAAGGCACCGCTTTAGGGAGAATGTCCTGACACCAAGCTATGCTTTCTAGCCAGCCCCTGCTCATGTTAGGAATGATGAAGAATAGCAAGTCCTTTGTGTCTAAATCAAGCTAAAATTCCAACAAAGGAACTGAGATCTTCTGCTAGTCCTATGCTTCCAGAAAATCAAGGGTCCATTTATAGTCTTGGCTGGGAACTCTCAGGACTGGGAGAGACTGAGGAGCTTCCAAAGCACGTGCATCCCTGATGGATGCGAACAGGAAGAAGAATGTACGGGCCTGAAGACTATCTTAGTCTGCCTACAGAGCAAGGAGCTGCCAAGAAACCATCATCTCCCTCTCTTGCCACAGTCCTTGTGTATCCCCAGAAGAGCTGTCCATCAAGGGACAGAGAAAGATTTGCGTGGAGTTACCATGTGGGCAAAATAACTCCATGCCCAAGTTAGATGTCTGTAATGGTGGAGTGAAAGCCAGAGGCATTCCTGGATCCCAAGTGAGTGTCCTCCAGCCATTTTTATAATGGGCCAATTTAGTGTATATAGCCAAAACTCAATTATGTAGGTGAGAGGGCCAGGTAATTAATACCAAGTACAACCTAGTACGCTGCTTATTCTACTGGTGTTTTGTGTAAAGCCAGAATGCTAAGTTATGTTGGGTTTTGTTACTGTTTGATAAAGAGGGTGTAAAAAGCTACAGGAAGAAGAAAATGCCTTTCCTGTCTTTTGGGGGTTTAATTAAATAATCAGCAGTGGCAAAACACCAGTGTTTCTCCTGGGACACACTTACTGAGCAGGCAATTTACAGAGAGGGAGCCTGGATGCAGAAGGCTCACCCAGGTCTCTGTGTACCAGAACAGTTACCTGTTCTTGCCAACAAGTCTCACTCTGTGTGGCTTATTACTTATTAAAGAAAAGACCTTTATCTGTGCTTGTAACCATATGGATGCAAGGTCAGAGCTTGGTGTTAGCACATGAGTAGCAGTTACAGCACATAATCTCTTGCAGCTTTTACTAGAGGCATCTAACAACACATCTAACAGATGCTAAATGAAAGCTCTTGCTATAGGACACCTCAGGCAAGATCTACCAAAAGCAAATACCTAGTACTGGGCTTGAAACATTACACTGTGCAATGCCTCCTAATGCAACTGCTACCAGGTGCAGAAAGCTGGAGTCTGCTCCTGCATTCATGAGCTGGTGTTCACTCATCATCAGAGACACACAAGCTTCTAGCAGAAGTAGCTCACCAAGGGGTTCAGGTGAGCTGCCTCTGTCCCCAGCATCCTCCTGAGGCACTGCAAGTGCTGCAGGGGCATGGAGAGGAGCACTCATCCTGTCCCACTGGAGGTTGTGTCTGTATAGAGCAAATGCTGAGCACAAGCCGGTGTCTACCCTGACCCAACAGGCCCTGTGGAGGGGTAAACTTGCTTTAATAATGTTAGGAAAACTTGCCTTGATTTCAAGTGAATTGATATCTCAGTGCAAAATAACTGATTTGCAGCACCTCGGATTTTTCTGGCTAGGCTTTTCAGTACAGCAAGCTAATAACAATTCTGGCTCATTGGCATTTTAAAAGACCTTCTTGGTGTAAACAGAAGGAGATAACGTAGCGTGTGGGAGGTCTTTAATCTTCTAGATTTACATTTTGTAGGATTAGAATTTTTTTTTTAAGCTTTTTGTTTCATCTTGGGTACTGGCAGAGGCAAGCAGGTAACTAAAAGTGCAGACAGAATGTTTTAATGTGGCTTTTTCCTGAAATCATCTAAGCAGCCAGGCCCCCTTTGACCACAGCTCCACCCTCCCATCTGCATTTTGTAAGGGTATTATCATTGTAATTAATAGGAGTTGTATAACAGTACCTAATTAAACTCTGATCATACAGTGTAAATTTAACTTGATTATTGTTAACCTCAGTGAACTCGGCAGGAGATTAATCCTGGTGATTCACTCAGCACAGAAAGAAACAGTGACAGTTTTGCAGAGGATATTAGCATACAGAAATGCTCTGCACCCCAAAATCCTGCCAGGTAGTGCCCTGTGCCAAGGGTAACACCCGTGTTGGCACAGGGGGTGGCACTGCAACTGGAATATCTCCATCTCCAAATTGGTTAAAAGCTTTGGGATGCCAGCAGGCTCCCACGGTGTAGATCTTAAAATCACTGAATAAGGAGTCTGAGAGGATTATGGCTTGCATAAGAGTTTTATGTCTATCCTAAAGCTACAGCTCCTTTTGGTTTGTGGGCTGTGCACTGCATCCACCAATGATTCATGGACACCAGGACCTCCTGAATGACTACAAGCCATGTTTTGTTTAAGATGAAATTTCAAATACAGGACCTGGTCCCTGTCTTACAAAAGCTGGTAGGATTTTTGTCTGTGGGAGCAGAGTGGAGGCAGAATTGTTATTTACTTGTCTTGATTTCTGAAGAATAAAATGCTGCATGCTTTACTTCTACCCAGTGTGCTAGAGAATGTTTCCAGTTTCCTCAGCTGAAATACCAAATGAACCTTTGCTGAAATAATGTTTTTATCCTGTATCTAGTCGGGGGGGGGGAGGTGGTGGTGGTGGTGTTCTGTCTTTTGCTGAGCACGGCTGTTTGTTCACCGCTAATAATAGTTTAATCAATGGGGGCTGATTCCTGCATATTTCCCAGCTGATGGCAGCTCAGGAGACCCAGATGACAGTAGGAAAAGGTCTTTTCCGTGTGTCGCTTCTGGGTTTGCTTGGGGCTTGGGTTTTTTGTGGGGTTTTTTGTGAGGGTTTTTTGTTTGTTGGTTGGTTGGTTTGTTTTTCTTAATTAAAAGCAGAGAGAAAGTTTTACTCTTGTGTGCATGAATGGTCACATCAAACGGTACAGGGAAATCTAGGCCAAGCTGCTTTCAGCGGGCTAAGGAACATTACACCATCGCACCCAGTCCTTTCATAGTAGCAATGCCTCTTAATAAATGCTGGGCACCTTTTGAATTTTCCTTGACACCGTTAGCTTCGCTTTTCACGAGTACCCCAAAGCCCACTTTGCCCCTTCCTTGCTTGCCATGGCAGTCCTTAGGACTGTTTCAGTGTGGGATGGGAAGGAGAGGGACGTGCGTGGGGAAGCACGGCTGGTGCATCCTCGCTGCCTGCGGAAACCGTGCCGCTTATGTAACACCCGTGCTGGGTAATGAGGGAAAACTCTGTCAACTCTTCTACAGGAGCTTTCAGAGGCTTTGGGGCTGCTGGCTGGCTATAGGGTAAGTCAGGAGGGTGTCTCTGGGGGTAGGGAGTGTGTGGGGGTGCACACCCATGTGTTAGTGCGTACAGTGCTGGAAAAGGGCTCCCAATGACAGGGTGAGATGGAGGTGCAGGCAGTGGGACCTCCAGCAAGCGTTGCCACTGCACAGCTAGCAGGGTGCCTTGAAAGGGATCCTTTTAAGATATTGCTGCTTTGCGAAACAGCTCTGGAACTTGTTTGCACTATTTTTCTGGTTTCCTCTAATGTGTCTGAATGCAATCAGGAGGGTGCTGTGCTTAACCCATAGTGGATTTCCTTTAACAGTGACAATAACACTTTTTGGGAGAAAGCTGTGCTCAGGCAGTGAAATGCTTTATGTTTGACCATGGCAAGCTGTTGACGCTTTTCAGAACATAATTTGCTGGGGCTTTGCTGGTTTTTGAATTTGTAGAATTGTGCCTTTTAGCAGCTCAGCTGGTGCATTTGCTTCTCTGAGAGAAAATGTTGACTCTGATTGGTGAGTGCATGCTGGATGACTGTGTCCATGAGTGCTGGATACCCACTTCTGTTTTGATTTTAGACTGGAGCTATAAGACAGGACATGCCTGCCACTGTCACAGAATTGCTACTCATGTGTAACACCCTTGTGGAGCTACTGCCAAATATGCATCTGAAAGCAGAAAGCAATCTCAGTTTGCATCAGGATGAACAACAAAGGGAATGCCTGAGGTTTTGGGGGTTATGTTACAGGGGTTATGCTTCCTCTGTAAGTGCTGTATGTACTTACAGGATGCAGGAGTTACTGATGTAACTGATGGTTCCCTTACAGAAATGGAAGGGCTGCAGAGAAGGGTTGTACATCTGCAGCCCACTTAGCTGTAAGCTCAGAAGATTCAAACAGCAAAAGAACAGAGACCAAATGAACCTAAATAAGCAAGGGGATCTGAATTATTCACAAACAGAAATGTTTGTTCCTGAACAGTCAGGTGCCTAAATCAAGAGCAGCCTCAGGCTGTGGGGTTGGCAATGCGAGGGTGAGTGTTGTCCTAAAATGAACTGTGCAACAGAAAAATTGCTTGGTATTAGACACAAACTCCCCTGGGACTGTGAATCTCTTGTGCTCAATTTTTAGACTCTTCTCTTTTTTTGTTATCATCTAAAAGGTATTTGCTGCCCCAATTCCTGTCGCTTTGGCTTTTGCATTTGTTCTTTGCAATATTCAGCTGGAATAGCAAGCTGCCAGGGCTTGCATCCTTCTCTCTTGCCAGGACTTGCTCTTCTCTCACTGTGCTTGGGTCAGGTAGTTCCATAAATCTGGCTGGTCCTCATCTGGTTATCTGGCCCTTTTTGGAGGACATGTGTGTAAGCAGACAGGACTTTCTCACTCTGGGCTCACACGAGCTGCATGAAGACTGTTGCCAAACAGTTTTTATGCTGAACCTCAGAGGTTATGGGAAGCTGGATGTGTGGTGGCCTCTTCTTCAACCTCACCATTGTGGTTCTGGTTGGTTGCAGAAGTTTTGCAGAGAGTAGCACCCCTATGTTTCTTACCCTCACCTCAGGCACCCTGGGAGAAATGTGGCAGGGCTGTCTGAGGCTGGTGGCTGGGACTCAGACCTCAGGAAGGAGAAAAAGATAATAAAATCTCACCTTGGTGGCAAGTGTGGTGTTTAACCATCTTTGCACTGGGGGGGGGGGGGGGTGTGTGGCTTCTTTGTGCTGCAGAAATATCTCATAACTCTGGGAAAAATCATCAGTTGCTCACTATAAGTGGGTGCAACTAATAAACCACATTATCTCTGAAGACTGCAGGCAGGTCAAGGCAAGCTGCTGCTTACTACATGCAATGTGGTTCTCAACAACTGGCCTACAACCATGATCCTGTCTGGGGTCTGTGCTCACTCTTGGTTATACCCTGGGGAGGACAATGAGTAGGTGGTAATTACAATACCAGATGGCAAGGTGCTGTTCACAGTTTTATTACCCTGCACGTGTTCCTGACATCACACCTCTGGGTACTCCAAGAAGCCAGGGAGAAGGACAAGGAGGGAGCATGCATATGGGACAATGGGTCTGTTAAAACCTGGCCTGGGACTCCCCTCTGTATCCCACTGGGCTCATTCTCTGGGCCAGAAACAGATCATGGACTCGAAAATACCATTAGTATTTATGAATAAGAGATCTCTCTCTTGCTGGCCAGATGATACCAGATGAAGATGGTTTGACCTGTGGATAGTCTGGTGTCAGAGTGCAAGAGGTTTAACAGAGTATCCCAGTGCCAGCTGCCTATGGACAGCACTGGACAAAATGGAAGGAGCAGTTCAGATGCCTGGAGCCCTGAGCAAGCACACGCTGCTGCCTGATGAGAGCTTACAGCATGTCACTGGACTGCAAGTGTACTGCGATTGTTGCCTTTTTTTTTTTTTTTTTTCTTTTCCTCCTCTCAGGGAGGAACTGAGCCTGATTTGGGTGGGGGTTTTGGTTTGATTTTTTAAAATTTTTTTTTAATATAAATCAAAACATGGTCTTGTTCCAGAACAGGATGGTGGTCAGGCTGAAAAATGACATCTGTTTGCCTACATGACTCCCAGGTCCCGAAAGCATAGTGCCGTACTGTGCCCTCCTATCTATCCTTTCCCTCCCTCTCCTGTGCCACATCACCCATCCTTCATGCCAGATGTAGGAATCGGAAGCAGTGGACAACATTAAGACTCCAAGTGGTGCTGTGGTCTGGCAAGGGGAAAGGGGATATCTGGGGATAGCCTGTCTCAGTTTCATCCACTTAGAAGTTTTCTCTTTGTGAGCTGGTTTCAGCTGGTAGGAAACTAACAAGCCAGGTTGGTCCTGTGCTTAAAACTAAACTGGAACAGCTTTGATCACACCAGGACTGAAAAGTGCAGCTTCAGCCTACCAGGCTCCCTACTTCTGGGGTAGGGTGCAATTGAATAAAAGCAACACAGGACTCACCAGGAAACAAAGACTCCTAAATGCACATAACTAGTCATAAAAATCATTATAATAATTGGATGTGATAGGCAGCCTTGCTAGGAATGGAAACGTAAATGCCAAGAGTAAACCACATGTCAAAGACTATGTTCCACTGTCTCCTTAAGGTAATATCTGTCTTGCTAGGCAGGAGGATGGGCAGAAACCTCTGCTTTCCCCTTCCAGGAGGGAGAGCTGCGTTAGTCCTGTGTGCATCAGCAGTACAACTGTTCCCCTAGAATGGCAAAGACTGCAATGGAGTTGGATCTTCTGACACTGCAAGCCCCCAAGCCCTGGGGCATTGCTGAGCACAGGTATAGAAGTATCTCAGAGCTGCCTAGTTTTTTGTACATCATCACCATGGTGTTGGTGGCTTTGTAACTTCTGCAGTCCCACAGCTAAGCCCACAGGGTCCAGTTGCTGCCTGCAGATGGTGAGCCTTGCCCTGTGTATCCAGGAGAATTCCCTCTGTGCACATGCCTGTGTGTAATTGCCATTACAAAATGATAATGAAAATGTAAATGTCATTACAACATAGTGTGGAGCTGGGATTTGCAGTTCAGCTGCAAGTCACCTGTTGGCACAGTTACCCTGAGTTTGTCTGAACTCTGCCCTGGGGTGGTTCTCCTCTGTGAACTGTTTTTGAGCAATCTGATGTTGCTCACGTTTGTCACTGATTTGCCTGGATCAGCACCTTTCTTGAGTCTTTCCTGTGGCAGAAATGTCCCCTATTTAAAACTCCTACCAGCCAGGTGTCTCAGCAAGAGCACTGCTAGGCATGCTTTGCCCAAGGAGTAACTTGCTTCTTCAAAGAGCACTGTTTCATGTAGACAAGGGACATTAGTACTGCTTTGACTTTTTGATGTTGGTACACATCAAAAGTCCCCATGGAGATAACTTAATGCCACTAAACTTTCTTCCTGTGCTGCTGCAAGTGCAGTGCTGCCTCCAATGCATCAGAGCCATGGTGCTGTTACATTGCAGGGCTGAATGCTGAGCATCTTTGCACCTATTAGTTGATAGCCCTCCTACCAAAGGTACCTGCAGGTGGTTTCCCTTGCTTTCTTGCAAAAACCAGGCAGAGAAATGCCCAGTGCCTTCATGTGCCCCAAGGAATAAACTAGCTCAGAAAGTCTGCAGCAGTAAACCAGCACAGCCCTGTGACAGTGCAGCCTGGCAGCTGCTTCAGCTCTCAACATGTGGTCCCCACCAGTTGTCAGTCCTTGGATTGAGCAGTTCGGCCTTGGTTTGTGTTGAGATTGCTCTAACAGAAGGTGCCTGTTAAGTTCAGCCACAGTTAGAGCACTTGGAAGCTCTTCTCCCATCTGCAATGACTGCCGCTGCTCAGGCACAGTACTGAGGTCAGATACCTGCTCTCACACAGCTGTAGGAGTCTGGTTCTTGAAACGTCTGACAAGGCTGAGCTGAAGCCAGTAGGGATGTTGTAAAAGAACAAAAAGCAAAATGGAAGCAAAGAGCATCAGCACTTGGCAACAGCACTCGGTCGCTTCTGGAATGAGCTGAACCAGAACTTGGAGTGAGTGGTTGTTCTCTTCCCAGCACTCAGATGATAATGCTGAACACATCTCTCAGTTGTCACGAGAAAGCAACTGCCTTTCTGAAGTTGTTTCAGCAGCTCTGCTGGGAAGGAGAGTTCTTGAAGTTGTGTTTGCATTACGTGTTTCTAGAATAAATCAAAGCCCTACTTGGCATCCAGATGAGCACTCAGGCATCCAAGTAAACACTCAGCCCTGAAAATTCACAGCATTAACCCAATTCTAGGGTTATAAATACCCATAAAGACGTAGGTGAAGGCATCAGTGACAGGGGGCAGGGGTGGGTACTGACTGTGCATCAAAGAGGTTTTCAGATAACGGGAGGTATCTGGATGCTTCTTGTTGAAACCTTGGCATTGTAACATTCTCTTCATGCCGCTCTCTTAAACCTCCTTACCTGTTTGTTGAATTTGAGAACTGTAAATGTTTGCACATGTTCGTTGTTCCAAGGGTATGCAAAGAAAATAAGTCCTTGAGAAGTTTTTGGGCCAAATTAGAAGCTGTCACATTAATAGAACAATTTGGAGAATCTGAGCTGAGTGGGCTGGTGAGTGGGTTCATGCTGGCTGTCTGCCCGGTGTGATTTTGACCTTTAACATTTTACTTTTTCCCCTCCATTTTGTTAACACTGATGGTTCAGTCCAGGGCATGTGCTGGCTCCAGCAATAGTGGATGAGGGGCAGCTGGTGGCAGGACCTCAACGGGGCTGGGCAGGAGCCTGCCACAGGGCAGGAGCCATGGGATCCCCACACATCTTTACCCTGACTGCATGGTCCAGGAACAGGAGCAGCATCCCACTTCTCCCTCTGCTCCCACCTAATCTCCTTATTTTGCCTTTTAGACTGTGCCCAGCACATGGCAAATCCCTCTCACCTGTAGGCCATCATCTGCCAGCAAACTGCTGCATGCATGCCTGGAGTACAGCAACAGGACTAGTCAGAGCAGAGAGCCTGAGTGGCACACGAAGCATCAGGAAGGGTTCTCCAGCTCTATAAGAAACGCCCCCCAACAATCAACCTAAGTCACTGATCCCCAGGCTGCCCGTGTCACATTGCAAACGCCACCTTGTGGGGGCTGCTAAAACCACGAGCACTCCTCTCACCAAGGGAAAGCTGTTTGAGGCACTTTGCAGTAAGACAACCCTCTGATGCTTACAAATCTTTCAGAACATTAAAAAGGGCTTAAAACCTCTGCTATGTTTCTTGCTTTAGTTTGCAGGTAGCTCAGAGCTGGGTTTGCAGCTCAGTCACTGCTTTTGCGGTTCAATTTCTTTGGGATGGGATGATGAATCCCTGCCTTTTCCAGCCCCCTTCAACCCTCTGCCTTGGGGGCTTGCTAAGCCCTGAGAATTTAGCTCCAAGCTGCAGCCAGTGAAGCCCTTAGCATGCCAACCTTAGCGTCAGGATGAGAGCCAGGATGAGCACAAGTGCCTCAGCTTTAGAAAATAAATGCTTTTATTTGAGGGAGAGAAGAGAATAAGAATGATTCTCAACATGCTAACAAAACCCCTAAAGTTAAAACCTGAGCATTCTCCCACTTCAGTGTAGCTCTTGGAAAATTTCCCAGGATGTATTTAAAGAGCTTGTTGTAAAATAATGGGATGCTCTTTCCCCACAGGTATATGTTATAATGAAAACATTTCATTTTCTGCACTTGAAATTATTATAGAATTGCCTGGTCTTGGGACTGCTGTGAAGACCTTTGGGAAAGCATTCTCCTGGGCTGCATCTCACAAGATGTGCTATAGCCATGCACGTCCACAGTTCTGTGTAGCAGGGAGGGAATGGTTCAGCTCACAGTGTGGCTCATCTGTCTATGATTTCCTCCTGCAAGAGGAATCAGAGTTTTTTCTGGGGCTGTATTTAAACCTTTACATCAACAGCAGTGAAACTGATTCTGTTCTCTAAAGTAATCTTTTTAAAGTAAAAGTGAGGCTGTTAGTACAAAGGGGTTGGTTTCTCACAATCTGGTTGTCTCCGCTATTTTTTTTTCTAGTTGAAGTATTTTGTTGCAGGAATTAGCAGATATCTGATCAGTACCAAGCTTGTTTTAACATTACAACACAGGTGTAGAAGTCGTCTTCTGTGTGCATCTTCCTCTGTCTACCCAGAGGAGCAGTCTGGCTCTTAAATGCTGCTGCAGAGCACCTTGGGGAAGGTGCTGAGCCCTGCTGGCTGGGGAAAGGAGTGCTGATGGTATCTGAGACCGTGGGGAGTTGAGCCTAAGGCAGACCAATAAATGTCAGTGTTTTCATTGATTTCAATAGTCTTTTGATTAGATTGCCATTCTGTCCACAGACTTGAGAACCAGAGTAATAAAGGTAGTGAAGGATGAGTAATAAAGAGAAGCACGGATGCTTAACCATCCCAGTCCCTCCAACATTGCAGTTTGTTGAACCTATTTGCTGTTCTGGCCTCATCATAGTTGGAATTTGATTTCTGAGTCTCTGTAGATGGGTGGATGGGGCAGCCCCCTGCTCAAAGCACTGACTGAGCTGTGTGGAAAACGCTCTGCCAGGCTGTCTGCTTATTAATAAGCTGGTCTGGTAAGGAGATGGAGCACCACGTCTGAGCTCTTGTGGCAGGGCTAGCTGATGATACTGCACAGCCAGCAACTGTCACTTTTGCTAAATCTGTCATAGTGCAAGTAAGCTGCTTACTCATGCAGGTGTAAGCAGAGGTGGGCAGAATGACAGCCTAATCCACCTTAGGGCTCTACCCAAAGTCAAATTTGGAGGCTGGTTTTCTCAGGAACAGTTGTCCCTTGGAAGCTGTTGTCCCAAAGGCACAAAACAAGCTAAGGAGCCGAACAGTCACCAGCTTTGGTGAATGGACTCTCTGTGTCTGCAGAAGGGCTTATAGACCCTCATCCCTGAGCAGTGATAAAACAAGATTTCTGAGGAACAGAAGCCACATGGAATCTGTCAGAAAATGTATCCTTATACATTGCTTAGCAGTGCAGCACAGATCTGCAAGTAACTTGAGGAGCTGGAATAGAGCCTTGTATAGAATGGGGAAACACTGTGATTCCTGGGCAGCAGCATGGGACACTCAGGAAAGCTTTCATGGATGGGAGCTTTGGCAAATGGCACACAAAGAGGCTCTTGGCTCTGTTTTCTGTGAAGCAGGATGCCAATCCCTAGCCCAGAGACCCTGCTGGGACCTGGCCTTCACCAGTGCAATTTTATCCCATGTGCTTTGTGATGGCTGTGTGACGAGTTTGGGGAGGGAGGAACATTTGGATGCCCGCTTCTCCTGACACCTTCCGGCACCACCTCTCACTGGTGTTCAGCCTGAGGTCATTCTTCCCCATTGCTACACTGGCATGACTGTCCCTTTATGCTCCAGTGTTAGGAAAACAGTAGATTTCTTCCTCTCTTTTACAGGTGAGACTTCACCTGTGGATCCCAAGACACAACAGGTTTTTCAGAAATGATCTGCTTCTTGACTCTCTTTGGTCAAAGTGCATAGCAGATCCTTGAATCTGAGTAGATAAATAATCTTGTTGATGGAGGTGCTGCTTAATGTTAAACTAAGGCTGTTGCTGAATCAGCTCCTTCACCTCTGGCAACCTTTGTGCCACAAAAGTGTTTACAGATGTAAGCATCAGGTGGTAAATAAATTCTCTTTAAATGCCACTGCAGCATATAGGGCATGGTGCTGAGCTTTATGGGACAATAAAACTCAGTGCTGAACGCTGTGAATCGTTTCCTCTTCATAGCTCTTAGCAACTGTTCCTCAGTGGCAATTAATAGTGTGTAGGAATATCTTCACTCCCTTAAATTGTCCTGTCATCTACACAGTTCTGCAAATGTAGGGGGAGCTTGCTGATGCTGTTGTCTTTCCTATGGTTGCATGAGAAGCTCCACATGAGGTTGAAGTGCTGTGTTAAGATGAGTTGATAGATCGTGCATAGAGTTTGAAGGCTGACAATTACAGTATGCATTTTGAAATCACAGAAACATAGAATTGTCAGGGTTGGAAGGCACCCTGAGAATCATCTAGTTCCAACCCTGCTGCCGGGAGGGACATCCTCCACTAGATCAGGTTGCCCAGAGCCACATCCAGCCTGGCCTTAAAAACATCCAGGGGTACAGCTTCCGCCATCTCCCTGGGCAACTTGTTCCAGTCTCTCACCAGCCTTATGGTGAAGAACTTCTTCCTAGTATCTAATCTAAATGTATCCTCCTCTAGCTTGGATCCATTCCCCCTAGTCCTATCACTACCTGACACTCTAAAAAGTCCCTCCCCAGCTTTCTTGTAGGCCCCCTTCAGATACTGGAAGGCCACAATAAGGTCTCTTCAGAGCCTTCTCTTCTCCAAACTGAACAACTCCAACTCCCTCAGCCTGTCCTCATAGGAGAGGTGCTCCAGCCCTCTGATCATCCTCATGGCTCTTGTCTGGGCATGTTCCAGATGGAACCGTACAAAATATGCCTGGAAGGAGCTTCAGGAGGCCTTCAGTTTTTCTCTCACAAGAAGATCCCCAAAGTCAAAGGCAGAGATGTGCTTGCATGACTTCTGAAGTTAAAGCTTAAGAAAACAAGTCAGGGAAGTGGTTTGAAATGCTGTCAGGAAAATGAGATGGGAGATAGATTAAACACCCTACTAACATCACTTAATGGCAGGGTTGTAAGTTCAATGTGGAATTCCTGGCTGTCATCCAGCTGGTGCCGATGACATTCACATGCTTCTGAGATACAGAGCTGAAGTCCCTTCCCTTTTCTGCAGACACTAGGGAGCTTGTGAGACTCCATATTGGCCATCAGGATGATTAGGGGACTTGAGCATCTCCCCTATGAAGAGAGACTGAGATCCCTGAGGCTTGAGAAGAGAAGACTGAGAGGGGATCTGATCAATGTCTATAAATATCTGAGGGGTGGGTGTCAGGAGGAGGGGGCCAGGCTCTTTTTGGTGGTTCACAGTGATAAGACAAGGAACAATGGGTTTAAACTAAAACATAGAAGATTTCACCTCAACATGAGGAGAAACTTCTTTACAGTGAGGGTGACAGAGCACTGGAACAAGCTGCCCAGGGGGGTTGTGGAATCTCCTTCTCTGGAGACTTTCAAAGCCCAACTGGATGCATTCCTGTGTGGACTACCATAAGTGATCCTGCTCTGGCAGGGGGGTTGGACCTGATGATCTCTTGAGGTCCCTTCCAACCTCTGATATACTGTGATGGGTTGCACAGTCAAAGATACCAATCGACAAACAGCTGGATTAAGACCAAAGAAGAGAGTTCTGTCTTCTGCTTCCTGCTGTCCCCCCTGCAGCAGCACAGTAGTGGCAAAATAGTTGAAAGCTGATCTTTTAAAAACTTTTCATCCAGCATCAGCTTTCAACCAGGCAAGAGTGATGTTCCATGCAAGGGTGGGTGGGAGTGGCAGAAGTGCTTCTTCAAGGGCAAGATGTGCTTGAGCTGGTCATGAAACTACACCCTGAGGGCTGCTGAATCAGGTTGTTTGTAAAAGCCAAGAGCATTTTAATGTATGAGATGTTTATGTCCCTTCTTGATGTGTTATATTGAGGATAAAGGGATAGTATCAGGGAAATGAGGTCAGAGAGCAGAGCCCTGGGGAAGTGCATGCCTGGCTCCTCTGGTGTTTACCTTGGGGTGTGTTTTGGTTACTGACTGGTAAACATAGAAAAGCTGAAGGTGCATTATCACTCTTCTGAATTTCAAACAGTTTGTTGTGTCTTACTGGAGAGCACATCATTTTTTTCTTTAACCAGCTGTAGTATAGAAGAAGCTGTTGAAAAACACAGCTGTGTTACCATAACTGCCCTTTTATTTTTGTCTTGAGGAGGAAATATTTGTTGAAATTATGTTTTGGCTCCCAAAATGTGAAGACCTTTCTAAAGGGAATGGTGCCAATAGAAAAACAACCTTTACAAACATTTGATTTGTGTTTTCTGTGCAGTCTTCAGCAACTGAGTTGGGTTTCCTTGGCTGGCTTTAGCAATTGTTTAAGAAGTGAAGGACATTACAGAATTTTGAATACTCTTTAGATGACTCTAGTATGAAATCTGTGAGGATAAGCACGCTGCCTTGCCACTAGAGAGATCTAATGAGGCATTTATGCCTAAAAAGCACTTCCCAGATTAGCCCACCTACCAGATAAGAGTTCTTGGTGTGAGAGATAAGAGAATAAGTCCTCCAAAGCAATGTAAGACAGAGCTATTTTAGACAAGAAAAAAAAAAAGTTTTGTCTTCCTTAAAATCAATAAATATAATTCTCAGCATTAAGGAAGACAAACCCTTTTTGCCTAAAATAGCTGTTATCTGGACCTTCTGAGTCACTTTCCAGAAGTTTAGTGCCATTTGTTTCCAGAGAATCTGACTATGAATTTTGTGTCCCAGTGCCATGCCCAGACTCTGGTAATCCAGCTGGTCACAGACTGCTTGGCCTGCCCTGTCCTGGACCAAGGGTTTGTTGGAGGAGTTTAGTTTTAAACAATACTTGCACTGCCTAGATCTTTGTCATTGTTAAAAGAAAGCTTACTTTAAAGGGGCCATTGTTTGCCTGTGAGCTACTGCTAGCTCTCAAGAGCATGGCTGTGTTTACAAAAGCCAGGATTTGTTCCTGTAAAACAGTAAGGTAGGCACTCTGCTCCTCATAACATGTTTGGGACCAGTTCTGCAGCCTGCCTTAATTTTGCTTGACTTGAAGTTCTGACTGGGCTCTACCAGAAGTTATTTCTGCAGCAGTTCTGACGGTCTACCATCTTCCAGCCACCCATAAATGCATGCTAAAGCTATTAGTTTTGTTTGGGGTGGGTTTGTTTGGTTGTTTTGAGGGGAAGCCTGGAACTTTTTGACCTGGATGCTGTAGTTAAGGCTTCCTCATAAGGATGCCAAATCTTGTCCCAGTTGAATGAAAACTATTGAAACACAAGAGCTGTGAGGAGGTAGATTTTCAGCTTGCACAGCAGCATGTTGTTGAATAGAGATTAGCCTAAGCATGAGCTGAAGTTTCACTACAGCATTTGCTGACTGAGGGCCTACATTAATAACATCAAGTAACAGTTGGAGCAAGAACTGGCTGCAGCTATGTTGGAAATTCAGGGCTGTATTTTCAAACACACAAGCTCATTGCCTTGCAGTGCCAAAATGAACAATTCACTTAGCACTTGCTAGTGTGAAATTTGGTGGAGTGCAATGGATTTGCATTCCAAATGGCTCAGGAACAATGCAGTGAGTGACAGTGCTGTTGAAGCAGAAGGGAGCATTGGTGTTTGGAAACAGCTCTTCTATGGGAGAGGAAAAAAGGCTTAAGAGGAGGGAGAAAAGGTTAAGATGTTCTTTTGTGAAATAGCACAGGGCAGTGTGTAGGAGAAGAAGGAAGTGCATTAAGGCTTCTTTATCTGCTGCATGAGTCATCAAAACTTGTGTAAATATGCCTTTGAATAAGATGTATTTGTCTTACTCACGTCAAGTAGCAGGGATATAGGTATGGAGTACAGGATTTTGATAAGCAGCATTAGTGTGTCCATTCTCCCAGTGGTCATGGAAGACATGAGACCATCTAAAAGTTGTTTCTGTGCTATTATTTTGAAACTTAAAAAAAATCCCAGACCCTCTAATCCAAGGTGGTAATGCTGTCTAACTGATTTTTGAAAGGTATGAGGGTCTGAGTAACATATCAGTTTAATCTTCCTTTTCCTTTTTTCCTTTTTTCCTTTTTCTTTCTTTCTCTCCACTTTTATGTATCTTTGTCTATGCTTCATCAGGGAGTCAACATAAGGTTTAAGGGCTTTGTTAGCACAGCTGCAATTTTTCTTGTGATTTGTCAGAGCTGAGTTGTAGTTTGCCAGTGAGCACTGGCAAGAGTCAAAATACGGTTTGACACCAAGAAAAGGGACCTCAGATTGCATAGGTTCAAACTCAGAAAACTGCTGTGACAGCCTGGCAGTGCAATTCATGGATTTTGGGAGTGTGTGTGTGTTTGATACCCTGTTCCCAAGTAGAAGACACTGCTCTTTCAAAGATCTGCTGCTGTTACTCCACCTCACCATGGCAGCTATGTGACCACTGATGCTGTGGCAGGCACTGGGGAAGTCCCAGACTGGACTCAGCAGTGTATGGGAACTGGATTCAGGAATGTATAGACCAGGATGGAAGGCAGAATGGATACTGCCCATTGAAAAGAAGGCTTGACCCTGGCGATCCCTCAGCTTTATACTGAGTATGTCACATATGGAAAGGAATCCCTTCCTGGTTCTGTCTGCTCCTCCCCACAGGTGTGATCTTTTACTTTCTGCACCCCCAACATAGTACACAAGATTCAGCAGTGACCTTGGTCAGCACATCAGTCCTTGGTACTAACTATAAACATCAGTAATTATCACTGCTAGAAGCAGACACTGTCTGTGAAAACATGCTGTTAACTCCAGAAAATGAACTGCTTAGAAGAGACAGAGCTGAGAAATAAGATCATTGAACATAATTAGTTCTGTTCTAGCTCCAACCAGGAGACTAACAGATCAAAGTTTCATGGGGTTTTAGGGACAAAACTCAGTTTGCTGAAGTCAGAGGCAACTTTGCCATTAGCAAGAGATTTAGCCACTGTGTAGTCTAACAGAGTGCAACTGCTTTAATAGACTCAAGTTACATAAAAGGGCAATCTGTAAATGTCAAACAAGGTTCACTTTAGGTTCCTTCTGTGTTTTATTGGCAGTAACTAGGTTTTGGACAAAAGAAAATATATTTTAGAAATCTATCCATACATGGAGTATTATGGAAATTCACCCAAACGTGAGTGAGTAACACTCGCAATATTCCTATGTTTCTAGTGCTTGGATTTTGAGAGCTAGAGCAGTCTTTAAAAGAGCTGGCTTCTCTGAAGAAAAGGAGGTGTTCTAATGTAATATATGGTGAGTTTTCTGGATTGTTTTGGATTTGGGCCATCATTTCAACCACTGACATATCCCTGTATGACACACTTGAAACCACCCAGGGCAAAACCTGAGGTGTCTCATGTTGTACCAAGATAATCTGTTGCTACAGAGCTACAAGAGGCCAATGTAACAGTAAGTTTTGCATCCAGCCTGTGTGATTTATCCTGGCTGTCTTCTTCCTGATAGGTATGTCTGATGTTTGAACTCTGTGTAAATCAGGTCAAGGGATCCTAGACTTTCAGCTCTGCAGCTCATAAGAGCAGAAAGAGAGGGTCTTGGCTCTTGACTCCCTGTGGCAGACAGTGCAGGTTATTTTCTTCCAAGCAAACATTTACTAAGTACATGGGGGAGAGTTTGTGTACAATTTGTTGGCATTATGTCAATACAGATCTATTCTGTTGTATGTTTTAGTAGCTTAATTAATATGGGCTTTGCAATAAGTGCTGGAAAGTAAAGAGCAAGCACATCTTGATTCATTTGGCAGCAGAGTAACACTTCTTTAGAAGATAGGAAATCTTTTCCTAGTGCATGTGACTCTATTCAGCAGTACCCTGCAGGCCACTCCACAGCACGCATGCTTCTTAAATCCCCCCATAAACCCAAATACCAAGCTTAGGGGAGACTTAAGTGCTGTGCAAATCTTGTGGTGAGCCTTTGCACAGAGGGTGAGATTTATCCTAGCATCTGAACATCCTGCAAACAAGCAGGCAGGCTCAAGGCCAAAGGAGGTGGTTGACTCCATCAGCATGGCTGTTGTGCAGAGCCATTTATGGAGGACGTAACTGAGGCATAGGCTGATGCTGCTTTCCTGATTTTATCATATCTTTGATGAAAAATATCCAGCATCAGCAGAACACCCACAACTGAACAGTTTTCATTTGGAAGGGCTTAGTGGCTGAGAGCTTGACTGTCCACTGAATTATAACTCTCAGACGGAAGCATTTTATAATAGAAGTCCTGATAAAACCTTTAGCAGAGAATCACAGATGGCAACCATGTGAGAAGGCTACTGTGTTTTCGATGCCATCTGCATTGTAATCACCCCCATAAAGTGTCTTATCCTGTCAGGGATCCTCAAATGTCTCCATAAAGTCTGGTTCTGAGGTCTTGCAGATATTTACACATGAGATTTTCATTTCAGAATCCCAGGTTCAGGATGATCAGTTGTGAAAAGTCGCTGACAGTAGTAAGAGCTTTAGTTGGCAATAAGAAATCAAGCCTTACTGCAGCTGTCAGACCTGTGAATACTTCCACACATTTAACTTTTAACCATCTTGAACAGTGAGTCCTCATTAGCTTCCTTGGAATCACCTGCTTGCTCAGGGCCACTTGTAGGTGTATGTGTCATCAGGGCTTGGGCTCAGGTGGAAAAAGAGAACAGCCCTGCTTTGGGAGAGATCCTTCCAACATGATCATATCCTGGCTCATGGACAAGGTCTCTTCTCTGTAGCTTACATTTCCCAGTCTACTGGAGACATTCTCATGATTCCTCTGGTCCTCCTGGTGTAAAAATCTCACGTCTGGGATAGCATTGTTGTTGTACTCCTGGTTCTCTAAGAAAATCTTTCATCGTTTCATAAGCAGCTAAAAAATGCATAGCCTCTAACTTCATTCTCACCTCTCACCATAACATTTCCAACAGGCTTGACAGTGCACCCAGATTTTGCCTTGGTGTTTAGCCTTGTTGGGCTGAATGGAACGCAGCAGTCAAACTTCTCTTGCTTTTCTCAATGCTTCTCCTGTTTGCATGTTACTGACCTTCTCTCCTCCTTCATTCCTGTTCCTGATTTGTTCTGTGAACATCATTCAAATCACATTTCATGTCAGTTCAATGCTATAGAAATGCTACTGATGGCTGCGCTGTTCAATTTGACGACTCTGTTATTCTAAGGCATCAGGTTGTGAAGCAGTCTTCTAGCACCCCGATCAATGAATATTTTCCCAGGTTGTCATTTTAGAGAGGTAAATGGATGGGTTTTTTTCCCCCAAGGTTTTGCAAGAACAGGCTTAATATTTGTTAATTGACCCTTGTATCCCCATACATGGTCACTGCTCTGCTACAGTGAATAGGTTTGTTTGTAGTCATCACCAGCACTTCCATACAGAAATTGCAGTGGGTGATGTTTTTCCTCTGGATTTCTTTATAAATCTTCTTTTATTTGCCTCCTGATTTTATTCTGCCTATTGAAATTTCATGCATTCTTGGAGGCTGGTAGCCCAGATGTTTTCATGACAATAGTGTCTTTATCATCAGAATTTCATAATTAGGCAATTATTTTTTTATACAATACAGTCATTTCAAGATTTTTGTGTAATAAGCAGTTAGATATTATAATCTGCTAGAAATGCATTTCTGTGTAAGTATGGATTAGAATAGGTTTTAATTCTACAATTTCAGAGATCTAAATTAGACATTGTAGTAAAGAAAAATTACTTTTTCTGTCTATTACAACATTTACTTCTGTGTTGTGCTTATGCCAGCTAGAGTGAAATACTTCCATATGTTTTTAATCTTAGGTTTAAGTTATAACTACTGGTAAAAGATGGTAGAGGAATGGGTTGTGATGATGCAAGAAAATGTAGATAAAATTTTTAAGACACTGCCCTCTCCCCTCTTGCTCTGCAAGAAATCAAAATGTCAGTTTGCACCAGCTGGAAGGTGGAATAACTTCAAGACATTTTGCTCTGATTATTTCAACCATTTCTTTTCTGCATGTAGCTGGAGTGTTTGACCGAAAGTCATTTCATTTCCACCTCTTCTGATTTTGTGCGTGTGTATTTCAGCTGAGATGATGTAATGCAAGTGATTGCCTACAAAAATGGGCATATTCCAGCAAAGAATCTTTTCCCATAGTTTCCCTAAAGACCTCTCTCTATAGTTCCTCTCACTCTGTTTTACTATTCTTATTTGTTTTCCCTGGTACTCTGTAAAATATTAAACCTTTCAAATGTTAAATTTAAACTTTAGTCTTTCAGTTTATCTTTTGCTTCTTGACAGCTAGAGTTAAAAAATGGTTTCTAAGGGTGTTCACGAAGGCAGATACAATTTCAAACATCTTGATGGGTAAGAGGATGAGTATCATTTTCTGTTTCTGTGCTTCTTTTGAGTAGAGAACTGCATGAAAATTTTAGTCCTAGTCCATCTCTGTTTGTGTTCAGAAGGGAAAACTCCCAATGGCTTTAGGCAATCAAAATGTTTTGAGGATGTAGACAGTGTTTTGCTGAATTGCAGGGCATTGTTGAGATGCTCTGGCACTCATGGAAGTCTTGTGATTTTGAATTGTTTTTGCTGGGCTTCTGGATAGTCTTCCACTCATGCCTTCTGCCATGCTCTGCAAGGGCTGCTCAATATCTCTCCACTAGCTCAAGTGGAAAGTAGGCTGCCAAAACACCCAGCAAGTCTTCCTGATCCTTTCTGGCTTAGCATTGACCCAATGATCTTTTCCTTTGCTCTGTCAGGAGAGCACCAGTAGTATAAATGGCTTTCTTTTTTGCCCCTGGAAGTCCCAGGATTATGATGTGAAAATAAATGATCCACTATGCTGTGAGACAGATACTAACTTCACAGCTGGTCTTTGTTGCCTGACTGTTTAAGGGACAGCAGATGTTAAGTGTGGATTGTAGCTGGATGATGAGTTCCACAGGTTGCCACTTTTCTTGTCTGCAGGCTACCAACACTGTATCCAGGTGCATTTCAACCAGTGCTTTCCCAGGATTCTAGTTGCTGTGCTGGAGAAAAGGGATACTGCACATCCTAGAGAATACATCTTTTCCAACCATACTTAGCAGTTCCCCAAGATTGTTCATTAACCTCAAAAAGCCTGGGATCAGTCTGGCTGCTTCTCAGACTGAAGAGAAGCCTGAGATGGGAGAGAAATCTGGGGGAGCAAAGAGAGGAAGAGCAGGTTTGTGTTGATGACTATTGTCCTGTGAAGGGAGAACAGGCACAAAGAGCTGTGGCAAGATAGCAGCTTTTGCTGGTCACAGAGGTCCTTGAGTCTTTAAAGACTGAGCTATGTGGTCTCTAAATACCACATTGGGTCAGGATGAGGGAGTTAGAAAATATCTGAAGCAGCGCTATGGATATAATAGAAGTCTCCTTCCCAGAGTGTTCCCTTGGACAGTTTCTTCACCCATGGCTGTGATGCTGATGTCACTGCAGCTGTGGGCAAAATCTGAGGTTGCTCAATGTGTCAATATGAAGGACTCCAACACCCAGGTTCTGCTGCATGGAGCATGCATGTTCAAAAGGTGGCTTTAAGTGACTCGAGGTTAGAAACCACTCTCTGTATTCCTGTCTAACCTAAAATGATTTCTGTGGCCAGAATGAAGTAAATGATGACCACATCCTGTCTAACTCTTCCCAGCCAGACCCACTACTTGCCTCGAAGAAGTTAAGTAAGAGGTGACGTCGCAGTCTGAGCTAGGGGTGGCTTTCATGTTATGTGGTGCTTGGAAAGTAGGTTACTGGGTCAGAACAGCAAGTTCTGACTGTTTGCCAGCTGGGCCTTTTTTTTTTTTTTCCCCCACAATGTTTATACTGCTGTGACCTGCCATGCTAAAGTGACTCTGAAAGGAGTGCAAGCAGGGCTGCGAAATAGTGAGATATCCTGGACAGAATTTGTCCTTCTGTGCTTGCTTCAGTTTGTCAGCTCTCAGGATGCTTGCTTTATGGTGCCTTGCTTTTCTGATATGAAAAGTAAAGCTAAGTGGAATCCAGTTGCTAGGAAAAAAAAGACTGTGCTTCTGCTTAAATTATTAGCTTGAAGTCAAAAAACTTTCTAAATGTACCAGAGAGTGCAGAGATGTGGGGTCCTTCAGAATTCAGTAGTGGAAGAATTTACTTCCAGATCCAGCCACATGTTAGAGAAGATCCCTTGGGACATCTGCAAAATGTGAATCTTGCTCAGAACAGTGAATTTTGGAATAAAAGAGTTGTGATTCAGGCTCTGATCTGTTTGAAATGCTCCCCAGCTGCTTGCACTGCTTTGTCCAGAAACTTGTTCCTCCCTTCACAGCCATTCTGTCCTTTTAAGTCTCCAGAAAGCCAGAGCTCATGTCATTACTGCTGAGCATGCGGATGGAGGGCAGCTATTGAGAGATTAGATCCCCAGAGGAGAGCAAGTAGTCAGGCTGAGGGTGAGAAACCTGATGGGGAACACAAGGAATGCAACTGTAGCCACCTTCCAGCCAGAGAACACGAGCAGGAGGATTACGATTGGACTCTGATTTTAAAGGTCTTTTCCCACCTAAATGCCTCTGCACTGGCAGAGGCAAAGCTGACTCACTGCTTGTAGGTTTGTGCCTGCTCCAAGCACTGGGCACTGCAGTCCCTCCTTATGCAGGTGACAGCAGCATGGGAGCAGAGTTCTTGTGTTGATGCTGCCACAGGCTCCATCACCCCACGAAGCAGGCATGAAGGCAGTGGCTGCTTCATCCACAAGGCTGGTGTTGGGCACCTTATGGACCTGATTGTTCCAGAGGTCACATCCAGCTGCTGTTAACACAGCTGGAATGCCTCAGCTTTGCATGTATTCCTTGCAGAAGGACACTGAGTTGCTGAAGCATACCCAGAGAAGGGCAAGGTAGCTAGTGAAGGCACTGGAGAACAAGTCTTATGAGAAACAGCTGAGAAAACTGGAGTTGTTTGGCCTGGAGGAGAGGAGCCTGAAGGGAGACCTTGTTGCTCGCTGCAACTACCTGAAAGGAGATTGTACTGAGGCTGGTTTTGGTCTCTTCTTCCTAGTGTCAATCATAGAACAAGAGGAAATGGGGAGGCTTAGATTGGATATTAGGAAAAATGTCTTAACTGAAAGAGTGGTCAGGCAGTAGACCAGCCTGCCCAGGAAGGTGATGGAGTCACTGTTCCTGGAGGTGTTAAAAAAATGTGTAACCATGAGCTTCAGGACATGGTATAGTGGCAATGGTGGTGTTAGGTCAACAGTTGTACTCAATGATCTTAGAGGCCTTTCCCAATCTAAAAAATTCTATGGTTCTATAGCCTAATGTCCAAAGGGAAACTCATTGGGTTCTGGAGGCAAGCTTTCCTTGTGATGTCATTGTGCCCAGATTTCTACAGCCGATCCTGCAACCCTCCTCCCTCTGGTTAAGTGCAAAGTGTGAGGTACACAAAGGATGGGTGGCCTGGCTTCCAAATATTTGAATAATCTCACCAGTAACAATATTACTCAAAGCAAAGCCTCAGAATATGCCAGTGGCTTGCTGCCAAAGCTGACTTAAAGGGAAACTACGTGGGCCATTCAGGCAAGTGATTCATTGAGTTTTCAGTGCTTCCAAAAACACATCTAAAAGAAATTCAAGGAAAAGAAAAAAATAGCAGGATTTGAAGAAAGACTGCACCTTGCAAAATCTCTCTCTTAAATCACAGAAAGCTTTTTGCTGCTGGACCAATGTAGCAGGACTGAGAAAGAACAGCATAACTTAATGCTCCTCAGCAAGCTGAAATGGCATCTAATCACAACACATCAGAAGCACAGCCAGGAAATGGTTCATGCAGCCTGCAAAGACCACCCTCAGCACTAGGGTTTCCACATGCCTCTTCAAGTTTCTTGCCTGTGGATTGAAAATATCTAACTTTGTCCAACTGGAGAAAAAATATCTTGCTCAAAAAACAGCAAAGTGGGCAATGCAGCTAATAAACCGACAAGTATCCATACAGCAGGGGTCAGCTCATTTTCTTAGTGCTTAATGAAATGCAAGTCAAACTGCAGCATCTCTTAGAAGACATGTTATGTATGAGAGACTGTCATCCTCCTGGAGCTGCAAAGGTTCCCCACTGGTGACAGCTCAGCAGGGCCCCGGTTATCACTGCTGACTTACAGTTCCCTCTCTGCTGGTGGTCATTTCAGCAACTACCAGAGAATATATGTTAAGACTCACCTCGAAGACCCCAGTCCTGTGTGGTGCTGAGTGTTTGGTGTGGGAAGCAGCATTACAAGAGGCAGTGAGGAGGTGAACGTCTCACCCCTGCATGCCCCCTTCCTTCTTAGAGGGCTGGATCAGATTCTTGGCTGACAGAAATTGCCTTCAGAGGAGCTACGCTGGTTTATGATGGATCAGAGTTTGGCCAGGCATCTATTCAAAAGCAAAAGCTCTAAAGCTTTAAGGAGAGGCATGCATTTAAAATGTAAAATATCCCACATTAGTTCTTGCCAGCCTTGTATCTTAGGGGTTTGTGTTGATGCTAACTTGGCCTGTGTAAAAACCCATGTCTTTCTCTTGGGTACCAAGTCACCAGTGAGTTTGCCATCATTGCACAGCTTGGTTCTGCTTTCCCCCTTACTGTGTCAGGGTTAGAGAAGTGGCAGTCTGCTGGTTGGAGAGTGCTGCCGCATCACACACAGTGCTCACTTCTGCTTGTGTCCTTGCTCTGCTTTTGTTGTATGATCTTTCCTAAGCTGTGTTTGGCCTTGATGTCTCTCTCTGCAGAATGATGACGACAGCACTATCTGAGTGCTTTTACCCAGACTCTTTCTGGGGGTGGAAAGCGACATAAAAAACCAGCAATCTCTGTTCTTCATCCCTGCTGCACAAATAGCTCTCCAGCCCAGCTCTGTCACTTCAGCGGCTCTAGCCTGAAAGTAAAAATATCAAAGCTTGATATAAAGAGTCTGCTTTGGAACTCACAAACCATTACTATAGCAATGGAATGCCCTAATAATACTCTGCTTCCAGTCAAAGAAGATACATCTCCCCTCTGTGTATGGGATTCTGACCTATGAATCTAGTTACACTTAATAAGATGTAACAGTTGCTCAGGGGCCTGATAATAGGATATAGAATCCTTTATCCCTGTGTCACGCCTTGAAATCCAGACCAGGTCATTAGCAATTAAAACATCTCACCATCTGATGTCTGTCCAGTGGCCTCTGCAAAATGAGTCCCAGGTCAGCAGCCAGTGCATAAACTTTAGGGGTTTCAGGTTGTTTGTTTGGTTTGTTTTGTTGTTGTTTGCTTTCTCTTTTGAGAGGAAAAGTATCTTTTACAGTCCTGTTCCTACCTTCATTAGCACCACGGCCAGCTGTTTGTAGGCAGGCAAGCAGCCAGGCAGCCATGGGGCTGTGGTGTTTTCTTTCCCTAAAGATGGTTTTCCAAATCAAAGCTGAAGTATGTTAGAGCAAAGCCCCTGGGAGAGCAGCCAGTGCTGGCTCTACTCATACTGAGTTTGTTTTGGGACTAAATACACAGTTATGTTCTCTTGGCTTCTTAATATGGCAGCTATTTAGCAATATAAAAATAATAGCTTGTGAAGAGTGATGCATGGGTTTCCTCTCTTTCTGTCTCTCACATGAAAAACATGCCAAATATTTATTTTTAAGGATTATTTGACAAATGGGAGAGAAGGAAGAAAACCTTTACCTAATGCTGCAATTCCATTCAGACACAGGCATGTCTGTATTCCATTAATTATGGTGAGGCTTTATGTTATAAATAAATGGGAAAGATATATATAACCAGTAAGATTTATTTTTTCCCCATCTGAAAACACCAGATGACTGTGAAAGGCTCCAAAGTTACATCTAGCCTGATGAGGGCTGTGTGAAAGAAAGTATTTCTTTTTCTGTCATCAAAACAAGGCCATGGTCATGCTTACACACAGAGGTTTGTGTTTGAGAGACTATATAGCAGCAAAGACCATTGTTATCAATGGCTACTTCAAGCACAGAATTCAGATTCCCTGTGAATCAAAGCTGGCTCTGTGACTAGCAGCTATGGTTTGAGTGATTCTCCTCCGAGTGATGGGAACTGGGGCTCTCACCTTGGTAGTCATGTGCCCCTAAGTAAATCTGGCTGCTCCCCTGCCACTGACCTCCATCCCACTGGGGATACAAAGGAGGATTCACAGCTGCCCTTCCTTGTAGCACTGAGAACCTGGCACTGATCCTCCTAGACCACAGCCACAGGGGAGCCAAACTCCTGCCATGGTCCTCACCCAACTCTGAAGGAATATTGCTTCAGAGTCAGCTAATGCCTGGAATAGCTTTCAGTGATGTGGGAGGTGGTTTGCAGGGTTTACATCAAAATAAACCAAATATATCTGCAGGGAGAATTCCTCACTGAATATTTTTGTTTCATATTTTGGGGCATGCTAAAGGAGAAGAGATTAAACATCTTCACTTTGAATGAACTGAAGAATTGAACTGACTTTCTTTGTGGGTTCACTATCCACTCGTCCATACAGACAGTTCTAAGACTGCTCTTGTGTGTTTCCATTCTTGTGTTTAATAGTTTGAGCTGATGGTGAGTGGAGATGCCACTAAGATGAGCACCTGTACTGTACATAGAAGGATCACAAGCATCCTCTTGGTTGCCCTTAATAAAATGTTTAGCTCTCTTTAAAGATGGAAGAGGACTGTAACACAGATTAAATCATCAGATCCTCATCAGCTCTTGGCCTGCTCACCTCTCCACAGCTCCCCAGATGCTTGGCAGTACTACTGCAGATGAATTAAGTGGGCAAAGCCGAGTTTGAATATCAGCCATGTTCTCTTAATAGCACTAAAATACTTTCCCCCCCCCCCCCCCCTTATAAATAGGAAACGGTCAAGGCAAATTCCAGAGTAGCCTTTTTTTTGGCCGTCACAGGAATTTTAGACTCAGAAGAATCTTGGGAGCCCACAGCAGGCTATCTCCATGCCTCTTCCTTATGTTTATTTAATTGTTCTCTATGAAGTTAAGAAGGTTAGCTGGAAATTGGGCCAATTAGCCATTCTCAGGGAGTGTTTCAGCATGGGTGGGGCATTTAGTCACCTCAACCCCAGGTTTGCCAAATCTTGTAGCAATGGAGCAGTGAACCCTGTGCATTTTGCAGATGAGTGAGCACAGCAAGCCCTGAACAGCTTCTTCCTTAGGTTGTATAAGAATCAAAATCAGTTCTATTTGTATTTCATTGGAAACTGCAGAAACTTTCTCTTTTCTGCTCCTGTGTCTCACCCCTTTCAATTTTGTATTGTAGGATAACAAGGTTTGAAATGAGGTTGGCATTGCAGGGGAGATGTGCAGGGGAGATGGTGTAGCTTTGGGGGCACTGCAGCCTCGGATGCTGCCTGTGGGGTCTTTGCTGACGTGCAGCAACTCAGGGCTGTTGGAGCCATGCTCTTCCTGGCCTGATGGGCTCTGAGCACTTGTGGGATTTGTTGGTTGAAGGAGTACAATTGGTGCTCTGTGGTTGGATCCTAATAGGGGTAATTGCATGGTGCCTACCTGAAGTGCCCCCTGTGATTTTGCTGGGAGAGCTGCTCTCCCACCTCCTGTGCTGGGCTGGTGGGTCATGCTCTTCTTGCTATTTCACTGCTGCCTTTTACCCTGGACTTGGCTGGGCTTCACCTAGCAATGTGTGGCTGTCTGTCCATCCCAATTTTTCACTGCACTCCATCTCTCCTGCAGCTGAAAGGCTCTGTTTCAGTCTTATAGGAAATTGTTTCATTCCTCCATCCTTTGTGGCTTGGGGTTTTCCATTGGCAGGACACTTGCCACTGTGTCTCTGACACAAGCAGCCAGGGGTTACTTAACTGCCCACATCCCCCTCAAAATAGAAATTCAAAGTACTTAGACACATTTTTGTTAGTGTATGCAGTGAGCTTTCTCCCAGCTACCCTTGTCCAGCTCCAAAGACTTTTGTTTGCCTGTGCATTTAGGAAAATTCCTTTTTTTCCAGAAAGGGGCTTCTGGGAGAAGTGGGTGTGTGTGTCTTGCACACCCATTTCCTTCTTTCCTGTGCCTTGCTCTTCCTTAAGGAGCACAAAAACATGGAGTAGGCCAAATCATTTACTTACCATTTTATTAACATCTGACTGGAGAGAGAGTAGGACAAGGAAAAATCAGAACGTTTGGATATATATTAAAGCACGGGAGATGGTAGGGAAAAGAAAAAATAGCAGAGAAGAAAACACAGAAAGAAGGTGCCTTTTTGGTGTGAAGGGATTAGCTAAGAGTCAGCTTTCAGATGCTTTTAAAATAAGGCATTCTCCTGGAAAATACAGATCCTGATCGATTATGAAACCCTCAGGGATTTTTGAGGTCAGAGCTCCCCTGGTTAAGGGACAAACAAGACTGAGCAGCAGTGCCACTTGCACATGGTTATGTTACTTTTCAGTGAGAAATGCAACCAAAAGATTTGTGGAGAATTTGGTTTAGGGTTCAAGTAAAAATATTCTTTTGTATTTCTTCATGTGCCCCATCAGAATCTGAGGAGAGGTTTTTTGAGGTGGATAACAAGATTTGTCTTGAATTACTAATACAAGAAACCATGTGCAGATGAAGTAGAGAGGACCACATCTGCAGCAGCTGTGATTTCCACCAGACCCATCAGCTTCATGCTGACAAAGGGCTGTCCTGAGCATCCTTCCATCCCACAGTGCATGAGTGTTACCTGTGGGTTGTTTCTGCTTTTTACTTCTCTGTGAGGCTCAGGCTCTGAGCAGGTGAAGTGTTTCCTATCCCTGCTGTTTCCCTGACTCTTCCTCTGCATCCCTCATAACGTTTGCAGTAACCCAGCCCTGAGGTGTTTTCAGCCTGTGAGGTGCAACTCTCCTGTGCAGAACACACTCCCTTCCTCTCTGGCCCTCCTTAATTCTCTGCTCACAGCTGGAAAGGTTTAGTGGACATGAAGGTTGATTCCTGTCAGATGATGGAAAAGCTGCCCTGAGTTATAATTCAGCCCCTGTTCTGGCTCTGCAGTTTTGATCCTTATTTGCATTTTTCTCTATATGGTTCTTTCTATTTCCACACATTAATCTTCCTTTGTTAAGACTCTACCCCATGCTGTACAGACAAGAGGCACAGATGGCTTGATGCATGTTTGTTTTGGTTTTTTTCACTCTTTAATTTCTACAGTTCATTGAACAGCAGCAATGTTTAAGTTACGTAAACCTTAAATATCTTTTATTTTCAATGGAAATCACACTTGCTGAACCCAGCCCTCCACTAATCGCCTTGTGCTCAAGAACATTTCAACTTCATTTTCCAGGGTAGCATTTGGTTGTGCTGAGGAAGGGGTGGGCTCCTTCCACGCTATGGAAATAATCTCAGGCTGGTTGGAAAAGCAAAGATTATTTAGTTCCACCAGGGGTAATTTTAGGACATCCTTTGGAAGTCCCTTCTCCTTAGCACTTTTTTCAACAGCCTGGATGCCACCAGAGATCAGCCTCAGTGCCTTCTACGGAGTCTGTGTTTCCATCCTTTAACATCTGGTCAGTGGAGATACTTTGGGTGTCTATGTATCATAGGTGAACACCCAAACTGGCATTTGGAGTATGTCATTTCAGCATATCCCTTCTCTTTCTTGCTGAGCAGGGAGGTCAGATGCTGTGGTTCTGGGTTATGATTCTCGGGACAGCAGATGCCCAGGGCAGCACTGCACACTGGATCTGGGCCAGAGCCCTGGTTGTGGTCCCTTTGCAGGCTTCCCTGGAAAGGCAACCTGACCACTTGTACCTGCCCACTGAGGGATGGACCATCACCATTTCACACATGAATCTTGGCTCAGTCACCCACAGCTTGGGGCAGTGTATTTCAGAGAGGGACTTGGTGTTTCAAAACCTGCCAGAATTTCTTGTGACAAATTACAGAACAGAGTAAAATTTCTCAACACACTTTCCCAGTTGCAGATCTCTACCTGTGTCTGGTGGACTCAGGTGCTGTATCCATAACACCATTCTTGCATGGGGCAGGTGCCTGGGACTGCTCTTTACAGTGTTCCTCCTGTAATATGGAATCATGTAGCCACCTCTTGCCCTTAAGCTTGATAAGCTGCCAGCAGTAATTTGGACTGCTCCATTATATTTTACAAAGCTGTTAGAGGCTTGATTTATAAAATACAGATCTGTCACACTGACAGTGTAGATTTTCAATGTGCTCAAGCTTTAAAATCCTGTGTTTTGACTTTCTCCAAAGTTTCCTTTTTGGCAGCTCAATTGCAGTGCTCCCTATTGGGACTTATTTAAGGGGAAGAAAGGACATCATGTACTTACAAGTGTAAATGATGTGTTTATTCCCCTGAACCGAATAAGTGACAAACCCAGAGGGTGAATAAGATACGCTCATCAACTAGGTACTCTTTAACTTTCTTTCCAGCAATTAAGATGAGATTGGTATCTCCCTGTCAGTTCTGCCATATAATAATACCAGGTAGTCATGTAGCTGTTATACTAATAGCAGAGAGTGAAGGCACTTATCCTGACTCTGAAATACAGAGCCTGTTAAAATAGGGTTGAAGGTATTTAATATCAATTGTTATGTTTTCTATCTGTATTCAGAAATGGCCTGCTTTGTTACATAGGCTAAATTCAAAACAATTCTGCTGAGGTTACAAAGCCCAAATTTATTCCCTCACAAATACAAAATCAGTGTCTCTCAGGTTTGCTGACACAAATTTCCTTTTTCTAGATGAGTTTGCTTAAATTCAGAAGAAAATTTTTATGTATACAGGGAAAGAGAGGGAAGAAGAGTTCCTCTTTCCTACCTCACAGCCCCAAGAGGCTGGGTGAGATGGGGGTGCAGACCTGGATACAGGCCACAGTACAGGACATGGGTCAGGATGCAGAGAGATGCAGGGACCAGATGTTGGCATGTTTTGTGATCACGATGCAGGTCCCAGTGCAGGGTTGATCAGGCCCTCCATGCTGTTATCTGATCCAGCACAACGTGCTCCCCACTGCTGCCATCTCAGGCTCTACGAAGAGCTTTCATAAGAAACTGGCTGTGTTTTATCTACTGCCTGATCCTCTGGCCACCACAGGGCTGCTCAGGCTTGGTTTCTTCTTGCATTTGCCTTGGAGTTTGTTTCAGCTGTTGTGGCACAGTCTCTCTGTCAGCTTGAACTCTGCTTGTGCCTTTTCCCTTCTGGGCTCAGAGATCCGTGTTCTGGCACATCCTCTTGAACAGCTCCAACCAAGTGTGAAGGGAGGCCCGGTGCTGATCTGCAGTGCTGCAGTGCCAAAGGATTCCCTGCAGCAGGCGTGACCCTGCAGTTCCCATACAGCTGGCTTTCCATCGAGGTTCAGCTTACCCTTCTGTTAAGCATTAAGGTCTGTCTGCAGCTCAGAGATGCTGACTGCATGTAATCTAGTCTTGCCTGGGACATGATGAACTTCTGTCTTCCTCAACTGGTTTGTAAGTGAGGACTGAGGTCTGTACTCCTTTCTGGCCAGTTTGCAGGAGAATTGTTATTTGAAACATACCTTGAACACCAAAATCAAAAGAAATAAATATAACCCAAGAAGGAAAGACCACAGCACAGCTGAGGCTGAATGTTGTAGTCTTTTCCAGTTGCATTTTTAAGTCCTAGCAAAAATATTGAGCTATTCATTAGCCAGATTCCTGCATCACCTCCCTGGAGGAGGAGAAGCAAAGGAAGATATTTCTTCCTTCTCCAAACTATAGAAGCAAAAAAATGCTGCAAACTGACTACTATTTTGCAAGACTGCCCATCCTAGAGGAACTGTGGAGACAACAATGCAAATCCACCTGCAATTGTTCTTTTGCTGCAAGTGCTGGTATATTTTTAAGCTACTCACAAGCCTGTTAAATAACTGACCATCTTTTAAGCCCAGGCACCCTGGAGTGTAGGAGGAGAATAATTCTCAGGGGGGATTTAACACAGTTATGTAAAATAATCTGAAGCCATCTTGTTTGCTCCAGAAAGACTGAAATGAAGCGGAGGTTGTTGGGGTTTTTTTAATGTCTGCTGTCATCAGTTGATTTTTCTTTGTAACAAAACAAAAGTCTTGGTCTCATTTGTTTGAGAAGCAGTTTCTGTTCCTCCCATGAAGAGGAAGGGGTTCGAACACGATGCTGAAGCACTGCTGTGAGTCTGGATATTTATGACACAAAATGTCTTTTAACATCTGATTAATCTTCCATTCTGTTTGAGTAGAGAAGCCCCGTCATGCTGGGCTGGGTACAAAAGGTGCTCGGTGCTGACTAACCAGCTATCACCCTGAGCAAAGGCTTTCAAGCACAATCCCCATGTTGGTTTTTAGCCTTTTTGCCAGTCAGGACATTGGCAACAGCTTAGCTTAAAGTTGGGGCACTAGATTTTTCTCCATAGGAGTCTGTCACAAGTAGACTTTTACAGCAACCCTCTGGCATCCTATCTAGGATGCACACCTTGTACACACTGTGTCCCCATGCTGGCCTTCAGGGTGAGGATGAGATCTCTGGACCAAGCTGTACATTCTGTACTTTGTCATCTTCAGATTTAACCCATTTCTCTCCTCTCCCCTCACCACGCATCTTCTGTTCCCATGTTTGCTCTGCCCTCCACATGATGCACTTTCTTATATCCTGGATAAAATAGTTTTGGTACTATCCTGGCTCTGTGATGGGTTAAGAGAAAATCCATCACCATGCTTGCCGGCTGTGGTGGGATTTTGGCTATCTGTGCCATTGCATTAGCTCCAAACCCTCAGCTTGTGTTTGGTAAGCTCCTAGAAAAGGCAGATAAGCCACCGTGCTGCTAATGGTCTCCCACAGCCACATGGTAAAACCACAGTGGCAGGAGTGGATGGAGCGTTGTGGAATATACAAACTGCTACGCAGGTGTTTTATGAAGAGAGTGATATTTAGCAGGCCTGAATATCACTGGTGCTGCCATTTTTCATTCCACTGTAACTAAAGCAGAACTTGTCACAGATGACTGTGTTTAGGGTTGTTTGGATGCCCTGCAATATGTTCACATATTTTCCACTGCTGAATGAAAAGGAGAAAATGAGTATGATACTTGTAGGTGTCTGCCTTGCCTGCAGATGGTTGAGATTTCTGCATAGCTGCTTCTCTGTTACATGGGGCTTTCAGGTTTTGCTATTGATTAGAGTGGTGGCTTTTCTAATTAAAAGAATTCCCAAGTCTAACTATTGACGTGGGAAGTAAATGTGCTGGGTTATTAAAGATAAGGGGCTTTAGTCAGAAAATACGTTACCCTCTCCTGCAAAAGAGGTCAGTGTAACTTGAGTAAAAGTGTGTCCTAAAAATCGGAAAACAAGCAAAGGAGGCGAGAAAGTAGGAGCAAGGCAAACGCTGCTTGTGTAATTATGGCAGAGCAAGTAGGACAGAGGAGAGACCAAAGAGTCCTGCCTGCCTTTCATGTGCCCACTCCTCACACACTGCGTGTGTGACTCCTGTTCCTCCTGCATGAGGGCCAGGTTCACTCAACTGAGGCTATATGGTTAAAAAGAAAGCAAGTGCACTTGGCCCATCATGAAAGGATAGCAAAGTGGTAAAGAGTCTCCCATTGGGATGACCTTGCACAGGGCTTCAGTGTACAGCTGCTTGTGATAGGACAGAGGGTGCTTTGAGGGTACACTTCAACCCTTTCCTTAAAATACTCCTTCTCAGCTCTTGACCCCCATTCCTAAAACATTGCAGCAGTGCAGCCATTTCTGTTACAGAAAAAAGAATTGTCTGCAGTGAGTTTGAAGTCACCTGGCAGCTATTCATGCTTTGCCCAACAAGCTGCTTGTCCACAGTGAGAAATGCGCCCTGCCATGCAATTTTCATCAGAGGCTCCGAGCTAGAGTCTTTGGAGGAGCCTCTTTCCCTCCACAGTTTCTAGAGAAGAGCCTACACAATTAGCAGGGAGTAAGCATTGTGCTCTAAAATAACTGAAGTTGAGTGAGATGAATCTTGCCCTGAGGAACCTAAATTCTGTAAAGTAGTGCATAATTACCCTCCCTGGACGTTGTTCTCACCTCTGGGCATAGGACCTGTGGGTGGTTCTCACTGTGCAGCGGTAGTTACAGGCTTTGCAACATTTTATTTGTATACTCGCATCCACCACCTGGGGATGTGAAATTCCTACTCCTAAGTGTCAATAGGCAGGCATGCTGCTGGCAGACCAAAATGACTGTGCATCAGCCATGGGGCTATAAACAGCCAGCCTGGGCACAGGCACTGTAATCTGTAGCTTGGTCTCAGGGCGCAGGGAGGCACTGAGCCCTTTTGATGCTGGACAAACACAGAACAGAAAAGCAGTCAGGACTTGTGGCAGTGTCAAGTGTAAGATGATGTGAGAGGCAGTGGGTGGATCTAGCAAGCGGTAGAAGAAATGGAGGATGACCAGGAGGTTTAGGCAGGGTGGCTCTGAAAGGCCATACTAAGCCTTTGTGGTACAGCCTGCTTCTGAAATACACTTCTTTGTGGTTGACACCAGGATTGCTAACAGCAAGATTTCAGTAAACACACACTTAGTGACCTATACATGGGAGATGCAGATGTGTCTTTTGACACATCTTCATGTCATTAACTGGTCTTTTTTTTTTTTTCCATTCTCCATCCTGAATTTATTCAATTTTGCTATGCTTTTAGAGAGCTTTTCCTCACATTAGATGACTTTTTCCACTTCCTTGTATAAATTTTACCCTTGTCTCCAGTCCTGAAGTATTTATAGCTCAATGCCACACATAACCATTGGGCATACAGTAATTTCTCTTTGAATACTTTCCATATCTCTCTTGTGTGCTTTTCCACCCACACGTGTTCCACTGCCTTATCCCGAAGGATGTCTTTATTCCTCTTTTATACTTTTGGTTTCTCTATTGTGTTTTTTTCATGCCTTTCTTCTTGATGGGTTGGGTGGTTTTGCACATCACACAGCTTGAAAAATTCCCCTCTCAGACTCTTTCATTGAAACAAATCCTATTCATCCAATATGCACAGTGACTGATATTCAGTCCTGAGTAAAAAAGCAACCTACTGGCTGTGGGGAACCTATTTTGGCAGAAGTTTGGGGACAAAGGCCTCAGATTGGCCTCCACAGAGGAATGTCTAAGCTAACTTTGTTGTTGGGGTTTTTTTCCTATGGTATTTTTGCACCAAAGCAGAAAACTGAAATTCTTCTTTTTTTTTTTTTCCCCAAGGATTGGCATAATTTTTCTGATGAAAAAGTAAGAATGGTTATTCAAATCATGCAGTTACTTTTCTCCTGGTTTGGTTTAGCCCTGTAAGGTAATACAAAGGAAGTAACTATCTGTGGCAAGCACAGAGCTTTTGTTTCAATAAGGACTAATAGAGAGTCATGTTTCAAAGGACAAAGATGGGAAAACAGGCTCATAGGATTGAAAGCAATGGCTCTGAACACGACTTTAAGAGTCACGGTTAAATAGCCACAGTGCTGTAGTTAGAAGGAATACAATCAGGGCTGTTAAGTGGTGCTCAGGACAACGGTGAGGCAAGCCCTCTAGTTTAAGAAGGATGACGAAAAGCTTCAGAGGACCAAGATGACAAAGGGACTGGGAAATGCATATGTTAGTGAAAGACTCAAACACTGGCACCGAGTTAATTTAAAAAAAAAAAAAAAAAAGGTTTAGGGCTGACTTGACTGCAGCCTAGGAGCTAATATTCCCAGGAAGAAATACTTTTACTAGTTGGGAGTTCTCCTATTTAGCAGATAAAAGCATAAAGAGAGTCAATAGCCTGAAGATGAAGATAGGAGGATTCCCAAAGCAATTCCATTTGCACAGATCATGGCTGTTCATCAAGGATCAGAACAGAAGCCCATGTGCAGGGCAGTTCCAAGCCCAGGCAGACTGACTTTCTAAAACGTTAGAGCCTAGCTTGAAGGTGCACCCAGCCATGGACATTGGCAGCACCACCTGATGTGCCTCCATGTAAAGAGAGCACAGAGTGGTCAGTGGTTACATGCCACAAGAACTGGGGGGGTGTCACTGGTCTAACACTCACTGTGTGCCTGAGCACTAGTTCAGGCAGGAGTTAATCCAGACATCCTGTGCGCTGCATTGACGCCCAGAGACCTGATGAGATGGCCAAGAGAGATTTGGGTTGTAAGAGCGATGTTAGCCTTTAGAAGTGCTGCAAAGAAATATAACACTGTTTGGCCTGATTCTTTCCAAAGATAAAGAGCACCAGGAATGAGTTGAAATTTGCTTAGCATTTCTGAAAACCAAGCCATACCTAATTAACCCTTGCATGCCTGTGTGCTTAATTATTTTTTCCACCTAATTTAAGAGCAGAAAGAGGCACTTTAAGCTTCCCCAAACTTAGCAGCATGTCAGTGGCATGATCAGAACTCAGGAGATCCTGAATGATCTCCCCATCACTATTTTGCCCCATTTCTGATTAACTCAACTTTTGCTATCACCAATATGGCATGGACCCTAGAAGCTACAGGTACAAACTCCAAGAATACACCTGACTGCATTCCAGTTCAGAGCTGCGGTAAGCCAGCCAGGAGCACATCCTGCCTTTAATTATACTGAAGAGGTCTTGGTGATTTGGTGTCCTACATCAGTATTAGGAAGCTTGGGCATTGAATTGCTATAAATCAAGAGCTTTGCTGCTCTCACAACAAGCCCAGTGGGAGCCTGACTTTCTCAAAGAGCTTAATTAAAGAGTGCTTATTGTCAGCTCACCCCTGTAGCCCATTAGAGCTCCACAGAGATTTCTGTTCTCCAACATCATTGTGAAAAGTGGGACAGCCCTTGCTTCTTAGGAAGCTCTGTGTTCATAATCACTTCCTCACATGTCCTGGTGATCTTATAGTCATGTTGCAATTAGTTGGTGCTAGGTGTGAACAGGACATATCTGAATAACTGTTTATGGAGATCTTATTGGCTAGACAGTTATTCAACACAGTCATAATCTTCCTCATTGCTAAGACTTTGTCTGGCTCTATCTCAGTCTGCTTGGGAAAGGAAGATTAATGTGTGACACTTCCAAAAAGTGCCTGTTTTCTTTCCTCAGGAGTGCATATGTCCCTGCCCTCTAATGAATGCAGCCCCTTGTGATTTGCAGAGTGAGTGGAACCCAAATTCCTGTGTCACAGAAGCCCTTCAAAATATTACTCATTTTGTCTTGAATTCCATGTCAGAGTTGCACTGTGCTCTAGTTAAATGAATTATTCAGACCATAACCTCTGCTGGTTGGTAGAACCAGCTTAAGTTTTATGTGTGTGTAGAGCTGGTGTACTTGGATCCCCATCAGTCTCATCTCTCTTGAATGGAGGATTTGTGTTTTAATATTGGTAAATAGCAGCCATCACCCTGGGGCTGCACAGTTAGATAAACAGGTGGGAAGAGAGCAGTGATGTTTTAGGCCTGTACCTGTGCCATCCTTTTGTGGTATTATCATTTACAGATGTGGAATGGAGAGGGTGGTGGTGTCATTTGGGTTTGCCTTGCACCACTCATGGTACAAGGCAGCTTGCAATGTGGTTCCCATGCTTGTCCCACCTGCTCCTGGAGCTGTGCAGAAACTATCTGTCATGCACAGTCACGACCCACCCATGCCCCTGAAGTGCTGAGAGGGAGTTTTCCAGTTTGATTCAGAATGGACACTTCTCCACATTGCACAGGCACAAATGGCTACCTCCCTTGACGCTGGGTTTGGGTGGTGTTGCAGTGGGATTGCACAATTTCTGGCTCAGCTGGCTAACCCACATCTCAAAGGAGATGAGAGGACTTATTGATTCAGGTTTGTCCATTACTAAGCATTATTTCCCAAGGCACTTAAGGAGTCATCCTACCACCATATTCCTACCCAAAGTAGTAAGAGAGGTTTGGAGGCTTCAAAAGAAATGTCAGATAGCAAAACCAAGAGGAAATCTCCCGGGTCTGGAAACTGTCCTTAATGTGCATGTCCTTCTTTATTTTTCATTATTGCAGTCATGAATCAATCTAGTATTAATTTTAATTAAACTTGGGCCAACTACATGTGCCAAGAAGATTAAGAAGTGAAATGTAGGCTTCCATCCTGCCAGTGGCTATTCTCAGTGCAAAACATCTGGTAGACAGGAAGCTCTTTGCAGCAGCACCACAAACAAAACTTCTCTGACTTGTGTTCTTCATTCACATAAACAGAGCAGTGCTTATGAATTTCCTGTGGGTACTTGTGTCCTTCACTGCATGGTCAGCAATCCATGGACCGCTTTAACCACATGCATCATTGCTGTCTTCCTGACAGCAACCCAGGAAGTGAGTGATCCTCATAGAGGAGAGAAAGTCATCCTAGAGATGAAGTGGTCCTGCAAGGGAAGGTCTGCCTGTCAGCAAGTTCTATATTGTATTAAGCTAGCAGTCACTTGCCTGTGCCTCTGTGGCTCATGTGGTGATTTGTCCAGAGGTCCTCACCCTGATGTTTCACTCTGTCTTTTGAGCAGATACAGACACAAATTCTTTGACAGGTTTGTGGCACAGGTGAGAAAAGGTGCAAATCCCACTATGCCCATACTCAGTCACTGGATAAAACACTTTTGGCTGCAGCACTGGGCAGTGGGCAGGCCAGAGGGAGCAGCTGGGCTGCAGTGCACACAGTGTGGTGCCACCACACAGTGCCTTAAACGCCCCCAGGTGACTTTCTGACATGGAGCAAACTGCCTACTCCGTGTACAGAGGATGGTGTGCCACAGTTTTTTGGCAGTCCTAGGTGTCAGCCACAGTGTGCTGGATTTGAGAATTGGTTCAGGGGATGGAGCAAGGGAAGTGCCACCTCTGGCTGGGGACTCCTGCCTATGACAGAGTCAATGCCTGAGCAGGACAGCTCAGGAAGGCAGGATTTCCCTAGAGGAGCTGGGGAGCAGACTTGACTCATCAGGCACATGGAGATGGAGAATCCCAGAGACCTGACAAAGAGAAAGAAAATATGGTTCCAGTGCTCTAATTTTATGGAGAAAGTGGGCTCCTGGCTTTGGAAAAGGGATGTTAAGAAGCAGAAGTTCCTGGGCTGGCTCTGGTAGGGTATCCTCTGGGATGATACCCAGGATGGTACTCAGTAATTGAAGGCAACAGCTTTGGAGGAACACAGGTAGCAAATGACAAAAACATGGTTGCCAGCTCATTTAGGCATAATTATATGTTTAGAGAAACAGCCACACCAAACCATTTCATCAGGCAAAAGCTCACCCTATTCCTGTGTTACTAGAGGAAAGGATGTTCCCTGCTCCATTGGAGTTGTTAAATATCCAATGATGCTTCTTCTCTGACAATGCCTGTGACCCCACATGAGGTAACACAAGTGATTGCCATGGGGAACCACTATCATTTTTCTTCCATTGTCTTTTCAAACTGCACTTTGTTGGTGACCAAAATGCATGTAATAAGGAAAGTAAAAGCATTATCAAACGGGTGTGAAACAGTGAAGCATGTGAGGAAAGTGAAGAGCCAAGTAAGACACTCAAGAGTTGCTGTGAGGGCTGACCCAAAGAAGCATAGATCCAAATCCAAACTATTCCAACAGCTCTACTTCTCTTATTCAGGGATTACACTCTTCCAAGCCTGGAATGCAGAGGTAGCTTTCTCTGTGATAGCTGTGGTACTTGAGGCCAATCTTCCTTTATTTTTGAGCCTTTATTGCAAGCAGATGACTGTGTCCCATAGATGCTGAAATCCAGAGGTGATGTAGGCTAGTGCTGTGTGCTTGATTGCCCTCCTGACCGATATATTTTGTAAATGTTATTGTTGAATGTGTTAGTCACAGGAATGGCTGTGCCACACCTGGAGCTATTATCAATGGAAGAAAAGCCTACTTGTGCTGCTGGGTTATATAAAATGAGAAGAGCTTGAAACACACTGGGCAGTAGCACTGCCATTATCTTCTTAGCTTTATGCTTGTGTGAAGTAAAGATTTAAGATTGCACTTGTATCAAAGGGCTGTAGGTATGAATTGAGGATACTGGGTTGAACTTCATATTGAAGAACATTTTAAGTTATTTCATTTCTACCTGGAAAGCAACTAATAAAATTAATGAATGTAACTATGCATTGACTGAAAAGTCTGAACTGTTTGAACAAAAAGCAGTCATTTGGCTCAATTTGCTAAGTGTGTTGATAATGGAAGCCTAAAAGCAGTGAGGCTTTTTTATTTTTAACTGAACTTCACTGGTATTTCATCCATCTGCAACTGGCATATGACAGCAAGAATGACAAATTTTTTAATTATTAATAATAATACAGTCCTTGATAAGTGTCATAAGCTTGCTAAATTTTACCACTAATTACCCTAAAATCCTTTTCACTGTCCTTGATTTATGGAGAGAAGAGACTGTGAAACTTCTATATATTCTAGAGACAGAATGTTTTATTTCTAGTGAACTCCAAAAGAAGATTTTTATTGAGGACGATGATGATTCTTAGAAATAGTGACTCCCACCTTCACAGTGCTTTATGGGTGTTAATAAGGGCTTCCCCATACAAGAGCAGCTAAATAGCTATTATAGGATAAATATTAATGGCATGTTGAATTCTGAGTACTTTTGCAATTGAAAGCACTTTGCTCGGTGTTGTATTTACAATGTGAAGGTATTTTCTACATATTGACTTCAGGGTTGGGTCTATTAGTTTTATTCTGGAATAGTTTTGATCAAATAATTGGAAAATGTGGGCTCTCTTCTGAATAAATGATACTTACTCTGCCCTAGTAGCCTCTGTACTTTTTCATTTTCATCTGATGCATTTAGGTCTCATCTTGTCCTTTCAGAGAAGGATAATGACAGGCTGCTCAAGGCTGCCTACGTTACACTTCTCAGTCTAGGCTGATTGTGTCCCAGATTGAAGGATATTGATCAATTTTGGCAGTGCTTGAAACATGTTCCTGTCTTAGCAGTGCACTACATGCTTGGCAAACTCGTGGTGCTGTAGCAGTATCTAGATGTCCATTTTTAAGGATAAAGAGTGAGATCAAAATTCCATTTGGCATGGCGGTAGCAACAAGGTAGTATTAGTGTGGTACATGAGGAACGGTGTAAGATATTGCTGGGCATGCACCAATGTCCTGGCAGCACTGAAAACAATGTGCTGCAATCAGGGTATCTGCTGGCAAGAGCCTCAGGGCTCTCTGCCCTCTTAGGATTGATCTTCTCAAATCTCCAGAGCTCTCGTACACGATGATTCACACACTTGCGTAGTTCCCTCAAATGAAACAATCAGCCCTCTGAAGTTTTAGGTATCACCTTTCACTGCAGATTGGCAGATTTCCACCTGATAAACTGACTGAAGGAGTTTCAAACTCCTGGGCTTTACATGTTGCTTTTCCTCCAGAAAACTGAAAGCTCTGCTCCACTTACTGACTGCAGAATTTGAAATGAAGATCTAAGAGCCTGAGTGTATTAAACGTCATGGTACTTCTTATCAATGCACAGCTAAAGCTACTCCTTCATCTCCACTTTAACCAGACCATCTATAATAGTAAGTAGGATGAATTTTTCATCCTTATTTACTAAAATAATGCTGCTAGAAAAGTGTATCTTGCAAGATCACTTCTCAGTCTAAACCACTTCCAGGCTAAATATATTCTTCTAAGATGTGCTTTGGGCATCTATTTTCATGCTGCGCTCTCTCGGCAAGCAGCACAGAAGATGCTTTTCTTCGCCATCACTGTGTGCAGCGTGGGTAGATCTGAGAAGAGAATTCTGCCTGAAGATTTCTGCTGTCTTTTTGTTCAGTCAGAGGATATGGCTCTAATTTTTACCATTTGTAAATTGCACACAAAATGCAAGCATACGCCTGGCTGGAAATCTCAGATATACCTTCCGAGATGCTCTGAAAATACAACTCAGGCCCTGCAGTCCTGCAATATTCAATCCAGTGCTCCAGCATGCAGGGTAGCCTAAGAGAGTGTGCCTCTTCATAGCCCACAGTTATTACCCCTGCACTCCTTAGAGAAGAGGACTGACATTCATAGAGGCTTTGTTCCCTTTGCAATTTTGTCCACTACAAGTTTTATGAGGATGCAAGAGCAAAGGTCCCTTCTAGTACCACTCTGAGAGTGTTTTCAGAACACGTGAGTTGTCTCCCCACCAGACTCTGTGAACGAAGGGATGCCTTTCAACTCCCTCTGGGAAGTGTAAGCAATGCCTGTTTTGTAATCCAGAAAATACCACCTGGTTGCTCAGATTTATTTTTACAAGTGTCAGACTTATGAACAGTTTCATGCCTCACCTTTACCAGTCAGTAGTTTGTATTATTCCACAAAGCTCTCCAAAGCAACTCTTCTCAGTCTGAAAGGTGATGCTCAAATTAGCCATCACAAGATGGCGGTGAGCCCCACCCAAGCAGTTTTGCTTTGTCAAAAAATCAGTATTTGTTTCCAGCATTGCATCTGGGCTCTTGCCTGTCAAAAGAGTCAAAATGTTTATTTGCTCATGGTCATTTGAACAAGGTAAGAGCCATGAAATCCCTTAGCAGTTTTGAGCAGCAGAAATGCTACATAAGGAGGAAAATGATTCTTCCAAGGATGACAAATAAGTACTATCTTAGTCACCTAGGCTCTGCCAGTCATCCTCAGGATGAAGTCTGTCCTTTGGATGTTTCCAGCACCCAGTGCACAGGATGTAAATGCTTTTGCCTCTTCTCTTTATGTATTGTGTAATCTCTCAATGCTGCATCCTTTGTCAAGAGGGGAAGCTGTGCATTCAAACCGCTGCTGCAACCTGGTCAAAGGAAAGCTTGCATCCCTCCTGGTGCAGACATAGTTATGAGGGTGGCCTGGACATTTGAAGTCCACTCTTCAGATGATTTAGCATAGAAAAGGCTCCCACTCAAAAGAGTGGGATCCACCTTCTAATTCAGAAAACAAGCCCCCTAAAAAGCAAGCAGACTATCCTTAGTTGTTCTTATAATTGACAGAAGCTAGTCCACTAAGGTCCCTGAGTCTGAAAATCTGAACAATGAAAAGCAAACTATCCTCCCAGAGAACAGAGGTTCTCCCAGCTTCCTCTCTTCCCCAGCCTGTCAGCACCACCTTAGACTTATCTGGGTTGGGTCACAGCCAGCTTGCCCTCATTCAAGCCCTGATCCTGGCAAGACAGTAGGTAAGCTGATCAACTGCTCCAGTCAGCCCCAGCAGCCAAGACCTGAAATAGAAACACACAGATGAATGTTGACCATGCACTGGAAGATCTCCAGTGTCCTTATGGAGAGTAGAGGGGTTCACCTTCCTCAGAGATCATTTCATTGCTCTCTGGCCTCGATATGTTTTGGTCAGTGACAGCAAAAGTGCCTGATGTCCACATGGACAGTGGTTTTTGTGTGAGGCAAGCAGGAAATTAGTAAGTCAGTTGGTTCTGCCCCTCAAGCTGTAGGTCCTTCTTTTAGAGGAAACCTGTTGAAAGGTTGAGGCTTGCCCATCACACAAGCTGTGACCCTAACTTTGTGTGCCAAAGTCTGAAGATTGAGACTATCACTTTTTTTTTTCTTCACAGTCAGTAATCTGTGCTGAAAGCTGTTTTTCAAAGAGGACTGATCTGACTTCTATAAAATTGAGATGCACTCTCTCCTCTTGGGGGCTGTGATGAAACCTTGAGATGTTTTTAATCCCTCTTTTGGTCCCATAACTGTCCCTGGAGGGACCTGAGCTCTCAGTGCCATCCACCAGACGTGTTGAGGAGAGGCAGTAACACTGATGCTGGGGCTCACCTGGGAGCACCCAGAAATAGCACAGTGGTAAGACACAGACAGCTAGGCTTGCTGAGGAGTTACAAAAGACTCATGCAGTAGGAACAGCCTGATCCATTCTCATCTTTAATAGGGAGCTGAGATAACTCAGCCCCTAGAATGAAATCTGATTGCCAGTGAAAAAATTCATTGGGGCTTCTTATCACTTGAAGTACTTCAGCCTGTCTGCAGTTTTTTGTACTAGTTCTTCTAGTACCTCAAACATCCTCAAAAGGCTTGTTCTATCTGATAAGGCTTTGTTCACAAGAAGCTACACATTTGTTTACCACAGGGGAGGCAGTCAGGTTTCTGAGCAGATACAAATATGTGAACAGTTAAGCAGAGACTGTTACAATAGCTTGTTCAATTGTAACATCTAGCCAGCCACCCGCTTGGGGAGTGGGGTAAGGAGCACTTCACCCCAGTGCATTCTGAGACGTGGTAATCACACAGGCTGCTTCTGCCAGGCCTCAAACATCCTAAAAATTACTGTCTTTTCCTTTTTATTGCAGAAGTGATCTGTTCAGGGAATGTAAATCTTAGTTCTTTCTGAGAAAACACACAGTGATGGTGGGTGATCACGACGTAAAAATGCGCACCATGGAGATGGAAAAAACCCAACCCTTCTCTCTGAACTAAGGCCTGAAGTCAGTTTATTCTTTGCAAAATCCACTACCCACAAAAACATGAAGGGTTAAAGCCACCAATCAGGCAAAACTCTTTCCTGACCATCAAAGCCACTATATGAAAATCAGATGTCTATGTGATTTGTATTTGTCTGTTGCTCAGCCAAGGCAGCAACATGGTAGTGTTAAAGGACACCTTGGCTTCATGCAACTCGTATATAGGATTCCACATCTTCAGAAACAATGTAAAACACAAACAACAGCAACAACAAAATGTAAAAAAAAAAAAAAAAAAGGAATGTAAACTATTGTCTCCATATGTGAATGGAAAATAATTCAATTATGAAATGAAAGGGCTGTACAGCACTGCCAAAAGGGCAAGCAAATGAAGACCTAACCAAAAGGGAGAAAGTTGTCAGTCTTTCAGTGCTATAAAATAACTATTTTGTTCTGAACAGCAGCAGTTATGGAAATGTGCAGACAACTGTTTCAATGATGATAAATCTGCAATATGTCAAGCAAGATTCATATTTAATTACTGTGACTACAGAAATTAAGCAGCGGGAAAAAAGTTGTCAATGCTGTTTTTTAAAGTAGGGAAATGGATCTAATGTGAAAAGCAACATGGCTAATGTTGGTAACCAAGAGAGAGAATTTCTCTCTAGGCTAATCCTTGTGATAAAAGAGAGATGTCATTTCTCATGCACTTTGAATATGTCTGGCAAGGTTAAGAGGTAAATAGCCAGAATGATTATTGCCTGGGTTGGTAATGGTTTTCTCAGCCACATCCATACTCTAGAGCATGTTTATTGGGCTCCTCGTTACTTGTAACTCTTGATCACAATTTGCTGGGGGTAATTTTTCCTCTCCAGAAATCATTATAAAGCAAATAACTTCAGAAAACTCCAGTCTTCACTGATGGCCAAGGCAGACTAGAGCTACAATGAGACCCTATTGTAAAGTAAGTGCAACCCAGCCATCAAACTGTGGTGTTCATTCCTGCAGCTCATGCCTGTTGTGGAGCAGAAGGGTCTCTACCACAGTGAGCAGCATATGAACTGGCATGAGGAAGCCCAAGTGAGGTGTGGGCTTGCAGGGTGTTTAGAGGCACTGTCGAGGATGGACAAAGCAGGAACAGTACATGCTTTATTTCGGTGTATGCAACTCAGACAAGTGGCAGCATGCATAACCCACTCATGTGAATGGGGAAGGACATTTCCAGAAGCATCTTCCAGAACAAAATGTTCCAGGGCATGTAATTCTTTTCTTGCAGCCTGCTGGGTGCAGGGGGACAGCCCTCTATCCCCAAGTCTGCCCACAGCAGCCAGCAGGCATGAGCCTGCAGTCACCAGAGCACACTGCAAACCAGGGGTCAAGCAAGAACACTGTGATGTGCTATGTCAGAGATGTGGATGCACTGAGCTTGCTGAAGTTTTCTCCAGCAGAGGCTCTGCCCTGATGGTGCAGATTTTGGCGGCGCAGTTCAATGAGAGCCATGCTCCTGTTACCCTAACGTACTGACCTGAGTCACACGAGTGCAAACACCAATCCTGATGCTGCTGTGCTGTGGATTGTTTTGCCTGAATTGCTCATATGCAAAATAAGCAGGGTATTTTTGGTTAGGATTACCTTTGCAAAGTACTTTCAGGTGTAATACTGAAAGGGCCATGGAAAGACCAAATAACAAATAATATTAGACACCAGGCAATATCCTACTCTAAAATGCAGAAGAATTAGTCACTGTGCCTGAAAACCCCACACCGAATTGCTCTCAAGAACACAGAATTGTGTATGATGCATGAATGGGAGCAGTTCCTTAAGAAGATGCTCTGTGTGAAGTGGATTGTGTGCCACGCTCTGCTGCAGTTGTCATGGCAAGTATTCATATTTCCCATAGCAACAGAACCAGTAAATAACTGCATTAAAAAAAAAAAAAAAAAACAAACAAAACAACCAAAAAAAAGAAAACCCGTAAACAAACACATTGAAGGACTAGGGCACAAGTTAATTCTCTCTTCGGCATCCTCAACATGATCACTCTTCTGCAGATGAAACACTCCACTGCAAAGCAAGCTTCTCCTTCAGTTTGTGACATGTTTCCTCTTCATAGTTTCATTATGATTCACCCACCGGTTGCTACGCCAGTGACACTCTCTGCGCTGTGTGCGCACTGCTGCGTGGTGTCTGAAGTAACCGAGGGAGATGATGACAGAGCAGCAAACCCGCACTCAGGGCAGGGTTTGTGGCACCTTGTGCATGTGCTGCCTAAAGCAGGTCAGCTGAAGTCCTGCAAGTGAAAGGACAGAAGCTCTGCAGGGAACAATGCATTTCTTCTTGATTTATTTTTGGAGTCCCTCTCTCGTTTTCCCTCAGTTGCAATGACTTGTTATTCTGCAAACTAGCACTGCCACCACTGTTAAGGGCAGGCAGATGTATGAAATGGGCAAGAGGAGGATGAAAATTGGGGGAGAACTAGAAGATGTCACTGTAACAGCAATGATACTCTAAAGTAGAACAGTCTTTAACTTTAATAAAAAGAAACTTGAATGACATCCATGGGAAACAGTGTGACTTGACAGAAGCTGGTAAGTACAAAACAATTAGGAACCATTTTTGTGACACTGCGTACAAAAAAAAAATCCCCACAACAACAAAACTGAACAAACAAAAACAACAACAACAAACTAAACCCAGAAAACCTCTTAGAGTTTATTTGGTTGCCCCCAAAAGTGCTGGGAAGGTGCTTTGGTCATAGAAGATGAATAGTTCATGGAGTAACAAGGCAGAGAGGATTTCTTTATGTGGAAAGGATCAGCAGGATCTGGTGCTAAGACAGTCAGAGGTGCAATGCAGAGTCTTGGGATCAGGATGACAAGGTTAGTAGTACTTAACTGCCCACGTGGTTACCACCATGCTGGGGCCAAGCCAAGAAACAAGCTGTCCAAAGGGAAAACATCCAATCCATTTCCCAGATGTCTCACTTCTGCAAAATGTCTCCTGGGTTTCATAACAAGTTCATTCAGACTGGATGTGAGGAAGAAGTTCTTCACCATGAGAGTGGTGAGAGCCTGGAATAGGTTGTCCAGGGAGGTGGTTGGGGCCCCATCCCTGGAGGTGTTTAAGGCCAGGCTGGATGAGGCTCTGGCCAGGCTGATCTAGTGTGAGGTGTCCCTGCCCATGGCAGAGGGGTTGGAACTAGATGATCCTTGTGGTCCCTTACAACCCTGACTGATTCTATGATCCTAAGAGAAAGAACTCTTCTCTCCAGTCCCAGCCCTTCATTCACAAGCTGTGGCCAAAATGAAAATCCTCCTGTTTAGATGAGGAAATTCCAGCTGTCTTGAAGAATCATTTCCCATAGACACATAACGTGTCATCAAGTCAATTAGAGCTGCATAACAGAAGCTGAAGTCGCCAGGGCAGTCAGGGGGTTGTTTCCACTTATTACACCTGACTTTTTGCAATGCTGCTTGTAGACAAAATCTGTCACATAATGCTCGTTGCTAGCATCATGACAAATTCTTTGATGGTATTCAGCACCTATCTCATGCCCATAAAAACCATATGCATTTCTGTGCATAGAGATTGCAGTAACATCCAATGAAGTTCTGAATATTTTTTGACACGTTTCAGAATCATTTAGTGGCAAACCACAGTGATACAGTCTCACAGGCTTGTGTTTTAACTTGTTTTTGTTTAGGCATGAGCACGGTGGAACAGCATCAGCAACAAGTAATACTTTGATGTCCATCCTGCTCCCAGTGTAAAATCTCTGTTGAATATCAGGCCAATTCTAGGGAATTCATTAATTTACTTAGAAGGTTTCTGTGTTTTAAGTAAGGCAGAGGAAAACAGTGAAAGTTCCCCAAGAACCCTGTTGAATTTGATGCCCTGGGAATCAAGGACACACATTTTCTTTCCTGTGTATCCTAAAAGACCATTAAGTGAGGTGTTTGGAGAGCTGTGTCCGGGGGCCTGTGCTGCAGGCTCTGGTCCTTTATAGTATCTGGGTTGAGTTGTCAGTGGTCCTTCAAGACAATCAGGCTGCTTGGGTCTTCTAAAGAAACACCTGCAGAGCTTGTGCTTAAGAAGCTACCACTTGACATTTATGATCTGCCTGACTGTCAAATTACACCTGGTCTTTCCTTGGTGGTGAAGTACATGCAACTGTTCGTGGTGAGTTTGCCAAGTATCAGACACATAGATAGATATGTATTGTTTTTTCAGTCTTTGCCAATCAGGGTGTAGTAGAAGGACTGGCAACCCCACAGTCTTCTGAACACAAACTCTCTGGCTGCTTTCTTCTGAGTCCTTCAATGATTGTCAGTAGTCTGGATTTTAATGTCTTCTTGCTGCAGAGCTGGGGAAGGACCACACCAGTCACCTTGCCTTGAAGTGGAAGATTTTTACTTTCCTTACAAAGCCAAACCAAGTGATTGCTTCTCTCAGCACCCCATTGCATGGGGTCCTGCAGGAGGGAGAGGTGCCCATGGGGTTTTGCAGGCAGGTCTTATCATCAACGAGGTTGCACAAGGGGCAAGTTGGGCCACAGGAGCTGTCAATGCATTGTGCCTGCAGGTCACAGCCACCCTAATGCCACTCTCCGACCCAGTTACCCAGTTTCCAAAAGGGATTAGGATGTAGTTGGAAGACCTCTGGATACAGACTAGTCCAAGCCGAGCAAAGGAGGTAAATGTCAGGAGGTGGGAGGCAGACAGGAAGGTATGGATGGAGGCAGCTCCTATCCCAACACGTGTGCCCTTTGTTACCCACACATGCAAGACCCTGGAATATAACTCGGGGAGGAAGATCAGGTTACAAGGACATCTTTCCCTCTGCTTTATTTGCTCAGGAGCACATTGCTTCTTGTCTTGGAGTCAGATATTGTTGCTCTAACCTGTGATGTTGAAAACTCCATCAGGTGACACTGTTAATATGACATTTGCTCTGAGTAAAGGCCAGAAAAGTGGAAAATTCTCAGTGCAAGGAACAGTTGTGTGCAGTATTCCCAGCTGCTACATGCGGGATCAAATGACTAAGAACAAGCAACTACCAGAGAGAGGCTTGAAAGTGTTACCATCTTGTATGCATAAAGCGTAGCATCAGCAGAGGTATTAATAGGAAAGATCCATGTTTCTCAATGTGGAGGTAGTGCTAATTAGTGTGCTAATTAGTAATAACTGTGAGTTATTAAGGATGCACTTGCAGATGATGGACATCAACTCTGCACTGACTTGTCTGTTCTTCCTCTGTGCTACATCCATAGGTGATACCACAGCTGTTGCGATTGCCTGGTGCTCTCTCTCCCTGTTTTTCCTCTGACTGCTGAACTCAGAGGGATTTGGGTCTTTAACATAATTATTAATAAGTTTCTATTTTATCTCTCTGTTTATGAGGCCCCTCATTAGCTGATTATACTAATCAGAGGTGATTATTGCCTGTGCCCACTTAACCTATATTTAAATGCAGTATCCTGAATTTGTCTTCAGCACAGTCTCCAGGAGATATGAACCCAGCATCAAAGAAAATTAATTTGTAGGTACATTATTCTATGAAAGGTGGTCAAAGAGCTTTAGAATCAGTGCGTGCTCTCATGGAAGGATGCAGGCAGAAGGTGATAGCCATGTTCTTGTGTGTGCAAGGGTTTTTCCTGCAGTTCTTTGAGTTAATGAGAATAACAGATCACAAAAATACTTACCAGAGAATATCATACTGCAACTCAGAACACCTTTTCCTTTATAAAATTAATAATTATTGTTGAAAGTATGATCAGCTACATTGAAAGTATTTTTGTACTTTTTTTTCTGGCCAACTCTCTGACTTGGGCACCTCTCAGCTTTTCAAATAAAGATGTTTATCTAGCCATGCACATTTTCATATAAATACATCACTCCAGCACAAAAAAAACCCACAGAGCCTTAGGTATACACAAAAATCTGGATACACAAAATTTGGATACTAATCCTGTATCTGCAAGAACCATCTTAAACAAATGTCTACAAAATAAGGTACTGGACAATGGAAATGAAAATATTCCAGTTGGTTCTCAAAAGCTTATGTGTAATTTTGTCCTAAATGGTGATTATCTCATTTATATTCTTAATCTTTTTAAGCAGCTGCATAAAGATTCAAAGTGGCACTCAAAGATGCTGCTAAGGACAGCAAGCAGCTCCTTCCAGCCCACAGGGATGAAAGATTTTATGCTAAGGAGTAAATCTTTCTCACACTGGAGTAAACATGGGTTTTGCTCTGCCTTTAATGGAGTTTCCATTCCTTTTTCTGAACTGAAATGAGAATGGGATTTTACCCATAATCTCACATGCTTCTGGTGCAAGCCTGAACTTGGTTTCTGAGTCTTTTAAAAGGGGCAGAATGAAGGTGGAACTATGTAAGACCAGAGAATAAATGCATCCCCCAGAAGGAGAAGGACTCTTAATAACTGCAGAATGTTGCTTCAAGCAGAGATGTGAGCTCTAAGCAAACAGCCCTGCAGTGCAGCAATGCTCCAGGGTGCTGGAGAAGCTGCTGTGAAGCCTGAGTGTGGGTCTCTTATGTGGCAGAGTTGTGCCCAGCCAAAATGCACTTCCTTCTCCCCATTGCAGCAACCACAGTGGGTGTTTGGGATGAGGGGAAGGTCATAGTACCACAGGAAGGAAACTGCACTGCTATTTTCAGGCATTCTCAGTGAAACTTTATCATTCACAAACATAAAGATAGATAAGGAATTGCAGGGACAGAGTTCCACGTAAGTAAACTCTTGAACAGTGCACTTTCATGTTGCAAGTAAATGGAACTAAAATATTCAAGAAACTTCAACTGTATTTTTTACATTAAATACAATAATTATTTATTCTTCTCCCACCTTTGATTTTGTTAAATAACCAATACCATAATTCAGAGGCAAGAATTTAATCCACAGAAAATTCTGTCCTCGGAGAAGATCAAAGTGAGTCTTCTGGTGTTAAGCATACACCTACAGCACTTGATTGTTAAAAAAATTAAATGCATGTTTCAATCAGCCTAACTCTTCTTACCGGTTCCCATGCATTAACCTAAGCCTTTGCCGGAACATTTTCAGCCCCAGGATAAGCACTGGGAGGGTAGAGGTCTGAAAAATGTAGCAAGCAAACTCATGAGAACACCAGTAGGCTGTGATGGCAAAGCCTGATCATTCCTTTGCACCTACCAATGCCACAGCAAAAGACTGAAAGTCTCTGGGGTATTATAAATATGCAAGATAAGTGCTTACACTAGAACACAAAGGTGAAATGGTCCTGTTTATCAGGCACAATTAAAGTGAATAGAGGATGACTAATAAAGAGGCAGTTTAAAATCTTTACATGACACAGTGTCAAGGCAACAGTGTTGTGCAACAGCACTGACACAATTAACACTGTGTCCGGGAGTGGGGCTTCCACTGCTTCGTCCACATACTCCCATGGTGGGCTCTGGATGGGCTCCATCACTTCAGTTCCTCTTGCTGCTGCATCCTGGACTCATGGTGAAAACTGTGCAGAAACAGCCTCTTTGGATCCAGGCAAGAGTATTATTTTTCCCCTTTGATGTCTCTATTCTCTTTCCTTCGGGTTTGCATTATTATTTGGGTTACTGCTATGTGAAAAGCAAGGACATGATGCTGAATTTCTGGGCGCACTTCAGAGTGAGACAAGGCTGAGGTTGTGATCCTGTACCAGAGTTGGTTCTTGACTTAGCAGTGTGTAATGCAAATATTTCCTGGCTATGAATGTTTGTAGTATGCATTTTAAAGGCTACTTCGGAGACCTCTTTGCTCTGGATGAAAGACTGTGCATGAGAGTGTGATCTTGCAAAATACAGACCAAGCTATCCCTTTATTTCCTCATTTAATTATGTTACTCTCTAATGGTAACTGCCAGGCTGCAGGATTCTCCAGTCTGCTGAACAAATGCAGGAAGGACAGGCTATTTTCTTGGGCTGTATATATGTGTGTGTGTGTACACATATTTTACATGCTGTTCTTACTTTCTAGCTAAACTCAGTTCTCTCTTGGTTTTATTGATGCTGGCATGTGTTTGCAACACAGTATTGTTAAAAACTAATAATATAAACAAATCTGAGTCTGTGCCAACCATCACAGAGTACAGCTAAAGCTGCCTAATGTCGCAGCTTGCTGAGCAATGTGTGAATTTTGTCGTGTTAGAAATGTCTGTTCCCCTGTTCTTTAATTTTTGGAAGAATTGTAGTGGAGAGTGTGTTCTTCTAAATGAGATAATTAAAGTCACAAACGTGAAAATTCTTTTAACACTACTGTAGGAAGAGGTGCTCCTGCATTTGCCCAGCCTGCTGCCTCTAATTGCCAGAGTTTGCAGGGGAGTTGGTTGAAAGACCTCAGATAAAACAAAAAATCGTGTTATTGCAATTAACGTTTGAAGTGGTATTTATGAATGTTTTGCTTTATTAGAAGAGAGTGTTTTTTGCTGTGCCTGCAGGGCTCACAGGACAGGGGGTGGCTGTGGAAGTGTCCCAGCAGCAAAAGTGGCCAGCAGTGTCAGCACAACACAGGGCAATGTGGCACTTGGTGTCTCCAGGAGAAATCTGCCCCAGCACCAGCCCAGCCCCTCTAGGGCCACATCCTGCCTGTGCTAGCTACAGTATCTGTCTGCAGGTGCTCAGTGATAAGTGCCTCAGCTGCAGAGAGCAGCATTCTTCTTATTCCTGAACTAATGTCCCAAATGTGTATCTGCATGCCCATGTATGTGGGCAATGGCATTGTCCCAGTGACTGCCACCCAGATAACAGGGCAGTACTGCAGGCTGCAGAGATACACTTTAAGTGAAAAAAAAAAAAAGAGAGAGAGAGAAACACTGCAGCTGATACCTAGTTGCACCTTGCCTGAAAGAGACCAAAAGTATTTTTCTCACTTAAACAAGGGTTTCTGTTTCATATGAGGAGGCTGCATGCCTCAAACACCTGCTCTAAGTGGGAAAATGAGATTTGCCACTTGTGGCAGGCAGCATAACCACACTGTTTGTTTTACTTCTGATAAGAAAGAAAATAAGAAACATTAACTACATGTAGGGGTGCCCTTTCTTTTGTCTTCATCAATATCAGCCAATAGTGTCACTTCCCTTTCTTCAGCAACATCAGGTTTATATTAAAAACTACATAGCAAAGCCTTTTCTCCACTTGCCCCTCTTTGGTTCTGACTTCGTCCTCTGTGCTGTGCTTTGAGGCACAGGCACACACCGAGGATGGGGCCATACAGGCAGGCTGCCCACCTGGGAATGGCTGGGAGCGGAACAGCAATTCTGGCGGAGCAAAAAAACAGGAGTCAGGCTATAGGAAAGGGCTACTGGCCAGGAATGAGCTCCCAGGAGCAGATCACCCAGCATGGCAGAGGTTAAGGAGCAGCTTTCTAAAAAGAGTTAAAGGTATCGGGGAAACCCCTAAATTGATGGTAAGAGACTTCACTCAGTTTTGGAAGGCAATTACAGCACCCTGGGACCCGGGTCACTCCAACTGTGGTGTAAAAAACGCGTTCCCCACTGCAGCGCCTAGTCAGTGCTCAGCCCCTCCTCGTGGTACTTTGGGACTAGAAAGGAGGAGGCTCTAGACCAGGCTTGATGCCCCAGCTTTTCGTACTTGCTGCTTCCTGAAACCAGAGAGATGTGAATCAAAGCCTCGTCAATGAGCGCTGCCTGACGGAACGAGGGAAGAGCGGCCCTGGCCCCGGCTCCCCGGAGCTGCCTCTTTACACCGGCTCCGGCCCCTCGTCCGGAGCTGGGCACGGTTGTTGTGTCGGGAACGGGGATAAGGAGCAACCCACAGTCCCCGAAGAGGAGGGAAAATAATTACGGCAGAGAAAGGGCAGAAAAAGAGAGTCTTATGAGGAAGGAAGCAAATGCTAAATCAGTGACTCATGGTATAGATGACTAATCCCGTCAAAGCATAGCTCATGTCGGGCATGGAATCTGTGCCGAGCTGGTGGGGAAAGCAGAACGGGCGCGGGATGCAGTCGGGGCGGCCCCGGCTGCTAGCGAGGCTGGGCAGCCCGGGCCGCTCTACCCCTCCGCTGAACACCCGGCAGAAGCGAGGGAGAGGAGCACCGGCCGATGCCGGCGGAGCTCCGCGGCCGAGCCCAGCCGCGCACTCCGCTGTTCGCTGCCGGTGCGGCGCGGATCGGTGACGGTGCCGGTGACCTACTTTCCGCCGGCCCCTCCCGGCGAAGGGCACCGCCGCTCCTCGAGCCACCTGCCCTGCCCCGGCCCTCCGCGGGCTCCGCGCCCGCGCCTCCTGCGCGCGTTCCCCCCGCCCGCCTCCTGCGCCCCGCCCCCGCGCGGCTCCCGTTCCGCCGGGGCGCGCGCCCGGCGCGGGAGGGGCGATGCGGGCGGGCCCGCGCGCGACGGGGTGCCGGCGGCCGGCGGGTGCCGCCGGTGGCGGCGGGGAGGGGAGGAGGAGCGCGCCTGTGCAGTGCCGGGAGGACGGGCTCAGCCCGCCGCCGCGTTACACAACCGGCCGCCGCCGCAGCCGAGTTTCACAAGTCCCGCCGCAGCTCGTCCGCAGCCCTTACCCACCGTGCGCCCATCCACCCACCACCGCCGCACCAGAACTGTCCCCCTGCTCTGCCCGTCCTCATGCCATGTCTCCTTCGGGCAAAGGGACCTCGGGGAGGGCGATAACCCCTGGAGCCGTGGAGGCACGACGCCGGGGCTGGGCATGGCACTGAGAGCGGCTCCGGGACACGCATCCTTCTAAACGGTACGTACAGCCTGGTGCCGCGGACCCTCCCGGGGTGGGGTGCGGAAAGGGAGGGTCCTGTACTCGCAGCCCACGGGGAGCAACGAGGCGGGCCGCGGTGTGCCTCGGGCAGAGTCCCCGCTGCGGGGCTGCCCTGCCCGCGTCCGGCACCTCCAGGACGGTCCCGATTAACTTTCGCAGAGGAGAATTTGCAGCCATAACTTAAGTCGCCAGGTTTGCCCCTCTCTCCCCCAAAATCGGTGTGTCGGCAGGACTGGCGCGGGACTGCAGCTGTTCGGTGGGTTTCCCGTGGTAGGGGGTGAGGCTTGGGGGGGCTCTCCTGGCGCTGCCAACGCAGCTCCCGAGCGGGGATGCTGGAGTGCAGCAGCATCCTCACAGCCGGGCACCAGTTCCACACCCTCAGCACCGCTGGTGCCCGCGGACCGGGCCGGCTGAGAGCAGCCACAGGACTGAGCAGAGCAGAGAGCTGCGGGGGTTCTGGGTTGGGGATAAACTGATTTGATGGAGGCTAAATTTGGCCTGATGGCAGCTTTGTCATTCTGTCTTGAATTTCTGTCGGTTTTATCTGAAAACACGGTGGGGAAGAACCTGCGGGCTGAGTCTTGTGCCTAAAGATAGCATCTAAAATCCAGGTTGAAAAGTTACTTCTCCTGCCAGGGTTATTGTGTCATTCGATTTCACAGACCATTGTAAGCGGGGAATGACGAGGGCTTTGAAAGTGCCTCGTATGTTTCGGCTGTGGATTTGGGAATGATAACTTCAAGCCGTGGTCACTTAATGGCAGAAATTGCCAACTGATTGTGCTGGCCAGCTTGCCCTGGAAGCACGGTTCAAAGCTGAGCCCTGTGTGATTCATAAATGAGGTGTCGGCCGCACTTTGGAGACAACCTGTCCTTTGTAATGTGTTGCGGTCCCCAAAGGCAGGAGGCTGCTGGACCATCTGCAGAGGAGGTTCCTTCTGAGTGGATTTTGGAGAAGTCTGGCATAGAAGCCCCTTTTTGGGGGCAGTACCGGCACCAAAGTGACAGCTAGCACTAATCCCAGAATGAAGATGCCTTCAGTAGGGGAGTAGCCCTGGAGAGAACGTACCTGAAATCAAAGCTGTTACAATGTCCCATGCTTTACCCACCTGCGAGGGTGCAGCGTAACCTGGGAGAGCACAGTTATTTGTTATCCTGAGTTTTTGTCATCCTGAGTTTTTGTCATGTGCAATGAAGATTTAACTAATGGGATGAGATGTTCAGGTGTACAGATGGGAAAATTGTAAAATCCTAGACCTCGAGTTGGAAGAGACCCTTAAGGATGTCAGAAGTCATTTCATTTTTAGGCAGAATGATGATGCTCCCCTATCCTTATTTTGCTGGATCAATGGTCACTAATCCCTTGCTTTGGAAATGGGAGTTTGCCTTAAAGAGGTAACTCTTTATGTTTTTGATAGGTAGGGTTTGCAGTCGTTGTAGGTCCTATGAATGTTGTTTGAAGTAGCAGATAATTTCAGTGTGAGCCCCTTGTACTAAACATCCCACATGTGCTGTTTTGCTTGGGAATTGGTGTAATTTTTATAAACTTCCTGCTTCACCATAGTTACACAGTCAGAAAAACGCATTTGGATTTTGGGTTTTCTAGAAAGTGTGTTTAGGAAAAGGTAGTTTTCCTGCAGCATGCTAATGAGAGTAACACAGTGTGGGAGCAATGCGTCACGGAGGAGCAGAGCATCCTGTGCGGTGATGTGCCGTAGCGACCGCACTCAGGGCTCTGTGACTGGCGGAGTTCTGACAAAGGCAGACAGTACTAATGAGCAGAGGAGGTTCAGGAGTTAAGGCAGCAGTGGAAGTTTGTGTGGAAGGGAGGCATTCATGTCACCTGGGCTGAACCTGTTTACTGCTGAACCTTTAGAATTTTTCTGGAAGATGTAATAGGAAAAATGCAAATTAGTTTAGGAGTGGTTGTGTACTGCTCGTTTATTCTGTTCATTCTGAGCTGTGGATTAGAGTTATTTGATCTGGAGGAAAAAGTAAAGTTGGTTTTGGTTTTTGTTGTTTTTTTTTTAATAAGCAATAAACTACAGAGAAATTTGGCAGTAAGGTGCGTGATGGCTCGTGTTCTTCAGCCACTCAGACTATGTCTGTATTAAATTATTTTGCTTGGTTTAAGACAAACACAAAGTACTCAAAAATAGCTCAGGGTTGAAGATTAAAATTAGCAAATGAATAGTTTGGAATTAAATTCTCATTGTGTCAGAAGCAGCATTACATTTCAGAAGATGCTGATGTCAAATCCAGCTTGTGCTCATTAGCAATATCAAAAAATTAGTGGGATTTCTTTATAGTTTGGAGCTAGGGCTTGCCTATGCACAGGAGTTGCATTGTTTTGCCCTAAAATACACAACCTCTCAAGATTCATGTGTAGCAATACAAAGGCTTTGGTGCCAGCATAGCTCGTTCCTTAAGACTGGGGGAATAAGCTGTCTGCCTATACTAGAACAGTTATGGATTCTGCTGGAATAATGCAGCTTTAACCAAAATAGTAAACCCTGTGAACCACAAAATAGTATGGACCAGTCTGTGCTAGTGTTACTAAAATGGTACACCTCTGTAGCACTTCAGTCCCAAAACTCTATTATGGAAGTCAGGCAGGTATGAAAACTGTATTTATTTGTTATGACCTGGAGGACTCCCTTCTTTCACAGGAATCTTTGTTCACCTAAGGCCATACTCTGCTCGATGTGCCCCATGTCATCCTGCTGCGATAGTGACTGTGGTCCCATCAGTACAGCCACAGCTAGTGGGGCTCACCTGGTGCAGCTCTGCTCTCTCATGCTATGTTCTGTTGTCCAGGCTGAGGACACTTCTCTTTCTTTCCTTTATTTCTCTGCGTCTTTTGGTGCATGCAGGACTGTGTAACACAGCACAACTCCTTGCCCTGTCACCTGAATGCCAAGCAAACAGTGCAGGAGCCTTTCCAACGCCCCTTTATTATTACTTCAGTATCACTTTAGCCCAAATTTTATGTGAGGTTGAGGTGGTGGTGAAGCCTCAACAAGCTCTACACAGCTGGGCTTGCTGGCTGCACATCTGCTCAGCCTCAGAAGCACCAGATTCAGTAAGACTGCAGAGGTGTGGACAATTAATGAGAGACTTTGACCTACTTCATATTCCATTATTGGCTTTGGCCTTGTCTACATGGGGAGATTACACCAATTTAGTTTAAGTCTGTTTTTAAAGTGATTTGATTAACCTCATGTGACCTTATGTAAGGACATTCTTATTTTGGTTCAAATGAACTTATTTGGCTTCAACCAAAACCTGCATTTAGTCAGTTCGCACAGAAGTGAATTTAGCCATGCCTAAACTTAAAGGAGGACTGATGTCTCTAAATAATGACACAACTTTCTCATGAAAGCAGAACCTTCTGGAACAGAGTGTAGTTACTAACAAATCTGCAGGAGACTAAAAGCTATTCATAGCAAAGTTTAAAAAAAAAAAAAAAAGAAAGAAAACAAGTAAAACTTAAATATTTAGTGAGACAAATGAGATGCAAATAATCCCAGTTCTGGAATACTGAAAGCAGCGGCACAAGGCTTCCACTGCTTGACGCAAGGCTCTCCCGTGACTGTTCAGCTTGCAGAAGAGGGGAAGTATTTGTGTCCTGTACACAGAGTCCCTATACAGTCAAAAGCTAAAATAGTGATGCAGGGAACTATAGGCAATGCAACAGTACACAGTGTCTCATGACGTATTTTGTAGGAAAGAATAATTAGACATGGAAATAATGAGGAAGCAGGCTGAATTACAAGATTTTATCAAAGATGGATTGTGATAGACTAATCTAACATCTTTTTCATACAACAGATTATTTAGGTGGGGTGAGGCAGGAATGTAATTTATCTAGAGACAAACATTTGATACCATGCCCCACAGGACATTGTTGCTTAAAATGAAGATGATGGTTTAATTCAAGAATTGAAAGGTGGAAAAGGAGCTAGCTAAAGAAAAGATACAACAGTTGCATGCCTATAAAGCTGCTGTCAAAGAAAGTCATTAAGATGGAGAGAGGTGAGAGCTGTTGCTCTCTTGGGACCAGGCTTGTGCCTGTTGAATGGAGCTGTGCTGATTGATGGATAGGACCTGGATGTGTGCCCAGGAGCTGCACAAGATGACACAAAGTTGGGAGGTATTGTCAATACAGAGGAGGATATGCAAGGAATTTAGATGACTTTGTTGATCTCAGTGATGGAAATAAAATGATGTTTAATAAGGCTGACTGCAAAGTCATGCAAAGTTTTAAGTTTGGAGACAGTAACAAGAATTACCAGTGTGAAACAGGAGCCTTTTGTGACAGAAGGGAAAGATGTGGATGCACTGGCTGGTCAGGAGATACCTGCAGACAAGCAGTGAGATACCGCTGTGATGGAGACCAGTGACATCCTTGCATATCAAAGGAAAATAATATGAGAGATTGAGGGAAGTGTGATACTGTCCTTGTACAAATCATCATGCAGAGGGTGGACCCAAGAGTTTTCTGCTGTTCAAGGAGTAGCCCACTGAGATTTTGCTTAGCTTTAGATAGCCCAGGCAAGGAAATGTTCAATTTCCCCAGTAGGAGGGGTAGAGATGTGGTTACACAAATGGACTTTCTGTTGTATGAAGTGAGGTTAAAGAGCATAACTTGTCCACTCTGGCCAGTTGAACAAACGAAGAGACAGGTGAGAGCAGGTCCTCTTGCACACTGTTTGGGCTAAATATGAAGAAAGCAGAAAAATAAGTGGAAAGATAGCACCTGCACAGGATCAAATTGTGTAAGTTGGTTATTAATAAATTTGGATGGGAAATGAGAAGAAAGCTTCTAGCTACCTCAGGACTGAAGTTGTGTAATAGTCTTTCAATTAGGGTAGTTCTGAGATAGATCTTGATAATCTTATGAAAGAGATTATACAATTAAATTGGAGAGTTCCTGGAGATAGGAAATTAAGTTTGCAGATTTAGTCCTTTGGTCTCCAGGACAGCTATATTTTTGATGTAAAGTCAAAAGGAGAATGGACCTGGTTTTGTTTGCACTATTAAGTCCATGCATCAAAGCTTCTGCTGTTTTCTTGGGACCCAAGGCTAGAATGAATTTTCCCTGTTGCTTCAGATTTGAATCTTTTTTTCCCACACTTGCCCTCTTCTCAAGAACTAGACATTGAAATTGCACAGTGTAGAGACTCTTTGTAGCATTAGATGGGCACAGTTGCCTGCATTTTTTCCTGGTGTGCACCCTGGTTTAACCCCTTCATTAGATTTTTTTGTGTTGTACTTCATGGTATATTTCCTGGGATCTGTTGCTAGCATTGTTAAATTAACTTTGTGTGGGTACAAGGACATGCAGTACTGGCAGTGATCTTCACCTCTTCTTTTCTGTGTCACAACACAGTTTTCTGTGCTTCTGATGTGCATTGTAAGTTTGTAGTATGATGTGAGAACATGTTCTGGGGCCCTTTATGCATCTTGGCAGGTTAGAGAGATGTTGTGAGGTAACCATTAATAGTATTATTTTCCAAGACTGGAGTGCTGGGGTTGGTGCTCCCTTTCTACCTGATATTTTTAAATTAAGTTGCAAAGCTGGACTTAAAATCAGATCTGCTGTGGTGCTGATTGGAGCAAAATTCTGCAAACAGTGCAGGATAACTTCTAGGGGAAAAAAAAAAAAAGGATTGCTGATGATTAGTGATGGATTAGTAATTTTAAAAACATGATTTTATTATAGGAAAGTTGACTGTATAATCACAATGTGCATCTTATTACAAGAAAGAAAGGACAGAAAAATAATGACAGAAAGCAAGCAGGCAAGCAAGAAGAACAGCTTGCCTTAGCCTGAAGCAGAGATCGCATACCTGCTAAGCTGCATGCAGAGAGAAATTGAAATATGGAAAAATGACAGTGCAAACAAGGACAATATTGAGAGGGTAGAAGAGGAAGTGTGTTAACCAAGCTCCACAGAGCTGTTGAAATGCATTGAATCATCTGACTGTGACTTGTGTTCTTAGGCAAACACAATTGTATAATTGATTAATTTGTCAACATTTCTTTAATGCATAACACTATGGTAACCAAGAGACTTGCTAAACATTGTCACAGAGAACACTGTAAAAGAGATCTTTCTTTAGGAAGCAAGGAGGGAGGCAGAACAAGAACTTGGAGCTCTGAGTTTGGAGGGCTGATATGCACACCCACGAACACACGCAGGTGCACACATGAGCAGGTGTAGATGGCCTCCTGTTGATGGTGGTGGAAGATGAGCATAAGACAGTTTGTCAGTGATGTACATGTGGTAGCCCTGAACACTAGTGCTACATGACCTTTGGCAGCAGAGGGACCACCCTCCCACTGGGTCTCTAACACCCAGGACTCCCAAGCAGGCAGGGAGTGCAAAGGGCTTGGTCTTCCTTGTGCCATTGTTCACATGGCACGGAGGTCTGTGGATCCTGCACTCAAACCTCTATCAGCTTCTGGGACCTCAGCCCAGGGCTGCTTCTCAGGCACTTGTTCCATGAAATAAAAATGAGTAGAGTTGTACACTGAGTATCCTGGGCTTGGCTGGTATCTCTGTTGGACCTGCAGTTGCCACCTGTGCTGTTCTCTGTGCCCTCCCTGGGCAATGATTCAGGCAAACCTCTCTGCTCCCAAGGACAGTGCCATGTCTCAGCAGACTCACTGGGTTTCTCTCTCCCCACAATTCATGTTCTCCCTCACTTACAAGTCGGTGTGAGGTGCTTTGTTGAATGCCAACTATAGGCAGATTGATTAATTGGTTGACTAATAGATAAACAGAAAGATATTTGTAGGTGTGTTTATTGTTGTTTATAAATTGCCCAAGCTTAGGCAAGCTTTCTGAGTATGTAGCAATGGCAGGAATCATATTCATAAAAATGCTAATCTCCTCTCTTGCTTCATCAGTCCAGCCCACAAACACATGCATGCACACACACTTAGAAGAAATTAATAAGGTTTGTTTGTTCTCTTCTAGGTTCATCCTACTTTAGCCTTGTTTTAATTCACAGGACAGTGTGGCAGATTGCTTCAGGACAACAAAGTTTTGACCATAAGCCACATACTCAGTAAACTTTTTTTTTTAATTAATTTATTTAGAAGTAAATTAACAACAGCTGAGCTGCTAACAGCTCCCATCACTGTGGATTATTTTGCACAGGCATGGCAGCACTGTAGCATGATTTTCAAGCAAATGCAGAGGTTTTTATTTGAGGGGGATGAGGTGAACCTCTGGCCCTGATGAAGGGAAAAGCTGAACTGCTCTCAGCTTCTGTGTGGTGGTGACCTTTTAGCTAAAATCAAATGTAGTGTAGTGTAGACCTCTTCCAGAGTATCAACCAAAGAGACAGGTAAATGTTCGTGGGAATCAGCCCTTGGGTTTAGGCTGTGTAAGGCTCTACTGCATAAACTGCAGATATGTTTTTATGTATAGAGAAGGATGCTGTGTGTTTGGTCCACTGATGGCTTGTCACAGCAAACACAGCAATTAGAGAGGCTGTAATAGCTGGAGAGGGTTACACCCCTTGCTGAGGAAGTTTGGCCACGAACCTGTTTGTCCTGTCTCTGAGTGCAGTGTACACTGTGTACACAATTTACAGTAAATTAAAAATATTCACTCTGATCAAACTGTTTCCAATCACATTTTATTAAGTGCTATATTATGTGTGTGTGTGTTGAGTCATGTGTGGCAAAAAGGCAGGGCTTTGGCTGACTCCACTACCAACATGTGTATTAAAGATGAATATCAACAGTTTGCTTTTTCTCTCAAATAGAACAATTGTAATTGCTTCATTGTGGGGCAGGCTTTTCATGGAAGTGGCACAGTAGGAAGTATTAATAAAACAAACTCTTTGTGCTAATCTTAACACGTTTTCTGTTGAATTTTACTTATGGCAGAGGGCTGTGCTTATGGCAGACGGCTGAGCCTTGTCCCTAGGAGAGACAATGTGTCAACATAGAAAAACTGAGTTACTTTATTTTCTTCCCCGGGTAAAAATCTGGGTATGGCAGCGATGCTGTGCAGCTCTGTGATTGCAGAGGCAGTATGCATTGGCCCTTGGGTGCCAGTTCTGGAAAGACAATTCTCATTGATCTTTCCACTTGAGCGTGGATTTCTGTGAGGCTAAATCACTTATCTGGGGACATCTTCACATCTCTTGGATTTTGGCTCTGCAAAACTGCAAAACCTCCTAGTATCTATGTCTCACTGGCCCCAGAGCAGAAGACAGTTATTTGGGGAGATTCGCAGAACTTGGGAACACTTGCTGAAAATGTGATGCGACAAAATTTTCTGCTACTCCATTTTCCTACTTTCTGGAAATAATTCAGAGTTTGGAAGGACAGAGTCACAGGCAAAATTGTTAGAGTAGTAGAGTGTATAGGGTTCAGCAATAATCCTGCTGCACTGTCTGGAAAGTGCAAAGATCCTACTTTTTCTTATCTGGGGCACATGCTTAGAATCTGGAGCTGAATTCCTTATCTTGGGCATAGTTGAAAAAGCAAATAGTAGAGCTATCATGATCTAGAGTGTTAGACTGATTAGTTTGTTGGTAGTAGGCTGTTGTGACTAGAGCAGAATCTCTGTTTTCACTTGAGGGATCAAAAAAAGGCTAATGCAAGGAAGGACAACTTCTGTGGTATTGGTTTGTTGGTTTGTTTTTTTGTTTGGTTTGTTGTTTTTTTTTTTTTTTTTTTGGGTTGGGGTGTTTGTTGTTGGCTAGTTGGTTTGTTGGATTTTTTTTAAGGGCAGAATGTGAATATTAATAACTGATGCAACTGGAATAGCATATTTCTTAAAAATTGTCCTAAGAGCTAATGTATTGTATTGATGTGATGAATGTGATTGCACAGTATGTAAAGTTTTATAAATATAAATCATCTTCTTATTTCAAAAGCTGCAGTGCCGAGGAAACTATTCTGGGATTTTCTAATATAGTCTGGTTTGATTTGTTTGAATAAGAAGAGATATCAGAGAATAAATCAGATAATGAGCTGCTTTACATAGAAGGCATAATGCCTATTTATGATGTATAGAAGTTCTAAGAGAGATGAATTGTCAATTTAATCTTCTTTGGGTTGTGTTTGAAATCTACTTTTATGAGGCATTCCTGACTCTGCTGGAGATTACTATTCAGACACTTACACAGACTTCATTTATGTTTGATTTAGAGCCCTACAAGTTTCTCTGCAGGCAAATCTTCTCTTCAGTTGTTTTTATTTGGTTCCTTGACCTTGAAGTAAATTTCTTGGTGATTATAGGTGTTGCTAAAAGTTTTCTTCTGACCTAGTTGCCCTTGTCAGAACTTAGGAAGCACTGTTGTCTCAATGGTGCATCTTAGCAGAAGAAGCAGTAATACAGATCATGTCTTTTGTCATTGGCATCTTGGACACAACATTGCAGAGGTTTGTAGTTGACCTGAGAGGGATGAAGATTTCTCCCTTACTCTGTGCAGAAATGAAGAGTATGGAGTTTGGAGCCACTGCAATAAATGCTTCTTTTTCCTGCTTTTTATGTAATGTCTTGTGATAAATTTCCTGTGGAAAAGATGACTGCTGGATTAATCAAATCAGATTAACTAAATATTAGATTATTCTCTCTAACAGTGCATTGACATTGACTGTGTGCCTATAAAACAGCTGGGTTTTGAGAAAAACCGTGACATTTATTTCTATGTCTTTCCTGACATGACAACATGCTCTATTAGGGAATCATTTCAATCATCTTTACTAGCAGCTGATTTTTCCCCCCAGCCTTGCAACACTTGCAGCAGCCTCAATCAAAGAGCCCTAATAGAGAAATGTGGCTGGAAGGATGACATGCAGGCTGGAGTCTGGCAGAGCAGGAGTGCTGCTCTGCGTAGAGGAAGCCAACATCTGTGAAATATTAAAAACTTTTCACAGGGATAGGAAGATAATTCCCAAGATAATGCTGTGTCAAGCTCTGTTCTAAATTCTATCTTCTGCCAGGCTTCCTAAGGTCATAAGGTTAGAGAAAACTGTGGGCTGATTGTGTCATCCTTCACCTGTAGATACAGAGCTTCCCAATTGCAGACCCAGGTAGCTGTTGTCACCCTCCTATTAAGGATGTCTGTTTCTGAAACATTAACATTCATGTCAGGTCTAGATATGGATCAGCACAGGCTTAAATCATTGTCAGGAGCAGATGCGAGATACCTAATCAGTTATTTGCTAAGGAAAATGAGTTTGATTGCATGAATAGTTGTAAATATTTCATTCAGCAATTCCTCTACTGCAGCAATGGTAAACAAGCGTCTGAGAACGCTGAAGAGAAGCAGGTTTTGGTACTGCACTTGATATTTTTTTTCATTCATTTAAATGTTAGTGTAGAAGAAAGCAGCTACCTTGAATAACTTTTTGTGACAGAATGGGTCATAACCAAGGGGTCACTTTGAAGAGAGCCAAGCATGCTTAACCCTAATAAATAGTCAGCTTCATCCTGGTCTATAATGTGCAGCGCTTGTCCACAGGATGAGCACAAAGCTGCAGATTTTGCCGCTGGGATACGATGATGGCACAGGAATTAATTTTGGCTTCAGTAGGAAGATGGTGGCCTGAGCACCAAAACGTCCATCCTCTGCCTCAGTTTTGCACCTGCCCACCTGAAGCCAAGCTTTGGTGGTGAGCAGAGTGCTTGGCTGCGAGCTGAACGAGGACAGGGTGCTCTGTGTCCCCATCAGGCAATTGCTACATGAGAACTTTGCTGGCTCTTTGATCCATTGTCTATATGTAAGCAATAAATAAGAATATGGCTTCAATTTCCTGTTTGCTGTGCACTTCTCACTTGTCGAAAACAAAACAAAATTAAATTGGAAGAAACTTTAATGTTAAATCAAGATGGGTGTAATGCTACTTTTAGTAAAGTGGATAGGAATTTTACTGCTGATCTTTTGCAGAAGGGCTGGTGAGAAGCTAAAAAAGGAAGGAGGAAGTTCACTTGCCTCTCTGCCTAATGGAATGTTTATGCTGCTTGACTTTTGACTAAATTGTTTTGCTTGTGATTTTTGGGAGACGTGCACAAAAGCAGCGCATGAAAGAAGGAGGTTGGGAGTGTATGTGATATCTGCCCCTCCAACACTGTGTGAAATTCAGAGGAAACTGGGACTGTCAGCTAAAGGTCATGGGCGTTTTTAACTTCTGCTGCTGGCTTCATGCTACTGCGTAGATGTTCGTTGGGGATCTTGCTGGCCTTGGTGGGATGACGTAGTCAGATTATCACAGAAGCAAGCTCCCTCTGTACCCATGTGTTTTTTATGCATGTACCTCACAGTATGACTCTTTCCATCAGCTGGGTTTAATGTGTGTTTTCTCAGCCAGCCTAATTTTGTTGCGTTAAATACAGTGTGGACATTGTTAGTACACAGCGTATACAGTTGAAGGTGCTTTGGTCAGGAAAGCCCTAGGTAATAAATTCATGTTTGTTCTACTTCTGGAAAGCACAAACAAATCCCACTGTTTTCACCTGAGAATTATGCAGGTGGTTAAAAAAAGAACCATGTGCCTGTAGACCTGACTGAATGAAGAGCCAGCTCTTTAATGCTCTTTTCACTCTCTCCCAGGTGAGATGTGATCTCACACTGCAGACTTTTCAGGCTTGGTCTCTTACTTGAAAACCAGGGACAACAGACATTTGTAAGGTACAGATATGCCATCCTTATCAGCCACATCTGTACAGCCAGGATGCTCAGCAGGAAGGCAGTACCTGTCTCTGCTGCCATTGCTCTAGTTAGCAGAGGAGAGTTATCCCTTGAGAGAGGTGGACAAATGTATTTAATTCACTGATTGTGTTTGAGCCTTGATTTTGACTCATACTGGGAGGAGTTTTTTTGTCCTGGAGCACTGCAGATGTGAAATTAAGCATATTTTGAAATGTTCCTCATGCTTGTGCAGTTGTAATCTATAGACAGCATGTAGATGTCAAAAACCCCACATTTATGTCTTTAATTTCAGGGGTGCCCATTCTCATGGGACACAACCAGTGTCCTGTGTCCTCCCTCTGCTGTCAGTAAGAGTTCCCCACTGTTTGTGCTGCAGCAGGTGACAAGGGACCGTGCACTCTGCAGCACTGGCAGGGCAGCTAAAGCGACCAGAGCATCTGTGGGGGCATGAGTGCAGAAATGTTGGTGGTTGATCTGTTGCCTTTCCTCCCAGGTCTCATGTTTACTTAAACCCTTTTTCCATAAACACTGTCTGGGAGGGACACATCTTTTCCAGTCTTAAATAGTTTAGAGAAAAAAAAAAAAAGCCTCCAAGAGAATCCCCCAAGCAAAGTGGGCATTCAGTCATGCTGAGTCATATTGGGTTATTATGGCTGATTATCCAGCCAGCCGTGCAAATAAACTGCAAGGGGGGAAGAAGGACGTGTCTGAGTGTCTTATCTACGACAGAATGAGGCCTTGGGTCTTTGTGCATAATATGTGTAACAATAATGACCTAGTATGAGGGTGTTCAGTGACTGACATATTTGCAGTCTAAAAGAGATAGCAAAGTAATAAGGGAGAGAGAGATCTGTGGATGTTTATCTTCTCTTTTCTTCTTTCTGAGGGGAAGGTTTGCTTTCTCATTATATTTTTCTAGTGCTTATCAGCAGTACCATGCAGAATGATGAATATGATTGCAGTTAATTGTTTAAATATCCTTTCAAAACAAATAACCATCTTTGGAGGAGCTAGATGAGAAGTGATGTGGACAAGATAGAGCAAAAGAGAATATTGGATGGAAGTTAAAAGTGCCTCAGAGAAGAGAAAGAAGTAGAGGGGGGTGTTTTAAAGAGGGAAAGAAAACTGATTATATTATTAACAATACCAGTAATGTAATTGGCAGCAATTCTTCTTCTTCAAAAAAAAAATATGTAAGGTTCAGTAGTTCAAATCCATGCTTGGTGTAACAGCAATGGAATTACACTTGGATCAACATCTTTTCTGGTGCATAAGTCTTCTAGTGTTACTTAATGCAAATATTACAAATAGGCCTGACTTTGTCCAAAATGCATTTGCCGACTGTATTTGTCTTCTGTCCACTTCATAGTAAACAAGAAGAGACATCTGTGGAGAAGGGCTGGTAGCCACAGAAAATATTATGCCTTGTAGTGTCTAACTGGTGCTATTAAGAGCAATTCTCAACTCAAAGAGCTGTTCTTTAGGGCAGCTGAAACTAATATTTATTTGCTGTTAGGGACCCTTTGCAACCATATTATATATTTGTAATGTAAAAGAGTGGGTGAAAAATGCCACCTCAAGACAGCTGTGAATGATTTTGGAAATTCTGAGTAATGAGATGAGTTTTCTCTGCTCAAGTCTAGCCCTTATACTTGAAACAAGTGGGCTCAAGAACTTATGAAAGGTGTTTACTTATTCAGCATTAAGGCACAGGCCGAAAAATAACTTGATCGGATTAGCCAGGTTTGAATAGGAACAGCAGCAAATAGACTCAAGTGAGTGTGAATGATGCTGCTGTTCTCTCTATTAGAAAAATACCTGCCAGCTGCTGCTGCAGAGCATAATCCTGCAAGGTGCTGACGCCTCTGCTTCCCATTGCCCAAGGGAGCTGGACCAAGGCACTTAAGGCATGCATCTTCCATTACTCACCTTCGTCAAACAATGGGTTTTCTCTGAGATCTTTCTCTTCCCTGTTATATAAAGGCTGATTCTTTTCTGTTTCCTCCTTTTTGAAAGGCTCTTGATGCTTACAGGGACTGGGTATGTTGCTGGTTATTCTCAGCTGCAAGATTACAGAGATGGCAGTGGTAAGGTCAGTGGGGCATGAACACGGCTCAGCTGGAGAGCAGATGTGAGCAGATCATTCAAGGAAAGCAGACGAAATTTTCAGAGCCATGTGAGGATAAGACAAATTTTGAAATGTAAGCGCTTTATTTAAATTCCTTTTGACTTATGTGCACACTGTACCTGGGATGCTCCAGAATTAAACACACTAAGAGGGTAAAGAAGTTTCTCATGCTTGAACTTGGATATGTGAAGCCAAAGATGTAAAATGAGGTCAGTTGAAGTGAATCCTTTGATATTTGTTTAATGGATAAGTAGATAAAACTCTAACCAAGCTTGCATGGGAGACTTTGAATTTTAACTACTAAAGCTCTCTATGATTTTCTCACAGGTTTTTTTACATAGCCTGGACGTTAGGAAGCATTTTTAACCAAGAGGGTGGTCAAATATTGGAACAGGCTCCCTAGAGAGGCGACCAATACCCAAGGTCTGTCAGTGTTGAAGAGGCATTTGGGCAATGTTCTTAATAATGTGCTTTAGCCTTTGGACAGCCTTGCCTGAATTGGTCAGGCAATGGACTAGATGATCCCTTCCAACTCAACCTAGTCTAGTCTAGTTGGCAGTTTAACTGTTCAGACAGCTGGTGCTGTTCCAATGCAGCTCTCCTGAAGCTGTTTACTCATTTCTTTTGCCTCTGAACCAGATGTAAGAGCTGCTCTGGCTCTGGGAAATTCCTCTCTGTGGTAGTCTTTGGGTTTGAGATTTGGGCTGAAGAAGCTGAACTCTGGATCCCAGGAGCTGAATTCTCCTTTGGTATAGGGAGGCTTTAAATCTGGTTCAGACCTATCTATAATCCTTTTGTCATACTATTTCCTTTTTTGAATAGCTTCCTTATGTATTGAGTTCCAGAAATTCCAGGCTGGTGATACACATGAGAAACAGATTGCAACAGAGAGCAGATTAAATTACTCAGGTCTAGCATTACTGAGGCAGAGCATTTTCTTCCTTCATATGTTTGAAAAGGGAGAAAAATCTTCCTTTTATTTATAGGTAGAAATATGAGATCAAATGATTCTGAGCTGCCCTTTCATTGGTCAGCCAGTGATCACCTGAGGAAAAAAAAAAACAACAAACTGGCTTCTTTTCCCCTCCTTCGTTGAAAATCAGTTCTTACCAGTGCTGTGTACTTAAGGGAGTTCTAAGACTATAGTCTTAGATGCTTCAGGAAGCTTATTTTAGGAGGGAAGCTTGACTGAATGCCAATAGACAGAGCTAATCATCAGGACATCTGGATTCACTTCTTAAGTCTGCTGTGTGACCTTGGGTCAATGATTTAGGTCGAGCTTTTCCAAAATGTGCATTATTTGTAGGCACTTATTCTGGGTTTCAGAATTACTGAAAATTAGGCTGGAACTGCATTTACTGTTTCAAAATCAGCTTCCCAAAACTGGGACACTCATAGAACCAGACAGAAGTAGAATGTGTGCCCCTATTTTCTCACTTGTACAACAAAGATGGATAACTGTGTTTATGGAGTGTGTCAAGGCTTCTTAATGTAAACGCATTAGAGGAGAGAAAGGATGGCAGCAACCTGCTTGCAGTGCATCAGACTAGACACTGTTCAGCAGAAATCAAAGGCTGCTGAACAAGAACCAGACTTCCACAACCTCCCACTTTACCAGCCAAAGACTGTGTAGAGGACCAAGCAGATCTAAGGAAGCCCTGAAATGACAGAGCCAAGGATACTCAGCTATGTGCAGACTGTCTGTACAGCATCCAGCCCAGCTGGCTGCTTTCCCATGTGCTGCCCAACAGCAACAGAGGAGCAGCCAGGTTGCCCTTTCTTGGAGGCCATCGAGTGCGGACAGGGCAGTGCAGGTGCAGCAAGCTGTGTGCTTCCAGAAGGCTCTGATCTGTGGCACTTGCAGTCAGTTTTTGGTTGTCAGAAAGGGGCAGAAGTAGTGCGTGGATGTGAATTGACAATGCTAAACATCTGGTCATGTAGTGGAAGAGTCCTGATAGTATCAGGCTCCTTGCCTTAAATGGCCTAGGGAGTTGGTAGATGACTCTTCCTTTTACAGGCGTGTACATCGCTTTCACAGGTGCTTCCTGACCCCAAGATCAATTGTGGTTGCTATCAGGCTTTGAAGTGAGCTGATGTGCATTTATAGGGCAATGGGCAGGGGACTGCTGTAGACAGAAGATGTTTGAGTTTGAATAAAAGTCTTAGAATCCAAAAATAGCTCCTACAGGTCTTGCAACAGTTGAACTTTGAAGCCAAGTCATACACAGCATTTTTCTCCTCAGGAGAGCAGAGCACCTTGGAAGTGCAGTCTTGGAACCACCTAGGACCTACTCTTGACTCAGCTGAAGCAGCCCTTGGGCCTTACATTTAATTTTGCATTATTAATTCAACCTACAGCACAAGCAAATTCAAAGCACAAGTGCTCATCTCCTCATCTGTACTATCCCCAAGCATCTGAAATGCATTTTATATACAAGACTGAGAAAGGAAAAGCAGAAATGAAAAAAAATATATATTGTTTGAAGAGAAAATGAGAACAAATAAGGACACAAATGCTACTATTGCCTCTTTCAATGAACTGGTAGTTGCTGGGGGTGTTCTCTTACTGAGAAAAGTAGAGGAGGATGTATTTAGTTTAATTAAATAGCTGGTTTTCTTTGTTGTCTGATGATTACATTTATTCTGTGCACGGAGAGAGCATAAGGCATAAAAGTAGGAAGTTTAATGACACTTTATGAGACTTTCTTTAATGAGACTTAATGTAGATGTCTGCTTGGGCTGAATTTCATCCACAGTAAATAGAAGAGGAATTGCAACAGGGGTTTCAGGGTAACACATCCAAAAAGAAAGCTTTGGTGTGTTCGTCCTAGTATCTGCGCAGTTGCCAAAACAAAATCTGAACCTGAGATAGGACCCAATGGCTTCACTTAATGCCATAAACACAGTTGATGCGAGCTGCGGCCTCGTGGTATGAAAATCCACAGCACCTCCCAGGGAGAAGTTCCGGCTGGTGATCCCTGAAGACAAGGTGCCTAGCACCTGCTTCAAAGGCAGTTCTGCAGTAGGTGCAGAAGCTAATGCTGTCAAGTTAACAGAGTGTTGGTTCTTTTCAAAACTGTTCCAAGCTGGTTTGTTCTGAAAGTGTTGAAACTGTTCTGAAAAAACTCTGAAATTAGCTAGAACTTCAGCAGTGGGTTTATGATCATATTGTTTAAGCTGCAGAATCAATAGTTTGGGGTGGGGGGCTTTAGCTTATTGAGCCACTCTTTTCATTACTGAAATGTATTGGGTTAAACTTCACACACACACTCCCCACCCTTTGTGGTTTGCCACAGAAGTGACTATGATAGAAAGTGGCCTGAGGCATGAGAGGAGCTCTGCTCCCTTTCCTGAACATGCCCCCAGCAGGAATAGTTACTTAACCTCCAACATCAGAAAGTGAGCGGTGCAGGAGTCATCCTGAATGTCACTGTTGCTTTCCTCTGTAGAAATTGCTCTTGGTGTTTGTTTGTTTGTTTGTTTTTGCAAATAGCTCTGAAGTAAAACGTGTGTTTATGTCTGTCTGTCTATGCACTCACCCCCACACACATGCATTTGCACCATCAGATCAGCCACCAGCCAAAACAGAGCTTTAGGAGCATTCGTGTTTGCTGGAAATTTTGGAGAACATTCTGTTCAAAAGACTTCTGCCTGATAGATTTCAATGCTGCTGCCTTCTCTTTAGCTCTGTGTGCCTTTCCTGGAAACAGTCCCATGAAAACACTCATCCTGATTTCTGCTGAAGGATTAACTGTAGGCAACTGCCTTTGCTCCCATCCGACATGAGGGAGAGCTGTGTTATTAGCCAAGGGTTATTTGGCTCTATGTCTGACCAAGTCAGAAGTGTTTACAGATTAGACATCATCATTTCATTCTACAACACACATTTACCTTTCCTGTCATGACTGAATCATGACACAGGTATTCATCCAAGACTGCAGAATTATTATTTTTATATGCATTTTTGTCCTACCCTGCTCATAGATTCTAGAAGCATAATGCAATCTAGAAGCATAGTTTTGTGTCAGAATCAGCAGTTCTGCCTTTTGCCATGTCTTGAGAATTTTAAGGAGCTATTAGACAAATTGATAGAATTAATTAAATGCATGCCTGTCTTGTTACAGAAACCCTGGAGACATTTTAAATAATACTCTACAATCTTGAATCGTTACCCTGCAAGGTTTAGTAATTTGCTGGAACAGAACAAACTTGGCCAGCTATTTTCACCAGGATCTGACAAAAATCCTAGAGAACAAAATGTTCCAGTAATCATCTTTTCCTTTTCAAGTGTCTGTTAGTTTTTAATCCTTTCCCCCCCTTTCTTTTGTCAGAAAACAGCATATCCTCCAAAACTCAACACACCACCATTGTTCCTGCCCTGTATCTTTCATTTAATTTCTGTGCTGAATCACAGTGTTCTGATACAGCCTTTTTTATGGTGTAATTGTTTTGTATAATCCATTTTCTTTGGGCACCTCTTAGCTTCTGTCTGAAGCTGTTACTGCTATAATGAATTCAGTCATAAATCTGTCACAGGTAACAAGCTAAATTTAGAGCTCAATAAACCAGGGGAGAGTATGCTGTAGATAAGTGAACGCATCGAGATGCAGTTGTTACAATGGCGGCACAAAAAAATCCACTTCTGACAGATTAATGGAAGAGGACATAGAATATTTGGTTGCCTCACTGATTCACCATGATTACCTACAGTCCAGTAAACACAGATGTTGTGTGGAAATACGGGAACAGTTACAGCATGTCACCCTGCCCTGACTCCCCCTAAGAGTGAAGGTGTTAGCTGCCACAGATGAGTGTGCTGGACTGGCCTGTTTCCCTCAGCTGTCCTGCAGTGGAGATGTAGGGTGGTGTTTCTGTAAAGGATGAAGCTGCACAGCTCCACCACTCAACTGAAGGGGATCCCACTTCTTCCACAGAGGCAAAGGGTCTGAACCTGGAATTAGGAGCTATCAGGCAGGACAGGACCCCATGTTCCTGCACCTGGACCAAGGTGCTGTGGGAGCTGACTGTATTGAAACTAAGGACATGGTTTAGTGGTGGACTTGGCTGTCCTAGGTTAATGGTTGAACTCAATGGTCTTAAAAGCCTTTTACAACTTAATTCTATAATTCTGTGATTCTGTGAAGATACCCATCTGACCTCCACCAGCATGATCCCTAAGGCAGTGTGCTCCTAAACAGAATTTGGCAGTCGTGCATGGATCAGATCTGGGCAAGCTGAGTTCCCACAGTTAAACAGCTGACTGATTCTCAATACTGATATTATTGTAACATTTCTTTCTCTTTTGAGAAAAAGAACGTAAAAAGCTTGCAGAAGAAAAACCAGTGGAAAGATAAAGGCCAAATGATACAAGAAAGAAGAGGATGAATAGAAGCCATGTTTAAGAATGACCCAATCCTCTGAATTCCAAACCAATGGGTGTTAAGTAAGGGGGATAAGTGAAAGGAGCAGGAATGAGCGAAGAACAACAGAATGGAAGGCATGGCAGGGAAAGAGGAGGGTCAAATGCAAGCAGAAAAAAATTAAGCAAGCAGATCAAATAATAGAGATGTAACTCCTTTGCCACATCTGTTTTAGTCTGCATTTCCCCATTGTGCCTTCACAATGAGCTACGATGTGGCAGTGGCAGGGCAGTGCTGGGTGGGATGCTCCAGCAGAGAGTAAGGCTGAGGCTGCACAGAGCAGCTACTGCTGCCATTGCCTGCTTTGCTGTAGTGCTGGAACACAGCCCGTCCAGCAGTGTTTGTTCCAAGAGTGAGTAAGTTTGTCATCATATCCGCTCAGTATCAGAGAAATGCCTTTGCAGCAGAGGGTTGTAAGAGCTGCTGACGTGACTTTCCTTCATACTCTGTGTGATGGGTGATGTCTGGAGAGCTTGGCAGTGGACAGCAAAGGACAGGCAGCAGGACTTTGGTGCTCCAGCACATGAATGGAAGTGGTGAGCATTTCTGAGCTGAACTGAACATTCGTGTGGTGATCACTTTGGAGCTGAACAGCCATAAAGATTCAGTAGCTCTCTTTGGTTTTTCAAATGTCGTTTACATTAGCATCATATAATTGAATCAGTAGCACTTTACTGGAAAGGTTAAATTCTGTCTTTTAAAAATTAAATCATCTGTTTAGCTGTCAGCCACAGCCAGGCCCTCCTGTTGCCTCAAGAAGGATGAAACGTTGGCATATTGACATACAAATCATACTGCTGGGGAATGCATTAACTCTCTTATTTATGACTGCATTGTGCCACAGTGTTCCATCTTGTAATTGAGGACTCTCTGCTGGATTCATTGCATGTAAAATCTGTGGAAATTACTAGCACAGCACATTTCTATAATTAAAGTATTTCCTACAGTATGGATATGAGGAATCCCTAACTGCCATACATTACTCAAAAAATATTATGAAAGTATATACACGCACAGTAAAGTTTTTATGCATAGAGAATACCTTGAGACCTATTGATAGAATTGGGAAAAGCAATCAAATTAGCTGGGTTCAAGGACCCTTCTTAGGGGACTGAAAGCTGCATTTGTTGCTGATCACAAAGAAATGTGCATCTTTACACTCAGAGAGACTTTTGCCTTGCTATTAGTGACATAACCAAATAGCTAAAATTAAATCTATAATGAAGCATTCATAGAAACTGTTGCATTCAGGTGATAATTCTTACTGATGTGATGTTCCATTAAGAGTTCTCCTAAGGAAATATTACTATTTTGATTATTTGCCAATAAACAAATGTTTTCTTTAGTCAAAAGCCTGGAGTTTTATATAGGTCCGGAAGTCAGGCACAGTTTTGCAAAACAAAGGATTTTTTAAAATTCCCATTCTGTCTTCAGTAAAAAAATGTGCCAGAATATTGCAGATAGCATGGAACGGTGCTTGAACTATTACCTGCATGACTGAGAAGTCCATTCATCTTGTTAAAGCTGTCCTACTTCATTACTCTTTCTGTAACCCTGGAAACAACTTCAAATACTTTGATATTTGAAAAGTCTAAAGTATAACTTGCCTTTAAAAGGCTGTTAGTGTTTTTTGAGACTCCCTGTACAAGAGGAAAAAAAAAATCTTTTCTCTCTACAGAAGGCATTAAGTGATGATGGATGTGCATTTCTTCGTGAAAAAGCCAATCCTTACCACTTGTAAGTGGGATGAAAGATGATGTGAGCAGCACTGACAAGTGTCCTCTCTCTTTACCTGCCTGCAGAGTTCAGAAATCCTTCTCTCCAAGTGCTCCAGGAGGGGATTTTCAGGAGGCAATCAATGAAATAAATAAATAAAAATTTGATCCCTCTGGTTAATACGGTTAAGGTCAAAGAGATTCTATCTGGAGCTATTTAAAATACTCTTAACGTGGAGACATAGAGCTGTCAGTAGTGCTAAGTGCCTTACCTTGCTGAGGAGTGTATATACAACCCTTATGAAACTATTCTTAAGTATTCTGGTTACTATATTTAGCTCCAGCTCATAACAAGACAAAGAGCACTTAGCTAAATGTGGTCCTGAAATGCTTAATCTGTTTAAGAATAGTTTGTCCTTAGGTGTCTTCTACTAAGACTGTTTGTAGCTCACCATCCTGCTGCATCATGCAAGAAGCTTCTCTGTGTGTTTGGGCCTGTGAGTGATTTTTATGGCCATGTATTCTGTCAGAACCTCCAAGCCTGGTATTGACTGAACACATTTCTCACACTCATTGGGGATGTCCCACTGGTACTGACGTGGGAAGCCTCATTCCTCTGCCCGGTGCAGCTCACATCATAGAGACTGGAGAATCTGGGGTTTGTTTCCCAGTTTAGACTCGCTGAGTATTAACTGGACTGTTGTCTGACTCAGTGACCAAACAGCTTCCCTCAACTTACTGCTATTCAAGCAGGCTGGAAGGGCAACCACATGTGCAAGGCAGAAAACCTGTCAGGCTTCCTGGGAGTTTCCAGTTGTTGGACAGCCCATGGGCAAGAAAGACAGAGTGAAGGTTTCTGTGTAAAGCTTTGCACTCCAAGCTTGGGATGCATCCTTTAGTTTGGCTGAACTTTTGTATGCTTAAACTCATACAGAAAAAAAATATTTCCAGAGAAATGGTGATAAATTTGCTCCACAAGCAAATTTTATAACGTAACTCATTGCTTTAAAAGGAATTTTCTTCATACCTACATATCTCTGAAATTATTTAGGAAATTTCTGTATGAGTCATACTTCTAGAGGAGAAACAACTGTATGAGTTGGATAAAACAGCACTGACTGATGAGCAGCAGTAATTAAGATGAGCACCTTGGGTTTATGGTAGCTCACAAGGGTAAAATATGATCAGACACTCCTTTTGAACTGGGGTAGAAGCTTGTAACTTGACCAGCATATAACAGCTGTGAGAACATAAGCAGAGCAGATCCACTGTGTTGAGACTTGGTATGCAGGTGTTTTGTTCAGTAGCAGCTTCACTGAGAATATCCAGAGTTGTATGAGATTTTCCCTGGAAGTTCATGTTCCAAACTGAAAAGGATCACTTCACCCCCAACTGCATGTATTACTGATTCACTTAGCACTGAAACACATGAGGCATTGTATATGTTCTTTTGTGTTAGGAGGTTCAAGCTTCTTGCAGCTAACTTCCATCTTACTCTTTACAACAACTGTATAACACTGTTTCTCAGCCAATTTTTTTTCAAGAAGTGGACTGACATCATTTCATAGAGGTGCAATGAGCAGGAATCTGGCCTTTTGTCTCACCTCACTCGTGTAAACCTCCCCTGCAAAGCACTCTCACTGTGTCAGCCCTTTCCAGTGTGCATGTCTGATGTGCGTCTCTTGCAGTAATTCTTCACCCACCTTCTGGTGTTTCCTTCCCTTTGAGCTGTTTTCACTAGTTGGGAAACAAGCAAGCTCTCACTAGTCCTTTCAATGATCCAAAACGTGGGGATATGTTTGCTCATTCATCATGGTTACAAACATGTGATCCTTGGCAGTGGCAGTGAGTTTTTTGCAGCGTCTTAAGCTGATGTTGGAACTAATGGCAACAGGAGAAACAACTATGAACCTAGGCTCAAAGCAGGGAGGTCCAGTCAGTATCAAATCTTAATGGGAAGCCTTAAATCCATCAGCTGGTGGGTGGTTGTGGCTTGTGCTGCCTTTAGCTGATCATGTTATCTCGAAGGAGGATTTGGGTTGCAAGGTTAGATAGACGAAGTATGGATCACAGTCACTGGTTTTCATAGCATGTGTGCAAGGTAAACTGTCATACTTTGGAAGCAGTGATCAAACTTCAGTGCCCTAAGCTAGTAGAACCATTCCTTTTCCTTGCTGGGCAACATAGCTTTTTGGGCATGAGAAGTCAAGTTGGCCTTCCAAGGCTGCTTCTGCAGCAGTGGGTGGTGCACACAGAGCCAGGAGTCCCAGAACATGTCCACCTCCTGATCCTGAGGGCTTTGCTGAGCTTTCAGCAGTTATATTTGAGCATGTTTCTCATTTACAGTGGTAGACTTTTTCAGCTTGAAGTGATTGCTGCTCTCTAGTCTAAGTCTTGTCTGCAACCGTGTTTTAACTGGATTTACTTTTCCTTACAGGATTATTTTTTCTCCGTCTCTATTTACATGGTGATAAAAAGTGCTAACCCCACTCCATCAGTCTGGACTGATGAATCTGAGGAATAGACCAGGTAATTTCTAATTTGCTTTGTAGCTTTTGGTGACTCAGGCAATGAGGACCACACCCTCCCTGTGGAGTGCATTCATATTTTGGGACAAAAGAAATCATACAATTTCTTTTGCCCATCTGCAGGGAGGAAGATTCTTGCCTTGGAACAGGAAAGGAAGGATACATTTTTGTAGCTTTTACTGTGAGCAGCATCTTTGACTTCCTGTCAGTTGTGGGTGGATTTATTTCATATTACTTCTATAGCCATCAAGTTGTTTGAGATTGGAGTACTCTCAAAGCAGGAAAAAACATTTGGATGTTCCCATTGAAAAATGCCACTTGGATGCTGGGCAGGATGGGAGGGTTCTGCCAGTGAAAGTGCTCACTAAAGATGGAGGCAGATTGGTGCTGACACCAAGGATGGGTGCAATTTCCTCTGGAGGTGTCTGGCAAGGGTACAACCCAGCAGAAGTGACACAATGTGGCCTACATCTGCCTGACTTCCCAGGGTTCCCCAGTGACTGTTATGGTGCAGGAACGTATAGAATCCAGGGAACTCAGGTCACATCCTCTTCTTTTCCCTGGTTAGTGCCAGATAATGAAGTTATAACTTGAAATCTTGGATATGAATCCCAGTGGTAGGATGTTACTCAGATGATGTGGTGGAAGTCCACCAGTGCAAGCAGTGGCTCTTTGCTACAGGATGCTTTGGATGAACCTGTCTATCCTAGCATCTCTTAGATGCTCTTATAGTCCCCTGCTGTTGTCTAATACTAATCCTTTGGGAGAAAGTTTCCTTCTTCTTCCTATGCCCTTCTACCGGGAAAGAAATCTCAGGTCCTTTCAAGCATCACAGTGCCTGAAACCAACCAGCAGCCTGTTTGATTTCCCAAAGCAGGCCCAGGCAGGTGCTCCCTGGTACAGACGTGGAAGTCAGATCAGCTCTCACTTTTGCAGAAGAGGTGGTGATGCCTTGGCAGCGTTCCCCATCCTGTGGCAGAGGGGAGATCAAAGGCAGGCAAAGGTGCTGCTGGCTCTTAGCTCTTTCCTTCTAAAGTCATGTTTATGTAGCTGTATGTTTGGGCATATGGCGATGGTTTCATTTCTCAGGCCTCAGCAGCTGACAGAACAAGCAAGAAAATACACAATAAATGTAGAGTTGGGGAAAGGGAAGGTTGAAACATTCAGGAGGTCATAAAGTACAAACCAGTAGGCTCCACATTCTGACATCCTCAACAAGATCAGGGAACATGTCTCAGTAAGTACTGTCTTTTCCTTCCAGAACCCTGTGCTGTGTAAACGAACTGATGGATGAAGATGAGAAGGACAGGGCAAAGAGGTATGAAGGGATACACAGAGCACTGAGAGTGGAAGCTCTCTCAAAGCAGAATTGTAAATGCCATGTTGGGTGATCCTTGGAAAAGTACCTGGGACTGCTGATGTCAGAGGCAAAACCCCCAGGCAGTGTTCAGGCTGTGTACAGCAGACCACAAACAGCATGATTAAGTCACTGTTTTCAAACTCCTTGTAGTGTGTTTGACCACCTCTGCAATGGGTTAATCAGCTGAGTGGTCCTTAAATTATGTTGTTGTGCCCTCAGAATCTCATGTTATCCCATGGCTGTTTATTATCTTGATGCAGGATTCCTGACCTGTGATTTTATTGGCATCACGCAGTGCTGCCCACCTGGGGTAGAGCTCCCTGTGAAACTTAGAGAGCAGCCCTGCTTTAGCACAGGTAGGAGTTAGTGTCCCTTCAGAGAAGCACTTGGCTCAGTTCTAATCAGTCATCATACACGAGTGCCAAAACAGAGATGGCTGTGAATGTAAATGCTGGATCTGAGAACCTCCAAATGCCAGCCTGAATATGAATAGAAACGCTTTCTGCATACCACGCTTGATCTAGATCACAGGAAGCATGTATCATTGTGAATACACTTGTAAAGAACATAATTATTACTGGAAGAGGTTGTGTGAAAGTAGGTCCTATCTCAGATAACACATTGGAAGAAATGGAATGAATTTGTTTTCTCCTTTATTGTGTTTAACGGAGGAGAAAACTCTAATAAAACGTTCTTCATTTGTACTAATGCAAACTGGAAACTACTCTGTGGTTTCTGCAGCCAAACTCTTAACATCTCCAGCTTCATGTATCAGGGCAGCAGATTTTCAAAACCAGATACATGTGCTTGACTTTATTCTTCAGCTGAGTTGTCTCTGCACACTGTTGCCTCTTGATATGCTACCTTTGCAAGTACAAATCAGGGAATAAGGAATCCTTCACATTTCGACCTTTCTATGTCTGTGTACTGACTGCAACCCAAAAGTTTATAATGATGAGGTGGGCAAAATGGGAGCATGTAAGATGCCAGATCATCTCTTACTGGAGAAATTTCACCCATAACACTTTCACCTCATTATCAGTGCTTTTGAAGCAATGGGAGATGCCTCTGAAATGTATGTAAGGATTTGGTCTTGCTCAAATGGCTGTAAATCATGTTTGTTACCTCCAGGTGTTGCTTGTTCACAGTGAGTTTAATTTTGCTGCAAGGATCTAAGCAGCAGCAAGGCACTTAGGCCCATGTCTAATTTTAAAGAAATGAGTAGTCCCAGCAGAGTTTAGATTCTTGTATTTTAAAGTGTTTTGCTGGGGCAGGACCATTTGCCTCTCCCTGGATTGAGCTGTAACTTCATTTTACTTAGCAGTATTTACATTTCTGTCACCCAGGGCATCACGCAACAAATCCGAAAAGAAGAGGAGAGACCAGTTCAATGTCCTCATTAAAGAGCTTTGCACGATGCTACAGGGCCATGGCCACCCTCTCAAGATGGACAAGTCCACAATACTGCAGAGGACCATCGACTTCTTACAGAAACAGAAAGGTACTGGAAGATGCTGGTCTGGTCCTGTGGAAGACATTGGCTCTGCAGCCAGTTTCTGCTCAGAAGATGAAAACTCTTTTTCCCAAGCATCTATGACCTCCAGGAAGGACATGAACCTAAGTGAGGGGCAGAATAAGGCACAGCAGTTGGCCTCAGGAAATGGGCAAGGTTTGAATGCAGTGCTGACCAGTTAAACATAGATATGCTTGAAAAGATGCAGTGCCATGTGCTTTATAATGCAGTGACTGTCTGGCCTTTGCATCCCCTGGCACGCTTTATACCCTCTCAAACAGAGCATGAGGGAGAGAGAGATGAGGAGCAGCATGCACTACAAAAGCCTGGGGAAATGGGGTTCTGCGCCCTGTCCCCAGGTCTCCTGGGGTAGGAGATGGCTGGGTACAGCCTGTTCTGCTGCCTGGCCATACCCATGAGCCTTCTTGAAATGGCTCTGGAGTCAGACACTCTCTGCTCATGGTGATACTCAGCCACTCTGAAACTAGCCCACTGACCTTAATTTTTGAAGGATTTCTTCAGACCAAAATGTCTCCTTTTCCTTTGCTTGATTTCTAATGTGCTTGTGTCGTGACAGTGGTGAAAATGACTGTTGCATACAAGAACATTTTGTGTGGAGGATGATCTGAGGATGATTCCTCTGAAGAAGAAATTCCTCTTAAAAGAAATCTAGTCTTGCTTGAAAATGAAGAAAAGAAATTGAACTAGCATGAGTCATGTTGCTTTTTGATGTTTTCTCTTTAAGAAATCACAGCACAGACAGAAGCCTGTGAGATTAGACAAGACTGGAAGCCTTCATTTCTTAGCAACGAGGAGTTCACCCAGTTGATGTTAGAGGTAAGAAGAAATTAAAGCTGCATAGATTAGTGAGAAGTAATCAGTTCAGTGGAGTAGATCAGAGCTATACAATTCCTTTTCACCTGTAGGTTCCAGTGTTAACGTTAATGATTTCTACTCTGCTGGCACATATAATACAAACCTGAGGGAGACCAGCGTTGTGCTAAATGCTTTGCAAACGCAGAATTAAAAATATGATTGCTTCCCCTAAAGATAAACAGCTTTTCATTTAGGAATGAAGACAAATTTGGCCTGGTGAAAGAGGAAAAGAATTGCCCTTCTTAGGAGAGCTGCTAATGCTAGCACTTTTAGCAAAAACTTGAAAGGACCTGAAAAAAAGCAGAGCAGCTCTCTGCCTCCCACGTCCCATTAGCCAGGCAGCATTTACTTTGCTGCTTTTGCTGCTGCTGTGGTGCTGTGCTTGTGATGTGACTGCTGTATCTTTTCCTTGGATTGCTTTTAAGTGCATCCAGGAGAACAGCTCTAAAAGGTGTAGCTGATCTACAAACACCCCAGGAGCCTGCATTTTTCCTTTCTTAAGGATGTGGCTTCAGGTTTGTGCTGCATGCTCCTCTGGCAAGGACATCTCCTACCCTGTGTGGGCAGCTGCTGCTCTTTGCCCCACCAAAATAAGGGTGTATGCCGGGCTGAGCTGGGAGGTGCTGCAGTGTCTTACTTATTCCTTTTCATCAGGATGTCATGACTCACCTCCCTGGAAAAGTCTGTTCATTCTTTCTGGGAATTTCTCTCACCAAATAAGCTAGTTTGTTCCAGCTAAATCAAAACAAATCCCCCCCTTAGAAGTGGCAATGGAGAGAAAGCCCTTTAATGATTGTTGGCTTGCTGGACTATGTTAGATTGTTGAACAGTTCCCTTAAAATCAGTGGTTTTTTCCAGAGAGGGCTTATTTTCAGCAAAGGCAGAGTATGACATTGAGGTGTGGAAGATGGTCAATGCTGCACCTTTGGCTCCCTGTAGCTAAGCTGCAGAGCAGCGTAACAATTCTCTTTAGAAGAGCTAATTTTGTGCATGATGCTGGTGGAGATTAAACCTCCTAGATCTTGGTAGGTGTTAGAGAAGAGTAGGGACAGACTCTGAGTCAGTAGTACAGGAAGATGTTGTGAAGAATAGGAAGAACACTCAGAGAGGAAAACACAGGCAGTGAGAACAGGGAGAACACCCAAAGAGGAAAGCACAGGCACTAAGAAGAGGGAGAACGCCCAAAGAGGAAAGCATGTGAAGTCACTCAAAAGGGACAGAAACCACTGTGAATAAGGAAGGGGAAATAGAATTTAAATTTTTCGTGTCACTAGCCTAACAAATGAGTGCTTTAAGCAAATAAATAAACCTTTAGATCCTGTTTATAGTGTCCATAAATTGCTAAAAATACAGCATTGTGTATTTTTCCTGTCTCTGCTTATCCATTCATCCATCCATTCATCTATTCATCCATCCACAGTGCTGGGTTTGCCATGATGATATCTAACATCTTCATACACACCAAACTGGTTAACTGTTGTGCAATGCAGAACACATAATGAAGTGAATGAAGTCACTAGAATTGTGTAGGTGTAGAAATTCTAACCACCACTGTCTTGCTTCATGTTGAATAAATACTCCCTGGGTGAAAAATACAAGTCAATTTGATATAAATGAGCAAGTAAGAATCTAAAAAGAATGTTGAATCAGACAGCATGTGTCATTTTTATTTTTCCTCATTGAGCTATCATTTCCATAATTGATTTATGTTAGTTTTAGGCTGTTAGAGGCATCATGTTAGAGTCTATCGTATTTCAAATTGTTCCCTTGCATAATTCTTTCAATTTTTTTTCCTACTGTTTATCATTAGGCACTAGATGGCTTTCTCATTGCCCTTACCACTGATGGGATTATTATTTATGTATCTGATAGTGTTTCATCTCTGCTTGGACACTTACCGGTAAGTTCTGACCACACAATATGTTGAAGAATCATTCCCCTGCCTTACCACTGCCCCATCACTGCAGGACTGGGGATGGGTTTTGTCCAGCCAAAAAGGCAACTGACTGTAGGTGGGGAATAAATCAATGAAGTCTTAGGGAGTTTGTCAAGGTCCTGTGAGTAACAGATTCTGTTTTAGGGTCTGCAAGTTAGCTACAAAACAGCCCTATGCAAAATCACTGTACTCATAGCTCAGCACTTGTCTGTACATCTGAAGGATGGTCTGGGTGATCCCACCAGGGATGTGGAAAAATCTTATGCTTGTGAAATCTGTGCATGCCGGAGCTCTTTGCAGATAATTTAAAGATTATTTCAGGACTGAATCTATCCTCTTCTAATGACATGGAGATTTTCTACCTTGGGCCCATGATCTTTAGCAACAAGTATATGGCGCCAGAGTGTTCTGGGAGAATTTCTAGAAACCAGTTAGCTATTGGGTGCAGAAATTTCTGCAGATCCCCTTTTAGATATTTATCTGATGCCAAGCATGATGGTGCCAATGATGCAGTATGAGGGCAAATTTTAGCACACAGTTAACCTGACTGAACCTCCTGGCATGCAAACAAACAAATGCATGCTGACATTTTGGTAGAACCCCTTTGGTTAGGATGTGTGGGTTTATCAGAACTGAAACACTTGCAGATGAAGCTGATTTTGTTAGTTATTCAGCCTAGAAGACAAACAGAGTATGTGAGCTCTCCATTTCTGTCTCGTGCTTCCAAAGGGAAACGTTTCAAATCTTAGTTTTGGTGTGATATTTCTCATCATGTTGTAGTCCTACAGTACCAAGGACTCTTCTCCAGCTTGCATCTGACTGAACTGAAGGGCAGACTCTGGGACCCATTCAAACCTTTGCCAAATAGATAGCAACCCCAGGGTAAAATAATCTTAGGGTTATATTCAGCCCTAGATCCATCTGCAGCTTGATTGGGCTTCCTTGTCTTAAGCATCCACACTAGGCAGGCAGCGTCTGTGCTCTGTGTGGGATGAAGAGGTGTGTGGTTGTGTCAGGCTGTGCTGCTGAACATGACAAAACACTCTTTTGTATCAGTCAGATTTGGTGGACCAAAATATATTAAACTTTCTGCCTGAGCGGGAGCAGAGCGAGGTGTACAAGCTCCTTTCTCCACATGTGCTCATGACAGATCCTGTTGCAGCTGATTTTCTGAACGGTAAGCTCTGCTCCTCTCTGTCACTCAGGGAAATTTGCCAAAGGCAAACAGCCCCCCCTGGGGAGCCTGCACAGAGCTCTCCAGCTTTTTCATTCTCCTGCCTTCCACTTCTGTTTTCTTGCACTTACTGCTTCTGGGTTTTAATTCAGCACATCATCTAATGTTCATACATGCTCCCAGTACTTGGTCTTTGATTTAGACAGTCTCTGTTTTGCTGTCTCCTCTGCAGCATGGGGCAGTGAAGTTGCCCTCATTAATTAATCTTAAATTAATTTTTCCCAAGGCAAGATGCTGGACTGAACCAGAGAAAGGAGTGAGGAATTTAGGGGAAGGGCAGGAGAAAATCCTAAAGGGTTTTGGCAGAGTGTTTGTTCCTTAGGAAGCTTGCATATCTCATGACACCTAAGAAACCCTACATGCAATTTAAGCAATAGCCTTCCTATCTGAACAGTCCATCCAGATCTGTATGGCTGGCTGCTCTCCCACCTCCAAAACGTTCCCATCCTGCAGAAAATGTTCCCTGCAGGCATTAATGTCATCCACATTTCACCAAGCTTGTGTTGGTACCCCCATTTACCAGTTTTTTTGCCATGGCCAAGCAGTGCTTGCTTCCCTACTCTACTTCCCATAGACATCAGTGGGAACTGGGCAGACCTCACACTGGTGTTCTGCCCGGGATTGTTTTCCCTCTGGCTGAAGACCACATGGTCTAATCCATGGAGTTCAGACCTTGGGCAAAAAATTCAGTAAAAGCTTGGCACAGTGCCCTCCACAGTTAATGGAAAGGCTTAGGGTGACTTCAGTGGCTTCTGGATCTGGGTCTTGCTGAGCGGTACCAGAGTGCTCCAAAATCACTTCACAGTTTTCCGTGAAGTTGTGCATGGACAAAGTCAGAGAAAAATACTGCTGCCCTGCATAGTGGGGTGGCTACAAAGCCATGGGAGACAGGGTAAGAAGAGATCTCCTTAAGCAGAAGCAGCTAATCATTGCTCCTAGTAGTCACATTTTACTTAGGGTTATGGAGAGCGTTTAGCAGGGTGTGCTCAGATACCGCAACAGCAGAGTTGGTATCAGCACCTAGATCAGTAAGTGGTGTGTGCTCAAGTGCAGACTTCTGATAACACTGTGTATGCCTCCCTCTATTTCTCTCGTTTCAGCAGAAAAACAAGTAGAATTTTGCTGCCATTTAGCAAGAGGCAGCTTAGATCCAAATGAACCCCTGATGTATGAATATGTGAAATTTGTAGTGGATTTTAAGTATTTTACTCATGGTAAGTTACAGCTCCAGCCTACCTTTACCTTTCTCCTGTAAATTGTGTTGTTCTGTAGCCTCCTAAAGGCCTTGTTGCAGCTGAAAATGCCCCATAATTGGCAGAGATGGAATGAGCTGTGGGTATGTTGGAGATATTTTACATACAAAAGTGGTGGGGAGGCTGCTGGTCAGAAAAGAGCTTTATTCCACATACTGTGTTTGAAGAAGTGATAGCAGACTGATTCTACCTCCCTTGTACCCACTGCCAATTGTAAAGCAGCCTATTTATTCAAGTAACCAGTAAAATGTGCTGTTCTGTTTCACTTGTGACAATCAGATGACACATTTTAAAGATTAAATAGTTTGAGCAGCCTGTAAAATCTTGAATCTTGCAAGTCTTGAGCTGGGAAAGGCTGACAAGGAGACTGTAGCTGAGCCGCTCAGAGCTCTGTTACAAAGCTTCCCTGCAAGCCAGGGGTAGGTGGTTACAACTGTGTAACTCAAAGCCATAAGGGTCATACTTTAAATAACATCAGCGTGTATCAGTGTGGCATTGCCTTGTGGGGAGGAGGAGTTCATTGCTTGGGTTTCATCAGTCATTGTACCTGTCTTAACATGAAAAGAAAGCTCTCCTTCCTCTTCTTCTTAAATAAATTGTCTGGTTCTGTCTAGTGCCTACACCCTCCTGTAATGGCTTTGAGTCAGCTATTGCACGAGCTTTCAGGTCAGCCACGGAGGAGCAGATTTGCCTTGTAGCAACTGTTCGTCTTGTCACACCACAGTTCTTAAAGGTGAGAGCTCGGCGGCTGCGTCTCACCTTTCGTCTCCGGGCTGGCCAGTGCCTGGCAGCGGAGCCGCTGCTGCTGCCACCAGCCGTCTGCTGGGCTCTTGGGAGCGCATCTGTGTTGCAGCAGCCTCTCAAAGAGCGCATTCAGCAGCACAGATTGTTTGTGCAGAGGGCTGGTGACTGAGAGAGGAGACCACGGTGTTTCAGAGTGGGAGGCAACATAAGCATTTGGAATGAGGAGAGACAAAGGCAACCAGCAACAGAACAAGAGGACGCAGTCTGAAGCTGTGAAGGGGAAGGTTTAGGCTTGATCTTAGAAAGAAGTTCTTCACAGAAAGAGAGATTGCCCATTGCAATGGGCTGCCCAGGGAGGTGGTGGGGTCGACATCCCTGGAAGTGTTTAAGAAAAGACTGGATGAGGCACTTAATGCTATGGTTCAGTTGATTAGATAGGGTTAGGTGATCGATTGGACTTGATCTTGGAGGTCTCTTCCAGCCTGGTTGATTCTGTGAAAGCAGTAGTGGCTTCTGTGAAGAGGTGGTCTGGTGATGGGCTGTCCCAGAGCAGTTAGCCCAAGAAGCACCAATACAATGTGACCAGCTAAACCACCTCAAAAGTTGCAGCTGGTTGCTTCTCTGTGTAAGAAGACTGTGTTTCATGGTCTGTAAGAGTCCTGTGGTGCAGTGCAGTCATGGCAGTGATAACCACTGTAGGTGCTTCTTGCTCCAGAGAGCATTCACCAGCTCGGTTTGAGGCTGGACCTGGTGCTGTTAATCCACATTCAGATACCAATATTTACAAAAAGCTGGGAAATTTTACCAACAGAGTGCAAGAGAAGGCCCTTGGACTATTTATCCTAGCTCTGAAATTCAACCTAGGGTAAATTATTCAGATGCTTTTCATCAGTTTATGCATCTATAAAAGAAGGCTTATGCAGTCCTTGGAGGAAAATACGCAGTGCTTTAAAAGCACTGTGCTTTGATAGTGTTTGTTATGCCAAGAATATACAGAGGACTCCTTTTGTCATTTCATAAAATTTAATGTCTGTATGTGGCAACTGTTTTGCAGGAGCTCTGCAATGTTGAAGAGCCATGTGAAGAATTTACATCAAGGCATAGTTTGGAATGGAAGTTTTTATTCTTGGACCACAGGTAAGAGGTTTGGGGTTAGTTACTGAAGAATAAAGAAATTGTAGTTTAAAAATAGCATTTATGTAGCATTGCCAAGTAGAATAGCTAACTGAGTAAGTAACAGTACTCTGAACTTATATACTTATTAAGCATTCTTAAAATGCTTTGCTCTTCTCTGAATTTTAGACAGGTAAGACACTGTATTAAATGGTAGGAAAATGACTATAAACCTGTCTAACTTCACCACAATATTAACTCATTGAAACTGAGCAGTGTGGGTCCTGTTCCCTGTGTGGGTTTATCTCCTGTGTTTTCCAAGCACAGCTTCTGGGAACCCTTCTAAATCGTTTCCTGTGTCAATAAATTTTTGATTTTCACCTTGAGAAATGATGGCATTTACAAAAATAAAAGAAAAAAACATGGATTAGATGATTTAATTGCAAATTTGTCTCTGGCAAAGACATACAGTGGGCTAGGATTCAGCTTGGTGATTAAGCTGATTAATGTGGGATTCATTTTCTTCTTCAGAAGAAGAAGGGGTTTGTTCAGTCTTTTACTTCTCTGTATTTGGCATGTATGCATAAGCACACTGCAAAATCCTACCCTTTCCATTATCCCTCCCTTTGCAAGCTGTGCAAAGGTATTCATTGCTAGAAATAGAAGGCTAGTAAATAAGGCTGTAGGGGTAAAAAAACATTTGGGGAGAAGAAACCCTAAGTATCATCTGCACATTTAGAGCAAAAACGAAAGAGAGCAAATATCAATTAATAATAGCTTGCATTTATGTAGCAAGCAAGATGTGTACCTTGCACATCATACCTGGCAGGAACTGACCCTGCAACAGCCCTATGGTTAGTGCTGTGTGGTTTGGGACAGTCAGCTTGTTATTCAAGTTGTCCAGATCTTGCTGGAGGGACTTTGTTGAACTGACCTGCCCGATAATGCACATTTTCAGAATCCTGTGTTCACTTTAAGATCGGTAGAAGAGCCCTAAGCCCCTCACTTCACTGTCAGATGAAGGGAGCTGGTTTTCCAAAGGTCTGTGTCCCACCAGCTCCTGTGAATAAGGCAAGTTGGAGCTGCTTTGAAACCTGTAGAAGACTCTTTCAATGAATCTGCATTGTGATTCAGAGAGGAATCTCTCTGCACCAGGTGCTTGCAGCCACTCTGGTCCCACTGATATCCCCAGTGAGGAAGCCATTGTTCTTGACAGTAAATTAAGCTGATGCAGATGCTGAGGCAGAGTTTGTGACAGCTTGGAGAGTGCAGTGAGCCCAGACCCAAGAATGAGCAGGCAATCATATGGGTTGTCTCATCTAATCACGGATTCAAGCCTCTCCCCCGGAGAATCTGCAGGACACTGTGAAGTGTTGTTGGGTGTTTGGCTGTTTCCTGCGTGTTTGCGTCAGCTCATCATGCCTGACGCTGAGGTAGGGGCAGAGGGTACCCAGCATGAGCTGAAATCAGGACCTTTGCTGTCATGACAACAACATAAATTGGAGTAAAGACAGATAATGCACTCCATAGATCTGGATAAACACTAGAAAACTAGATGAGAACTGTATTCTGGGTCTACATGTAAATATGTGTTGATGAAATAAACCTGTCAGCTTTGATAATGATCCATCTCTCTTCTGCACTGTGATCACCTCCTTATTTCCCCTTCATTTATTAAAAGACTGCACTGGAAAGGCACTCTGAAGACTGCATTTCCATTTGCACAGCGAGTTGCAGGCCTCAAGGATGGAACTTGAGCTGAGAAGACACTTCTAAGTTGTTCCACAAACAAGGCAGCTCCTTGTCAAATGACAGATGAGGAGCATTTTGTGGTTGCTTTCTGATTTAAAGTCTTCTGATAAAAGTCGGAAAGCATCTGAAAGACACCATTGTCTTGAATATGAGCGTGTCATTAAAGATAGGAGAGGTACTGGCACGTTCTGCCAAAGAAACAGCAAGGAAAGGCATTTTAATAATACAGATATTATCATCATTAGCAGAAATCTGGGTCACATGAGGAAAAGGGACACAGTGCTCTATGAAAAGTTGTTTGAATAAATAAAGCTGTATTGTGGTGGAGACCACTGTGTACTAAATGTACTCTGTTTCAACAGATTTGCCAACAGAGTGTGGAGGGCTGGCTCCTCCAGCCAGCTCCTTCTGCTGGAATTTGGGAGATCCTGCTCAGACCTTGACCCTCCTGGGGCTGCTGTTAAACAGCAATGGGGAAGAAGGAGGTTGTAGACCTGTCTGGCCTCTCTTTAGTTGAATAATCTATGCCCACTGTGTGTCTTGAGTACAAATGTGGAGCTGGGTTACTCAGCCAAGATAGGAGAACTTCCCACATTAATATCTGAAAAGACTTAGGACTGACCCATGCAACCCCAAATATATTTATACTTAATATAATTATTTGCTCATATTCTTGGCCACTTCATGGCATTCACCTTCCTTAAGAGAGTCACTTGACATACTAAAAGGACAGCAGGAGAGGCATGTTTGATAAACAGTGATACCTTCAACCTGCCCTGGTTTTGAATCCTTAACCGTTTCACTAACACACTAACCACCTCACTCCTGAGGAATATGCTGAACTTGGCATCTGAGCCTCATGTCATCAGCACATCCAGCAGCTGATCATCCACATCCAACAAATAATTGGAGCCAGTTTAGCACAGCTCCTGCCTCACCAAGTAAGTGCAGTGCTTGAGCTGATGCAAGCAGGAGGGTACTGGAGCACTGAGGGATAAGAGGTGGCATACTGAGGCAGGGAGCAGAAGCAAAACTGGTGGATTTATCCTTACATTTCAGTGCTTTTCATACTGGTAAGCTATAGGCTCCAGGGAAGTCTGTGCGCAAGCTCAGTGTTGTTAGGTTGCATGCTTTAAAAACAAAAACAAAAAAGCAACTCAGATTTTGCCAAGGGAAAAAAATGATTTAGAACTAATGGCAGAATAGTCAGGTCAGTCACTGCACTGTGCCTATCTAAACACTTCATCCATTCCTTCTCTGTCTGCCATAAGAAATAACAGTCCTTAAAATCAGCCCCATGCCTATTCTTGTCTTTGCCACAAGCACAGAAACTTTTTTCTGGTTATAATTTCCCAAATTTTCCATGGAAACAATTACTTTTTCTTTTACCCAAGCTGGTCCTGGCACACATTGCCACTTCCCACTTACTTACTCACTCTTTCTTCTCCAGTCACTATCCAGCTGACATTTACATCCGACCTAGTGGGTAATTTTACTCCAGCTCCCAGTTATTACCCACACGAGCAGCCACAGCATTTCTCAAGCTGTGTCTCACAAGCGTGCTTAATGAATTGAGTCACCTGCATACGTACATGCCCTTCTCTACACCCACATAATGAATAGGCTATGAAGGAGTAAACACGTTTTCATTTTCTCAATTTTTACCTCTCCCTCACTGTTGTGTGTTTTTTTTTTTCTGCTTACATATGAAAATACGTCATCGTGTGTGTGTGAAAATACGCTCCTGATTTCCCTGCCAAGGGAACTGATGAGCTGGTTTGGTTGCTTGTATTGCAGCATATCTGCCAGGATGTCAAAGTGTCAGGTTTTGTGCTCACTCTCTGCCTTTTGCTTCCTTTCTAGGGCTCCACCTATTATAGGATATTTACCTTTTGAGGTTCTGGGAACGTCAGGGTATGATTACTACCACGCAGATGACCTGGAACTTCTTGCTAGGTGCCATGAACACTGTAAGTTCCTCTCTGGCTTTGATCTCCTTTGTCACTCGTGTAAAACCTTTTCTGTCATCACAAAAAGCATCTTTATCTGGGGCGTGAGGGAATTCTCTCTGCACATGACAGGGTGTCATAGCTGACGCTTACCTGGGAGGTTGAATCCCTGCAGGATTCACTCAGATCAGAGCTCTTTGTGCAGGTCTCCCAAACTGGCAGATACCCAGGTTGTCTGAGAGTGACATGAGATTAATAAATAGAAGTCAGAACCTTCCACCCTCTGCCCCCAGTCTGTGAGTGGCAATACCAAACCCTGTGAGTTTTGTTGTTTGTGACAGTTCTTGGGGTGTTGATACTCCTCTGGGCTTCAGAGTCAATCGGGAGGCTCAGCTCACCAAAAGACCTGAAAGCAGCAATTGGATTGCCTGTCTGTGCAGTGGGGAAGCACATTGCCTGGCTGAGCATACCAGTGAAGCTGTGCAAGGGACTAGATAAAAGTTGTCTCAAGTGCAGCAAGTGTGTAGATGGGAAAGTGACTTAGAGAAGTAGCTTCAGGGAATCTTTGCTGGCACTAGGAGCTGAGTGATCCCAGCATGACATGCTAGCCAGAAGACCTTTGCTAAGTGCCATTCACTGTTAATGGTATTGCTAAAGAAGTTAGTCCTGGTATCTGACAAAGTAGAGGTGTTCAGGTGAGTAAAAATACATGGGCTAGTGTGGTTGATGTTCGTCAGGCTGACCACTGTGGGCAGGCATCTTGCCTACTATGAAGTGAAATGGGTTTGCTTAAATCATGCTTGCATTTTACTTTGCATTAATTATGGGTATTTTAAGTGAGCATGTCTCATTTTGTACTCTTAGCAGACCAGGAACAATTAATGTGGTTATTTAATGTAGTTCCTGTCATTATTTTCCAGTTGGATTACATCACTTGAGATTCTTCTGGATGTGCCCTGATATTATATATACCAGTCTGGTATATTTAGGTCATCCCTCAGAAGAAAAGTATCAGTAAATCTGCTAGAGTTCTACTTTCTTATTGTTTTGTGCCATTTTTAGGGGCCTGTCTTCAAGCTCCCAGTCTTTGAAATGTAGTCCCACATGTGAAAGGCCATTACTGTTTAATTTATATTGCTGATGTTTATCTGAGAGGACCCCACAAGTAAGATATAAGAATCTAGCTAGATACATAGTTATGCCAGTTATTAATTGTAAGAACAATCTTAAAATAGCAAAGGGGACCCTTAGAAGAAAACTCGGATAGGAGCTTGATATGTGGCGTATCATCAGTTGCGTTTTCAAAGGCACAAGAGCCATTTCAGTACAGCAGCAGCACTGGAAGAGGGGTATGGGAAGGAGTGGTTTTTCTAATCACCTTTGAACCATGAAATTTCTGTTTGCTATAAACTGCTTTCTCTTTTATCAGTGATGCAGTTTGGGAAGGGAAAGTCCTGTTACTATCGGTTCCTGACCAAAGGCCAGCAATGGATATGGCTGCAGACACACTACTACATCACCTACCACCAGTGGAATTCCAAACCAGAGTTCATCGTTTGCACTCACCTGGTAGTTAGGTAGGAGCAAGCCCTAAGCACATGTCCAATTACTTTTTCTAGTTCTGTTTTGTGGTAGCCAAATACTTGCTGTGCATATTGACACACTGAGATGGCATGCAGTTCTATAAAACTATGATGACAGGGAGCATGGGGAAAGGCACAATGTGTTTTCATTACGCTCTGAGCTTTTTGGCAATGGGGCCAAAAACCTGGAAGCCACTGTTTGCCAAATCTATCAGTGAGTTACATTCCCCTTTTATCCCTAGTGATGATGTGGCCATGGGAAGAATTAAAGCTGTTAAGAGTCAGGTGGCTTTATGGCGTGAATAGGAGCACACATCTCTTACAAACTTTTTGATCAAGGCTTTACATATTTATGAGCTGGAGTTAGCTGCTGTCCTGCTGCCTTATTCCTCACCTGAAATGCAGCCCAGGATCCCCCTCTAGTGGGAAGCTGCAAACCCATGCTGGAAGGCAGTGTGTGTGGGATGCTCTGTGATACACACCCTCTGGAGAGGAATCTGCTTGGTTACCTCTGTCAGCTCAAGTAAGATTGCTGGGCCCATAACCCAGAGGTCGATGGATCGTAACCATCCTCTGCTACCAAAAATCTGTGCTGGTTTGGGGCCAGACAGATCCTCTCTTGCCCCGAAAGGGACAAAAGAATGAGACTCACACAAACGGATTGGAGAGTGATGGAAAGTTTAAATGGAAAAGCAATTGGTGAGGCTACAAAAAAAAACTACAAACTACTAAGCATAGTGACAAAGAGTATCCCAAAGCGTACAGAACCCCTCACAGAATTCCCAAAAGCTTCCCAATCCTTCCCTTCTTCCCACCTGAGGGTAAACCCAAACCCCCCAGGGCTCTTTCTTCCCCCTCCCGCTGCTAGGCAAGTCTCAGGCTGGCCAGGTCTGAGACTGCCCCCCCTCCATTCTCCTCCTGGCATTAGGCCTAGACAGGCCTAAGAGGCCTTGAGGATACTCCCCCGGCATTACCCGATAAGAGAGGACATCTCCCGTGGGAGCAGAGAGGGAAGAAAGAGGAAGAGAATGACTTTGCAGATGGCCTTATAGGGTGCAGGACTTATGGGTAGAAATACGTCGTTTCCTGTGTCCACCCCTATGGGTGGACACCCAGGACACCAGAGGTGTATCTCATGCAGCAGTGGCAGGGGGCACCCAGCCTAAACTGCCACAATGTATTTACTGAAAGACCTGAAAACTAATGACATGCTGGTGTGCTCTACTAACTTGAGTAAGCATACTGCTCACTGCTTCTTTCTTTACTGTCAGGAATCAATTTGTGAATTCTTTTCTAGTCGCCCTTTTTCTTGTCCAACATCTAGAAGGACAAGCGCTAGCAAACCGGGGTTCTTCTCTGTATTCTGAAACACAGACTGATAACACCTGACACCACCAACTAGGAGCATGTGATCAGAACTATGTGTGCAGATGCAAACTACACGTCAAGCAAATGTTTGAGAGGTTGCTTCTGAGCTGTTTTGCTGCTACCATCCTCCAGGGAATTTGTCTTCAGTTTGAGCTCTGAACTTGTCTCTTCTTTCTGTTTGTAGACCCTCTTAAGCCTACTGATAATAGTGCTAAACAGATTTTGAAATTCAATTCTCTCTCATATAGTTAAGGTTTAGGATATTATCTGGAAGACTTAGCAATATTTAAGGTTTAGAATATTACTGAAACATAAGTTAAAACGTGATTTCAGGAAGATCTATTGCCTACAATGATATAAATTGGTTTAGTTCAGCGACTTCTTTTGCCTTTCACAAAGTTTATGGCCCATTAATATTTCAGTATCCTAAATTCTGAGAGTCTTTAAAACCTCCTCTCCATTTTATCCCAGTAATGAATCATATGGCATTGTTTACTGTAATTATTTTATCATTTAAGAGAAAAAATAGTAAGGAAAGCAAATATATCCTTTTAGAAGCATGTTGCTGGGGATTCCTGCACCTGACATTGCACCTGGGCAGCTATTGGTTTGTACTCAGAGCTCCCACCCAATTGAGTTACTGTGCTGTAACATGCTGCACGGTGCTCTCTGCACCCTCAGAAAGAGGGGACCTGGCTTCCTCCTCCTTTCCAGGCACAGGCTTTGGTCTCACTAAGCTACTGTACAGCATGCAAAATACTGATTCTTGATTGTCAGCAGGTTAGAAAAGGAATGTACATGTGCTGTGGCAGTTTACCTGCACAGAAGCTGTAGGATTATTTTTCTGCCTCATTGTAGGAAATGAGAATCCCCTTTATTAGGAAAACCTTGCTGAGGACAAAGACACCCATTTCGTTTTCAATAACCAGGTGCACTTTGCTTTATATTAGTTTGGCTTGTGGGCATCCAGGGCCAAAATTTGCAGAGGAGTGTCTACAACTGTGCATGCAATGATTAATGCAATTAATCATATAGGCTCTGCAGTCCCGTGTGCAGTGGGATTGGGACTGTGCCCTGTTATTTCTAACCTATGGAAACTCAGCACATGCAGAGATTGCAGGCAGGGTATATGATGATGTTCCTCTAAGCACCTTGTATATGAAAGTGCGTATGTGTGTGTGCTCTGCAAAGCTTGTGACTCAACATGAAAACTCCACGGTGACCTGTATAGTTACCATACAGTAAATAATATTCAGGCTGAAAAAATGGATTTTAAATGTTTATTTTATGTTTTTTTCCCCAGTTATGCAGAAGTTCGAGCTGAAAGAAGGCGAGATCTGGGCCTTGAAGAATCATCAATTGAACTGGCATCCTCTTCTCTAAAGGTGCCATATCCCTTCACAGCTGAATGAATATGTGTTTAAACCAAACCAAGTAGTCACATGCTAACCTTAAGAAAATATGTCCTTTCTTCTCCTCCTCCTCTACTCCCATCTCCTTCCAAGTCTTCAGCTGGGTTATGACTCAAGCAGACCCTGAGAAGTTTTCCACTTCATGGCTGTAAACTGCCCATCTTGGTTCAGGCATAGGACTGCAAATTCAGCAGTTGCATTGCTTCTGTCCTGCTCTTCATTATCTTTCTGACACCAGTACTCAAACAACAGGTTAAGCCACCTAATATCGAGGGCAGAAGGAGCTGGATCTGGAGGCTCGGCTGCTGTACCTTCCACTGTTAGTGAGTCACAGAGGATCTCAGCATGGGGCAGTACCACATGGTACCTGTTTTGTTAATGCCAGCTCACCACTGACACTCAAAGACTGGAAGTGAAGGGAAAAAATTTATTGCAGATTTCAGCTCTGTTTATACCACTGGCCAGGATCACATCAAGTGTAGAATTGTAACCAGAGCAGTAACTTCCATGGCCTTGAGTCACCCCATCATCCCAATGCATCTACCCAGTTAACAGGATCATTTTAATTACTTTTATATTCTTCCTCTCAGTAGTTTACAAAACCAGTAATCAAAGTAATTTCAAGTGGACTGTTGTGTAATTACCATTCCATTAGCCTCATTGCTTTTCAGACATTATTGTATGAAATGTGTGGCGTTGCCCCAAAGCCAGGGTGGCTGGGGTGTGATCCTGAGGGTCCTGTGTGCACCTAAAGGCTTTAGGGTGAACAAATACTGCACCAGGGTTTGGTGATGTGGTGCTGCAGTGCTGGCCCTGGTGCACACAGTCTTTTTCCCTGCCAACAAGCAGTCAGGGAGGTGGAGGTCCCCTCCAGTACCATCCTCTCCTGAACACCACCTCACCACTTGTGCTTCTCTCCCTGCAGAGCCACAGCAGCTACCTGGACGTGGGGCAGTGCGGCAGCAGCCAGGACGCCAGCCGGGAGGGAGTGTCGCTGTCATCCCACAGCTCCCGGCGCTCCTCGCACACAGCCCTCTCCGACTCTGCGTGTACGTGCCAGCGCGGCTGGGGACAGCTCATCCTGGGGACAAGGACTGGGCTGGGGCGGCAGAGCAGCCTCCCAAGTACTAATGTTCGGCTGGGAGTGACCGAGTCAAGGCTGGAGAGGGGTCCTCAGCGCCGGGACCAGCATCCTGTGCTATAACAAGCTATGGCACAGCAGCAGATCTGTGTCTGCCTGTCGCCTTCTCCCTCTTAGGCTACTGCCGGCATCAGAGCAGCTTTTCCTGTTTGCCACCAGCTGAGGGTTGTGGTTGTTTGCAGTGACTCAGGGCACAGGAGGTGACACGCTAAGCCAAAGCAATTTGATTTAGTCCTGAACCTTACTGGTAAAACTTTCATTATGAGGTGGTTTGGTCCCTGATGATAAATTCCTGCAGAAGGTGTGCAGAAGGCTGTTGGCTTTCCTGGTGCTTCATTCCAGCTACCAGGATAGGGCCCCCTTGTCCTGGGGACAAGGTGCCCACAGTGCCCATGTGCAGGAACTTGAAACTTTTATTGAAATACCTGCTGGGGAAAGTGAGACAGCTCACCTGCAGACACCCATGGAGGGAAGGATAAAATAAAACAGGATGTTAGCATCAGATGCAAACCCCACAGGTCTGGTGGAGACCCAGAGGGGCCATGGAAGGGGCAGTTTGGGCACCCAGATTTACAGCATTTGGGTCACTGCTCATCCACATGGAGTTCAAGCCTAGCCAGGCTACCCAGCATGGGTCTACCATATCACAGTATACTGTCTTTTCCAGCCACCTCATCCATGCGACACACGGACACCAGCACACCCACCCGGCCAGGGGGACAGGCGGAGAAAACAGCCCTGCGCCTGGCATCAGCTGGAAACACTCAGGTCAGTGGTCCCTGCAAGAAAAAGCCTTTGTGATGCTGTAAATAAATGAGCTTGACAAACCTTGATCTTGCCCTCAGAGAGGCTGGACCTCCACTTCCCAGCATGCTGAACCTGAACATGGATTTTCTGGGGCTGTAGGGACTGCCGCTGCCTGGCAGATCTGGTGGGGAGTCCTCTGCCACCTCCTTTCAGGCTTTACTTTGTTCCTCCAGGCCAAACACCTTCTCACACAGTGAGCCCATTTTTCTTGGGGTTTGTACACACAAAATGACCTTTATCCAAAAATGGGTGCTGACACTGAGGATTTGCAATTAGCAGCAAGCATGCAGAAGGCTCAGATTCTCCCTTCAGACTCATCCTCAGATCTCCACATGCAGTTATCTAATTCACTGTGCTTCTTCATCACTGATATGAGCCGGTATCACACCAGCTCCTCACAAGAGGTGCTATGGACCTACAGTAAGGTGAAGTTTTCATTTCTAGGCCATAGCCACTGCTCAAGCCCAAGCCCCTGGTGAACATCCCGTGGCTCAGCTGGCAGTCCCCTCTCAGCACACTGTGATGGTATGTGGTTTATTTTTGTTAAACACACTGGTAGTCAGCAGGGCAGACTCAGTGGCTCTGGTTCATTGCTCTCACCACCTTTCTGGCTGCCCCAGTGTGGGGACAAAGTTTCAGTGTCCTTTCTGTTGCTCTTACTGGGCTTTACCTGGAACCAAACTACCGCAACCATCTGTTTCAGTGAGGAGAGCAAGCAGGCAGGACACCCAAGGAAATAGCTTAGAGGAAGATTTACACTTGTCAAAACCTTTGGGGACTGCTGAAGGCTGCTCTTTGAATTGCTGGGAGCTAACTACAGGCTGATACAATGCTGGGAGTTTTATTGCCTTGGCAGATGAAGGACATGTCGTCAAAGGTTTGAGTTAGGCCAGAAAAAGAAAGAAAAAAAAAAAAAAACAAGAAGAAAAATGTGAGAGTAATAAACCATAACTATGAGGTCCATCCTCACAGAACTTTGAGGTCAGTGTAGTAAACATGCAGATTGGAATACAGGGATTGCAAGCAGCCAGTGCTGGTGTGAAAGATGGATCCCAGGACAATATTACAGCTTAACTTGGCCCTGACATTTGACAACTATAATCAGTAGCACTGCTGAAAGCACAGCCTGGAGATGTGCCAAGGGTTTTCATGCAGTGCCTAGCACAAGATGCAGTGATCCAAGTTCAGCAGGGTGTCACTAAATGGACAGGGTAGTGCTGTGCAGAGACACTACATTTGCACAGAAAACTAACAGACCAAGATCTGGGTTGAGGCACTGAGTATGAGCCAGTTTGCTGCCGCTCTGCATGTGCAAAGGTACTTTGGTTAAATACACAATTGCCATTTTTTGCCAGCACTGTATTTTCTACAGCAAAAGCTGAGAAGCAGTTGTTCTTCCAAAGGCAGCATCACCATGAACATGAGTAGCAGGGCTGGTCCTACCCCATGATCTTGTTATTCTGTTCCCCACAGCCAGTGTACCATTTCCCAACACAGCTGGGGATGATGCATCAGCTGAAAGAGCAGCTGGAGGAGAGGACTCGCATACTGCAAGCTGACATCAAGACACAGCAAGAAGAGCTCCATGTCATCAAGGAGCAGCTCCAGCTAGTGCAAGACTCCAATCTGCAGGTACCAACTCCCCCTGGATTCCCAAACCCACAAGCTGTTTGCTTTTTCTTTGAGCATGCAGATTGGTAACAAAATTGTCAGTGGCAAAAGCGTTTAGAAGTGAGCTCTGGATAAATTGGCGGTTTGGGCCCAGATGTAGGAGTAATAGCTCCTGAGAGATGAATGCCATCAGTATCTGCCTAAGTACTGTATCAATAATTTTCATGATCTGCAAAAAAACAATCTCAATATAATCTGAAGTCCCCACTGCACAAAACCTCAGTGGTTCAGTGGCTGGTTAGTGCTGCTGGATCTCCAGTGCCATTGCTGCAAAACACAGCAGTTGTAATGGAGCTGGAGTGATCATGGCACTGAATAAATATTTGGGCACAGGCTAACATTTGATTTTCTGTTATTCATGGTTCACTTTGCCCCTGGTTTTAGTGCTGCTGCTGCAGTGATATCTGTGTTGACAGGGCCAGCCTGGGAGCTGGTACCTGGCAGGCAGTGCAGCCACCCCAGGAGCTGCCTCAACTCACATGTCTGTTTTACGCAAAGATGCTGATGCAGCAGCCAGTCCCTGTTGTGCTTAACAACGTGCAGCACCCGAGTCCCAGGAGGCCACTGCAACCAGCAGGGACACCCAAGCAGACCACAGCCAAGAAGTCACAACAGCAAGGCCTTACGGGGACGAAACACTACCGCAGCACCCACCTGCCATCACCGCACCCGTTCCTCAGGGACCCCTGCAGCACAGCCACCCAGGTCCTTGTCTTCATTGTCCCCTTTCATGGCTTTTAAATACTTATCTGCTGTATTCTTCATCCTCGTGGTCCTGCATATCTCTTCTGTGCTGGTTTGATTCCCTCTCTGACATTATGGAATTTGTCTCAAAAGCCAGTTGCAAATTATGTCATTCCACTGTAAAAATGAAAGCCAGGGTAGCATAGAAACATTAAGGCCTGGGAACAGCTGGAGCCATCCTGGTGACCAGAGAAAAACCTAGTAGGAGGTTTGGGCTCCCACTTGCTTCTGTTTGTGATTGCAACATGATGCTTGTTCCTAGCCTTTGAGAGTTGTGGCTTTGTATCATGGGGAAGCAGGCATCATTTTAAAAGATTCATTTATTTGGCCTGAGACATCTTGGAAAGCTGCTTTGAGAAACAAGTTTGTCCTCACTAGATGATATAGATGGTCACATCTCCTTGGGAAATAATGGTGTCAAAAAGTAAAAAAGACCAAATCTATTGCTTTAAAGGACAGATAAGATGCTTTTCTTGCTTTATTTTGCACTCCTCCTGCCCTTAAGCTGGTCTCTTCCTTCTTGAGCCTTGCATGCTCTTACCCTTCTACTCTGATTTTTCTCAGGAGACTCACTGCTCCTACAGTATTGCTGTGCAGGGACAATAAGTGTAAACATCTTGGTTGTCCCAGTAGCTATACTGTTCCTGCTGCTGTGTTTGGGGAGAATATCCTGCTGTTCCTTCTTTTCCCATTTGCATACTGGAAGCAGTTATTTTAGCCTTAAACCTAAAAAACTTACATGGGTATCTATGTCTTCATTTCAGGTACAACAGCAACAGCACCTAATGAGAGGAAACCAAGCCCAGCAAACCTGTCTGCCAGGGCAGACGAGCATTTCAGTGCCCCTCTACAACAATCCCATGGTGCTGTCACAAACACATCCCATTGCAGTGGCTGCACAGATGCCAGCTGACAGCAGTGAGAGGCAGCCTGACTATAGCCAGGACAGGAGCCTCAGGTATGAACACAGCCTGCTGGGACTGTCCTGATGACAGTGACAGGAAATATCAAAAGCTGGGCAGCAGGAAGAGCAGGTACATCTGGGCTCAGGGGGGTGATGGCCTCTGGATGCCACATCATCCCCTCCTGTAGAGCTTTGGGTTAGTGGTGAGCCTGGTCTGTGTGCAAGCATGGTGCTGTGCATGCCATGCCATACCAGTCATTTTGAACTCAAAGAAGCATAGAATGGGTTCAGCTGAGAAGGACCTTACCTCCAGACACCCTGCCATAGGAAGGGCCACCTGCCACTAGATCAGGTTTCTCAAATTCCCATCCAACCTGGCTGTGAACATATCCAGGGATGAGGCACTCATAACTTCTCCGGGCAACCTGCTTCAGTGTCTCACCACCCTGGCTGTGATAAACCCTTGATGTCTCATCATCTGTAAAACATTTCATACATGAAAGATTTAGCAAGTTTTGGCTCACCTCTGCAAGTGCATTAGACAAGGTGACAAGAAGCATCCTCTTTCATTGGCTATTTTGTCATAGACTGACAGGATTTTGGATCTCTCCTTTCCCTGACCATCCCCTATTTTTCTTCTACTGCAGGATGCTGCTGGATCAGTCTATCCAAGCCATGATGCCCACCACCAACAGCAGTGGCCAGTCCACACAAAGCAGTGCCAGCAGGCAGCAAGGAAAGTGAGTCTTTGTAGGCCCTTTTTTTTCACACAGTGCTTTAGCAGGGAACTTTATGGCTCTGAAAGTTACTTTGAAAAACTTGTGCACGGTCACACAGTCTCAGTCTTAAAAAAAAAAAAACAAAAGCTCAGCAGGTTAGGAGGCAAAATAATGAGAACATTTTTTTAATTACAAAGTTTCTGGTGGCTAAAATGCTTTGAAAAAAACTTAACTGCTTTCTGGTTTTTGTAAAGCCTAGAATGTCTGATCAAGTCATGGAGATGTACAGTTTTAAAAAACTTCATTTTCTGCAGTTTCAGTCCGTGCTTGATGCGGAGGGGGAAATCTGGGTCATGGTTTCACCAGATTCTGTGTGGTTTGACAAACCCTGCTCTGGTCTGGTTCCTGCAGCACCTGGGCTCCCCAGCGCTTTCTCAAGTGGTGGGACAGGGTTTAGGTTCTCACACCTTAATTTCCTCCTTGTGGCAGATTCGTTGCAGAGCAGCAGATCTTGCCTCCTCCAATACAGATGCAACCAGTCACCTGTAGCACTGTCCGACCTCCAGCCCCATCGCCAGTTTTCTCCCCGTCTCTGATGATCCCACACAGCAGCTTCACATCCCACCAGGCAAGCACCCCAGTTCATCTCCACCAGTGGCCACAGCAACACATCCAGCAGCACCGACTCTACCTTCAGGTAATGGAGCTGGAACATTACCACAGGATGCACAGAGATGGCTTTGGTTTTAGGCTGTTTTGGTTTTTTTGAAGAAATGGGTCTTGCCTAATCAAACCTGATCAGTGCACTTGCACATCCTCCATCCCCAATGTACCTTCATGTACAGTAGTGCTCAGCCTTTCCAGGCTGGCTCTGCACCCGTTCAAGGATGTGTTTTCCAAGAAAATCTGTTATCAAACTGCCAGTTCTTCAAACACAGCTCCCCATCCAGGCAAGAAACATGGTAAAAAGATAAGTTCTTTTGTAAGCATAGCAAGGGGTTTTATCAGCTGCCATCACTACTTCCTATAATAAACAACACAAGTCTCTGGGAAAGGTGATTTGGGTTTTTCAAAGCACAGCTTCATCAGTGCATGCTAAACCACTGACACTGCCAAGGAGAGAAGTTGTTGAGACTAACAAAAAGTAATACACTCTGCAAGACTTACCTCATTATCAGATATGTATGGTCCTTCAGGAAATGACTTAGTGGTGAACTTGGCAGTACTAGGTTAATGGTTGTACTCAATGATCTTAGAGGTCTTTTCCAACCTAAACAATTCCAAGATCGGCCTTGCAGCAAGAGAGGGAGCGGACAGGCAGTAGGGCAGGTCTGACTTGTTGGATTTGTGTCTCTTGACAGATGCAAGGTCCTGAGATGGTGCCTGGGGGTCCAACCCCACGCATTTTCCAGCCCCCCCATACCCCACAGCAGAACCCCCTGAGCTACTTCCTCCACCCGCAGCAGCAGAGCCGCCACACACAGAGCCAGGCCTGCAACCTGCCAGACCTGCACCCCGAGATGCAGCTGCCCTGAACACCAGGTGCAGGAGGCAGGGACCACCGAGGCTGCAGCTGCTCGGCACCCCGGGCGCACGCAAGGGGAGGACGACACCGTCAGAGTGCAGGACGGGTGAGGTCGGGCCCCACGGGGAAGGTGGCTGCTTGGAGGGACCGGCCCCAGCTGGAGGGGGCAGCTCTTTGGTTGGGATTTCCACGCAGCCTCTCTGAAGCTGCTCCGCAGCCGTGCATGCTCTTGCCCAGCACCACAGTACAACCGGAAGGTGACGGCTTCCCAGCTACAGGCAGGTTAGTTATCAGGTCATCACAAGGATTGCTTTGCAATGGAGAAAAACAACCCTTCTGCATTCAGGACTTCAGTGCTGAAAGTCACTGTGAATTTAAACTCAGCATTTGGAGCACATACACAGACTGTAGCGGCCCACAGGACGCTGTTGGATTACCATGTACATAACTTGTTTCACTGTAGTAGGTCCATTGTGGATTTTGTTTCCTTTTTTCTATACCTCAGTCCCACAATTTTTTGTTTTTCCCAGGAGATTGGATGATGCTGCTAATTTACATAACACCACTTTTGCCTGAATTTCTTAACTGTTGTTATACCAGCTCACATCACAGCTAGAAAGACATTTGTCACGTTTTATTTTGGTTAACAAGTGCAGATGAATTTATATGATTTTTTTTTTTTTTTTACTCCAGTAGCCAAGTATTGTTCAGGTTAGAGAGACAAAGAATCTTTACTTTTCCTGTTTGGGTTTTTGGTTTGTTGTTTTTTTTTTTTTTTGGTTGTTTTGTTTCAAGTAATGTAGTTGTATCCGTTTCTATACACAAACACAAACAAGCAGAGGACAGCATATGACGGCAAACTTTGTGGTTTTGCTGGATCATGTTTCAATTTGGCAAACCTGGAACGTTCTGATCACAACCACGCCAGCGATGTTACAAACCCATAGGATCAGCAATAAATTGTATTTTTGTAAATTGTCGCTTTTTAACGATAAGTTTATATTTATGAATTCAAAAAACAGTGTATTCCTCAGTGGGTATATAGTGAAGTGTCCCTACTGTTTGTGTCTTTCCAAAGGAAAAAGGAAATGTATTTTTTTTTTCTTTGCGGCGTTGGTAGCTGAGTGCTAACCTTTTGGGCACTGTTGGAGCCCAAACATAGGAGCTGGATTAGGCCATTGCTTTAAGCTCTGCAAGAAAATGGTTAGTCAGGACCAGGTCTGTCTAGCATCAAAGCTCCATCTGGCAGTCAAAGCAAGGTTTAGGGATGGGTTAATTCGTAACCTCTGTTGAATCCAAGCAAAGCGTGGTTTTAGGTTTTGTTGTTTGTTTTGCCTTTTTTTAGGCATTTTGCTCTTTTCTTGTGCAAGACAATTCCTTGGCTCTTCACACCACTGCAGCAGCTGGACTGCTGCACTGCTTGGCTCTTTGCACCACTGTGTAGTGATGGGGCAGCCTTTGGCAGGATCCACCCCAAGCAGCCCTGTATTCCAAGGAAAGAGGGGGAAAGTTAACAGGCAAAAAACCAGTTACAGCTAACAGAACGTATGTTATCTAGAGGTAGAGATATCTAATGCTGCAGGTAAAGCTGTACCTATATCTAGGCAGCTTGCTCACTTCTCCCCAGCTGCACGTTTTCTGCACAGCAGCACTAGGAGGATTTTGTTAACTTTGAGGCCAGGCACCAGTGTGTGCTCTCAGTGTCACAGCGGCAGGAAAAAAGCCCTGACTCTTTCAGTCTGACTGAAAGAGTTTGCAGCAGACCAAGTTTCCCAGTGAGCTCAAGAATAGAGTAGGCCAGATCTACCCTAGAGAGGGATTTGGCTGCAGCCTTTCTGCAGCGTGCCTCACCACCAGCCCCAGCCATGCCCTGACCCCATTGCACAAGGGGCTGTTTATCACCCACTGTTTTTTTCCTAGAGGAAGGGGTCAGAGTTTTAATGTGTCACATTGTCAGTGGTTATGGTGGGAGGACAGGCTGCCAGAGCAGAGTGCACCTGCAGCGTTCAGGATCTTCTGTTGGGGGCTGGTGCAAGGCACTGGGCTGCTTTGGTGCTTTGGCCGGGGCAGGGGTAGTCAAGCAATTCAAAGACATGCAAGCCCCTGGCTCTCCATAGCGCTCCTCCCTCAGCAAAAACATTGACAGGCGTTGACTTTGGCTGGGGCATTGGGCTGGGAGGCCAGTGCTGATGGGGTGCAGGCTGCAGAGCAGGCAGAGGGGAGGTGCAGCCTTTTGGCCACAAGCAGCACTCTGGGGAGTGCTGTGGGCTATAGGATAGAGTCCAGGAAGTGCCTGGCAATCCTTAGCCTTGAGGTTACAATGTTAGTGCTAGGAACTGTGGCTAACAGTAGAGCCATGGTTTGAGGCTACCTCACTGTTGGTAGTGCGATGCAGAGCACCTGCCTTCATTGTGCAATCTGGAGCCTCAACCTTTGGCTCATAGACCCCAAGTCTTGGGCCAAGTATAGGGTGGGGGGAGATCTTTCCAGCTCAGGGCAGTTTGTGCAAGGGGCTACAAGAAGGGCTGGCACATGGCCTCTGAGGTAGGAGAGAATTTTCTGTTTGGTTAGTTGGTTTTTAAATTAAGTAAGTCCTATTACTTTTTTTTGTTGTTGTTTTCTTTCCCTTCCTCCCCCCCGCCCCCAACCTTGGCACATACAGTTAATGGACAGGCAAACACATTTGTGTGTGGCTGACCAGAGGGAAAGGTGATGTGTTTCCATGTCTGGCCCATTAAACTTGCATTGCCCCAGCACATCATCATGGCTGGTCTGCATTGTCTCATCACTGTGTATGGGTCCAGCCAGGGCAAGTGTCAATCAGATGTATCTTGGAGGTTGTGGTGGTTGAAATCAGGGCCTTGGGGGAGGGTGGGGAGGGTGTTGGGGTTTTCTTTAGCAAGGCTTGGTAGAGAGGTAGCCAAGGCGGAGCAGTTTTATGGCATTGCTGTGGCTTTGAAGCCAAGTCTAGCAAATGAGGGTCGGGAAAGGGTCTGGGGGGAGGTGGGAGGGCGAGAGGGTGCCGGACAGGGCTGTGCCATGGACACAGTCCTTCTGATGGCAGCTCTTGGCTGCACAGACAGGGAGGGCTGAGGCGGGAAGGGTGGCACTGCTGCCTCTGCTCGCAGGCCCTCAGCAAGCAGCACAAGAGGTTTGCAAGGATGTTTACATGTTAGGTTGGCCTTGCTAAAACAATGACCTACAATGCACTTTATCATGCGCCCCCTTCCTTTATTCCCAATGCCCACCCCAGCTGCTGGTGGGCAGTGGGTGGCTGTGGTATCCCAGGCACTGCCTTACGGGTAGAGCCACGCTTTCCAAACATTCTCCAAAGGACAAAATCCCACAGACCCTTTTTGGGGCTTGCTTGGTCCCTGCTCTGTCTGCCTCCAGGCTGGGGGAAGGCTGGGCCAGGGCCATGGGATTTTTGCCTTATATTCTCACTCACTCTAAAAAAAAAAAAAAAAAAAACAAACCACACCACAAAAAAAACCACATAAATAAATCTCTTTATTCAGGTTGATTTGTATTTGTTTACCTCGGTGTTAGCTATGACCTGTGTTTTGGGAATCCATTTGGAATTGAGGATTGCTGGTGGGTTTAGTTCACACTCCCTTGGGTGCTCACAAGAGGATGCAAGCTTGACTTGTTGGTGACAAGCAGAGGGTAGGAACATGACAGATGCTGCTGGCATGAGAGTTGGACTCCAGTGTCAGTGTCAACCTATTAATGTTCCGAGGCTTTCTAGTTCCCAAGCACCTATATCTCTCTATACATATATAGATCTACAGCTATATGTATTTTCAATATACATATATATGTAGGTATGTGTATATCTATATTAAAAAAAAAGATATAGATACAGGCAACACAATTCCAGACCTCTGAAAATACAGGCAGCTTTAATTAATAAAGTCTTGCACTTTTAGTATATTTGTATATATAAGCTAAAGCCTGGTGGGTATCATCAGGCTGGTTTGACAAACACAGTGAAAAGTTCCTGTATATATTGTATATATTCTGTGTAAAAAACAAAACAAAGAAAAACAGAGGAAAAGAAGAAAAATCTTAGAACTGAGTATAAATCTTGTTTTATTTTATATGATGTCAAATATAGATACGTTTATAAATGTTACTATTCTTAAAAGTATTTTGTAATGGGAAAAAGGAAGTGTCTTATGAAGATGAAGAGTAAAGATTTTATTCTTGTCTTGAATCTATGTCCCTGCACAGCTCCATGGAATGGGAGCCCGTGCGTTTTGACAAGCTTTAAACAGATTGTACATAGTATTTTAAAAAAAGAGAAAAAAAAGAAAAATAAATAAAATGATACTTGTAAGACCTCTTCCACAGTATGTACTCTTATTATTCCCTGGGTGAGAGGGGCCTGTTCTTGGGGATTTGAATCTGCTCCTTGCTTTTCCAGCAGCCCACAAGCAGCAGCTGCTGTGGGTACAAGTATGAACTGCTGAAGTGATGGGGTCAAAGCAGAGACTGGGATTTCCCATGACCACTGCCAGCAGCTCTAAGAGCAATGTCTAGGCTACAACAAGACATCAGAGTCACTGTAGAATGTCTGCACACTATAAATACATTCATTTGGATGGAAAACCCAAGTAACAGGACTCTGCCTGGGCTAACTCAGCAAGCTCAGGCTGTATGCAAGGCTAAACCAGTCCCAGGCTTCAAAATCTATGTGATCACTTCATTTTTCCTTCACTTAGGGGGAGGCTGACATCCTTGCATGGTTTTTTTTTGCTTGGTCCTTGCACTGACTTGGAAAGCACTGACTGCTACATGTGGCTTTTACATGACCAATGCTCCTGAAGGAACTGTAACAGTCTGTCATGAGAAATAATAGTGTCCCCAACACAGAGATTTTTTTTTTTTCCTCTTAAGTGACATTTTTATTTAACACCCCATTTGTTCTACAGTACTTTGGCATACAATACATTGTATAAAAAGCCAACCTGCCAACACAAACGTGTTGCCTTCTTGGTAAAGTGACAAAGCCATAGGAAAGAAGACAAACTAGCCTTTTTTTTTTCCGGAAACAAATTGGAATATTTCATTTTTGCTTTAGTCAACAATGGCAATCCCAATCAAGAACTTTGTATGGTACAACTGGATGAGAAACTTCTAATAAAATCAGCACACAGCTATTGCTTGAGCACTATGGTAGCAAATTCTTCTAAAAAAGACATTATTCTCTAGCTATTAGAGTGATGAACAAGTAGCTTGTGTCAGGAACGGACAGAAACACAGAGTGCTTTTTCTGCAACCCTTCCTGTGTCACAGGAAATGCTGCTGCTTGAATCACAAGCGGTTCTCACCCATGGTGGAAGGGGCTTATATTTTTTATTACTATTAGTTGAGCTGTTCCCTTGTCTAGTGTTCTTAAGCCCTGAACTCAGCACACAAAAATGTCAAGCAGCCAGCTCTTTGTGGTGGTCAAGGCTGCCACCATCCACCTGGATCACAGGGCCTGGTGACAGACTGTTGGAGCAGCACACTCTGTATTGCAGGAACATGACAGCTTCCCCAAGCTAGCCATTATGTTTGACAAAAGGCATCTGATGTGCACAACAACAATCACGGCCTAGACACTAGCAAGGACTGTGCAGTGCATGCTGGCAGCCACTGAGAGTGTTGCAGGGTAAACACCCGTGGCATAGCTGCCAAATCACACTGGTGACACTGCAGCAGGTAGTGCAATTTTTAAAACTGTATAAATAGCATCTTTAGTTTTAACGAAGCTCATCTTACCTACAACTATTTTGTAATGAATGATGTACATCCATTTATTACTTACAACTGGAAGAAAAAAAGCAGAGAACGTCACAAAAACTGTTACAGAAATAAACCAAATAGCTAAAATGACACATCAGTATTCAACCACACTGCTTCCTGGTTGTGAATGAACTGTTCAAAGTTCAAAAACACTTCTGAAAACTTCCAAGTTCCCATCTGAATGGAAAGTCCCCCCTCAGGAAGAAGCTGAGTAACTCTGGGTCAGACACTCTGAAACCACCAGACTCCCTGCTCACACTTCTGCTCAGTTCCCAGCTACATGTGGCAGATGATCTCTTGCAGCAGAAATGTGCACATCTGCAGCCTCCTAATGCAATGTGGTATGACTCTGGGTTCATCTGCATCACCGAGAACTTCAGATGGCCAAAAACCTCTATCACATAGGGATCTTTGTTCCTAACGATCCTGGGCTTTAAAGTCAAGGCATCAACCTTTGGGATGGAAGAGAGGAAAAGATTTTCTCTTGCACTAGCTCCCACAATCCCAAATAAGGCCTGCACGTATTTGTTAGCCAGTTATCTCCAATGGGAAAAGGAAGGAAAGGAGCAAACCTCCTAACTCCAGAATTCCTCTATCACAAGCAAAGCACAATTGTCCCTCAGTGTTACAGCACACTGGAATCAGCCTAGCAAACACGCCTGGGTCACTCTCTTGGAAATAGCTGGCATTGGCTATGTCTAGCTCACTCTAAAGGATAAACCTGTGATCCACATGCTCCAAAAGGAAGAACCTGCCAGTCAGGCAGTTGCCTGAGTGCTGCCAGCCTGCTGGAAGCCACCTTGCTCTACCCACTATCCTGCTGAGGCTGGATTGCCTGGCTACTCTGACTAGTCTGGCTGGATCAACCTGCAGGAATGATTTAAAGACATTCCCCTTTTGGGGAAAGAAATATAAACAACTTGAACAGAAAATACATGCAGTTAATAAAGGTTAGTGTTCTTCTATGTATCATAACTCCCCCCCTTAAAACTATGTGTATATAATTACATACATGCTGGCAGATATGATAGCCTACAACAGCTACTCCATAACCAGCAATGGCTCTATGGTCTCTTGGACTGACAACTAATAGAAAATGCTGTTTTAAAAAGGTTTGCAGTTTTGCATAACCAAACCAAGTAATATCACAAGGATATTGCATTTTGCAGGTTCCATCAGTATTGTCTTCTGTACTTAGATCTTGCCCTCTTGGCTCTCAAACAAAAACCATCTAGTTGCAAGGCTTTCATATTTCTGTGCTACTTTGCTTCCAAAACGTACACAGCTTTGACTCTTTCTTGAAATAAACAATATCCCTTACAAACCTACCAAGGCTTTTTGGATGGGCAGCTGCCTCTGTTTTCATGGAGCTCCATTCATTTTGGCATGGCTAGTTGTAGAAGAATTACTCACAGAGCAAACCTTATCTGAGCATACCCTGGACTGGAACATCATCAGCGGCTTTGTATTTCTAAAACATTAGTAAAGCAGTGAGTAAATACATTTTAAAAGTAACAAATGGATTAAATTAGTTCTTCTATTTAATGCATAAAAATACAAATCAGTATTATGTTGTATCAAGTGTGGTTATTCTGAGAAGGCTTCTGAAAAAAAGCTTCCTCACTTCTCACATATATGGGTTTTATATAGGTTTTGGAGTTACTGTTCATTCAATAAAACTTTATTTTACATTAATACCTGAGAGTACAGGGGAGAGTAGAAGAAATAATTCATAAATTCATTGCTCTTGATCAAAACTGTAGAAGAAACATGGGAACTTTAACACCAATTGCAATGATGGTATTTTACCAAGTGCATATAACACAAGGTAAAATTTCATTTTATTCTTCATTTATATTACTATTGCAAGAAAAACCTCAGTGAGGATACCACATTCATTCTGCTTCTTTACAAAAACATGCACAGTACAAAAATAATGCTGCTCTGCAGAGAAAGATTGTCATATAGGCTTTTGAAATAGCTATTTTTAACTAGCTTAGCAGAAAGCCCCAGTTTATTTTGTTGTTGTTATTAAAATACAAGCTCTTCCCCTCTTTCTCTAAGAAACTTTCTAGCTTTACCCACTGAAGGTTCAGGGTCAATATTTACCAGCACTAACAGTGGCAGAGCTTGCCTTCACAGGATCTTTACTACATCATTTTGTATATATCAGAAATTTCAAGTCAGATTCCAGAGGATTTTCTTGTTGCCACGAATCCTGGCAGATAGAAAAATATTACAGCAGCAATAATCTAAAGAGCTATAGAAAGTTAAAAATAATTACTAGGTTGAGGTATGGACTCAGGGTAGACAAAGGAGCATCTGCAATGTGGCCCTAGCAGTTCAGCAGTCAGCATACAGTTAACTATGAAGCAGATAAAGATGGTTTGCAATTGGGCTTTTCCAACATAAGCAAAACTATAGATTTCATCGCTGTGCTCCTAAGCAAAGACTAAGCAAACTGCTCCCCTTGCAAGAAGAATGACAACCACCATGTGGTCAGACAGATTTAACCACTGCTTTCCCCTGATTTCAACAATCTATACTACATTTTTAATTTGCGTGCAGCCTGGATGACCAAACAAGCTCCATCCTTTTCAGCTGTATTGCAGGAGGATTGCTGTTAAGATGGGAGAGAGAACTTGTATGCAGGCTGAGCTAGAAAAGCAGGAAACCACTTGTTTGTTGCAAAAACTGAGACGTGGACTGGGAGGATGCGGTCTGCAAACTGTTGACCAGGGGCTGGAATCTGCAAGTGTCCAGGACCAGAGGAATTGAGAGTAGGGCAACTTTCCTCTCTGTAGCAACCATCATTCAGATAGGTTTGCAATAGTCACATCCAGTATATCCAAGCAATGTTGCATATTTTAATAATATGGCAATGAAAATATATTATTCAGTTCTTTTGTCAGAGTGAAACTTACGAACAATGCAAGAAAGTGATTGTGCTTCAAGCTATTTTTATTTACATTACATACCAGTAATCTAGTATTTAAACCTAACTCTTCAAAATCTGTTCCCTGTGTAAACAGCAGACTCAATTTCCACATGAACAACCTTCATTTCTAAGGGTAGTTAATTCAGAGCCAAAGCTAAAGCAAGCTACACTCTGGTTCTTGCTTTAAGTTGTAAATTTTTAGCACTCTCTATTTTAACTTTTATGTCATGAGGTTTCTCAAAAAATCTCACAAAGGCTGGCTCATTTAATAAGGATGCCAGAATCTGTTCAAAGGCAAAAGACCATTCATGGTTCCCACTCAAACTCTGTGTTCTACTGCTTTCAGTCTGCTCAGAGCTGCTTTCAGTCTGCCCCTTTCCGAGCATTTCAGCAGGCACCTCCGTAATGGCAACTGGACTTTCCACAGCTGATGTGGGACTCTGCAGCTTTCTCCCAACTTCTTCCATTTTCAGCAGGAGGCTGGTAACCACCGCTATAGCCTGGTACAACAGCTCCTCCTCAGGATCCCCGTGGAACAGATTGTACAGAGTTTTTGAGAACTGGATGAACTGAGACTACAGAGAGATGCAGAGGAGACTATTCAGAGTACAGCAACATAACTGTCCTGGTTTACTACACGTTGTGATCTCAGTCTGGTGCCTGCTGCCAACAGGGACCTGGTACAAGAGCTGCTCTAATGACAGTATGGGTGTGAACTAGCCCTGACAATCCTAAGTGTGTCTGAAAGTCTCTCTCTTCATAAGCTTACAGTTGCAGCAGTTAAAAAACCCCACAGTCTAATGATCAGTGTGAAAGTCTGACATATAATGGATCCTACAAATCCTTTAGAAAACTACTAACAGGACTTAAAGGATAAACAGCAGTCAAAAAGACTGAAATAAGACCCAGACAGTTACCTGATTCATTCGTGGCAAATCCTTAATGTTTTCTTCTTTTTTAATAAGTTCATCTTGCCACTGCTTCAGATATGCCTGGATATCAACTTTCCCCTTCCCTTTTTGACAAAAACAAAAAACAAAGAAGTGAACAAAGAAGAACAAAGAGCTCCCCATGAGGGATGATGAGCAGAAGATGTGGCATCATCAGTGTCATTCCTTCTCAGTAGAGTGGTGGTGCCAAGGACTCAACAGGATGAGAGTTTGTATCATCCTCTTGACCCCAGGACTATACTTACAGAAGTATAATAATAAATAATATTGGCACTGTCCCAGAGATGATGTTACTCAGCACACTTTGTCACCATGCACTTTCTTAGCTCTACTCCCTCTAAAGACACAGTTACCTAATGAGTATCCAGGATTCTTTACCTTTTTCTGGGCTGTCCTTTAAAGAGTCACTTTCAAGACTATCCCCAACAGATGGAGCTACAGTTTAGGAGGAGAAAAAAGGAGGAGTTATTTCTTTGGGAAAGAAGGATCAATGGTTCATTTCCTTGTATCAAAAACTCCTTTCTTAAGAAGCAAGACCCTCACCAACCCCTGTGTTCTCAACACAGATTAGGCCAAGAAGAAACCACATGGTAAGATTTGTATACTTTCTTTAAAAATAGAAGCCATCATGAGACTGGAGATCACCAAAGAAAAGCAATCAATTATATCAAGCAAATAATCTTCATCTTGTTCATGGCCCATGTCTTGAACAGTGGTGAGAACAGTACCCATATGTTACAGATAAGGTACTTTTGGATAGTTGAAGAAACCAAAAGGGATCTGTCTTCCAAAGAAGTAAAACTGCGCAGCTTTCCAAACAATATTTTATCATCTTCATAAACTTACACCTCACAAAACATTTTTCAGCTTACTAGCTTTAAAATGGAAGCAAAGGATTTGAAATGTTTGCTTATGTGCCTCAAAATAATTACAGATTTGCATATTTTGTTTCTTGAGGTAGGAAATATCATATCCCTTCATGCCTTGAATGCAAATGTGAAATGGCCACCACTTCAACAACCACTACAACAGGTTGCCTACTATGCTGAAAAATGATGACCAAATACACTCCACTATTTCCATGGAAACACCCTTTAAAGTCAATCATCAGACTAGCTGTCCCCAAATTCTGCACTACCTGATGATGTAACTACCTGCAGAAGCTCTTCACAGAAGATTCTTGTTAAGAGTGACATGGATTTACTGCTTTTCAGAAGACAGCTCCCCATTTTTCACCATGGGATAATTAACAGATTCCTTCTAATATTCTTCAGGCAAAGCCTTGCACTGTGGAGCTTACCAGTGAGCTGGCTGAAGTGTATCAGCTCCTCTCTTGAAAGATCATCACCTTTGGAAGGGCTCAGAGATTCTACTTCAGTAAATGCTGCAATAAATGAATAAACAAAGAGGTTTTGAGGTGCCCAAGCATTACCAAAGCTGTGATAAAACCCAAAAGCTTTGTGAAGACAAATGATCCCTGTGAAGAGAAATGTTGATGGAGCAGATTAAGTCATCCCCAAAGAACAGATCACTCTAGAAGAAACATATCTGTGTTACAGCTGTTGGGTTGCATTGTAGCCAGGACTGGTGACAACAGGAAAAAAAGTAAAGCTAAGGAAAAAAACTCACATGCAAAGATTATAAAAGCCAGGAAAAGGCCTCCCCAGATGTCACCTCCTCTTACTCACCAGGAGGAATGTGCAACTTAAAAAGCAGCTTGAGTTTGTCAGTGAAACTCCCATTATACATGGTATCTGTCAGAGAAAAGAGGCAAGACAGTCTGTTCAGCTGGACCAAACTTTAAAAAGCTCTTTTCACCTATACAAATACAACCCTGGGAGGTTGGAACTGGACGTGTCGTATCTTACAGGGAATAAAATTAAGACATGAAGCTTAAGGAAGGCACTTTCACCTGCAGCTGTGCCTGAGATTCCCCTACACTGATGGAAGAACACTAATAATGTCTATGACTTGCTACAATGAGACCACAGTACTAAAGAAATACAGCACTAATCTTTTCTCAGCATTTTCCCTTAATTTTTGGTTTCTTGAACAATACCACTTTGAAATCAAGATGAACAGAGTCATAACTTTCAGTTCCCCAGAGACATAGGACATTTGTCCTCTTGCATGATCTGTGTATGAGCTGGCTTAATATGAGGAAGCATTTATCATCAACCAAACAAGCTGGACAATGAGATCACAACATTGCCTAATTTTCTGGTATTTTGATGATAAAGCTGTATTTAATTTTCATCTCGAACAGGAGATTTTTTTTCTCCAGGGGATTAACATCTCAGAAAATTTACTAGTTTGTAAAGCCCTCTGTTAGCCACTTCATGGTGAAACTGGAATAAAATAAGAGCACAGTTCTTCTAACTTAAGTCTTTATCATTCACCTAAATAGAGTAGCTTCTACCTTCAAACTTATAAATATACTTTGAGCACTTGGCTTGCCATTTAAACAGCCTTTACATTTAGTATCACATGATTGAGGGAACGGGGAGGTGACCATCCCCTGTAATCAGTGCTGGTAATGCCACACCTTGAGTTTGTGTTCAGTTCTGGGCCCCTCACTACAGGAAGGACATTGAGGTGCTGGACCATGTGCAGAGAAGGGCAACCAGGCTCATCAAGGGCCTGGAGCACATGGCCTACAAGGAGCCTCTGAGGGATGTGAGGTTGTTGAGTTTGGAGAAGGGGCGCTGAGGGGAGACCTCATCGCTCTCTACAACCACCTGAAGGGAGGATGGAGCAAGGAGGGGCCAGCCTCTTCTCCTTGATGACAAGCAACAGGACTAGAGGAAACAGTTACAAGCTGCACCAGGGGAGGTTCAGGCAATTAGGAAATATTTCTTCACTGAAAGGGTTCTCAAACATTGGAATGGTCTGCCCAGGGCAGTGGTGGTCACCATCTCTGGGGGTGTTCTAGTGGCATGTGGACCTAGCGCTTAGGGATTGTGGTTTAGTGCTGATCATTCAGTGCTGGGTTGAGGGTTGGACTGGATGATCTTTGAGGTCTCTTCCCAACAGACATATTCTGTGCTTAAAATCCAACTGTCTGACCCTAGGTTAAAAGGCTAGTCTCCTTAGGCTCTTTATATAGTGTACTGAAGGTGATACACTCCAGGACTACTCCAAGATGGAGTTCTCTTGTGAATGTGCTAGATGTCCATGTTGTTCTCATACCAAGAACACAGGCAAATTGTTTGAAGTTTATAAGGCAGTGGGAGCTCTCATCCATCAGTCTGAATGTCCATAGTGCAAGCGAGTCTCTGTTGGCACAGTGTGACCAGGGGCTCAAGAGGTGACAGAGAAGCCTGAACTGCTGGCAATCAATCCGATACTGGTCAAGATATGGCAGGCTGGCATCATGATGTTGCAAGACAGGACTATTGACACTCCAGTAACAGGAAAGAAAGTGCTCCTTCTGCAAGGGAAAGATAAAAGGTTACATTTTCTGAAATGACAGCTGTCTCCCAGTGAAAGACACAGGGAGTTAGCTATGTAATTTCATTTAAAGCAGGCATGTAAAACTTACACTGAATCTATCTTTTACCTCATCTAGTTAAAACTGTTTCAGACCCATAACACAGCCCACCATTCAGGTGGATCTTTGGTAAGTGAGGCATATGGCACATTACCTTAAATAATTCATAAAGCTCTTCAAGATCACTAGGGCTGAATTTCACATCCTGGGACACAACACGCAGCTAAAACAAAATTAAGAGAAAATTAAGTAGACAGTCTTGTAAAATAAAGCTATGGAAGGCTTAACTCTACATTAAAATTGAATGTTCCAGGTTTTGGCATGTTACAATTAGGAGTAAGCATAGAACTTTTTTAAAAATCCATCAGAAGATTATAAACTGAAAGAAATCCTTTCTCCCCCCAAAAAGGAAGCTTAAAGCTAGTCACATTACTTGTATACACTGAGCCTACACTATGAAATCCGGGAGATAAAACTCAATTATTTATAATTATATATAACATACAGCTTCCTTTATAACGGGCATATGCATGTTCAACTCTCAAGAGTGAAGCTGAACCCTCATTTTTCAAATAATAATAATAATTTATTAAAATGTTAACAGCTTTTAAAAACAAGTCAGCTACAAGGCCAGGTTCCATCTTCACAATAGATATGTTTTATAAAATTAAGTGCAAGAGTTATCACCTTAGCACAACGAACATCATTTAGGATCACTTGCAACAAGCCACATTTACCACAGAAAGAAATGCTGCTTGTTAAATCAACTACTAGTATCATCAGTTATCAGAAACGAGACACTAAAGAAAACAGGCAAAGGAAGCTCCTTGCAACCTCCACCTTCATTCAAGAGTCTGAACTTCATGGAAGATATTGGCACCCGAAGAGTTACCACGCCATGCACGCATTACTGGACATCCACACCCGCCGCAGACAAAAACAACCCTTTGTTGACTGCAGTACAACAACGAACTCTTCAGAGACATTTGACATTGTTTCCCTGAGTAAAAATGCAGGTGATGAACCATTTCACTGTAGCACTGTGCACAGTGTTCTATGCCTCTAAGAGAAATGTATTAACAATTTAACAACGGTAAATGGAAATATAGGTCAGCCTGTTAATGCAAAGTGTCAGAGTTATGCCAGCCTTTAGAAGTTGTCTGTGATAGTGTTATTTGTAACCCAAGACCACATGGTCCTGCTGTGATTTACAGACTGAAACCGCACAGGCCGAACCTCGGCTAACACACACCCTGCACATCAGACAGATTTCAGTACATAAAATTATGCATTTTGCCCTGGAAAATGTAACTGTCCTGAGAATTTTCCAAAAGGGAATTAATTTTATCAGAAGGAAGGGTTTAGCTCTTCCAAGTCACTCACCACATTCTGTTTGGTTGTAGCTTCTAATGTCTGGATGACATAAAGTCTGTTCCTGGAGCGCATGCTCTCAACATCCTCATAGCGAATATCACCGTATCTCTAAGAAGAAAGGCATTGCTCCATGAAATTGACTGTTCCTAAGGTACATCTAAGCAAATATTTTTGTCCTTTTTGCATCTAAGTACAATACAAGTACAAAGGAAGATCCCAGAAACTCTGAGCAAAAAATAATTTACTAGAGCACTAACATTCAGCCTAACCCATGTAAAAGGGCAGGTGTTTCAAGGACTGATGGAGAAAGAAGAAACTGGAGTAGTCCACTGCATGGGAAGACAAAGGAAGGGATTTTATCCCACTTTGCTATCAGCTGGTGACTACAAGGTATGAAAAGCTGCAACATAGCCATAGAGAGTCTGAGCACATAGGGTTTGATGTTAGGTGAACTGCTAGTGCTTAAACTAGGGGAAAAAAATAAGAGTTGAAAGGGTAAAAGATGAACAACAATCTAATATCAACAAGAAGCTGCAGAGAAAGCTGCAATTTGAGTACTCTTGTAACACTTTATGAGCATCCAAGGAGAAGTATACTGGATAATAGGATATTTTCTGAGAAAGGCAGAGAAACCCAACAATGAGCTGAAGTCTTTGCAGATTCTCTTTTGTTGAAGAATTTTAGCTACATTAGACATTTTTGTAGGACGAGCTGAGTGTATGCTGGCCAAGGAGTTGAATTGGCTGACCTCTGGAGTTCTCTTCCGCAACTGTATTTCTGTGTTCCTGTGAAGACAGCATACTTCTGACTTGGAACAAAGAGGAAGCAGAGAGAAACTGCAACTCTGAATCATAACTCATTCACTGGTCTGGCTTCCAGGCACTGATATTGTGCAATGGCCTCAGTATGACTATAAATAAGATGTATAATCAAACTCTAAATTAGTTTGTTGTGTTAAAACACTACACATTTTTCCATTCTCTAGCTAAACACATCTTCTTCATACCTGATTAGACTGCCAAAGAATAAGTCTTGCATTTATGCCTGAGTCATAAAGGCATGAAACATGATTTTAAAAATCAGCTCCAGATTTTTTCACTTAATTTCATTTAACTTGAAGACCCATGCAAAGCAACAGCATCACAAAGGACATCTCTGTTCCCTTATTTATGATTTGTAACTAGACCTATCTGCAGAATGACCATACTCCATTGCAGCAACCTTCCCATTGCAAAATTTATTTTATTTCCACAGTGAAATGAAATAAAACCATTCACTGGAACAGCATTGTGTTGAAGTTAACTGTCTGGTCAAAAAGGGGAGCAGGAAATTGACTCTCACTTCGTATCAGCAGTTCTCAAAGGGTTGTGAAACTTACCAGCCTTGAAGAAATTCAGTTTCCACTAAAGAAAAAAATGGCATTTAAAAAAGGGGCTATGAGACAGAAATGGGGATACATGCCTAGGAATGGGGCTGTCAGCTTGGAAGTAGGAGATTCAGGTTCAAGGATCTGCCCAAATTAGTGTTCAAAAACCTTATCAAATCAGAGGCTATGGCTTTGGTCCCATCACCTAACTGCAAAGGCAGGAGAAGAAGAAAGCAAGTTTCTTTTGTTCTGTCTTTCAGTAACGACTCCACCTCTGTGAAACCTTCAGCTTGCACTTCTGAATGCAATGTTCTTTATTCTGCAAGCATTCACCCTCACTATGAGGTCTCCCTATGACAAGAAAGACCCATAATAGTTTGCAACTGTTCTTACAAGAATCTTAAAAGCATTTTACAATCATTCTTCTGAAACAATAGTGATAGCAGCAGTACAGACTTTTTATACAATTAGCCCAAGGCTATAAAGACACTTTAAGAGAACTTGAATGTCTTGTCTTTGTTCACCCTACCAAAGGCAAGCTCTCTTCTAGTAAAAATCAAAGGAGGGAATTCCTAAGTTATGAGTTACAGTTAGTTTATCTTTTTCAAGTCAAGGCCAGGACATTTTTCCAAAAGTGATGTATTGTGGGTCTTTCTCTAGAAACATATTACAGAGACTCAGAAAAGGAAAAAAAAAACAAAACTATCATATAGATAAAAGAAATCAGATAATGGAAGAAACAAAATGTGAACAAATCTCTTATTTCACTTTCCTTTCACTTCAGATGGGCTGAGCAGAAGCGTATCTACAAATTAACAGTCTGACACAAAACATGTCAAGGAAGGAAACATATCATGAAAACCTGAGGACAAAAGGAGAAAGAGAAGCTAGATCTATTTCCTCCCTAGTGCAGAGCTGCAAAGCTAGATGCTGCCAAAATCAAACCTGCACATTTAAAGAATGTGTTCAAAGATCATAACTGGTTTTCCTGATGCATCTCTAAACATTCATTTAATCCATACACTAAACTACTCAAGTACACAGCTTCCTGCAGGGGTTGTTATGTCAAATGTTACCACTATCAGCAATGTGCAGTAATCAGTCTCAGTTGGTGAATGTGAGGGCTGTTTCTGCTGTACTTTGCCATTTATCTGACACACTAATAACATCAATGAGGGATGGCAATAGATGAACTGGGGTAAACCTCAGGAAGTCTTCTCAGGACAATCTAGCAAGCATTCCAAGCAGTTAAAAAAAAAAAAAATCAAAACAGTTCCATAACCTACAAGTTTTTCAAGTGAGGATTAACAAACTACAGGGCCCAATTTCAGCCAACCCAGACAGATCAGAGAGGTGTCCTACTCCAGTTTGTACATTGCAGCTGCACTGCTTTTTAAAGTAGCCCATGCAATGTAAACACTGCACAGGATGTGAAAACATACCCACAAGAACACATACTTCATTTGACTCTCGGATCAAATCAGTAATGTCCACTTTTGGATGGTCACTCTTCGTATCACTGAGGTTGGAGCCCTGCTGCACAGCTGGAGGCAAAGGACTGTCTTTGTTAGTGACACTGTCAAAAAATCTGCACAAAGCAAACACACAAGAAATGAGCAGGAATACTTTACCACAGCAAAATGATTAACATCAGCATCTGCTGAAGAGAACAAGAAATAGCAAAGCATATCAACAGGAGTAGCACAAATACGTTGTAATAGTAACACAGATAAATGTGGGAATTTGCTATCCAGAGAAGTTGTAGAGCTTCTAGCTTTGGGAATTTTTAAGACCCAGCTAGCCAATAAAATGCCTGATTTGATCTAGGGCCAGCAATAAGCCTCTTTTGAGTGGGAAGCTAGACTAGAGACTTGCCAAGGTCACTTCCACTCAGCATTCCTCTGGTTTTCTAATCCATCTAGCAAGGTTATACTGCATAACCGGGAGAGGGCAAAAGAGGTTTGGTCTGACCTTAATTCCTGCAGAAGGAAGGAATATTAATTCCTGCAGAAGCATAAGCCAAGACATGTTTGATCTGTACGTATTCATCACAACTGCATTACCAGTCTAAAAGGATCCATTTGGGAGGCTGGCCAGTTCCTTTGCCAAGATCAAGGATCTCACGTCTATGGACTGATAGCTTCCTTTTTCTCGAGGAGAGGCAAACTATTGTAATCATTATTTTTAAATATAGCAGCATGCTGCAGGCTGGATTGACTGTGCAACAGATGTGTTAGTGCCAGACCAGATTCTGAAAGCAAGACCTCAAAAGGAGTTCATTATAACCATTAAAATTGTGGGTGTCAAGCGGAAACAGTACTTGTTTGGTTCAAGTGAAAATTAAAATTTCACCACACATTTTAAATTTTAACATATTTAAACTAGATGAATGTGCCCTTACAGTTTGGTTTTCAAAGTGCTAAATATTTAAATGAGTACAGCTAGGTTTCACAGTAAGTAGCAGGCTGCATGGTCTCTTCAAATAAAACTCATTAATTTTGTCATTTTTAACCTGTTCAAACACATTCAAAACATTTAAAATTATCACTAAAAGGAAATTCTTATTATCAGTGTTTAACAATCATAACTGGTGACTCCCATATCGCAGTCATTTGCCAGATTAGACATTAGGAAGTTCTTCAATATGAGGATGGTAAGACACTGAGACGGGTTGCCCAGAGAAGCCGGGGACACCTCGTCCCGGGAATTGTTTAAGACCAAGCTGGATAACACTTTAAGCAACCTGATCTAGTGGAAGGTGTCCCTGCCCATAGTAGAGGGGTTTGAACTAGTTGATCTTTAAGGTCTCCTGCAACTCAAGCCATTCTCTGCAATTATAGCAGCTGCTACACAACCTGCAAGAACCACAGTTACACCAATACCTGTTGAGAACAGTGACTGCTTCTGCATCATCCTTGCAAGTCAGCAACTTCTCCATGTTGTATTCCAGCACTGCGAGACCCAGCTGCAAGATTGCCTTTATTCCATCATAGAAGAAACAGTCCACCACATTGACTGCACTTTCAATAGGCAGCACACTGATAAAAAGGGTAAGGAACCAGGAGAGAGACACCGAGGAGAAAAAAGTCATGTCCATCATGTGGTCTGTCAACTGAGGCAGATGAACCCTGATGAGCTCCTCAAACACTGCCTGATCTACCAAGGCACCTGCAGGGAAAGGATAACAAAACCCACCACCCAAATCTTAATACAGAGAGCACTGGCCAAAAATAAAGTCCCTGTCCTAATGCAACTTTGTTTTTAAAGCAAGCACAGGCCTAGCTGGATGGAACCACTGCCTTTGTCCCCTATCTAGTGGAAGCTATCCACTCTATGTGTGGGTCTGGTGCTGGTAAAGTGTATTAGCACTTTTATGGGTGCTAATTCCAATGATCTACCGTGACAGCTAGCATATCCTCTCTGCATTTAGAGAGAAACTTCACATCCAGTTTTCTTCAAGCACATACACCTGCAAGTAGTGAGTGTGAATTCAAAGGCTAAGTCTGGACCTGGAGTAACCCATTTTTCCCTTATTTAAGCTGACTGAGTATCATGAATTACAGCTGGAATTCCAAAAGAACAGTAAAATAGTCTAACTGACTGCTTCCTGAGTAGTTATGCCTAGAGTTCATTATCTGAAAATCCTACTTCTGGGAAGGGGGAGTCTTGACATTTTCTGTAGCTTCCATTTTTTACTTCACAGTAACAAACCAAATGCAACAGCTTCTCTCTGCTGCTCAGCTTTCAGCTCACTCCTTACATTTGTTCTTAATGAATGATCACTGACATTCAGTTCCAGACAGGTAAAAAGACAGAAGGAGGTTACCGATGATTCGCCGATTGTAATAATCAGGTAACATCCTTTCACACACAGCAACCAAAAGCCAGAATGCTTCCTCCTCTTTGGCATACAGCAGAAGTACTGATGTCAAAATATTCATTGCCTGAAACAGCAAAGGAAGCATTTACTGGGAAACATGGTGAAAACACAGTTGTGGCCATCTACTAAATTCATAATCCTGAAAGCACTTTACAGTGTGTTTTCAGAGCACCAGGGTATCCTACAGCCACACTCAGTATAAAACTCTCCCCCCTATATTATTAAATACAGAGCATAGTATTGAAACAACATACAAATATTTTTACGTACTATAAATCTAGTAAGAATGCAGAGGCATGTGTGAAGTGAACATGACAGCATTTATCAACAAATTCAAGTGAAACGTATGGACTCATGTTACTTAAGTGGGATGAAATAAGCAACATGAACCACTGACCAAGAAACCACAACGTATATATGTGATTGATTTTATAGGTGCCACTACACTGCCATCATGAGCATTTAGACAACCAACACTAAGAGTATCAAAACTGCTGTACCTGACAATACCCAATCTGAGGATTCCTGTATGCATAAGCTGTAAGAACTCTTCTGAGTGCAGAAATTCCTGTGTCACTTTGAAAAGCAGGATGCTCAGGTAAGGAGCGACGTAAATCTCGTTCAATTTCATCAGTAGCTAAAGTGCAGGTTCCGAAGGACTTTTCCACCAGCTCAGTGTAATACCCAGGGTTGGATGCCATGTCATTTACAGCACCTGTCAATTGCACAATATTAGAACAACAGTAAAGCATTTACATGACTGTCTGCAATTTGTGTAAGAATTTTTGGTGACTACTTAGGTACCTCACAAATCTCCAGATTACTGCAGTAATTTATCAGAGTAATTCTACTGAAATTAATGGAATTACTCTGAAACAAAACCAGAAATGTGAAATATAATAAGACTTGGAGGAAATCTAAGCCACTTACCATTATGAAGCTATTTTGACTTTTTTTTGTCTCACTGGGGGAAGGGGAGAAAGCTTCCTTTCACCTACAATTGCCCAGGTTTTCTGGCAGACACAGTAACTTTCTGTTTGTAGAGCTGGGAACACATTACAAAAACTAGGCAAAGGACTAGTATTTACCTACTTAACTCCATAACTTCTATGTCAACATCTTCCATGACCCTGTCTTGGACCAATCTGGTAACAGAAGCATAAGTGCCTATGTAAACACTGCCAGAACACTAGCAAATACGTATCAGTGTTCACATGTCCTCAGAAGGAACTGCCATACAGAAAGCCAAATGAAGAATGCAAAATGAGTTTGATAAACAGATCCCCTGGCACAGCAGAAAGGTCTGTTCAGAGGAACTCAGCAAGTACAGCTAGCAGATAAGGTGGCTCCTCAAAATCTGCATTTAATTTTCTGAGACTGACACAGGCTTTCTGTATGATCCTGATCAAGCCAGTGGCTGCTGCTTCCCTGTTTCAGAGAAGTGGAACAGAAAGCACACAGAGGCGTTGTAAAGCAGTGTCTTAATTCCCTGAGCCTCAAATTAACCCAGGTTAAGTGCTCTGACACACGTGTGTTATACAGAAGAAAGCCACAAAAGCACACTCAGAGCTCTGGCAAGAGATCCCATAGGTACAAGAAAGTCCATAAGTCCTGTACGTCTCATTCTTTAAGCTAAGCAACAGCATACAGCAAAAGAGCGGCCAATAATGGGGGCCAAATTCTCTACCAGGAATACATTTGTGTGTGTGTGTCTGGTAACACTATCTCAGAAAGTTTAAATCAGAACAATTACACTACAGTCCCCAAAACATGTTTTTCTTTTCAGCAAGCGAAGAGGCTTTCCCAAAACTGATTGTCTCCTGCAACAGCACATATTCCTGTCATTATTTTACAGTGGAGTTTGCTATAAAAGAAGCAGATGTAGGTTTTGTTTCAATCAATGCACAACAAAATCATGACAAAATTATCCTGTTCATCATTCTGAAGCGTCTTTCTTCAGAAAGATTTGGCTAAGTTGCCAGAGGTAAGGGCATTTTTTGTCAGACTGCATTCTGGCAGTAACTAGAACATTCACAGAGTCCACAAGATGATTCAATTGTACTTGTTCTGCAATACCTGAGAAGAGTAGCCAGAGCTCTCCCCTTAATGCCTCTGGGATGCCTCTTACAACCAAGTCTCGAGTCTTCTTTGTTCGAAACATACTGACACCATGTCCCCGTTCCACAAAGAGGATGTTCCAGGACTGTTCCTTCATTTTTTCTTTCAGCTATGAAAAGCAGAGGACAAACAAGCATTAAGTAAACTGGAATATTTCCCTTAGGTTTAAGAGTATAGAACCAAATCTTGCTTTCAGTTATATTCATGAAATAACAGCACTGGCACACGTATCGACATGTGAAATGAATGCTGATGCAAACCAGAGCAGTGCATAGTGTAAGTCTGGCATAAAAAGCAATATCCTACATGACCTATTGGTCTTCAAACTACATTATAACAAGAATCTCTACACTAGCTCAGACGGAAGGTAAACCTAATCTCGTATGCCTTCCAACAGCAAATGACTCAAGACAGTAAGGTCAAGCAAACATCTGCAAAATCCTCCATCATCCTCCAGCAAACACAAGTACAGGAGCCCCTCAGCAGAGGCACTCTCTCTGAATTTAACAACATACCACAGATTTTTCCCTGAAAATTGCTTTCTGAACCCAAACAAATGGGTGAACTTCTACATGCACTTGAAGCCCCTTACTGCAATCATTCCTGTTCACGTTTTTCAAGCCACATCTAACCTTAACTTTTTCCTTACTTCCCAATTCCAACCAATAAAGAGCAGTAATTGTATGCAAGTTGGATTTTCTTTTTAAATTAAGTAATCACCATCTATTAATTATATTTTTATTGTTCACTATTCTGCTAGACTTTTTTTTTAATACAGAATCAACAGGTAGATGGTTCTATTTGTTAACTCTAGATTGAACCATTTGTAGCTCTGGTCCAAAAATAGATAAATATCAAAAGACCACATAGTACTAGGGGCTGAAAGGGAGTTAACAGTGATAAAACAGTAAGACAGCTAAATAGTGCAAGGCTCAGCTGTACAGATGAATTCTGCTATGACAGTTTTCCTGAGGCATTCCCAAAACGCACTGCCAGTAAAAAGGATAAGAAAATTTAACACTATATGTAATCACTATGGTAAAAAAGTCAGAGGTACATAAAAAGTTCCTCTTGTAAGATCCCCTTTCAACTATTCTCTTGTAAATGTGTGTGTGTGTTTGTATGATATACACAAACAAACCTTGTTACTGTAACTTGGACCACTTTGAAACTATCCCATTTTTTGTTCCTTCCAGATAAGCAGTGTAACGTTTTCTGGGTAAAGGGTAAATCAATAGAAGGAAAAAAAACATAACACTGAATGAAAGCAGTAGAAAAGACAACCAGAAAAAACAGAGTAAAGAGAAGGCTCAGACTGCATGTGGTAGGTTTCTCTGTGCTAATTTCAGGGGTCTATGAGGAAAACTATTTATTTGGCACTGATGGCACAAAGAAATCAAGCAAGTGATTATCTGCACCTGCTTAGTCACTCTGATAAATTAACATATTTCAATTTCAACATCTACTAACTGTTCTTTGCTAACAGCAATAAAAATGTACTAACTGTTACAGATGAAATAATATCCCACAGAAACTCAACAGGCAGAACAGGTTGCTTCCCTTTTTTTTTTTTTTTTTTTGTTTGTGATTCATCATGCTTTGTTGCATTATGTTAGTTGACAGATTTGGAACAGAATGGCTAAAAATGGTGGGAAGCACACAGAGGGATGTCATGACATCAGTGCCATTATTCTCCAACAGTTTCTCAGTCTTTCCTCAGTTTATTTGTATGAGCTCCAAATGGCATTAGGAGAGAACCACTAATCAGGAAAAAGACTTTGTTCTGCACGATTTGGATTAAGGAGGGGAACTATTAGCTGAAAACCACTCATGCCCATAGAGGTTTTACATTTAATCAAATATTTATCAACTGGATAGAACATTTTTACAAAGTAGCAATTTCTGTCAACATAGAAGGCAACAGTGTATGCATGTGAACTTTAGCAGGACCGGCATGTAGGTAAAACCTGCTTCACAAACTGAAAGCTGGCAAGAAATTCCCTATTCAGACAAAACAGAAGTTACAGGTATTTCACCTGCAAAATAGAAAGAGGCAGAGATAGCAGAAACAGTGGAAACAAACAGCCAGCTCTTTCCTGAGGGAGTGGAAAAAGCAGGAGGAATTAGCTCCGTGAAGGTAAGACACACCATTATGAAACAAGATGAGCAGAAAATTGAATGGAACCATGCAGAAGTATCCCCTAAACACAGAAAATGCAGTGGAAAGACTGGCAAAGCCCCAGAGGAAATCACCAGTCTTGCTGGAATACTTTTTGAATATACGTCAGTCCTTTTCAGTTTGATTCCAAAAGACTGCTGGCCATTTTATCCCTTACCATTTTAGAGTCTAGATTCTCAGCATCCTGAGGATGGTAGACAGTCATCAGGGCTTCTGTACCAACAGTTTTGCTGTTATCTTTCTGACCCATCTTTGATGGTCCTCCATCCAAATCCTTTGGGCTGTCAGAGGCAGAACTGGCTGTAACCTTGAAAAAGAAATAAACATTAGTGCTAGTTATAAATGCCAAACAATCCTTCAAGAGGCAGCACTGATACCAGAAACCACTTTGCTTCTAGACCATCACAATTCACTATTTTAAGTTTACTGGTACCAAATGCAGGCTTCCAAAATAAATGAACACAGGCTCTGCACAGCTGGGCTTTCATGAGGCTGTACCTGAAAAATATCCATCTCTATAGACAAAAACTTTATTATGAAAAGACAAATATTCATAATGAGAACTGTAGTAGATAGGGAGACCTGACCATGCACACACCTCCGGATTTATGATGTGTTGTGGACTTGCAGTTGCATTGCATTTCATTCTGAGCTTGGCCACCAGCTGTTCAAAATCTCTAAGCTCTGTGAAACGAAAAGCTGTTTTTCCTTTGGTACTGATGCTGATTCCCCTGTTGGCTGGATCTGCCTTATCCACCCCTGTAACCTACAGAAACAATGATTCATTAATTAGGAAACAAGTTTTACCAGTTTATTCCCAAAAGAGAAAACCTATTCAAAATGCACATGTACATGAAACAGTAGCACAGAGCACCACACCAGCAGAATTAGTAAGGCAAGTAACAAACTCACTACTTCAAAGCTCAGTGGTCTGGAGCTATTTAACAGAAGGTATTAAATATTATGAAACAGATTTTCAACAGAGTACCAAAAAATCTTTGAAAATGTTTTCCCAGCTGTGAGTGCTGAGCTTATTTCAAAACCTCGCCTCCTACCTGCTGAAGCTGTTATTTTATTTTTACCATTCTTAACCAAGCAGACAAAACACAGCTTTTGCAAGTAATCAAATGAAACAAGTTTCACAGGAATGAATTTCCACTGAGAATACCCTTTCAAAGACAGCTGTCATAACACATGACAGCTGGAGCTGATTTTAATTGCCATGATGGAACAGCTACAGATTACAATAGTTAATACACTTTAATAATGCAATTGAGACAACCATGAACAGCCAGACTGACTGCCACTGCCAATGCCTTTACATTCTTATAGGTAAAGAATGTAAGACCACTGAAATAAAGAAACTGCAGTACCATAGAGCAACTGGTGAGGACACAGAACAGACACAATCCACAGGAACAAATTTAGAGTCAGCTTCTTTAACACAGCCTCTTGTTTTTCACAGGTTTTGGAAGTCTCTATTGTTTGCAGAACTATTTACAGACAATAAAACAAATTTCTTTATCTAGGTGGGGAACCCCAAGTATATTGCTGAAGTTAGCTAAGCTCACCTCACTATGTCAGGTGTCTCAGGTCAGGCAGTGTATACACAGAGTGTGTAGAGCAATTAAAGAACCTGGCTAAATTTTAGGCTACTGTAAAACATGTCTGGGTGTGGATGAAAAGCTTTTAACACTGGAAGAAACGTGGCAATGGCACAGATCACATGAAGTCAAGAGAGGAACGGAGAAGGGTTTTCTTTTCCAGAACTTGCTCCACAATCTAGCTATAGTACTCTAAAGAAATACAAGTGCTGTGTCCTTTAAAATACGGTCCTTACACAGTCTGCTCAGACTACCAGCTATAGTGGCATTGATACTTGTGCACTGATGACTGTCAATGGATTTTTCTGTAGACTTCTGAACAGAGACCACTACTCAACTGCTGTAGAATTGCATTACTGAGCTAAGAAAAACACAAAGCATCATGATTACTAATCTTCAAGATTCTATACCCTCTGCACTTTGTTACTTTTTATCTTGAGACTCTCTTACTAACTTCAAAGAATTAAGCACAGGCTTTTTCATTTGAAAGAAAAAGTACTTAAAAATTTGGATTCTGCACCCAGCTACAGAAGTCAGAGTAAATAGAAAAGGGAAGGAAGACAGAGGAAGCAAAGCTGAAACATGAAAGCAATTATATAAACCTAAAAACAGAATTCCAATATGCAGTATCCAAGGGAGGGGGAGATGTATGACATCATGTAAAGTAAGCACACCTTAATGAAAAGCTGCTAAATTGACATTAAACTACACAAAATGTGTGCAAAAACTTCTGGTATAACTGGCTCTGACTTGTAGTTTGCATTACCTCTCTTAATGGAATGATCACACTGCACAGGCTGCCATCCTGGCTAGCAAAGCAGATGTAGTTTTCTGAAATGCACATTTTCCCATGAGTATTGTAATGACTGAAAGGGACCCATAAGAAGCACTCATGAACTTCTTTCAATGTCTCTTCTTTGGGTAGCCTGAAGAATGCACTAAATTGCTCACTGTGGGCACGGCTCTCTAGGCCTCTAGATTAAAAACAAGCAAAAAAAAAAACAGCGTAGGAGAGTGAAAAGAAAAAATATAAGTCAGTTTAAAATGTCTTTACAAATACAAAAGTTAAAAATACCTTGGAAAAAGACAGTAAAACATAATGCTGTCATAATCTGCGGGGTTAAGCTGGAGGGTTCGATGCTTCTCTTGAAGAGGCAACAAAGTGCAGCACCACATCTATCTATATACACCCACTTAATGTAATATTTAAACACTTCACTAAGCAGAAATAGATTCCAGCATGTTCTTACAAAGCAAAGCACTTTGCTGAATCAGGACCTAGAGGCAGTGCAGAAACAAACATACTAACAGCCTAATTTGCTGTCTCTCCACCCATCGGAAGAGACGATTTAAACCTAAAGCAAGTTTTGGCATGACAGAAGGTCAATTACATGTAGCACATGCTGTAAACACCTGCCATGAGCTAATTCTTCACAGGTAACTGCAGCCAGAAATGTTTGGTTATAGAGCAACATCCCTCTCTAGCATTGCTGCCAAACTACAGTATCAATTACTCAAGAAATAGAATATAAACTAGGTTTTATTATCAATGTGCTAAAAAAAAATAGATTTTTTTTCCTTAAATCAGAGGTGCATGTAGCTTTAAGTAGCAGCAATTATTAGAAAAGTGATTTATGATAATTTCTGATTTTCAAATCAGTAACATTATCCAACAAAGATTTAGTCTCTTTATGTGAATTTAGATTACCTAACAACAGATTTGCCTTTCCATGTTACTTTTCACAGTAAATAGCTGTGCTCCACAGTTGAAAATCTGAATATTTCAGTGAGAAAAGCCGTAAGAATTACTGCAAGCAATAATCACACACCTTCCTAAAGAAGGCACAATCCTAACTGTCAGGTTACTTACACACTTATCTTTCCAATAGCCTAAAACATTGTTGTACATAAGGAAATCCGTGCAATCATCTGCAACTGACTGATTTTAACACCTATCTCCAGTGGCAGAAAAGCCATTCACACATGTCTATTAAAGGACTTATTCTCCACTTTATCCTTCCTTATCAGGTCTCTTTGGAGATGCTGCAGCTCCATTTTTAATTTTCTAATCCTAAATGCTGCTAGAACACCTTAAAAAAAAATAAAACTACTATAAAGCCTGTAGGTGAAGACCAGCTCTGAAGGTCTGAATCACTCCCTGCCTTCTTGACTCTGCAAAGTAACAATAAATGACAATGCCTCACATTGCTTTGCTCCCAAATTTTAATGACACACTTGTTTAAGAGAACACCAGCTTTGCTGACGTTTACATATCTCCTTGAGACAAGGATTCTCTTCCCCTCTGCCTAAAAAGGTACTGGGCCCAGACCAGACAGGCTGTAAATAACGTATTACCTCTTGGTGATCTGCAGGGGGTCATGAAGGACAACATCATTTTCAAATGTCTCCTTGTCAAAAAGTCTCCTAACAGCATAGTTTGCCAGCTGCTCCATGAGAAGGAATGTTTCGTTAATGTGCAGGAACATGGAAAAATAATGATCTTCCCCACGGGCGCACACATGAATGCTCTCTGTCAGAATCACATTGGAAGTCTTCTCAAGTTTTGATATTTCATCCCAGGAGATAATAAGTTTTACTGAAAATAACCATCATAAGTGGATGTGAGTCACTTCTCATTAGCTGCTACCTTCATATCAAAAAAAAAGCAGTAGTCAACAGCACTAATAAAATATGATTAAACAATATAAATGATAGCACACTTGGAAAGGGCTACAAACTCTCATACACAACAAACACTCCTTTTATAATTTCTACAAAATCATTCCATTCGTTAGAAGATATTTTATAGAAAGAAAAATATTAAGCACAAGCTTACATCACCTTTTCCTTGCTCTCATGTGAAACTGCAAATTGCAAACAAACACCATCACTTAAGCTACCTCACTTTAACTTTTCACCAGTAGGGCTTCTTAAAGTACGTCGATCACATGTTGGTATTTAGAGGAATTATGCCCCTTAGCTACGCATTTCCCAATACAAATTAAAATTAGCTTAGGAAGGATCCCAGTTTCTTTATGCTTTATGGTTTTCATATAAATACAGTTATACCTCACACTATTAGAGGCATCTGTTTGGACATTTCAAGCTAATGTTACACAGAATGAAAAAAGATGTGCAATTATCACCAGTGTGTATCACCAATGTGCAGTGCACCCAGGTAAACACTGGGTGAAGCCTGTGTAAATAACTGTAACCCTCACAGGCTGAATATGCAACATGAACTAAAGACAACAGACAACTTTCAGTCACAGTCAACTGTACCAGGTCTGCCTTCTTTCTGAAGCCTATACAGAGGAAGAACACTAATGGATGTTGAATAGTAAGTTACACAAATGTATTCATCTTCATAAAGTATTTTATGTTTGCATCAAGGCTTACTTACCTTCTGCTCCCAGCAAAAACGAGTAAAAGCTAAGGAAGTTGGTACTAAGATAAAGCCATCCCTGACAGGGCACTCTGCCCTTCCAGTAACTGCATGAGTAATAGGTAACCAACTTCTCCTGCTCAGGCAATCCAAAACATTTTTCAAACTTCATAAGACCTTCACGAAACTTCTCAGGATCATCTTCTTTTACAAAAGAACCTTTTCCCTCTTCAGCAATCAAGCCCTAAAATAAAACAACCAGTTATTGCACATATGCTTACGTGTGGGTGGGTGTCATATATGTACCTACATACATATAACTTTCCATCCTGTTAGCAGAATGCTAAGTTTTAGAACAGGAAGAATAGTGTGAGGATCAGAACACAAGACACAATTCAAATGTGCTATTTCAGACTCATCTCTCAAGCTCCCCCACAACTTAGGCAAGACACATGTTCCCTCTTCTGAAATATCTTCCTCAACTGCAAGAATTCCTGTGTTAAATATTTAGCACATATAAAGTAAACTGTTGCAACTTCACAAAAATATACTACATGTTTCTCAAGCATTATTAAAATTATTATGAAATAATTTATCAACAATTTTAGACCACTACCTGAAGGCATGTGGCATATCATTTACATCAAACAGCCTTACTGAAGTGTGGGGGACATAAATAGGAACAACAGAGTTTGTTGGAGTTAACAGCCACAATCAGAAGTATGTAGCATTACAGTGCTGCCCTTTTGTATTCTAAAGGGGACCTATTAGTAGTGTACATTTAAAGAGAAAAAATACTTAGCCTCTCCCAGTTATGGCATGTGCCTGTTACTTACTCTTATCTTTCCCTGGACAAAGCTTGTAATATCTTCATTTGAATCAAATACTGATAAAGTTGTCATAACATTGTGTTCTAACCAGTCCCAGTGTTCTGTTATCTCTTCTCTGCTGGATCCTGATTGAAAGAGAAAATTAGTATTACTTACAATTAGAACAGACTTTAATTGTTCCACTACAAACAATAATCAAAAGAATATTTAGGGAATTCCCAATTCCCAGAGTAATTTAGATACCCAAGTCCAAATCACAAGTCTCAAATTTCCTGTCCAACTCTTATGTGTACTAAAAATGTGCACTGCTGTGTTTTTTCCTTTAAGCCTTTTATGCAGCTATGTTTAGCCTTTACATCCAGAAGCACCTCAGGTTTGTCAACATTGTACAGCTCAGTGCTGAAGCCTCACTTGGACTGACAGTTCCTTCAGCCGAGTACTACCTCCTCAACATGGACATCAGAGCATACCTAGAACAATCCCAGTCTAGTAGTCTAAGAAGGTGGAAAATGTGAGAGCAAATACATGGGACTAAGAGAAAATTAAATCTGGGTCTTTGATATCCTCAGCTTTGATCACTGGCCCACAACAGTTTCCAGAGAACTCCAAGACAGGCTTGCTGTGCAAAATCCCTTCTAACATGTGCAAGGATGCAAAGGATGCAACCAGGGAGGCAGCAAAGATTTCTCTTTAGATACTTGAAACAACCATTTATTCTGCTTACAACAATCAACTATTACATGGTTTTATCTCATTTTCTATCACATTTTAAATATATTTCTAACCATGCTAAAGTGTAGGTAACCACCATTCAGAAAACAACGTCATCCTGCCTACAATGAAGTTCTGCTTTTGCTGTAATGCCAAACAACACATTATTTTCATGCAGCTGTAGATTTCTGCAAGAGGACAGAAGCACAACTATACTCCACATGTAAAACATATACCAGAACTAACTCCTGATGCAGGAAAAAAGGCTCATTGATCATACAAGCTGAGTGACCCTTGAAATGACATTTGGCAGCACCAGAATTAGCTTTTTTTTTTTTTCATTTGGACCCTCTGGGACTCAAACTCAGAGGAATAGGGGCTGTTTTCTTTCATGTCATTACATATGTGCCAAGGAAGAGTAACGTAAAGCCCCTGTTATCAATAGCCATAAGAAATGTAGAAACCATAGAGCAAGATAAAATTCAGTGTTCCACAACTATAAATACTGCATCTTCAAACACCTGTGAGAGAAGCCAACCTTGTTATTTACTTTACTTTTTAATCTGAGCTTCAGAGAACTATCACCTACTACATGGTGAATGTCACTGCAAAGAGAAACTTGTCTCACCTGAACTTTCCAGAAATAGGTTTAGATTACTGGTTTACTTGAAATACAAAAGAACACTCTTACCCACTAGCTACTTCTGTAATTAGAGAAATGTGGCAGGTCAGCCACATCCTCTTCACAGTTACAAATCAGGCACTTGGTAACAAGGTAACGAGCAGAGATGACACAAGTGAAACAAGAGTAGTAGTAGGCAAGTAGAGGGTCAGTACAGTCAACAAAGTCAGTTCTTTAAAGACAGATGTCACCCCATCAGATGGTAGGAGACAGCGAAAGAGAAGGAAAAAACAATTACATAGGTTTGAATAAAAGGACTCTAGAATAAAATTAATTGGCAGATTCATCCTCTGCTGTAAAATAACAAATAAAATGAGTCAGCATAATCATAGACTATCAATACCCCTAACCAAGAACACACCTTTAACAATTTATTTTTTCTCAATTTACTTTGCAAAGACTAATTAAACAACTTTCCGTGGACTCCACAGAATTAAGGTTGCCTTGGGAATGAACAGAAATTGTTCTAAATAAGGTTAAATAGACTGCACTACACAAGTCGATTTGCAACAACAATTAAAAAAATTATAAAGAGTAATTAACACAGCAACTAAATCACAAACTAATTACTTTTTACTTTTCTTAGACTACACATGTAACCAATTATTTGAGTCACAGTGTGACTCAGAGGCACAGATGTGACACATTAAAGATTAAACTTTTTAACAAATATTTAGGAGCACTATTTTCTTAATATCTAATAGCAGGAACAAAACAGCATCTTCAATTTCTTTGCTTCACAGAAGGAACAAACTGTTTTCTAACACAAAGTACAACTACATTATGTAGGCTTGTGTTGTTAAGAATGATTATGCAGTAGAGAATTTGTAACAATTCAGTCCTCAAGTGTAGATTATTTTCACAAGGGGTGACCCAATGGCATTAGAATCCTCCACAGTATACTTACAACATACTTATTCAAGTACATTTATTATAGCCTCACTATCAGAGCTTACTTCTTCAGAACCAGTCCTAACATTTTACTTACTGCCAACACACAAACTGTTCAAATTCTGTCAACTTTATAAGGCTGCTCTTTTAAAGTGACATGTAATGAATGTCATTAAATTGTGATTAAACAGTTCTCTCTGCCCTTCAGAGAAGTCCTTGCAGAACATGAACAAGAGCATGCAATGTGTAAACTAAACACCTAAGCAAGCAAATCTGTGTAATGAAAACAGCTAAATGTATATCCATGTGTATTCATAATACAGCAGCAAGAGTAAAATTCAATGTAACAACAGCACAGCACTTTTTAGTGGAATTTCTCAAGCATGTGTTTTTGCAGAATGGTAGATTTTCTGCAAAGCTCATCTTTTGCCACAGGCAGTTAAAAGGAAAGCCTAGACTGTGGAGAAGTCTATATGGAGTCTTGTTTCTTTAAGAACATTGATTTTTAAAAAAAGCATGGAAAATGAATTAAAATACATGGTTCTATTTCACTGTAATTATAGATGCTTTCAGATTTTTTTCAATAAATATCAGGAGTTATTAATTCCACAATAGCGACTTTTACAACAATAGTAATTAATTCAATATAAAGACAAGTCCATGCCTCAGAATAAAAACTCCTGATGCATGAGACTAAGAGTACTCTCAACTTTTGGAATGCAAGACTCTCTGGACACCCACTATTTAAACAGTCTGTATAAAGGAAGTAAGATTCTATTTTTCAAGAGAAGCTACAAAACTTAAATATAAAACATCCCACAATAAAATAAACCCATGCATCCTATGAAGAAGCATGCTCTAAGAAAACTCACATACTCCACTCTTAAGGTCAGTCTTCTGTTCCATTTCCTACTGATTAATAACACAACATGAGAAAGGGTACTTGATGGACTACTGCACAGCAGACTTGTGACACTCTATGATCTTAAAGGTCTTTTCCAAACTAAATGATCCTATGATTCTGTGAGGAAAAATTCAGCTCTAACCATAATTGGGAACCTGGATAATTTTAATTACCAAACAGAGTAGAAGAAACCATCAGGATAAGGAGCTCCTGTTGCTCCTACCTACAGTATACTGGGTACTCCCATGGGTATTATCATCCTGAACTGTGCCACATTACACTTGCAGCTTACAGAAGAAAAGGTTGTGCCTGTGTTATTCTAAAAAAACATCAAGGCTTTAGTACTTGAAGGACTACTGCAGAAGACAAGCAATATGAATCTGTAGGATGAAGAGTCCATAGATATATTGAGAAAAACTGGAATCACACACTACTGTCAACCACGGCTTTGCAAATAATTTTAAACCATTTAGAGGTCATAGGAATGAATTACAATGAGAGAGGATTAACTCAGAAATGGATCCCATACTTAGTTCTGTCATTTTTCACTTTATAAACAGCTTCTAAATCATGGTACATACCACATGCAATGGACCAGTAGACTTGGGAGTCTGGTGTCTGATGCAGGATGCGAAATGGAGCAACTTTCGATGTAGAATCCAACACCGCATCTAATGTTCCCACAAGAAGACCTGTTGTGTTCAAGAAAATGTATACAGCACAGTGAAGCTAAGGCTTTGAAACGTCCACTCATTTCTGATTCCCTTCTTAGTGAAGAGAAATGCTACCCAAGCAAGGGCTAACGAATTCTGAGAACAGCAACACAAATGAGTAAAGCAAAAAATACTCCCTGAGGAACCTCTCTGGGAGGTGATGATATTTTGATACAGCAAAAGCCATTATAAACATAAAATGAGGGTGAAGAAGTTTTCTGAGATGACTGCCCCCCTTGGAAGCAATAGCCATGTAGTAAACCAGAGGATGACCTGAAAGGCAATGCGGTAGTTCCCAGACTTCAGCAATCACACGCAATAATTAAACTACCTCTTAATTAGTCATTTACTGTTGTTCTGCTTTCCAGTCACAGGAAACAGGTCTTAGCAGACTATAATTCTGTTACATCTTATATTTATGAAAATCCCACTGTTTTCCCATGACAACATACTGTACTTCCTGTACACAGAAAAGTTTTACAGAACTGCAAAGTATGAGATAAGACTACCTAAAAAAAAAAAAAAAAATCACAAAAGATGTAATCATCCAAAGAGATGCTGCAAAGTCTGTTCCACAAACCTGCTGAGATCATAGATCCAAATCATTCATTCCCCCAAAAATGTAATTAATGTAGAGAGCAAGGTTAATTTATCACTTATAGCACCTCCAAGTACCCTTCTATGTTTAATGGAAAATAATCTTTCAATTCATGTTTTTAATATTCCATATAAGCATCACACATAACTTCTGAGGGATATGTTTAAAATTATTTCAGAATTCTAGGTTGGCTTCTGGTACTTTTTGTTCCACTTTCTTCCCATTAACCCCTTCTCAAATTCTGAAAAATAACAACTGTGAAAGAATATCAGAAAGGAAAGTAAGACAAAATTGAGAGGTCTAGACAATCACCCTCAGAACATGGTTTTCCTAAGGATTCACCTTCAGAATTGGAATCACAGAATATTGGAAGAAACCCTGAAGATCATCCAGCCCAAATCCAGCATAAAGCCTGTGTGACTGGCTTACTGTGGCTACTCAAGATACAGAATGCTTTTGCTTCTCTTAAAAAAAAAAAAAACAAAAAACCACCCAGAAGTAAATAATAATAAAAAAAATGTATCTAAGTGCCAGTATATTGCATCAATCAAAAATATTATCTTATCTTGTCTGCAGTTCATAGACTGTAAGTCACTGCTGGAAAGTAGAATTTTTTTATATTTTCTAAGTGAAGGCAGACGTTGAATAGATCACAACATTTATGCCTGTGTAAAGAGCTCTGCCTTACTGAATGAGTCATAACTGGGCTGATCTCAAAATTGGATTTGATTCAGCAAATGTTTTATTATTTCATTCACAATTCTCCTAAGGCCATTTTCTGTTATGATATACAATAAAAGGACATGAGTTACCATTTGTAAGGTTGATGAAACTGCTCAGCTTGAGAGAATGATTACAACAGTTGTCTCAAAAGCAGGACTCAAAATGCCCTCACAGTTTCTGTCATGGAAGGTCACTAAATTTTTAGACACAATAAACTGTACCAGGTTAGTATCAGTTAGTATCAGTTACCTAAACTGTCAGTACTGTTTTGCACACGAATGTGATACGGACTACAGATTTGGTTTTAAGCTGATAAAGAACATTATGGACTAATTCTATGGCTATGGCCACTGGCTTAATTGTGAGGAATCAGCAGAGACTCACCTTCTTATCTTAGGCCTAAAAGTGCTTTGTGAGGACAGAGGACATCTCACAGCAAGAAAGCCTAAAGTAACCTTACGAAAGGCTTCAAACAGGTATGTCCTAACACTCAAATGTTTAGATTTGGAGAAGTGTAAATGTGAAGAATAAAAATAATTAACTTCAATATTTTTTTTTAACAATAAAGTCAACCTGCTAATAAATTGTGAATTAAAAAGGGAAAAAGATCTTATACAACTGCAAGGAGTAAATTCAATAGGACTAGTATGTGAACTATTGAATCACTACAAAACTGAAATCCATTGCATGAATAAAAAAAATCTGCAAAGACAAATTCAAGCATCCCAACTACAGTTAAAATAGACTGCAATTTTCAGCAAAACCTTTCTTTAAAAATCAGAAGATGCAGGTTTGTGGAAACCCAAACTACCAGGGTAACGTAGCAGACACCAAGCAATTTCTACAAAGGCTTCTCAGCACAGGATATCATCTCAGGGGAGCAACACACATCCAGAGTGAATTGTTATCAAACGACAACACAGGAGACCCACACTATAAGTCTGTACTGCAGTAAATACTTATTCACAGAGACAGGATAAAGCTGTTGTCCATAACAAGAGTTTTACAGAATATTTTGGATCAGTTTTAAGAACAGACTGAGGCCCCTAACATACAAATACAGTATGTAAAGTATGAAAAGCCACTGTCTCTGAATATCTGATTCAAAACACGTGAGTGACAACTTGTGAATAAGACCCTTTTTTCTATTTCCTCAAAATATTAATTTTTTGCTTAATTTTATTTCCCAAGTGAGCTTGATCACATGACTCAGAAACCTCAGTTTAATGGAATACTGAGTATGGACTGAGAAGCAAATGTTCTTAGTCAGTTGGGACAGAAGACAGGTTTAAGCCTTCAGCGAAAAAATATTTCAGCTCTATTTACAATAACTCAAGTACATTATGGTCAGTGGTTATAACTCAGGTTAAGACAATGGTAGGTATCCAAGCCCTTGTGTAGAACTATCTGTGGCAATATAGATAACCTTGAAAGAAGGAACTATTAGAACCACAACTCTGGCAAAATTATTAGTCTCCTTGGTAAGTACAGAGAAAGGCATTGCAAATATCACAGCTCCTCCTCATCTTTGCTTCTGTACAGCTGCATAACACGAATTGAGAAGGGTGTGATGGTCATTTTCTTACCTGTCATGCCCAAATGTAAATATACTGTTATTTATATCTCAATTATATGAACAGCAAAATAATCTTTGCTACTGCTGCTGAAAAAAAAAAATATGCAGCAGAGATCATTTCAGATCTTTATTAACCATCACTTTTTCCTTTTGACTCCTTTCAAGTTCAGGACCCAGGGCAAGCAAGCCACACAAAACAATGTGCTAAAACACCAATAAATATAAAGGATTTCTGCATTTTACACTACTACTGTATATTTAGAAATGTCACAGCACCTTTGAGTTTTGAAAAGCAAGCATCTTCTTTACTACATACTGCTTTGCTACAAAGAAGTTTCCTCCTCTGCAAGAGAATAATAGATTTCTTGAAGTTGGTTTGAAGATCACAAAGTATTTTTTTAAACTGGACAACCACAAAATTCTGTTAGTGACAAGGTTCTTGCTGTTGATATCCACTTCTTGATATACTTTGACATTACTCCTTTTGACAGATACCAGATAAGGAAAATTTCCCCAGAGCACACATGCAAGCCTAGCTCTGTCTGCCCTTCCACTGAACCTTCATGCCTGTGAACTAGCTAACAATTACAACAAGCTACATCTTTTAAAAAGCAGGAATAGGAGCAGGGGCCTTCTACAGATTCAGGGTGACAGGAACTGTTGCAGGGAATCCACAACTCAAAGAGTTTTCCCCTACTTTTTCAAGCACTGCACATAAAACAAGCTGAGAAGAGTAGTTCCAACCATTGATATAAGTTTTTCCTCCACTCACAGTGACTTTTTACTTAAATTTCTCAAGCACAAAGAGGAAAATTGAAGTAATGGAAGCAGAAAACATACCTAATTTGTTCACATTTCAGAGAAAGATTGGCATTTTATGACACCTAATACTCATTCATATCGTTAACAACTCCTGGAATACTGATTTCCTAATTAAGGTCCTATCTAAACAGTAACCAAAGCAATGTCTTTGTGACCAACATCCATCTCACTAGACACTGGTTACAGAACATACGTTCACAACACAGGGTTTGTGTTATCATAAATGTGCTTCAGCATGTGGGCCATCTGCATTTTGTTTAACTATATCCTTACCAATACACTCCAGAAAAACCCAGCAGCCCTCCCCTAGTGGCTCTGCAGAAGACAGAACAACCAGAGGACAGTGGTGACACAGTGGCACTGCCAGACATACAACAACAGCCTATTGCACACTGAATTACCAGATGTAGAACTGGTCAAACAGGTTACAGTATCTGTATCCTAAGGTGAGGTCTAAGAAAAGAAAGAGAATGAAACATAAAGCTAAGCAGGGAGAGAGTCAAGGCTAAGAAAAACTAGCATAGGATATTTCTGTCCATTTTCATCTGCTGTAGCCATATGTGTGTGTGGTCACAAGCCGTATGAGCCAAGTGTATCATCTACAGATCACAAACTGGTCATGCTGGTCATTACAGAAGGTCATACCAACAAAGCTAACTGCAGCCTTCTTTCTAAACCCAGGACAGCTCCAGAATTCCCAGACTTCCTCCAGGGGCTTCTGCTGCCATCTATCCTTGGTCTGTACCTTCTCCAAGGTGTTGGCTGCTTTCTCAAAACTCACATCTCCCCTTCTTCAAGTTTGCCTTGCCAAGTGTACTCCTGTATTCTTGAGAATCCTTCGCTACTGCCTCCTCAGCTAGTCCCCTTACTGCTATTCAAACACTGCTGCCATCTTTCTTCCCACTCCTGAAGCACTGTCCCTTTCTTCCTTCAAGCTTTGCACTGTTACCTGCTTCTTTCATTCCTAACTTCCTAGTCCCTCAATGCTCCCAGTCACCTCTAGCACTGTCTCACCAGCTGAAAAATGCTGTTCAGGAGAACAAGATTTTGCTTGGCACATTTGCAATGACCTCATAAGACAAAAGCAGTTTGTTGTTGTTTGTTTGTTGTTGTTTTGGGTTTTTTTTTCTAAAGTAAGGGCTTCTTTTCTTCAATGACACATACCAACGTAAAATTAAAACCAAGTACAGCAAATTATGCTACCTTATACCTAGGAGGTTTGAATATTTTCAAACCTGCAAGCACGAATGTAACTACATTAACTACTATTTTCTTGTTAATCTTTCCTAATCAGAATTTTAATTCAATAACATGTCAGTCTTTTTATTTCTGGCTGGTGAAAAACATTAACTTGCACAAATGAAATCTGTATGAATCATTATGAGAAAAGCTACAGAAATAAAATGTACAAATGCAAATGTCACAGTAAAAAAAAATAAATTAAAATTGCATACTATAGGAACTATCCCATTCAAGTGTTTTTCCATGCTGTCAGATGCTGTCAAGGACAACAGACTAGTATTAGAAGCCTCACCTTCAACAAAAAACAAAGGGCACTAGGAGCTCCCAGCTGTCTGTCCAGTTGTAAGCCCATGAGGATATTTTTAAATTAACAATTCTGGTTCTTATCATTTTTAGTCACAGCTCCTAAATGAATGTTATCACAGAGAAATACAACCTTCACACTGACTCACCTTCCTTGGCTTCTAAAGCCAACAGAGGAGAGAATGGCCCATGTAGTCTGATAACCACAAGACTTCCAAGGTTGCAAAATATTACTCATGGTTTTAAGCCAAAGCTTAACATTATCGATCTATCTATCTATCATCTTATGATATCCCTAGAAGAGAATGTGAGATTTTGTAATTATCTCTGTTTACATTTTTCATGTGCCCTGCAAGTGGTTCAGATGCCAATGAAGGTGCCCCAAATCCAGCTGTGAGGGCAATTTCTACACCTGGAATTCAGTAGCCAAAAATTTGGACTTAAGAGTTTTTATCTGGTAGAAGAAATGTTTTAGCAGACAACATTGACACAGGTTTAATATAATTTGGTTTATGATGACACAATTAGAAAGAGCCTAGAAAACCCCAGAGAGATGAAATTCATGCAAAACATGCAAGAACCATATCCCACTTAGAAACAACTTTACTCTGCTTGCCTGTAGCATTTTTCTTCGCCAGCATCAACAACAGATGCCACTGGACTATGAAGGAGTCAGTTCAAGTCTGATCAGCTACCACCACAACTGACGTCTCAGTGGTAGCTGGGGCCCCTACCATGTCAGTGATACAGACAACAACCGAAAAAAGAAACTCATCTCCGTACCTTCAAGTACGTATAAAATAAAGTTTATAATACAGTGGCCAATGTACTGTCATTCTCCTGAACCACTCGTCCCGATAAGCTCCATCAAATCATGCGCTTGCTTTTAAAATGAGTGCTCAGAAATACCAAAGCAGGAGCTGCTCATTTCAGGCAGCCTCAGATGCATGCAGGAAAAGGGATCTGTAAGTGAGCACCTTGCCAAAGCAAGCCAGATCCGTCATTTCTCCTGACGTCTCCTCTTCCAGCAAGCTGCAAATCTAGCTGCCAGCGTGGCCGCTGGAGGAGCAAAGAGTTCCTACGCTAGTACTAAGTGTTGGGTTACGCTGGCTTCGGCGCTACGCACCCCCATGGGTGGGGGCAGCCCCAGAGAAGCCCGCAGGCCCCAGCCCCGCCAGGATGCACATCCCCACCGTCCCCCCGGGGCCGTACTACCGCGGGCACAGGCAGGCTCCGTCCCACACGGAGCGCAACGGAAAGTCCATCAAACCTTCCTTTTCAAGAGGGTGTTTTCTGAAACGCCTCTCTCAGGACAAGGAAAAGACGAAAAATCCAACCACATGAGAAACCCCACTAAGGTCAAGGGGTACAGAACTCGGCCAAGCCTCCCATCTTCCCTGCCCCTCGGGAGCGCGGGAGTCCCAGGACCGGCAAACGGGCCACCTTCGCCCTCCAGCCCTTCCTTTGGCCACTAAGGGACCAGACCTGAGGCGGCCCCGCCTCACTGCCGAGACGAGGGGAGACTCTGCCCCGGCCCCCAGAGAGGGCAGTACCTGCCAGCCCGCTTCCGCCCTCCTCGCCGTAGCCTCGCCGCCTCTGCAGCACGAAGTACTGGTTGGAGCGCTCCTGCACCCACAGCTTGAGGGCATTTTTCAGCAGCACCTCCTCAGGCTTCAGCCACATCGCCGCGGCTCCCTCACTCCCTGCTGCCGCCGCCCATACCCGCCGCTCCGCCCGGCCTCCCGCTCCCACGCACACAGCCCCGCTGCCAAGGCACGGGCGGGGAAGGAGAGGAGCGGGGAGCGCGGAGCGAGCGCTGCTGCCCCCGAGCATACTGGGAGCTGCAGTCCTCACGGCCCGCTGGACGCACAGCGCTGCGACCTCAAGACTACGACTCCCGTCAGGCCCTGCACGGCCGCCCGCCCCCTGGGCTGTGTTACAGCCGCCTGCCTGCCTGTCTGGCCGCTCAGGGCAGCGGGAGGGAGAGCGCGGGGATTCTGCTCTGAGACCCCCAGAGCTCGCAGTGCCTGAGGAGTTACCGCTCCTCCTGCTCCACACGCTGGAAGTGAGACTCTTCGTTCCGCTCCGCGCACACGGCAGCTCCCCTGCCCTTATCCGGGAGCTGTCCGGCGCCAACCTCGCTCTTGTCAGGCAAGGCCGCAGCAGAGGTTCGCACCTGCCTGGCAGGCCTGCAGCGTATCCCTGCAACGCCTTCACAAACCGGGTCGGATACTTCTTTTTTTCTGCCTCTCTGACACGGAGAGAAATCCCTTTTTCAGTTTTGGACAGACGTCACCAGAGGCGTTAGGCTTTTATGTTTGTTTTCCTGCAATACTAAGCCTTAGGCTGCAGCAGGAGATCCAGGCACTGAAAAAAAGAGGACAAACCTGCCACACACGGAAGGGAGCCATGACCTCCACGTAGGACAGCACCTCGGTCAGAGTGCCCTTGTATATTGCCTGACCACTCACAGGCCACACCGGAAGCAGAGGAGCAGCCCAACCAGCTGCACAAGTAGATGTGATCAGTGTTGCGTATTTATATTTCACATGATAAAAAGACAATCTGCCTCATTGCTTCTATCACCCAACACAATTCAAAGCTAATTTCGGGTGGAGCTGATCTATTGGTTGACTTTCTCTTCTTTGTCTCAGGGATTGCAATTGAGTATTTGCTCTTACTGGTTTTTGTTGTTTTCTCCTGCTTTAAGAGCTGTTCTCTCACAGCCTGGTTGCAAAAAAATGATTAGATGCTGAAACTGTTCCGCTATATCTACTTGGCAAATGAGGATTTTCCAAAGCTGTGGAATGACCTCAGGACTTGCTTTCTGAGAGTGTAACTCTCAGCTCATCATGAAGTCATGATCACTGCCATCCAGCTGCTCAATCTGCCCATTACTGAGCCCACTCTGTTGCTGTTTCTTCTCCACTCACTTTACTATGTCCCAAAGAGCTCCAACTCTCTCCCTGAGGCCTTACACTTGATAGCACTCTGCTTCCTAAATGGTCTCTTTTGATGCTAACCAAAAACACCTTACAGGAATGGAAGTGCCACTGCATCCTCCGCTCCAGGTCGCTGGTGGTGGGAACTGCTGAGTTACCATCTTTTCCCACCTCTGTGAAAAATTCATTCATCCCACCACAATCTGTCACTTGATACAAATGGAGCAAGTAGGACATTCTCATTTTGCAGAAACTTATTTGCAGTTTGCTGTTCTTTTGGATCCCTCCCTGGGCACACACCAGCATAACTGACCTTCCTAAGAGTTCCAAGAGTAATGTTTTATTGATTATTTATAATACAAACAATTCAGCATGCAGTTATTTAAACTCTGTCTACTTTAAGCTCTAAAAAAAAAATTATGCACATCATGCACTAACTGTTGGTTGCAAACTTAGCACTTTTGCTTCATCCCATCTTCCCATTTATCTCTTTCAACAGTCCCGAATGTACTTCACTACCAAAAATACTTCTGCCAGCACTGGTCTATTCGTGAGCACAAGTGCAGCAATATTTTGCCAAGTGTTCACAGAAAGATGTCTGGCAATGCCTGTTCAATTCCAGCTGCATAAGGAACCACCTACCCAAAGGCACCATGTGAAAGTGGAACCGAGTGTGCAATCAGATTTCACTCGCTGGAAGGCTCCAAAACTGGCTGAATTTCCCTGGTATGAGACCCTGTTTGTTTCTTTTATATTTCAAATCACTTACTGTGCCATAACAAGAGAAGTTGTGGCGTTAAGAGGTTTCATCTTTGGGACTGAATATAGATTTAACTCACACTACTATTCTTTTTATCTGTTTTTATAACAGAGTAGAAAGCAATGAATTTCTGGTGCTTTACCTTTACTAGAAAGGAAAAACTTATTAACCATCATTAGCCAGCGTGTGGTGACTAACACAGATAAAACCTTAACGAGACAACTAGATAAACTTGAGGCAGGTTCTTCAATCCCCCCCAAGATGTCTGTCTCTCTGATGGAGTAACAGACATTAGTGGGTTCCTGGAGATTCACCAGATGAACTGACAGAGTAATTCTTGCATGGATGCTGCCCTTCTAGGAGCATTCCCAGTAAGAGTATTTACCATTTAGTTTTCCCCAATTAGCCAAGCCCTTGTATATGAAATACCTATGAAGGATCTAACACAGATCTCCTAATTCCAATGTTAATTGTAAGGAGAGACACCCCTTTGCATTTCCAACCCAGAGCTTGGCTGTTGGCATCTCACACATGCTGGACACGTTAGGACACACATTGCTTCTTATGTAAGATTCAAACTTTAATGAGGTAAAAAAATCAACAGTAAAATGCTGCTGCTTGGGAACATCTGGGTTTTTTTTTTATTTTTCCTCTCCCTTAGTTCAAGGTCTCTAGTATCCTTTTTGCAGTTTCCTCAGGGACTGGATTCTTAAATACTATTAAGATGCAAAAAGTGTCCCTTGGAGGAGTTTATTTATAGGCACTTAAATTCTTTCTTAATCAGTGCACAATCAGTCTAATCAATGCATTCTGCAGCAACAGAGATCAGTTGAGTGCTGCAGAATTTTTCTTCCGCTATATTAAAGACCTGCTAGGAATGGTAGATTACTTCCCTCAAGTACCCAGAGCCAAGATTATATAAATAGCTATATATTTTGGCTTCACTCTGTATAACCCAACAGTTAAACAACTGGCACAGATGATTACAGAGTTGTGAGCTCACAGTGGGTGAACACTGCAATTTGATTTAAAGTTTCCCATAAACCCAAAATGAAACTGCCAAAACTAATAGATTTTCTTTCACCTATTCCAAAATGCCAGCCACTACACCCCCTACAGGAGCAGAACTCTTAAAATTTGCACAGGAAAAACATCAATTGAAACCTGAGCAAGAAGGCAGAGCTACCTTCTGACCTGGTGTATGTTAAACACAGAATGAAAATGCATTCAATCACACAGCCAAGGTAGAGGAGTGTATTTATTCTCTCCAACTGTTAGGTCATTTAACAAGTGCAGAACTTTCCATTGAAAGACTGAGATGGGAAGAGTCCAACCGCATTTTTGACTCAAACTGCTTTTATATGTTTGCAGTCCCCCATCACAAGTCCTGCCTTTCTCTTAAGCAAGTATCTCAGCTATAACCATGTTCCTATAGGGACAACTGAAAATTTTCCTCAGTACGAGAGAATGTTATTTTAGTTCAGGATTTGAAATAAAATCCTGCTGCTGTAAAGCCTGGTCTACAAAAAAAGCACAGTAATCCAGCAGTAGGGGACAAGGCTTCCTCTTCATGCAGGGATAAAAAATAATCTTTCCCAGCACCCCCCCCCAAGAGCATTCAAGCCTTTGAGTGAAATGCCTAGATCAGACCTTTCCTGGGGGTGAGAGAAATGACAACAGCGAGTAAACACTTCGAGATTATGCTGAAGCCTGGTTCTGCTCTCTCTTTGGGGGCAGAATAATTGACATCTGCGTGCGATTCAACAGGAATATTAACTGAATCAAGAGGCACACTTTTAGCAACTGTTACCGTTTGTGGCACAAAATTTCCAGCCTCTTACATGTAAACATTAACATACAGCAAGCCTCCAAACTCTCGCACCACAGCAGCAATGCAAGCGCGTTGCCTTTCAGGAACAACCCTATCCCCAGGCATGTTTCTGTTTGCTTCTTCCTTGGAGAAAAAGAGTACCACAGTGCATATATATATGCATGTACATAACACAGAGCCATTCTAGCCTTACCATCACCAAAAAAACCAATCAGACAAAATAATAAACCACAAAAACAACCCCACTTGCTGCACAGTGCTCTAAGCAGGGTCAGCTAAAGACAGCTGCTATCCATGGCAGCCTGAAAAGACAAAGTGAAAGTAGAGCTTTAAAAATCTCATTACAGCAGGTAAAACTGCTGCACTGTTCTCAAAGGGGAAAACCACTGCAGAGTTCAGTGAAATAAAGTGGTTTTTTCGAAGTCAGACAGCAAGAAACTCAACTCCACTATCACATGCGCAAGATTTCCACATTTTAAGCAAAACCCCTCACATAGCCAATATTTACAAAGATCTGCACACACAAGACCATGGCAGACTTGCAGGTTGAGCTTCAAAACCAGAGAAGCACAACATTCTTCTGCATAGCAGTAGCTCAGATACTGTTCAGGTACACACACTTCATTTATTCTTTTAGCAGGACTTCACATTCGATCCAAGAATTTTAAATTCTTCCAGAAAATTAGCATAAGTGCTCCGAGCAAGTCCACATCCTGACAAAACACACAGACCCCATTTGATGCTACAGCAGTGTGAGTTCTCTGAAATGAACTGCTACATCCTACCATACTTCACTAGTGCATTCCTTGAGAAAACACCGTGCATCCACCTTACCCTTAGAAATAGCAGTAGAGGGGAAAAAGCAGATTTATTGCTCTGAAATAAATAGAAAGGCTTGAACTCTATAAACAAAGGAACACACGTTGACTGGGTTAAAAAGAAAAACCAAAGCACCTTTCAACACATGGAATTGATCTGAACTGCTTCCTTTCTTGAAGGTCAAAACTCATTCCTATTAAACTCAGAAGACCGGCAGAGAATTGAAAGACTGTATCATTGTAAAGTACTACTACATTATAACCCACACACTGGAAGAAGCATTTGAAATTAGAAGAAAATTCAGTATTTGGCAGTTGTATATTTACTGCTTGGCTGTTCCCTTCTCTGTTCTGTACATCAGATACAAAACAGAAAGGTGATCACAGCAAAGTACAGCTTTGGAGTGAAGTCTGATTATACTCAGCTTTTCTATTTGAGCTCATAACCTACCACTGCTTCCTGAACTAGACTTGGAACCAAGCTAAAAAGCCTGAGATTAACTACAACCAAACTGGCCATGGGAGTGGATGAGTTTTTACAAAACCTAATAGTATCACACAGACAAAAGGGCATTTATTTGTTTGGGGGTTTTGGTTTTTTTTTTTTTTGTTTGGGTTTAATTTTAATGCTTTGTCTTACAAGTAAGGATAAACTTGAGTAAGGGAGAATTGACTGAGCAACTTGGCAGAGAAAAGCGAGATGCAATCTGAAGAGTTAACATCAGACTGCCTTGTGCCAAACCTGCCTAGAACAGTTCAGAGCTCTGTCAAACACCTTACTGAGCACCCCCTAAGCTGCTTCGTTTTTCCTTTTCTGGAGTACAGCTGAAGGCTGAAGCCTCTCAATGCAATTTCAATACACACTAACAGCAGCATCCAGTATATAATTAATACTTCTTATTTCAGTTAGTTTGAACAAGTACTGCTGGGTTTTTTTGGCTTCTCAAAACTGAATTAATTTGGGGGTTGTAAGACACAGCAAATTCAGCATCTGTTTCCATGTAAGAGAGAGCAATCAATATTTAATGTAAGTCAGGGTCATCAAAATATAGTTTTATTTACATTTTCATATTCAAATTCAATACAAATCAAGAAATATTTACAACAATTTGAATTGTACTACAGCTAAAGAAAATGCATTGCGTTTCCCCTCCAGATTCAATAGTACTTTATTGTAGGCTTTAAGATAAAATTCTACTAACATCAGAAACGAGCCATAGATAGAGATTAAAAAAAAAAATAAAGTGCATCTGTAAGATGTCCTTATTTACCTTTGCTGAGCAAGGCCCTCCACTTATTGAAACACACAGTGTTCCTCTTTGACCCCAGTTCAACTCCCCACAGATGGCAATTTCTCCAATCATCTGTTACATTTACAGGACTCCCTGCAGCTTTAGCACACAGGCAAGACAATGCATAGCAACAGTCCAGCGTTTTTCAGAGGCTGGATTACTTCCCAAAAGATTCTTTCCAAACAACACAGCAGACCTTCAGTGCAGTCTTCCTGAACTCCTCCCAGACTTTCACAAAAGCAGGATTCTGACATATTGCTGGTGCTAGAGATGGTTGTAACTTCAAAAATCATGAGGGATCCTTCAGCCTGTCTCATATTAACAGGTCTGAAAAGTTCCAACAATTGTTCCCTTTGCAGTATTGTGCAAACTAGATCTGGCCTGTCAGCTTGCAGCTCTTTTTCCCTTTAGGAATGTGTGGTTGGCAGGTTAGAGTTGAGAGGTAGAGAATCATTCTGTTTACTAGAGAACCGAAGACACTGTGGGCAAAGTCCAGTTTGACAGGCATTAGTTGATACCTTCTCCTATCAAATTAGTGCACTGAAATACTACATACAGTGTTGTTTTAAACTGAACTGTGTCTGTTAAATAAGTATTAGACCAGATCAAAATCAATGAAAATCCACTTGAATTAGAACAATAAACAACAAAAACCACCAGTCAAAACAATTCGCAGTATAGACAGCTATGACATAAAAGAATCTTCTTCCCATTTAAATGACTCAAACACAGAACAGAAGCTCTGCTGAAAATGGAACTTTTGGTTTAGTGTTATAATCTGATGTTTTTCTTTATATTTAAGACAGCTTTATCTGAAGAGTCCTAAAACTAAATTCCACATAGGAGACGCAGTTTTAAGGATTGCAAACCATACCATTATGATTTGAACAAGTCCATTTGACCTCATCATTGACAAGGCAATATTTTTAATGCTACAGTCTTGCAATGTTTGGTATACATGTGATGACGGTAGGCAGCTCCTTGCAGAAGGCTTAAACCACATTGCTCAGCACATTCTTAGGATTTGACTTCACGAACTTGTGTTTCATCTGCCTCAAAACTTGGGTTGTCAACATGTGGAAGGACATGCACAGTGGAGGGCTGGGATTCATTGTTTACAAGATGCATGTTGTCATCTGTCCAGAACAAAGTCAAGAAAAGACAAGTTAAGAACTAACACAGGCAAGCTACTACCTTAAAGCAAACCACACTTTATTTCCACAAGCCCACTGCAGCAGTCTTTTCCCAGCATTTTTCTTGCAGAGTGGGAAATCCAAGGCCATGCTCCCATGACTACTATTCTGCTGCCCCTTGTTAGTTTGTGAGCCCATTTTTAACACTACCTGTCATTTATAAAGGTATCTGCTTTCTGTGGAGCTCACTTCTCGCCTGATCTGAGCAAGCCTAGCTTGTGCACTCAGGTGTCAGAAGGCCACGTAAGTCTACAAAATCCAACTTTAATAGAGATTGGCAATTCTCATGTAACTGCAGGGCTGCTGAATACAGGCATCAGGACAAATTCTAGAGACTTGGTTCAGGATAAACTGTGGACACAGCCTAATTCAGAGAGTAAGGTCTTCTCTCTACAAACTAATCTTGTTAGGCTGATGTTAGTGTGTGTGTCCTTGCCACTCAAACCAAGAATACATGAGGCCCTGGTCCATATAAATAATCCAGCATCACTTCAGTTGCTTACAGGGATGCAATTTCAACTTCTGATGTTTAACTTTCGGGCAGTGCCCCCTCCTTTACTGAGGTGCCTGAATAGGGCACTACCATACATGCATGGAGCAACACATCCCACAGGAGGCTCGCAGCAAACAAAAGCTTTCCTATCAGCTAGGCATCCTGCAGGAAACAGAATCATACAATATCAAGCCCAACTGTCAACCTAACACCATCATGACCTGAAGTACCATGTCCACATGTTTCTTGAACACCTCCAGGGACAGTGACTCCACCACCTCCCTGGGCAGCCTGTTCCAACACCTGACCACTATTCCAGTAAAGACATTTTTTTCTAATATCCAATCTAAACCTCCCATGACACAATTTTAGGCCATTTCCTCTCGTTCTGTCACTTAATACTAGGGAGAAGAGACAAACACCCACCTCCACTAAATTGCTTACAACATGTTGCTCACTTCAACCTCCCTGCAGATAGTTGCAGAGAGCAATAAGGTTTCCCCTCAACCTCCTTTTTTTCCAGACTAAGCAACCCCAAGTTTCCTTAGCTGCTCCTCAAGAGAATTGTTCTTCATGTACTTGAATAGCTTTGTTGCCCTGATGCAATTTAGTAAACATCCAGAGCATCTTTATGCCTCTGAGCTTCCCACACACACACACTTACTCCTCTCCCCAGGGCTATTCCTGAGGCTAGGTATTTCCATTTGTTTACCTGGAACCTTTCAATTTGTAAAATCAACAGCAATATTGAGCATGTGTTGGCAAAGTTGAACACTGAAAAACATTTTTCAGATAATTTGCTCTTTCTTAAAAGCAAATTCCACCTAATTCATAGCATTAGCAGCAAAGTACAATGCAATCTAGCAAAACAGGTGAAACAGTAGACGTACTTTCTGCTGGTGCATGTTCCTCCAGAACAGATTCATCTGCTCCTTGTACAGAGGCATATCCAGATGATGCTGTTTCACTATGATTATCCTCTTCATTAACTGCAGAGACATTTGATGTCCCACTTGATACTGTGGCTTGCACAGACTCAGCTCCTTCTTCTACATCCGCCTTTGTGGGGAGAAAAAAAAAAAAACAAACAAACACAAAAAAACCCACAAAACAGTTAGAACTCTGTAGGAAGCTGCATCTTCCCAGGATATCCACGCCTGCAAGGCCGTATAAATAATCCAGCATCACTTCACTTGCTTACAGGGATGCAATTTCAACTTCTGATGTTCAGCTTACAGGAAGTGCCTTCTGCTTCACTCAGGTGCCTGAACGGGGCACTCTCATGCACGCATGGAGCAACATATCCTACAGGAGGCTCGCTGTAGCCCTGCCGCCTCTGCAGCACGAAGTACTGGTTGGAGCGCTCCTGCACCCACAGCTTGAGGGCATTTTTCAGCAGCACCTCCTCAGGCTTCAGCCACATCGCCGCCGCCCACACCCGTCGTGCCGCCCGGCCTCCCGCTCCCACGCACACAGCCCCGCTGCCAAGGCACGGGCGGGGAAGGAGAGGAGCGGGGAGCGCGGAGCGAGCGCTGCTGCCCCCGAGCATACTGGGAGCTGCAAACCTCACAGCCCGCTGGACGCACAGCGCCGCGACCTCAAGACTACGACTCCCGTCAGGCCCTGCACGGCCGCCCGCCCCCTGGGCTGTGTTACAGCCGCCTGCCTGCCTGTCTGGCCGCTCAGGGCAGCGGGAGGGAGAGCGCGGGGACTCTGCTCAGAGACCCCGAGAGCTCGCAGTGCCCGAGGAGTTACCGCTCCTCCTGCTCCACACGCTGGAAGTGAGACTCTTCGTTCCGCTCCGCGCACACGGCAGCTCCCCTGCCCTTATCCGGGAGCTGTCCGGCGCCAGCCTCGCTCTTGTCAGGCAAGGCCGCAGCAGAGGTTCGCACCTGCCTGGCAGGCCTGCAGCGTATCCCTGCAACGCCTTCATAAACCGGGTCGGATACTTTTTTTTGTGCCTCTCTGACACGGAGAGAAATCCCTTTTTCAATTTTGCCCAAATGTTATTCTCCTTTCAACCCAGGAGATGGGACAGACATCACCAGAGATGTGGCTTTTATGTTTGTTTTTCTGTCAAAACTAAGACTTAGGCTGCAGCAAGAGATCTAGGCACTGAAAAAAAGAGGACAAACCTGCCACACATGGAAGGGAGCCTCCACCTACTACAGCACCCCAGTTACAGTGCCCATGTATATTGCCTGACCACTCACAGGCCACACTAGAAGCAGAGGAGCAGCCCCACCAGCTGCAGAAGCAGATGTGATCAATGTTGCCTATTTTCATTTCACATGATAAAACATCATCTGTTATATTTACAGGACTCCAGCTCTCCTTACAGCTTTAGCACATAGGCAAGACAATGCACAAGGAACAGTCCAGCATTTTTCAGAGGCTGGATCAGTTCCCAAAAGATTGTTTGTGTTGTTTGGAACTAATCTAAGTTTTCATCTTTAGTTCAGTCTTTCTGAAGTCATCCCAGACTTTCAGAAAACCAGGACTCTGGCATATTGCTGGTGCTACAGATGGTTGTAACTCCAAAACTCATGGGGGATCTTTCAGCCTGTCTCATATTAATAGGTCTGAAAAGTTCCTACAATTGTTCCCCTGGTGCAAGTCAGATTTGTCCAGCCAGCTTGCAGGTCTCTTTTCCCTTTAGGAATGTGTGTTGGCAGGTTGCAAGGACTGGAATCTAATGAACTTATATGCAGAAAAAAAAGTTGAAAATTGAAAAAAAACTTCTGGTAACCTCCAGCATCATAGGTGAAAAGCAGTTACTGCCTAATTCAGTGGGAAGTTTGGGTGCAGCTTCTGCATTCTTCACCTAGCTCTTCCTTTTTACTGCCTAGTACCAGGAAAGATTCTTCCTTCCACTTAGTGCAGATCTTTCCCCAGGAAAGCCCTGGCATGCAATTTCAGCTGGTCCAGGCAGTATCAGGCATTTGCAACAGCATCTTCCGCTGGCACTTGCCACAACAATCAGTTGCAGGCCACAACAATCAATTGCAGAACACATCAGAAATTCCTGATGTACATTAGGAAGTCATGTGGCTCTATGAAAAACACACACGCTGACACATTCACTTTTCAAGGTCTTTGGGTACTCAATAACTGAATAGAGGCTGGTTTCAGGGACAGTAGGAGATGTCAAATTCTGCTTGAAGCTCTGAGAAACTCCTATAGCTGCAAGCACAGGAGTTATGAGCAATTCAGTCATGCATTACAATCAATTTTGGCTTACATTCTGCCCCATGATACCAACTCAAACCAGGTCAGCTGCAGGCTTCACTAAAGGGCACATGGCAATTATTCCTACAGCATCTCACCACTAACATGGCAGTGCCTGCACTGCATGCTCAATATGGTTACTACACTGGGATAATATTGATAATGGCATCTACCACAACTGAAGACTACTGACTTACCTCAACACCCAAAACTTTGAGTATGTCACATTTGCATATGGGGCATGTCCTGTGTTCCAGAAGCCAGGGGTCAATACAGTTCTTGTGGAAGAGATGGCTGGTGGAAAAACAAACAAACAAAAAAACCCACAAACCAACAAGTCAGATTTCATACTAAGCAAACAGTTTATCTGGCAGCTATGAAGGCTCATTTAAAAACACTGGGAATTTATTCATACTAGAACAGATTACCTTATTTTGCCACAAGGTTCACTGGAAAGATAGAGACAGTTGACCTCTCAACCTGTAGCTGTTTTATGCTTATTAGTTGCTATAATTCAGCATTATCACAAAAAAAACCCAAACCAAACAAAAAAAAAAAAAAACAACCAAACCCACAACATTGTGTGCACTACGTTCCCAGCTGGGAATTTAACTAATACAAATACTGACATCTCAGCCTTAGCTTTAAGGTTAATTTCTGTCACAGCACATGCAGATGACTAAATACTTATTTCTGTTAAAGCCATATAGAAAAATCACCTCAGAGTTATGTCATCAAGATAAACTATACCCCCACACATTTACTTTGTGCAGTCACTGTGTATTCCAAGTGAATGTTTTGCAGGCTGTGTACTCAAAGTAAATATAGTTCAGCCATTACAGATGCAAATGTGTTCTTCTATGAAGACAGTTCCACAATGAGGCTGAATTAGGCCACAGATTTAGGAAAATGACTTGAAATCCTGTAATCTGCCTGTTCCTGCAGCCTGAATAGAAATAGCAAGGCAGACATGAACTGCTATTAATCAGAACTCTATTATGAGACAAGTGCAGAGATTACCACATCCTGTGCTTAATATTCTACACTCAATATGATACCAGCATTCTGCAGTTCAGACCATATAACCAGCACCTCTTTTCCAACTGCACCAGTATGAATACAACTTCAAATTCCTTGATGCATGACTATTTTAAGTACTTGGACTTAATACTGGTCTTGGGTACTGTTACTATAAATGCCTTCAGTTTGACTATCTGGGCAAGAATGACTTCTGCAAATACACACACCCCAGATACTTAGATACCACCAATGTGACTCACAGGAGCATTTTATTGCTTGTTTCCTTCATGGATAAAGTTAAATGTTTTCATTGTGGAGGTAATCAACATATGTACATTCTTGCAGGAAATACCAATTTATAACTAATGAGAGAATGTAATATGGTTGATGATGGCAGAGAGCACCACTAATGAAGATTACCAAGTAAATGCAGCCATCTTCAGAGCTACATTTGGGCCAAATAGGAATGAAACACCACAAACATATGTAGAAGCGCTCTGAGAGCAAGGCATTGACACAGTAAATATGTATAAAGAATGCATTCAAAAGAAGTTAGTCTCCTCTTAAGTCATGCATTGCTTGCAACTACACATCAAGATTAGCAGGGTTTATAGGGAAATAATGAGAACTTGGATCTCCTATCTATATGCTTCCATACTCTTGGCACCCATTTCATTACTAAACAGCACTATCCACAAGCAGAAACCTGACAAGGCAACTGAATAATCATTAATGCACATGACTGAAAGTTTGTTGATAACACCTTAACAAGCCAACTTTGTGAAATCAAAACAGCTTAGAAGTCCTACTGCTTGGGAGCAGAGATAGCTACTGCAAAACTGTCCCCTTCTTACAACCTGTAACCTCAGCTCAGGCTTATAGTGCTTGCCAAGACACTGCACTCAGCACAACAGCAGATACAGATTTTTTTCCATTCTTGAGAACTTTATCTTTCCTACATCAAAAGTTTTTCCGAGTGCTTTTCTGAAACCCTCTCCACAGGTTACAAAACCTCTTCCCATACAAAATTCATGCAGTTTACATTGCAGCCCTCTGGTTTTAGAAGTTTTGCCAGCAGTCCCATTCAGCAGGCCCAGGGGGAAGTCCCACAGCACAGGTTTCCTTAAGCCCTGAAAGGGCTTCATTAGGAGCAATCAAATTAAATAACATCTTGGTGCTACAATACTGGGCTTCCACAGAAGCACAGCAATGGGATACAACAATAGAGAAACCTAGAAAAAACAAACCACTGTAGCTCTGTTTTAGTCATAGAAATGCTTTCTTCTGGACTACAGAAGTTAGCACAAAACCCCCTTAGTAACCAGTAAACTAAGTGACAAGAAATGGACGTGGTTTTGCCAGTTACCTGCAATTTAGAGGTAACATTCTTATACATCAGCAAAGGAAAAGGAAAAATTAAAAATTTAAAAACAAAATCTTTAAGAAGCCCTGGCATGCCCTGGAGAGGCACTGCAGTTTGCTAGGTTATACTTGTCAACACACACTCACAGGGGAAGTTAGGAGCACAGGCCTTCGGGGGACATGCTGCAAGTGTGTATTCACACAGTTCCTGTTCAAAACGTTGCTTGACAGATGCAGGAATTCTTGCTGTGCAACAGCTTGATTAAAGTTTGATCAGCTTTGTTAGCATAACAGAAGGAGCAACTGGTAAGAAAGAGGCAAGTGTCCAGATTTTGGATTATGGGGCAAGTCTGGAGGACAACTTACTTGCAGGTCAGAATGCGCACTACTTCATTTGGCTTGTACAGCTCGATGCACACAACGCAGGTATCTCCGTCAGGACCAGTTTCCTAAGTGGCAAAATGAATTTAATCTTAACAGACATCCAAGGCTTCTTTTGAATGACCATCAGGTTTAATACAAAGGGGTCTAGCTAAAGTAATCTAAAGTAGCTTCCATGTAATGTTATATAAACATGTTGTGTGGATTACTTAGTGCAACGGTTTAAATCAGAACAAACCAGGTCAAACCAAACAAGCCAATAGATTAACCTATGTTCCCAACGCAGAAGTGAGGGAAAAGTAACATACAAAAAATCTGGATTGAGACACCAAAAAAGTGAGATCAGAATAGAGTTTACTGAGCAAAACCAGAAAAACCATAGTACAAAATGCATAATTACCTTAGCCTATTTGCAGAAAAAAAGGCATGACACAAAGCAGCAGCAAGCAGAAGCCAGCGAGCCAAAAGCCCAAGTCAGAAAACTCCTTCCCCATCCCTCCTTGTCCCATCACTATTCCAGCAGAAAAGACCAGCAGCCAAGAACCCAGAAGCAGCCATCAGAACAGGAAGCCTCCCATGTTGCCATCTGAACTTCAAGCCCCATAATACTTTGCTCCAGCCAATACTTTAATTTTTGAAGCTGGCATGACTGCAGCATGGTATGAATAACTGCAGCAGATTCAACTCAATCCATGACACTCAGTCAAGATGACAGAAGCACTGAAAGTCTAATTTCATAGTTTAGAAATCCAACTGCAAATCATCATTGGATTATTTGAGGCATTGCTGTAGAGGTTTAGGAAAATGCTGCCTCCAGTTTTAGTTACTAAAGAACAACCAAGGAAGCTGATTAGATATACTAGTCTACGTTTAGGCACCCATGCCAGCAAATTAGGACCTCTCATTTTAGAAAAACTGCAAGCAAACAGTTTTAAAAAAAATTATCTGATTTTATCTGAAAGTGCACATTGGAAAGCCTTGCACCGTGGGAAAGAACCTGATCTGAAAGAGAAACCACTTCTGTAAGAGACAGAGGCTCAGAGAGACTTCTGTATCCTGCTCCAGTACTAAGAATCACACTCAGGATGTGCCATAATGCTCAGGATCAGCCATACCTTGTCCCCTTGCTTCAGGGTACGCAGCTGTAACTGTTCAATGGCCTTCTTAGCCCTGGCCTTCAGCTGTCGCTGTAACAGAAAGCAGCCCTGGTTAAACACAGTCATTTCTTTCTTAAGTGGAGGTTACTAATACTTACCAAGGTGCCTGCTCCAAACTGGCACCAGTTTTATAACCTAGATGCTATCAAAAGAAGCCAAGTAAGCATGACCATGCTATTTAGGGACAACATGAAACAAGGGTTTCAGCACATACTGATGTGGTTATCGACTCTGGATGACAAAGCATTTGGATGTGCTTTGTTTTTACCTTTTCAACAAAGCACAGGAATTTCAAGGGTTTATTTGAGAAGATGTAAGACAATACCTGGCCAAAACAAACAGAAGCCTTCAAACTGACTTGGTACAGAGGACTGAACATCGAGTTCAACAATAATTTTAACTACTCACTTTATGACAATTTCCTGGCACAAACTCACATCCTGGTAAAAGGTAGAAGTCTTTGCAAATCAGCTCAACTACTACCAATGCACCCTGAACTAGCTTCTGCCATGATTGCTTTACAGAACACATACAGCTCAGGAGCATCCTAACACCAACTGCTCCTGTCAAATGGAAGAATGCAGTTTTATCTCAATATTGGTTCAAAGTAACATGTATGAAGGGAAACAAGAAAAAAACCAAACCAGGGCTCAGAGCTATTTCTTCCCCTCCCCTTGGCACAAGGTGTGAAACAAATCAAGTGACTAGCCCGAGGTGGATTACAGGGCAGCTTAAATGTAAGCAGGAGGAAGCATTCCCCATTGCCTTTCATGCAGTCATTTACTTGCTGTTGTCAGGATAGGAGGACAGAGATGAGCAGACAGAAGCAGCCCAGCGTGCCTGGCAACTGTTGCTGTCCAGCTGTCACTGCAAAACATTTAATTAGCAGGAGAGCCAGCATCTCTGTTTAAAGGTCACAGGTTGGTGCTGTTTTGCCAACACAAAGAGTATGTCTGTCCTCTCCCTCCCAGTGCACTGATTGCCCAGTGCAGCTGCTCTGTGCAGGAGCCCCGCACCGTTAGCTTCCCAGCATTACTTCCTGTCATGCATTTTATTTCAGTAACAAGAATCTTCTGTGATGAAGGTGCAGTGCTGGTGGCAGAACAACAGAAGGGGGGAGGGCTGCTGCTGACACCTCACAAATTCAGCAAGAGTTGGTATTTCAAGTCTACATAAGCTTCCCTGTGCTGAAACAGTTAATGGCAAACAAAATGATTTATATGATCCACTGGGACCCTGTCAAACAGTTTTGGTGCAAAATGATCTGTTTGTGTATCAGTGTTGCTTTGGGATCTTCAGGTACAGCATCAGTGTGCACACTTAGGAGCTCAGTAGTTGATAGCTCTTAACAACTATCAAGGAAGATGCACATACAATCCAAAAGTGAAGAATGCAAACAAGTTTTCAGGTATTTAAGAATGAGAACTAGTCAGATTTGAGGACTGAGAAGGTCTTCTGCTCAAGACATCAAGACATTTCTGTATTTCACTTAAGGTTAATTTTATAATGACATTTCCTTTGTTAATGTTTTAATGAGGCCATGGAGAAGCAGCCACATACTCGTCTCAGCAAACACAGAGGCTCCCAAAAGTTTCAGCAGCAAATGTGGTAACATGAACAGAGCAGGAATGCAACAATATTCATACTTCTCACATGCAGCCAGAATTGTCTGTCACCACTACTTGTTATTAATTGAAAATTAAACTTTCTAGGAATGTACTCCCCCATGAAGTATCTAATCTACACATCTAATGTCAGGCCAAGCGTATTAGACAGGACTCAACTGGCTGTATTGTTAATAATTTACTGAAACAATATAATATTAAGGCACAAGTTTAATTGTTTTTCCTGAAATGTACCAATGGCAAAGTCACCTTTAACACTGATTTTGATAAGTACAGCAGAACACCCCTTTGGGGAGACAGAGAGAGGTTACAAGAGGAAGCTTTTTATTGGATACTCTACCAATAGATCTAGGATACTCAAACCTGAAATGTCAATGCCTTTTGTGAAGACATGTTTTCCAAGCAAACAAATGTTGATGACATTAAAAGTCTAAAAGCCCCAGCTCGGCAACTCTAGAAAAAACAGCTGACTAAGCTGAAGCTGGGGAAAAAAGGAATCAAGATGTTACAAAACAGGTCAAATCCCATCTCTCATCCAGCCTTTGGTGGTGGAAGTTGAAGTAGAGAGGTACCCAACTGAAAAAAAAGTTTGCTGTTTAGTCCTTGGTCATTCCTAGTCAAACACTCATTTTATCTCCAACCCTTTCTGCATACAGGTGCCTTCCTGGTGTCCTGCAAGCACGGTCATGGCAGTGCATGCCAGCAAGCTCTAAGGAGGTCAGGAACTCCTGCTTTCCTCCTATAAGCTAAGGAAGCTCTTCCCCATATGTAGCTACTGCCATGAAGAGGGTTTGGGCTGGTGGGAAGTTGAGCAACTTAACCTCCTCCAAAGCCATTAAATTAGGCAATTTCTCAGATGCAACATCTAATCTTTATGAAATCACGGAAGTGAAGACTTGAGCTTAAATTAGAAACCAAGCCACAGATAACATCATTGGCCATTTTGCATTATTAAGAAAAGTTAATTTATTGAGGAACTGAATTTGCCAGTACTTCACAGATGAAAGGCAACAAGCCACCTACCACACTTAACTTGTTTTTCTGGCTTTTTGCTCACAGACCTCATGATGTAACAAGAGATCACAGAGGTGGGTACTTGAATTTCAAGCCCAGAAGAAAACATGCATTCAGATAAGAACTAGCAGGTTGTGAACAGTTTAGCTAGCTGATTCAGGATAAAAAATAACCCAAACAAACTACTCTATTTTAACTCAGTTAAGACAGACATGCTACTAAGTTTATGTTTTTGCTTGGACTGCAAGACAGTACAACTAGCTCTTCTCTATGGTCATTCAACTTTTTAAAGAAACTTTTTACAGGTTTACATTACTGACATATTCAATTCCTGCTCAAGCTAAGAGACAGCTAATGGCTTCAAGAAAAGTTTGTAGAGAACATGTTTAAAACCTGGATTTTATGTGATCAAGCTGTCCAGAAAACATGCTTTCATCAAAAGAAGCAAGTAGGCATAGCAAAAAGTACAGAAACTATTGGCTGCCCAAAGAGATTGTGGAGTCTCCTTCTCAAGAGACATTCAAAACCCACCTGGACACATTCCTGTGATTCTGCTCTGGCAGGGAGGTTGGATTAGATGATCTTTCAAGGTCCCTTTCAACCCCTAATATTCTGTGAAACAGCCAAGTTTAAAAGGCACTCAACAGCCTGTCTATAAACCAAGAGATTACTTCAGAAACCACTTAAGTCTGAATTTTTTTCCCCAGCCAAAAGAAAAGGAAAAACATACTGTCAATATGTTAATACTTGGGAGTCATGCAATTCAAGCAGGGTTACTACCAGTCCCATGCATGAATGAAACTATCTAGCCAGGCTCTTGCTTTCAAGAAGCCTTTGCAAAAAGACACAAAGCATCTACAAAATGTTCTCCCCTCTTTCTGTCCTACCCCTTAAACAAGTGGGAGTCAAGCTCCCTCATCCTTTTCATTCCAGGGCAAGAGCTCTCCTGGGCTGCAGCCTGGTTGCAAAGAACAAGCCTGGACAGATCATTACCATATTTCATGACTGGCTCATCCTATCACTCTACAGAGCAATTCAAAAGTGTTTATTTTGGTTCAGCTATTAGACTGACACTTTAAAAGACTCCTCACACAATAACAATAGAATGCCACAGGGAAGGTTAAAAAAAAAAAGGCAGGTAATGCATTGAAGAATAGTGACACAGGGTAAAGGGAGTCATTCAGAACAGCAATTCCCTTCTGAAAGAGGGAATGTTTGTAATACTTAACTACCAACATTTGAGTGTTTCCTAAAGACACCTGTAAGAATGCATAACCCTTCTGTATCTGTGCAATAAAGGAGATAAAACACACTCCTTTAAAACAGACTTCTATACTCCACCCAAACAAGAGACTGAAGTCCAGGCAATTAGATTTTCCAAAGGGTTGAACAATGACAGGAAAGTTCCCATGTAGCATGCAAGCTGGAGCCAAAGCAGTTAAGTCACAAACTTTTGATATACACTGAAAATTCAGTCAGCTAACAGGGAACATTGCAGCATTATCTTTTAGTCGTTCACCTTAACCGACAAGAACTTTGTCATTCTAGGCTTATCTAATCATTGCATGGTCAGCCTTTAGAAGCCATGGTACAAAAAAAATCAATTGAAAACAATTCTGGATTATCTTGAGTTTCACTTTAACAAAATAATACATTTTTACCCCCTGACTACAGGGAAGCTTTCTTCTATTCTTAAACTTTATAAAGCACTTTTACAGGCTCCTTAATTTAAATTCACCTGAAATCATGTGGAACTGGCATGTCATTTATTAATGTTATTTCCCAATCTGCAATAAACATCTTGTGCACACAGAGCCCAAAATAGAAATAATTTGTGAAGGTACTAGCCAACCAGGCTGGATTTTCCCAGTACTGTCTGCCACTGGAAGCATTAATAACATTTGTAGCTTGTTAAAAGTCTGGTAGCTCAGAATAGAGCTGGACTTCCACAACTCCTCTGTTAAATACCTTCAAAGGAAGAAAAATTTTCTTGTGGTTTGATAAACTGTGTATTCTGCAGACCACCTTTTGGACACCCAGTTTTTCCTGCCCAGGGTAGATGGCAGGTAATGAAAAAGACAATTCATCAACAGGAAGCTGCACCTCTGTCCAAGAAGAGAGATGCAAGATGACAGCATCAAGTTACAGAGCTTCACACTATCTCTCATGAAAGGCACTACACAAATATCTCCATATGGCATCCAGGAGCAACAATGGTACATCTCACAGGTAGATGGTAACTTCCAATGCTGCTCTTCCATCTCTTATTGTACCCTTGGTCCCTTATCATATCCTCACACCACTGCCATGTGTGGCACAACTCCAAAACATGCAAATGGGCTAAAATTTAGGGGAGACCTAGTCCAGAAGTTGAGGCAGACAGCTTACACAAGACACAAATACAGTTCAGGTCACTGTTATATCTCTAGACCTAGTAAGAGTATAGCTAGCTGACCATCATCCACAAGACTACACTTGGATTACAGGCTTTCAGAACACAAACTCAAGTGAGTTAGGTTCTGTGATTACTAAAGAGAACCCAGCATTCAACTCTAGGAATACTGCTGTCATTTACCAGAGCTAGCCTCTCAGCCTGCCAAGAGCAACACCAGTTCTGCATTTTAACACTTCAAAGAAGCCAATTTTAAAAAGTTATGAAAGCCTGAAAACTGGCCTGAAATTCACTACTTGGGTCTAGCTTCTACCTTCATCAGCTTATTTCAGAAAGATGTTGCTCAAGGGGTCTGAAATCCCCAGCACAGCAAAGAAACCTAATAGGACTGGTCTTCTGCAATGGGAGAGAAGTCTGTTGCTTCTTTAACCGTTTAACCACTGATCCAGAGACAATTCACATATTCTGAGCCCAGCCAGAGTTAGATCTTTGTGCTATTGGTGTCTGTAGGAAAGGACTCTAAGAACTCTTCTTTCAGAGTTCAGGCAGCTCCTGCAAAAGGCACTGCAAATACCAAGGGTTCTAAGGGCAAGGCTGAAGAAGTGCTTGCATCTGTGCCACTCACTGTTGAGCCCATTACCTTTGACAGATGTCATGCCAGGACTTTATTCTCACTTTTAAGGCTTTCACTTAAGCCCCAAAGTAGCAGGTATAAGGCAGATTGAAGACAAAGCTGTAAGCTTTAGTCCTATCAGCTGATGAGATTATTGCACAGAAGTGAGTTACTTGGAAACTTAACTCATTAGCAAACCCCTGCCTGGGGTTTTAAAAGAGCACAATTTAAAGGTGCTCTTCTTTTAACTCCTAATTGAGGCTGTCACTGCAATTCTCAAGAAGGCTTCAGTCAGAAAGCAGTTTTCAATGAGCAGCTTGTGGTCTACAGAAAGTCAGCCAAAGTCATGCACCATTTTGCAGACGCATTTGCAGTCGTGTCTCACATTACAGCTAGCACATAGGCAGTGCTATGTGGGAAGCGTGAGGGTCAGCTAAAAGCAGTTTACCTCTCACACCACCTCCTACACATCAGCACTATGGCTGCACTGCAGTTCAAGGAGTAGAATTTGTAGGAGACAAGTTAGCTAAATATGTCAGTTTGCTTTCTCCAGACAGTTTACTTTTTGCTGTTTCTCTGAAAAGTTTTAAGCTGTTTATATCTCTTAGCATTTTAAAGATCACTCTTGCCTTCCTATGGAATGAACAAATTTAGTGATTTTTGGTGCTTAGCCAGTATCTTGTCCTCAAGATCCACAGCACAGTGTCTGAGGGGTGTAAAAAAACCCCAAAGTGGTGGCACACACAAACTCACCTGATTCTTGGACTGGGCTCTTGCAATCCTGAGTCTCCGAGCAGAATAAAAAATAAAGTAGCCCATGGTTGCTGCTGTGACAATGAAAAATGACACTGAGATGAAGAAGATGGAATATTGATTCATCCAAGGACCTTGCCTTTTCCCCACTTCAATAACCATGGTGACTTTCATGCCACTGTTGATCCGGTGCAAGATCTCCATGCCTTTCAGGTTGCCAATCATAATTGCAACGATGCTTTCAGCACCTGCAAAGGAGAAGGAAAATCCATGCTCAGTTCTTAGGTATGGTATCAAAGTCATTGTTTTGGATGTTCCAATTCAAGCACTAAAGATCAGACTGGAAAGTTCCTAACTAGCATTTATAGATTCAGCAAGAGCTGATGGAATAAGTGCCACCACCATGTGCTTGTTCAGCTGAAGCATATGTCAGGTTACCTATGAGCTGCATAAGCGAAGCATATTTAGAATTCATTCCTCTCCATAGCACACCCCTCACTCTCATTTATGGCATACATTGTCATTACTTTAGACTCAACACTTTGGCAATTTACATTTCAATATGCCTTTGAAGTACATCAAGTTAAAAATAGATCCCATACTGAGAAAGGTCACTAGGGGTTGCTCAGGGAAACCAGGTGCACAGCTGGTGGCTTAGGGACCCTTCCTGCTCCATTGCTACTTCATAATATCTCTTTTCTAAATTTGACAGTATTGTTGAGTACCTCTCTAGATAGTCTCAATAAAACAGAAGCTCTTAAGAGAATTAAAAAAAGGGGGGGTGTGGGCAGAGAGACAAGTATATTCTCAGTGGCCTCTCCAAGATAAATAAAAAAGAAGTGGATTTGAAGACTAGCCAGTCAGCAGTCTCGCTGCATTAGACCATTAGTTGCATGACATTCATAACATAGTGCATGGTGAAGGAATAAAAAAAAAGTGCTACTCTAGTATTCCAGCTAACCTCCCAGCCAAACACTTGTTAATGAAGGGACCAATTAACATCGACTACAACTGCTGTTACACCACAAAGGCTTTAACTTGAAAAAGCACTTTTCTGTTTTCCAGATCGTTCATGTAATGCCTTTGATCCTGCATGGATAATCATGATGTCTAGCAACTCTTCCTGGTGTCACTAAACTCATCTTTTATTCAGAAAGCTCCATGTAACAAGTAGTACATTGCATAGAAGGGGGAAAAATATTAAAAGGCAGCCAGACAACAACTGCTGTCCTTTATGATTAACCAGGACTTATAGCACAAAGTAAGCTAGAGTCAGGTGTTAGGAGCAACTAAAGAATTAAGCATAGGTCAAGCCAGAAGCTGAGAGTTACTTCCATAAGAATGGAAGAAAGTGTGAAAGAACAGGCTGTGACAAGAAGAAAATAAGAAGTGTGCCAAAAAAGGCAAAAAAGCTTGTTCTGCCTCATTCCCCTTTACTCCTGTGTGTCTCACTAGTTAAATATAACTTGTGGTTCTGCTCAATACAAGATGTAGGGTAAGGATTCCTGTTAGTGAAATGTCACCACCAACCACCAACCTACAAAACCACTTCACAGCTATGAAACCATTCGTTGTGAGCGAGTTATACCCTGAAAGAAAAAGAATCTTCCATTTAAGTTTTAGGCTACTCAGTTCACTATGATGTCATTAGATGACAAGCTTAAGTCTTCTTGACATTTCTCCTCCTAGAGATTTTTCTTGCCATTTTAGTTCTGCTTTAGATAAACACACGAGTGGCCAGCTGGTAGCTTTGGCACTAGAGCAACAAAGGCAGAGGTGAGAGAGTGGTCATTTCCATCAGCACCTGCACCACTTCCCCCACCCACCTTGGAGTGAACCCCCACTGCCTGACATCAGCATCCACCTTCAATATTTTGTAATGCAGTCTCTTAGGGACCAGGAGTTAATTTCTAAAGGCTAAGCTAACCTGGCATCTTATGAAGTTAAGCAAATGCCTTGTGAAAACAGCAGGGCTAAGGAATCCAGAAACTGCACCTAATTTTTGGCTGTCAGTAGCACAGGAGTTTAGTCAGTTCCAAAGCTCTTTTTGGGGACGGCCTATACAATGCCTTGACACTATCACTGTCATGAGGGCAGAAAACAAGACCTCCTTTGCCTGCTAAGAGGAGATTCAATGATGTACTATTAGGCTTAAGGTAAGATAGAAGCACAAAATCCACATTTTGGACTACTGTTGTGCTTCTAGAATAAAATCAGTAAAGATCATCCCTGCCCAATGCTTCCTGAGCTACTAAAAGGGTCCCATCACGTTACTGATGGCCTGGAAACCACCAACCCAGACAGGGGCTCCTGCCAATGCTTGGGCATCTTAATGGAAACAAGTTATTTGAGAGGGCATCTGCAGAGGTGTCTCAAGCATAGCAACTGCCCTAAGCTGCCAGCTTGCTCCCCTCCCAGACTCCAGCAAAAGCAAGAGAAAAGTCAATTAGTTGTACGTGGCAAAAATCTAACAGAAACCCCAGGTTCTCACATAGATGTCACCTTTTGCAATTCAGGTCAAGCTTTCTGCAACACTTTTTAAGGGACATTGGAAGGTGAGATTAAGCTGCTGCCTGCTTAGCTAATAATGGGTGCATTGCTAAACAGAAGCAAGACCTGTTTAGTTAAACATTTCCCAGCCTCTCTCCTTTCCCACCTTCTATGAAATTGGAAAGTTATTCTTTAGACAAATCTGCCTCTGCACATGTGGAGTTTTGCAGAAGGTAATTCCAAAATCATAACAACAACATGCTGGTCAAAAGGATACTGGTTTGCAGACACAGATGGCACAGATGAAGCACGAGAACTTAAATGGCTTTCAGGGACACAGGCACATTTGGCACACAAGAAGAGCATAACTGGGATCCAGGTTTTACCTTCCTGTATCAGGTTTAATTAGACATGGAGTAGAGTTGTGGCTGTTTATATAAGTACTTAAACTCTGCTCTGCAGAGATTTCACTTGTTCTGCCATTACACTTCTGATCCTGGTATACATGAAGCACAGTCTTGGCAGTTCAGCAGAGAAATGCAATGTGCAGGAGGTGCACAGAACTGGGACCATTAACTTCAGCACAGTAAGCATCTGCTTTTTCATGTTCATGAAAGAGATTACTGTAATCCAGTGCTACTCTCATGCATGCTACAGATATTTATTCTGAACGAAGCAAATTTTAAGTCCTGGAAAACAATCAACCCACAATATTTAGCAGGCTGTAAATATAACCTAGTTAATGCCTTAATAGCAGTAATTTTTAGTCTGTTCATGCATTAAAGCACATAGAGGCAAAGATTAGATCTTTGGGCAAATTAAATCACCTGCTTCAAAACAGGGTATGGCAAAGCATTGTTTGCCCTATTCAGATGAGGTATACACAACTTACAGGATACCCAGAACTTTAGCTTTTTGGCCACTGCGCTTGACTAAGTCCCAGACAAGTAGGTCCCTATGTGCCATGTGACTCCACGGCATACCTCAAGGCAACAACTGCATTAAAGATCCATGCTAGAGGAGTGTTGATGCCTCCAGTGTCTCTGCATTTTGCTCAACTATCATCATAAGCTCTCTCCCCACAGAAGCAACTCATAAAATCTGTCACAGTGTGTTCAGGGCAAACTGAACTGCAAAGCGATTCCCACACGAGATGGGATTTTCAGATTTGGCTTTGGTTTTTGTTTGGTTTTGGTTTATTCTCCCTCCTCCATGCAAGTGAAGAGATGAGAAGCCCCAGCAGCTTAAAGTAACTACCTCCTTCCCAGGCATATTACAAGTACAGCTTCTACAAATACTATGCACAGGTTTCTCTGGGTGTTAATGACATTTCCCCCCCCCCCTTTTTTTTTTATGAAGAGGGAACTGTGTTTCCATAAATATTTATTATTAATATGCAGCAATGAGCATTGCTTTCTCACTTCTCTGTTGGGACCTGTTGAAGTCATCTACCCTTTCACATAGTTATATTAAAATTTCCAGGTGGGCTGGAGTTCAAAGTGTCAAGGAGATGCACCAGGTTTTGCAGTAATTAAAGCCTACATGACTTTCTTCTCACCCCCAAAAAAACTCACTATTGTTAGAGCTTTTCCAACATAACTTCAGAAGGGAGCTACACCAGCACTCTAGGTGGAAGTGCAAGGCTTAAAAGCCCAGACACCACAGCCACAGCATGCAGACTTACAGGAAAGTTCTGCCCACAAGAGACGCAACAATGGTGACGCTGAGCTTGCTCATGGTTTTGACCCGAGGTCTGCTGTGCTGCTAGGGAAGCATGAGAAGGTCCCATCAGCCCTACAAAAGCACAGCTGCTAGCTATGTGTGTAAATGTAACAGGCAGCTCTCCTCACCTAGAATGAAATTTGAATGCTACCTTAACCATAATTAAAGTTTATCCCTAGTGTCCTGCATCTCCAGCCTTGCAGTTGAGCCATATGACTGCATGAAAACACCAGACCAAGTACAGGGAAGTGCCTAAGTTTCACCCATTGCTGCTTTCACAGCAACCATCCCTTCCCAGCCAGTTTTGGTAAGCAAACCTCCCTGAGGGGAGCAGGGTGTTGCTATAGCAGTGTGTTTGTCAGGGTAAAATCCTGCCTCCTGAATGCTCCTGTGCAGGTTCCTACAAATTGAAACCACTCACAACAGGCAGCTCAAGAGGAAGAAGCAGGGCTTTGTGCATGCTGCTCCTTCAACCAGTTTCAAGTCAAACTTTGCTCATGCACTTCATGAACTTTGCCTTTTCTTCCATATATTAGAGAAAAAAAGAAAAAACTTCACCCTTACGTTAACCTTAATGGAATTCTGCATTGTGCATTTAATAAACTGCAGCACAACCTGGAAAGGGGAGTAAGGAGAGCACCTCCAGTAATTTAAATCGCTGCTATGTGGAAAAAAAAAAAAAAAAAGCCCTTTCAAGTTACGAAGGCCACATTTAAGCTTCCCAGCTAACAAACTGCCAAAACCCAACTTTTGCTTCAAGGAAACCTTTTTTAGCATTGGAATTTACTGAATCTTCATTGTAATAGCCCATTTCTTACTCACCACTTGAGTTCCATAACCAAGAAAACTGAACTGGCTCAGACTGATAACCATACTGCAGCTGTACCACTGTCATTACTTTCTGGTGCAGCCCATTTTCAGATCTAACAGAAAACATCAGGTGCCTTCAAAACTTAAAAAAATACTGTTATGAATCATGCCATCTCTGCACAGCTTCCCCTCCTCTACCTCAATACTCCACCTAACACCACAGAGAACATTCATTCAGTCCAAGAGAAATATTTAACATTTTCTCTGTGCAATACTTAGAGGTGACATTGACAAATGCCATGTATGTGTTTCCTACTCTGTGAGGCCCTGGCAAAGCTTTTTGCAGTGAATAATTAACTTCCAGCTGTTTGACAGCTTTGCATGCTATGGAAGCCAACTCAAAAGCTCCAGCTCCAAGTCAGCTTTTCTAGCCTCACTTAAAAATATCCAGAATCTTAAGGAGGGCTAAAAGAAAGCTGGTGAGGGACTTTTTTAGGGTGTCAGGTAGTGATAGGACTAGGCAGAATGGAGCAAAAATAGAAATGGTTAGATTCAGATTGGATGTTATGAAGAAATTCTTCACCATGAGTGTGGTGAGACACTGGTTGCCCAGGGAGGTGGTGAAAGCCTCATCCCTGGAGGTTTTTAAGGCCAGGCTGGATGTGGCTCTGAGCAATCTGATCTAGTGTGAGGTGTCCCTGCCCATGGCAGGGGGGTTGGCACTAGATGATCCTTGAGGTCCCTTCCAACCCTAACAATTCTATGATTCTAAAGTTGATTTCTCAACTCATTCAGGCATTGGAACCATTTTGCATTGTTTAAACTTGCTTTAAACCAACCAAATTAAGCTTCAGTTGTGTCACAAAAGAGCCTTTAATTTCAGTTTAAAGGTTTCAGTGCAACTTAGGGGAAATTCTTGACATCTTTTTTCCTCAGCAAAAGCTAAACCCCTCTATCAACATTTAGCAAGAACAGGCTGTAAAACATCATGATGGGACCCTTTCCTATTTGGGAGTAGACATAGCTACAACAGTTTTGTGAAAACGTTTGAGAAAAGCAATAGACTTAAGAAAGAGGGTATATAATGTAAGGACAGAAGTAGGTGGTGAAACCCCAGCACAGGTTGCCCAAAGAGGTGGTAGGAGTTCCCTGGAAACATTCAAGGCCAGGTTGAATGGGGCTCTGAGAAACCTGATGTAGTTCTAGATGTTCTTACTCTCTGCAAGGGGGTTGGACTAGATGACCTTCGAAGGTCCCCTCCAACCCAAACCATTCTATGATTCTTAGTTATTTCAGAACAAGGAAAAAGATAGCACACCACACGTGCTCCAACATCCTAGCTGCAGTAATTCTTCCCCCTTTCTGTAAGTCCAAAGTTTTGCATTATCTCTAAGCAGAGTGAAATTAAGTGCCCAGAGTTTTGCCAGTATCATTTCACACTGTTCAAAGAGCATCTTGTGCAACCAACCAACACATCTGCTGTGGCACAGCCACAGCTTCCTCTTCCCAGGAACCAGCACAGTTCACCGTGTAGCTTGCCTAACACCTCACTTGGGTATAGCCATGCAAGTCCTTTTTCTTAGTGGCATCAGCAAGCCATGTCAACAATATTTTTCCCTAATATCCAACCAACACTGAGTTTTCCTTAGGACTCAGATGGGGTTTTAATATTGAAGAGAACCAGTTTCACAGAAGTCACTGGAAGCGGAAGGAAAGGAAACAGCACAGTAAATCAAAGTTAAACATTCTTTCCCTCTGCAGAAGTGGGTTTCTGACAGGCTAGCCACGGCAAGCTGGTTAGAAGTTGCCTAATATCACAGTAGCAAATCAAGACCAGATAAATTAATAATATATATATAATGTTTTTGTTTTACAAAGGAATTGAACAGAAATCCAGACAGCTGTTTTCCTCTGAACGCTCTAAGAGACTGAGAAATGAGGGATGAAATTATTAACGGATTAAAGGCTGCAGGCATGCTGCTACAGCTGAGTAAATTCTGCCATAGAACTACTACAGGACAAAGGATTTTAAAGAGCTTGCATGGTCTTGCAGAGGAGTCTTCAGAAAACAGTCACACACAAACTGTTCAAAGTACAAGAGCAATAACCAATCACAACCCCTTCCCACTGCTATAGACTGCCCCAGCTGACCACTGTGTAAGCTACGTGCTCAGAAAGAGCAGAATAGAAGAAACTTGGTTCTCTTTTGATTGCTTCACATACAAAACAAGGAAAAAAAAAAAATCAGATTTCAGAGTTGGAATTCCCAAAGAAAGGATAAGCTTTCCTTAATCACAGCATGCTCACTATCAGAAGACTGTTTAGAGAGATGAAATGGTGGTGGGATATTTGCTTTTATCTCTGCAATACGGTGCTTGCAGGACAGAAGTTCAGCACTTCAGCCTCAAAGCAGCTAGTAGTATTCCTCTGGCATCCCTCCTACATTAGCAAAAAGGCAGTAGGAGATCAAGACGTCTCCTGTATTTTAACATGAAAGACACTGTCAGATGATTCTCCAACCATTTCCTACCAGGGTAGCACACCTGGCTCTTCAGGTATGGAAGAAGAGTATTTGAAATACTGTCTCTTTTGAATGTTGGCTATCTCACTGGACTGAAATAGCAAGAAATAGGGGATTTCTGGTGTTTATTGAACAGCCCAGTACAAATTCACTGCTATCTGTTACAGTAGAAGCGAAAATAAACGGAGAGCACAGAGCCCAAGCACACATCACAGCCATGATGCAATTCAGCTGGGATGAAAGGCCAGCGCTGCACACAAAAGCCATAGTGTCTTGGCACCATACCATGCTCTGGAGGCAAGGGCTGTACTCAGCCTCAGAGAAGTGCTGTGAAACCAGATGCCTGCACACTGGCTCTGCTCTCAGCCACGGCACAATGTTGACAAAACCTGTAATGATTGCTCTCATCCACCCGCACAGGGCCAAGTCTAATGAGGAATACAGATCTGACTGAGCAGCACCTATGCCAGCATTCATCCTCCACTGCAGACACCATCAGAGGAAATGTCATCCTCATGCCTTCACTGCCCTTTGATAAGCTCTCTCCTTTGCAAGAGGGGAGGGTGACTGGAGTCACAGTTCCAGGAGCAACTTAAGCCTGGATAAGCTGATATGTAGGTAGGCTTGTCCCTCCCTCTTCTGTTCTGCACGCTTTCCATCCCAAACATTACCTGGCACCAAGATAAAAGAATGGCTCACTTCCAGGCTACTTCACAGTTATTGAAAGCACCAGCTCCTTATGATCCCAGCTTTTTGATTGAACTGTCCTCTTGCTTACAGTAGCACCTAAGCTTAATGAAATCTACTTTCAGCTTGCTTTACTTGGCAGCTGGCACTGTGCCTGATCTCTTCCTCCTCAACATATAAATCTTATAAAGTACAGAGGTAAACATTCAACAGCAAAACACTTGAAAACAAGTTACCAGAGTTGCAGGAGTAGGAAGCAATAGCCAGAGCATTAAAAAGGAAAATAAAAATAAATTAAAATGAAGGGGGCAGGGAGCATTACAGGGAAATTTAAAGATGAGAGACAGCCTTAGAAGAGGCATGGTGAGGACAGCAGAGAGGGAAGAAGAGAAATTCCCTGTTCACTGGTGGGTTTGTTACCCCAAAAGCAGCATGTATTTTGGAAAATTCATGCCCACAGCAGCCTTTGCCTGGAGACTGCCATGTGCTCCTCAGGAGCTACCACCCGTTTGCCTATGGAGACTCTACAGTGAGGTTGGCCTCCACACTGGTCACCTAACAGTTACTGTGGATAAATACAACTTCCACATTAGAAAGCATGGAGAAGCTTTTACCAAACAGGCTGTGTGTCTACAGAAGCACATCAAGACTGAATCCATTCTCACAAAAACTGAGTTTCCATGAGTCCCCAGGGGATACTGGAGGTCAAACATTTAATTTAAGTAGTGTTAAAAGTTGCTATTTGCCAAGTGAATCCAACAATTACCATCCTTTTTTATTTCCCTCTCCCTTCTGAGCCTTTAAGACTTGTGTAAATGCTGCCAAGTCCTAAACCTTTGAACATTCAGAGTATGAAATCATCCTTTAAAACAGCAGCCAAGACTTAGTAAGGGCACTGAGATGAGTGAGATCTGTAGTACAGCTCTCTTCACATGCTGTTTGGTCAGTTGCACTTGGAAGAGTAAAGCATCATCTTTCAATCTAGTAAACAGCATCTAAAACCCCTAGAGAAAGCAATCAGCATTCCCTAATGAAAATGCTTCAGAAAAGTTACTCAGACAGCTTTCAGCAGTTTTGATTTAATGAATGCAATGCTCACCCTCTTCGAGGAGATTGAGCTTGCAGCTAATATCCCTTGCTCTCAACATACTGGTAGCAGCTATGAGCTCAACAGAAACAAGTAAGTTTGAGAAAGCTAATGGTAAAATAATCTAAGTCATCACAGTGTAAGCCAGAAGGCATCTGTCTGCAGAAAGACAACAGGTCACTTTCAGTACAACAGGAAGAGTGCTGAGCCCAACCACTGTTTGCTCACTGGCACATTCAAGACTGGAGGCAAACAAGCACCAACATTGTTTTAGGGCCATATGTCCCAGACAATGAAGCCTCTGCTGCCACAGCTGTCACTTAGGATTTTTAATTCATCCTTTCACGTTTTAGCAGACCAGTAAACCCAAAGAGCAAGGGCAGGGATCAGAAGCTGTCAGCAGCACTGACTAGTCAACCCTGTTTCCCAGTACACCTCTCATACTTGCTCACAGAACTCTCTGCTGTGGGCAACCCAACTCACTGTTGCACCCCTACCATACCCTGCAGGTGGAAGATCAAGGATCATCAGCAGGCTCTGTACCACAGTCAGTTCTCTGAACCCCACTATAGCTGTGCCATCATTCACTCTAAATCAAGCAGCCAGGAGAACTGAACTGAGCACAAAAATTTGCAGCACACAGACAGCTTTTCTCAGACTCAAGGAGCTACGAACTCCAGGCATTACAGACTGCAGATATGATTCAGGCACAGTGGATCCATTTAAGTTCCCTCTCAGTAGGCAGTTGCTGGTAGGAAGTGCTAAACAATCTACAGAGGCTCACCCAGCCATGGCAAATGGAAGAGCAAGTATCAATTAGACCATGCATCCTCATTCCTCACCTCAGCCCTGAACACATCTCCACTCACTGCATGGGAGAGGTGCACTGTTTGTTTACGCAGCATTTACAAAACGCCAGCGCAGCCTGCCTTGGGATTACCATCCTCTCTCCATCTTTCACAGGAACAGTTTTACAGGTCACATCAGCCTTTCAATGTCACAGCAAAGCTTCAGCTTGTTTCTAAAGATCGTGCCTCACACAGAGCTGGAGCAGAACACAATTGCACACTCTTGCCATTCGCTGTTTCCTCTGAGCATATGGAGATTAGCCTCCATCACAGTGAAATTCCTGCAGAACAAGTTAAGTGGCAGGGCTATATATTTAACCTTTCCTTTCCCTTTCCCCCACTGATGCAAGTTTACACTTGAACCAGATCCTGTTAGCCCTGAGAAACACTGGCACTGTTTCAGCCAGAATTTTAAGCCGTGCTCCTCCAGCATAAGCCCTGATCAGATCAGATGATTTGCTTCTCACAGCTAGATTACATGACAAGAGAAAAAACCAAAACTAAACAATAATCACAATAGAATTCTGCAAAGAATCCTTCTTTACCAGCTGTAGGGAAACGCTTAACACCAAAGAACACTTTTCATGGTTACTACCATACTCAGACACCAAAGCCACTTAAACGCCTGGTTCTATCTTAAATCAAGGTCCACCTTTAAATCAAAGCCACTTGTCATGTGCTTTTTCTCCAATCAAATGTCTTTCAGAAGGTCAATATAGATTACAGAGAGGTAAAATTATAAGCACACAGAACTGTACTTCGAAACCCTGCCCAGCCTGCCACAGAATGGTACCATCTTCTTAACATGAACACAACTTAAACTCAAGTTTGCCATTTGATACAGTTTTGTGCTTATAAAACTACAAAGTAAATATTACCTTGGACTCCATTAAATCCTTGGTATTCTATGTACTAGGTAGGGATAGACAGGAACTGATTATATCTTGATTTGGTTATTTATTGCATTCTGTTGTTTTTCTTGTCAGAGTGAGTTGGGGGGGTTGTTAGGTTTGGGTGGTGGTTTTTTTTGGGGGGGGAAGGTTTGGGTTTTGTTTATCAAGTTGGCATGCTAAAAGGTTTCCACACAGAGCACTAATATAGGCAACAAAGACTTTATCAGACTAAATATGATAAGAAAAAAAGTCTCTGGAAGCAGGATGACTAGGACAAGCACTGCTGTCAAGTGTAAATACAAAAGTCCCCAAACAAAAAAAATCTGCTTCAAGAGCCAAGTTTGACAGCCCCAGAAAAAGACACACTGTACTTTTAGAAAGCTTCTGCTAATAATTTTGTCTTCTGTTGCTATTGAAGTTCTGCAAATCAAAGCATGCTGTGCCATACTTTTCGTCAGGGCCCACCCACTTGGAACCTTCTTTCTCTGCCAGGCTGATGACAGCTCCCATGCCCTGCTGAGAAGCAGGAGAAGATGCTATCCCAGCCACGTCAGGAGATGGGAAAGCTTAGCTTAGCTCCCCCTCAGCCCTGCAAAGCCACCTCCTGCTATTTCCACTGCCTCAGCTTGGAGGAAATGCTCAGCATTGTTTGATTTCACTTGGTTGCATATGATGGCTCAGTTAAAGCAGAAATGAAGCCAGTTAGGAAACCCAGATTGTGAAGTCACTGTTAGCACAGCTGCAGCCGTTAGGAACAGGAACAGCAGGAGTTGCAGTTGCACAAAAATTGTCCTTAATGAGCACAGCTACCTTCACCACATCCAGAAGAGTTAGAGCATCCAGTGCCACCACTGGAGAGAAAAGAAGATCAGTCTCAAAACACAGTTCAGAAAAAACTCTTCTCTCAAGTTTGAGCTCAGTCTACAGCACCACACAGCATTATACAAGGAGTATCCTGCGCTTGGCAAAACGAATGAGGCTGATTATTTGTAGCTTGCTTCCTCCTGGCCATGCTGTGCTGAAAGCCTGCAACGCTTGTCAAGTTTGACTGGAGAGCATTGGCTCACAGCAGGGGCACAGGGCAGAGGCAGCCCAAGCATAGCATGCTACCAAAGCCTGTGAGCAGAATGAAGGGCATCACTGTGAGAAGAGGTGAGAAGAGCAATTCAGATGACCACAATAATACAAAAAGATAACTCAAATCCAGAGAGGAAGTAAAGGGAGAGTGGAACAGAAGAGAAAGCAAGAGGCTAAAACAAGGACAAAGAACAAAAGCAACAGCAGCAACAAGCCCAGTAATTGTGCTAGGACATGGCAAGGAGGAGTCATGCAGACGAAATAAGTGGTTTGACAGAAGCTGTCTTTCCAAGTAGTCTCTGTCCTGTTTGTCTGCAGTTCAGCTGGAAAGCTTCAACATGCCCTCAAGACTGTAACTCATCATGCAGGATAATCAGGACAGCGAGGGCCACTCTGACTTAAATCCCTCAGCCAGAAAGCTTAAGGACAGCACAGAAAAGGAGGGAACTTCTCATCAAGCAGGCCCTGCAGAGAGCAGATGGCTTATTTCAAGAGGCAGCTTCTAGCAAGATTAAGATGCCATACCAAGATGTCTCCTGATGCCCAGGATGGAGAAGGGGGCGGGAGGACATATACCATCCCCTCAAGAATAGGTTCAACAGCGACTACCCAGGTCAGCAGTGCCAAAGGAGCTCCTCTGAGAGCTGCAGGGTTAGACAGGCACATGGCAAACAGGGCTTGGGGCAGGGATGCTATTGTCAGCAGCAGGAACTCACCCAGCAATAGCCAGATCTCAATAGCATTGGTCAGCAAATTACTTAATTACATAAGAAAGCTCTGCCTTAGAAAGGCCAGACCATATGTTTTAAATTCTTAAAACTGAGTGCAGATGGTCATACAGCTCATTAAGGTTGCAGACAACGAACCTCCCCAGGCAGCTACTGCTTCCTTGTCTCACCAGAACACAAACTGCCATGGCTAAGATAAAAACCCTCGCTACCCCTTCTAAGAGAGGTACTGCAAGGATATAGTCGTTTTTCAAACCAGTCAAAGCTTTAATACTCACTATTCATCCTCACAGTTTTGTTTCTCTCCAGAAGATGCAGCTTCCCCAAAAAAAGTGCCATTTATCAGAACCCAAACACTCCAGCAAGGTGCATGAGCACCAATCTAACAGCCCAGGGCTCGACAGAGCCACCAATGCCAGCTTCCCTGCCCCTCCACAGACAGGGCACCTGCTCCTGTTGTTACCAGAAGGCAGTCACACAGCTTTCAACCCAGGGCTGATTCTCAGTAAGCACTAACCTAAAATACAGCCAAACGTTGTTCTTCATTTAAAAGATGGGCAGTTCAGAAAACAAAATAAAAACACAAAGCAAAACAACACTGCTGGCAAGTAGAAAAATTTCCATAGCAAAAGAAGAGAGCTTGTCATGAGTCTCTGCCAAATGTAAGCAACCTTTAAAGAGCTTTAACCACTTTGCACTGGATGTGGCATTTTGCTGTGAATTTACCCACTACGAGCCTCTATTTCTGAGCTGGTTAGCACGGGACAGGGGGGCAAAGTGTCCGTGTGGAAAGGCAGCCTACTTTCAGGGCCCAAAATCTACTTTGAAGACATTACAGGCTTTAACAACCCTAGCATCCATCAACTCCGGGCAGCTACCTAGTCACGCCAGAAACCCAGACAAGCTGGAGACACGATTCCTGCCTTCACCCCACACACACCTGCAGCCCGTGCTCAGCCCACCTAGGTCGGCAAGCTCAGGCAGCGGCCGGCTCGTCCCCAGCCCACGGCAGCAGCCTCAGCCGTTACTCATTAATGAGAGGGAACTCAACAAAAGCGGCGCCGTGCACACGACGGGCTAGTCGAGGCAAAACCTCTTCTTGTGCAGGAGAGTCTGAAGAATTTCAGCCTCTTATTGAATACCAAAGCTGGGTTTATGCAGCAAAGGCTGTATCACCTGAAGGGTAACCCAAGACGTGCTCTGTTCTCGCACCCTACAGGGGCGGGCAGGGCCAATTCCCAGCGCAAGGAGCCTTCTCTGGCTAATGCGTTTCTCCCCCACCCGGCTTTCAGCGGGCGCTCACCGTGGTGGGACATGGGCAGCACTTCGTTGCCGGTGCCGCGGTAGTTGTAGATGACAGCGGCGGCGGCGCCGCGGTCCGCGGCCAGACGGATCTTGTCGGCGAAGGAGCAGCCGCCGCCGCGCTGAATGAGGGCGAGCCAGCCCGGGGAGCCGCCGCTGCCGGGCGCCGGGGCCCCGCTGAAGTTGGTGCCGGCGCTGCAGGCGTTGAAGGAGTCGCGGCCGTCGGGCAGCACCAGCACCCCTGAGGCCCCCTGTAGCGGCGAGTCCTGCCCGTACAGGCCGCTCTCGCTCGCCTCCCAGCCGCTCCGGTTGTGGTCCGCCGCGTCCTCCCACGACACGTTCAGCCAGGCGGGCCACACCGCCACCGCCGCCGCCCCGCCGGGACCCAGCGGCGAGGCGGCGCAGAGCAGCGCGGACAGCGCCAGCAACGCGGTCCCCGACGACATCACGGCACAGCGCGACGCCGCCGATACCGCCTAAAATCGCCGCGGCCACGCCACCGCCCACGGGGGAGGAGCGGGGCCGCCTCCGCCGCGGCACGCCCCCTCCCACCCCCACCCCCCGCCCGCCGCGGGAACCCCACCGGGAGTCCCCGGCCCTGCTGGACCCCGCTGCAGCCGATGCCGGAGCTGGTCAGGGGGTGCCGAGCCCTGAAGCCGCGGCCGCCCCGAGAGAGGATACCGGGGGCCTCCGCCACCAGATCACCTCCCAGGGCAAGAAGGTGGGGTGGCTCCCCAGGAGAGATGCAAGGAGTCACCCACCCAGGTCTTACAGAATCATTAGGGCTGGAAAAGACCTTAGAAGAAAGATCATCGAGTACAACCATCAGCCCAACACCACCATGTCCACATGTCCTGAACTGCCATGTCTAGGCATTTTCTGAACAACTCCAAGGAGGGTGACTCTACCACTTCCATGGGCAGCTTGTTCCATTGCTTGACCACTCTTTGGTTAAAGACATTTTTCCTAATATCCTAACCTAAACCTCTCCTGGCACAATTTAAGGCAATTTCCTCTCACCCTGTTTCTAGCTGTGGGAGAAAAGACCAACACCTGCCTGGCTCCAAACTCCTTTCAGGCAGTTGTAGAGAGCAGTAGGATTAGCTTTATCTCCCCATAAGACCTGTTCTCCAGACCCTTCACCAGCCTCAGAGCCTGTCCTCTCAGAAGCGGTGGTTCCTCCTGACATCACCTCTCAGGGGCAATGGATGACTCTCCCAGGTTGCTTCCAGGAAGGGAGCACCAGGAGTCCCAGAAGGCCTCTGATCACCCCCTAAAGAGGCCAACTCCACAGCAGCTCCTGGGCACAGCAGTCCCAGCTCTCAGGGTCCAGCCATTACCCAGCCAGCTTCCCACTGTTGAGTTAATATTTGCTGAACACTCAGCCACACACAGTATCAGTTCTACCTGAAATTGGTTTATAGAGTACTGTGTTTGCTGGGTTAACTCACTGGCCATTGTTCTCCTTCTCATTAGACATACACCATAAACCTACCACTTCAACCAAAACCACCTTTTTCTATCTATGTTTTAGTTGTGTTTGTACAGTTAATTGTTATTTTGTCTGTGTGACTGGCAATGAAAATCCCCATTTCTTCAGGGCTCTGCAGTTATGTTTTGGGCAGCTAGTTTGTGCCCCTGCTCTGGTGCATACACGTTCCTGTACCAGGCTGGTCTGCACCAGGCAGTGTGGTCAAAGTGCTGGCAGAATCACTGCAACCATGAGTGTGACATGCTGTGGAGCCTCACCAGGGAATCTGAGGCAAGAAAGGGAGATAACAGGAGAAACAAGAACATTTCAAGCTCCTCTTCTCCAAATAGCTGCTTTCCTGATTGAGAGGCCCTGCTGCCATTAGCTTGCCTGCAGGACTTTCCCCCAGCACCAGGAGCTGCTGAAACACATCCCCAGATGGCCACGTGTCACTACACACTGGCAGGCTCTCTGGGTGGGAGCCCATCCTCTAGAAAGGATTTTTCCTGTGCCCTGATTACATGGCACAAGATCAGTTGCTGCCTGGGCAATCACCAACAGAATTAGTGTAAACACAGAGCTAAACCCTATCTGGTATGAGCTGGCACCGCTCCATTTCCATTGCAGGCTTTTGGCTGGTTCTACATCCATGTGGCTGATAGCTCGGAGCTGATCCATGGCACATGTTTTCCTTCACTTCACCTGTGCTAAATGCAGGACAATGAGCATTACATGGTCAAACTCAGCTCAGGTTTGAATGACAGCTGGGGGCAGAAGCTTTGAAACCAACCCAGTCCACTGGTGTCCACCCCTGCCATTTCATCTTCATTCAGGTAATGAAGAGCAGATGAAGCAATTTGCTAAAGATCAACATTGCTAAACACACCAAGTTTACCAAGTGGATAGATGAAAAGCTAAATATGACCCAGCAATGTGCACTCACAGCCCAGAAAGCCAGCTGTGTCCTGGGCTGCATCCAAAGCAGTGTGGGCAGCAGGTCAAGGGAGATGATTCTTCCCTCTGTTCTACTCTTGTGAGATCCCACCTGCAGTGCTGCATTCAGCTCTGAAGTCCCCCGCACAGGAAAGACATGGACCTCTTGGAATGAGCCTCAAAAATGATCAGAGGGTTGGAACACTTCTCCTATGAAGAAAGGCTGAAAGAGTTGGGGTTGTTCAGCCTGGAAGATAGAAAGCTCCAAGGACACCTTATTGTGCCCTTTCAATCCTGAGGGGGACCTGTGAGAAAGTTGGGGACAATCTTTTTATCAGGGCCTGCTGTATAAGAGGTGAGAGTTTTAAACTAAAAGAAGGGAGATTTAGACTAGATACAAGTAAGAAATGTTATGCAGTGAGGGTGGTGAAACACTGGCCCAGGTTGCCCAGAGACATGGTAGAATCCCCAACACTGGAATCATTCCAGATCAGGTTGGATGGGTCTCTGAGCAACCTGATCTAGTCAAAAATGTCCCTGCTGACTACAGGAGGCTGGGCTAGATGACCTTTAAAGGGGCCTTCCAACTCAAACCATTCTATGATTCTAAGAGAACGCTTTTGTCCTAACCTAAACAAACCTTACATTTTCTTGCTCCATGTCTACACAGACAACAGTAACATCTCTAGCTATAAGAAGAAGCGTATCTGTAAGCAGTAAGAGAGGCATGGTTTTGTTTCAACACCTGTTCCATATGGGTGCAGGGAACAACTTAACAACACTGAAAATATAACCAAGCTTGATGCAATGGACGCCAACCAAAGTGCTCAACTTCAAATGCCTCTAAAGCTTTAGGGATGTTTTGTTCTGGCATTTTCACCAAGATGAAATAGGATGAAAGACAAAGATTGGAACCTCCTCAGGTTACACAACTTCTTATAATTCTGTGAATTTTGACTATAAGGCTTATCCACATTCTCTTATGCTTCCATACATCAGAGTTTGTAACGTGGTTCTAATAAAGCAGCAGCATGGGTGCAGGTGCAGCTGTTTGTGAGGATGTTTCTGCTGCCGGAGAGCAAAGCTGCAGGGCATGGCAACAGCTCTGTGGTGGGACACAGCTGTTCTTCACCCCCAGCCTGGCTTTGGGTGGTGGTAGCTAACTTCACTGCTCTTCAGCAGCTGGTGGGAAACGTGCATGCTGTCCAAGCTACTTCCTGGTGGCAACATGCCCACAGCACATTTGGTGTGATCTCACCAAAATGAACATGGGGCTTCAACCCAAGCTTCTCACCATGCAGCTCAGCAGTGACAAGAAACAAAATTGCTCTGAACGTGACTGGCAACATCTTGCTGCCCTGGCATTATTTTATACCAACTTTCTGACTCCTTGTTCAGGCAATGTTTCCACTTGCCTGAAAACAACAGAGTAAGCAAAGGGCTGGCACACACAGAGAGCTTGTTCACCACAGCTCAGGAATTCCTCAGGCAAGCAAAGCAAAGGGAGTTGAGAGCTTCTGCTGGGGCAAAAAAGTGCACACGTGGTGACAGCAGCCTGTCCTTCCACATAAACACTGGAAGTCACCAGCCTTGCTTGGCTTGGCAAGGAAACCACTTGCAAGAGGCCAGCAGACCCTGTGCATTCTGGCACAGCTAGAAGGTCCTCCAGCAGCACAACTGAAAACAGCCAAGTGAGGTGGCTGGATCTATGTTGGAGTGCTGTGGGGTACCCCAGCAGAGTCAAAACAATGTCTTTTAAAGCAGTGGGCTGATTACACCTATTTTAAGCTGCATGTCTCACACCGAGAACTTTTTGGGCTTTCACTCATTAAATTTTCTTTCAGAATGATAATTAATAAACAGATCTGCAGCCTCGCCAAAGTGTGACCTTCACTCCTCTTTGAAAAAGTATCATTTGCCTGATGACTTGCACCTCAGTTACCTGCAATTCACAACAGAAAAGCTGTGCGTTGAGTAGCAATAGAAACAGTCACTGCTGCCAGGAAGCCCACAAGGACCAGGTAAGAGGAAGGTTGATAGGTTGGGGATTTTTGATGATTAGTAGTGTGTTTGGGTTTTTTTTTTTTTTGTTTGTTTTGATTTGGCTTGGTTTTGTGATTTGTTTGTTTGTTTGTTTGTTTTATTAAACACTGAGATTTTGTAGTGTGGAGAAAGCACATTTTGTTTTGGAGAAAGAGGCTGTGACATGTAGTACAATGTATCCTACAGTAGTACAACTTACTTCTGCTGTGTTTGTTTGTGAGTTTGTTTCAGAGTTCCTGAAATTCAAAGCACTGTGGCCCATAATGACCACAGATGTGAGAATGACAGGATAGGCAGCATTAATGGGCTCCCACAGAATCAGAATTATAACTAAAACAAGTAGAGCATGAAGGCATTTCTGGCACAGGGCTGACTTTTTTAACTTTAGAAGATTTTTATTTAAAAGCTTATGCTGTGTAATTTTGCTTTTCATTTTTTCCCCCTTGGCTACTGGTGAAGACTCTGAGAAGTTCAAAAAGTAGGACATGACTTTCAGATAAAGTGAAATGCTGGGAATGCTGTCACTGCATTCTACAGGGATAGACCCTATCATTATCTGGAGCTTTAACTTACTGGAATAAATATTTAAACATCTTTTTTTTCAAGATAAAAAAAAATAGGTGTATACTAAGTATTTCTTTTTTAATGTCAAGCCAGATCACTCAGGGCATCTTGCTGATGAGAGACCTGTAGGTTCATGTCCTTTAAAACTGCATTTTTTTCTTTATTCAAGTACCCAGCTCTGGATCTCTGTCTTTGGAAGAAAGCTCACAAGGACACAAGAAACCTCTATTAGGGCCAAGCATTAATGGGGCCAGCACTGAACCCTCTAACTGCTGCATATAGATGTGAACCATGTCTCTGGGCCTTCTCCACTGAAGAACAAAGTGGAAAGGAGAAGCACTTACAAAAATGGAAAAAGCAATCAAAAGGAGTGCCCCAGAATGAAAACCAAAACTGAATGTCATGGGACAAAAAAATCCATGAATCACAAGTTAAAGACAACAGATGGTGCATTCCTTATCCAGAACCAGCTCATGTCCACAACCAGCAATGGAAGGGGCTTGGGTAGGTGACTTGCTCCAGAGTAGGCAATGGTGTGTGCTAAAGCACTCCAAGTTTGTAAGCTAGTTGGAAAAAAAAAAAAAATAAGGTACGAGAATGGAACTTGTGGTCCTTCACTGCTTTACAAGGAGGGCAGGCTCAGGACAAGGAGATGGAGAGCCTGGACACCTCCCTACCTCCTGCCTGCAGGGCTTAGGAGCTTCCAGGAGAATCTGAGGTGATCCTCAGACATAGATGCAGAAGACACACAAAGGTGGCCAGTTGCTGCTAAGTTTTACTATGAATCTGAGCTCTAACACAGCTTGGAAGCTCCAGCCTACAACTCTCTGCTGGCTGGGTGTGGAAAATAGAGGTGCGTCAGATCCTCCTGTGTGCTGGCCCTGAACGCTTTCCCTTAGCTAGCCAGATGTGCACAAGAGTCCCTGGTGCCTGGGAAGCATACTTTGTTTCTCTGTATTTCTGGCACAGTGGGACCAATCATTGACAGCACTACATGTGCCTTCTGCTACCCCAGAAAGTGGGGGTAAAACAGTCAGCAGAGGCAGAAGGTACAGGAGGGACGGATGCTCATACACTGACCAGAGTTCACAGGTACTCTGCCTCTCCTCACAGACACTTGCAATTTCGTGAAATTACCTTTTCCCTCTTTCATTTCAAAGGAAGCTGATTGATAAATAGAAATAAGCAATACTTAAGAGATGCAAGCAAGTTAAAGATAAAAGCATTCCCCACAAGTTACGACAAGGAGCCTTGAACAAAAAAAAACGCACCTACAAGTCCTCTGAAAAACTAAACCAAAAAAAACCCAAACTCATGCAAGAAAGGCCAGGACTTGCCAGCCAACATGTACTTTAGGTCTGTTTTGGTTTCACATGTAGCTGAAGCATGATGCTGCTCAGACCTGTTGATTCAGTGGTGGTCTTTATTCAGTGACAGTGGAGTTTCCATGCAGGGGGCTGAATCAGTGCCTTCCTTCCCCTGCAGTGCATTGGGCAATCTCTATCCAGCTGGGAACTGAGATTTTCCATATAGTGCATGCCATAGGATTGACCAACTGAGAAGCATCAGGTGACTGGCAGCCTGAACACATCCTTGAGAGCAAAACAGAGTGATACTTGGCCCTCAGAGGAAAAAATGAGTCCAAGTCAAAATGTTTGCCCTTTCGATGCTTGTTTGTGCATATGCACAAATTACAGGGCCACAGACTGCAGCTACCTGCACAAATCAGCAACACATCCCTGAGGTGCTTTGTCACAAGGCACGAGCATGCCCAGCTTCAGTTCTGACTTTTTCTCCATCAAATCTGCACAAGCTCTGTGAAAAGCCCTCACTATGTCCAACAGGGAAAGCTTAGAAGTGAATCCAGCTGGTCTTGAAAACCTTGTTTATACAACCATGAGCTGAAGGCAGCAACACTCTCTAAAGATCAGACAACTGTAAGAGCTCAGTGCTTACAGCATAATTAGCATGCAGGTTGTGACAAACTTCAGTAATGTCAATGGAACTTTGCCAGTGGCCTCAATAGGCAGACAGCTGAGGTTCAACAGCCACGTGCTGTCGTCCTTGGATTGCCAGCTCCTAACTGCCCCTGCCCAGGGAGAGACCGACCTCTGTGTGACTTAGATTTAGTAGCTCAAGGAACAAGGAAGCAAAAAGACTTTCAGGCTTGTGATGGGAACAGAGGGAAAATCACATAGACAGGAAAGGGGAAAAGAACAAAACATTACCCACATGGAGTCAGAGGGAACAGGCATAAAGCAAACAAAAAAAAAAAACCAAAAACACTTTGTTAGGTGATCTGCTCACAAAATAGCTTATTTACTCCAAGCAGCTGCTGTTCTACTTCTACATGTTCACCGTCCTGGGTAGAGCCAGGGATCAGCCCTGCAGTGCTGTGGTGCAAAACATGCATTGCCTGAAGGTAGGGGATCTTCAAGGAAGCAAGAAAATGAGTTCAAATTCTTTCAGGTGATAAGGAACCAAACCTGGTTATTGCCTGGTGTGAGTCAGTGCACTGAGCTCCTGGAGAAGTAGTTCTCCACCACATCCTCTGTGCTTCACCAGGAGAAATTGTCACAAAACATGATGAGAAACAATGCATGAAATGCTCAAATCCAGTTGGGTTACAAGCTTGAGTCTTGGCCTGAGCCTCAGCCACACTCCAAATCACCGGAGGCTTCAGGAGATCAGAATTTAAACTTGATCTTTCTCGAGCTTTTTACTCTTAGATGTTTTCATCCAGCTCCTTGCTCAGGTGGTTATGCTCAGGCAGTTCACAGTTTGCCTTTTTGGCTTTCATTGATCCTTCACAGTGTTTCACTGTTTCACAGTGATGCCAGGGTAAAGAAGAGGCACCAGGAGCTGACCCTCACCACTGGCTCTCTGCAGAGCCCCCTGGGATTCATTTCACCCACACCTGCAGGCAACCCTCAGGCTCCTACCATTACAGGTTTTTTTCTCTTCAGTTTTTGGGTTGTAGCAACTAAAAACTTCAGCTGCAATGGCATGACTGATAAGAGAGGCTCCACTGATAAGTGGCTGAGGAAAGCTGTGCAGGTTCTATAATATATCACACACTTTTAGTTAGAAGTCAGATTGACTGGCTTGATTAGATGCAAATATTTCTTTTGCTGTTTGTTTCCAGCAGGTTAAACAGAGGAGGCCACCTTACTCTTTTTTAGGGGAAATGGTCAGCCAACAGCTTGGCTTCTTTTTCTGGTAGTTAAAGTTTTTCAAAGCCGCTCCTGAGCTTTGCTAACTGAGGAAGCTCATGAGAGAGCCTCGCTGTAGTCCCAGGGCAAACCTTCTGCTGGGTTTCCAGAAGCAGAATCTGGGCCCCCTGTATGTGTTCACTGCCAAGTTTATGGATGAACAAGTGGGCCACAGTTTGCAGTCACCTGAAATAAACCCAGTGCTCATCACACTGATTACCTTGGAAGCTAAAGGAACAGTATTAAATGCCAGTGTCATGAAGCTCTGGGTTTTGTTGGCTCCATTTTCTGGGAGCTATGGAAAATCCCAAACCTGAACAAAGATCTCTGGCAGCCTGTGCTCTGTGGAGGTAAGTGCAGCCTGAGAGGATTTTTTACGGCTGCTTGGGAGCCTTTCTGAAAGGAATTCCTCTTTCTAGTGGGAGGTGTCCCTGCCCTTGACAGGGGGACTGGGACTAGAAGATCTTTAAGGTACTTTCCAACCCAAACCATTCTATGATCCTATGATGACTCTATGATCATATGAAAAGGATGCCTCCTTTGGAGATCAGATAGCCAAACTTGGCTCTGAGCCCAGCTGTGTCTAGTCAGGTTTTGAGTATCTCTAAGGATGGAGACTGCACAACCTCTCTGAGTAGCCTTCCACACTGTTCAACTACCCTCATAATGAAGCAGTTTTTCCTTATGTAACTTCTCATTTGTGCCCATTGCCTCTGCTTCTTACACTGGGCACCACTGAGAGGAGTCTGGCTCCATCATATTTCCCCTCCCTGGCCCTATCAGGAATTTGTACACAGTGATGAGAACCTCTCAAGCCTTCTGCAGATGGACTCACCCCAGCTCTCCCAGCCTCTCCTGGCAGCGACAGCCTACTGGTGAAGGGCTGTGTGCTTCACCCTTCCTGCTGCTCCCTCCCTGCCTCTGGGCCTCTCACTGCATCAAAGACATGAAGGCACTTGGGACAATCTTCTCAGACAATAAATGGAGGAATTGAGTCTATGTTATGAGAATACTGACTTCATGGAGACATCTGGGCTGCTGCTAGCAGAGCCTCTTACTTCGCAAGGAATAGATGAAAAGGGAAGTTCATGGCATCTGCTTTGCATGACCATTCTTGGAAGTTCATTTGCTTCCACGTGCAGATCCCACAGGCTGTTCAAAGCTAGGACAGAGAGCCAGGCTTTTTTTACAGTAAACAGCTGATGACTGAAAATGTGCTGTAAACCAGAAATGACTCCGAAGATAAATGAGCAACAATAACCTAGTTAAGAGGGGAATCTGAGCAAGATTCTATATCAGCTTTCAAAACAAAAGGAAAAATCAAACTCCATTATCAGACATGTAACCCTCAAGTGTATAACAGGTATTGCACAAAGAGCTGATAAGCTCCTATCTCAAAATATTTCTGAGATAACAGAAGTTAGACTTTGAGGCTACAGGATATCCTAGAAATAAGTTGGAAGGAAATGCAGATCCACAATAATTTTATTTTTTCCCAATTCTTGTTTGTATTGCCAATTATTTCTATTGTACAGACAAACAGATGTCTGCTTGCTCCTGTTGTACAACCATACTGCTAGGCTACTGCTCTTCATGACCCTTGGTGGGTATTTAATCAGTAAGAGAGTTCCCTTTCACTGGGTCTTAGTAAATCCCTTGGGAAAAATCTTTCAGAAGACACTCGATGTTTTTAGCTTAGCTGCTATATTGGACTAGTATTCAAATAGTAGCAATAACAGTGTTTTAATTTTATTATAACAACTTTTTCTACTATCTCCAGTCTCCTATTTTTCCCTTGTTAATGAACAGGAGAAAAATCTCAGTGCTGAGAGGATAGAGCCCTCACCAGGCCAAAACCAGCTGCTTTGTGCCTGCAGACTTGGTGTTGTTCTGCTACCAGCTGTCATCTGGTATTTGTCACTAAAAAAGGGCCCCCCAAACACCTTGTTTAAATTTGGGTACGTTTCAAAAACTTGATAATTTCTGGAATTTCCATTTAAGTTTCAAGGAGTGGAACCGGAAAAATGTTGATACAGATGCATATTCCATTTCCTTTCCAGAGCAAATCAACTAAGTTCTGAAACTACTAAAAAAGATACATTTTTCTTCTAGCAAAAACTTAGTTTCTGTACCATTGGATCAAGCTAACTTCAGGAGAATAAGACACAAACATCTACAGAAAATCCTTCAGATCCAAGTAGAGCATTTTGCCACCACTGATTTGTGTACCTGGAGAGGAACGAGGAAGTTCTTTCTAATATCTTGACGGCTAAAATTTTTGATCATAAAACCTCGGTTTTATCTTGAGCATGTGTACCAATGAATCAACACCCAGTAACAGGTACAACTGATGACCAGTAAAAGGAACTGTGGCAGAGGACAAAGGAGGAGTCGCCAAGAGGGGAGTTTTTCATTTTTGTTCCTTCCCAGCAACTTTAAATTACCAATGTTTACTGCACACCTGGACTTCACCCTCAACAAACTATTTCATTGTAAGACTGAGCATGTGTTTTATGATGTGAAATACCTACATTGGACTGTTCTAACAGAAAATGAGGTTCACTAGAGAGCTCTGTTGACTTTACGGTAAGCTCAGCAGGAAGGGAGGAGGGCAGCAGGAGCAATGGTTGTTTTACCCAACATTGGACACTTGAAAGATTGGCTGGACAGGGTGCTAGACCATCTTGTCTAGATCCTGCTTTTACCAAGAAAGGTTGATCAAAAGACGATCCTCGAAGTGCCTTCTAACCTGGTATTCCGTGATTCTCTGAAACTTCAGCCAAGGCCCAATAAACAACCAAGGAGACAGCAGCAGAGCAGTACAGACGGATGACTAAAGATGTCAGGGCTGGCCAAACCAAGAGCTGGCCCATAACCTGGAGGCCAGACTGCTGCTCCTTGTTCAGTCAGCTTACAGATTGCTGACAACAGCAAGGCAGATTTTTCTCTCACTGCTCTGCCAATAGGGTGTCTCATTGCCAAAGGTCTCCTACCCCAATGGCAGTCTCCTCTCCAGACAATGCCACTATTGGCAGATTCCAGTCCTGTTAACAGCTCTGCAGTAGAAAAATGAGTCATCTCCAAGCACTCTTCTGCTCTAAGCACTGTGCTGCAGTGACTGCCCCCCTCCCAGTCTTTTCCTGTTTCACATGAAGAAGGTATGGCTCGGCACTTTGCACTGAGGGCCACAAAGACAGGGAGATATTTCTCCTACACTGATTAGGCAAAGAGCTCATCTCACTGAAGTATTTTGCCCTCACAGTGTTTAACACGTGACTACTGTATTGATTTATAAACCCTCTTTGCCCCCAGACAGATTCTCATGTCCAGTTCAGTCCTAGTGGTTGACTCTGTAAAAATCACAATTTATCTTTGAGAAAAAGAAATCAAACTTAAGAAAGATGAGACCCCCTGTCTCACGAAATGTACTCTCAGGTGATAAATCTGTTGCTTTCAAGATTTTAAAAAGTCTTTCTAGTTCTGGGAAAAAAAATTCTGAAAAATCAGGGTCTGCTTTCAGAGCTGGTAATTAATAGTTGTCTGAACTCTGGACTCCAATCTAACTGTTGGGACTGTTACATCCCCAATAACTCAGTATGTCTAAACAAGGTTCCAGCCCATTCTCCTCACCTGATCTCCTGAGGAACAGGATACCTGCTCCTGCCATGCTCTCAGCTTGGGCCAAGCTGGGGCCACCATTGCTCACAAGAAATGCAGTGGGCACCAATTTTGCAGCTACATAAAGCCAGTACAGCTACTTCTTTATGCATTCAGTGTTAGCATGAGCTGGCACATTCCAAAACTAAATGAAAAAAGCCAGTGAATCTGAATCAACATGCAGGCCACTGAAGTCTAAATCTCTTCTCCAGAAGTAGAACAAAAGCCTTCGTTTATTTGCTACGTATTTCCAGTGAAACATTTAAGCTCCATTTGGAAACATTAGGTCTATCACAGTATCAGGAGAGTCAAAACCAGCTGTGCAGTACAAGCCATTGCACTTTCAGTGCTTTCTAAGCCACGCTTAGAATGCGTTTTTTTTTCTTTGAGCTGAGCCTCTCCCGATGGTTACATTTATAAAACACCTGTGATGTTTCTGTTGGTGCTTAGCTAAGACTCTGAGCCAGCCTGCTCAACTGCTGGTGGAGGCTGACTCCAGTGAACTGCCCAGGCATGGGCCTCACAGCTGGAAACTTCCTGAAGTGGCAACCTGACCCAGCATGGGGATCTGATCAGTAAAATGCTGCCTCATCTCTGGATTAAAAATCACTCAGTTTGCTCACCAGGTCAGACAAGCAAGACTTAAGCCAAAGGATTTCTAGTGCAGCTCCACCAAGGTGTACTTCATGGAATTAGCTACATGCTTTGTACTAAAATGCTAATTAGACGAGTTGACCCAGAGGAACACACAGAGAAATAAATGCCAAGCAATACAGTGTCCCCTAATGACAGCTCCTAGTGATTAGGGCCAGAATGGGCAATTACAACAATTTTGCCCAACCTCTCATTAAGGAATTAGGGAATCTGAGAAGGTGAGATCAGTCACTCTTCAGAAAGGATTAGAACAATTTAGAAAAAAATATTACCTTTAAAAAGGCAAGTTCTGACTTGCAATCTGCAAGGCATATACCAGTGCTGCTGGTTCATTTGTGTCCTCTAACTTTGAAACCCTACTAATGCTTTCAGAGGACCCTCTATGGGTTTTTAAAATAATCCGTGTGCTATAGAAGTGAAAACTGGTACGAACTTCAGAGGCTTACTGGTTTGGCTACACTGTACCAAGCTCAGAACATTACAGCAGAGTATTTCTTACTCAGCACTACAGTCTAGACTCAAATTGCATAACACGTTTTTTTCCCCATTGAGTTCCTTGATAAAAGCAACAATCATCCACAAACACAACCATTTCCTTATAGCCTAGCTGTGCTGGGCCAAGCAACCTCCAGAGAATCATGGAATTGTCATGGTTGGAAGGAACCTCAGGGATCACCTAGCTCCAACGTCCCTGCCATGGGCAGGGACACCTCACATTAGATAAGGTTGCTCCGAGAAATGCTCAGGTGTTGACCCTCTGCGCCGTGCTACTCACCAAAATGCGACATCAGGACGGTGGTGTTGCCTTTGTCCGGTGTGTTGTAGATCACAGCTGCTCTTGCACCCCTTCTGGCTGCCACATTAATTTTTTCAGCAAAGCTGCAGTTGCCTCTCTCAATCAGCGCTATCCATGGCAGTTTTGTGACGCTGAACTGGGTGTTCATGTCACAGGCTTGAAGATTAGCAGATTTTGGAATGCTCACAAGCCCCCAAGTGCTGAGCAGAGGAGAATTTAATCCATACAGGCCGCATTCGCACTGCTCAGTCTCAGACCTGTTGCTAGTGCTGTCGAAATAGACTAACCTTACAGAGGCACGCACAGAAAATGCCTCTGCAGTCCTGAGGAGAACACTGACAGCCACCAGGAGGCAGGAAAAACTGACCTTAGCTGCTGGCTTCATTGCTTATTCATATAAGCACAAAATGTAGATGTCTGTACAGATATTTTTGGCTGGTCGCAGTCGTCGTTAGCCCACAGCCTGCTGCGGAGTTTGAAATTTCAGTTCCAGCAGGAACTTGACACCGCCCAGGTGAGTCCTCGAGGTGTCAGTGAGCTTATCTGGGGTGGGGGCTGGGACAGGACAAGTGACGCACCTGCCTGTTGTGTAATAGAGAAGGACTGAAGACTTGCAAGTAACCTTCAGCCCCAGCCTTCTGCTTTTCACAAAGCCCTGTTCCCCGCCTCCTTCTCCCCCATTACTGCACAGCCTCTAGCTCTGATGGTGCTTCCTAAGAGACTGCTCAAGCCCTCTGCTCCAATTTCACCCTGAACATCACTTCAGAGGCTCAGGCCATCTTTCATTCAGTGATGTAAGCTCAGGGTTGTTGCTTCACAATGCGATCTGTGATGCAAATGACCCTGTTATAAATATCAAAAGTGGAGGGAAACATTAAAAAAATGTACTCATCTTAAAGACTAAATTAACCAAATCAATTCCCCACATTTCTCCCTTCAGATTCTTTCAGTCATTCAGAATAATTTCATCAGCTTCTTTAGAATGTGAAGGCCCTGAATTTGCCTATGAACTCACACTGCAAGGAAGGCAGTTGCATTCCTCCTTCAATTGCCATTAACTGAAGTTAGGTACAGAATTTACTCAGCCAGGTCCAGCCTGTTCTAGTGTTTATAATAAACTGATTTTAATATTGATTTATAGCAACGCAAAAGATGTAGAATCACCTAAACTGATGACAGAGCCAAGCTACTGCTGCTTTCAGCTCATTTTCACAGCCTGTTTCACTTTGAAAAGTTACACTGAGATGTTTGAGTGATTGCCATACAACTCGATTCTGCAGATGCTTTCTCTAAATTCACTCAGCGTCATGTTGTATCACATAGCAATCACTAATATAAACTCTTGTTTTCTCATATGGCAACAGAAAAATGAAAATCTTACTAATTCCAGAACTCTGTAGTCCCTAATGCAAACAAAGGACAAATTGCGACACTGTCAGGACCTGTTTCCTCTTTTTCTGCCGAAGTCACACCTGCACATAGTGCTGAAAGCCAAGAGAAGCTGAAACTGGTGGCATGTATTTTGATGGAAGTTCTTGAGTTCTCCTGTCAAGATTCTCTAAAAGAGTGAGCATGAGGGTGAAGAAAATTCTTGGAAAAGTGAGAAAGAATAACAAACCAAGATGTTTACATATATTAATTTATTTATATTCTCCAGTTTTCAGTGTTACACTAGTTCTACATTTCATTAATTAAACCTTTTCTTACCTCTAAGATATATGACAGCAAGTTTTATACGCTGCAAAGTACCATTAGCTACATACAGTTTACCTTCCTCTAGTTTTCCTTGAAATTAATGCTGGAAACATAAGAAACAGGCAAATGCAGAATTTTAGAGTACAGTGCTTTGGCTGGGTATGAATTCTGCAGTTAGGAAAAGTACTCTGACAGACTTTACCCTCAGCAGTGGCAAAACATGCAGCAAGAAAGATGATGCCTATGACATTTTGCAGAAGTAAAGATTCTGTGTCTTGGTTTAACACATTGACAGATTCAGTATCAAGAATACTTTTGTTTTATACTTGTGTTAATAAACATGAAGTGCAGTAAATCAGCCAAGCAGTTTATTTGCAGAGGACCTTTGCCACAGTGCTACGGCACTGGTTTGACAGGGAGGAGGGAGACTGTGGTGGATCCGTGTTAACACTGCAACACTTCAGACACAGAAGTCACCATATTAAGTTCAGTATAACTTGCAGGGATGGGGTAGGTGCCACTACAGAATGACCCAGAGTAGAATTCCATGTTTACTACAGACATTGAATATTCTCTACACACAGGCAGCCTATGCTTCTAACATTGGCACTTAAAAACCTCTCTCCTTCTCAGCTTTTGCCGTAAAAAAATTCAAATAAAGCTTCTGTAAAATAAAAACATACTTTAAAGTCTCAAACTCATTATTACAACATATTCCACAGCATTATGGCACATCTTAGGAAGTCCTAACATGAAGGTGGAAATGATTAATGCTACAAGTTTAAAATGTAGTACAGTGCAATGCAGCACACAGCCTTTGCTGCATTTCTGTTTCATAGGATGGATGGGAATGACCAGAACAGCTGAATACATGGCACTGTGACAGCGTTAGCCACAGCAGTCCCTTTGCACAAAGATAATTACTCTAAAAATTGTTTCTAGAAGTAATGTTTTCATTAAAATTAGCCTTCGCCCTGAAGTGCATCTAAATAAAAACACTGGCTGACACAGTCAGCACGGCTCAGTTAGGTCCACGAAGTGCTGGTGCTAATCTCTCTCACTCTAGAGCAATGGCTTCTAATCTTCACACGCCCAGAAGCAATGAAATTATACAGAGCAACACCCTGCTCTCCCCTCCAGTTGGTGTGTTTTCATTTTGCCTTCTGTGGGAGGTTACAATGTACTCTGAAAGGCACGAGTTCATGAACATTGCTCTAGAATTAATACTATGTGATCCATACAACATATAAACAGACAATACACAGGCACATTTCATTAAGTTTTAGTCCCCGTGCTATTTAACTAAACTTTTCTCATTAATACATTTTTTAAAATGTGTAAACCACACTAGAGAGAATAATTTAATCAGTTTCTTTAGAATGTACAGGCTTTGACTTTTTATCTGAAGTTGCCTATGAACTTGCACTATAATAAGAAGAGCTACTTTCCTCCTTCAATTACCATTAACTGAAGTTAGGCACAGAATTTAAGTACCTGAAGACAAAGCCCTCTGTCCCCAGGGCAGATGGAGTGAGCTACTAGTTGGAAGAGATACTTCCCAATTACCGACAGCCTGCTAAAATGTGCCTAGAAGTTTACCACAAAAGAATAAACTTTTTCCTAGAAATTAACTCTGTAGGCTTTGGAAAATAACTGTACAATTGGCAAACTTCCATAATGCAATTATCTCTTCTCAAAGAACTGAACTGATACCAGGATTTCATATGGACAGGTTGTCAAACTGCAGTATGTTTTAGCTTCTGCTTGAGAATAATTTCCTAAGGATCCAGTTGTTGAGACTGTTTGACATGGGAAGAAAAAGTGGAACTGGTTCTGAACTCAGCAGGAGCCAGGTGCTACTTAGTAGAACAATCAAAAGTTGACAGAATTCTAGAGTCTCTTGCTCTTGTGGAAGTAGCAGCTGCTGAGTTCCTTCATGTACTCAGCATACAGCTATTATTTTAAAAAAAAAAAGGGCATAGTGATGATCAATAGAAAAACATTCAATGATGATACACAAACTGTGTATCCTGCCATGCTAAGCACTCCTTAAAGAGAGTTTTTGTCTTACAAAGTTAGACACCAGTTCCACCAACAAGGTTCAAAGGTGTTTTGTATTGTTTTTTTTTTTTTTTTTTAAAATCAATAAATAAAATACTTTCAAAAACTTTGGGTACTACACTCACTACCCAATACTGTATATACAAAAGCAGACATACAAAAAACACAGCAGTTGCTGTGCCTTCTTGGATCACTGAGTCCAGTCCCCAATATTAAAGGCACCATGGCATTTAATGCCTCTCACCAACACAGTAAGCTTCAAGACCAAAGAGCAGTTAGGCTGTCCCTAGTACCTCTCACAAAAAGATCACTGCATAAACAATTATCTGATTTCCAGCCTACATTTATGTCACAGACAGTTAATTCTTCTGCGGACTTTGCCTTTAGCACTGGGAAAGCCTGCCTCTCTTCTCACTCCTCCCTTGGATATATATATTTCCTGTATATATATGTGCACAGGCAGAGAGGTGACAATCACACTCCTTGGTACCCTATCAAAAGAAGCGGTTCCTGTACTCCCTATTCATCCTTCTTGAACATAAGTGACCAAAACACTGTGGAATCTGTTTCAAGACTGTAAAAAAATAAAGACAAGAATCATCCTTCTCAGTTACGTGGATGACCATCACAATTGCTCTAAGAATCTTAATTTCCTGTTTGTGTGATAGTTCTAGAAAGTGCAATGTGTAGAGGGTATAGTCAAGTTACAGGAATTTTATTTCCCTCCTTTTGAACAATATAAATTTGAAAAATAAGTTATTAAATTACACTGGATCCATCACATCAGGTTCCACCGTCTTGTAGATTTTGCTCAGAAAGACTTCTACCTTATCTTCACCCAAGTGGCAGACATCCAGGATGCAGACAACGTGTTTGCCATCTAGATCCATCGCTGCTTTTACAACTTCATCTAGAAGTTAGGAAAAGGTATTTTAATAGAAGTGCAGTAAAAAAGGTATACTGAATTGCCAATGTTGTCCATGCAGTAATGCATGCATAGTCAACCTTCTTTCATTGAAAAGCCTTAAAAGCCCACTGGGATTTGTTTGATTTAATTTTCATAGAATTTTACTAGTAAATTCAATCCCAAGAAGTGACAGTATCAGAACACAGATACAGAAAAGTTGAAATATGTATTACTTGACCATCAGTGATTCTCAGATTTCATGGTAATATTCAAGGAAAAGTAAAGATGTATTTAAACAAAATCAGGTGTCTAAACACGCAGGAAAACTCAATGCTTACATAGCACTTTGCAGGAGGATACACATTGCGTTCCTATTTCTTGTGAGGTGCTAGCAAACAGAAGCATAATCTGAAGGAAAATAACTCAGTACCAGGCAAATACTGCAGTTAATAGGCTCTGCAGGTTGCATTACAGCAGCTGTTCAGAGTGACATCAGAGAAAAGGACTGACTGATTGACAGCTATTCCACTCTGCTTCACAGCAGATCAAGCCAGTTATTCATATGGCCAGCTGTAGATACTGACTTCCACATCAGTCTGATTTTGCATCAACCTGTAAATACTGTCTAGGTCACTTAGGAGTTTCTGGTTTGGACATTAAAATACTATCCTCAAAGTATGAGAGCAGCCCTAGTAAAAAACTGCCTTCAAGGTTCAGTATTACATTTACTAAAGATGGCCATATATCTTTCACAATGTCTAACCTACATCAGAGATTTCTATAGAGGATTTACTCTTGCACTGAAAGATGGAGCAAGAATTGATGAGTGAAAGCCAGTCTCACCTGAAAGTGGAAACACACCATGAAGCTTTCCATTGTTAGTGGCGTTCTGCTGACATGCAGAGATACGACTCATACAAGACAGCAACGTATCATTTTCAGTGTCATCTAGTTGAAATAAGTGAGGATCTTCAGGACAGAAGAGTGGAAGAAATGCAACATCTATTGCAACATTGTGGTTTATACCTTTTGAAAAATAAATATTTAAGTTAGTGGAAAACTTCACCTTCATCCCATTAGCAACATCATGCACCATTGCTTCATTTTTAAAAACAATCTGTTGCAGGCTGGACACTGATTCTAATTTCATTGTTCTTCGTCCACTAATTAATAACTAATGACTAAAAAGACATTTCTATGTACACAGGTATATATATTTATACATAAGCACGTTCAAATTGATACGATGTTACAGCATATGATGATTTAAGGCTAACAATGCCATTAGCTCACAAATTCTAAACCAACATTGGAAGCCATTTCACACTCCTTAACTTTATTGCTGCTCCAAGAGAAGAAAAATTAATTTTACAACCTGTGTACATATGCAGTCTGTGGTGCAGTATCTGTCCTACTTTTGTCTTGAATATTATGTTGTAAATCCCAGGGTTCTAATGACTGTAAATATTCAAACACCACCTCTCTGCAAATGCCCTTAGCAAATAATGGAAACTTTTAAATGATGGGAACTTAACAGGAGCATCATTAAGCTATGCAATTTCCTTCTCCTTTTAATGGGAAAACAAAATCCAACAGATTAATATTTCACAGTAAGACTAACAGATAGGAATGTAAGTTGATGCATATATTTTAAGAAATAAAGACCAACCAACTGATGCTTTGTGCTAACCAGGAGCAGCAGGGAGCTGCTGCTGAGTATGGCTAAAATACAGTCCTTAATTTCCTAGCACGGCGGGAAGGCACTTTAGGAGGAACAGTATTCAAAAACCTACTCAATGAGAATAAAGCTCAAAAGAATTTACAGTTGTCCTGTTCCCTTTAAGGACACGAACTTATTTCTCAGGAATACAAGTCCAGCAGGGAAGTCAGATGACAATCAAGTGCAATTGAATAATTTAACTGATGATATCAGACTGGTTGAATTAATGAATGGGGACCTATCTCTAACTGTAACAGTCAGTATCTTAAGGACTCTACACATTCTTCAAATGATACACATAAACCTATACACAAAACTGCAATTATATGAAATGTGATACTAGAATCAAGCCAAGCTACCAAATACTTACCCAGAACTGTCACTTCATAACAGCCAAGGCCACTGGCACTTCTAAACTCATTAATATTTTTCTCTGTTTCTTTTGGCTGGTGCACTGCTGCATGAAGGTTGTACTGCTGCATAAGTACATCTTTGTGCACATAATCGAATTTACGCGGGACACTTTCTGGGAAAATTGTGCTGTGATGCAAATATTTCATTAACTTGTCTTTCACTTGTGCCCACAGGTCACTTTGCCATGAACCACAAGTTCTTCTGGACTCTTCAGCTTCAGGTATATCAGTCAGTCCTTCTTGGTCTATTAGAAACATAAAATATTTAGTTGCTTTCATGCTCTTCGAATCATATCACTTCTCTGGTAGATGAGAAATATCTTTATTACATTTTGGTTATGAAGACATGGCAGAAAGTTCAAAACATACAACGGAATTCAAGTAGGATTGGAACATGCATAAACTGGTAACCTTTGAGGCTAGACATGTCATAAATAAAAAGACTTGTTTCATCAACTGAAGACCTTCATCATGGCTTGCTTTTGAAGAGTATGTAACTTGTTCAGTTAACAGCCAGAAACCAGAAAAACAAGTTTAAAATGGGTACAAATGGAGGCAAACTTTTGGTATCCCTTGCACAATATTTCTGTGCTTACATTGAAGGCTATGCTACATTAAAATTTCCTGCTATACAGTCAGTGATAGCTCCACCCTTCTTTCCTATTACATCACTTGAGGACTGTTAATGGTAAAACCACCCCTTCCAATTTTGAAGGCAAGTGCTAAATCCTGCCTTCTGAGCTTATCAGAAATCTCATTTCAGAATATCCCCAGTGTAGCCTTGCATCTCCTCATCAAGTAGCCTTCTACATGTATTATCCACCCCAACATTTTTCTTTTGCTTCTTTTTAGTGTCATAATTGCTATGATGGAATATCATGGTGTTCAAAAATGAAGAAACTAGACCATGCACAAAATTGACAGGACATATGCAAGAACATTCAGGAAGGAAGGGAAGAGTCTTGCTGCATAAACAAAGAAAATTGACATTAATACTGGAATTAAAAGTGTGCTTTCGACTGCATAAAGCAAGATTTTCCTAAAAATAGTGGAATTCTTCATTTAATGTAAAGGGGGATGTGAAAGCTGCTATATAAAGAAGCATGCTTTCCTCACCATTTTACTTGAGAATTACAGTATTCTCTACAAGCATGAAGATTTAATAAGGCAAATAAAGTACATAAAAATGTCAGAATGTAAGTGATATTAAAAAAAAAACAAAAAACCTTTCTCAGTCTAAAACTTCAGTTGTGAGGGTTTTTTTTCCCTGAATATACCATTGTTGCTGTAACTTGTGTGTCCTACTTTTACACTCATTATTAACTTAGCCTGCACAGATGTGTAATTAGGACAGTGCAGCAGAAATAGCCACCACTGGCTGCTTGAACAACAAGATGCTGAAATCTCTACAATCTGACTGCACTTTAGCAGAAAAATTAGCCAATATTTGTATTGCTCTAGCTACAGAGAGCATCTCAGCAGTGAAGTTTATATTAAAATGGCTATAGTGAACATTTTTAACACATGACTTCTTGCAAAATAGGGTTCCTGTCAATTCTTTTTTGTATTCAGCTAGCAGGACTTTTAAATAAACAAAACCAAACTACTGCAGAATTGCAGTATACAGCAGATGTTTCTTCCCTGTAAAGAAATGGAAGTTAGTGTAGGCTGATGATCAAATTATTACAAAGTTTTTCTTGCCAAAACTTTTGTTAGTAAATCTGAGTCAGTGCAATTCTGCTTTACAGTTACATTTCCTGTTACTCTAAAGCACAGGCTGCAATATTTTATTCCCACTTTGCACCTCTTGCAAAAAGTATGTGGAGTAAATGAAATTCCAGTGCACCTTGTCCCTCCCCCCGAGATATTTCACTAATATTAACTTAGAAAAATACCTAAGCTAAGTATTATTAATGGCTTGTATGTTTCATCCACTTTGTCCCCACATCTTATATTTGTCTTTTTCATTAGGTACATTAGGGCTACCTTCCTGCAGAGAGAGACAATTTTATCACATGCAGATCACTAAGGCAAGAAAACTACCAACAGAAAATGTGAGGTCTTACACTACTAAGTGCTTCTGAGGTACAAAACTAACTTGAAACACTGTGTATTCCCCATACTGGGAAACAGCCTGACACTGTCCTTCCACCATCCTTTAGAACACATCCAGGACATGACTGAGTAGAATGACATTAACAATACAGAATCACAGAAAACACCTGGTTGGAAGACACCTCAAAAATCATCCAGTCCAAACCTCAACCAAGTACTATGCTGCCATAGTGGCTCCCTTAAGGTTGATGCAGACAGGTGTATTGAGGAGCTGTCTGGACAAACAAGGGTTATCTCTGCTGCCTGCTTGGGACCTGCAGAGATAAAGCAGGCTTAAACCTCCCAAGGTTAAACGTAACGACTAATTGTAACATACCTGTGAAGCTCTCTGATACAGCCTGATTGCTTTTATCTTGCACAAAATCTTCATGCTGAGATTCATCCAAGCTATAAAAAGAAAGTTACAGTACATATGTATTTAAAAACTATTTAACCTGAAATGTTATGCAGCAAAAGTTCAAACTTGACAGATTTCTAGTGATAAATGACACAAGCTCAAATGTGTGAGCACTAATAGCTGGTTTCATGGTGGACAACCTGTAAGAACCTACTAGGTTCACTAAATGAATTTTGAAGAGTTTCAAGACAGGAATTGCTCTATTTCTTTGCTTTATGAAGGAGACAGGAAAGTATTTTACGCTCCAAAACTAGCGTTTGTTGCCATCTACTGGGCATCTACTGGAAGTAGCATATGTGACACTAAAAGCTGAACATTGCAGATGGCCAACAGGTTTGAAACACCATTCCAAAAAACAGCTGCACAGCATGCTGCTGCACTTCCCTATCCACACCCTTCAGCAGCCAGAAATAAAGCATGAATGGAGCCACATCACCACACCAGAATCCCAAATGACAGAGAAATTCCAAATGTATGTTTTCCTTTGCACATACTACCCTATTCTAACAATCACTGCAGTCAAACAATCTAGGTATTTATTACACTATTATGTTTAGTAACAAAATTTTGCATTAATGGTAAGCAACTATTCTCTATCTTCTGCAGAAGAAAAATGCAACAGATACCCTGAAGCCACAGCATGGTAAATTAAGCTCTTTGGTCCATTTATTCTGTTCTTTGCTCCATTCTTCTTCTTATAAACTCACTGTTATTTCTGAACAAATTTCAAAAAAAGACTATCTTGATTACTGTGCATCACGAATAACTAAGACATAGGCAAGACTTTGCTAAGGTATCATTACAATTCCAGACTAGTAAAGCAGTTACCAATAAAATATTTTAACTGCAAATATACAATATACAGGCAGTGGAAAAGGCTGTTTAGAACAACATTCTGTATATCACTCATAAGGATTTAGAGAGTTTGTTTTCATTTTTCCCATTTCATACTCCAAGGACGTATCTTGAACAGTTATCACAATCTCCAACTTTAGGCACAAAGGAATCCTCACTTCAGCTGCACAAACTGTGCAGCAACTGAGGTTTTATCCACCTAATTTTGTAAATGCAAAAAGCTGCCACACAGAGAACTTTTAAGCAGCATGACCCTACTCACTTCCCACCACACACCCGAGTTTCTGAGCAGAGCTGTGTGGAAAGTGTTGGTAAAGGACAATTTGTAGATGTTTCTATGTGATTCTCTAGTACAAAGTATTTTTCAAATGTTGAAGTCCAGGGCAGCTTCAGAAAGAAGCAAGATGTCAGATCTAAGTTTATGCAGAAATCACAGCATCACAGAACTGTCAGATCAGAAGGGACCTCAAAGATCATCCAGTTCCAACCCTCCTGCCATGGGCATGGACACCTTATGCTAGACCAGGTTATTCAGACCATCCAGCCTGGCCTTAAATGTAAGAACAGAGCCTGTCAATAAAAAGAATAAAATAAACTTTTACTGATTAAAACCAAAACAACTTTATAAATGCAACCACATGCTGAAAAGCTGCACCAAATATTTGATGCAAAATAATCTAAGATAGAACATGTACTTCCAAAAACATCTCTACTGCTGGTATTTTATCAACGTATTTCAGCAAGAGCTGACATTCTGCTACTTCCAAGCAGCAGAAGAGAAAACAAAGCAATTTTAAGGTATGTCAGGATACTTTTCTATTTTTTTGTTTGTTTGTTTGCAATTTGGAGAATTCAGCACAACTGCACAGCTAATTACAGAAATACACAAGTTACCTTTTAATTATATAGAGTGAAACAGCTTTCCACAATCCAACACAGACTTTCTCCTCCTTTAGTTCGGGTTTTAGCACTAATGGCATAGAGGAGACATACAGGTAGCAAGAAGAGTAGGAGATTTAGAGAAGCAGAGAACAGAATAAACAACCCTTTTTGCTTTACTTTCAAGAAATGGGGAGAAAATATTCTTCCCACCCTCCACCCTCAAGAAAAAAATAGGACATTTCTCAAAAGAAAACAGGATTCAGCAAAAGAAAACAGGATTCCTCACATTCAAAAAACCTCCAGCCCTTCCTATGAATTTGTGCCACAGGTCTCTGCAAAATCCTGCTCCCCCTGCAGAGATGTGATCTTAAAGCCAGGTGTCACACTTCTAACGAACAGGCTACAGAGGCAGGCAACCATTTCCCCTAGAAAATGCAACACCTACCAAGAGGATCAGAGGAAACAACAGCCACAGGGGCTTGAAAGAGCCTCATTTACCCCACAGAGAAAGCTTTTGCAAATTAGCTTCCAAGAACTGTTTTTCAAGAAAACAGGCACACTTGTAGAGCAGTAATGTTGGCTGAATGGTTAACAACTTGTGATCAGCTCAATCATTCCTGTTGCTATATATCCCTAGCACCACGATTCCTTGTTTTGGGAGGAGGAAAGAGGGGCTAAAAGCAAACTAAGGTGGCAACAGAGGACACTCATGACACTCAGACCCAAATCACCATTACCAAACCCCCCAACCATTCAAAAAAGCTGACATCAAAGTGTTCAAACATCCAAGTTACCTGCACTGTGCTTGGAACAAAGGACAAGAATTTATGGCCCTTAAACAAAACGTACAAAGGAAAGTAGCTTTTAACCCTAGACTAGCAAATACCAACACTCATTCAGTTCTCTTAAAAATTTTCCATTTGTAGTTATTTCACTAGGTTCCAGACTTGTCAGGGCTCTGGATTTGAAACTCTTTGGATCTAAAGTGAGTTCAACAAAAACTGAGTGTTGAAGGAGCAGTTGCTTCTCAGGAATAACTATATTTACAACTCTGTAGCATCAAGGATAACATATAGCTCAACCACCACTAGCAGATCCATTAATACTATTACATTGTTCACTCTGCTTGCTAATTAAGCACCCTATCCTCCTACCTTTAACTTTCCTACTTAAACTGTAATCTCTCTGAAACGAAGACTATACTACTCTGCTTATCAGGACAGACCCCTGTTAATATATAGTCCCTAAGCAGCACTAGCAGCATTACAAAATATTTTAATAACACACTCAAAATTATGTTTTAGAGTAAAATAATCCAATATATGTGCACTAGAATCGTTGCTGAGGAAATGAACAGAAACTATTAAACTCTACTATGATCTGTTCTTTCACTTCCATAAAGACTTCTTAGCTGTAAAATTTCACTTCAAGTGTCCTTCTTTTACTATTGCAACTATTTAATATAATTAACTTCACATGACTTACCCAAGTTTTCTTCTTGCAGATCGTGTGAAATAGGGGCAAGATGATTTGCTTCCCCTTAAAGTAGGAAACTCACCATTAGTTTACAGTATTTATTTAAGTAGTAATACATAAAGCCAAGAACATGCATGTTTTTCTTTCAGGCAGAACTAACTTAAGACACTAAAATGTACCAATATTACAAAAAATCCACTAACAAGTTCGTTGTAATGTTGCCAAGACGGCACTTCTACTCACCAGAGTTTTCTTAGTCTTAGGTTTTTATTCAGTTCCAATTATATTCCATCTCATTTTCCCTCAAAATATTCTAACTACCCACCCTCTTCCCACATTATGACTTCTGGATGTAAAAAGTTGAGAAGAAAAGCATATGAAGTCCATTACAAAAGAGATGTGACTGGCTAGGTATTTGCAACATTAATTTATTATAATAAATTAATATTATACTATACATTAATTTATAAGTCTAAGTATACATTAATTTATAAGTCTAAGTATGGATGCATTAGATTTTGCACTGCAACAAACTACAACTTTACACAAGCAGATATTTTACTCTTGAATCTAACAGAGTTCTATCAGACTAATTACTTTGTCTTATGCCGTTTGCTTATATTGTACTGATGTCCTTTGTCTATGCCTGACTAAATGCAATGCAATTTCATGAAACCCCAGCACAGGCAGAGCCATATTACTACAGGTTATTTCAAACCTTTAGGTGAGCACATGCCCACCATTTGCTTGCCTTTCTGGCAGCAAGTTACAGATACTTGCAGTACTTTCCATTAACCAGAAAAAAAAAAAAATCAAGTATGTCCAAAACCAAGTATGTCCAAAACCAAGTATGTCCAAAACCAAGTATGTCCAAAACCAAGTATGTCCAAAACCAAGTATACCAGATCCTGATTCTTCAGTAAAGAAATCTTTTAACACCACTGTAACTGCTGCTTGTTCCACTGTGCTATGCCACTAAACTATATATGTATCAATTACTTTTATTTCAAATCTGTGAGATTAACAACAAAGTAGCATAAATGTTAACCAGAAGAGAGCAGTGCAAGCCAGACACCTGCTTTAAACAACCCTTTGTTAGCCTGAATAATAAACTTGTCATCACCTGATGCTAGGAAAAGCACCTTACTGCCTTTTAAACCATCCCTGCTTTTAAAGCTTTCCTACGTATTTTCTATGGCCTGGGCTCTGCAGTAACATCTGTGAACGCTTTTTAGGAGATCCACTACATATCTATGAAGAGAGCTTACTGTTCTGCATTTTTATTCAATCTGCATGGCGTCTTTCTCTTCACTGAACTCTTTTTTGACCGTATAGCTCGGTGCTGATGTTGTTTCCCAGGACTGCACTCTGGCCCCTGTGAAGACTCAGCTTCTTCATTTTGAAGGTTGGTGTTTTTTCCCTTGTGAAAGTTGTCTTCTTTGGACACAGCAGCACTTTCAAGAGACTGAGAAGTATCTTTCTGCAACAACAGTTAATTGTCGAAGAATTTCAAAGCACTTAAAGCTATTGCTTCCAACTCAAAAGCCTACAAATTTTCAAGTAACTTTCAAGGGAACACAGTCATTTACCCTACCTTCTGAAAGGCACATTGTATCTAGCAGAAATTACCTTCTAATCACATTAATAAGATAAACTCCATCTAGAAAGTGACAATGAGCATGTTACAGGGGTTGCCTCTCCTCCATTCTAATTTATATGAGGTTACCCTTAGTCAAACTAGTAACTTTTAAACAGGTAGTTTTAGGGAGGACTGCCATTAACACTTTCAGAAAAGCACTGAATCTTTTTAATAAGTTATGACTTTCAGCTATTTTGCTTTCAAAATAGCAAATGAAGTTAACCAATAGTCAATGTAACTCGCTTCTGAACTCAAAGGCAAAAGTCTCCATTCTAATTGCAATCATAGTTCCCTAAGTGCTAGAGCATTAATTCTCAAACTGTACCTGATCAAGTTCCCCTCCTGTGGCTTTTTCAGCTTCATGGCTACAGCTGATGTATCTTATGGCACTAATTATTCCCTGAACAGCAATGCGCTTGTGCTCTCTGTAGTGCAGGTCTTCAATCTCTTTTCCAGTGTCACCTATGGCTTTCAAAACCAATCCAACTGCAAAAAAAGAAATTTCCATAAACACTTTTTAAAGAAACATAGTATCAAGATGTCTGAATGTAACACTCAAAAAGGAACATTACTAAATATTAAATTGATTTAAAAATCTATTCTGGAAGAATTTTATATTTTTTTTCCCACATGGAAAATATTTAAACAAACCTTTTTAGCTTGCATTATCAGATATCACAATTTCTGTTTCAGGTGAAAATGTTTATTCATTGTTTTCCTCACTATAACTTACATAGTAAAGAATTCTGCTAATTCCTATTTAGCAGAACATTTAATTAGAGTAAAACTTCTTTGCAGCATTGTAGCTCATGTAAGCTGCTACAGTTCTCCCACAGCCAATGATGCCATGACAGTTTCTGTATGATGAAGATTCAGCCTCTGATACATTTAGTCATGAAAGGGAATTTTTCTTAAATGACATTACAAAATTGTGTCATCACTAATAACGTGTTGCTTTCTAACAAATGCATAGAGTGAGACTGAGCTAAACAAGGCTACAAATCCTAAAAGATATTTGACAGTATGGTACCTTTGTTGTTTTTGCAGTACTTTGAAAAGTTGTTTGGAGGTCGTGGAAAAGGGTAATAGCCACCAATGACAGCTTTCTTCATTTGATCAGCTTCATTTTGCGTTTTAGTCCACCGAATGAAGCTTTTCACTTTGGTATCCTTGGTGTATGGTTGGCCCTTGTGCCACCCTTTTAAAACAAAAATAACCAGGCATCAAAACTAAAGCAAGTTACTGTCCTGCCTGTAACATGCTGACTGGTGGTATCCAGTGTACAGCATCACAGGACGAGAAAAAAGCACTAATTACAGACAGGAGTACTGATAGGAGACGTATCTGGAAGGAATGCTCCCTCAGTGAGGTGCAGCACAACATTCCTTCCCAGACATCATGGTCTGCATAAGGCCCTCACACCGAGAAAGAAGAAATATAACAGCTCTTTCAATATTTAGTGAAAAGGTTGTTTAGCTAAGATTAATTTAGGATGATCATACCAATTTTTTTTTGTAATATGGAAATCTGCAAGCCAGAAAAGCTGTGCAAGTGACTTTTCATGTTTTTAAGGACGTGGTAAACTGCATTGTTGCACTATCAAAGGATTAAAATGGTCAGAAAGAATTAGTAAACATATGACTTAACCTAGTAAAACTCAGATACTTTTTGTAGGATACAGCCATTGATGCCTCACAAGAACGCAGTTTGTTTCTATCTTTTTGTGATGTATTTCACTACTAAAGTTACTGTTGACAGAGAAACCAATACTATGGACCCTTTCCAAAGAGATGAGAACTGAATAAAACTAAAACAAGTTTAAGTTACCTGAAATGAAAATTTGACTTTCATTTGAAGTCGTAAGGTAAGTTCTGCTAGAAGGATTCTCAGTGTGGTCCCGTACCACTCTCATCTGTGTACACACCAAATATGTCACTGGAGGAAAAAAAAACAACTTTGTTTTTTCCCCTGATGTTTTATTGATTTTAGTATGTCAAGACTGACATGTACTAGATTAATTTTATTAAGTGTTCTAAACAAGATATTTTAGTTCTTTCCCCTACAAATGCTTCATGTACTGACCCCCTGTTATAAATTGCAACAGATACTAAAAATATGGATATCACATGGCTGTATTTCTTAAGGATAAAAAGCATAAAATATGGAAAGCACAAGAAATCACGATATGCCACTGCAATGCTTCTAAACAGAGTAAAATTAACTCTCTTGTTAATATTTCAGTTAATTACTGGAATGTCAACCTTTGCCATTTCCCCAGAACACTCAAGATAAATGCAGATATAATCTTAACAGGGTTGTGCAGCTGGTCCTGCATCATATGATATAAAAAATGTACATGACACCAACCACTGTTAATGGAAGGATGAGTGTTTGAAGGAGAGGAGAGGAGAGAAAGAATGTAAGAAAAATTTAAAACTCTTTTCAAATCCTTAATTAAGGATTCCCCAGTCAGAAATTTGTAATTCTTGGCTCACATGCAATAACTAATAACTAATGCAGCTGGGCAAAAACTGCTATTTGGCCAAGAAATATTTATTCAAAGAAATGAAGTTTTTCCACTTCTACCTCTCCCTTCCTCCCATACTCTTAAATTATTCCTGTCTATTAAAAAAAAAAAAACAAAAACAAAACTTATTTACAGGACAAAAAGAGTAACAGATTTGACCAGCTGCCTTATTTCCCTCCAATGCAAGAAATGTTGCCTCAGGAGCTTCACCTAAATTTGTTTGAAATTAATGAGCTCAGATGAGCTCCAGGGCCAGCTGCTCATCTATTTGTTTAGATCCAGTGGCAGATTGCTACACGATAAGGGTTCTAAATACTTAAAACTGATCTTTTGTAAATTTTAAAAATGTTTAAATTTCAATTTCTGATCAGCTATGTTCTGTTTGAGGAGACAAATCAAGGCAAGTTATTATTCAGTGGCAAGTAGATTCATAATCTGACATTAAAAGCCAATTAGAAAAACACTAAGTAATTATTAGTAAATATTAGAGAGAGATGAATACTTGGGTGAATACGCTCAAATACATCTGGTTGAGAAGTTGCAAATAACTCCAGTATGAACGGTTGGTCTGAGGTCCCATCAATGGCATGTGCCCAACGGTAGAGCCAGAAGTCTTCACCATGTTCTATATAAACAAATATTAAGAAAACTGTATCAGCACTTATTCAGGAAGTTAAAAACTGTTTGATAAATTCTGAAAGTCGTATTTATAGAAAAACCTCTCTTTCTTGCTCGCTCTGCCCTTCCTACAAATGTCACAAGACCAATGACATCACAGGAATGATTGTTCGGTAAGTCATCCAGCTCCGACCTAAAACCAAAACAGAAAACACGAGTCCTTGTTAATAACATAACAGAAAGCTTTCTTAGAAACTTTCAAAAAAGCATTTCCGATTAACATTCAATGTAATGTAGTGAAATTGAAATTGCAGCTTGACAACCAACAGAATTCTGCTTTACCTTGTGATAAAACGGTATTTAACTTCAGGTAATCCCCACTCTGGTTTAACCATTTCTTCTGGAATAATACTTATTTTAGTAGGAGGGTCTCGAACATTAAGGCTGATTTCTGACAAACAAGGAAAAAAACCAGACAAAAAATGTAAGGCATGGATACAAATTAAAGAAAAACCTTTAAAAAAGCAACACAAACAAAAGCATGTTAAGGTTTCTTATATCAAGTTTTACAGTTTTGTCTCACTGCTTGTGAAATTATGAATCGACAACTCTGACTTTATGCTTTCATCTAAATAAAGGGATTCAGGTACAGCATTCAACAAGGAAAGTTTACAGTCTGAGCAATGTTAAGCTTTCCAATTCCCTACATGAGCTGAACAGTCTGATCCAGCCAGATAATTTTAAAACTAGCAACAGAAATAATACAACAATAGTGATTAGATACAAAGTACTTTCTACACTAGCTTCATTCTCAGGTGTCACCAAGATCTAATACTGACTTGCAGACAATGAAGTAAAACAGAAAACAGAACTACCAGGTGGGAACTTCCACATCTGATACCAGTTCAGAAAGTTATTAATATGATAGAAAAACACCATTGCCATGTAAAAAAATCAAAAGGTCTTCTCATGTCGTTTAGATGTTAAGTAACAAACATGGTGGAACATTAGGGGAAGCAAGGGATTCCACACCCAGATTAAAAAAAAATACGGGAGGAATGATTTCAGCATCTAGAGTTGCTACTCTATTGTCTCTCTCATAACAAGACAAATCTTGCTGGTATGAAAAAAATTCTGACAGTTTCTACAAGACATTTGGGTTTGGATAAGGGATTAATTAAATAATGCTCCCAAAAAAGTAATTAAATAGGGATAAATAATGTATACAATTGTTTAGATAATTATACTTGGCCCCTCACCCTAGCAGTGCAACATTAGGAAGATATTACCTTGGAAATCAGAGCCTCTACTTAAGAATTTTCTTTTGGATGCTGCTTTCTAGAAATGTATTTGGAGGACTATCATGGGTTTGCACACAATATTTTATGGCAGTACCTCCAGAGACAAAACACTTTCCCATGCATCAAAACCATTTATCGATTGTTTCTCCGTTCTGAGATTTGAGGAATGCCCTATACTCAGGTCAGGACTACACCCTGGGACGATTCAGGAGCTAAGGTCATTTCAGCCTATTTGAAACAGCAGTTTTCATCAGTACCACATAAATTCAGTGATCTGTGCAATGCACAGGTTGCCTAGCAGTGGAATTCAAGGTGTTGGTACTAACTATTTACGTTCCAGAGGTTTTTAGGTTCTGAAACAGCACCTCTCAGCATGTCACGCAATGGTGCAGCTACAAACAGAAGGAAGCAATGCAGAACTCCTCAGAAATCTAGTAATGCCAGAAGCATAGTGTCGTGCAAGAACACTTAGAAAGCCCTTTCCCTTGTGGCCTTGTTAACCCTCTAGATACATTTAACAACATTTACAGGTGAATGGTTGTAATGAAAACACAGTCAAGTTGGGGTTTGATGGAATTACAAATTGTTAACCAGGAGAAGCACATTCAAATTCAGTACCAGAGGTCTGTCTTTATGACCTCAATGCTTGAAATGAGCAGATAGATTTTTATTTTTCAAATTCAGGTTTTATATACTTGTGGCAATTAGCTTGATACAATCCAAACATAAACAGGGAACAGTTAACGCCTTGGATGCTAAGACACCTTTCAAGGTAATATTTAAGGACATATACCTTATCAATTAGTCTCAGCAATGGATCACTATTTTATTTCTATGAATCTTTTTACAGCTGTATTTCACTGAATCAAAACAGGGTTCTGCAATACTTAACCAATTGTAGTAAATCTCTTCATCTGTGAATCCCCTGGGGTTGGCTGTGTTTTAAATGGGTAACTGGTTTTGATAGCATACTGTTCAAGAAGGAGCACCGTGCCAACCTTCATACTGTTGTACCATTCAGGACATAATGAATTCCACAAAACCACTGACATCATGCCTGAACCATCAGCAACTTCAAAGTAAGCCTAAAGGAAAAAAGAGACAGAATACATTATTATCATTCTGGTTTGTATTTATTTTGGATAAGGCATCAGCTACTTCACTCATGCAATGTCTATGATGATTACAATGGATAGAAAATATGTTCCAACATTTGAATACAAGAGTTAAAGAAATCTCTATTTTCCACACAGTAATTCTTCCACTACTACCCTAGCTCAAATTCTTATATTTCTAGTGCTCAGTCACGGCAGGTGATGCCAGTTTCATTCTATGGTTTTAAGAAGAAATTGATGAAATATCATACACAAGAAAAAATACTGAAAAGATTCTTCTTTAGAAGACAAACCCTGTATTTAAAACAACATTTCAAAATACAGATGAAGGAAAAATGTATTTTGGAAGTTGAGATGTGAAAGGACCATATGCTACACATTATTGGTAAAACCAAGATACAAGTCTTTCAAACAAAGTTAACAATGCAGAAAACAACCTACATTGCAAACTTTTCACTAAAGTTTTTCTCATGGCAAAGACTTTTACCTGATGTTTGCTTTTTTTAGGATGGGTGAATTTTGAATCCATAATTAAGCAGATCATTGAGCAGTGAAAAAGATTTTAAAATACTTTTTTAATGGTGTCAGCTCAACTGAACTATAGTATCTTAAACACATCCAAAGTCTGTACATACAATCATGAAATTCACCACTTGCTACTACAAAGGACTCAGCGTTTTGGTAAAGTAGCTACAACACATCTGAATTTTATGTGCTTACTCTCTGGTAATAATGATTTCCAAATATCCTACAGCTATTTGTTTGAGTGTTAACCTGTGTATCCATCCTGCTTTACCTGATAAGGCATATCCATTTTTTTCTCTGGTTTCCCGTAGTACCTTAGTCTAGACTTGTGCAGGACTCTCACAAGAAGTGGAGGGAAGTGAAGCCTGCTTCTCCAGGTCATTTCCAGCTGACCAAGAGAAGTCACCTTGGAGACTAAAGTTAAAGAGGGGAAAAAAGAAAAACAAACAACAAAAGGGGAGGGGGGGAAATACCAAAGAGGCTCATTTAAGATCAAACATTTAAGTTTTCAGGAGTAAAGTGCACAAACCAGAACGTCACACATTTTCTTAATGTTTCTAACATTTAAAAAGACTCACTTGCTGATACAATGTACCATGAAATGCTGTTGTGACCTATCTGCATACAGCATAGTTTTGTTTTATTTGAGAGAGATAACATATTTAAAACGACACAGAAATCCTGTCAGATGAGCGGAAGAGATACCACAAAGGACAAAGGCACCAACACATGCAGAAGTCCTGATCATACCTCCCTCCTCACAAGGCTTCATAGACACACTTTTTTGGGTGGCACCTTCTAGGTTTGAGCACACAGACTAGCCAAGAGACTGCTGTTGGAATGGATGCTTCTAACACCTCAGAAGACTGGTGCAAGCATCACAGCTACATATTTTCTGTCCACATTTCATGAAGTTTAACGAAGCTCTCTCAAAGTATCATGAGCACATGAACTGCCTGTGAAGAAAGGCTGAAAGAGTTGGGGTTGTGCAACCTGCAGAAGAGAAGGCTCCAGGGACATCGTATTGCAGCCTTTCAATACTTAAAGGGGACCTATAACACAATTTGGGACAATCTTTCAGTAGGACCTGTTGCAGCAGGGCAAGGAGTAAAGGTTTTAAACTGAAAAAGGGCAGCTTTAGACCAGATGTAAGGATGATTTTTTTTTTTTATGATGAGGGTGGTGAAACACTGGCACAGGTTGCCCAGAGACGTGGTAGATGCCCCGTTTCTGGCAACATTCAAGGCTGGACAGGGGTCTACGCAATCTGATCTAGTTAAAGATGTCCCTGCTCATTGCAGGGTTGGACTTGATGACCTTTAAAGGTCCCTTACAACCCAAAACATTCTATGACTCTCCGGTAATGTACGTATGGCACATTTGTATTGGTACTTAAAGGAACCGGAAGATCACTTCTGAACAGAGAGCTCGGCCCAGCTGCACAAGCAATAGCACAACTACACACCCTCATCTTTGTGGACGCATCTAGACGGCTTCAGCAGCGCAGACCTCCCGCGTGCTCTCTGAGCCACTTTCCACTTACATCCCCCTTCATCTACAGCCACATCCTCTCCGCTTACCGTCGGCGTCCACCTGCTCCTGGGGCCTGTCCGCCACCCACACATCTCCGTAGGGGTCCTCGTTGTTCCAGAGCGGCAGGTAGTGCTGCTTCTCCCCGCGGAGGGGCGGCAGGCGGTGGCGGAGCAGGGCGCTAGCGGGCGGCCCGGCATGCCCGGCCAGCTGCAGGTCTTCCAGGCAGACGAAGCCGTAGTTGAGGCGCTTCTCGTCGTACAGGTACGAGAAGCGTGTGAGGCGCACGCGCGCGCCGGCCCGCAGGTGCGCGCGCCGCACCAGGCCGTTGAGACGCGGCGACAGGTAGCATCGCTCCTGGTAGGCGCCGTCCGCCACTGTCACGTCGTACCAGTACTGGGCGGCGGCGGGCGGCGAGGCCTCGGCTAAGTACCGCTCCACAGCCACTACCGTGACCAGGGGCGGCTCCGCGGGGGCCACGCTCAGCTGGGAGGATTCCCGCACATCTTCAAAGACCTCTTGGAGCCGGGAAGTCCCGCCGCTCTCCGGCTTCGCTGTCCCCTGCCTCTCGTCTGCGGGAAGGGCGCTAACGTCGCGTTCCAGATTAGGGTCCTGCATGACAGCTTCCTTGCGGCCCCTCCCCCGAGGGCGAAAACCGGGCCGGGGCTGCTGCTGGGGCGGGGGAGGGCGGCGGGAGACAGCGGCCTGGGCCTCCTGCGGTCACAGGCCGACCCGGAGCCCAGCCATGGCGCGCGGGGGGTGGGGCTGGCGCGCGCGCGCTCGCCGCCTTCCATTCAAAGCTGCCAACGGCTGCGGAGCTGGCGGGGCGGGGTCGGGCCGGCAGCGCGGAGAGCGGGCTCAGCTGGGCGGGAAGCGGAGGGAGGAACTGGCGGTAATAGATATCTGGGTAGTGGCCGGAAAGGGGGGTTTCCGTGGCGCTGGGTGTGCTGCCCCCCGCTGGTTGTCCCTGCTCTGGTTCCTCCGGTAGGGCTGGTCTTGCTCGGGCGTTAGTAACGGAGCTTGGGAACTGCGTCTCGTAAACGCCGTTTGTATTGCTCCTGTGCTGAGCCGCTGCCTTCTCCCGGTGCTGGCGTGCTCCCAGTTCAATGGAACGACAGCTGGGCCGACCTGATGGCTTCCTGCATTGCAAACGGTCCCTTTATCTCCTGTGTCCCGTTAGGGACTTTTTGCTGTACCTGTTCCTGATTCCATTATAATTAAAGTGGATGCGTTGTACTCGTTATTGCTTCTGCCTCAAGATGAATATGTGCCTAGTAGCAATGGAGATGTCTTGCGATAGCTCCTAAATTGGTGTTTGCTTTGTTTTTGTGGCTGCAGTGTGTCGGTAATCATAATCATCCTGCCACTGAAAAGGATTCCTGGGTCTTCCTCTGTTGTTTCCAACATCAACAGTTGAGTTTCCATCTATGAAGTGGCTTAGTGGCACCTGAGCCTCACTTTACTTCAAAATTTTATTATTGATTAGAATCTTTTAGATTAGAAAAGGCCTTTCAAATCATTAATTGTTAACACTGCCCATCTATACGTATTTTAATTGCCTCCAGGGATGATGACTGAATCACTCACCCAAGCAGCCTGTTTTGGTGCTTCACAACCCTTTCGGTGAATAAATTTTTCCTAAACCAACCTAAACCTCCCCTGGTGCAACTTGAGACCATTCCCTGTTGTCCTATTGCTTGGGAGAAGACCAACACCCATGTCACTACAACCTCCTTTAAGGTCATTGTAGTAAGGTCTTCCCTCTGCCTCTCTTTCTCCAAATTAAACCTTAGTTATGTCAGTTGGACCTCATAAGACTTCAGCTCTATCTAGATCCTTCACTAACTTCATTGCCCTTCTTTGGACATGCTCCAGCATCATCATCCCACTGCTTACTATCAAGATCATCCTGTTCTTTATGATATCAGGATCACTTCTGATATTAATTGAACTTCTGGGGGTTAAGAACTTTGCGTTTAATACTTCATTAGCACTTGCTCTTGCACATACGTTTTTCTATCAGAGGAAGCATTAGACTGCAAAGCAGCAGGACAGAGCAGGAAAGAGGCAGGAAGAAGAGGAGAAGCAGTTTCCACCACTATTTATATTGTCACTGGACCAGACAGCAGAAAATGAAAGTGGGGCTACAAGTTAGGCAGAGCTGCTTCATGTGCTGGGCCAGTAGCAGTTGTGCGAGCTCGCAGCCTGAGATGATTGTGTTCTTAGTGTACTGCCTCTGCCAATCTGGGGTGTTTGCCTTAAGGAAATTGGAAAAAGTCTTGCTTGAACCATTTAAAGCAAGCTGAAAAACTAGACAAGAAGGTATAAACCCCAGGCCTTTTCTGGCTTTTAGACTGCCCTAGGAATGGTATGAAGTTATGGACTTTATATAAACAGTACACCTTTGGAAAATTTCAAAGAAATCAGTCATTCATGATGGTTTTATTGAGGCTAGGTAAAATTTAAGCATGATGTCTTTTATTTTCCCCAGTTAAAACATGATCTGTTGTTGGCGTTTCCAATTAAAAAAAGGAACACAACCCAAACACATTTTTACTGAAGTTGTGCAGGATGAGATTTCACATTGCATACAAGCCTTACCTGGAGAGCTGTGGTGTAGACTTTTTTTTTAGATAGTAAATGAATCTGTAAGTATAATGAGGAAATCTGTGGACTGTTCCCAGCTTCTCTACTTTTGTCTATGCTCATGATGTGACTTGCAGAAGGCAGGTGGTGTATTTATAGCAAAGTTAATTGTTACATCTACAGCTGTTATCAGGATTTTTTTTGTTATTGTGAGTCACTGTGGTTCCAGTCATGACAACTATGAAGCTATAGGTTTTGTGAAATGATAACAGACTGATAGCAGAGTTAATACTTTCTAATTTTTGATAAATTGGTATGTATTGCAGGTGCAGATTAAAACCCCTCTTAGGAACTTGCTCCTGTTACCTTCTTTCTCACCAGCAGAGGTCTGGCTAACATATCAGTTTCGAAACTGGAAGGGTAGATCTCTTTTGCTGACAGTGCATCAACAGCTTGTTTTAATGACAGGTTTTGTTGGAGAGTTCCTCTAGATGTGATTTCCTTGCATACCTGAGCAGTGGGCTGGATGTGGTTGTATTAGAAACCTGGAGTTTTCAGAATGACTTGGAGAGTCAGTAATGAATGGTGATGAGCCATCAGCAGATGGCTGTATAAGAACCAGGAAAAGGGAGACAGCTGACTGTGTTGTGTGGAGCCTGTCCCGTTGGGGCATGCAAGAAGTTCATAGAAGACAATAGGATTTTTCATATACCTACAGTGAAGTGTGTTGAACTGTACCAGCGTCAAGCTCTGGTGAATCAATAGAGAGTCTCAAATTCTCAGACATAATTAGCAGCCAAGTATCTCTGATTTTATTTACAACACATTTTTAAGAAAACCAGCACTTATTCTCTGTAGTGGGCTGTGCTGAACAGGAAGATGTTAGTACCTTCTGTTAAACAGGGCATTTAATATGTCCTGGAAAAATGAAAGCCACAAAACAATCAAAAGTGATGCTCTGGATTTTAAAAATAAATAATAAATAAATGAACTAATGTGTGATTGTAAATGTTACTGTAAGCCACAGTTGTTTTCCACAAAGTATTTTGAGGACAAAAAATGGAAAAGCCTTTTTAAAAATATGCCACCATTATCTCTGAGGTGCTTTTGTTAAATGAACCTAGAAAATAACAGGAAGCGATTAAATAAAGCTAAAATAACATGTGATGTGAATACCCAGCAGACATCCTCTTGCCCTTTAATCAACTCCATGCACTTTGACAAGCACTTTGAGAAAGTGGTGGGCTATCAACAGCAGGAAAATCTCTCACACTTTTGTGGCTTGGAACCTTGTTTTATTGCACAGGTTTTAGAATCTGTGGAAGTCTTTTACATAGATTGCAGGTTTGCACGTTTCATTTAACTTAGATACTGGTGTCTAAACATGGGATTGAACTTCTAAACTAGCTTTTATGATGGTCTTAGAAGAAACAATTTCATTTCAGAGTTACTTAGTTTCCTGAAGCAAGCTACTTTTAAGCATAAGGTAAAATTAAAATGCAATGTGCATGTAGGTTTTTTTGCCTTTAGATGCAACATGGATAACAACTTCATCAGGGCAATTTTACTGTCAAATCACAGTAAGCTGGAAAGGTTCTTTGCTTGCTTATGTTGCATAAAATTTAGTGGCAGTCTCACTATTGCCTTTTGGCACTGATATGCTGGTTTTGTGTAGCACCTTACAGAATATACAAGCCAAAAAAAAAAAAAAAAAGAAAAAAAGAAGACTTATGTAGGGCTGGAATGGTGTGTGGAAGAGGAGGGGTCTAAGTTAGTTATGTATTAGCTTGATCCTGGCACTACCTTAAAGGGCAAGTTGAGACCTGGTCTTATCTGTTGACGTCAGAAAGTTGTTCGGAGTCCAGGCTGCACCTCCATCATAGTTTGCTCCTATGCTGGAAGCTTTATCAGATGAATCAGTGCATGGATGGATGCTCTTGTATCTCCAAGTAGGTTCAGTTTCTAGCAATCTGCAAGCTTCTGTTTTCTTAACAGTAATTTAATTGAACAACTCAGGATGGGGAACAGGAGAGAATCACAAGCAAGGATGGCCAGAGAAAGATTAATTTTATTTTCTAAGTTGAATTTTGTTTAGTAGTCACACAAATAAGTGCTATAGTTTGGCCTAATTTGCTTTTTTAGTCAATATTTGCCACAGAATATGTCTACGTTTAAGGGTGACTGCTCTTAATCGGTATACCACCGATTAAATAGATGTGCTGCCTACCTGCATGTCTTTATTGGGGATCTGGACAAGGGCATTGAGTCCATCATCAGTAAGTTTGCAGATGACACCAAGCTGGGGGCAGATGTTGATCTGTTAGAGGGTAGGAGGGCCCTGCAGAGGGACCTTGACAGGCTGGACAGATGGGCAGAGTCCAACGGTATGAGATTCAACACGTCCAAGTGCTGCGTTCTACACATTGTCCACAACAACCCCATGCAGTGCTACAGGCTGGGGACAGAGTGGCTGGAGAGCAGCCAGGCAGAAAGGGACCTGGGGGTACTGGTTGACAGTAGGCAGAACATGAGCCAGCAGTGTGCCCAGGTGGCCAAGAAGGCCAATGGCATCCTGGCCTGCATCAGGCATAGTGTGGCCAGCAGGAGCAGGGAAGTCATTCTGCCCTGTGCTCAGCACTGGTTAGGCCACACCTTGAGTGCTGTGTCCAGTTCTGGGCCCCTCGGTTCAAGAAAGATGTTGAGTTGCTTGAACACGTCCAGAGAAGGGCAACAAAGCTGGGGAGGGGTCTGGAGCACAACCCCTATGAGAAGCAGCTGAAGGAGCTAGAAAAGAAGAGGCTGACGGGAGACCTTATTGCCATCTACAACTACCTGAAGGGAGGTTGTAACCAGGAGGGGTTTGGTCTCTTCTCCTAAGCAACCAGCACCAGAACAAGAGGACACAGTCTCAAGCTGGGCCAGGGGAGGTTTAGGCTGGATGTTAGGAATAAATTCTTCACAGAAAGAGAGATAGGCCATTGGAATGGGCTGCCCAGTAAGGTGGTGGAGTCACTATCCCTGGAAGTGTTTAAAATAAGACTGGATGAGGCACTCAGTGCTATGGTTTAGTTGATTGGATGGTATTGGGTGATAGGTTGGGCTTGATGATCTTGAAGGCGTCTTTTCCAACCCGGTTAATTCTGTGATTCTGTGATGTCAGTCCTTGCCAACAAGTGAGGGGTAGGGGTGTAGATCTCAGTTGCTAGCAACACTTCTGACATTGTCAGTTTGCTCATCTGTCTGTTGTTTTTGTGATGGGAGAAGTTTGTTTCTGCCTTTGTGTAAAAACAAACATGGACAAGACAAATACTGCCTCTAGCATTTTTCTCGGAAACTGCCAAACCATCTTGGCCTACCTGTAGCTCTTTTCACATAGATGGGGCTGGATATGAGATTTCTCATGCTTGTTCTAGAAAATAATATTTTTTATTTCTTGATAAGCTTTTTCCACAACATTAATGACACCTCCCAATCCACTAATAATGCACATATGAATCACTGTACATTTTTTTTAATAGCAGAGTCATAGGTGCAGAACTGAATCATAGCGGAAGCAGGAAGCCAGAATTCTTGCTCTTCTCTGCTTACTACAGTTATTCTTGATGTTAAGAAGGTAAGTAAATACAAAGGAGGAAAAAATTTCCTGTCCAGCAGACAGAATTGCCTGATTTATTTCCTGTTGTGCTGGGGAGTGAAGCTCATTTGAAGTAACTGGTGTGGAATAATCCAGGTGTTCCTGAAGCTTTGAAATAACTTTTGGTGGAAAGCACAACAATGGCTTGCAAAATTAAGCTATCTACCCAATCAAGCAACCATGGTATCTTTAAACTTGTAATACAGATCCCATTCCATATGTCAAATGCTGGAAACAACATGCTTTGCTAGCTTCAAAGAGATGTAACATTGAGGACAGATACTCTTCATTTTAAAGAAATTTGCCTCATGCCCTCAGCCTTCCCAACTCCCAACACTGGCATAAATGGCAAATTTCCCAATTCTTATTCTCAAGTGGTACAGCTACAGTGTGCTATCATGCCTCACATTATGTGCAGCACGAAATTTTCTATGCAATAACAAAGACTGCATGAGCATACCTGAGAAAAAGTGAATTGGGCTAACCTGGCATTCAGGCTGATATGCAGGCACAAAAGTCAGCTCTTGCAGTGTCAATGACTGCAAGCTGTCATTTTGCTCTAGTTCCACTACCCTCATCCCACTGGGTATTTGTGTAAGGAGAAAGACAGAAGCACAGAAATTCACTTGTGAAGCTCATTAGCAGCACGCACAGCACAGCACCATCTGTCATCCTCACTAGCACTCTGTGGAGGCTGAACTCTCATGCTGTAACCTCAACATCTTCATCCACTGCAAAGAAATACACTCATTATGTCTCCATAGGCAGATGTAGTTGTTTCCCTAGGGACACTGACTGGGCTTAGAAAACAATAACAAAGTTTTCTATGATTTTTACAGTAGCTCACGTCAATATTACAGAATTTTACAAGCACAATACCAGTTTTGATTTTCAGAGTATTTTTTATTACTGTTTCAGTTGTACAATTTCAACATTAGGGAACAAAACATGAAGTACAGTACATAGCTTGTGTTGTTCCCAGGTTTTAAAGTCATGTGTCAAGGTTCAGGCTGCAGAACAGAGTTCAGCATTCCTAAAATGAAAGCAGGCACATACAATACTATCCTGCTGCTGTATTAGTGCAGTCTTGCTTGGCAAATATAACATTAGAAGCACCACCTGCCATTAGGATACTGCATGTACCAAAGGTTTACTGATGTGAATCCTTGCTGCTCTGCCCTTCTGCTCCTGTAGCAGTTCACATCAAAGAGACATCACTAGAAAAACACATTAAGTAATTCACTCCTGGTTTTAAAAGTTAGTGAAAGGGTACAGCTAGAGAAACACCTCACAAAATGAAACTATAAATCTGATACACGTTTTGCATAGTTAAATTTGCGTAAGGATAAGGTTGCGTCTCTAAATTTTTTTTTGTTCCAGCCTTTGAACTTCTGCTCTGAGCTGAAGAGCTACTTAGAACACACCCTCATTTACTGTTCAGACCACCTGGTCTGTCCAGATACCTTTCTTCAATTTCTTTGGTTACTTTCTTCTCCTTAACGTATCTTAACCTTTTAACATCTTTTTTATTCCTCTTACAGCAATACACTGCTCTAGACATCCATTCCCTTTCCTTTGTCTATTCCTATTTACATTCTTCATCTTTTTCCTTCAGTCACTTCCACTCTCTTCTGTTACTTTTCTCAACATCTCAGGGGCTCTTCCTCATCTTCAACCATTCTGATTTTCTCTTGATAAAGAGAAAATGCTACATTCTTCTTGTTGCATCCAGTTGCTATTGCTATTTGCAATACCACTTATAAAGCCTTTAAAAGCGCTCACATATTTACATATGAATGCAACCCCAATAAATCCAGTGGTTTTAAATGCAAAGTGACAGATGGAAATCTAACCCACCACTTTAAATCATAGCTGTAATGAAAAGAGAGCTAATAGAAGGAAGCAGAATAAAACCCTAACATCTCAGTGTGATAGTACACATTGCCTTAAGTTCCAACTCACTGTCATACTTTACTGTTGTAATAATAGTAAACAAGCTTGATCACATTGGCTTCTTTAATCTGTTGGTAGGGGTTGTTCTAAATTCCCCTTGTTCTCTGCTGAATTCGTTTTAACTAGTGCCTAGCATTTGCCTCCTACCTGTTGACACTGAAATGGGAGAAGGAAAAAAATTCACATGCATCCCATGTAATGCAGAGGCTGCTGAGGTAAGCACACTTTAAAAACATCCCAGGGCAGCCTGGATCACTGTTTATGGCTTGTGCAGCTTTGCAAGCAAGATGTGCACACCTACTAGGTGCAATATGAAAGGTGTTCTTTCTTCACAGTCTCTCAGACTTACTTTCAGCCAAAAGCAAGTGTGTTGTATTTCTGATTGTCTGCAAATTATTTTTTTGCCTGCAACTATTTTCCCCAGTTTCTGTTAGTTTTGGGTTTATTTGCTTTGGGTTTTATTTTTGTTATTTTGTTTTGTTAAACAAAACAAGCCCCGTGTTCAGAGGCATAGGGAGCCAAGCCATGTTTTGCTCCTTTGCCCCAACCCTGGCCTTGGCAGCAGGCAGGAACAATACTACAAACTGAGATCTGCTCTCACACAGCTCTGCTGGAGCACAGGATACCATTTGGATTTGAAGTCTGCACACAAGCTGATTACTTGCATACATTAAGAACCACTCTGAGTATTTAACTGCACATATTTTTTAGTATGGCCTTAGGCTTAATTTTCTGTAAGTTAAAACATTTAAAAGGAAAATACTTCATAAAAAACACTATACATTTTGAGATAAGCTAGTGCTCATGGAAAGTGCTAGGTTAACCACTTGGAAAGTGCAGTTCTCTACACAGCCAAAGAACACAGAAAGCAACAGGTGAGGTGCCAAGATGGGGAAGTGGGGGAGGGTAATTAGGCCCTAGTTTGATTCTCTACTGACATATACAAGGATTCCAGTTTGGGAGGTGATGGTTGCGATCTGAGCACCTATCAGTCACAGCATGACTGCTAGCAGTTACTTAACCTGCCATACTGTACAAACCAGCTACCACTTTTAACTTCATTTCTCCCCTTTTTAGTCAACTTTGAATCATCATCCTTGAGGTAGACGACCAGATATTACAACGCACTTTCCCTGCACCTTTCAATATCACATGTTTCAAGTAAAAAATATGTTTTCCAACACTGTAGTCAGCAATTTCATTTCTTCCTACAGTGTCATCCATACTGTATCATGTCTGGAATGAGTGTGTTTATGTAATTTGTATTACATTTGATGCTTAACATTTTCAAAGCACATCCAAAAGTCATCTAAATGAGGATTGCATTATACCCTACAATTAATCATAGTATATGTTTATATATAATATGTATCTATATAGTTTTATGGCCAAGTTACAAGCCCCTGAGAACAGAGTTTATGCAGAAACACTGGCACCAATAACTAGTGGATGCAGCTTTATTTAGATGTAATTAGCATAGGAAGCACCTGAAATTATTTATATTTTCTATTTATAATAGATTAACTCTTTGGATATTTTCTTAACTATATTAAGAATACATTTGTTAACCTTAACATCCATTGTGGAAAGATTGTATTTACACACAAATACATGAAGACTTGATGCTGAAAGAGCAAGAAGGGAAGAAGGTGCTTGATCCTGCACCCTTATATACATGGGTAGTGCCTTCCAATCAACTGATATGAGCATGGGTCCCATGTTTGAGTAAATGGTACACGTTCAGGTCCATAATGCTTTATGCAGATATGATTTTGACAAACTACTATTTAAACTGTTTTTACAAATACATTCTACAGTAACTGTGTCCTACAGGCTCAGGCATCCAGCCCTGAGAGAAACACGAAGTCTGTCCCCTGTGTTTTCTAAAACCTACCAGGTGGGACACATCTAGAAGTAGTTTTTGCACTCTGCAATGAAATCCACCTGTCTGCCTAGCACAGAATACGATTCCTCAAGCATCCCACTTTGTGTTAGGCCCCACCATGCCTTTTGCTGATTTTGCTGATTCTAGGACTTGGACAATTGAGTCTTGGTTAACAGTGAAAGCTTGCTTAAAGTGCAAAACAAGCCAAAACCCAATTCAAAAGAGATTCCCATTTGTCACCAAACTTGTTTGTGTTTTTATATCAACCTACAGATGTTGCTCTCTAAAAAAGAAAGACTTCAGTTCAAGATAACCACCTTACATCTTCTGTGAAAATGAAACTGAGGACTGAATTTTCAGAGTATAGGAGCTTCTTACATTGGCTACATTCTTCACTAAAGTTATCATCTCCAAACACTGTGAATACAATCTTGGTTTGCAACATATTTTAGAAGACAGACTTAGCATATTTTGCAATACTTTGACAGTAAAATGGAATTCTTTCCAGACTGAAAGAATATGAATTTTATAAGTTAATAATGACAACATTTTTGTAGGTAAAAAGTGCAAATTTGTGTATGTTATCTCCAAGCTTCTTACACTGCTACCTACAGGGAATTTTCAAAGCATCCTTCATTTTGATGTGATTTACCAGTTGAACAGTACATTTTGACCAAGAGTCATAAAGTATATTTGACTGCTGCCTCCTGACTGTACAGATGCAAAGAACACCTTGAAAGGGAGAAAAAAAACAAAAAAAGAGAGAGAGAAGAGAGAAAAAAAAAAGATATGTTACTCTCAGTTTACATATATGAGAATATTTTTACCCATACAGGAAATCCAAGAGAATGCCACAGTCCCAAATACAAGGATATACATAGACATCACAATTTAATCCCATGAGAAACTTTGAAGTGAAACACTACTTCTGCTACAAGCAGGATCTATTTTTTAGAGTATTTCTTTTCCTATTTGGAGACAACATTTTTAAATAATTAACCAATTTCAGGGCCCCAGTTTTCTAAATATGCCAATGGAACTAAGCAGGTTTCACAAAAGAGTTATGAAAAGGTGCTATACTTTATTATCCATACTCTGGTGCCTGCAGTATCTCAAATATTAGAGAGTGGTGAGGTTTTTCTCCATGATGGATGCCCTGAATTGCCTCTAACTTCAGTAGCCTGGGAGAGGCAGTCCTGTAGTTGGGCATTATCAGGGCTGACTCACTGGCCCTCCCACTACACCTGTGATATTCAAGTCTGGCCAGTTGGCAATGTCTGTGTTTGTTATCACTTCTGATTCCAATTGAGGCTGGAATATCCATAGTGAGGGCTTTGTGGGGTCAGGGACTGTATTTGCTTTGAATGGGAAAGTGTTACGAAGGTAAGAAAATACCAGTGTAAAAACAAAGTTTAAAAAATTAAATGGTCTTATAGCTATTATTCATTTTTTGCTAAATCCCTCCACTGTAGTCATCTGTACCTTGTCATTTCTTTCACATAGAAATTTTAATTTCTGTGCTTTCTTGTGCATAAATACTCCCTCCAGATTTCCTGTTTCAACGGAGCGTAGTTCAATCGCCTTTTCTCCCCAGCCCATGACCTGATTAGATTGAAGATAAGCTAAAGGGGAAAAAAAACAGAAGAAGGAAAAAAAGATTTGATACTATTTAACAGCTGAAAAACTGATTCTTGCCTCATTTTTGTCACTATGGATCTGAAGCATTTCTCTTTGGTAACAATATATTCCAAATTATTTGTATTTTAAGTTTACACAAAAAGCCTTGGAAACAGTAACCAAATTTCAGTTTCCCCTTCCGACTTCTTTTGTACTCTGGACATAAATCTTAAGTATGCTACTATTGTATATTTTAGAATCACAAAAGGTTAGAGGAAACCTCTGAAGGGCATCTTGCTTAACCTCTGCCCCCAAAGCACAGCCAAATTAGACAAGGTTACTGGGACCTTGTCCAGGCATGTTTTATTGGACATTTCACAATCTCTCTGCTGCAGTGCATCACTTCTTTCAAGGGTAAAAAACTTCCTAACACCTAATTGGAATTTCCCTTGGTACAATTTGTGCCCATTTTGCCTCTCATTCTTTCACTGTACATGTCCAAGAAAAGCCTTAACTCTGTCTTCTTTATACCCTCCCATTAGGAAGCTGAGTTTGTGTCTATTACAAAGTTCAGCTTAGTCTGAAAACTAATACTTCTGAATCTGAGACTATGGCACAATTAATTTGATGTCCTTAAGTACTGTCTTCCCATCGTGACTACATGCAGTATCTCCAAATCCCAAAGATGATTCTTCAGCACTGTGGAGGCTTACTCTGTTACTCTCTTTGAATTTAGAAAATAGATGACTAATCAGAACAGTGAAGAAGGAGTTAACACCACAGATTTCGAATTAGGCAGAGTTTCAGTGAAAGCCCTGATTAGTGCATGTATGGGCTTCCAAGGTAAAAACACATTCGTTATGCTCTATTGGTAGTCAATGCTCAGAAATTGTTCTTCTTGCTCAACTATGAACTGTTATTTCATTAGTCTGAGAATTTTTGTGCTCTGAAATGATGTAGAGGGAATGTGTGCATTTGACTGGGTTTTAGCTTCAGTGACTAGTGCTTGCCTGCCCTACATTATTAGTGTGAGCAATGTCTGTTCCATAAAACCTTCTGTAATATATATTCTGATATATTTTATAATATAATTCTGATATATTTTTTGCCTAAAAAGTAAGCTTTCAGTAGACACTGATACAAGAAGCAAGAGCCTACAATCCTGCCTTAGAAGGCTGAGAGAAATAAAGGCAACATGCCTGACTGACTGTCCTTCTAGCAGTTGTTAATTCAATATTAATTTGGAATCCTTGCTTTATAATTATCAGAACAAATGTATGGAAAGTATACTTCCCTGAAAATGTGTGGTTTGGCTACAATATTGTGATTCTTGATCCCTCAGAGTCTACAAATTTCTCCTAAATCTATTCAGTATACTTTGAGTTATTCTTTGTTCACACTGAAGGCTGCCACCGGAGCTGAGAGCAAGAAAATTCTATCCCATTATCCTAGTCATATGGAAAGAAGAAGAAACCATTCTGTTTGAGAAGAAAACAGCAGTGAGCAACATAAGTGGGAGAAGATATAGGGGGAAGGTATTTTCAACAATCAAACACCCCAAATCAATAAATTTTAAAATCTTTATGCTTCAGTTCCTAGGCTGTATGACAGGGCTCTGCCGCTGCAGGCTGTGAGGAAAACTGTTATTAACATTTGTGAATCACTGCAGTGGTGGCATGATGAGCACTGGGGCAGCACCCATGCAATGTGCTGCTGGTATCTGAAAAGGTAGGCCCAGACCGCACAAAGTGAAGAAGATAAAAATGATACAACACTCAGGTATTGCTATTTTTAGTAACAACAGACATATAAACCTTTTCAAACTTCACTTTTGAGCATGACAGAGACAGAAGCACACAGTAGATCGGGGGGTGGGGACGGTGAGTGCACATATATAAGCAGCATGAAAGCACTCTATGACCATGCTGTTTAGTGTAGGTCATACAGACCCAGCAACAAAGACCCAATCTACTGTTTTCCACTATCTTTTCCACCATGTGAAACCTGCACTGACGTTGTCAGTGTACTACATCTGTATCAGCTCAGGCAGATTTCAATTTGATAGCATCCTTGTAGCTCCCACTAACAGCTTAAAACAGCTCTGTTGCAACCTCTAGGTCATCCAAGATAGGAAGCCCTGGATGGCTGGGCAACTGAACTGCTACGTTCAGAGGAGACTTGACCTTCAGGCAGCATTACAGTAGGAACATAATAAAACAGATGTACCAAGTTCAGCCAGTGATGCTCTGCTAGCTGACCAATAACACTGAGAACTTGTCAACTAACACTGGCAAATTTCAGTTGAAGTACAAGTAGCACAGTAGAACCAAAAAGTTCTTTCTCAGACTGCATACTTAGGAATAGTTATTTGGAGTCCACTTTCCACCTCAACAAGCTTTAGCTAGCAACTTACAAGGGTGTTTATACTGCTGACAATCTAAATCTGTACTGGTTCTAGCAACCCTAGGCTTAGACCACCTCTCTGGTCCTGACAGTAGCTCAGCAGAAAAGGCACATACTGACTCAGACTGATGTGGTAATATTGCTTAATGTACTGGAACAAAGTTAGTCAGAGCTACCTGAAGCTCTCCTGCCTCACTCAGACTACTGCATATCTTAAAAGACCTATAGCTGTGCATGAGCTAACACCAGCATAACTCCCTGGCCACCAAAGAATATATGCCAGAAAGTCAGCACTGCCAAGTGAGCTCAAAATCAGTTTCTTGGCATCATGAAAGCATTAGCAGTGCTCCAAACCTGGGGCAAGACTTGGCATTCCTGTTTACACTGAGTATTAACATGAAATTGAACAGAACCTCCATTCACAGAAGTGACTGCTCCAAAGGAAATGCTTGAGGGAGATAAAAAAGGTGAAAGAAATTACTGAGCCATATTGGATCCACTGAGTGTCACTGTCACAAGCTAATGATCTCAGTAGCATACTCACAGTTTGAATAAGGCAAGTGCACTTGGTACCACAGAACCCAGGTACTGCTACAGTCTCTCTTTCTTAACCTTTCTTTTCTTTTTTAAACTCTTTCTCTTCAAAAATCCCTCTTCTGATCTCATATACTGAATTTGTCTCAATGCCCTAAACAGTTATTCCCAACTGACCCCTGCATGAGAGCAGAATCAGGCCAGCTTTTAGCAAAGTATCATAAAGTTGGGATTTTCTGATTAGTGTTACAGAAATAGGGCAGGAAAGGACCTTAATGCACCTCTCTTCTATCCATATCTCTGTGCCACATCAGTATCACTTCTGACAAGTTGTTTGTCTAACTTGACCTTAAGACCTCTAGTGATGAAGACTCCAAAAATTCCCCAGGCAACTGATTCTAGATAAACCAAGAAGCTCAAAATGAACAAATGGAACATGAATTCAGAGTCTGACCCACTTTTGTGTGCCTGAGTCATGCTAGCAAACTCCATTTCATAAAGAGAGTGTACTCTGCTTTACTGAATTCCTTTTTGGAGACAGTATATGCATAGATGAAATTGAATGAATTTTGCTTCTGTATACATGTTCAAGACATTTGCTTCAAGGCAAGTCTGCAGCTGAGCACAAACATTAAACAGAGAATAGCCAGTGATGACTATGCTGACAGAAGCAGCTACCAGCTATTAAAGGCCATACAGACCTTGAGTACACTTCTCTTTGGCCCTTCAGTCAAGCCCAGTATGCTCTATGAAACCACAACTTTTATTGGTTCCTTGCTCTCTGGAGAAAGTGCATATTGAGTCATTTATTCTTAGACGTGTGGAAGAGAGACATACATCTTGAAGACTGCAAATGGAAATAACTCACAGATACCAGCAGTGTCCTTGTGATGGAGCAAAGCTTGTTCCCACTGAAAAGCAGCCTTCAACTCTCAAATGATGCTCCTGATCACTGCTTAGGGACTGATCAGCTGCTTGCATGTATTTGACTGTAGTCCATGCTATAAAACTTACAACTTTGGATAGGAAAGTGAAGGAGGAGTCAGTAACTTCTCTTGTGCAATTCTGTTAATTTTACCGCTATTATTTCTGTTTTCTGGCTATTTTACTTCCTCCAATCACAGCTGCAGAAAGCTTTTAGTAAGTGAGAGAGGCTAGGAAAAAAAAAAAATCAAGAAAGAAAACAACCTAAGGCTGAATAAAGTCACAAATGGACAAATTAAGAAATTTGCCACAGAAGGCAGGTGTTCTTTTCCTGTAGGTTTTGGTTAGATAGCCTTTTGTCCAGTGCAAACACATATAATACCCTAACTGCTCCAAGCAAGCTAGGAATAAATTTTATGACTAAATCTTTTCTTCTGAACAGTTCAATTTCTCTGCAGCTCTGTTTCAAAGCTTCTCTGCTGTCAATGGTTGTTCACTCCTTTGTAGTTTTCCAGAACAAATAACCCATCCCAGAAATGTATCTGGGGTGAAAATTTGCTTGTTTGAATGCTTTTTGCAGCTTCCTGGGGCAAAAAAAAAAGCGCACAGGAGATCTGACCAGCAAAACTCATTTGGGTACATGCAGGCATTTTCTGCGCATGAGCTGGAGGGCAGCTGTTTCAAGAACTGGTGAGCATGCTGCTAGAGGACCGAGGCAGTAATTCAACCACCTTTTGGTAACGCTGCCTGATTCTCTACATAACATCCCTTTTGCTTCTACTGTGTATACAGCACAGGAAATAAGGACTTCTATTGATTCCCCACTCTGGGAATATCCAGTTTTGTGCCAACCCACTCAGACTACATACTGTAAATAATTCATTAGTCACACAAAAGGACAAAAGTGCTCCCAAATCTTATTAACTTGATGTTTCTTAAACCCCTTTTTAATCCTGTCTTATAGAAAGAAAATATTACAGCTATATTTGTATATAGCCCTACATATGTGAAATACCTTTCAGATTAAATATAGATTGAGTACTTCTACAATTTTAATTTCCCATAGGATTGAAGTTTCCTTTCTCCAATTTCTTATTAACAGATTGGTCACAGAGGTCCCAACTTAAGGACTATGAGAGCAAGCTATATTTAGATTCCCTGCCCTAAATCCATCAGTTATAACACAAACTATTTTTTTTGGTAGTCAAGACATTCTCACCAACTACAAAAGTTCTTTCAAAGTAATTGTTTAAGAAATCAATAAACAAGCAAAGTAACAAGATAGTAGCCTAGGTTAACACAAGACCTTTCTATCTCTAAAATGCAGAGAGTGAAAAATCTGAGACTTTAGGAGTTCTGAAACGGATCTGGAAATTCTAGGAGAATGGGCTGTCTTTATGAAACTCTCAAGGCTCCCTAAGTATGGCCATGGAGATAACAGTTATTCATGCTGCTCTTGTAATAGTTAATATTTATGTCTGGAGCCAGGAATTTCAAATGACCAAGAAAATTAATAGGAGCTAGTGGGAAACAATAATTAAAAGAGTTAACAGAGCTCTTGTTTAAAGTTTGAGTTGTGTGGTGAGTCATAGGTTAGGATCCTAAATTTGGTTTTAATGGAAATGTGATGGCAATCAGAAATCAAATTAATCTTGAATTTGACTGACAATTTCTATTACAAAGTCTATTTCTGAGATATCAGAAGTGCTGCAGCAACAGTAGAAAAGCAAGGGTTCTCAAGCTAACATTAGAAAATTGTCAAACAACTGAAAGGGGTTGTTTGGAGACTGCTTCTCTTCAGAAGCACAAACAACGGAAGAGATGTGGAGGCAGACAGCTTTCCTTCCAGAGAAAGCCAGGAGTCTTGCTTGCTGAGCACTCTGAGAAGCTCTACAAAGAGCTCACTGTTTATTCAGCACTCCAAACTGTTTCATTTAACTCACAATCTGCTTCCTCAGCAAGATGTTTCATTATACCTGCCCTAGCTGCCTGTCCCTGAATGGGCACCACCTTCCCATCTGGTGGTGCTTATTTCTTTATACTGACTACACAGAAAATGCAAACTATTCTCATAGGAAAGACTCCTAACTTCCATATAGTAAAATTCACCAGACAGGATGCCACCCTCAGAATCACCTTCTCCATCCTCTTCCTAATTAACTGCCCCAAAACACCGTAACAAAAATGCTTGGGCAATATCATACTGATAACCTGCCATGCAAATGATTATCACAGAGGTGTGCTGAAGAACAGGAGAAACAGCTTCATGAGCACATGGAGAGGCAAACGTCCAAATGGCATTCCTTCTATTGAGATGTAATTGACCTTGGGAAACTGAGAATATCATGCCTGGCCACATGTATACTATACTGAAGGATATTTAAATTCAAGTAATTAACTGGCACAAAAGATCACATATTCAGCTGGTCCAAGGTGATGAAAGCTTTACTCACTTCATTGCCAGCTGGGTAGTGTGCACAAAAATTTTTACTGAAATTAAGGCAGTGTGATTTCCAGGCTACAAGAATGCCTTACAAAGCTGTCTCTCTCATCCGTGGGCTTGATAATTCAGTATTTTCAGCAACATTAGTAAAAAAAGACTTAAGCTATCTCTGGTCCATTTCTGAGACATTCCTGTAAATTTTATCCTGATTAAGTGAAAAAGCTTTGAGAGCAATCAGTGCCCAGTGACACAAATTGCTTATTTCCAAGCAGAGTCACAGATCTATGTGACTTGCAATTATCCCTTTTTCTAAAGAAGGATGTAAGAAAGCCCTTTGTTCCTTGTATATCATCCATCTTTGGAGCACAGCATCTAAGAACACTGACACTTTAGGACACAGTGTATAAGAAGAATAATACAGCTAGAGAAGACTAATAGTTACAAATAACATCCATGGTTTTAAAAATATTAAACATGAAATTAGGGTTTATCTCTGGCAGGACACTTATATAAATGCATCTGATTCTAAAATTGTTTCTTTTCAAAGCAGGAAAAAAAGTTCTAACCAATGAAGTATATGTGGGAAAACAAAGGAAAGTTTAAATCTTCATGAAAATCACGTGAACACCATGAGGGTTTTGCAGTTTGAAGGAAATGTTCATGTTAAGTAAGCTTGCTACTTTTAGTAAAGCCTAAGGAAGCAGGTCCCATAATGACATGCTTCTTGAAAGCTGCTGTCTCCTTCAGAGAGCATTCATCAATGCAGCTTTCTATTACATTCAGTATTTCTCATTAGAGCTCTTCTTACCATGGCTGAGCAATTGCTTTTTGATTATTGATCATTCTGATGGTGTTTCTAACATGAATTCAGAGGGGATGTAAAATTTCAACATATCAAAGACCATTAGATATTCCTATGAAAAATGGAGAATTGACTTGATACATTTTAATTATGCCCTGTAGCTCTGAACATGGGCTGAAAATTGGAGACAGGGCTATTATTCAGTGAAGAGAAGGAAACACTGTAGAGTTAGCTCGTAACCTTACACCTGTTTTTTTAATCTGAAGCAGTCTTGTTGCTGAATTTGATTGAAACAGTGCAAAAATAAGTTGTCTTGTAGCTAATTGTGTTTCAGAGGCGGCTTCTTGTTGAAAACCCTCTACAAATGTCAAAGCTGGCATTTGCCAAAGGCAGTTATTCTACTGATTTTAATGGACTTTTCTTCAAACTACCCAGCCAGAAGTGAAAGGAGAAAGGTGAACATCCTAAATTTTTCACTCTGGCATCCAGTTTTGGCCAAGCTAATAATAGGCTTTCCTATAGTCTAAGTATCTTGGGCTTTTATTTTTTAAGAGGACTAAGCCAGAAAATACCTTGAAAGCAACTTATAACAAACCCCAAAATCTGCCTTTGTTGTTCTTGGTTTGCCCTACACTCTGAAGTCTTCTGCGGAAGGTGAAACCAACAGCTGTCCTGGTTATGATACAATCAGAAACTCTTCTTGCAAAGCCAACTGCAAGCATGGAGAGACTGATTATTAGAAATACCCTGGGCTGGCAATTTGAAGTGATACAGGTAAGGGCCCATTTGACAGCAGTTACAAACCTCTCCTCTAACTGACCCCTCCATAACTGTGAATGTTGAGATAAAATGCTAAGGGCTATGAACAATCAAAGCAGGAAATGGGCACCTTTTTTTCCTCTCTGCAGTTCATGTAATTCTCTCTGTGAGAACTGCTGGTAAGCTGCATATGTTTGGCTGTATAGTCAATAAACAGTGATGCTGCAATAAGTGTGACAAGAAAGCAAACTGTGATCGAAACAGAAGACCCTGTTGCAATCCTTGGCTGTCTTAACACAAACACATGCCAACCTGTTTACTGTTTACACATCTGGTTTGCTCAGAGGTTGCTTTATGTGCCATCCAACCCCTTCCATACGGATACAAAGAAGTCAGGTTTCATGCAGCAGAATCTTGCATTTAATGAAATGCCATTTTTCATACATACCTACGGATGCTGGCATTTCTCCCCACTGTAAAACAGTCTCCTTTGTGAAGTGCCCATATATATCAATGTAGATGCCTTCATCTTCATAGGTGAGCAAAAGCTCCATTCCGCTGGTGTTTGGGAGGATGATAATGGCATGTGGGCGAATAGTCCCCTGGATCTAGAAACATATTTTATTAAGATTTATAGCAGAAAATGGACTGCAATTTTAGTGGCTACATCAATCTAACTAGCTTGACAGAGCAATAAAAACAGCTAGCTCATGGCTCATGGAAAGTGAAAGAAATGCCTGTTTTCAGAAAGGCTGTATAGTTTGCTAGCTAACCTCTGAAACAGGCTTTCTCCCCTCCTCCCCAGTGTGAATGTGACAGTAGGCTTGCAAACAAATCAACATCCATATTTCACTTTACATTTACCAGTAGTAATTGGTATGAAGAAGCCATGGAGCCACTGAGACACAATAATATTTACTTACTTACTCACAAAACGCTCGCATTATATAACTAGAAGAAAAGTGAAATAAATTTGAATTCACAATTATTTCAGAAGATGGAGGAAGGACAAAAGCTTTCAGGAAATCAGTGCTTTCACTTTCCATGATGTTTCTCTATCCCCCAACTCACAAGCTAAAACCTGTAAATTTAACAATATTTACTGCAAGTTCAGAAGTTCCCTGGACCTTTCGAATATGAGCCAATCTCTGTCCTTCCCTTCCCACAGCCTTTACTAAACAAGTTCCCCATTTAGATGCTGTTCAGCACACACTTTCTGCATGCCACAGGAACAGTGCATTTCACGCACACAAATTATTTTAACAGCTGTTCAATGCACCAGAATCTCTCCCAGAAGCCAACATATCCCAAGTGAAAAAAGTCTAAGTATACAACCATGAAGGTGGGGTTTTATGAAAGCATTTTTGTAAGAAGAAGAGGACAGCCTTAGAAAAAAAAAAAAAACACCAAAACATTTCCTTGTTTAAATCACTACTCAAAACAGGATGTTAAATAGTAAATGACACCACTGCAATTAATATTTGTATAGGAAGCCCATGACTGGAGGTTTACATCATTTTCACAAGCCAGCAGCACATACATTTACGCACACCGTAAGGGCACAATGAACAGTAAAAGAAGCACTGAAGCTGTACTTGCCCAACTGAACACACTCAGGCCAACCACTTGACTCCGTGCCTCCGCAACAACTATCCGCAACACTAGAACAGGTATCCAGAGCCGCAGAGCAATTTTAATGCGTTGCCTTGGTACTCGCATGAGCGATCGAAGCAGGTAAGAGATGAAGAAAGAGGTGGGGAACCAGGAAAAGAGGCTACCAGAAAGCAAGAGTATCTAAAGTCAGCCTGTTAAAGTCTAGTCCGTTGCCACCACAAAGCTCCTTCAGAGAATTATCTGATTCTAGCAGATGCTCTTTAAAATAATAAACCACCAAAAAAGATAGAGGCACTGTAGCAGCAGATTTATTTCAAGTCTAAGACTCTAAAGGGAAAATTTATTTTTAGTGCTTGCTAACTTTTGGTTGAAGAGTGCACACAAATGAAGTCAGTCTTAAAGGTGCCCCACATATTCAGGGCAGTCACCTGGGAAATCTCTCTCATCAGATACATAATTATGTTTGCAGCCTGTTGAAAAACTGAAGCCTCTAGGAAGGTTCACTTTTTTCTTTGCCTTTCTTATCTTGGGCAATTATGCTAATGATCTTTTTGACAAGTCATTATTCACCTTGCTTAGCAACCATCTTTCAGGGATGGTATGCAGGCACCACGCTTAGATTTAAAAACTGACGTGAATTTTTCCATCATGGTATAGTTGACAAAGCTACTAATTGTCAGATTAAGTAAGCCCTCTAAGAAAACAAATATTAAGTACGTTAAAAAAATTAACACAGAAATAAACAAGTGATTCAACAGTTTGTTTGGAACAGCTACACAAGTTACTTAGAAATTAACAGAATTATAAACAGCCATCCTCAAACACTCTGCCCATCAGAAACAGGCCTGACAGAATTTGAAGGCTGTCACTTGGGAGGGCAGCAGAGTGATCATATGGCTTGCCCAGGAGGCGTGGGGTTTCACTGGGTTTGAAAACATGGGAGAAAAAGTAAAATAAAGAAATAAAAGGGTTTGAGGTACAGGCTGCAGCATGCAGAACCAAGATGAGATTTCTTCAGATCTCCTGAATGCAACTTCAGGACACACTGCCTTGGGATACAAGGATGCCATGGCACCCAGATGAGGTAACCCTCAGCCCCTATGGAGCTCTGTTGACTTCAGGGAGGTTTCCAAGTGTGCACACTAGTTTCCTTGCCAGAGCCCCCATCAGATTGGAGTAAAGGGATCCTGCTAGTTTCCTAGACCTAAGCTCAAATTTTCTCTGACTTTTGGGACTCTCAGCTTTGAAAACAACTATCTAGAACAGCTAAAAATCAAACAAGATTAAAACTATAGCACAGACTTCATATTGGACTACCCTGTGCCAGTCATTCACTTCAGGGGAATTCACTTTGGTGTTATCTGAGTTTAAGCAGGAATACAGTGATCACCATCACCTCAATGAACAGATCTACAATACAGTATTTACAATCAACCTGAAATCAACATCTTTATGCCACCTTCTTGGCAATCTAATGAGAAAATCCTGAGGAGAATGTAAACATTATTTTGAATCTAAGGACTGATTTCACAGGCAACTGAACCATAAGATCAGAAAGTTTATTTAGTCTGGAACTTGGATTTCTTCAAAGTCCTGACTGTAAGACAAATCACATTTTGCACACAGAGCCTGGGTCTGTGATCATGTGAAACTAATGCAACTTTGCTCCATGGTAAAGAAAGATTATTCACAGGTGCACACCTATAACTGGCTCCTCCAGCTACAGGTACTCATCGGTGCAAGGGCAATGTGCTTGCAGTGGATCAAGATCAAAATGTTGCAACAGTTGTTGTAATCCAGGCCAAATTTCAGCTCAATTCAGTGATAATTTAAGAAGCTTGTTAGCAAGACTGAAAAGCACAGTGGCAGATTGTAAAAGTCACCTATATTCATGTAGATATTATTGTGTCTTTGATTGCTTAAGAAGTCTTAAATTTCCAGGATAAATCAATTAAAAATATTTCTGTTCATACTACAGGCTGACATTAAACCATTAGAATTGATATTCTAAATGTGATAAAAGCCTTTTAACAAAACTTCTGTGTTATAGAAGTATGTGAAAATTGGTTTTCTATTAGCTGGCATACAACAAACATTCTCTTACCCTGTCTTTTGAAATACAGCACAACTCTTAACCTGATCATTACCAATATACAGTCCAAAGAACAGAGGCATATATGTAATTTTTTGGAGCATCTTACGTGTGTTGGAAGGTACAGGTCATACACGGATCCAGAGTCCACATCAATGGCATGAAAGCCTACTAGTGAGCCATATATGACTTTCAATCTTTGTCCATTCTCAACAGTCAGGTCAACTGACAGTGGTTTGTGATGAAGTGAGGTAAAGGACTGGAAAAAGAAAAATACACTTGTGGAACACAATAAAGTTGTTGGTTCATGCATTTAAATATAGGACCTTAAGAATTTTCAAACCTCAAAAGTTAAACAGCTATTTTTGTCAACTAGTATGTAAGGAGCTAAGTAGCCTTCATCCACTGAGTTGCAAGGAGACTGGATAACTCACTTCTGTTTTGCAGAAAACCCAGATTCTACAAAGTAGGCAAAAAGGAGGCTGAGCATCATCCACATTGAATTTCCTCCTTTTTTTGAGGGAAATCAGCATCGACTTTGTGAACTCTAATGTACATTTAAGCATGGCACTGAAACAAGTTATTCACATCTAACAGAATCATGGCTGTTACAGTTTTACGCCTGCCAACTCCAATGTATGTTCTAATGAGCTAAAATCTCTTTAAAAGAATACTTATGTTTTTATTAACTAAAAATAAATGTTATACAAAGCAACAACAAAGAAAGAGTAGATGAGAGACAGTGATACATCTGAACTGAAGTGAAGCTTCACTTACCTTAAAAGCCATGAATTTGTGATAAGGCTTTGGAGCCCAAGCATAAACCTCCACTGAGTTTTTCAAAGCAATTACAAGGAATTTGATTCTCTCATATTTTACTGCAATACAAGAACAATTCCTTAGGTACCAGACAGACACATCAATCAAAGACCATCTCATCACATCAAATAATTGCAATGCTCTACTTGTAGAAGTAGACATTATCCAGCAAGGGAAACTAATGGATTCTGGACATCAATATTTAACAACACTAGTGACAATTGCTTGACTGAAAACCTGCAGTTGATTTGTTCTCAGTAAAGCCAGATGACTTAACATTTATATATTGCTTTTTAAATATCTATAAATAATGTAATAAAATCAGAAAAAACCCTACTTTGAGTGTGAACACACACCACCACTGCTGGTTGTGAATAAGCTACTTTTGCAGGAATGGTGGTTGTTGGCTGAACAATTTTGTTACACTCTGCAGGATGAATTTCCATTTCACTGTTCATGAGTGGGGTTAAATCCCCATGTGCTGCTGCAGGCGTAGGACTCCCACGCTTCTGAGATGAGTAAGCATCGAAGAGAGGAACAATTTTTCTAAGTTGATTAAGGTCGTGCTGGGTCCAATGAAAATACATGAAGAGAGAATACATCATACACTGAAAATTAAGGCTTCTTTGGACATTGTGTTTTCACTCTGCCAGAGACAACAGAACACTAGGGTATCGCATCCCAACCCTACTCAGTGTCTGCTTGGCAGGGATCTTTCAAAGATCCAGGTGTTATGCTACTGAAGTAAGGGTCACTTCCTGAGGGAGCATGCTGGTTTAAGACAGCCTGCTCTCACAAGCAAGCCCCCCAGCTTGATCAAAACCCTTGCTGCTTACAAAAGGAGCAGTTCACACTGTCCAAACATGAAGAAGAGGCATGAAGAGTGAATTGGGATGGACACTGGTCAGGAAAGTCTCACATAGGCAGAGAAAGAAAAAATAAACTCCAGCAAAATGCAGAAGAGCACTTCCTTTTCCTCTTCTACCTGGACAAATGGCTGTAAAACCAGAAGTCAAGATAGAAGATTCATTAAGAGAAAAACAACAGTAGCTGTTTTGCCACAGAAGTAAGAGTGGCTTGTGATATGTAAACACTGAAGCTCCTACCAAATGTTTGCCTAACTATTTTTCTTCTCTTTAAAAAACATACCAAATCCAAAGATGTGCGACTGAAGTATAGTAAGTGGGTGCTTAGCTATAATCACAAAGAAAGTAACAACACAAATCTGTTGCATGTTGTCTCTCGGATTTAACCCTTGTCAGTTTTAATGCCATGAGATATAACACACCCCTCCCCACCCCAAAAAAAAAAAAAAAAAAAAAAAAGTCAAGCAGGGTATTTGTGAGAACTCAGCCACCTTGCTGTCTCTTGTGCTCCTCTGAACCATTTCTCTATTGAACTCTGCAGAGTTGCACTTTCATATACCACTTCTCACTAAAGCAAAACCTGCACTCCATGTATCACACCCCCTCATGCAGTTAAATTACTGAACCTCCTCATGCAGTTAAATGACTGAAACTATCCCAGTACTGATGTTCATCTATAAGAATGAACTGCCTGAAAGCCAAATAAAAGCAAGGTGGTTTCTAAATTGCTATGGTACCATTTCCAATGTGTAGTTTAAACAAAGGTCTATTTAGGTCTTTTATGATCCTGAGACAGGAACGGGCTGTAGCACATCCAATCTGATCTACCTATGAGCTGTGACAAATATGATTTACTAGCACTCTACTAGTTCAGCTTCTTAAGAGTTACTCAGGACCAGAAGGGAAGCAGAAGAGCATGGAGCTGGAAAGTCTCAGTCTAGTTAAAATCTTAAGTAACTACAGAACTTCTGAAACACTGACTGAGCAACAGACCAGGGCTGGCACTCCATTCTTCCCACCATCAGAGGGAACATCATCTGGTAACTGCTGCAAGAGGTGCTACCTGGAACGATAGGGAGCAAAGCATCTACCATGTAAAGCAAGGAGGTCTGAAAGAACTCAGAGATATTCAGTCCAATACAATCCTGAAACAGGGCTGAAGGAAAATGCCAGTGGTATGAGATGCAAAAGCATGACTGAGCAGCTCTTCAAGGAGAAAATAAGTCCTCACCGACTTTGTAGTGTACACAGCCTTCCAGGTCACCCACTGACACCCAGCCCTGCCGCTTCTCCACCTCTGGATCATTGCGCAAAATTTTATTTCTCAGCCAGGATAAGTAATACACCCTCAGCTTGTTCTTCTTGCCTAGGATTTGGAGAAACAGACACAACACTTCAACTCACTGAAGTACCAACTCTAGAGTAGGTGTAACCTTGAGTAGATCAGGTCTCTGCACCTAGTCAAGGCAATAGCAGAAAAGCCCTGTGTGATGGTGGCACACAGGAGGGAACTGGAACATGAGCAGTCCTATGGCATTTAGCACATGCACTTACACTTTGTGGCTCAAGCTCCATGCAAGATTTTAACACCTGAGTCAAATCCTTCCCTCAGGACAAAGAATAGGTCTCTCTAGATCCTGTATTATCAGAAATAATCACACTATCTGGCATTTACTCTTTGATGTGAAGGAAGGAACACAGGTATGGCCTACAATGGACATTGTGAGTAAGTGACTCATTTTGTTCTAATTAACTGATAACCTTCACTAGTAGTAGCTGTTATCTTTTGGATGCCTTTCCAAGTGAGAATCATTTTGTCATCTTTCATCTCAGTCAGTCTTGGTGTTGCTGTAGTTCGTAAATACATACGGTCAACAGTGGTCTGAGACCACAACTTAGTCTAAAGAGAAGGACTGTGTAGGACCCTGTCACACAAACAACTACCTGGTAATGCACAACAAATGGCTCTCACCACTGCCTACCATGGAGAGTCTGGCTTGGAAACAAGGATCTGTCATTCCTTGCTGGACCTGACCTTGTTAAGTACTAAGCACCTTTGAGACCATGGGGAATAAGGGCCTGAGTATCTGGCAGAGCAGAAGTCAAGCCATTTGTCAGCAGAGGTTGAAGATACACCTCCATTTAATGTTACAGATGCTTTCACACTACAGATAACACTCATGTTACTGCTCATACATCTTGTTAAACATAAAATGAGGTGATTTAATGATGTTTTTGTGTCATTGTTCTTAGAAAAATGCTCACCCATCATAGAAAGAAGAGACTATACTATATATAGACTAAACTATAACTTGCTGAGAACCAGTTAATTTTAAAGATATGAAAGACTTCATACTTCCTACAAAGCCTTTTACCCATTAACCAGGTAATGAAATACCCCAAAGCCTTTCTAAAATAGAAACGTAAATGTTAAAAATTCAAGAGTTTTCCTATTAAAAAGAATAACTATCCTGTGATTTTCCGTAAGAGGAAATTCTTCAACCTAGTTTATAACCCAATTCTTCTTTTTAATTGCTTCCAAACCCAGCATAGGTCAGATACTTTTAGATGCTGAACTAACCTGATATAGTAATTAGCACATTGAGTCCTTCCAGAACATCCATTTGCTGGAATCGTCTCCTTGTGATCAGTGTATAAACTCTTCCTTGCCCACTTCTGTCCAGCAGCCACAATCCATTCTCTGTTCCCACCAGTAAATTTACTCCTGTTGATACACAAAAAAACCCCATCCAAAACACATAAATCCCCCAATGATTCGGAGGCCACCGAGTGTTCATTGTTTCAAGAACTGATTCTTATTTAGTCTCACTTAATGACACCTGATAATTTCTCTGTTGATCTGAGTATGACCTCCAGGAAAACTTAATGGGGAAAAAAAAAAAGGCTCTCATTATTACAGTTTTTTTACCTATCATAACATTAATATGCTCACGTAACTTGGAAGTCAGCGGTGATTTCAAGAGAAAGTAAAATGCTTTGTGAACTCAAACTTTTCAGGTGACCTTGGTAAGTGAGTTTGAACACTGCAAAAGTCCCAGTCCAGCACCACTCTCTGCTGGCAACACAGGAGATCCAACTGAATGATCTAAGAGACCCTAGAAAAAACCCCACAGTAAATCTCTCTTTCCCTAAACAGAGCACTTAAATCACAGTGAAAACTGGTCTGACTACACTCATCTTGATTTTACAGCATGTGAAGCTGTCCCTGTGAAAATGGTGATCCAGAAAGTTTCTGAGTAAGCACTGACAGCAGGAACTAAGGAAGCCAAGTTTTTGGAAAGACTGACACCTGACCTGCTGCTTCAGATTATTGGAATACCTAATACACAAGACAGCAAAAGGCCTCAGTTTTGGATTGTTTCCACTGATTCAGGGCTTAGTGTGATCAGCTGTAGTTGTACGCAGCTAAGACAAGAATAATTATCACGAGCCACATAAGTTACTGAAGCATTTGCAACTTTGGGCTCTTCCAGCAAGCAAAGTTTCAGTTAGGTGCTCAGTCAAAACATTTTCTCATTCTGATGCACAAAATGCTTTACAACTGTAAGTCATCTGTTTGCCATCTTCCACCACGCAGGCAGTGTCATGCGAGTGACGGGGGTATCCACTCAGTGATCCACTCCAGGACTTTCTGACAGGAGAGATGTAATACAACTGTCAAATCTGCCTTGTATATTCTGACAGCCTCTCCTTCTGCTGCCTTGCCTCCATACACATGCCCAGATGCTACTGAGCTTACCCCATAAAGCAGCACAAAGGACCTCTGAGTTGAATTTCTTCTTGTATTTACGGATTTCTGGGCTGTCACTCTGCGGGCGGATGTTGGTTGGGTTGACATTGACAACGGAGCCCTTCCTTGCATTTTCTCTCCTGACAGGCTCAGGTTTTGCACTGGATGCTAGAATGAAAGACACATGAAATCATGAAAAACATGAGTGTTGGGCTGCATCTCACATTTGACCAGGCAGAATAAAAGGAACCCCAGAGAGGTAAGAAAACACTTTAGGAGCATTATATAGCTGGAGGAAAAAACCCCACACATCTGGAAAATTCCTCTGGCATTCCTGAGTAAGCACCATGATAACACACAGCAGCACAGCAGAGCAAACCACATAGGGAAGAAGGGCAGAAACAGTACAATGAAAATTCACAGCGATGTAGAGTTTCAGTTTCTGGAGATGTTAGTAGCAATTTTCATTTTGAAGCAATAAGCCCTCCCCACTCCTGAGAAGCAAAGAAACCAGAAAAGCAGCATTTTATGAGAAGTGTAAAACATACTCACGAGAACTACAGGAAGGTCCTACTGGACTGGTGGGAGGGGTGATTGGCAGAAGTCTGGGATCTATGAATGAAGTAAACGATGTTGTAGACGATGTACTGCTCTTTGAAGGTGTGCCCTCAGTGCACGGAGTCTACAAGGAATCATAGAATCAGGGTTGGAAGGGACCACAAGGATCATCTAGTTCCAACCCCCTGCCATGGGCAGGGACACCTCACACTAGATCAGGCTGACTAGAGCCTCATCCAGCCTGGCCATAAACACCTCCAAGGATGGGGCCTCAACCACCTCCATGGGCAACCCATTCCAGGCTCTCACCACTCTCATGGGGAAGAACTTCCTCATGTCCAGCCTGAATCTCCCCACTTCCAGCTTTGTTCCTTTCCCTCTAGCGCTATCACTACCTGATATCCTAAAAAGTCCCTCCCCAGCTTTCTTGTAGCCCCCTTCAGATACTGAGAGGCCACAATAAGGTCACCTCGGAGCCTTCTCTTCTCCAGACTAAACAGCCCCAACTCTCTCAGTCTCTCCTCACAGGAGAGGTACTCTAGCCCTCTGCTCATCCTGGTGGCCCTTCTCTGGACATGTCCCAGCATGTCCATATCCCTCTTGTAACAGGGGCTTCAGAACTGGATGCAGTACTCCAGGTGGGGTCTCACCAGAGCTGAGCAGAGAGGGAGAATCACCTCCCTTGACCTGCTGGCCACACTTCTCCTGATACAGTCCAGGATCTGGTTGGCTTTCTGGGCCAAGAGCTGCTTCAGGAAGACAATGCCAGAGGAGCAGATGGCACACAGAGGTTCAGAAGAAATGGCATGTGGCATACTTAGAAATGATGAGCAGTCTTAAAGCAGTAGATACATGGTATAAATTCAGTGACAGAAGAGGAAGCCTGAGCATGGAGTTGTGTTGGGATGCTTAGCCAGGCACTGCACTGAGATAACCAGCCCCCAGAAGGGCACCTTGATTATTCCTTGCTGTCTTGTCTGCAACAGGGCATTTCAAGTACTGTTGTCTCAACTGAGGCAATTTATAATGTGACCCCTGACAGAGCTGTTATCTGCCTCCAAGTGACACACTTCTCCCCAAGAAGAGGAGCACCCTCTGCTCTTCTGGGGCTGCTGGGACATGCTGCTATGGCCCCTGTACACTTTCCTCTGACACCTGAATGGAATAACACCAGGGACAATGAGCCAGAGACAAGAGCACTGTGCTGCTGACATGCCAGGTAAAGAAGCAGAGGCTATGTGCCCTTTTAGCTTGTATAAAAGGGGAAAAAAAAAGGAAGGAAAGAAAAAGGAGCAGGGAGAGAGAGAGAGAGGGGGTCAAAGAAGTGAAACAATAAAATCTGTTACAGAGCTCAGGATTTCTTAACTGCCTGCAAAATAAAACTTTTAAACAAAAAGAAGGGATATGGTAAAAAATCTGATCACAAAGAGACAGGATAGATGAAGTTTAAAGGCTTTCAATCTCAGACTCCTAGGGGCTGGAGGCAATTGACTGTACAAGTCATTCAACCTGTAATTCATCTCTTACCTTATTCAGAGGTTTGTTTTGAGAGTCTTGGCTAGCCAGTGGCACTTTTGGTGAGTTCACGGAGTCTGAAATTTGGCTTTGCTGGAGGAGATCTGGCAGGAGATAGTTCTGGTTGTTTATACTCCAGAGGCCTTCTTGGATGCTACAAATTTGTTTCCCTAAAAGCTGATCCTGCACATGAGAACATACAGTAAAACTCCACAATTAGCATATTTCCATTGCATTGTGCAATTCTTGATAATTAGGACGATAAATGACGAACATATGGGTAGGGGTGCTCTGCAGGGTGCACCATATAAAGACAAACCCCATGGAAGCATTGAAATAAAAAAATTAAATACAAATGTGTGTGGCAACCACCTGAGACAAACACTAGCTTCCACTTCTGAGGTGCCCAACAAATGTTCCTTATCTATGTTGCCTCAAAGAAGCAGCTTCATCCTCAGAGACACTTGAGACAGAACCAAATGACTTACCCTAACATTACAGACCTGACCTCTAGCTATCACAGTCATTTAGTTCAAAGCCTCTTTTCATTCATTTCATTGCTACTTTCCATTTACTGAATTAGGAAACCTTTTTCTGGAATGATGACACTCATCTTCAGTACAATGACGCTTGGCACTGCAGATATCCTTACAGAATCTCACCAGCTTAAAGAAATACTTGTCAGCTATGTAAGGGCTGAGGGCACCACAAGGGATCTCTTCCTGGCAGCACAAAATACAGAGACAGAGGTCAGTGTCTGGGAATACATGGCTAGAAGATTTGAGAGAAGGAAAGATAGGATGTGTAAAGCAAGTGGTGTCCCAGATGGGGAGGGAAGTGCAGAGGTGTATACTCCTGGCCGTGATCAGTCAGGGTACCTGAATGCACACCTGGAATGTAGAGAGTGACACCACCAAACTCAAGAAGCTTCTGGCTGGTTGAATTCACACCGTGTCTGTACACTGTATTGACTTTGATAAACAACCTACTGAAATCAGATCAGAATGCTGGCCAAAACATGAATAGAAGTAGATAATTCTAAATAAAAGACATTTGCTTTTTAAAAGCCAAGTAACTAACTAGAAATTAAACTGATGCTTTAAGTAAATTTGAATTTAGATATAAAGAACCAAGCCATATATGTCAGCATTTGAGATCAGGGAATCAATCCCGAATATTTTTTTTGTTGTTGTTCAGTTTTGAGTCAGATTCAGCTGAATTGAACCAAACCCCTATTTGAATCATTTGTGCACTTTGGTACACTCTAACCCTTTCATGCTGATGACATCCCAACAAGGGATGTTGGAAGAAGTTGTAGCTGGTGAAACTATGTGATGGCTGTAGTTGGTGAAACAGAGGTGGGAGGAACACATAGGAGTCTATCAGGAAGGAGAATACTAGAAGGCCTCAGAGAGACCTGTGAGGAGACATGGCAGCCATCTGTCTGCTCTCCCTCCCACACTGTCCTCTCCAAACCCACCAGAAAACGTGACCTCTACTTTTTGCTGTCCTCTTTCATCCTCAACCTGGGCCTCAAAGACCCAATCTGTCTCCTTTCTTTCAAGCAGTCTATTTTCAATGGATATCAGGAGAAAGGGAAAGCATTGGAGGCTGGGTTTGCCATATGAAAAACACTGGGTTTGCCCTGCTTACTGTTCCTTCTCTGAAACAGGGTCTTTTGTCCTTGAGGATGGTGTGATGAAGGTAAAGTAGGACCTCTTCCCCAGTCAGGAAAGGTGCCACTCTGTGCTGACACTTAGAGATCACACCACAGGTCAAGTACACTTTTTTTCTCCTTCTCAGCCCTGCCACCAAAGCTCACATATGCAGCTCTGAGGGAAACATCAGTTTCACAGCAATTTATTTTCCCTATCTGTGAAAGGTGAGTACGCTCCGTACTGTGTGAGAAGTGCTCCGACACCGACTCAGTCTTATTACTGTAGTTTTTTTCTTTTAGTTTTGACCACAAAGAACATTGTTCTGCTTTGTCTGTCTTTATCACAGGGGAAAAACCACGTGATTTGAAGTCTCTGTCAGAAACTACAGCTGGAAAGGAACCACAAGATGATATATGAGAAAACATGTATTTTTGCTAAGCTTGTAAGGGAGAGATGAAGTGCTTTGTTTTTTTTCCCCCTCTCCGGGTAATATTTTAAGTACTGAAAGATAGTTCTCTAAATTTAAATTGGAATAAAAAAAGGTCAAACGTTTGTAAACTAGCAACAATGCACACCGACAAGAAGCAACAGGACTGCTTTTTGCAACCTGCCCTGTGCCTTCAAGAGACACATTCACATCAGAAGCTACTAGCAGGTCAATAACAAGGACAAATAGAGAAGTGCAATTTCGTACCTAAATGTAAGAATTTTTATGGGAAGCACGAAACCTGCAACTACACATTTTTTCAAGGCTTATAGGTATAATTTGCAGTGCCAGAGCAGGACTCAGAGTGAAAATGCTGCAAAGAAGAAATGGATAGAGCGTTTATCATAGACATTAATGATCCCACTCTCCCCCCACTGTAGCCACCCCTTTAGGAATGGCCAAATTACCTTCTGTTCTGCGATGCTGCTCTGGGGTTTCAGTTCAATTCCATCTGGTACTCTCGTCCTTGAGAAATCTGCCACTCTGCTGCTTAGCAGTTGCCTGGAAACAAACTTCAATTAATGAACAGAACTACTTCAGGGGAGAAGAACAACTAAAAAACCAAAACAAAACAAAAAAACAAAAGACCAAAAAACCAAAATCCCCACAAAGACATGTTCAAAAGTGAGCATAATTAACATTCACTACTTACACTTAAAGGTTCTTGTACAAAAGCAAGCTGATTAGTCAGTTGATGTGCCTGAATGAACTTGTGCCTGAGGATCACTCACACAGCGCAGGAAGCTCTCCCCACCTCAACGGAGAGCATTCCTTCATCTCCCTGTGTTTCACTCCTCATTTTTCAGACATTGCATAGCTGAGGCAAGTGAGAGCTGCTACCTCAAGTGGTCATTTGCAAAGTGCTGAATTCAAAACATCTTCTGTCTCCCCTCCTACACTACCCTGAGGGGTGCAATTATCAGCCAGCCTGCTCTCCAGAGAAACAGCATAAGCTGCCCTTGCAAGGGGGAGAATGGCTGCTTTGCTGTCAGGGTATTAGAGACGTCTCTTGCCAGTGCCTACTGGAAGAGGCTACACAGGAATTTCATGCTGTGAATCAGTCCCTGAAACAGACATTCTCACCTTATGTATTAAGAAACAAAGAAAATATTGTCCAGTGCACAAAAAGACAGAGAAGAGGTCCTAAGAGCTGCTGGACTGATTGGGGCCAAAAGCCCACCTAGCACAATACCTGTTTTCAATAGTGACCAAAACCTAAAGAAAGAGTAAGAACAAGGCAAGCATCTGTTGCAATACACTACAGCATACATTGCTGCCTACACAGCTGGTGCTACCTTTGCATTTTAAACTTTTATACACAGTGGAAATACAACAAACTTCTGTAAGTGAGGCTCTGGCCCCATTTCTGTATATTTCCACCCCACATGATTTAATTATTCCACCTTCTGATTAATTTATATTCATGTATTTATTGCTGCAATCCATTTAAGCCTGTTACATTTCTGCCTCCTTTCCAGTAATTATAAAATAAACTGGATCCAGGATACTGGTGTGAAGAGCTCTACAGTGCTGTGCCACAACGGGTACAAGAGTGTAAGGTATTGGGTTTTTAAAGTGTTGCCCAATGCACTAACAAGGAAGGTTTGATGAGAGAGCTACAGACTTAAGGAGGTAGTGAAGGAGTAGCAGATTTTGTGGCTTTTTTGTTGCCTATATTTTGGTTCTATGGAAGGGGTAAATATTTCCATACTAAACTTAGAAGAAATAGCAAGACATGGAGTAGCCTGAATGGTGAGTGCAAGGACCTGTTCTGATCAGGAAAGCAAGCCACAGCTGATGCTAAATTATGTCAATCTCCCACTTAGGAGAAGTAATTCCTAGCCAAGCACACACCTGCATCCACCTTGTTGAAATTTTGGTAGGGAATAGCATATAAAGAACAGAGAGAGGAAACTGACCTAAACAAAACAAGCCCCAGGAAACCCAGTGTTTTAGGGGGACTGTGAATGCTGCAGACATCAGAAGAGGAAGCACTCTCAATAGAGTGGAAGTTAGCATCAATGGAACAGATAAGCCATACAAGCTGGTAAGATGCTAGATCACACACACACATCCTTTCCTTAAAATAAAAACTTAGTGTGAGGAAGAACTCTGGCTCACCTCACTAAGAAGAAAAATTAGACTACAAGTTGGCTTACTGGTGAAAGACAGAGAATATGAAGCCCATTCTCTTGCATACACCAAGTCTAGTCCTGCTACTGGGGGCATGGACATCTAAAGCTGTTCACAGCCCAGGCAAGACCAAGAAAACACAGATTGTTTTCAACAGCCAAATAAAACTTGTCCCAAGGTGTCTTAACCGCAGGATTGCAACAGATTGCACGTGGCTTCAGATCCTGCACTCACATGCTTTAGGTAGAAAGACATACAAAACCTTTCACTTCCTTCAGAATATGCAAGGTTTCAGTGCTGGTCACTGCCTTCACTTTGATCACTATCCTTTTCGGTATGTAGTCATGAAGATACATTTCACAAAATCTCTCTAACATAAGTGATATTCGGTCAAGGTGAAGGGATTGTGTTAATAAGATTATACTTTTGATTTTACAGAAGTTCTTGCGGTGACTGTGTGCAGAGGAAGGGAAGCTTGACAGGGATCATCTCTAGAGAAGAGGACTGAGCAGGGACTGGTGGATCTCACACACAGAGAAGGTGCAGGTAACACATGCAGATTCCCGAAAGCTCCTTCAAATCCTTATAGCATGCAAGGATCACAGCAATCTAGCACTTACACAGCAAAGTCATTGCTACAGGGCAAATCCATGTTTTTATGTAGAGTCTTTCTGAAGTCTAGGGTGAATTCTATGACGTAGAGTGAATAAAACTTTTTTACAGATGAGAATAAGGTGGTTTGGAAGAGGAGCACTAAGAAAATAAAGGCATCACAGTAAAAAGCCAACTCCTTCAGGTGTGCTGAATAAGGTACAATACTTTTAATGCTCTCCCTCCTCATCCCGCAGATTTGAAAATGAACTTCAGAAATGCAAATGAAGACCATATGCAGGCACAAAAACTACCTTCTTTGGAGCAGCACAGGGGAAAGGACTGGTACCAGGCCAACACAATAGCTTGCCAGCAGTGCTACAAATCTGTGCATCTCTTCCTGAAGACTGACAAAACTGGATCTGCAATTATGTCAGAAAAGCAAAACCCCATTCCAGAGAACTTTGTGACCTTCTCATGCACTTCAAAGTAAATCCTAGAACTTGAATTAAACTCACAACACTTTGCAAGAAAATTAGAACTTTTGTTCTTTAACACTAAAAGCTAATTCTGTTTGCTGTTCCAAACAGCAGAGCTGGCTAACTGATCCCCTGACTCTCTTCACGTGGGCTATCAGGCTACTCACACTCCATTATTTGTCAGCAGAATACACATTTTGCATGACAGGAAAAGTACCATGAGATGTCAGGCACAAAATCAACAAGAGAAACTGGAAAGCTGAAGAAAAGCAATTCAGGTGATAGAGGTCGGCACAGGCCACAACATCATCTGGCAATCACAGCAATTGTGCAAAATAACAATATTAAAAATACAGAAAAAAAAATCTGCTTACAATATCCCCTCTTTATAAACAGTTCTGATGAAGGAATCTTCTTATTTCTCCTGAAGTGAATAACTATCTGAATACAAGGGTCATGATTGCCTTTCTATTTCACTGTACCATGCATTTAGCAAGAAGGTGTATAACAGTTTTCTCTCTCTCTCCTTTTATTCTCTTTCAAAAATTCCATTTAAACATAGATGAGTGTGAAGTAATCTCCACAAAAGCACTACCTATTGATATGCAGTTAGCACGAGACATTTCCTCATTGTCCCAGGGCAGTAAGTCATCAAAGCTTATTACACTGCATAAATCTGATGGAGCAAACATTCACCCCTGGGAGTTCATTAATACTGTGATTAAACTGCTTAATTACAACTGACATAAATGACTGATAGTAACTTCAGAGGGGGAGTAGTATTTATGTATGCCAACTTTTTCTAGATATTTAGAAGTATGTAGTAAAAAGGAAGAAAATAATAAAAAGTAAAACAAAAAAAAAAAAAATCAAGCTAACCTTGTGTGGTTCATGTCATCTTCATCACTGCTGCTTACTTCATCACTTGATGAGGAATAGTCAGCTGCTTTTAAGAGTGAGTTGGCACTGTCCTTCCCCTTGGCAAAGGAGCCTGGACTCTGCACAAAGAAAACTCAGTTGATTTTTCTTTTTTTGTCATAGAAGACCCCATCACTAAATAGCATGTGTAGTATTTTACTATCCCAACAAATATAGTTATTGTCACTTCCACACCAAAAAAGGCTTTAATAGGAAGCTGATGCTTTTGTTGGTCCATCACAAGTGAGTATTTCACATAAGAAAGTGACCTAAGCCAAAACACCTGATTTTCCTAAAAGCTGACATGTCACTAACTTTAGTCAATATGTTATTTTGAATCCCAAACCTTTATAATTCCATCTGTGCACTTTGCAGGAGCAAAGAAGTACTTGTTTCTCACACAAGAAAGAGTGTTCTGTGCCAGGACTAAAGCATTACACTGACTTGAGTTCTATTCTAGCCCTGGACTACCTCAAGGCTTCTGGGACCACACCTGAGCACAGGCTCTACCTGCACAGACCAGGTGCAAAGCACCCTTAAGCTAGAAAGGCAATACCAACAGAGCCATGCCCCCACCTCACAGGGCAGTTAGGCACCCCAGCCCTAAGGGAGCTCATGTCTCTGACAAGCCAGGAGGTGCTGGTGTCTCCACTAAGTTCCAGCTGTCCCCTGCTGCCCTACAGGCCTGCCTGTTAAGTTCTAAAATGCCAAGCATCCCACACATGAGCTCTTGCACAAGGTATTATTAGGTCCAGTTGTCTGATAGGCATCACACACACCTCAAACACCACCCAAGAAAATAAATGTCTCAGTAAACAAATCAGAATTAGCAATTGCCCTTTCTATCAGACAGCCAGGACTGTCTTGAATGTGTCATAGCCTGTAGTGCATACTCCAAGCAATTACATATTGGGTATTTGCATAAGTCACCAGCATGGTCTGGATTTCTGGGTCACATGACAACTGATCAATGACTTCCTGACCCTTCATTTCTAAAGATTTGTGATCAGAAAAGCCAGACTCTGCTGACGACTTGAACTGAACACAGGTGAGTCCTGGACCAAAAACTGATGACACACTGTAATGCAGCAATAAGCTCATGCCAGCCCCACACAGCCTCTCAGGTGGACTCATTAGCTAGCAAACTCAAGCACCAAGGAGCTCTCTGCAGGGACATATCCTCAGTGAAAACTATGAACAAACCAAAAATCATTAGTGGATCTAAAGACCCTACCGCAAGCTGGCTTGAATGAGGGACTTTTTCAGACTTCTTATGCAGCTGCAAGTGGTTCTGGAACAAAGCATTCTCTGCCTTGGTTGGTCCTGGATTCCCTGGGAGGAAAAAAAAAAAAAAAACAAAACAACCAAGAACAAGAGATTTTTATTTTTTTTTTTTTTTTTAGAACTGCATGTGCAGCAAAGTGAGAGAGGGGACCAGTAAGACAAGCAGGTACAGTCACCACCCAAAGCAGGCACCTGCCTCTGCTGACAAACTTAATTTTCCTCTTTGTTGCAAAGAGAAATATTTTTTGCTTGTTTCCCAGTGGTTCTGGAAGCCACAATATTATGTATAGAAATTGACAGCGGTGCAGTTTAATGCTGCAAAAGGAAGAGAAGCAGACCAAAACGTTGGCAACACACTCCCACTGCAAGTGTTCCATGGACTGGAAGGCAGCTTGCAAGGGAAAAGAGAGGGGGAACAGTACATCGTGTAGAGCAACTGTGCTAAAGGTGCCACCCAGCCACATTCCTGTGAGTGCAGACAAGGGGGTCAGGAAGAGGTTCCAGGAGCCTAGGCCTCGATGCAGTTTTACATGAGCAAACAGATATGCTGCTAAGATTTGGCCTTCATAAAACTGTTGCACAAAAATGGTCTATTGGGTTCAATTCTCCAAACTCCACTGTGCTTGAGGGCAAACAGCTGCACTGAACTCCACTCATGAGCGTGGGTTCAAGCTAAAAGCAGAACAGGATTCACCACTCCCCTGGTAGAACAAGGAGAATTTATTTTCTAGTCCCTGCTTCCCTTGGGGCACAAGGTATGTCACTTGTCAGCTCCCATTTCCACTTCACACCATGGAGAAGTAGGTAATAACAGCCTGGATTTCTGCAGTGACACTCTGTGCAAGGTTAGGTATGGGCAGCAAGGAGGCTGCAGCACTATGCTTCCCTCCCAGGTGGTATGGGGACCTACACTTGCTACCATGCTTCCATAGTTATTGAATGTCCAAGAAAACAAGACTAGAGAAGCTAGAGTTCATCTGCATGTGCTGATGCCATAGCAGGAGGGATTCTTGCAAGTAACTAAGTGAATTGTCCCTTTCAATGATGCCCCAGCCCCCTGCCAAACTACCCAGGAAGAGCACTACTACCCAGAGATGGTGTCTTCTGCACACAATCCCTGACATAAGGGAGGGAAAGCAGATGTGTCCTAGTGGCAGGGTGAAGGCACATCAGCCAGCTCAGCATCTATCTCATTCAGCAATGTCTCCCATGACTATCCCACTACTACCAACAGGACTCCTTGTAAGTCAAGTGGGTAGAATTCAGGCGCACACAAATTGGGATTTGTAGTTGGTAATGTAGATAGTTTTATCACAATGATTTCATGTATTCATGCATTTTGCAAAGCTTTTAAAATTCAGAATTCTTTATTGGCCAATGAGCACCTAAGCAACTCAACAGAACTATTAGCTTTAAAATATTTATACTTCTTTTCCTATCCAATTTCTTATCCCTGTGGGTTTGGGAAAGCAACAAACTCTTTCTGGAACACCATATGCCAGAACTAGATGTAATTTAATGACACTTAAGAACCCAAGGAGACAGTTTAAACCATAAGGGAGGTTTTCTTTTCTTTCCATTGCTGGTGAGGTTTTCATTTCCCCATGCCAAAATAGCACACGAGTTACACATCATGCACATATTGCAAAGCTGAGCTGGACTGCTGCACAGTGTTCATCTCTGTACTGTTATTCAAACACAAAATTACATTAGAGCAAAAAGAAACAAACCCCAAGCATTTTAAAGTGTGCGTTGGATTCCTTTTGAAGCAAAATTTCCTACTTTGTGTAGTTAGTGAAAGCAAAACTGCCTTGGTTGTGTAAGTGTAATAAATAAGCAATTTGTTCTTCAGGAGCTTGCAAATTAACAACGTAACCCTCAGTTTAAAAATAAATGACCTCAGCAGCTCACTGATGTGGTTTCAGAACATATTTAGCACCCACTCTTCTTGAAATTGGTCATAATCCCCATGTCCCCCATCTTTAGTGGTCAACCTGGCTGCAAAGCACTGTAACACACCACTGCTTTGCAAGGAGCTACACAAGAGATTGTCCTATGGTTGACCCACAGAAAACGCCCCCAGGAACAACAAGATTAAAACTACAAGATTAAAGCTGTCCACTTCTGCTCCATGTCCCCACCTGCCAGAATCTCAGGTCATCTCTCAGGAACCAGAGCCTGTAGTGCAAAATATCTGCACAACCGTGAGCAAGCCCACTGCATTCCTATGCTGCTACAGTGATACCAGGATAGCTTCCACTATTGGTATGTAATTTAAGCACTTTGCTTAAATTAGATGAAGCTAACTCTGCCTTGTAACTTCTTTTGTCTTTTTTTTTGGCAGCTCCACTATCTTTCTGCAAATAAAAGAATACTGAAGAAATATTTCATAAGGTGCTGAGCAGGGTCTTAAAGCTTCCTTCAGCCTATTATTAGAGTGCAGAAATATTAGTGTAGAGCAACTGCCCATCCGTATCATCTTGTCAGTGGGCAACACAGAAAACCAGCATATGGTAATGCAGAAAATGCCAGTGGGTGAACATTAACATTGAACTACATCTGCATGTCTGTAAAGTCAGTATGTGCAACAGAATTGATTTGTTTCTTTTGCAGTTCCTAATTGAAGCAGTTCAGATTTTCTACATAGAAATACGTTCACAGTCACTTTTTGACTCAAAAGAGGAAGTGTTATATTTCAGGAACACGGACCCATACAATTCAGAGGGCTTCCAAAAGCCTATCACCAGAAGGCTGTTCAAAAAATCATCCCATGTGCAATGCAGCATTTGATATTCTGCAGGAGCTCGTTTCACGTGATAGGAATTTTGCACATTTTGACTGATGAATTTTTGATTTGGGAATCACCTGAGGTTGACCAACTGCTCTGATGAGATCCCATCTCCCACTGTGTGGTGCCAGGAGTGCTGCTGCTGTTTAACTTCGGAGCATGCCCCCTGGGGGATGACTGATGAGTATTACTAAACAGAAAGACAAAAAGCAGATCAGATTATCTTGCATGTAGAAACAGAGACTGGAACAGACCTCCTAGGTCACTGAATTGACTTTCCTGCTGTTACTATATAACACTCCATATAAACAAAAAAATTATATTCATTGCTGCTCCAAGCAGGGCCACCTAAGTAGTGAGAGAAGATGATGGAGGGGGCAGCTTCCTCTGGGCAGTCATTTTGCCAGATTCCAGAGATAACCAAGTCATTACAAAATATTCTACTTATATGCACTTCTCCCTTGGCCTCTTCCGATCTGTGCCACTCCTGAGTCCAAAATCTCATGGCTTCTACAAACACTGAAACCTGCTTCAGTACCCTCCAAGAAGATACATCACCACACACTTATCAGTGGATAAAGGAACACATCCAACACTAAAGCAAGCTGCCAATCTTGTGAGCTGTCTGCACATAGTCCTGTGAAGCCAGTTCTAGGTAGCCATGCTTCAGCAGGAACACCGGACAAGATGACCTTCCAAGTTCACTTCCAGCCTCAGCCATGCTGTGAAGTAAAACAATGGCTCACCCAGAAAATCCAAGCTCAGAAGTCACTCACTTGTAACACTGTGGTTTATTCACTCATTTCTATTCTGCTTTGCCTCCTATAACTGCTAAGTGGAGAGCATTTAGGGCTTGACTTCACTTGAGAGTTATTTCAGATGTTTCTGACTCTGGCTCATCTGCTGCACATTATTTTGTTATGTCAGCTACATTTACTTCCCTTTCAAATCCCTCCAACTCTAGTGTCTTGCACAAGTATGTTCCCTGATTAGATATCCAGGGGGGACTACCCTTTGCTGCTAAGGTCTCTGCATCCTTGGTGATTTCTCATGGGCTATGAAAAAAGTGTACTAAAGTTAAGGGCAGACTGCTAAGATACCTCTACAGATAACTCATTCAAGGTACTACCAGGCAAAACAAAGCTACAGACACAAGCTTCACAAGCCCTAAGAACCTCTGCAGGGAGCTGGGGTAGATTCCCCACTCACCAAAGTATCCAGCCAACTAACTCCCCTTTCAGACCAATGGCACTGACCCTGATATAGGGCATCTGCAAGAGCATGTTCTGAAGTAACCTGCACCTTCAGCAGCCATTTTAATGTGGATAGAAAGTAAGGCATCACCAAACCACAAGGAGGTAAATGACTGGACAACACACCACCTGCTGACTGGCAAATGGATGCAGAACTGGTATGTGATCCACATGGGCATGCCAAACAGGCTGAATGAAATAAAATAACTAATTGCAGGAATTATTACAGATGGAAAAGTATGTATTAAAAATTCATCTTTACAGACAGAATTCCCTTGTATGAAAATGAAAAGGATGCCTGTAAGAAGTTTGTTTCTCTTTAAATAAGTTATGTCAATCATTAAAAGCAAACTGGCTTAGACACTTCCTTCAGGGCTAAGATAAGGAAGCTAGGTTACTTATTTTTATGGACAGACTCAAAAGACAAAATAATTTTAACTGCTATTAAATAAGGTATGAACCCATGTCAGTTTTGGTATTACTGAGGTGATGGGTTTGTTTTTAGTAAGTTTGCTCTAGTTTTCCTACTGAAAATAAATCATGATTAGTATAAACAAAATACTTAAGAATTTACCTTGACAGGCATCTCTGATGGCCAGGCTGATCCTTGCTGTAAAATTTAGAGGTTGTCCTTTCCGGAACCTTAAGGATTTAATGAAATGTTTTAAGGTTTGTATTTTACACTCAGTTAATAAACCTAATGCTTACCCTGCATCAATGAAAAAATAACATTAATCAACACAGATGAATAATGCTTCAGTGGGACCTGTGGAGAGGACTTTAACACTGGAAGCTGCAGGTCAGCAGCAGGCACCACCAATTTGCTCCAGGCTTTTGCAATCCATCAGGGTGCAGACTGCAAGTGGTTTGCACCTTTTCTTAGAGTCAGCATTATTCTTGGTCGATATTTAAAGCAAACTCATCTGCAGTCACTTAATGCACCTTTCCCTAGATAGTGAACTGCCTTGCATACCACCAAAGGGCTGAGGAAAGAGACACCCCCCTCCAACTGCAACACAAAACATGAATACAGGCATGCACAAATATTCTTGCACTTGCTCTTAGCAATACAGCATCCCCTGAGAATTACACAAACCAATGAGTTTTTCTGCAACAAGATAGATTTTTCACAGAAAGAGCAGCTACAAATACTTGGTTTAAAAAAACCTCTATCTGCTTTCACAGATCCTGCAGATTAATATGTACATAGAAACTCAGAACACTGACCTTATAAATTCCTACCTTCTTTCTAGATCACTGAGACCCAGTTAATGTACAAGCAATGAGATTTTCACTGAATTTAATGATGTCTAGAAGATGGGTACTAGAGAGCACAGGGAAACTGAGTGGAGTGTCATTGACTGTGCCAAACAGCCTGAGTTTCATGTACCTTTGGGGGTTGTTCTTCGTTTGGACCCATCTTCCAGAAGACATCATCCTGCACAGGGCTGAGTGGTGCTGTCATCATATCTGACAGTGAACTGCTGTGGTACACATCCTTACTGGCCCGGAAGTTTTCACACTTGAAACAAATGAAATAGATGTTAAACTGTATTTCCCTGCCTAGACAACAGGTCCTCATCTCGACAGATATCAGTGGTTCTGTTTGTTTCAGTAAACACACAAGGAGTACTGTGCTTGGATACAGCCCTACTCACCATTTTCACTGTGAAGTAAGTTATTCGTCCCCAGCATGTTAGCATGTTAGGCACAAATATTTCAAAGTGAAGGGTACAATAAAAAGAAACAGTAAGAGCATGTATGCTGTACATTTATCTCTCCTTTAATCTGTGGAGAAGATAATAGGGCACTGGCAATGGACAGGATAGTAGTTAACTGGATGATGCAAGATTTACTGTGGAGAGGTATTCAAACCTGACCATTGCTTCTGTTTCAAAATTTAGAGGGTAATCACTGAGGGAATTCACCTCCCCTAAGTTAGATGTTGAGTTCCAAACTAGTCTACAAGCCCATCATCAACCCTGAATCAATGGAGGCAAACTGCCACCTGGAAGGATTTTCAGCTCCCCAGTGGTTATGGAGGTGCCCCAGCCCTCTGTAACAAATTTTTCAATTGTTTGATAAAAAGCAAATTTGCAAAAGAAACTATGCTCTGACCATGCCTCATGGGTGGTCATATCCGGGTGCTCTCATTGTGACTACTTGTGTTTAAAAGATATCTTCAAAGGTATCAAATTAGAGCACTGGGATAGCAAATGGCCTAATCATGGTGGAGAGTAGGAAAGAAATCAAATCACTTCCTTATAAAGTCTCCATTCCAAGGATACAACAACTAAGAAGTGTAAAACTCAATCTAAAATAATCAAAATTTGGTTCTCTGATTCTTTCTGTATTTAAAGGAGGAAAACACCCCAAAACAATTAAAAAACCAACAAAAAAAAGATAGAGATAAAAGGGAAGGTCCTTTAAATTCCACACACTAATCGTCTATTGCACCAGCATCTTGCAAAGGGGAAGAAAGGCAGAGAGCTAAAAAAGTCAATGGAATGTGCTGATCCTCCCTGAAATGAGAAATCCTCTTGGACACAAGACTGAGACAGAACACATGGAAATGCTGTGTGATCTGGGCCCATCTTGAGGGATTGCTGTGCTAGAGCTGATCTGATGTCACAGAAATAGAAAAAAATAGTAAGTGGAATGCCTGAAGCTGTGCCGCTTCGTGCTTTACCTTGCCAGACCTCCCATGCAAAACAGGGCTGGGGCTCTCCAGAGATGCTCTCAGCTGGCCAGAACACCACAGGCTGATGTCCTTCCTGTGCCAGGAGGGAACCCATGCCCCAGCACAGTAACACACCTCTGCTGGGAGGCACTTCTTTCTCAAGGGCACTGCAAGACCAGCAGCCCCACTGCTTGTGGACCTGAGAAAAAGGCTGGCAATTTTTGAGTCAAAGTCCAAACTCTTGTGTCCCAACTGAGTTACTACAACTTAGATCAGAGGCAGCTGCAGTTCAGCTGCCCCATAAATGACTCACATAAATATTTTGATGATTTATCAGCCCAAGTCTATAAAATTCTCCAGTTCTCCAATGTGAAAAAGTAAAATGCAGTAACTGAGTCCTGTGCACAGCTTTTCAATAATACAATATGAACTCCCTACAACTCTATAAGACTAATTATTTCATGGGAACAGTGTTCAAAAATACTTAAATATTGACAGGTGGTAATTCCATAACTAATTAAATATAGCAGATATCCATTCAAAAGTCCCATCACAACCTCCCACACCACCATGGCAAAGTCAGCTGTCAAAAGCTAGCTCTGAGAAGTTCACCTAGTTTAATATTCAGGTGCTTTTTCTACTTTTTTCTTGGACAATATGTTCTGTTGACTCCCTTCACAGAAAACAGCTTTTTCAGCAGTTACAACATCTCATAATCCAAGTCCTTTCATTTTGTCAAAATTACTTTTTTGTCCAACATGATTGTCACTAATAATAGCTTTTAGTTAACCAGAATTATTTCAACAGCAAAGTGCTCCCCTGAAATGATTCACCATGAGTATAGGAACAGGTTTTATACCCAAGTATATTATTATCAGAACACAGGGAGATTTTTTTTCCTTGCTACTTTTTTTTCAACAAGATACTTTGCTTTCTAAATTCCAGCTTTCAAGTCCTGCAGACTACCAGAAAACTACTTGTACTTAAGAGCACAGGTCAGCTTTGCTGAATCATGATATAAATAACTGACTGGGTGAATCCAAGGTCTGCAGATGGTACCCACATACCTTCTTTGGGCAGAGAGACACCAGTACACCTGTTCTATGTAAATCCAGGAAGTGATGCCTACTTTGGGGATAATTTCTGTAGGACCTGTAAGTCTGTAAATCCTTGCAATTTCATAGCAAGCCAAAGAAACAAAGTCTCAAATAACTCCCAAAAAAATCAGTGTTTGATATTCCCCTAAGTAAAGCCAACACTAACAACTATTGTGAACTACTGAGACTTGAGCCTTAAATTGGTAGACAAAATTCTACCTACTATGGGTATTCAAACACACCTAACAGAACTAAGGAAAAGGACCCCTTGCTGCCTGAAATTGTAGCATAAGGTGATAGAATACAACAGACTGATTACTAGAGTTAGTTTAAGAAGACATAGGAGCAAGAAGTTTAAAAAAAAAAAAAAAAAAAAAAAAACAGTCTGCACTGCTTTTCGGAGGATGTCTAAGTTACTGAATCTACATGCAGGCAGTAGGTAAGTGCAACTGTTGTTACAAAACAGCATAAGAAAAAGGTTTTTATTAAAGTTCTGAGCAGATCTGGGACACTAGGTCAATGCATGACCTAACACACTGCTAATTCTTCTAACAGTGTTCTGTTTCAGCCACATTACTCCAGACAATAGAGGAGATCTAGCTAGCAAATCCTACAGGAAAACCACAGTCAATTATAAAACACAGTTCATTACAGATGTGAGCTCAATTCCTCCACTAATCAGGCAGCAAGAGATGCTATGCAGAGAAACCGTCTCAGTGACTTTGTGAAAGAAGCCTCTGGGATAATCTGTATGTAGTCCAGAAGGGCTCATCCCATATCACCACAACCAGAGAGGCAGGCCTGCTAATGTGCTGCAGTGAGCACAGAACAGGTATAAAGCAGGAGGAAATGGTACACTCTCATCTGGTAATATTTCACACTGTTCTTACCAGACAGACAGGATACAAGACACAAGAAATCATGCTCCCTGCTCAGGAGCTGTGTTAAGATTTCCAGTGAAGTAATTTTAAAAAATATTTGGGCAACCAGGATGTGCCACAAAATCTCACTGAATACGATTATTTCATTTTTGTCTGAGCAGAGCAGTGATGACAGGTGATCCCTCTTTGACAAACCTGGCTTGAAGTTCTTCAGCACAGACATCTGTGATGCATTCAGCTTGCGTTTTAACTTTGCAGTTCACTTCTTTTGAAAATCAACAGGACATCCACATATCTAACTACACAAGTATATTGCTGAGAGTCTTTTAATCTCCAGGTGAGTAACTGGGCCTCACATTGCCCTAATATTTCATAGCTAATGCTGGCATCATATCCAAAGATGCTGCTATTAGCATCAACAGCTGCTGCCAGCCAGCAAAAGGAAACACAAGCCTTCAGAGGATTTATAAATTACCTGTTGATGTTCATCTGCCCTCCATGCTAATACAGATGGTGAGAGTACAGATTAGCTTCTCCCTGCCTACAGTTCCTACCATCCTGAGCACTACTGACTTGTGAGTAGGTAACTGGGCAGCTACCAGCAGGGAGTGAAATCACACAGTAACAACTGTGCACCACTTGCTGCTATCACCCTTAAGTAACACCATCACTTTAAACAGCATAAACATTTTGTAGTGTAGTTTCCATTGTTTCCTCACCAGTCCCCGTAGCAGCTGGGAGAGGTACCTCCAGCAGGGCACAAAGGAATGAAGTGGCTTGTCCTAGGTGACACAGCAAACCTAAAACACGGCTCCTTTCATCCTGGGAGTGGAATTTTTACAGGGTAGGACTATCCTCTGTAGAGCCATGGTGCTCCTGCAGAGTCCTAAATGCGCTGCAATAAACCATGGACTCTACTACTTTCATGGCAGAGCTGAAATATTCACTTCAAGGAAGCTGCCAGCCTTTACCCAAGGCTAAGATACCCACAGCTCTTTGCTCAGGAACGACCCCTGCTTCCTCCTCCCCACCTGGGCAGCAGTACCATACCTGTACAAACACGGCTCTCTGTGGTGCAGGGGTGCAAGGGCTGGAACTGCTGCCAGACCCCATCCTGGCGTGTGGTGCTGCGTCGTGCCCCAGCACTGCTGGCCACTGCAGGGAGGGCTGCATGCTGTCGCTTTTCTTCTTTCGGTCCTCAGCCTGAGAGGGAGAAAAGCAGCAGCATGTTGCACACTGAGCCTCAGACTTTGCAGCCTGGATGTTCTCCACCAGCAGCAAGGTGTATATGGACTCTGATGGACTTTCCCACTGGGGAGAGGGGAGCCCTGGCACAGTATGAACCACTACTGCCTCTTCATCTGCTACTTTTCCTTTTCCATTTCCATTGAGTTTCCATCAAAATGCAGCAAGGAGAGGGCCTGAGCTGCCATCTACTGTGTTCCAGGTCATTCTATTTGCTGCAGGGTGGGATTTTAGCTGGGAGGAATCAGCTGTCAGTATTTCCTTATCTTTGACAACATGAAGCCTGTTTTGCTGTGCATTTATTACTCCCTTCTGCAACAGTGCTGGGTTTGGCTTGGGTAGAGTTAGTTTTCTTCATAGTAGCTGGTTATTTGGCTATGGTTTGGATTTGTGATGGAAACAGTGCCAGTAACACAGGGGTGTTTTTGTTACTGCTGAGCAGTGCTCACACAGAATGAAAGCCTTTTCTGCTCCTCATCCCACCTGTGACAGGCTGGGAGTGCACAGGAACTTGAGAAGGGACACAATGGGGATAGCTGATATCCTATACCATATGACATCAAGATCAGCAATACAAAGCTTGGGACACTTAAAGTGATGTTTTGTCTTCTCAAGTCACCATTACATGTGATGAAGCCCTGCTTTCCTAAGGATAGCTGAACCTACCTGCTGATGGGAAGTGTTGAATGAATTCCTTTGCTTATGCATGCAGATTTTGCTTTACCTGTTAAACTGCCTTTATCTCAAACCACCAGTACTCTCACTTTTTTCCAGTTTTCTCCTCCATCTCACCTGGGGAGAGGGAGTAAGCAGCCACCTGGGCCTTAGCTGCCAGCTGGGGTTAAACCATGACAACAATGCTGGCATTACTGCATGTTGCTTTCTAGTTCAAAACACTTAACACACTATCTTTTGGAATGCTACTTGCACGGTAGAAAAGACTGAGGAACATGACCTAGAAGGAATAAAAGTCCTTTTATTTCCTGAGGGCATTGCTTATTACAAAAATCTTTATCTTATGGTTTTGTCCCCACAAGTCTTTCCAGTTTCATTCAACATGACTAATTCTCATTCTCTAGCGTAAATCTTCATCATATCCTCTGATTCAGCAGCCTAGAAATGGATCTACACAGTAAACTAGAGATTAATGCCATAAAAACACCCAGTTATCTGTGTCTGGGTGGGCATTCTTAATGATATCTCTCCCTGTATCTGGCTGTTTGTGCTTCTGTCAGGAAGGTAAGCATATTTGTAACACAGCCTAGGAAACTGCTGAGGAGGTGGAAAATGATTCCACTTAGTTTCACAGATCTTAAATGAGGAAAAAAAGAACACACACACACAAAAATAAACCCACAAACCCCCCTTATTAAAACATGCAACACAGCTAAACACCATGAAATTCTAGCCCCAGTGAACTTGAGTATTATACTACTCAAGGTCAGATTTTCATTACTTGCAATTTCTGATAATGAAAGGCAAATTTTACCATAAGCAAGAAAGAAAATGTAAAAGCTAGCTATGACATTTACCTACTAGTTCTGTGCCCAAAGGGTTCTTGTATGCAGTATACTATGATCCAGATACAAACTCACACGGCTGACACTTTGGGCTCCCAGAACCAATGCCAGCCCCTATCCAGGCACTGGATTAGTGCAGTGTCAAGCCTGAACCAGGCATCTCTCAGCTCATTAGCTCTGGTGCCAGTGGGACCAGATAAAGCACAGAGTGAGCTCATGTCTGCACACACCAGGAGAAAGCTGTCCTGACCTGCCTGCAACAGGATGAGTGCAATGGCAAACATAAGGAACTCTTAAGAAAGGGTTCTGTGGCCACAAACATTAAACTTGAAGCTTTGGAAGCCTTTAGGGGGTTTTGTTTATTTTTAATGCCTCAGTGTATCAATAATTCCAGAGGGTTTGTGTATCAATAATTGTTAGTGATGCTACAAATGACACTGAGCAGTAAAGAGCATTCAAACTCACTCCTGAGCAGGCTATCTCTATCCCTGTGTAGAACTCTCCCAACACAGAAAACAGCATCACTTTGGCTAATAAATTGGAAAAGATCTGTATCGACAGGAATAAATTGAGTTACCACTGTTAAAAACAGTCAAAACTTCAAAGCATTTTTAAATTGCAGTGAACAATTGTGACTGCTGAGATAATTACAAGGTCTCAAACTTCACAAAAATGCAGCCCTGTACTAGTAGATTTTAGTGGAAGTGACTTTTAGTGACTTCCACTTCCAAGTAAGTAATAATGTAAAATAATTTTATCTTTGAAACTATATTATGGTAGCCAAAATGACAAGATCCTCATACTGTGAGGGTAAAAGGCAGGCAGCACTTAATCTGGAACTAGTGACATTTTATTTCACCACCAAATTAAGTTAACTTAAAAGTTCCGTAATACATTTCATTCTGCTACAAAGTGGTCATTTACAAAACAAAGCCAAACCTAGAGATGAGTATTTAAGCTGACATTTGACAGTTCTTTTGACTGCTAACTACAATGTAGTAGAAAAGAAAGTTACAGTAACTGAGTTGCATTTTCTCCCCACCCACCAGAAGCCTAGCAAAGGCAAAACACTTCTAATGACTTCAATGTGTAATTAACAGAAGCAGCTACTTCTCTGTCCACACCCGATTTCCTCTCCAGATGCAGTAAGAACTAGCTCTCTGCCATCAAATAAATACTGATTTCCAGAAGAATTCAGTCAAATTTCAGTAAAAAATTCTTGAACAAATTCTTTAATCAATCAGTGCAATAAAGCCTTTGGAGTTAGGGCATTTGGAGTTTTGACAGTTCAGTTGTACTTCTAACAGAGTTATATTCTCTTGTTTTCATGAACTGCTACTCTAACAGGAAGCTTAATATAATTTGTTTTCATTACTTCATATTGCTGCTTAGCTGTTTTCAGACTACATTCAGCTATTAAAATTCATAATTTCAACAATCCTAGCAGATTCATTTAACTGTTCATCACTATAGAAAATTTCAGCTAAAGGAATCATTTGCAGCATGCAGTCACACATACACTCATACGAAGCAGTGACAAAGAGGGCACTTGTTTAAAGACTGCAGCAAGATACTAAGAGGCAACACTCAGCTTTCCTCCTACTTACATGAGCACGAGCTGTCCTCATGACTTGGCTGGGGTATTTTGGGAAGATGCTTTATCATTAATGCAGAGACCATCATATCCACTATTCTACAGCCACCTGAGGAGGCTTCTGTGAGCTGCTAAGATTTCTGACATTGACCCAGACTTCAGTAACACAATAAGTCACACCAGCTGTAGAACTGGGCTCACACGTTAGGATTACATCAAAAAGAAAAATAAGTGTGCTAGGAATGATGAGATAACATAAGTGGAACATAATCTTTTCACAATATCTTAACAGTAAGCAGAACAATTTGGTGTGCAGAAATACTTCTAGAGCTAGCAAAGGAATGAAATGGATTATAACTCTTAATCAAGGATTATATATGGCCACCCTTGATCCATCAAATCTTACCTACCTAAAATTCTGAGAGACAAAGAACAAGAAAAGGCATCACCACTTGACACTGGGGCATAGAGTTCTATGCTTGGGTGGTATGACACCATTCTGTGTCTGGAGCAATTTTGTGAACCCTAAAATCAAGGCACAGACTGTTAAACCTCAGATGATACCACGTTAATTTATTTCTCTTTGGAGGATAAGGGAATGACACCTGGTTAACCAGAAAGACTCTGCTTCCCAATTCATCAATCAAATCCTTCTCTGAACTCGAGTAGAAGTGACAAAGGAATATTTCCTTTCCCTTATCTTCTACATTAATGGAAATGAAAAGCTTTACTGTAGCATAAGTGTGTAATGAGGCACTGATCAAGCTCCAGATTTATGTTTAAAGATCAATCTGTTCTCTTTTTCAAGCATTAACACAGCATCATAAACTGCAAAGAACCAAAATGCTACATTGGCCAATATAGTACCTCTTTGCTTGTGCTGCTTGATGGAGGATTCCCTGGTGAGTTTGAATTCTTCTGCTTGTGGTCATGTTGGAGAGACAGCAGCTGTGTCTGGTCTTTGGGGAGAGTTCGATGTACCTTCCTGTTGTGTTGTACATCTTCCACCTTCTGAAATCAAACAGTGATGAACCTCGGTGAGAACAATGCCTTGGGGCACAAGCAAGCTGACCACTGGAAACGTGGGTCTTGCAAAGAACTGAGTGAGCACAATTACAGCAGGGCTGACAGAAGAGAGACAACCCCAAGCAATAGGAAGCATAACACAACTATGAGAACTCTGTGTTTAGCTTTTGAGGCAGCATGTTGGAAATTTTTTTTTAAATTTTATTTTCCCTAAAACCAGAGGACTTTAATCACACACTCCATGCTTCTGTTTGACTATAAACCCGTCTGCTTCTGAAACACTACAGAGCATTGTGGCCAAGGTGCCAGACTTGACAAGAAGATTTTAGCATTGAAAGAGAAACAGAACAGAACAGAAACAGCAGGGACAGAAGTGAGAGAGGCAGTGTCATTGCCACAGATAAAGAGGATGACTCAGTAACACGTAAATTAACTCCATGAAGGCTGAATCTGAGAACAAGACGCAGTAAAAGCTTTATAAAAGTACCTCTCTAGTCTGTGACTCAGAGAATGGGAACACCCTTAGGGAACTGAAAAAGACAGCAGTGTCAGTAACAGGGAGCTGTGAATTTCTGTCAGTGAACACTTTTTTCATACCTGCTTCTTTTCCGATTTCTTCTGTGCATCTACCATGAACTGTTCGTCTTCCACAGCCCTTTTGTCCTCTTTGTACCCTTCCTCTCTCCTCTGCATGGCCTTAGCCTCTGGCCACCTCTGCTCAAACTCGTGCTGTCTTCGGAGCTCTTGCTCTCGCCTCTGATGCTGGAAGACAGCCAGTGAATAACATGGCTTATTTTACTTTACTTTTGCACCCACCAATTACTTATGCCAGTGTCCATTAATCACAAGGCCCGTTTCCTGCTGCACAGTCACTGAAGGGGATAGCCGATACACGGCACAGCAGAAGTGGGCAGCCACAAGCTGCCACCACAATGACTGCCAAACTTGAAGTGAAACCTTTGCCCTTTTGGCAGCTGAGGGCAGATTTGCCATTCATTTAAGCAGGCATGTGAGATCGCTGTGATTGCTGGCAGCTAATCTAATGACAAATGTCTTCCTGTCATTTGGAGAAGGAAGAGTTTTTCCCGAGCCCTGGTTTAGCGGGAGTGGCACTGTGCTTCACAAATGCCAGTGCCAGAGTGCTCACACAATGCCTGAATTTTGTCAGGTACTCCATGAGAAGAGACACGATGCCTTCAACACCACAGTGTGTCAGACAACAGCTATCTTGTAACATCTTAAACAGAAGCAGGGCCAGGACTCTGGATCAGAGAGACACACTGAATTGGGCAATAGGCATGAGAAAGCGATCAAGATCTCTCACCCCATGTGTCCTGGGCTTCCACTACCAAACGAACTCAAGCAAAACGCCCTTCCTCCTCCCCTCTCAAAGCTCAGGGTAAGTTGCCAGCAGGAAAGTGACAGAGCCTATTTAAAATAATTTAAAATTGTGTTCAAAAGTGCCACAGTTCTCCCAAGGCTAAGACTACAACCCAGGCTGTGCTGACAATTTAACACAGTCTTCTTGCCTTTCAAAGCCTACTCTCTATAGGCACATTTTTCGTTTGTGATGAGACATGGAACAAGAATATAAGCCAGTCCCTACGTCCTCCAGCCTCCTCCTCTGCTCCTTCTGCTGCTCAATCCGCTTCTGCCGCTCTGTGAGCAGCTGCTTCTTGTATTTCTCCTGGTCCTTCAGCTGCTGCTGCTGGCGATGAGGGTCAGAACGGTTTTTGTTCTCCTGCTGCAGCCTCAGAAATTCACGGCGGAGAGTTGACTCTCCTGGGAGATTAACTATGGAGCTGAAACAAAGTGGAGGTTTCTGCATGACTAAACATAACATTAAAGAGAGAATATAAGGTGCGTTGGGAATTGCTTATTGTCCCGTGTTAGCAAATTATGATGTTCTGTTAAATCTCCAGCACATTGACTATGCATCTGCACTCACTGTGCTTCAAAACAGCCTGAAGTTGATTACTGAGTCCTTCATTAGAGGGTTTCCTCCCTAGTGCAGGGGAACTAAAGTGCAGCTTATTACTGACACCTTGTACTCAGCAGTTATATTTGATAGCTTAAAAAGAGTTAGAGCTACTGGAGGGGATGCAAGAGATAGGGGATTCAGAGCAAGTTAAGAAAAGCCATTCTGTCTGAGGACAGCTGCCTTCAATGAGGACAGCTTGTGCAATCAATTTTTCTATTCCAGTAATAAAATTAACCTTGGTTCTCCTTCATCTTCATTCAGCTCATCATCTTCTTCCTCACTCCCACTGTAATCATAGTCTGTTTCTTCTGGGGAAAAAAAAAAAAGAAAAAGAAGAAAATAAAGAACAATAAAGAAACCCCAGTGGAGCAGTGGAGGATGCTGTTAAATGTAAGACACGATCTTGAACTTGGTTTCTGAGCATTCAACCTTAACTATGTGTAGCTCAGCAAGAATTTAAAAGCCACAGGTTGCACTGGGAGGCTGAGGGAAGGTAAGATACCCATATACATAATTCAAAATCTAGTTCAGATAATGTTTCAGGATAGCCCCTTTATACAATTCCACCTTTTCCCTGGACTGATTGTATTGGTTTTGCAAAACTAACCTGTTTTCACAATCTGAAGTAAATTAGGCTAAACCCACAGAGAACTCTAACCCCCATAACACCAGCAGAGACATTCTCCAGAAAGAAACGTAGGACACAAAAGACTGTCCTGCTCTGCTATTGTATCCTTGCTGTATAGCTAAGTTGAGGTCTTGAGTAAATCCAGGTTTCCTTTTGTATTACAGCAAATAATTAAAAAAAGAAATAGGAATAATAAATCAATGATAGTTTTAGCACAGTGCTTCAAAAGAAGCTGGCCCATAACTTTAAAAATTGTCTTCAAGAGTAACATGAAGCAGGTTTTTAAGGGATAATTCTCTGCATTGCTGCCTACATAGCACGCTAAAGGGGGAGCTTTTTTTTTTCCCAAGTCACCATTTTGAAGTGTATAGTCTGGCAATTTAGCATCATTCTCCTTTTCAGATGAGCCTTGATTAAAAATAGATTTTGACCTGAAAAGTGCTAACTATCTATCAAGAAGTGACTGTTATCACTGCACCATCACCCCCAAGGGCATTTGTGAGAAACTCTCACTATCTTTTCATTTGAACGTGTTTTGAGATTCATAGCTGAAAGAGGTGGCAGAATTTGCAACTGCTACTGGAGTCAGTAAACCCACAATGCAATAGCAATTCCATTTTAGGCAACTCATGTTGTGAAATCAATACTTGGAGTTTATAAGCCACTTTCTGACTGTGTAGTGATTTCCAAGTTTGCCCTCATAGTTAGTGAGATTCACAGCGCCCCTGCCAACATAAAATACACTGAAGAGCTAGAGAAGAGAGAGGGCAGGGAACGCAGACAATCAACAGGCTCTGCTCTCTCTCTCCACCCAGCCCAGCTCTTAGTCTGCTGTGCACAGGCATTTACACAACTATCATGCCCACTCCAGCACTACTTCTTCCAGGTTTTGCTCTGAAGAGTAAGGCCAGCATTTGGAAGAAGCTCAGATTCCCTTTTTCTTCAGCCACTATGTGAAACAGTTGATTCATTACACCCATTTGCGTTTTGTTAGAGCTTAAAGGCCTTTTTGAGGCCTCTTGAGCACTCCATTGCACAACGCTTAAGGAGGACTGCTGGCCCCAAAGAATTCACAAGCTAAAACTATATGGAGATGACTGGGAGACAGACAGATGAACTAAGAGACAGCGTTTGCTCGCTGACTGCTACCTACATACTCAACAAAGGACAGATCTAGACTTGGCTCCTCGCTCACACTGTTAGCATTAGGGTTGTTCTCAGTGACTCAGGGTCAGTCAGGTTCCAAAGACTTTAGCACTTAACTACCATTAAGGACCTAGGCTTTGGGAAAAAGATCTTCAAAATAGCCCCACCACTACCAAGGACAACACTTTCTCACAGTTTTCCTGGTTTTAGCATTTCAGTTGCATCTGCCTTGCAATTTACTGCCAAAATGACTTTTGCAGTCCCTTTTATTGTTTTTGCTACATTACCCTTTTCTCCTTTTTTCTTCCTGGTCCTGTCCAGGTGGTCCTTCAGCATGATGCGCACCTGCCGTTCATTCTGCATGTCTCGGATGAAAGAATGCTTAAGCAAGGTTTCAGTGGATGGACGATGTAAATAATTTTTTACAAGGCAGCTTTCAACAAAGTTTAGGAATTTCTTCGACCTGAAGAAGACAGAAAAATGGAGAACAACTGTAATCCTTTCCAACTTGTGTACCAAGCACCACCCCTGAATGATGGGGAGCACTAACTTTGCCAGTTTTCCTTCTCTGCAACCGACACAGTTTGAGTTTTGTCACCAGTGTGAATCCTGAGACAAGCACAGCATTGAGAGTGATGATGGGGAGCTCCACCCTGACCACCTTTTCAGTGGAGCTGCTCTGAATTTACCTCCAGATCAACAAAACCACAGCCTAACCAACACAATTCTTTCAGAAATGCCCTTGCCCTTTTGATACGGTGAATATTCTCCTCATACATTTCATTTAAAAGACAAACTAATTCTCTGGAGGCCACAGTGACTGCCATTAGTCCTACAATGTCCATGCAGTCTTCTGACAAAGCACTCACCCCAAGCAGTCCACCTAAGCCTTGTCTGTACTGCAATTTCAGCCACTCATGCCAAACTGCAGTGGTTGCTGCAGTTTAGGCAAAGTTCAAAAGAGAAGTGTTGTTTCCCGAAGGTAAACTACACCTGCAACTATGGCTTAACCCAGTGCTAGAAACAGCCTAGGAAAGACCTTACAGGTCACTGTCAGATTTAGCAAGATCATTGTCTCCAGACAAGACAGCTCCAAATCCTCCTAAATCCAATGCAGTAAAAATACAGTTTTACACATCTCTTTACCATTTTCTGGATTTCAGCTTTGGGGGTGGATTCCGTGGGATGAGGAAGAGTGCTCTCATGGGGTGCATGTCACACAGGGCTGCAAAGGAAACCACAAGCTATTGAAGGGTACACATCCCACCCCCACTGTGTCCCTCCCACAGCCTGACCACACTGACCCAGTCAGACAGGAGCCTGACTCTCCAGGCAGAGAAAGCAATCCTCCACAAAGAGTCCCACTTCCAACAGCACACACTGGCCACAGAACCACTTCACTAGTCGACACAATTCACACTACAGCCAAGGAATAAATTCTCTGAGCGCAAAGAAATTTTTCACTGCTTTTCACTGCTGCTACTGTCAGTTAAAAAATATTTGAAAGAAAGGCTGCAGGAACAAATACAACTTCATATTTTTTATATATAAGGCTTCAGAAGGACATTAAAAAAAGCTCACCTTTCTAATATACTACAGGCCGTTTTCATATAAATAGAAGTTCAGGTTGGGATTGAATACCTATTAAGTTTATCATGTCTGGCTATGGTTCAGATAAATGATAAGTTAAATTTTAACTAAACTCTGAACTACATCATTCATGGCATAAGCGAAAACACAGTATGAAGAAAACCTGATGTGAAGCAGAGAGTTCATAAACTGCATCAGTGGCACGAAGCATAATAACTAAGCACACATTTCATCTATTCTGTGTTCTGGGAGCTGGGCACCATTACTAGGCAATCTGAAACAGATTCTACTCAGGCATTCAGATGCTGCTTTCTCTCCAGCTCAGTGTACTTCTCATTAATGTTACGGTTGTGGAAAGTTGAAGCTACAAAGGACTCTGCAGCAAATAAATACTGTCACATCTCATCTATCCCAGGCGTTCTGTATGGACTTGTGAGCGTGCTCCATCTTTCATGGAAAAATACTGAGGGTCAGAGGTCTTCCTTTACAAAACAGAACTACTGCTTGACGACTGATAGAAACCATAGGAAGGCTGATTGCTTATGATATAATACAGGTGTTCAGCAGTTATTCTCCTAAAAGGAACAGACTTACAGCTTTACAGAACTAGTGAAAATGAGAAAAATGGTTTGGTAAAGTCTTCTCAGCCTTCTGTTAATTCCTTTGCCAGCATCCACCTGCTGTTGTTTTTTACTTCTGAGTTCTGTTTTTGACTTTTTCCCTTGAATTTTCAATAGCATGTGAAAGAGTGGGGAAGGGGGGGGAGCAGAAAAAGTCTGTTTTCCAGCTAGGGGTCCACGCGCTGTTGTATTACAGTCACGAAAGGACAATGCAACAGAATATAATCCATAGCATCACCCTGCCAAAGCTAGTGAAAACATCAAATACAAGTGGCATGAGGAATCAGCATTCAAAGCTACCAAGTCTCCCTCTAAGACAACTTTGAACAGACTCATGTCTGAGGACTAAGTTTCAGATAGACTGAAGAAAAGTGTCTGAAAGTGCTCCTGAACTCCAGCTGGCTCCTGAAAATCAAGTCTGATGGGAGAAGAGCCAAATGTGTTTTTTAAAAAACACAGCCTACATGCTCTCAAGCTCAGGCCAGAGTATAATTTATTCCATCTCCTGTGCTCTCCTCAGTGACCGGATATCTCATCATATCACATCTGTCTTGTGGGCACTGGGGCAGAGCAACAGGTCCTCTGTGGAAACAAAATTGCACAAGGTCTTTGCGTCCACGCTGCAGCTGCTGACCTCTGCCCCATGGCTGCAAGAGGCCAACTGGAGGAGAGAGGGGGGCAGCTGGCTGGTGAGGACAGGCTGGGAAACTGCAGCAGTCTGCAGTCAGGTTGAGGATGTGGTCATGGACTGGAGCCATGACATGAGCAAATACGATATTCATCCCAAAACCTGTATGAATCAAGTCAGTCCCAGAGGGAAAATACAAACTTTAGGCCTAGCTTCTCCCACTGGCCTCTTGTTAATTTTTCTTCCAACGTGTCAATCACTTCTGTTTAGCTGTACCTATAGGCAGTGATCAACAAAGTGATGTAAGCAAGAGCTCTAACTAAAAAAAGTATTTGTTTTTCTACAACACGAAGGTAAGGAGTCAAAATATAGAGTTAAAATGCCTGAAAAAAAGGAGGAAAACAGAAGAGCCTAAATGAGAAAAGTCATAGACTATTTTTAAAGACAGCCAGACCAGAATGTGGTCTGCGAATTAGCCAAGTGTGAGTTATTTTAACACAGAACATGTACACAAAACATAGACACTCCAACCTTCGTACAAAATCACTTACGAGGAGCTCCTTCGGCCATTTCCATAGCAGTGATTCCCAGAGACCATAGGTCACTCTGCAGGAAAAGAAACATGGCACATTGCAACTTGCAGCAGTGAAGTGGAGGGTTGTTTGTTTTCTTTGGGATTTTTGACTTGGAGATGGTTTTGTGTTGTTTGGTGGGGGGTTTTTTTGTTTGTTTTGTTAGGTTTTTCTTTGGGTTTTTTAGAGTTTTCCCAGATTTCTCCTGGATTGGGTTGTTTTAGTTGGAGCGACATACATTCTGCTCCCTCCCATTCCCTACTGAGCTTTTAGGAAGCATGCTAATAGCCAGAAGCTTTCCATTTCCCATGCAACACTGAACAGCTGATTCATCATTTAAGCAGCCAGCCCCAAAATGCAGACCTTCTGCATTCAAAAAACCAGAGCCAAAATATAGCAGGAAATGTTTAAATATACATCTTAAATCTCTTAAACTGCTCTCATGAGGCAGTGAGACACAGCAGTGCCTCACCCCTCTACTCCTGGTAAAAAAAAATTTTTGGTCTTAATTCTTATTTCAGAGCAGCCATTGCTGAGTTTCTACAGTGATGGAACAGACATTATAGTCAGGCCTTGGGGTCTGCCACTTTCTGTCTACAAAGCCTCCAGTCACATGTTTTTGGGCACATGAAAGGAGAGCACATCATGCAGTCAGATTCGTGCTGTAGTATATGCTCAGCTCAGTTCACTTCAAGCAGTTTCCTTTACCAGCTCATCTGGATGCTGAGAGCCAGCCTGGCTTTCTGGCTTTCTAACTAAATTTGACTTTATCAACAGAGCCTTCCAGTCCAGCTGCTCTGAACTGTTCCATGCAAGCTGAAAACTAGTTTGCATCATAGTTTGTGGTGGAGTTTGACAAGAAAACTGGTGAGATGTTAATAAATTCACAACCCTGACTTTTGCTTAAGTAAATGAGTGAAAATTAGAAAAGTCTTCTAGGGGTAGTATTGCAGGTTTCAGAGGTCAATGGGAGAAACCAACAAGCTAGAATGAATTTGGTTTGGAGTTTCAAAGTATGTTTGTAAAGGTCAGTGTATATATAGATGTGTGTGTGTGTGTGTATATATATATACATACATACATATTTATGCATATATTTTTTATTCATTTGGGTTTTGGGGTGTTTTTTTGAGCAGCATGAAGTTACAGAGTCACTTTCTGCTATTTTGCTCATCATATCAGCTATAAATCTCTGTAGGAAAGATGTCCCCTTACCACATTTTGAGCCATAGCACTGTCTGCACAAGTGCTTCCAAAATCGTCTGCTAATCCACTTTAAACTATAAACTGCAAAATCTATTCAGAGGCAGAAATTAATACATGTAGATGAACTAAAGTTATTACTGAAGGCAAAGAAGCCTCAAGAATTAGGAGTATTTTAAGCTATAAACTGCAGAATCTATTCAGAGGCAGAAATAAATACATGTAGATGAACTGCAGCTATTACTGAAGTCAAAGAAACCTCAGGAATTAGGAGTGCACATTCCTAGTGCTTATATCTTCTGAAAAGTTCACACTCTGAAAAGGAAATTGAATGGGGACAGGGAGTGAAGACAAGCGTCTAATTTCTCGAGGTTTCAATAGAAGATTTATGTGGTATGAAAAATAAAATCCAAGAACATTCTTTGGTCATGACTGACATTCACACAATCTGACCTCACTCTCAGCACAGCACAAAAGGTCCCAACAAGGGAGAATCACAGCCTCTGAATTGCTATAAAACGGAAGCAGTAACAGGTTCTTCTAACAAATATTTCTGAAGCCATAATAAGACTTATGTACCAAGTGGCAACCAAGATAGCACCTGAACTGAAAGAGTGACCAGAGGATCACTCAGAAGATGACTGCTCAGAAAGTCATCCCTGGAAAACACCCTGTATGGTAAGCTGAATGACACCATTGCTGGAAACAGGCCAGAGGACAAAAGAACAGACTTTGTAAGACTCTTGGGAGCAGCATTAGTGTGTTCTAAGAGTTAGGAAGAGAATTAGAAAAAGCTCTCCATAGCTGTCTTTGGGCTCCTCAGTACAAGGAAATCACAGACATACTGGAGCGAGTACAGTGAAGGCCCACAAAGATGTTCAAAGGATTAGAGCTAGGAGGCTCTGGGCTGAGAGAGATGGAACTGTTCAGCCTGGAGAAGGAAAGGCTAATGGGTGTCTCACACTCGTTAGTGAGGAAATTGCTGATGGGAAGAGACTAAATAAGACAATCAATGGGAACAACCTGAAATATCAGAAATTCTGTGCCTTTTCACCTCAGCCACCCCATGAATAATCATAAATCATTCTGTCATGGGAAACCTCTCACAGTCATATGCTCATAAATGAGTGAAGTGATATTAACTATTGCCATTAACCCAGGATTTGCAATTTTTTTACAAAGTAAACCAGCTCTATCACACTGGAGAACTGTAATTTGCCATTAATATTACACTACTTCAGGTGTTTCTTCCAAATTTACCTTTTCCTTTCTTTTCTATCCTGTCTTGCAACCTCCATGCATCAGGGTTGTTTTGGTTCTGTTTTGTTTTGCACAGAACTTTATGAAAGTGTCTTTCATGTATCAGCAAGTCACAAAAATAAATAAAGAAAATAAATTCCACACTTAAAAAGAGCCACCAACCACATATTACAAACACAGTTCTAATACTACTGTGGTTCAAAAGAAGGGAAGGTTGAACTTTTCACACAAAGTCCTTGAGCAGAATTTCATCAGTAACCTGTGTGTTTTCTACCTTATGTAGCATTGTAACACTTACTCTGTAATCATATGTGGAGTCTGGGTTCTCTTCACAAGCAATGACCTCAGGTGCCATCCAATATGGTGTGCCAATGAATGTGTTTCTTCTTCCAATAGTCCTATCCAGCTGGGCACTAACACCAAAATCCACTGAAAAGCCAAGCAGAGGTAAAAAATTAATAAAGAGTTGTATCCATTTGCAGAGTGTTTGCTTGGTTATCACAGAATCATAGAATGGTTTGGGTTGGAAAGGACCCTAAAGATCACATAGGGACACCTTCCACTAGATCAGATTGCTCAAGTCTTCATCCAAACTGGCCTTGAACACTTCCAGGGAGGGGGCATCCATGACCTCCCTGGGCATCCTGTCCAGTGTCTCACCACCCTCACTGTAAAGTATTTCTTCCTAATATCCAGTCTGGATCTATCCTCTTCCAACTTGAAGTTATTTCCCCTCATCTTACCACTACAAGTCCTTGCAAAATGTCCCTCCCCAGCTTTTTTGTAAGCCCCCTTCAGGTACAGGAAAAGCTGCTAAAAGGTCTCAGAGCCTTCTCTTCTCCAGGCTGAACAATTCCTGCAGCCTGTCCCCATAGGGGAGGTGCTCCAGCCTTCTGATCATCTTCATGGCCCTTCTCTGGATACACTCCAACAGTTTGAAGTCCTTCTTGTGTTGGGGGCCCCAGAAGCATGATGCAGTACTCAAGTAACCTCACACAGTTACATTCATGCTGTTTAGAGTATCAAACCTTTGGGCTAAAACGCATATCAAAGCTGAGCTCCTCCATTGTGTCTTGTTCAATTGTTAAAATTCAACTGCGTTTTTTTGGGTTTGTTTTTGACAGAAGGATCAAATAAACAGCATGCTGAACCCCCCAGAAAGGTTACAGCAGACAAATTGCTCTAGGAAGACATTACAGAATAATTTATGCTTAATCTACACACAACATTGAGTAGGACTCAAGACCTTTAAGTCATATCTGAAAGGAAAAACAGTATCTACAAATCTACAAATCAAATTTGGATGTATCTAATATGTCCATTTGTGAAAGCTGGAAAGAACTATCACATCACTTCATAGCAAAGCATTTAGAATAACTCCTTCCTTGCACTCATGCTCTGTCTTATAACAAGCTGGAAAGCCTACCAGTTTATTCTGATCTCAGACTCATCATAACAGAGAATTGTGTGATGCTCTTTGTGCTGAAAAGGGTGTTACTTTCATCAGAGCAAAATGGTTTTATTCAGATGTGAATGGCCTGTGCAACTTATAATAATGTGGTTATATTTTTCTTTGAAAGATACACTAATTGGATCCACTGGGCATAGCATTCGAGTGCTATTCACAGGAAGGACAAAATAACAGGGAAAAGAAAGGACTGAAGGAGACAGCCCTATGGTTACCATCAAGGAGCAGATTTTTTCACTTCTGTTACCTCACTGCAGATCATCTGCAAAACACAATCATTTGTGCTACTATAATTTAATGTGCCTCTTTAAGAAACCTTCTCCAGCAGTAAGTTGGCTCTGACCTTTGGGATCATCATGTGCTCTGTGCTTCTGGTAGGAAGTGTGCACACTTAGGCTGAAGTGGAACAGAACTGGACTGAGGACCTCTTGGGTTTCTAGCTTCTTTACTTTAAGACATATGAGCTAAAGCTCTCTGGAAACCACTGTACTCAACAAATTTGTTTCATCTTTAGTCAGTTAGAAAGGTTTCACTTTCTTGTCAACCTGGTGAAGAATGGTGGGACTAATAACTTTACAAGACTGTAAACACACAGAAACCCCCATGTTGCCAGTTTCAAAAGGGAACAGTTGAAAACTAGTTTATTTCTTTTGGAGACTACAAGCAAAATCCTGTCTTCATTTAACACAACAGCAAAACTCCCTCTGGCATCAGTGAAGCCAGGATTTCGCCATAAGGTTAAACCATAATGAGATTTAAAGAACCTATTTTCACTCCCTCCAGCCAAACATCCTACCCCACATTCATTATTTTTGTTCTCCAACTCTACAGGGAATTCTTTCAGTTTAAGAGAGAGCATAAAGACCATCCCAAATAACAGAAGTGCTCTCCTTGAGACTGCTCCTTTAAATCACTGTCATGTATTCTCTGTGATGTCTTATTAAAACATGAAAGGCATCCTTACCTCAAAAGAGGTAAGTAGTACTTCAGTCTTAGGAAATCAGAAGGTGTCAACACTGACATGTCACAGCTAGAAAAGGAAATAAGTAAACTCTCCAACAGTTTTGAGATGACAACTAGTAATGAGGTACTCTTCAGTGGTAGCCCTCAGACATGGGCAATTTCACCTATTGTCAGATGAAGACATCTAAGACCATTTTCCTTAGAGAAATGGATTGCATAATTTATTGCCCCAACTTCTGGAAGCCTTTGCATGCCAGGATCTGCCATGAAGGCCTGATGGTGCTGTGACTTACTAGACAGGTTCTGTGTTTGACTGCCCAGAAGCAGCTGCACTCCTCACAGGCTGTGAGTGACATCCTTGCAGAAAGTGTCACATTTTCAGCTCTTTCTACATGACAGACACCTTATAAACACAAGCGTTACTGCTACTTGACATATTCATTCCTCTTCAGTTACTGAAGGCTTTTTCTGAACATGTTTCTAGCACACATTTAAGGAAACTTACCTAGTTTTACTTCAGCATTTTCTGTGAGAAGAACATTCTGTCCTTTAATATCACGATGGATGACATGATGAGCATGAAGATGTGCCAACCCCTAAAAGAAACCCAGACTTATTCTTTCTATCATTATCATCAACATAAAAAGGCTTTGTTGCCTTTTTACACTTCTGCCTTTCTCAGACTTTCCTCATAGGGAAAGTTCTTTGGATATTACTAGCAACATGAAGACCCATTTCAGGGGGGAGAGAAGACAGCAACCACAAGTTTGTCTTCCTTACCTACAGGCCTGTGCAGGGGAAGTATTTTAAATTTCTGTCTCAGAATCAAGGGATGCCTCCTTATGCTATGTGTTAAAAGCAAAAAAGTTCAAATAGAGCTCCCACCCAGGTTCTAAATTTTCCAGAAGGAAACATTGTCAATCCCTTTGCAACTGGGTCATTCTGCTTTTGAACAAGCATGATTAAATCCAATCTCTTATTTTACACCAGCATAATATTATGGTTTTCAGTTGCTTGAGTGTAAAACAAATATTTTAACATCAATTGCTTTAGAGATATCGGAGACATGCAAATGACGAGCAACCTGACCAGACCATTCAGATGTTGCTTTTTGTGGGTTTTGTTGTTGTTGTTTTCAGAAGAGATTCCCCCATGTAAAAACCTATAGCTATTACAATCTGCAGTTTAATGGAAAATCCCAGCAAATGGCCAATATCCTCTACTGAGCATGATTCTCAACTCCTCTGCTCCAGAAGTGAAGATTTACCCCTATTGAAGCATTACTTTGTCATGCTATTCGTATTCCAGCTCCCAGCATACACATTTATCTTACCATTATTTAGGAAAGTAGTAAAACTCCATTACAAGGAAAATGGATCAGTAATGGGTTTTGAATTTAGAATGACAGGTTCCAACATTTTATGGTTTTTTTTTCCAGGTTATTTCATTAGATTACACTTGAGAATTGTTTTATCCTCTGTACTTTCCAGGAACAAAAAACCAAAACTAAACAAAACCCCAATAACCCACAAACAGAAAGCTCTAAGCTTGCACAGAATGAAATACAGCCCTAAGAATTGTCTTGGGGTATATTGCCCAGCAGGGCCACCTTTTAAGCTTTTGGAATGTTGCTAAGTCAACATTGCTTCTAAAAGTGCAGAAAAGCAGTCCCTGAGCCTGTGCAGCTAAAGGAATTATGAACAGAAAGATCTTACACAGCATGAACTGCTGAAGTAATGAGCAGTAAGATCTCCTGATGTGGAGGACAGACTTACTGAAAATGGAAAATCTGCCCAGAATCTGGACTTTCAGAAGACAGCTATTTGCCATAGGAAACAGGAGTTTTCTGTTCTTCATAAAGAAGGCCCAGGAGACTCATGGATCAAATCCTTTAAACGGTAGGGCTTGTGAGTGACCATGTCAGCAACCAGTCTTGGAAGGGCATTTTTGTTGCAAATGAGCGACAAAGTTCTGTTGGCACAACTCACCCTGAGAACCTCTCTGCAGATGTAGGCAATCCAGTCTTCCTTGAAACAATTCCCTTTTGTCTTCTTTACAAGGTCAGTGACAGAGCCTGCGCCACAGTACTCCATCACCAGCTGCAGGAAGACAAACGCAATGCACCTTTACCACAGCACTGACAGGGTGCCGGCAGAGATACCGCTGCAAGCACCCACTCCACCACAAGCAAGGTGTGGCAAGCTATACATGACTTTCCCGGATGCCAAGTGGCATAAAATCTCATTTCCTGAATCACACACATTGCTGAATAAATAAAAAACCTCAGCAGTGCTTCCCTTCTATCACAGGTTATTTTTTGTTGGTTTTTTTTTTTTGAAAGTACAAAAACAGAAAAACAAGAACTAAGAGCACTGAAAAATGAGATTCTTGCAGCCAAAAAAAAATAAAAAAAAATTGGAGGATTCATTGTTTTATTCCCAGTTCCTCTGTTCCCTTTTTATTCTCCAACTGAAAAAAAAGGAAAGAAACAAGTGCAAGGAGAGGAGGGGAGGAGAACAAGGTCTCTCTTACTTTCATTAAAACAAACAAACAAACAAAAAACTTCAATTTGGGAACAAACCTCTAACAACAAATCAGAATGACAGCATGTCACATGTATCATAACATACTTTATGCCCACCCTCACAGAAAATCACAGGGGATAGAAGACATCTAGGGGGGAGAGAAACATTTCTCCTTTATGTGTTATTCTTCACAACAATGACTTCAGAGTTTCACCGGGACAGAGTTTCAAGCTGAGCATACTGGAGCTGTAAATCTGATGAACACAAAGTGCAATCAACACTTACCCAGAGCTGATCATCTTGGCCTGCAGGGCTTTTCTTTACAAATGCACCGTAATATGTAGCGATATTCCGGTGATGGGAGTACTTTTTTAGCATATTTATCTCCAGCTTGATTTCCTCTTCTTCATTCTGTAGTGAAAGAGACCAGAGATCACCAAGGTCTAGGGCTGTCCAGAGCTGCAGGGCAGCCTCTCTCTTTGATGGTTTTCACCACCCAGCTGGAACCAGCCCTGAGCAACCTGGTTTGATCCCATGGCTACCTTACTTTGAGAGCCTCACCTCCTGAGGCTCCTTCCAACCTGAGCTATCCTGTGATTATGAGACTACAACTGAAAGCCAGGTTCTTAAACTGATGGCTAGATCTCCCTGCTTTATTGGCCTAAAGTCATGAATTGCTGTGGTTTAAGCTACAGAATAAAAAAAACGTCCTGATTTCAGTTTAATAATCACATATTGTCTCCCCAGGGGGCCTAGACAGCACCTATTACTCCTTCGTTTGCAGTTTCTATATGGAGTAATTTAGTCTTAAAGAAATTAACCAGATTCAAACATAAATAAAAATATTCCTAACGCTCCATTACTCTAATGCTTAGAAAAGCACTTAGAGCACACATCAGCCAATTTGTTTTCTGAGTCCTCTGGAGGGTCTTGCTGGGAGGAAATCAAAGCCCAGAAAGAGACAACTCATCACAAACTCCAGATCCAGTGTAGGGTCAGGATCTGCTCCCTCCTTACAGTTGTGAGAACACCCTACCAGATCACAGAGATTTTTTCCCCCCTCTTTACACCATGCCATCAGTTAAGTCTCGTCATGCTCTGGGGCTGGCACACCCCTACACATCTCCTTCCAGGAACTAGCCAGCTGTGTTTTCCCACTGTCTTTGCTTCAGCCTCTTTAGGACAGACATTCTCTTTTCCCCAGTACAGCACAGTGCACAGCAAGACAACTAATGGAAACACAAGTTTTAGTAATCACATTAGAAGGAAATGCCCTTTTTCAGAGAGAGCTGCCTAATCTGCCTCTCAGTGCTAGACTGTTTTCTTTCTTGCCACCAAAAGAATTAGTGCACAATACCCTGGTGAAATGCACGTAGACTCTGCTGTATCATTTGCTTTAACAGGAAACGGGTGGTGCTGCAAGGTATCCTTAAAAAAGGTTAAAAGGAGTATGACAAAGTTGAAAATTAATTTACCTTGCCACAAAACATCCCAGTCAGCAGTTACTAGTGCTGCGGGGGGGAACCCAAAAAAACAACAAAAACAAAGGGAGCAAGAATGGCTCAGCCCCACAGGACATTTTTCTGTGCTTTCTCACTATTTTCCAGTAGCTTTGCCATGGAAGCATTCCTTTAACCACCACAACAGATTGCTTACAAAACCAGCTGTGTTGTTTTGCTACAGGTACAAAGGGCATTAAAGTTTGACAGGCTGAAGCCATATTCCCTCAAACATATGCATATGATGTGTCTTATTAAACACAAGCACACAAAAATCATTCCCAATGGAAGGGATCAGTAAGTTTTCCCCAGTAACACCAAACCACAGGAGACATGTTACCAGATCAAAACCAAATTGCCTTAAGCTTTAGGAAATGGGAAATGTAAAATAACTCCACTTGAAGTGAGATAAGCTATTTCAGGTTTCAGAACATCCCCTTTGTTCAGCACAGGCTCTCAAGATGCCACTCTACACTAGATACTTAATTTATCTCTGTTTGTGATTAAGGAGCAAGAAGGATCCTTAATCTTCAGCTTGATACAGCCCTGGATGTGGTATGACTTAATGAGTGAGGATAAGGAGGAGCCAGGAGCAGCACCTGGAGTCTCCAAGAGAAATCAGAGCAGGCTCCCAGACAGCATGCAGGAAATCCTCCATAAGCAAGGTACTACTTCTCTCTGCATGTGGCTGGGGCACAATCAAAGACAGCTGAGAGCTTGTGCTGATGCTTTCTGGGAGGGGAAACAAGGCTGTACTCCCTTTGGGACTCCAGACAGTGCACACAAAAGGGTGGAAACAGGCAGGTGAGGAGAAGGATGCAGAGAGTAATATGGAAACTGCCACCCTAGACCTGATCACAAGGGTCCTGTCACTGATACATGTTTCTGGTAACATCTTTAGGGAAGCAGGGCAGAAAATGAGACAAACAGGGAAGACTTCTTTCCTTCCCCCTGAACTTCTTCCTACACCCTCCCCACTTCTGCTAGGGCAACCAAACATGTAGAAGGGCAACATAAATCTTCAGTAAAGGCCTTCCCCAAATTACTTAAGATATCTTCAGATTTTAATGTTGTGGGTATTTTAGCTCTGAACATCTGCATGAAATTTGCACCGATGCAGGCTGAGTGAAGATCTTCCCTGCAGGCATGAGCCTGCAGCTTTGATAAAGTTCCCCTTGGGAAAGGGCCTGACCTCAACCACTTCTTCAGAGCTGTTTGCATTTTTTCAACTCTTCTTCCTTTGCCCAGTTAATCTGTTGGATGTTGGAACAGTGCTGGCACAGCCCTCATCCAAGTACTTTCTATTCCTCTGCAATCTCCCCTTCACTTTTTTAAAACCAAGGATAAGTATATGCCTGTTTGTGAACAGAGCTGGAACGCCAGGTAAGAGCAAAGTGTGGTTGCACATCTGTAATGCTCCTTTCCCATTACCAGCTGCAGCTTCAAACATCAGCCAGTCTATAAGGTAAAGGGCTATACAGGACAGCAGGTGGGTATTCCACACACACAAAGTATTTTGTCTTCCCAGTGCTTGAGTGAGAAAAAATTACTTTTTTTTTTTTTCCACATGGAGAAACCAAGGCAAAAGGTAAATGTGAGCAATTCTGTCCCATTTGACATATCTGAGGCCAGTCAGGAACTTGCTCTCTTTCCTTCAGGCAGGGTGACTGGGGACCAAAGCATCCTCAGCTTCTCACTACATGTACATGCTCAGGATTTCCACTTTCCACCATGCCTCTTGTCAGTGTTACCATCAGCCACATGTCCCAGGGGTCTAGAAACCTGCCTATAAATCACAGTGCTTAAGAAAACGAAACAAGCTTGCAGATGTGCAGGTGCAAAAAGTTGTTTGTTTTCACAAGCCAGTGCGTTTCTGAGCACAGATGGCTGCATGCACAAAGATGACAGGTTCATGATCAAAGGCTGGATTTGAAGATGTGTGCCTACCTGCAATAACATTAAGAAGCAAAGAACTAGAAAGCACACACCTCTGACCTTGAATGCAAACAAGATCATCATTGATAAATACTCCACCAAGAGACTCCTAAGTACTGGGACATTTCTAATGACAAGTTTCTCATTTAAATGTTATTTTGCTGTTTGGAAAGAGTCAAAGAAAGGACTTGCTGCAGGTAAGCTTTTTGATCACCTGACCTGATATCTGAAGAGAAAAGCAGAAAGAATCCCATCTCTTTGTGAGCACCCTGCCTGCTTGGCACTGTCAATAACAGGAAGCAGGCACATGAGCACATGTTGCCATCAGCTCTCCTTCAACCATTTCAAAGGGCTCCCTCTGCTCCATGACACAGCAGCACTTCCTGACAGATGTCTAGAGGATCCCACAATGACCACAGCATCCTGCTACCACTCCGGAGAAACTGGCCCAAGGCTGCAGCTCATGACAGCAAAGAGCAGATTTGCTCAGCTCTTGGTATGTCTCAGATCTCCAAGCTGAACAATCACAGCTGGAGCTGGTCAGAGAATTTTTGAGGAAATGATATCTTGCCAGAAAAAAGCTCCAAAGATTTGGTGCAACAGAATCTTTTGGCAGAAATGTACTGGTCAGGATGAAATGTTAGCTGAATAACTTAGGCTGAAATTTTCTAGTGATGCAAATATGATGCTGGGGGAGAGAAACCCACTGCAGAATATCCAAGTAGCTCTGACTCCTAGGATTCAAGCCCATTGGTCAATCCCTTCCTCTCTCAAACCAGACAACACACAGACCTCATTACTGAACAAGGTAGTGACCAAACCACCACCAACCTACACTGGCATGGTGCTCTATCAAACTCAGCCACTGGAATTGCCCCACTTAAAATGAGACAGATCTACTGGAGGCTTGAACTATGGAGTCCTCTGAGAAGGTACATCAATCACAAGGCCAATCCAGGCATTCAGTTCTTCTAAACTTTTTGTGGAGACAGGTGAAGGGGAAAAGACTCCATTTCTTCTGATTTTATATTTTTTATCTTCCTGTTTTCTACCACAGGAAATTTTCACTCCCTAAGAAAACTGTTCCCTGTGCAGCACCAGATCATATAACCACCCAAAGATGAAAATGGCCACAGGGGCTAGGAGCCTCCTGTCTCACTCAAGCAGGTTTACTATGACAGCTTCCATTTCTCACCAGCAAAGCTCCATGTTAGATGTGGCTCTCAGGTGCAATTTACAGGCAGGGCATTGGAGACGCAGATTTCAATATTTTAAAGACTTTATTTAATGCCTCAAGCTAGCATTTCAAGACCAAAGGATCAGAAAATAACATAAACCTGAGCAGACTAACAATGCCAGAGAAATACTGAATCCCTGACGGGTTCCAAATTTATGACACTGAAATTCCAGAGACTGAAACGATTTCTACATTACAGTTAGGACCCACTAATGCCATGAGAAGCTTCATTAACCAAATGCCATGAAACAGAGAAAAAGCTATTGCTGCTTTATAGGAGAACTGAGCTTCAGGGATGCCCTATCCACATACAATACTGGTCTTAGCCATGTCCCTGCATTGGTTTCTGCCACCCCATCTACTCTGCACTACAGGAGACCAGCAGCAGAGGCCCTGGCCAGACATACTAGCTCAGGAGGCCAGCAGTAATTCCATTTCTTGCAGCCACATGGCTCACCCTGAGCCCTCTGGGAATTTGCACTGAGCTGTTTGAAGAGCTCAGAACCACAGCTGCCATGCCCACCCTGCCACTGCACACAGTGCTGAAAGCATTCAGGGTTTACCCTGCAGACTTAGCTGTGATATGTGGGGGTTGGAGAGAGGACAAGCGCAGTGCAGAGCACACAGCTGCAGGAGGAAATAGCAGCTATTGGCAGCAACTGCCTGAATCACTCCTACACTGGTCCAAGCGTCTCACAGAGGCACTGATCAGAGCCTGGAGGAAACCAGTGATACACTGGAAGACTGGATCCAGGTCTGTCAGCCTGTACCTCAGCAGTGGGATCACAGCCAACCCCACATTAATTGGAAATAACAGAAGAAAGCCCTCAATTCACCCTGCTCTAAGGTCAGAGAGCAGAAACGCTCAAATACAGCTGAAGTGGATTTGTTCAGGGCTTAGCAGGGAAAGAACACCAGAGAAAACCCCTCCAGATGGCTGCACCAACATGCTCAATGCCCAACTCTCAAATCATCACTACTGCTTTCACATTTAGTGACTCAGCCTGAAAAGAGCATGATCTGTTGTCATTGACCCTCAAGCCATGGGACAGATTCCCCAGGATGAAGTTGGGTCTCCAGCCTGCATAGAAGCAGCAGATCAAACCCAAACAGATGATTTGTATTCTGAGAATTATGAAGGTCTGTTCATGTGAATTCCTGAAGCTGGGCCACAAGGTTGTCCTCCATTTAAATTTGTTTCCAGGCAAGCAGGCATTACTGGATGCTACAGTTCAGTGCTTACATACAAATGAGATGGCATTATGTACAGCAAAGGGAAGGAAATCTTTCCAAGGTTCCTTCCTGCAGTTTTTGCTTCAATTGTTCCATCAAGGAAGGGACTGTCACTGGTGTTAACATGGCAGCCCACAAGTGATATCTTTGGCCAGCCCTCACACACCCAGCAAAGCATGAAAGCAGTCCATACAGAAGCTCTGGATCACTTACAAGTTCCTACCAGGATCTGTCCTGTCAACGCCTTTGTCAAAGCACAGAGGTGCCCTCATCTCAGGAATCTGTCTGCAACCCACACCCTACCCCCACACCCTTCCAAGGGACTGGTCTGGTGACTGCCATTCTTTAAAACCAAAGCACCTAGCGATAGATGTACCTATAAAGGTAAAAGCAAAAATCCCATCAACGCAACGTGGCACCCATTTTAAAAGTGCACCCTCCTTCGTGAACAGTTCGTGAACAGTTCGTGAACTGGCAGTTCAGCTACACATCCATATTTTACAAGGTATCAGCCACAGCCAAATCAGCCCCTAGATATGCTTTGTAAAAGCCTTAGAGTGGCATCAAAGTACAAAAATCTAACGTGTAATTCAGATGACTTGCTGCTCAGGGCTGGATTTCTACACCATCAGCAGCGAGAACTGTCCTGGATCTGCTCTACGTGACAAGGCCCATGCAGACACCAACATGTTCTGCTGTCTTCCAAGACAATCAAAAGATATATGAAAACACAGGCAAGGCTGGCTTGTGCTTGCCAAAAACACCACATGTAGATGTACTACTGGCAGACATGACCCAGAGAACTTGGCCCTGGTTTTATTTCAGGTGATAACCTTTCCACAATATCTCAAGAGGGCTCTTAACTTTACCTTGGAGTTTTGTATGCTATATCTATGCTGACAAGAGTGACAAAATGAAGAGTTGGCCTTTCAGTGAGACTAGGTGCATCCTACCAAATCAATTTCAATGAAGATGAAGCAGGGAGTCTCTCCAACCTTTCTGTGGCTCAGGCTATTATGGTCTCAAGGAGACAAGCTGCTTCACTACCAGCTGCAGCCTTCATAGAAGAAGTAAAAAATCAATACTTGGAAACTTTTTTGACACCCTGTTCTAGCACTGACACCACTTTATAAATGTGAGCAGGGACAACACCAATTAAACTGTCTCCTCTTCTCATCTGTCAACCAACAATAAATAAAAAAAAAAGTGCTACATTTGCATTTCTAACATGTTCCTGCTTGCTAGCTGTCACAGTAGCTACTCTGAGGAATGGCTGGCATGCAAGGGGAGAGGATGTGATGAAACACAGCAGGAGCAGCCCAGAGCTACAGGAAATCTTTTACTTGCTATCACTGGAAACAGATAATTAACTAGAAGTAAGTAGGAAGAGAGTTCTCCTGTTTGTTATTGTAGACCATCAAAATACATGGCAATGCATTCCCTCCTTGTTTTGCCACCAGTGGTGGGTACGCTTGAAAAACCTGGTGTATCGGTGTGAGCTGAAATTCCCCCCCCCCCCGACAATAACCAGGCTAGCCCAGTCTGGAAGCAAATGAAAAGCTGTATTTACAAGCAGAGTCTAAAATCTACCATGAAATGCAATGAATATGTACAAATATACAAAAATTCACAACATTCACAAATATATACAATCAACAGAAAAAGCACAATCGATCTCCCTTTGCTTCCCCCCAAGGGGACCCTCCCAAAGGGGCCTCCCTCTCCCAGGAGCTTCCCCCCCAGACCCCCCTGGACAGAGAAGCAGAGTTTAGTTAGAGCAGAAAGTTGTTAACTTAGCTGCCAAGGTCAGTACATGTTATCTTCAGCCAGAAGAGAAGAAGAAACAGCAGCCAGACAGCCCAGCAACTGCCCCCACTGCCGAATGCAGAATGTGCAGAGTGCCTGCTTTGTTTTGGGTAATAGTTCTTAAACATTTCTATCTATCCAATGGAAGTGTTTAGAACAATCGTTATTTTGCTTTCTTACACCCAATAGTGACTTATTTACATTCTTTCACTTTCTCTGTTTTGAACTTTGCAAGGAAAAATTAAAAAGACAGTTTCAAACCATCACACCTGGTTCTGTTAACACCCTCAGTACTTTATAAAACACAAACTGGTGCTCAGCTACCATCATTTTTACCACTGGATTGTCTTTCATAAGCTATCCACCTTCTCATGATCTGATTGTTTATTTTTCCTTGCACTTTGATAGCAAGGAAAGTTTTATTTTTGGTTTTGCACTCACCTCAGTAACATTCATCACTTTGATTGCTGCTAGCTGCCCAGTCTTAACATGGCGACCCTGTGAAAATAACAAAAGGCTGTAAGTAAAATGTGTATGCAAACTATGCATGCAGGAACAAATTAGGCATATAACAACTGGGCTTCAGTACTTGCTGTCAACCATCCATCAACAACCTGTCAATGTTAGAAGAACTATGAAGGTGCAGGTTTGGTGACATGCTATCAGCTCCAGACCCTCACCATGCTCTAAAGTTAACTCAGTTACCTCTGCAGAAACTGAGTTCCCCCTTTAGCACAAAGCAAGAAGCAATGCTAGGAGGCCTCTGCTATAAGAGCAGAGTTTATAGGGCTCCATCCAACTCGTCTTCAACAAATCTTGTCACCCCACCAAGCACCCTCTTCTAGGAAATCTCAGCACGGGTCCAGGGTGACTTAACTGGAACAAACTTGTCCTGCTAATGCAGACTGGGGAAGCAAGGCAATGGAGAGCTGGCACTGTTTCCACCTCCTCCCTACATGTTCTGTCTCACCTCAGGGTAAAGACAAAATTCTGGGTTTCAGTAGATCAATTTGTCAAGCTGCATGTGGCTACCACAAAGCTAAAGTTGTATGCACTTTCTTGTTTCTTTGTTTTAAATAAAAGGGCTTTTTATTGTGAAATACTTAGGATTTAACATTCTTACTGCAACTGAGTTAACTGCATCTCAGCTACCTCCCAAAAGGCACGTGAAGGCCTTGTATTTAAAATGTGATCAGTGGTGGGGGGTAGTGAGTAGCAGAGGAACTCTCCCAGGGCTTTGACTGCCTGTGTGCCTACAGACATACACATGCTTCATTACTGAAAGCCCACACTCTACAGTCATTATTAAATAACAGATAACTGGCAATTTTAGACTAGGCAAGTGGTTAGCTTTTCTAAAACAAAGCTAGGAAAAGGGGGTTAATAGGGAGTAAAGCTATTAAAAGAGCAAACTTGATACTGAGACTGACAAAAAGTGGTTCACAAGAATGTATCTTAGAAAGGTAAGATTTGTATGAAGAGTAGATTGGTTACACATGCTAACTCCTCACTTCCATCAAACGTCCAGAAATGGGTTTGAAGCTTTACGACTGCAATTTTGTTCCTGAAATAGTAGTGCCTGCAAAGCTGTACATGGAAATAACTAACTGACATTAGTTAAATAAGCCATAGGAAATCAGGAAATCAAATATGAAATGCTGCAGTTGGCAGACAAAATGATTTGCAGGTGCAATTTGTACCTGAAAAATTAAATTTGGGTTGATGTCATATTAAACCCCAAGTCCTACCTGCACAAAACTGCAGGCGAGTGTTATTTCTAAGACTAAGCGATTTTGCATCAAAGAAAAATGATTCCTCGTTCTCAGGCAATATGTCACAGTCATGTTTTCTTTTACAGAAAAATAAATCCTGCTGAGTTTTTGTATGTTTGTAAGTGTCCTCCTTCTGTCAAAGCACCCCTGGGACTGCACAGCTCATAAACTATGATGATAGGATTCATATATTACCACAGACCTTGGGAGGAAGACAACCGGGACACACCCTCACCAGGCCCATGGCATGCACCCAGCAGTAGCTGAGTGCAGATGGGCAGTGAGTAGTGCTAGCCCAACAGATGCTGGTGTTTGGTCAGCATCCATCCTGGCTGACGTCAATCCCAGCTAGCAAGCTTCCTCTGCACAGCCACAGTGCCTTTGTTGGAGGCCATTGTTTGCAAACGTTTCCAGGCATTGAATGTCTTGGCAATACAGGGAGAGAGGGCCTTCCACAAGACACAGTCATGCTAGACCTGCTGGCACCCTGACTTAACTCCAAAGTTTGTCTGGAGACAAATACACTGGTAATTCCGTGTCTCCTACCACACCAACCCATCAAAACAATGAGTCTGTCCTGGGCTGCTGCATGTTCTGCAGAAGATGATGTCAACGATCAACACTGATTTTCATAATTACAGTGAAGCACCAGAGATGCAGTCCTTTACTGGAAAAAATAAATCTGTCAATACCAGGCTAGCATTGCACTTGATATGGACTCTCCTTCTCTGGAGGCTTTCAAAACCCACTTGGATGCATTCCTGTGTGACTACCCTAAGTGATCCTGCTTTAGCGGGGGGGTGGACTCAATGATCTCCTGAGGTCCCTTCCAACCTCTAATATAATGTACCATGATACTAAGTACTGTGATATTGAATATTCATCAGAATAATTCATTTTTTGGATTCAAATACCTGGTCAAATTGCCCCTCTGTTCTGCAGACACAGTTATTTCCTCTGCATGTAAACTCGAAGCTCTCACTCACTTTTACCATTATAAATGAGAATACTAAATAACCCCCCAAAAGTTTTGGAATATTAGCATTTATGGGAAAGAATAAAGCAAGCCCTTTTGTTTTGTGGGTTGTGATACATCTTTGCACAACAAATGTGTTCTCATTTACATGTCTGACACTGAGCTGACTGTTGGACAAGAGGAGCTCAGTCTCTGTAGAGGGGCAAGATCATTCCCTGTACCTTGTAGCAGTGCCCTATCCCCCTCACACCCTGCAAAGTTAATGGTAGCCTGAGGGAAATTCCATAGGGTTCATCCAACCACTCCTCTGCACAGGCTGACCTGCAATAAGTGCTGACTGGTTAAATCAGCCTTTACCTGGAAACAAGTTCTGTTAAGTACATGCACTTCACACCCTTACATTCTTTCAGACCCTTGTATTCTAGACAAAACAGAGTGGTTCAATCCACCAGAGAATCCCAACCCTTCTCAAGAGGTCTGAAGGAAAGCAGTAGTAAAAACTCATTCCTGTTGGTTTGCTCTGACTTTCAATTCACAACAACTTATCTTCAACAGCTGTTAATATACCCATATAAAGAGTCATCTAGGTCTCTTTGTTACATTAAGATGAAGAACCTCCTCTTCCCCCACCAGCACATTTGTGCAGGCTAATGCTGAGGGCTGCAGGTTAACCTCATGAAAAGATGTAAACATATCTATATCAATTATCTAAAAGGGATTAATTTCTTTTAAAGTACATATAAATAAAAAAGAAAGTATCTTGGAGATGGTAGCTAAATATCTATCTACAGCTATGTATCTATACAAAAACATTTTCATCATCAGATACTAATTTTACTGCCATCTTGGCAGATTTATTTTTGATTAGGGTTGTACATTTTCCCAAAGTAAAGGATTCATTGTTATTGTGGAGCAATACTTCTCAAGTTTCTCTGCATCTGCTAATGTATGCAACATTACACAGCACACACCATGATTTCTCCTTACCTCTGACATCATCCCAACATGCACAAATAAAATCTGTCTTCTAAATACCACCAAAGGAAAAGGTTCAGTCAGTGGAGACAAAAAAAAAATCAGAGAACCCTAGAGGCATCCTAATTTTTTTTCTTTCTCTGACCAGAGCTTCACTGTCTAGTCAGTCTTGGGGGGGGGGGAAAAACAAACAAACAAACAAACAAAAAAAAAAAAAACAGGGATGAAGCAAAGCTACTCAGCAGCTCACCCAAACACCAGTGGTCACTGTAAGCAGCAGCTGCACACATGAACTCAGCACCACCACTCAGAAAGGTGAGTGTGCTTTTGCAAGATACTGTGCTAAGGAGGCTGAAGCTTCCAGAGGACATGGGGAGAAGAACCATCAGTGCCTGTGCAGCTTATGTGAGCAGGGTAACGTGCCCCACGTGACGCTTCCTTGAATGCACAGACTACAACTGTGCTGGCAGCTCAGGAGAAAAGTCATAGATTTCACTCCTTTACATTGGATTTTCAAACTGGTTTGAATTAATTTTCCTTGACGTCTCTAAAGGTAGTAAACATTCTGAACTCAGCCCTGGGCTTCTTGTTAGCACACTGAGACTAGTGCCCGAGTAAGGAAAGGTTTCAGGGCTTGGCCCCTTATTTTTTCATTTATCAATAAATCTCAGAGGTTAGCCAGAGTTCATGGGAACTCACAACACTGCTACTTCTGCTGAAGCCACAAGGTTGAGCAAGTTTGAATTGTGTTGAGAAAGGTGGTGTTTTGATTTTTGTTCAAAGCTCCTAGGAGCTCTGATCATTTGGCTGTTTTAACTGTTTCTCGACCAAATGAGATCAACAGATTCACTTACTCAGTGATGAGACACACAAAAGTTTATCCTTTTTTGAGTCAATCCAAAATGGGAGGAAGAACAAGGGACATTGCCCTCTCAGCCCCTCTGTGCAATTCACCACTGCCCATCCTCTCCAGACCATTAAGGGGAATCTGTCTGTTGCGATTCAACATCCTTTGTTGCACATTTCCTCTGAAACTGGGCAGAGGGCAGAAATGGTCTGTGGGTCCATTTCTGTAACAAAAGATTTTATCTTTCACTCAAATGCTCTGTTTGAGAGCAGGTTTCAGCTCTGGAGAACGCAGCCAAAACATCTAACAGCCATCTGCAAGTCACCCATATTCCTATCCAAAAATATAGCATTAAACACTATCAAGCTTAGACGTGGACAATTCTGAAGCTCAATGACTTGCTAAAATTGAAGTTCCTGCCTACAGTTTGATGAGGTATAAAAGCTGGAAGAAATTCTCCCATTATCTTTGAGTCTAGCTAAATTCCTTGTCTCCTCCAGAAAAATATTTCTGCATAAAGTCTGCTGCAGTTGCCAGTTGGTCACTACAGGAACGTTCAGCAAACCTGGAGCCAGCACACACATTTTCTGAATCTGCACACAGCTCATTGCAGCCACGATTCTGGGAGATGCTTTATGCCAAAGATCTGGTTCTGATGAGCTCCAACCATGCATTATCTCTGCAGGGAAATCTACATGGAACAGAAAGATTCTTCAGCATTGTTGCTGTTGGTATTTATCTTTTTAGCGCACTTAGATAAACAAACTACTTCTCTATGCTCACTACTGAAGGTCAAGAGGTATTTTTCTATTGACATTAGACATGAATCTCAGCATTAGGACTCAAGCTATTAGCTGATCAAGGGGCTTTACATGAATTCAGTACATTTGCAGAGTGATGCATTCAGTCACATACAACACCTTTTCTATTAGGTCCAAACAAAAATTTGGGGCAGTTCCTGGCTTGGGTCAGTATCGCAACCAGAGACCCAAGGTTCCAGGAGCACACACGGTTGAGATTGTAAGGCTGCAGGTCACATGTGGAGAGCTTGGTTTGGCAGATCCTGCACACACCTCTCTTCCTAGGGGTGGCAAACAGCTCCCATCAACTTCACTCCCCAGTTGTGATCCTAGAGATTTGAAGCAGATGATTGCAAGTCCAGACGACTTGCCCAGCTGTCCCATCCAGTGCTGCACAGCAAGCCAAGGCAGCCCACGACAGTCCCATCACACACTTCCTTCTTGGCAGCAGGAACTCATTAACGTCCAAGTGTTTCTGGGTCTGCCTGCTGTTGCTGTCCCCATTTAACCACAGCAGGAAAAGTGCACGTGAAGGGCTGGGGCTGCCTGCTGCAGGATACCAGGGCAGTACAAAGCTGCTGATTTTGACTATGCAAAAGTGCCCATCTGTGTCCATGCCCTGTCTGCAACAAGACACATGACCTGATTTTTCTCTCCCTTAAAACACAGCATTTTTGGCAAGGCTGTGAGGTGCCTGCGTGCAGGGACACCTCCCAGATGCCTGGGGCTCTGGATGCTGGCCAGTTCACAGCTTTGTGCCCATGTGGAAGGCAATTTCACATTAAACACATGCTGCCATCAGGTACACACACATCTGCAGTGCACTTGTTCTGTGCACAGGCACAACTCACAACACCTGCACAAGGCTGTGGGACTCCTGAGTGACCTTTTATAGCACTACTGCCTGACTGCCTGTGGTACCCAGGAAGCTGGTAGGTATCTCACATTTAACTCTAGGCAACTTCTCTGGATTATGGAGTTTTGTACTTGAAAGTAAGTTCTGCATGTTGGAGGTGGAGGACTTTGGAGGCCAGAGGACTTTCTCACCCAGATATAATGATATAATGGGATAATTGATGGAGGCTGTGACCATCCACCCTCTGGGAGTGAGGTGAAGGCACAGCTGCTTCACTGTAAGTTCTTACTGAAAGAGAACTTCAACAAGCAGATTTCCTGTTCAGAACCTACTTATGAACTTTGAAGTTTGAGCTCAGCTCAGATAAATCTATGTGACCCTGCAGCTGCCAGCTCAGCCTCCTGTGCCCTAAAGGACAGGACCCCACCCTTTAGCCCCTCTCTCCTCTCCACCCTTTCCATCCTGGTAACACAAAGAAAGCCTTTAAGAGACTATGCATCAAATGAACAATGCTCTGCATAAGGATCCAGGAAACCTTCTGTTCTATTCCACCTGACCTTAACAGAGTCATGATCCTTCTGTTTCCCTTTCCACCTACACATAGCTTTTCTACTTAGACCTAGCTAGAAAAGATGAGCAATGTTTGCTATCATCAGCTCCAGAACCAGCCTAGGAACACTGGCTTGTCTGCTCACACTTGCAGGCAGGCAAAGGCAGCTTCCCATGTAGCTGCAGTGTGCTACTGAGGGTACACCAGAGGGTTAGCATGGCAAGGAGGAGAACCCCAGGAACAGAAAACCTGCAGATATGCTGCTCCCTTGGTGCCCTGCTGTCCCTTGGGGTCTTGACTAATGCAAACAAGTAGACAGGATCTGCAGGTGTTTGCAGTGCTGGGGAGTGTCACTCAATAAGGCAGTTAGCAGGAGAGCTGTCTCAGGAAGAGCAGCCTGTAATCCTTGTCTCAACAACTGGTACCACGTGAGACAATCCACTGTAGCCATGGTTGGAACTCTTCAGCTAAAAATGCAGTAGCAATGCAAACCTTGAAATGGGACAGGAATAAATTCCAAGCAAGAATTATTAAAAGTTTGGAAGCTTATAGCTTGTTTTTGCTAGTTAGTGGTCTGAGGCAGAGCTTAGGGTCAGCTGTGCACTGAATACTACTAGCACTGGATTGTAGAAATGACCCATTTCATTGTAAACTACAAGACATAATCCACAAATTCTGATAGCTTTTAAAAACACAAAACACCACACCCACAAAACCCCCAACCCACCAGAACACAGCCTCATGCAGATCATTAACAGTTATAGATTTTTTTGTTTTGTTTTTACATAAAAAAACAAGCTAAACCACAACCCACAAAGGATTCAGGACACCACCCAGGTGGGAATGTGTCTATAATTTTGATTACAGCTTCATCCTTTTAATCATGCAACTCAGGCTGCAGAAAGCCTACTTTGATTGACATTATGAAGTTTTGGTGGCACTTCTGTCAAAGCATCTCCTAATGTTTGTTGTATTTTGGAGTGGGAAATCAAAGAAATGTATTCCCCTGAACATTTGTTCTGTTCTTTGCGATATCGTGAGATGCTGAGATGTGGAAGTCCTGGCCTCATTCCGACTCACCTCTACAGTAGCCCTCAGCTCCATTTCCCAGCTGGAGCACACCCTCCTTCTCTTTTACATGACTTTGTTGATGCCAGAAGCGCAAGGATGCAGGACTTTGTAAACCCAAAACCCAGCTGCACTGCAAAAACTCCAACCATGTGGATGAAACGCATTTTGCCATTTCACCCTCACATTTGACATCCAATGTCCAGATAGTCCTAGGCTTCACCCAGAACCATTTGTCCAGCACAGCCAAACATTGCATTTCCCCTTCTCTACCTCCAGAAACACTCTGGCAACTTGATAGCCTTCTCTGCCATTGACTCTCTGCTATGAAGAAGAAAAGTACACTGCACCAAAACGAGCTCCTGAGTTCGCTTTCAGCAACATAAAGGTCCTCTGCTGCTCTCAGACTACCCAACATTAGACTCTGCCAGTCAGTCCCTTTGGTTGCAATGGGATTGTTTGACTTAGACTTATCTATGTTGCCTTCAGAATTGACCAAAGATGTCTTCCCACCAGGGAAGGCAAAGCGTGTCACATAAACACTACAAAACACAATCATCTTTGTCCATAGCTGGTCAGAGTGATGAACAACATAAATATAAACATGTTGTAAATAATCAAGACATGCTCTTCAAGGTTTAGGTGGGATTTTTTTTCTCCTGTATGCTAATTCCCATTTATGATTAGATATGTTCTAAGTAGTTAGCTAAAATACATCACTTTCAGTATAGACCATACTATTAAGTCAAACACTATTTAACATGCCCCAGAACTTGGCTTGTCAAACATTAACAGTAAAATAAAATCTTATGTGTCTGCACATAGATGTATGAAGAATGAAAGTTAATTAATAACGCTCAGGGCACTTGAAGACAAAGCATGTTACATTAATGAAGAGATAATTTACAAAGAAATTAAATGCTACTAAGAATAAAAATGTTATGTTGCATTCCAAATGAAAAAGGACAACTTTGTAAAGGTTAGAGAATTTAAATAGCGAAACCGACTTCAGTATTCAGTGAAATAAAGTTGTTTCTAGTAAACACCAGTGCTCTATTTCTGAGCAGAAAAGGTAATTCTACCCCCCCCGTCCCCCCCCCGCTTCTCTCTCCCCTCCCTCATCTCAGAAGTAGGTATTTTGCTATTAAAGTGAAAATGTTCATTTTATAAAGATTTTTTAAATTATGTTTTAGATAATTCAGGCTTTCAAAATCCACCTGGACATGTTGCTGTGTGGCCTGCCCTAGGTGATCCCACTTTGACAGGGGGTTAGACTTGATCTCCAGAGGTCCCTTCCAGGCCCTACCATTCTATGATTCTATGATTTAGGGATGAGATGTCAATCAATCAATCAATCAATCAATCAATCAGGTCTTCCCATCAGGATCCACCCCTATTGTATTACATGTTTAAACAAACACACAAAAATATCCCTGTAACTCATAAGACTATGGAAGACAAAAAAGTTGGCAGTGGTATAGGTGGACTTCCCATATACTAAAATAGCAACAGATTAGCCAAGAGAAGAGATTAAAATATCTAACCTCTATTAATCACTTAAAATTCTGCCCAGGTCAACACTGGATAGAAGGGAGGGAGAGATATGGGTCATTTCAATGGTCCTAGATCAAATCACCTTAATCTCTGGAGGAAAAGGAGTTTTTCACCCTTACTGCAAGTGTCTGTACCACAGTCCTCTTGAACTGCAAAATCTAAGAGGCACGAGAAGCAGTTTTTCTGTCCAGGTTTTTTTTTAGCTAGGGGATTTCTGGGAGGTTTTGGTTTAGTTTTTTTTTTTTAATCCTTTCAGTTCCTATTTCCTCCCATTGTACAAGTGGAAACGCAGATTGTTTGCTTTGCCTAATGTTTGTCTGTGTCTGACTGCAGACCAGTGGGAAAAGAAAATGAAACAAAGGAGAAAACTTGAGCCCTTTTGGAAACACTTATTTAAGTGCCTACATTTCTGTAATCTCAGTATGTTCAGTTGATCAGATTACCATTCTTGTGCAAAACACAAACCACTCAAGGCTCCTGCACACTTGTGTAAGAGTGGACTAGAGACTGATCTTTTGGGATTTTGAAACCTGCTCCCAAAGAGGTCACTTATGCTGCAATTAGCAAGATAAAGCAAAACACTAAGTACTTTTGAAAATACCATGTTAGCTGTAATATGAAGAGTTTTGTCCTCTATTATTTGAATCACAGAATGCATCAGGTTGGAAGGGACCCTTGAATGTCATCTTGTCCAACCCCCATGCAGCGAGCAGGGACATCTCCAAATAGCTCAGGTTGCTCATTTTGAATGTCTCCAGGGCCTAAACCACATCTCTGGACAACTTGTTCCAGTATTTCACCACTCTCATTGTGATAAAACTTCTTCCTTGCGTCTAACCTAAATCTACTTTGCTCCAGTTTAAAACCACTGCCCCTTGTCCTATCACTACAAGCCCTTCTAAACAGTCCTTCCCCATATTGCTCCATGCCCTTCTAAACAGTTCCACCTATTTGGAACGTGTCATCACACATTTCTGTCTGCAGCAGAACATCTCATGGAATCTTCTGCAGCTCCATGCTCATTTAGAGGCAAGTATGGCTTTCCCACAGCATCACCTTATTCAACTAACATGCAGACATGATGTTTCAGGAATCCTGCTGCTATTTGAAGTTCCTGCACTATGTGCAAGAAGGAAGAGTAGGAGCATTCCCCCTAGGAAGTAAAATCATGGTGGCATTGGCAAGTAACAGCAGGTACTGGAGAGGTGCAGCACTCAGGGGCAGCACTGCCTGGGGACGTTCCAGGTTACCAAGATAGAGCTGCTTCTGATGAAGCATCAGACTCCCAACAACATTGATCTGCCCCAACCTGTGTTATATCTGGAGATACTTCAGGAGCATCTGAGGGGAAGGCAGACACTGAACTTCTAGGCATTCCCTGTTCAGAAAGTCACCCATATGCTTGACTTCAGACAAGATCCCTGAATGGGAGTTGCTACCACCAAGGAAAGAAAAACATTTTGGGACAACGCATGGGTCAAGACAGAAAGAAAGCAGCACAGTGAACAGGAGGAGAGGTCTGAAAAGCAAGCTGTGCAGTTATCCCCTTCTTCTCACACTCATTTTTTTGGGACATAAACCCTGATTTCTCTGAGCCTAAATGAATTCTCCTGCTGTGGGCAGGAGGGTTGCCACAGCCTTGGCACAGATTCGGTCCTGCTGAGCACCTGGAGAGCATAGCAGTGATTCATGACAGCAAAGGTCCACCATGCCAGAAGTCTATTCATCCAGAAAAACAAACAATTTAGGAAAAAAGCCTCAGCCTTTGAAAGGCTTTCTGATGATGAGGGGACATCAAGAAGCTAAGTCTAGGGAGAGATACAAATCCCTCCACCCCAGTGAATTTATGCTGTCTGACTCATGTGCATAGATTTACAGAAATACAGAGCACTAGAGAAAATCTACACCCAGCACATCTCTGCTGGATGAAGTCATAAGTAGTTAAATGTGTCACACTGGCCTCATCCTGCTGAAAGGAAGTGAGGGCTGGACCATAGGAGGTCAGCTGATGAGTGGCCAGACTTTCAGAGCAGGAATCCCTCAAAGGAGGGGTTTTGGGCTCACCATCACTACAAAGCTCTTAAGGTCAAGCTGCACAAAGAAATTACAAACTTCATGTTTTAGTGGCTTAGGCAGTGCAGCCTTCCCAGACACATGCTAAAGAAAGGCTTTATTAGCCTTTGTGTGTTACTTGGTGTACACATTAAACTGTCAGCAATTCTATCACTGAATTTTAAAACAGTCCTTCAGCATCCTTGTGAACAGTAACAGTTGAATTTTCTCCTGTATACATTGTCACAGTTCTATATGGGTTAAAATTATGTTGCTGGGTTTTTTTCCCCAAGGTTTTAAGGCAGGCAAGGTACACAGCTGGGACTGTAAGTTCCAGCCTAGATGATGAGAACTAAAACAACCTTAAAGTGATTTACTTTTTCATTCCAGTTCTGCTGGTGTTATTCTCTCACAGAGTGCAGTACCATGCAGGTATGTATCTCTTTGCAGACAACCATGAGAGACTGTACGCACTGCACTGCATAGGACAGCCCAGCACTAACAACTGGCATTGAACAGGTTTCTCTTGGGATCTCTGAGCCTTTCCTTCAGTACTTCATGGCAAATAGCTTCCCTAGAACTCTCTTCACCTGAGGTGAATCCTGAAGTCAAAAAACTCAACTGACCACCAGTGTTCAGTTAGCAGATCTGAGGTTTGCCTAGGGAAAGGTTGTGTTTTTCACATGTATATACAAAAGCTTTACAGAGCATTTATCTGAGGGTGAAAAGAAAGAGCATCTACTCTCAGTGCCTTCTCATTTGGCTCTATTTAATGCATTCTCTCCAAAAAATTAAAAGGGATTTAATGGACACAATTAATCTGTGAGAAAACACATTAGCCTCCAGATTTCTGAATGAGCCCTGTTAGAGATGAACTACATGGCACTGATTTCACAGCAGCAGTCAGTTCCTATTTCCTTCCAAAATCCTATTGGCCAGATGGTCCACAAAACTCAAGGGAAAATTACTCAAACATTTGGAAAGGTTTTCAGGATTAGGTTGGTCTCCAAAATGAAACCAGACTACACTTCTAATTATTCTGAAAAGTAACATATACCTTACTTTTCTAATTAAATTAAGAAGGAGAAGTGCCTCCAAATTCACTTCTCAAAAGGAAAAATATATGAATTTGAGAAGAGCCTTGGTGTTATTTTTTTTCTAAACCGATCTAATCAGCTTCATATAGCAGAAGCCTGGCTGGAAAAGGTCAGATATTCAGTAACAGTTCCTGAACAGCTACAAGCAGTTACTGTTCAATGCCTTATCTTCCAATTTTCTGTATTACTTGGAGAGACTCAAGTGAATCATGACAGGGAAAGAACAAACAGTGAACTCTTGAGAGGGAAAAGAAAAAGTACCCCTGCAGAACAAGTTCAAGAAAATGGCTAAACATGCTACAGCTGAGGGGCCACAGAGCATTAAGCAATGTAGACTAGCATAATTACCAGCACATATGAAGCAAAATCAGCAACTAACCAATGGAAGAACTGATCACAAAAGGGAACAAGAGTTTCCTGCAATTACAGTATTGGATGAAACAATGCATTATACAGCCAACAAATGCAGAGCCCACAGGCTGCCCCCTGCCCTCCTCTGACACACTGCTGGCTTCACTTCTGAGAGGTTCCCTGCAGGACTTCTCACCAAAGGCTACTGAGTTTCTCCTAATGCTTGGGGTTCTGCATGCAATTCAGACTCCTCTGATGTCAACAGTTATTTCTGCTGTTGAATGTATTGGATCTGAAGTTGTCCCGTGACAGGTCAAATTTCTCTAACAGAAAAATCCCTGCTTTGCACCAATGCTTTTCCACTGTAAGGAGGGTGTGTGTGTGTATTCCATGCTCTCTCTGTTGGAGAAGGTGCTTTCACACATATTGTGTCACAGGTTTGATCCAGATGTCTGTGACAAAAGTTAACCGATGGCACTATTGCAGCATGTCCATTTGTGTAAAAGTGCCCAACAATCAACTGCACCACCACTACCCAAAGTTCATTGCCTATGGGAAATTAGTCTCTTCATAAAGCTGCAGATGAAGGGCAGAAGGAAACAGAAAGCTCTTTGCTATTCAGATTGCTTGCAGATACATTTACACTCACAGGCATATAGATGGCTTACACGTGCAATGTAAGTTTTAAACACTAGCATCTCATCTAAGTTGTATTTACTTTAAAACTTACTCTAAAGGTTTAACCATCCACAAGTTTCTAAATAAATTCCTTTTGCAGCTTCATTGCATATTCTGCCATCCCCATCCAAATGCCAAAATACATCAACAGCTCATTGCTCCTTAGAATAAACCTGGTAACACATGCCAGAGAAATTTCACAGGGTCAGCTGAACCTCTACAGAACTGCCAATGCACATATGTAAATAAAAGACATTTCAATGAATAGGTCTTTATTTACAATAAAAGTGTCTTAAAATAATAATAACCAAAGTGCATATGAAAATATCATACCAGAAAACCTACCTCCCAAGTGTGTTCTAGTTTCTGAACCTTTAGGTTCAGGGAGGGACATGGGAATACAGGGAATTTGCAAGTTCTCCTCCACTATCAAAGACAGAAACTGAGCCAGGCTTCGTCAGAAAACAAGACATACGTGATTGTGCTGCCCTTGCATCCAACTGTGTTTTAACTTGCCAGCCCATTTCAGCCCACGCCAACAGGCAGATAGAAGTCTCAGAGATGATTCAGTTCCTGTGTGCTTTGTGAGAATCAGAGATGGAGCTGAATTGCCTTCCTGAAGAGCTGAGGGCTCCAGAGTGGGCTCTCTGGTTTCCCACCCAATACTGCCTGCCAGCTGGCCAGCCAGAGCCAGGTGGAACACAGGCAGCTTCGTGCCCATAGGAAGCAGGTAGCCATGGAAGGCTGTTGCTTGAAGTGTCAGCTCAGGGCAGGTGGCTAAGGAGTAAGCAGAGACCATGGGCATGTGTACTAGGAAAGATCCTAAAGGAGTCAACCAAGGAATTAGGACTCCTGATGTCAGAGGTGCAGGCCAGGAGAAGAATGGATAAATTTACAAGCAACTGTCTTTTGTTAGTTTTATTACATAGTTTTCCCTCAAAACACAGGAAGTTAAAACAGCTTCAGAATTCACCTTGATCTATAAATCCATCTCTTGTCAGTGCTGCAGGCTGCTTTCCTCAGTCTTACTATCAATGCTCCAAAAGCATTTTCAAGTTTGCACCACTGAGGCTTGCAGAAAATATGTATTTTTTGACATGTCTGCTCAAGAAAATAACTATATGCAATAATAGAAAGGTTACAAAAAACCCAAAAACCTAATAGGAAGGGGTTCTAAGTCACTGGGCCACCTTTAGGGATTGGCACCCCAGCACTGATTCTCATTTGCCATTATTTCTTGTCATCAAATGAGTGCAAGGTGAGCATAAAACATCAGCTGTTCACATTTTATATCCAGTCTGAATAGGTGAAACAAATTATATCATGTGCAAAGGACTGGAAAAAATGAGGTTCCAAATAATTATTTTTAAAGACCCGGTTTGCACACATGGTTTGACCCAGTTTAATTAGAAATGTATTTCCAGCTCAGTTTGATGAAGTGTGGACATGCTCACTGGCCTGCATCAGTTTTTGTTTGTCACTTTCTTTTAACTCGTCCAGTCACACTGGACATCATTTTCCAAAATGCTCATCTTTTTCATAATTCCATCTCAGCCCATGCAGTTTCAGTGGCTTTAACTGAAGAAGAGGGAGATTAATGCAGAGTTCTCTGGCATTACCCATTTATTTCTGTCACCAGCATTTTCTTTTTAAAAGAATATGATTTAGGAAAGTCAGCAACTAACACTGATTAAAAAGCTGACTGGTGTAAGCTTAACACTCATGTCTCATGATCCAATGAGAACAGGAGGCTTATCACCAACTGGGACAGCAAATGTTGGCCACAGTCAGGGGTGGTTTTGCCCTTGCAGCAGTCATATGCAAGAACATGTTTCTGTGGCAAGGCAACAACCTTCTACCTGCTAAGGCTTCCTTTAGTTTTTGCCAAAAAGAAAAAAAAAAAAGTCAAGAATAATAACATAAGAAACTATTCTCTGCCAAACCTCAAGAGAGCTGCTGCTCTGCTTCATGAGCAGCTCCAGGCACACACCCTGTTACGTAACCACAGCAGCATCCATGCAACCTGATCCAGAGCATGCGGGTTGGAAACGCTAGACCTCAGAAGCACCACCACAGAAACAAATGGCTACACTGATTGCAAACATGGATACAGCAAACACAGTCCAAGGTGGGGAAAAAAATATAAAAATTAAGATGCAAAGTCCTCTGTGTTATCTCATGCCTTTCTAAAATTGCTTGCTAATAAAGGTTCCTTCAGCCAGTGCTCATGCACAAAGCTAGGACACAAGCCAGATGTGGCTTAGCAGATCACAACCCACTCCTGGAAACACACCTAGTGAACCTGCCCCAGGGTGGGGAAAAACGCACAAGCAGCAGCTTCCTCATCTCTCTGATCATGCTCCGAGTTTTATAAGGAGATCCTTGGGAATGAAAATGCATCATGCAATACCTGGGCACTTTTCATATTACAATGACTATCAGCAGTGAACACCTTGGGTAACAGGGCACTGCATAATGACATACAGGCTACTTGCCTGGCAATAGAGGAAGCCAGAAATGAAGGAGAACCCACTCTTGGCATATGCTCCTGTCACTTGAGGGAACAAACCCTCTGGAAGCTTAGGTAGTGTTTACATGCAACGGGGTTCAACCAGACACGTTCCACATTATAAATCACAATTTATATATCAGTGTCACCTCCATTCCATATTCCACTGGCTCCCACAATCCCCAGCCCTGGTCCAGCTCCTATGGAAAGGCTCAGCACTGCCTACATTGCAAGGACAACGCCTGGAGCCCCAGTCAAGCCTGTATTTTAATATTAATAACACCAAAAGGGAGAGATCTGCCAGAACTCTGTAATGTAAACAACACAGAATGCAGCAACCACAAAAACTCGTAACGCCAAGTTGGTTTTAATCTCCTTACTATGACATTTGAACCCCATCTGTGTGACAGATAGGACAAGTGCTATGCAGGCTCTGAGCATCACCCAAGGCTGATAAGGCCATCTTCTTTCGTTCCTGGTCAGAGAACTGTGAATTTGGCAGAAGCAAGAAGCCAAATGACATTACACAACCTCACCAGGAATTTGTTGTGACTCTTTGAGGCCCTTCATGAATGCACCAGGTGCTTTGCAAACGTACCCAGAAACCTGATTGCTCATGCACATCTGTGTGTGCAGATTTCTGTGCTGACATCAAAGTACTCTAACTCCACCATGCAAGCCAAGCATACAGGCCATGTAAAGTCTTCATCCAGGTGGGTGTCTTGGGTAGCTACATAGGAGACCTAAGTTTCCAGCTTTTGTTTGCAACTTCCTCTCTTCAGAACAGTTCTGACTGAAATCTTTCAAGTGTCCAAAAGAAAGGAAAGTTGATAAACCTCTTTCCTTCATCCCTTCTCCATTTTCAGGCATATTTATGGAGAGCAGGCTACAATACACAGCTTCTCTAAATGCAACCCCTTTTTTGGCCACAGAAACTGTCCCAATTGGGCATTAAACAATCTGCTGTGCCCTAGGCACATGCACACCTACTCAACAGCATGTGAGCTGGGACCTCAACACATTTGGGAAATGTCAGACCTACTTAGGCTGATCTGCACATGCACAAAAAGCCCAGTGTATCCTGAGAGCACCACATTTACTGGCACGTACCACCTCTGTGATGTCCAAGTTGTCCCAGGCTTCCCAACTACTGGGTTCAGTGGGCACATCCTATGCCTCAAGTCTTAATGTGCTTGCCTGTGAAATTTGGCAACCTCCCACTCGGAGAGATGACAAAACATATTCTAATGTCTCTGGAAACAATCACCCTTCATCAAAAAGGAATCCTACAGGAGGAATGGTCTGGTGCACCCAAATTATGCCTGTCCTCTTCTGCAGGTCAAAATGCACATGCAAGACCAGCTCCCACTGTCAGCAACTGATGAATAACTGGAAGCTTCACCACATCAATTTGACTTTCAGAGCAGAAGAGATAGGTTGCTCTACAATACCCAACTCTGATGTTAATAAAAGGCAACAGAGTATCTGCTGAAACAACTTGGCTTCTGGGGGCAGAACTTTTGCAAGAAGCCTGTTACAATAAATATTTCATGCTAAACTGAAAAAAGCAAATATTACAGCAAAAATGTTTTGATTTTTTTTTTCTCCTGGCTCTTCCCTTTTTCCACATAACAAGACAACATCATGGACAATCTGTGTAAATAATACATTTGAGAGTCCATTATCCTAGCCATATACATATTTATTTTATGTTGGTTTTGTTGCATATTTTAATGCAATTGTTTATACGTTTAAAGCCAAAAGTAAAACAAGAGTAGACAAATCTACTACAGCAGAAATAACTGGTAAATTGGTTACTCTTTTAAAAAAAAAATATTTTTAAATACCAAGTAAAAGAATCCATGCTAAAACTTAGCATAATAAACATGATGGAAAAATCCTCAGGTTCAATTAAGCAAATAATTTTAGAAGGTCACCAAATGTTTTCCTCAAAATGTTTCAACTTTTAACAACAGAAATACAAGAAAAATTTGCATTGAAAATGCCTATATCATATGTACCAACTGCTCTACTGTAGAGTCAGAAAATGACATTCAGTCAATTCCAGTATTCAGTAAACCTCAACAAAATGTCAGTATTTTGCCAACCGTTTTCATTTTGGTTGTAAACACTCAGAATCACAGACACATTCAGATTGGAAAAGACTCTCAGGATCACCAAGTCCAACCATTAATCCTGCTCTACAAGGTTCACCCCTAAACCATACCCCCAAGTACCACATCCAAACGACCCTTAAACACATCCAGGGTTGTGCTGCTCCCTGGGCAGCACATTCCAATGCCTGACCACTCTTGCCATGAAAAAAATTTCCCCTCGCAGAATGGAAAGAATTCATATTAATCTTTGCATTTATTTTGTTAATGTCAAATTATTTCAGTGTGACAGTACCTTTCCCCACCCCTCACTCCCCTCTCTAGTATGCATATATCTATGAAATATTAAAAGTCCTTGCTCAAACAAAATTTACGTTCGAATGAAGCAAATGAAATGCAATGTTTTGACATTTCTGAAGCAAAGCTTGAAAACAAAAGCCAAGTCATTTTCTTAAAATCTTTCCACTAACATTTCTGTTGAACTCAACATGTTTGGATTCAAGTGAAACTGTTTTCAAACAGCATGTTGTTCTGTAAGTGGCTGCTAACCAATTCTCACAAATCACCTCCTTCAGTACGCTAATTCCTCTTCACCAGAATCCCAGGATGCTTTACAAAAACAAGGTTTGCCTACATTTTAATAGCTACAGTCATAGGGAGAACTCTGTTTCCAGTGAATTCATGTGGTTTTGAGCAATGCCAAGAGGGAGAGGCAAGAAGAAAACCCAGATCTCCTCAGCTGCAGCTGCCCACACCAATTCCACTCTTACCTTCATGGAAAAATGTCTTTCTTATGTGATGGAAGCACCTCACAGTACTGCTACTGACTGTATGCCAGCTATTACATTATCAGCTAATGACATTTGTTTAGGGCACTGAAAAGGCCAGAGTTTGCTACAAAGTAAATCATCTCAAAGTTGCTAAAGCTTCATGTTTTCATAGGGAAGCAACTAGCTTTGAAAAGGTGCTTCTAAAGCAGATCTGAAAAACCTCTTGGGAATCCCACAAAGTCAGCAGGTTACAAGGGCAGGCTTCCAACACACAAGGGATTTAAAAAATAAATCAGTATTCTACAAACCACTGAAAAATACTTTCTTCTTTACTTTTATTCCCCAGATCCATATTCGCAGATCTGCACAGGCCAAGAAAATTACTGCTGGCCAGCAGCCCAAGAACAGCTGAACACCACACAGGAAAAGCACAATTTTATCACATTTATGGATCTTACAATTAAATTGGACACTACAATTTAAAATTACTTACTGGAAATTTCATTATGATGGGACAAGGGCCTGACCCACACCTGCATCTACTGAGCAAGCTGTTTGACCCCAACCAACAATGAAAATTGGCTTTTAAACTCCATTTCCCCACAAATGCCTTAGAAGGGCAGGATCAACAGTTGTCCCACCAGATTTTGCTGCTGTCCATCCAAGCAGCTGCAGTCTCAATAGTTGTGCTACCACCAGACATAGCTGTGCCTGGCTTTGAAGCTAGCAGGAAGATCATGGCTAGGACAAACACTGCTTTCCCCAGAGCACCAGAGCTGTGATGCCTCCAAGGGGTGCACCCAGCAGTATTGTCACAGAGCCCAGCATGAATCCACATGGCACTGGGAGACATCATGAGATATGCACTCAGGAGAAGCTCTGCCCAGAAGCAAGCACAAGGACCATGCTGTTAGTGGCACTGTTTCTGCTGCCAGATGGTTGGCAGGTTGTCCTGACTCCTCCTTACCCCTCATGCCCTGCACAGTGCTGGCCTCTTCCTTGTGAGGTAATTCGGAACTTGTGGCAATCGTCCACAGCAGCTGACCACGCCAAGGTAAAGCTGTGGGAAGATCCCTCACGTTTCAGCACTTCCCATCCCCAGTGCTAAAAGTCTTGCTGCCTGACTTGGCAGACTTCTGAACAACCTTTACACAGACATAAATCAGCATGTGGTTTACAGGCCAGCAAATGACCAGACTCACAACTTCACCTGCATAACAAATGAAAACAATTCCTTGATGCCATTTACTTCTGTCTGCTCCAGAAAAGCAACACAACAAATCTCCAATCCTATCCCAAGAATTGCCCAAAGCTGAAAGTGCATAAGAAATCTCTCTTGCACAAGTGTGATAGTGTTTTGAACTGCTCCCAGATGGCCCTCGCAGGGCAAAAGTTGGATCTCTAGAGCTACAACTCAGCAGCTGCTAACACAATTGTTTCTTGCAGCGTTATTTCATGCTCTGTCTGCTCTCACACAAGTCACACTGCCCAGAAGGTGTTAATGCAAGTTCACTTCTGGAGTGAAGATATTTAACTCTGAGCAGAATGAACTATAGATGCATTCTGCAGTTCAAACAAACCAATATCCATTCCACTTAGAGGAGAAAAAATGCAAGAGGGACTGATCAGCTGCTGGGCAAGACAGAAAAAGATGAGGGTGGGGAAGTCAGAGGTAGGACAGAGTTCAATAGCTCATTCATGGTCACTGTCCCAGTACAGCAGACACTCTAGCAGCAGACTTCAGAGCTCAGGTTGCTGAAGTGAAGCAGGAGCTAAAGGAACCAGCTTTCCAACAGTCCCACTAGGTACAACCACTGGGCTGTGCATGCTGGAAATGCTGCCCTTTAACCAACTCAATGGACAATATCAATCCAGTACAGATCTTAGAAAGAGAATTTGCTTCTTTGTAGACTTGACATTTCTGCTGCTGGGATTTCCAGTGAGATCTCCTTCAGAACAGGATCACAATCTAGATTCTTAAAACATATACCAGAAAAAAACTTTTGGTCCCCAAGATCTCAGCCTGCAGGACTTAACTGCTTGGCTCAACATAATGAACTTTATGAATACTTGAAGAGCAAACTATAAAGCACTACTACAGATGATTCTTGTACAAAAGCATAGGTTCCTGAGGCATAAACAAATTCTTATGGAAAAACACCTGAAAACTGGGTGTGAAATTTAAGAAAATACTTACTGCTGCTGAAGACAGTGGGGACATCTTTTCTATGCAGACAATAGGAAAGAAGAACACTTTCTCCACACAGTTCTTTAGACCAGTTCATTACACTGTCATGTTTAGAGCACTAAATGCTAGATTAAGTCCATGAAATCCATATAATAACAATTAAAGGAAAAGACAATCAGGCCATCAATACTTTTAGGAAACCAACAGATAAGTTCCTTTTTATTATACTCTGCTAGCTATAGCCCAGAGGTACCAAAGAGGGACTTTAAAAAAATGTATGTGCACCCTTCAGGTCATTAAAGCAGACCCTCAAAGTACCATTCACCTGGAGCTACAACAGTGAATCAGACATGGAGATAAGGCAATGCGTGATTGCAAGGGACTACATTTCTGAGATTCCCTCAAAAAAAGGTAATTACTAAAGCTAACCTCCTAACTTAAACTTCCATAAACAACACAGTGATTTTTCTGCTGTTTAAAATCTAGGAATATCCTAGCATTCATTCATTAAGTAGCTAACTACATATCCAGGAGGGCTTTTGGACTGCAGATAGACAATTTCTTACAAGCTTTTCACCAATCCCACCAATGCATTTTGAAGAGAGAATTTCCACAATGAAACATTCTGAGTAGGTCAGCTGTTGCAAAACTCAGGCATGCAAAGTGCTGCTCACTCTGATGCCTATCTTCACGTAGGCACGTTGCTGGATGCTGCTGATCAGTCAGGAGTGTATTGAAATCAATGTCACTAGTGAGGTGCTTAAAATGTTAGCAAAGTATTTGAGTGGTGAATTAAGAGCTTGAATTATTTCCTGGTCATATTATCACCAGTGCATTTTCAGTATGTTCTCTTACTTGCAAAACAAGCATGTCCCAGTGCCAGCATCTGAAGCATTATGCAACTTGAGCTCAAAATGCAACCAGTTTAGGCTGAAAATACATTGCACTCTCCCATATGGACAGTCAGGTCCAAAACACTGAGGAGCTGGAAGTAGCAGGCCTGCCAACACATTATCTGCGAGGATTTTACTACTCTCTAATGGCCCTTATGGCACATCTAATTATTGTACATTGCTCTGCTTAGTCCAAGAGGCTGTATTGTATAGAAGCACTCAACAGCCGAGACGTTTTTTCACATCCTTACTCTTCTATTTTTGATAAACTAGTCCTACACTTAAGAATCTTAATTGAATCCATCTGAAATATTCACTAACTAGAACCAGGACTTCACAATTTGCTAATTAACTTTGCATGTATGATCCATTATTTTAAATTCCAGTGCTGAATATAGTTTGGCATTGCCAAGCAAACAAGCAGGGAAGCCAAGATTAAAAACAAAACAAAACAATAAAACCCTCTCACGCTATGGAAAAAAATTAAAATTCTCCTGGCACTGATAACTAAATACACAACTAAACATACTACCTATTCCCCTACTATTGTTTTGTATTCTCCAAGTCAGTTATTCACAGTCTAGTAGGCTGGATTGATAGTAGGCATCTTCTGCCCACAATTCATATGTCCTGTATTCAAAGTCCTGTAGTCAAATCAAAATTTCAAAAGACCTCTGGGTCCCATCTTCTGCTGAAACCAGGGCATTAAGTCAGGTTAGCCAAGCCAATGTCAAACAGACTCAAATATTTCCAGCAAGTGTGACTCCACCACTACCCTGGGAAACCTCTTCATTCCAATGTTGACTTCTTCCCACAGTAAAGAATTTTTTACATTCAGAGGGAATTCTTCTTGAGCAACCCATGTCTGGTTTGTCTTGTCCTGTGCATCCCTGTACTTGCATCCTCTATACAAACCACTTGTGAAGTATTTGAAGACTGTGACTAGATTGCCTTAAGCCTTCTCTCCTCTAGACTGAGGAAAAAAAAAGAAAAATCAATTCCTTCAGCCTTTCCTTCTTCATGTGTAAAGTTTTTCAACCCTGTTAATGTTTTAGTTGCCCTCTGCTGTACCCTCTTCAGTTTCCCAATGTTCCTCTGGAGCTAGGGAAGGAAAGACAGGACACTATTTCAGTTGTGGCCTAACAAGAGCAGTGGAACTAATCGCACCCCCTGATGTGCTTGCTACGCTCTTGGTGACACAGAGTTCACCCTCAGTGCTGCAAAGGTGCACTGCCAACTCCACATCCTTTCTGATGAAGGAGGAAAAGAACCAACGTGGTGGTGTGGAAGCTTTAAGGAAAGCATACAGACATGTATGAGAGTGTCTTTAGGAGTTGTACACAACTAGGAGAAGAGGACACAGCCAGTAGCATGTGGACTTCACAGGTGCAGGTGTTATTAAAAACCAGAGGCAGGAAGAAAAACTCTGAAACACCAAACCATGCCTCCCTATAATATTACAGCCATATTTACTAAGCTTTCAAGGCAACCTGTTCACAAGCACCACAACATTTCTGGTCTTATTATAATGGCAGTAGCACACATTTAGCTCAGTTACTCCTGAAAGAGATCCCTGTCGCCAGGATTAGCAGACAATCTTTATTTGTTTGCACTGCTAAACCAAGGACCTACACAATGAGTTGTTGACTCTATCAAGTACACTGCAGCAATACTTCTTTATATACTACAGCTTCCAATAATTAACTAGTTTTTCATGTGGACAATATAATCAGCTACACTACTAAAAAACCCAAATAAATACAATTAATAGACAAACAGGCATTTCCACCAACTGCTAGTGAAACAGAAAGTACCATTTTCTCATTTCTGTAAAGAACAACTGATTTCCCTACTTGACTCATCAAAATCTCAGTGCCTGAAGGCTAAGATTAGCTTGAAGACTGTAACTCCCCACAAACGATAAGAAAATATGCCAAGAGGACATGACATTTTCACGTCTGCTTGTGGCTGCATTTCAGCCCCGAGACACATTCTTCAGAAGGTGTCTTCTTCTGACTCATCCCCAGAACAGACAGGTCACGAAGTTTCCAGCTCATACATGTTCACCTTTCAGTAACTGCCTGAGGTCCTACCATCAATAAAGGTTTTCACTACAGTCCACAGACTTTAACACTTCGTAATTTAACACGGGCTTGTGATTCTTTCCACACAGCACCAAGACTAAGAAAAATCATGTTGCTTCCCATCATCCCTCCCAACTTGGTCTCAATTACTTCAGCCAGTTATTCAATGGAATGAATTATGAAGAACTCAGCAGACTTTCAAATTGTTTAAGATAAACTGAAGACATATTAATGCTTCACTGCACTCCTGCCACTGTATATCAACAGCTGACTAACCCATAACTCATGTCAATAATTGAAGTATGATTCAATGCCAAGAAGCAGCTGTATTTAAAAAAAAAAGGGGGGGGGGGGCAACAACAACAAAACCCTCCAAAACACTTCCTTACTCAGACCTGCTTCCTTTTTTGCATCCAGTCTTTCTTGATTACACAAAAATAAAAATATTAGCTCTGCAGAGCCACTACAGAAAGGCAGGGTTGCTTCCACCCTCTGTTAATTAGCCTCAGCAACAGCCACTGTTGCATCTTCATCAACTGCATTACCAGGAAGCACTCCTTCCCTTTTGACTGTCACAGTTTCAAACCAGAGCACCTCTCTCAAGTTCCCTGTGCCCTCAGACTCCACTAAAGATACAACCGTTCTGCACATACAGCAGCTGCAAATCTGTCAATGGTTTATCACCAGACTGCAAGATCATACTCCATAAAACATCAGCCCCTGGAACTTGCCAAACACTGACCTATCATTCCCTAGGCCACTCAAAAATACTGACCCCAGAAGAGGGCTGATCCACATCATTAAGACAAAGGAAGTCGAAAGCCCCAGTCAGGTGCCTCCTGACATAAGAAAATTGCACAGATGCTGCTGCTGACCTCATTTAGCCCATGAAAACTTTTTTTAGAGCACAGCTGAATAAAGATTAGGAGCAATTCCTCTTTATCTTGATAATTAAGACAGCAAAGCAATAAACTCAAGAGTGCCACAGTCTCTTCCAGAGATCAAGACAAACTGTTTGACCCAAAAAAGGCACCCACTTCAGTTCCCCATGTCTTCTTTTCCCCATTCACCTATCAGAAAAATGACCCTGCAGTGAAAATTCAAAGAGAGAAAATTTATTGACAGGGTCCTACTGAAACAAACCACCCAAAGAATATTAGAGAATCGTAGAATTGTTAGGGTTGGAAGGGACCACAAGGATCATCTAGTTCCAATCTATCAGCTAACAGCTGAAGTCTTCACAAACAAACAATTCACCTGCCTAAACTTACAGGGTTTTTTTGGTTACCACATGCACAAAGACAGACCAAGATACAACATCAAGGGTGATATATGATCCTATCCAGCTCTTCAGAACAATAGAGTCCACCCATGGAACGAAAGCAAGGCAAGTCTATATAGCTACATCTCTTACCTTCATGACACTTTCACAAAGGTACCACCTTTAACAGTACACCATGTCAGAACAGCATAGTGAGTACAAGTGAATAAAAAAAAGATGGTGTTTATAAGATCTTCTAGATTGTTTTCTGCAGTTTTACTGCCATCCCAAACAACACCCAGTTCAAGCTTTTCCAGGCAGCCTGTAGGAGGGGGTTCCAAGGCACCACAACTGCAGGCCAGGGAGGAAGCAAAACCCAAGAACTTGAAGGTGACACCTTCATCAATCTCACTTCCTCCCTAATGACACCAACAGTCACACAAGGCAAAACATTGCTGTACCCTGTCTGAAGATCCTTATTGATTGGCAGCTCTAAAAAAAAAAAAACAAAAAAAAAAAAAACAACCAATAAAAAAAAAAACCCAAACCTTAAACACTGGATTTGGAGAGGACCCCACATCCCTTCCAGTTTTTTTGGTCCCTGGGCTCAAGGGTTCCCAGGAAGATGGACAGGCCTTGCAAAAAACAGTGCATGGGAAGTTCAGAAACTTCTCTTTCCCATATGCATTAAATGGGGATGGTGCAGAGACTGGACACAACCTGACCTTTGGCACTTCAAAGTTCAGGAAATAAAGGCATGAAAGAGAGAAAACTCATACTTCTTCAACCACTGGCAAATGTACTACTTCCAACTGCCTTCAGAGAAGACTTTGCGACCACGTTGTGTGACATCATTCAGAATCACCTTTTACATAGTACTGTTCTTCAGAATTCAGCTCCCAGAAGCCAGCAATTAACTGAAAAACTAATTTCTCATTTCAAGAGACCACAAAGTCTAAGTCTCATGACTTCTGGGTACCATTTGATTCTTTAATATCTAATTCATACTTTCCAAAAGGCTGAAGTTGTCAGTAGTGGCATATTTACATCCTACTACTTCATAAGTTGTCAAAAAATCTGCTAGCCTTTAGTCAGTCATTATATGTAAATCTCAGGTTTATAACATTTCTAGACAGCTTTAGCATTGTCATGGGTACAATTTATACCTCTTCCATTTCATTTAAAAAGACACTGAACTGGAACTGGTCTGGAATAATTCAATACGAACAATACTCTCCTTCAATAAATCCATTAAATGTTGTTTTCCAAATCTAATGATGAATCCTCTAAATTTTATTTTCATTTTTATAGGTCTGCATATATTAAAATATATAGCCTTATGAATCATCTTCACAGCCAACCAAGCAATTTAGTAATCTTGGAAATAGTTTATTTAGCCTGAAATGAGCTTTGCCTTGATTATGTGCAAACCACTATGTGTAGTTTCTGAATGTATGGAAGATTCTGACACCTTTGGAGAATAAAAACATGCTCTAATGACATGAGTATGCTATGTGGATAACCGAGATTACCTTATAACTTAAATATTTATGATCACAAACCCGTACTAGGCAAACTAAAAGATCATTCCAGAATTCTCTAATTCACTCCATCAGTCCTAGCATTGTACTGCACTATCATCTGCCTACAAAGAGCAGCTCCATCCCCTAAGCAAGCCTCAGCAAAACACCCTACAATTCAGTGCTCACATGTATTTCCATGAACAAAGCCTTTGTTACTGGTGTGCTTGCAGAGCCAGGGTTGCACACAGCCCATCAGCTCTCCATCGCGTGATGCATGTGCACAAAGCTGCCCCTCAGCCTTGTGAGACCTTGCCTCTCAGTGCCTTGCAGAGATGTTTTAGCCATGCCAAGTGCAGACTAGCTGAGATTCAAATCGCCCATTATCCAGAGCTGTCAGACCCTGGTCTCTTGTGTGCTCAGTGGAGTGCTGCCTTTGGGTAGGATTGTGAATTGTCATTGTCAATATTTCTTACGCATTTTGGCAATTAACATTCCAGTGAACCACACAATAGCTCAAAACATTTTCTTTTGCAGCAGAGAAGCAAACTATGCTGCTCCTTCCTGGTTCTGCCATGATTAAGCAGCGGATTCACTCTCAACATCCTTAGAAGATGAAGATATTTTTTTCCCCTCCCATATATAGAATAAATCCAGGAATGAAGAGAAAGGCAACTATTTCAGAGGCTATTTGGGAGCCTTAGCATCTTTCCACAGGTAAAAAAGTCTGTGATTACACTGGCAACAGCACTACTGAATATCTCTTGGCTTCTAATCTATCCATGTGAACCCTGAGCCTCTTTTTAATTTAGCTGTACTGACCTCATATCTGACAATCTCAGAAACAATGCAGACTTAATCGCAGCAACAAAGAATTACACGAGTAAGACCCTGTTCTGACAAAATAAATGTCAGAATGTAAAAAAACGTAGTATGGGGAAGCAGAAACTCCCCAGAATGTAGAGGACTTTCCAGAATCTTTGAAAGAGTATCTACAGCTGCAAAGGGAAACCAAAAGGGGATCACAGCAGAACCGCCACCAGGGGATGGACACCGAAGCACAATACATGTTCAGTGTGTTGGAATCGGAGAAAGACAGAGTTCAGCACATCTGCATGGGGGTCACCTTGGGCATTCCTCCTGCAATAGGGGATCCATGCAGGAAGATCCTGAGCCAATACAACAACTGGTCATGCAGGAGCTCCTCAGCAGTGGGACCTGAGCGGGAAGCAAGAACAGACAGCTTGCTCTAGTGCCATTACTCTCCAAGGGTTCAACAGCATGGCCTTTTCCTTCCTCCGTCTTCTTTCTCCAAATGGGAAAAGCACAGACTCAGTTCCCTATTTTACCACATTTATTTTCTCTTAACTCTCAGGAAAGGCTCCACAGTGAAAGGACACTTTCCTAGGCTAGTTCTTGTAACTAAAGGTGTGCATTGCACAGTGTATGCAGCATGTTACAGTAGACAGTATTTAATTGCTGTTGTTCCTTGACTGGTGGTTCTGCTTTGGTATCTCAGTGACAGAGGTAATAATGGAAATCAAAATCTTCACAGCCTGCCTGCAGAGCAGTGTTAATTGACACCCCTGTCTTGAGGAGTACTGGTGGTTTAGCCTCAGCTGAGCTCTCCACTCAATCCAGGCCAAACTCAGACATCACTGGTATTGATTTGAAATTTGAAAAAGAAAAAATAACCACAGGATAGGAAAAACAGGGCAAAGGGAAATCAGTCTAAAAGCTAATGCACTCATCCAACCTGTGGCAGAAAAGAGACATGAAGACAGGACAAGAGGAAGGGGCACAGAGTTTCACAGGTGGCACCAGTTTGTATTACACAGAAAAGACAGCAAGATAAACCAGGCTATTGATGGAACAATACTGTCCATCTTCTTAAATGGTGCTCATTTCTCCTTTAGGTAAAACAGCTTTATTAAGAACAGCATCATAAATTAAAGAGGCATCCAAACCTTATAGACTTGTCCATATGTCCCATTCCCAACGATCTGCACCAGTTCAAATATTCCCGCAGGGTCCTGCAAAAAAACAGATTAAATCACATTATTTGCAGCAAAGCAACCACTTCATAGGGGAGCATAACTGTGTGCAGTCAAAATAAAAATGTCTGGGGCTTATCTCCTAATGATCTCTATCACACACTAAAATGGAAATAGACAAATAACAGTGTAAGAAATAAATTAATATTGAAGTTTTCAGGGAAGCTCCTCAAAACTCCACACATAAAACAACTCAGTGACATTTTGTAGCATGGCAATACAGCAGAAACAACAAATGGAGATGTGTGAAGAACACAAGAATTCCACTGATTCAGTTTAGCAGTAGAATAAGGAATAAAATTCAGGCTTCCTAAGCCTTAAAGCTCTAAGTCAGCCTGGAGGCTGAGCTGCATCTTCTGTTATAACACACTTAGCACTGGCAATGTAACAAAGGAAAGAACCTAACTAATAGAATTGAAAACATACTATACTGGGCACCCAAGCCCAGGCACCTTACCAAGGGTCAATGCACCAGCCCAGGCATTCCTAACACTACAGGTACCCTGAAAACACTCAATTGTCCTGTTTTGTAAATGTAACAATGTGAAGTTGACTGATGTATTGAAGTTTTGGCTTGAACTCAGACTAGATTGCTGCTGAATTAAAAATTCACGTGTCAGTGTACCATACCACAAGACCCAACTTTCATCCTACTGGTTTAGCATCAGTTACTCTAAAACCAACCACTGCAGCAGATGTCTTTCTCCAGTGATGAGATGTGGCAGCATTTCAAATATAGGAAGACCATCTTGTTGGAAGGCATGGGTGAGCAAATGATCGCTCCTGCATGACTGAGCACATTAAGAAATCTGTTGCTTCAGCTGAAACTCACTCGAGAGTTATACAAAAACACTAAGAACCCAGGAGACCAGTTTCTTGGTTTCTGGATGAGCCATTTATCAGTCCACTTATTTCTTGGGATGATATCACTGAGACATTTATATAAAATGTTATTAACTCCATGTGCCAATTTTACCACATCTGTTTCAGCAATCTGCCATGTCAGTCAATGCCTATTGGTACTGCTGAGGGATGTGATACAGAAAAACGTTATCTCAGGAGTACAATTTCTACATCCCTTGTTGGAAAACATCATTCTTTAAGGTATCAGGCTGCTTCTCCACTCCACTTACATGTTATTCTTTTAAAATAAATAAAGCTTACTTTGTATCTGATATAGAAATGTTTACCTTAGCAACATCCCAGTGGAAACTTACAGGTTTTTTTCCTGAACAGATTCTGCCTTTACTGGCACAACTGTCAGAATAAATGGCAATAGCATTAACTGTCAGAGCAATAAAGCACAGACTTCCACAACTGAAATGACTAACAAGTGGGGGGGTTTTTGCCATTAAGTTAAACAAACTTTAATCTTACACTTCAGCCTCACAAGACTTTTTCTGATTATTACTAAACTAACTAACAATGCATAAACCAGATCAAATCACTTACTTTTGACCCACGCACAGGCCAGCCTGTTTTATTTCTTTTCTGTCTCTCGCTTTTAAGACAAGATAGTAAGGCACAGCCTAACAGACTTAAACTCCAGTTCCAAAAGCCCTCACACAAAAAGGAAATCAACAGCACCACCCAAGTATGGCCCTAAGCACAGGTGTAACAATGCATGCAACACTGGGACCTTTGTAAAGTGCTCTGTTTCCTTCTCATTTCTTCATGTTTTGTTTCCACTGGTCTTGGATATATAAACAAGACATATGCTTTGCTTCAGCAGAGCTACAGTCAGCAATAAATCCATTGCTGGTAATAAAGCTAGAGGTGGTACAAACCTCTGCTTCATGTGTGACCTTCCCACAGAGCTGCGCTGCAGGTTGGACGTGGTCCATGCAGTAAAACGCATGGCATCTCTCTAAGCAACTCTTCCAGACAAGGGCCTCTGTGAACAACATCTACTACACTCCTCCACAGGAAGCATCAGCAGCACCCCATTTCCAAACCTCTCCTGCAGAAAGTAGCACTGCTGGATTAAGAGGTGTTTATAGGGCACAGAAACCTCAAGGAACCTAAACTGCATTTTCAACTCAGAGTTTGCAGCTGTACCTCTCACTTAATGATGTGATCTGTCCTCACTAACTACTCTTCTCCAAGTTTATTTATTATGTAAATATGATAATCTAATGTACCTCAAAATCAGCTTCTCCTCTGTCCAATCAATTTCATTCTGATTTAGCATTCTAATAGCTTGCTTCTGAAGGTTTCAGACACTCCAGGAAGAACTCAAACATTTATCTAAATAAATGCTGGCATTAACTTTAATATAGAGAAAATCCTACCCTGTCCTTGCTTACTAACTGAGCATTAGTGCCTCAAGCCTCTGCAGCTCTGAGTGCAGCCAAAATATTTGGCCATCTCTCCTCTTTTAATTAGGACACCAGAGTAAACTAAGCTTTGTTGAGAGTCATAGAGGATATTAATCTGGGATCCAACTTTGGTCCTTGGATTGCCCTTGTTTGCTTGGATATCAGCAATGCGTCGTTCGCTGGCACCCTCACAGTGGGCCAACTTCTTAATTATCTCAGAGTTGGGTATCATCTTTGATGTAGTGCTTCCTCTCAGCCACCATTTAAGCCCCATGGTCCATCTAACCCTTCACCAGCCAGCACCTGCCAAATTACTAGGTTCCCTTTGACAGATGCCAAAATTCCGGCCTGAACATTCATCACTTTAAGGTTAATTACTGTAATGCACTGTACCATATGGTGGCCTTCTTGCTTTCCTGCAAGTCATCTGCAGAGTATTCAAAAGGCAAGAGCAAGACTGCTGACCCAGAGGCATCCAAACCCAAATCCATCTTCACTGCAAGGCAGAATGAAAAACAACACACAGAGCAAGGGCCCAATTGAAATACACTTTTCACAATCACTGCAGCTAAACAAGATACAGGTGTCTGAAGCTCAAGTTCTACTCAAACTTCAAGACCTCTGCAGTCAGCATGCAATGCAAAGATCAAAGGCTTTTTAACCATCTGATTGCCCTGATGAACCCAGGGCAGAAGCACCCTAACAAGATGCCCAGGCAACATTTGGAAACTACAGCCCAAACCACCTTCCAGGAAAATGGGAAAGCCCTGGCAAGCACCCATTTGGAGGGGAGCAAGGCCAGCTCATGCAGTTCGAAAATAACCCATATCACAGCTGTGCTTCCCCACTGGAAATTCCTGGCCACAGTGAGGTTGGCAGGACCACAGCAACAGCCAGATCCACTGGCCCTGGGAACACATAAGGCAAAGGTAGACCACCTGTCTGCAGAATTTCTACAGCCCAGCCTCACCCACCCCCCCATGTCCCTCTACACATAAACCACAGACTAGGACTGCTGACATGCTGAAAAGGTGTCCTTCAAAAGGACACATCCGTCCCTTCCTCAGCTGAAACAGCCTTGCAACACTTAACAGCTTCTGGGAAGTTTCTGCATTGGATGGTGGGGACATAAAGCCTGCAGCCTGGTTTTTCAGCACTACTCTTTTTCAAACTTAGACTAGTTTCTCATCATTTACAATAAGGAGATAAGGTTCATCTGCTAAAGCTCCAACAAAGGGCTTCCATTTATGTGCCTTACTCCCCAGAGCAGAGCCAGGTGCCATCTTCACAAACTTGACTATCTCTCCTGCCTTTCTTCTCTCTGCCTCTGGTCTGGAACTGCCTCCTCACCATGTGATTATTGCAAAGGCTTCTTCCAGCCCTCTTCTTTTTTTTTTTTTCCCCTGATATTTTTAGAAAGCATCTTGCTTTGCTATCACTGTCTGGGGCTGCTTTTTGCCACAACTGAACTCTTCCCTCTTCTATGCAGATTAAAAAAAAAAAAAAAAAAAAAAAAAAAAAAAAAAAAAGCCACCACGAAAAAAACTGCCTTGAAAAAAAGTGAAGTGGAACTAAGGGGCATCACATACAACTGTGTTAACTCTTTGTGGAGGTGAAGCACTAACACTGTGGCTCTAATACGTCCAAAGCTTGGATTATGTTAAAAACCTAAAAACACAATGCTAAAAATTCGCAGCAAACTAGGTGAATGATGACCTTCCCTCCCCCCCAAAGCTAAAAAGGCCAGACCTCAGAGAAAATAAAAATAAATAAACACTAAAGCCAAAACATATTTTCTTCCAGAAAATCCTCATTGCTCGTTTGTTTTCTCTCAGCAGTTTCACAGCACTCACATCACCCTCAGGAATACCAGTAGGAATTATTTATTATCCCGGGAAGGAGCCGAACCTCACGGTGACACCCTCCTGGCAGCGCCGGACTGCGCTCTCGTGGGACACCCCAGCGAGCCCTGGAGCCGCAGCAACCGGGCAGGACGAGCTCCGGGCTGCCGGCGGAGCCCAGCCCCGCTTAGCCCAGGGGCTCTGCATCCCCCCGCACCAGCCGAGCCCGAGCCCCGCAGCCTCCTCTATAGCCTGTACACGGATGGCATCGCGCCGCTGCCCGCAGCCGCGCCAGCCGGGACAAAATCGGGGCCACCGGCTGGGCTGTCCCACAGCTGCCGCTGCGCGCGGCGGCAGAGCGGAGTCCCCTCGGACCAGCAGAGCTAAGGGGCAATGGGGTGAAGCCTCTGCACGCCCCGAGGCAGGCCGCAGGGTCCTGGGGCAGCCTCCAGACAGCCCTAGAGGTCTCCCCGCTTCGTGGGGTGGAAGCCGGTCCGTCGCAGCCCCTCCGCGGGACACCCTCCGCCCCTCCTACTTACCCGCAGCGCGGCCAGGTCGATGCCGTCCAGGCTGCGGGCGGCGCAGTCCCGGGCCATGGCGCTCCGGACCCCGCCGCCCCAAGCTAACGGTCCCGCGGGCGGCCCACGGCGGCCCGGCCGTGCCCCGGCGAGCGCAGAAAGGCAGGCATGCCCGCCCGGCCGCCCGGAAAACCCTCCCCGCTCAGCGGGCGCGGAAGGGGGGAGGGAGGCAGGCAGGGAGGGGATGGAGGCAGCCCCCGGGGCCGAGCAACTTTCGCGGAGACAGCTCCTCGGGAAGAAAAGTTTGCGAGGAAGTGACGTGAGGCCGGGGCCACCTGCCGCCGCGGGCACGCGCCGCGCCCCACGCGCGTGCCCTCCCCCCGCGGACACTTGAACCGTGGAGTCACCACGGGAGCAAGAGAGCTCCGAGATCATAAAGCCCAGCACCACCATGCCCACTGAACCACATCCCGAAGTGCCATGTCTACGCGTCGTCGGGACACCTCCAGCGATGGTGACTCCACCACCTCCCCGGGCAACCTGGGGCAATGCCTGACCACTCTTTCAGTAAGGAAATTTTTCTAATGTCCAGTCTAAACCTCCCCTGCTGCAGCTTGAGCCATATCCTCTTGTCCTATTGCTAGTTACTTGGGAGAAGAGACTGACCCTCACCTCAATACAACCTCCTTTTCAGGTAGTTGTAGAGAGCAAAGAGGTTCCCCCTCAGCCTCCTTTTCTCCAGTCTAAACAATCCCAGTTCACTCAGCTCTCCCCGTAAGACTTATCCTCTAGATCATTCACCAGCTTTGCTGCCCTTCTCTGGACATGTTTCAGCAACTCAATGTCCTTCTTTTAGTGAGCAGTCAAAACTGAGTGCAGTATTTGAGACACAGCCTCACCAGTGTTGAGTACAGCAGCAGAACTCCCTCCCAGCTCATGCTGGCTACACTTTTCCTCGTACACTTCTGGATCCTTGGGTGACAAACAGGAGCCCACTGAGGTAACAGTAGTGCTGTTCCCAGCACCAGGCATGGAGAAGCCTCAGCCACTGGAGGAGCCCAGCTTCCCAGCCCCAGGTGTAATAGGGGGCAGGTGGCAGCAGCATGGTGCAGAGCAGGGCAGCAGCCCCCTGGCAAGGCTGTCCCAACACACCACAGCCAACTTCAGGAGGGCAGCACATCACTGTAAACTCTGCTGCTCATTACAGTCTCCTTCACCCTCTAATTATGGAAAAAACACAGTGTGCAACTGGACTGGAGTGGAAGAACTCGTGGATATTTTTGGGGTCTTCTACTTTGAGAAAAAAAAATAAAAAATATCCTAGAATCCTTTAGGTTGGAAAAAAAGACCATTGTGATCACCAAGTCCAACCATATTTAAAAAAATCCAAACCCACAAAAACCCCAGGAGTGGAAATGCACATTACCAAGATAAAGTGCTTAAAACCTTTCTGAATGATGCCCAGGGCTGGGCCATTGCCCTCTCACAGACAGCCATCGAAGGGGCCAAATTTCTGAATCAGGATTTTCACAGTCCCAGACATGAAATCAAGACAAAGTGGTCAAAGCATCTTTGGTGCCCATGAGCACACCGCAGTGGATGCAATGCCAGCAGCAGAGTGGCAGGGCAGTGTTGTAATAAAGGCATGTGGCAATTTCCTTGAAAGAAATGCTGATGCATCAACTCATCTCAGAGTATTCCTTTAAAAGCCCACACTGGGGATGTTATCTGCTAAAGTGACCCTGGCTTTGTGCTTGCTGTCTGTGGGCCAGCATATCAATGTGGCATTAACGGATTTGAGGCCAATTGCTGCTTCGAAGTGTAAGTTTGTTGAAGAACTAAATGTGTGTAATGCTGCTGTGCATGACAGGAACAGAAATCCCCAGGCAGTGACATCCCAGCCCAGTCCCCTGCCATCCCCTGGGTAGCATTTGGAAAACCTTTGACAAAGTTAAGCCACAGATTTGCTCCCCTTTACAGCCTTCCTGCTTTACATAAATCCATCATTAGCCTTTCTGCTTGTATTATTTCTCACAATCCCTCTTTATCTCCTCTCTAACCTTCAGGCTGTCCTTTGTCTCCTGCCACTTTCCGCTTCCTTCCTATTTCCCTGGTGAGAATTGGTGTGAAACTCCCAGCTACTAAATACACTCTCTCTTGTTCCAGCTCTTAAATTCTTTGCCAAAATTAATCCTACCTGCCTTGCTCACCTCTGGTGAGCACTTCAACCTGAGGATTAATTTCCACTTGACAGACATCTCTATCCCAAAACGATATGAAAATCTGGTTTTAGAAGTATAACATGGCTTGTAGTATTTCTGCAGGCATGTCTCAGTATCTCTTTGCTACATGTTTTTCTCACTACTTTTCATTGTGTTCCCTCCAATTAACCCTGCTACTGGTAGAGTTTCTGTGGATGTTCCAATCCCACTTACACCATGGTGGGCAAAACTGCATAAATGACTCTTCCCTTGCTGGCTGAAGAAGGCAGCACATCTTTGGCCCATAAAGGCTTTGCAGGTCAAACAGAAGCCACAGATATTTTTGTCAATGGTATTCACAGTACATCTGTTGAGGGTGGAAATGCTACCAGGACAAGGTTACTTTTCAGAGTAGAACCAGATTTACAGGCCCTGACTTCTTCATCACCAGCTGTGGCTGATCTGCAGCTGGCTGTCACACCTTGCTCTTCTACTTGAAGCCACATAGCTGAATAGCTCCCAGGAATCAGGATATTAAATGTCTTACTGTAACCTGATTGTTAATTAATGGGAAACCCACATTCATCTTACCAATAACAAAAAAACTGAACAAGATCCTTTAAAGAACAAATTCAATAAAAAAAACCCAAAACCAAACACCAAAACCAAACAACAAAACATTCCAAGCCACAACAAGTAAAAGAGACAATGAAACGTTATCAGCACAGCTTTCCTTTCCAGCAGCTGTAGTCAAACCCCTTGTGCCAAATTCAGCACCCACAGACCTGAACATAAAAATCTTTCCAAAGCCTGTGTGCATGCAAAGGATGCTTTGTGTTAAGAGGGAAATGCAAACGTGAAGGGGGGAAGAGCTTCCTCTGTTTCAGCAAAGGAAATGCCATTGTACCCCAGGAATACAGGCCTAATCCTGAGCTCTTCTGTTTGCATCCTCCCCACCCCACTACGACTAAGGTTTGGTTCCACAGTGATACTGCTGGTAGAAACTGCCCCTGCCAGATGTGACAGTCAGCAAAGGAAGAATGTGTTCAAAGCTGAGGCTCCAACTGACGTGCTGGCTTGTTTCCTTTAGCTTTGTTTACACTGAGGGCTCAGCTACAGGTGTGAAGCTGGCAGAATAAAAACCCCAAGAAGATAACTCAAGAGAACAGGATTTCCGGTCTGCGGGAAATAAACAGCTTCTTAAAATATGGTTTCAGTCTGAACTGGACAAAATGACTCTTTTCAGCATTTCTTAGTTCTCTGAACAGTAAATTCAGAAAAAATGATCATTCAGAAACTCAGACATGCAAGATCCTCTCCCTGGACTAATGCCCCTGGTGCTGCTCAGGGACTAGACATCCTTGCCACTGCCATGGTTGTGGAACAGCCAGGCTCAGCACACACACGTGTGACTCCAGAGTCAACCCTCCGCATATACTCTCCCAGCATTTTCAGAAGCCAAATCCCAACTCCACAACAGGGAGCTCAGAAACACCAATGCTCAAGCCAGGCTCTCTGCTATAGAGATAAGAGGCAAATCCCTCTTTGAGCTTAGTGTTTCTCCACGACTTCTCTCTGCAAAATGGCTCCCAAGTATTGCTCCACAGTCAGACAGGATCCCTGTAAACATCAGCTTTACATGGCACCAAGACATTCCCTGAGAGATTTATTTTGCTGGAAGTTTTCTTACCTTCTGTGAGGAAACTGCATTCTGCCAGTGCCAGAAGGTGCCTGATTTGGATGGATGCAGATTCTAACATTCAGACCTCAGTGCCTTACTCCTAGAATAAGAATCCTCTACAAAAATCCCCAGAACTTTTGTTTTCATATGAATTAGAGATTTTAGGTACCTCTTTAGTATTCCATAGGGCACAACTCTTAGCCAAGAGGCAGCAAAGTGATGCAAAGGCCATGAAATCTGCTTGGAATTACAGACTTCACACTCACCTTCCAGAAGCTCTCTCTGAATTGTTCAAAAAGGCAGGCCAATTTTGTTGCCTAAAGCTTTCAGAAAACATTTTGTCCTCATTTGGTTGAACCAGAAGATAAGCAGCTGTTAAAAGCTGATTACAGGAGAGTCAATGGGTGGCAACAGCCAGCATGGTATTAAGCCCAACATTCATCCATGAGTAGGGTCTCTTGGATGCTGCTTGAATTAATTACCATTTACAGCATCATTCTAGAAATGATTTATTGTAACTAATGGTTTTTATGAAGTTCTTGAGTACAACAACAACAACAACAAAATCTTGATTTATTAAGTCCAGCCCCTAACTTTAAAGTTATCCCTTTCCATTTCCAATGATAGCATGGTTTAGGACTGTGGGTGGCTTTGCTAGGCTGTCAGGAACAAGACTGCACGTTTTAAAACTGTCTGGGATTGCAGACAGCTTGGGTATGCCTTCATGCTAGCCTGGTGGCAGTCACACAATGCCAGAGTACTATCTGATGAACACAGAAAAGCAAAGAATACTTATATCAGGTCACACCTTAGAAAATACCAGTACGACTTGGTGCAGCTGCTCCAAAAATTCTTTGAATTTCAGGGGAAAGATTTAAGTTTCAGGATGTGGACATTCAGTTACTTACATTCCAGTTTAGTTAAAAGATGCTAAAAAAGATGACCTACCAACCCCTCCCCCAAGCCAGTTCACTTCATAACTTCAGTATTTCTGTAACCCATCCCTGCAGTACTGGAAATCACAGTGAGATGTCTTTGTTTTCAATGGTTTGTTGGATCAGGCTCTGAATATTTCTCATGCTTTCTCCTATCTGACCTAAAGAAAACTCCACTTTGTTCCAAACACATTAAGGCAGGGCCAGCAAGTACTATTTAAACCTGAATCTGTCTTTAGATTTGCACTTTGCAGAGGCTGCTGCATTAGGATTGAGAGACAAGGTTACTACCTTGAGTAAACTGAGGACACCAGCAATCCAGACAAAGAAAGCAAAGCAGTCATTTCCCGTGCAGTATGCAGTAGCACATACAGCACTTTTCAGCCCTTTAAAAATTAAGTAACTTTTTTTTGAGTTCCTGGCAGCGTGCTCGTTCAGTTTCACAGGATATCCAAAATGAGACCAAACAGCTTCCTTCCCAGAGGATTCCTGAGAGGACAGGCAAGCTGGAAAAAGTGCCTTTCACCACTGTAATCATAGCCAGGATGTCCACCTCATTTCCCAGGATAAATCTTAAAACAGGTCTCCCACAAAATGTGCATCAGTCTGAATGCTGCTCACTGGGACCCTTCCAGACATTTATTTTCTTTTCAGTTGCACAGGAACGAGCCTGAGCAAAGCACAGCCCAACAGAGTGCACACACAGAGCCCCAGGAACCCTCTCCCTGCAGGACTGATAACATTTCTCCACTGCGTGACCCGTGACTTCACAGCATTGTTTCAGCACAGCACTTCGGAGTTTCTCAAGTAAGAAGGCTGCTGCTGGAAATTTCCCATTTCCTGTGAGCTCAGCACACATCCTTGCTATCCCTGACAGCAGCCACACAAGCGTTTTCAGGGAGAAGTGTTGAACGTTCCGGAATGATGGCATTTTGCACTCCCCAGTTCCAGCACGCGCTGAATCCTCAGTTGTGAGTTTGTGCAGTAATACACAAATCACAGAAATCACCGTTTCCCTCTGTGACAATTATTTCTGTTACACTGCCTCCCCATGAGAGTTTTCCCTATGCTGATTTTCTTTTCTGTGTCACCAGCTCTTTCACTCTGACCATATGCTGAGTACCAGAATACCAACACCGGTGCACAACGGCTGCTATTCTGCAATTCTGCAGAATTATGAGGAAGGTGATCTATTAAAATAAACTGAACTCACACATTTACTACTGTTGTACATTACTCTTGTGCAGCCATCTGCCTAGCTAAGAAGTATTTTCCTTCCCTCTCACGTTATACAAACTTATTTCTTCACTCAAAGTGGCAACCATTTTAAACGCTTCACAAGGAACAGGAGCTCTATGTTACTAGGTCATCAGATCCCAAAGGGGTTTAGGAATACCATAATGAATTTCAGCCCAACATCTGTCTGCTTTCTGAAACAGATGCAATTATGGGGAAAAAAAAAAAATAGCTGCTGCCTCTTCACGGCAGATTTCTCAGTAAAAAACCCCAAACTACAAAGAAAACTGACAGAGCATAATGTAATTGCCGTCCCATCAAATTTATCAGTCAAAACATCATGTGGTGCATGCTTTTCTTTTTGTGAAAGCAAGACAAATTGTGGTAACTTCTCCAGCAGACAGGCAAAGGCTTTTTGACTTTTAGAACATCTTGCAGGCATGGTTTTGGTTTTGCCAACCGAATGCTAACTTTGGATGAGTCAGACCACGGTTCCCTTTTATCCAAACCACTGAAGTTTGGTGGTTAGCTAAAAAGGAACTGGCATCTGAATCACCCTTGGTTTGGAGAAATTGTCAGATAAAAGTCTTGGGTGTGGGGTTTTGGGGGCAGGGTGTTGGTAGGGTTTTTTTGTCCCCCTCTTCTCCAAAGGAAAGAAAACAAATGTAACAACTTTAGAAGTGAGGACATCTTTCAATGTACTTTAAAAACAAACTAAACCAAACCAAACAAAAATTCCCCGTATCCTATCTTTTTAACTTTTTCAATGTCATGGGCCAGTCTGGATACATTCTCAGTAAATTAGGGAGATTTTTTTCACTTATGTGGCAAGCTTAACCTATGCTTCACAAAATTACACAATTTTAACCTTGCCTTTAGCTACAGAAAAAGGCCTACCTTGTTGCTTAAGACCCAATTACATATCTGCAGTTCCCAGGCCCCTTGCTTCTCCTTTTCTTAGATGGGGGAAAAAAAAAATAAAAAAAGGCAAAAGAGGAACTGTAATTTATGAGCCCTTATCCAGCCCTCTGGAACAAAACCTGCCCTCTGTGACCTATTAAACATCTTCAGGGAAGTCTCCTCTATTCTCTCTCCAATTTCTATTTAGTTCCAAGTTGCTTTTCATCTCAGTCATTTGTCAGCTCTCAACATTTCAAACATGCTTGGATGCCCCAGCCCAGTGCCTGAGCCTTTTAAATTTAAATCCTCTTTTCCTCATGGGAAATGTATCCTGTCTTTGGGATGTTGCCTAATTTTGTGTGTGTGTGTGTGTGTGTGTGTGACTGCTGGATAGAAAGGCAAGGGGAAGCTCATTCAAGCCTTGAGCAACAGAGTCCTCTTCCAGCATTAACTCATGAATAAGTCTATGCCTTTTCCTGTATATCCTGGCCAGACCTATCTAAACATTCTCTATCTTTGTATATTAATAACCAGCATATGATTTCCAGCCAAGTTTCAATTATGTCTGTAACACCCTGCTTAGGCTGGTAACAGGCAGCTCAGGAGGATGTCAGCATTCCCACTGCAGTTTACAGTCTATGTGGGAAAGCAGTGGGTAGGTGCACTAGCCTTGATATTGCTGCTGCACAGCACAGCTGTTAGCTGAGGCTGTAAACATTTTTAAAATTAAATTTGACAACTTGTTTAGTGGCTTGGGAAGAATGGGAAGCCTCTCTACAGCTGCCAGTCATTCACCAATATTTAGTCAAGGAAATTTTGAGGGGAGGAAATGTGTCTGTGCAAGTCTAAGGCTGGGTGTATTCACTGTTTTTATTGATAACCTGGAAACAAATACCAAATAATCACTGTTTAGTTCAGAGAGGGCACAAAGAAGCGGTGTGGCAAGTGGCACAGGGCTGTACTGTGTGGTATGTATGGCTCTACCTAAACTCATTCAAACAACGTTTGTCCTAATAGCAGCTTGTGCCAGGTTATATGCAAGTCCAGCTTGCATGTGGTGGAAGAACTGTGGTACAGACCTTTGTTACCATGGTGGCCAGACTGCACCCAGGACAGTCTGGACACTGCCCAGAGTACCAAATCCCAGAGACACTCACAAACTACATCAAACAGAGCAGGTCTGTGGAAATGCCTTGGTATAATACTCTGGCAAAAGGGCTGGTGGGATCACGGCTGCCTAAGCAGAGAAGGCAGACTAGGGCTAGGGACTTCACCTCTCACATGGCTTTGCTGAGATGGATGCTGGAACATCTTTCTGATAACATGCAGAGCGGAAACGAGGACTTGGATTCAGTGCAACACATGGCACAGAAATTAACAGCTGAATACAAAACGCCTTATACTGTACCCACCATGAATAGCTAAAGCTCTTACCTTATTGAAAAGGGAAGTGACTTTATATTCTCTCTAAAAAGAAAATAGTAGGCATTAATCACAGGAGATATAATAAGAGCCATCAGCAGAAGCAAAACACCCCAGACAATAACATCACCCCACCCCACCCCCCCAAGCCCAAACAGTGTAGAAACAAAGGCATCATGTTAGCAGACCCACCGTTTCCATTGTTTGTGGGTCTCCAACTTTCTGGTTCCTAGGGTAAGTGAAAGAGTGCTGAGACTTCCTCCCAAATTACAGCTGCTTTCAGCAGCCTCTCAGACTGTTTCACCACCCCAGAGTAACTGGTTTTACTGACCATAGCAGCCTCTGTGCCACCCAGTAAACCCACCCCCTCCAGAGGACTGCCTGCCTGCTTTACAGCAGCCAAGTTGCAGCTGAGCCCAGAACTGGCAACCCATAGCTCACTCAGACTTAGCCTTCCAGCAGGGAGAGCTGGGGATTTAAACCAGCTTCCTTTTTCACAGCAGCTTAAGTTCTTTAAGGAGTTTAGCTCCATAAACCAATTAGGCATCTTTAAGTCCTTGAGCTCTCATACCTCTCTGAAGCAGTTTGCGTGCTTACACTGCTTTAGAGGGTGAAAGCTGATTTCATCTAGCTGAGACCCCAGCATCTTATGAGGTCATGGGGTGGCCATCTTAAGCAGTTGGTGAATCTGGAATCCTCTGCAGACCAAATCTGGGGTGCTGCAGTCCTGTGGCCTTGTTTCAGCGAGAAAATTCTTACAGGGCTGGAAAAGGCCAACTTCGTCTTCAATTCTTTGCCTTCCAGAAGCCCCAGTTCTAGGCTATAAAGTAATAGATGGCTCATAAGCTCATAAACTTTACATGCTCTGAGTGGGAGTAAAACAGCTATCATCTCATCTGCACATCCACTGCAGTAGTGTAGGCAGACATAACTGGTGTGTCACCCCCTCGAGTCCCATCCCAATGCCTTACCTGCCCTTCCTGTCCTTTTCCTCTGAATTAGTTAACACTAAAAGAAGGAGAAAGCTAATACAGTCATTTCATATTTGAATATGCAATCCCACAACCGAATCTCTGAAGTACTGTTTAGGGCTTTTTTTGGGTTTGTTTTTGTTTTTCAAGTAGACAAATCAGCAATATCTTGAAAACCAGAAAACCACATCATAACATTTGATGTGACTTTATTGCCAGCCCCCATTATTTCCTGTAGGACATATCCTGCAGAGCTAGATGTATTTATATATAAAGTACATGGATTTGCATTATATATACATAAATAAAGTTATTGCCTATCTCCTACATGCTGTAATTTTCATAGATGCTCTTTTTAAGCCAGTTAATAAACATACATCATTACATTGTGTTAAAACACAGTTTTTAACTCCTGCACAGGAAAAACAACATCCTGTGGTAACAATGTGATTCTGTAAACAGTTGTGGATTAACAGTCAGAATCTTCTCTGTGATTAAAAAACCCCACCAGCTGCCCAGTCTGCTTTTGTCAGTAAACTCCATGTCATTTTATAGCATTAAAAATAGTTTGCTCACTTACTTGAGGTCAGTCATGTGCTTATGCCTGAAAAGGAGCATTTGTATGAGCACTACATGAAGGGAAGACCTGCTCCGTTGCTCTGGAGCTGCTACTGCTGCTTGCTTACAAGGTCACCACCTCTGTTTCTTCTAAAAACAGCAACAAAACATCCCAGAAAATTCCCCCTCCATCAGCTCTGCCTGCTCAGTATCCAGGTACTGCCCTCTGCTTCAGGTTCACCTGAAGAGGATAATGCACTGGAGGGATAGGCCCTGGCCCCTGGAGCAGCTCTGAAGGTGGAAAGGCTTTCCAAGATGAGACCTGTCCTGGTAAGGTGCTTTGTGCAATTCATTACTGCCATCAATAGGTCCAACTCTAGCTTTAACCACAAAACTTCCCAGCCTAAGCCTCCTACAAACAGAAAGCATCTCAGCAGTTCTTCACTCCCTGCAAACACAGATGGTATTTAAAAAACTTACCTCATTTTGAATGAAAATTCCCCACACACTGCTCTGCTTCTACTCAGGCTGTGGAGAGCTGCACAGCCCTGTACCCTTGCACAGCCTGCCCTAAGCCATGGGCTGTTTGCCTCCATCACAGCTTCCATGGCCCTCTGTGGGGCAAGCTGTCCCCTGCACAGCCCTGGCCAGAGCCACCTCCTTCATCTGCTGGTGCTTTGGAGCCGAGCAGTGTCAAGCAGCAGCAGTGCCTCCTGTGCTCTCAAACCACATGAGGATGAATCCCTGATGAATCCTGGCAGTCATGGAGCAGAGTGCAGTGCAGCAGTGGGAGGGCAGTGACAGGTTATTTTGCTAAAAGCCATGTAGGTGTGATGCTGAGAGAGATGGTTTAGTGGTAACCTGGCAGCGCTGGGTTAATGGTTGGACTCAATGATCTTAAAAGTCTTTGCCAACCTTAATGATTTTATAATTCATGGTTTTAGCCAGCCCAGCACTGTATCCCTTTGGCCCTGACCTGTGCTGAGCCGGCTGGGATGCAGCAGAGGCTGGCTCACCAACTTGGCTGTGCTGTAGACTTCCTCTGGAGCAGATTAACACCAGTACATTGTGCACTCTCTCTTCTTTAATCTGCTCATTGAAACCAGAGATGTTCCTTGTGGTGACTGTGAATACAGATGCAGGCACTGTGGGTACTCACACTCCTCTTCTGCACTGCATGTGTTATACCACCTCTTGCTTTGAAGTAGCAATAGCACTTGCTTCCCCCCCCCCAGGTGTTTCTTTCTTTAATTAAAAACAAAAACAAACCAGAAAATCTTTCAGTTTAACTCTGCAATACTCAACCCCTTTTGTTCTTTTTGCTGGACTTAGGTTACCCCATAGATACTATTTTTTTTTCTTGTCCAGACATGTCTTCCTGCTCAGCCAGATAACAATTTGGTTTATTTTTGTGTGGCTGTATGGGTTTGTGTTTTCCTTTGACACTTCTGTGAGCAACATAGCACAGGTCAGAGTGGTGTATGCCCATTCCCTTTCTTTGGCTTATTTTGATGATTCTCCCAAACTGACACTAGCTGTTTTTCCAGTCATATTTAATCCCCTTTGTGGCCACCTCCACTTTTCCAATGCATATGCTGGCATTAAATTGTCTCTTATCCTGTCTTAATTCCCATCTTACAGCTTCTGGGATGATAATCACAATTTAGCTTTTTCTTTTTTTTGTCTTTTTTTCTTTTTGCTGTGTCCTTTGTACTGGTTATTCTTCATCTAGCCTGGGAAGGCCAGCAAGTCCTTTCATACTGAGAATGAGAAAACTTCCAGGGCTGATCCTTACTTGGCCAGTATTGCTGGTGCATTTTTCTTTTTAATCTTTTGAGAGCATTTTCTGCAGTTCTGCTGTCCCAGCTGATTAGATAGGAAAGCAGGGGTGGCAGATTGGGCTCACTGGGGGCTAGCCCCCAGGGTGACTCTGCACAGGAGATGTGCTGAGGCACTTGGCAGAGGCAGAGGCTAGGAGAAAAGTAGTAGCTGAATTTTAGTCAAGCTGAAACCTGATTGCCCTTGGAGTCAGGAAGGACAATACTAGCCTCTGGGCAACATTAACTTGACACTGACTTTTGTGGTCTTCTACAGCACAGCTGACTGTAGGAGGGTTTGGCTGGTTTTGAGTAGGGAGCGTGGTTTCAGCTCACTTCTTAAAATTTGTTGCAGTGCTTGATGCCTTATCCACATAAGTCTGGAAGTGGGGGGAGCACGGTTTTGTACTTCAGATGATAAACTGAAAATCTATCTGGTAACTCACTTCCATGCTAGAAGGAATCACAGGGTCTGCCAAGCCAATCACATTAGCTAGTCTAGTTACCAAAACACAGACCCTGTAACTCACAGACCTTCTCCTGTCTTCAGTAGAAGCTGTTGGATCAGCTGAATCCAAACAATCAGCATTATTACAATCTTCCTTGTAAGCTGCTCAGATTAATGGAACAAATTCTCATTCAGAGAAATCAGGTACAGATCCCTGGTATCTGCACTGATTTGACTCCAGTTTTTGAGCAGTACAAATTACAGCACAGCATGGTTATTAATTTCAGCTGTCCTCTGTTCTGGCAAATTATCATCCATCTCCCAAAATGGGCATCTCAGCTGGAGAGCTTTATTTTATCATCTTAGTGTACGAAATCCCCATTGCTTCCTCCCTCCACATTAGCAGTCTGTCAGTTCATTGGGGAAGTCTGTCTTAGGTGTAGTGCTATGACTTATGCTTGACTAATATCACCAAGACCAGACAGAGCACCAGCACATTTTTACCTTCCAACACGTACATGAAATCTCTCCTCAGGTTCATGACTGCCTGCTCAGGAGTTAGTCATTTCCTCCACAGCCTGTAGGGAAGACAGCAAAGTTAAAGAACTGTTGCTCTGTTCTAACAAAGCTTATTGTCAGCAGCTCACCACTCAACACGTACACTGAATTCATTTTAGTCCACATGAAAGCTGCCCAGGGTGCAGACTGGAGTCTGAGCATGGTGTCATCAGAGCCTTTGCCTGGTTTCTTGGTGTTACCTAGTAACCTCCTGAATTAGTCACATAGCACAAAATGTAATTTCTCTGTGTGACACAAATCCTCACTGTCCCAGTGCTGCATTTCAAGATGTCTGTAGAGGAGCTTTCCCCTTCCCACACCTAGGAAATTGTCTTGCACAGCTCAGTGCAAAGTACAAGTGAAACATGGAATTATCAGGCAAATGCTGTAGTGTCTGTGCAGGGTGGCAAACCAGTCAGCAGTGACACCCTCAGTGCATGGTAAACCTGCAGAAAGGCAGAGTGGGCCGGGGCAGGGGAGGTCACTCCAGGGAGAGGTTTCACTCCCAGTGGTGCCTGTGAAAGCCATAAAGACAGCTGAGGCTGCTGATTATCTGAGCTGCTTCTGATATTTTGTGAAAACACAGCTTCCACATCACAATTTAAAACTACTATTTAAGAAACTAGTAACTTGCTACAAGTTAAACTGGTCCTGACTGGGATACCTGGTTATACTTTAGTCTCAGTCCAACATTCTAGGTTTGCCACCAGTGCTATTCCTGTGGTTTGTGCTAGCTCAGGGCGAGTTAAGTATTAAAAAACAGACACTTTGGTGAGATTGGGGGCCAGTAAGACTTGAAGGATGTATCCTGAAATAGTGTTATATCCTCTGCTGAGGAAGTGACAGCACTTGAAGCCCTATGCCCTGGATGCCTGTCCTAAACAGGCATCCCTGTTGCCACCCCTTGCACACTGTTCCCCTGCCTCTGTCCACTAGCAGCTACCCCATGATCACCAAACAGTGTCACAGAGAAGTGACCACTGGATGGCAGCAGCTTCGGGCAGCCAGCCCATGGCAGGGTGATGATGGCTGCTGCATTCCCCCACTCTAAGGAGGCTGCAGGCTCTGTCCCTGCAGAGTACTGCATGAGATTTTCATCAGCCATTTCACATGGACATGCTGGTTTCTGTCCTTCTGCCCATTCGTGCCTCAACTTCTGCTGCTGTCCTGCACAAAGTACCACACTTCTCTCTGGCTCTCTCGGAGAGAGTTTGTGCTTTACAATCTTACTGTAAAATAACAAGAATCAGGCTTCTAAAATCAGGAAGTTTCTGTAACAGACTTCTGTGGTTTTGCTATAATCATTCCACATGCTCCTCTGACGATTTCTGTGACCTTATTTCTCAAAAAAAAAAAAAAAAAAAAGGAAAGAAAAAAAAAAGACAATGCAACTCCCATCATCTCTCAAGTCTCTGTAGAGCTCTCCGCACACTAAAGGAGAAGCAGAGGCTGCCAGCTCACTATCTGGGGCTCTTACACATTTGTTAACCCTCAGGGTACAATGAGAATTACTCTTTCATAACATTTGTTTGGCTGCCAAAAAGGAAAAATGATTAGCAGCTCAAAGGTTACACTGCTGTCTTTTGCAAGAGGAGGCCTTGTCATGGGCTGCCTCTGTTCTGCTGCCTGTGGACGCCATGCCGTGATGCTCAGCTGCCTGCTGGGCTGTGCTGCTCCAGCTCTCCATCCCATGCTTGTCATGCAGCGTGGGAGAGTTCCACCACTGTCCCTCAGACGTGTGTCCTCTCCTCCTCCCATGGACAGCAGCACACAGACCTCGGAAGGGGTACGCAGACCTTGCAAGTGGCTGCCTACGGCCTCATGTCACACTTCATCTTTATGACCGTGCCCAGCTTCACACTGTGCACAAAACATTCCTTGCTACAGGCAATGCTATTTCCATAGCCCCTCCAGGGTCTTCAGTGTCTCAAAGACAAGTAAGATGATGAGTTTATAGGATATAGTTAATGGTTTAAGAGAGAGATTTAAAACAGATTGCAGAATTAATGACTATTGTTATTACTTCCTTTATTAGCCCCTTTTTAGCCTGTTTCCCAGGGGCAGAACTGCTAGGGTTTACCTTTCCTTGGACCCTAGGGAGCTCAGGAACCAGGTACCAGAAATAGTTTTAGAAGCCCTTTCATGGGTCTCAGAGCAGGCTGCAGTGCCTATGAGATGCCCATGAGAAGCCAGTGCTTCCAAGCAGTTCCCATTCCCTACACAGCCTCACTGGCTGCTGGCACAAGCATGTTTTCCAGGCAGGCAGTGGTGGGCTCCTGCCCCTCTCTGCCCCAGACTGCTGCTCTGTAGCACCTCTCAGATACACTTGCCCTGCCTGCCTGCCTCTACCACGTCACTCTTCTTACAGGGTGCTCATGCTTGTATTCACAGCTGGGGGGGGTCTGCCAAGGACAAGCAAGGCCCATCAAGTTTATGAATAGCCTCCTTCAGTTTCCTGTCTGTCATTCCATAATAAAGGGGCTGCTTTGACTTGTCTGTGTCCCGAGCTATACTTAACACCTGTGCAAGCAGAAATTGTTCAGAAGGCTAACTGTGAGCATCTGGCCCTGGACTGAAGCTTTCCTCACAGACTGGCACTGTCAAATCACAGATGCTTTCTCTGTTCATTATGGTGATGGGTGATAGCAATGAAGTTTGAACTTTGTTCAGATTTTCCTTGAGTTTGGCAGTCTAAGAGCCAGAGCTTTGATCTGGGTTCAGGGCAGTTGTTAGGTACAAATTATCTGTCAGTTCATTCTTTTCCCCCATGGTCTCCTTTTGCCAATAATTTGGTACAACACAGAGATTTCCTGTCATCTTGTCAGTCTGTGCCCTTCCAAAGTCACTTCATTGCTGATAAGTAGCTTCTGTCTTTGCACCTCTCTGCAGTGAGCTGCTGATCCCACAAGGGAGCATCACGATTCACTCTTGGAGAGCTCTCCTGTGTGCCCCAAAACAGCCATGGTGCCACCCACTCAGGGGACATTCAGAGGCAGTTAATGCAGACTGAATCACTTTTCTGTTGGTTGAGGCAATGTGACCACTGAACCAAGCCCAGGCATTCTGCTGTGAAGTTGCCAGTCTGGTCCAGGGAACATTGGCTACTGGACAGAGCTCTGTACTGGTCATGGCCACAGCTCTGCCTTTGGTTTTTAGTAGGATCTTGGGCAAAATGGATCCTAACCCCATTTTTCTATTTGCTAAAGAGAGGATGAAAACACTTTCCCAGCAGAGCTAGGTGTTTGATTAATTGTTTCATGATCACAAAGCCTTTGATATCCTTTAATCAAAGAGCTGTTAAGGGTTTTTAAGGCTGTTATAATTTGCGGAATGGATGGCAATTTTCTGTGTGCAGTCTGCACAGAATATGGAGTCTCTAATGTTATTTGGGGACTAAGCATTAAACGCTCCCTTTTAGGCGCTGACAGAAGTTACCTTTAAGCCACATATGCACACTGATTAGAGTATATCATACTTTAAAAGCTTCTTCACATCTCATTAGACTTTCTCTTCTTGAGTCACCTCATAAGAGGCTAATTTACAGTAAGTCTAGGCCACGTCAGAGTCTGGATTTCTCATGAAAATGTCTTGGTAGCAAAAGCAAAGCCCCTTGTTCTCTCTGCGTGAGCATCACTAATTATTTCCTCCACATCATAAATCCCAGGGCATGCTTTGAATCCCAAGTAATTCAGAGTTGGAAAGAAATGAGGCACACAATTCTTCCTTTGACAATTTTCATTTCCACCCTGGTTTGCCTACCTTTCTCCATTAAAAGCAGGCACCAGACACTTTCAAATCTTTCTAGATGGCAGGACCCCAGTCTGAACTGGTGCTATATTCTCTAGGTATCGCCCAGCCAAATACTTGAGCCCACTCTGTCATGCATGAGCATGGTGGGCACCCCACTGCTCTCAAACACAGCCCTGTTGGTCTGCTAGCTCTGACCAGTAGCTGTTGGTGTGATCTCACTCCAGCAAACCACTTCACATGCCCATAGTGGGCACTTGTAGCCAGGAAAACCTTTACCACCCGCTACTGTGTACAAGGAATTATTTTACAGTCTTAAAAGAAATTGCAAAACTCATCTGGTAAAAAATACATTGTTTTGTCTCTGTGTTCATCCTGAAAAGAAGAAAGCTCTTAAAGCTTGCAAAGCCAATTATGCTCTATCAAAATGAATTAGAGGAATTGTTTGGAGGATACCTACCGTGAGAATCTGGCTCAGCTTAACAAACTATTTTTATTATTTATTTGTTTTGCTGCTTTGGTCTGTAGCTGTACAATGATATTTCAGTGAAGAGAAAATGCTGACAGGACATGTTCTGCTTCTATTGGCAGTGCTACTGTTTTATATTTAAATGACAAATACCCTGGCAAAGCTCAGCCTTATTAACCTCTGAATTTCTCTAGTGGCATTGAAATGACCAAATGGCTTCTTGCAGTAAGCATTGCAAAGCTGTCCTTCCTTCACCATCACAAACACTTCATGCCATGTCTTCAGGAAAGCAAAATACATTTCAGACCATTGTTCTTTCTGCTTGTAAGACTGATCACAGGATATATCTGCTTGGAAGAGACCTCAAAGATCATCCAGTCCAACCTTTGACCGAGTACTGAAGGGTAAACACTAAACCATGTCCCTAAGCATGAGGTCCACATGCCACTTGAACACCCCCAGGGACAGTGACTCCGTTGCTGCCCTGGGCAGACCATTCCAATGTTTGAGAACCCTTTGAGAGAGGAAATATTTCCTAATATCCAGCCAAAATGTCCCCTGGCACAGCTTGAAACCATTTCCTAGTCTTGTCGCTTGCACTGGCCCCCTCCTTGCTCCAACCTCCCTTCAGGTAGTTGTAGAGAGCAATGAGGTCTCCTCTCAGCCTCCTCTTCTCCAGACTGAAGAACCCCAGCTCCCTCAGACACTTCTCACAGGTCATATGCTCCAGGCCCTTCACCAGCCTTTTTGCCTTTCTCTGGACATACTCCACATATGTGCCATTACTTTCCATGTTTGAATTTTGCTTGCTTCCTATAACAAAGTATTCCAAAATTCCTTGTTTTTAACCTTTGCTGTGCTAACTAGTGCCAAAACAGAGCTATTTTAATCACTATTATTTATGGAATTTCAAAACCTTAAATACTTTCAAGACCACAGTGGAAAATACTTTTACGCATTTTTCATTATTTTATAAGCAAACAGACCACCACTGATTGCCTTAAACATCATGTTCAGGTACCCAGGAGGGCAGGGCATGCTGGCTCCCTGCCACCTTGGTGAGGCTCCTCCAGCTCAGCTGCTCAGAGCAGTCACTATTTCTCACAGTCATAACTAACTAATGTTGGTAGTACAAGAGCTAAAAGCCAGGATTAACTCTCATGGACTTTGGTGAAACAGGCTCTGGCTGTACTCAACACTGCTCAGCAGACTACAAGACTGAGACCCCTGAAGACAGTACCAATGCAAACTGATAGAGCACCCAGCAACTACCTGTGTAAGAGATGCAGAACTGTTGTTGGGACAGTCCTAAGCAGAATAATTTGGTACCCACTTCCCTCCTGACTCTGGACCCGGCTTAGTAGAAATGTACTTCTGGTAGAACCAAGCAAAGGCAGAAGTGAGCTGAAATGCTAGAACCAGAAGCTGTACTCTCCAGCGATGGGATTCACTGCACCACAGAAACCAGTCACCTCATCCCAGAGGTGGTCCAGTAACATTTCTGTCACTGCATGCAAATTTCAGAGCCACTGGTTCAGCAGAAGGCATGAATTTTTACTTTGTGGGGATTTTACACACAGAAGAAACCAAGAAAGCTTCCCATCCAACAGGGAACTGACATTCAGTCTTAAAATTATCAAGACAGGCATTCTGAAGCAATTGAGCTGGAAAGAAATGATACAGAAATAAACGAGACTTCTCTGGGGAACTTTGCCCAGCATCCACTGAATAGTGGACAATGATGATGCAGTCATGCAAGAGCTGTACTGAACCAGTTTCTGCCTGGAAAACCCTTGGACTCTGCTGGCTTCTTCCTTCCCTTCTTCATGCTTTCTGTTTATATCTTAGTGTCCCAGTAACTTTGCAGCCCCAGCATGAACCTCAAAGTGTGCACAAAAGCCAAGATGCACCAACAGCTCCATTTCTTGCAGATGGTATTTCTAACCAAGCCATCCCAAGCCATCACGTGGGTTGAGCTCCCAGTTGCCCAACTGGGATAAATGAAAAAAGGCCATTGTTCTCCCATCTACCACTGACTGAGTTCCCAGGGAGATGTCACTGCCAGACTAGCAAGCATCAAAGACTTTCTCTCTTGTAACCAGGACTGTGAGACCTGACAGCTGCTCTGCCATGACACTCACATCTATTCAGATGCTGAAATCAGCAAAGCTGCTCCGAGGCTCTCCGTAAGGACACAATTCTAAAGGCTGCTAAATGCCATGATTTCTGGCACTCAACTACCCTTCCAGGCCCCTGCTCAGTAAAGTATTTCTCACTGAATTAAGGGGAATGTAAGTATGTGCTTATGCCTTTGGATGAATAAAGAAAGCCTGTTGAATCAAAGGAACTACTGAGAGCACAACAGAAGCCCTAAAAAAATCATGTTTGGTTGGGGTTTTTTGTTTGTTTTTCCTCTTTCTTCTTTTTTTTTTTTTCCTCCCCTGAAAGTATCTGTTATTTGTTCCCATGTCCTTATCTTGTTTATAACAAAGAATGAACAAAATTCCTTTCCCAAGGCTGGATGGTCTTGGAACATATCTGCACCAAACAGGAACAAAATCAGGCTCGATTATAGGCAGATTAAATAAGCAAATGCTTCTTAGTCTCTTGACTTCTTTCTCTCCCTTTTGTCTTTTTTATTCATCTGTACACAGTAAACCTCAGGTTTTATGACCATATCCAAAGTCTGCTGAATTGGATGGAACTCTTTCTGTTGGCTTGAATGGGCTTTGGAGCAGACCTGTAGGCAGATTGTGACAACATCTTTATAAAGGTTTCTTATCCACAATCTAGAAAAAGTAATATTAATTATTAAAACACTGGTCCAGCACACAGTACACAAGAACTGTCAATATTCACTCTGTTACTTAATTTAAAATTACTCTGTTTCCTCTTTGAACTCTCTTTAGGAACGTAAAATCTATAGAGGCTGAACAGATTTCCAGTTTCTATTGCATTTTATATACAACCTTCAAACCACGACTGCTTCTGAAGCACATCACACACAAAGGGAAGCATACAAACAGCAGTTTCCAAACACTACAATAAACCATCATTAAAATGAGTGTGCCCCAAATTAGAAGCCCCACATGGCTGCAGTTAGGACATTCACTGCTGGCGAATTTGTGGCTGGGGAAGGCACAGCCTGAGAAGCTGGGGGAGGTGAGGGCTGCAGAGTCAGACAAGCAAGATGCAGCACCAGGCACTGCAGGGGAGGGTCCTGGCCTCTCCCTTGGTAAATCCAGCTGAATATGTACATGGCTTTGGTGAGAGAGAGGAACACAAAATGCCCTTATGCCCTTCCATTTCAGCCAACAAAGTTCACACGGATGAACTGGAACATTTTTGTCATCAAGGCCCTGATCCAGCTGTCACTGCCATCATGAGGGAGTTGCTGGAGAGCTGCCATGGAGGTGACTTTTACAGTAGGACAAGTTCCCATCCCTGTACCACCCAAGGCCCGCTGATAAATGCATTTCTCTGTTTCACAATGTTACTTCAGACCCTTAAGCGCTACTCACGGAAACGTTTGGCCTCTAGCATGTCATACTGGTATTAGGTGAAACTGAGTCAACAAGAAGCCTCCTGAGCTCAGGTCCTCATCCAAATACTAAAAGCAGAGGGGGACAGGCGGTTCTGATTCATGTATATATTGTTGTAGTACTCAATACACACTTTGAAATCTCAAAGCAGCTCGTGACTTGTCATCTATAACTAAAAGATATCGATACACAGACACACACAATGTGCTTTTGCAAAATGACAGAAAAACTGTTCTTTTCATCTTACCTCAAAGCAAACATGACTGCAGTTTGCTTTTCAACAGCTACTGCTCTAACAGACCTATTACCATCAGGAAAATTAATTTTCTACCCACATTTAATCATTGTAAATAGAAGAAGCAGACCAACCTACATATGTTTGGTTTTTTTTTTTTTTCATTTCTTCTTTTTCTGGAGTTTGCATGCTTAATACAGATCTAGTAGGTTTAAAATCTCACTGAACATTCTATGTGAATTAACCAGATTCTAGAGTAATGTGGAAAGGAAAATAATGAAAAGTACAGCTTTTCATTTCAACATATGCAGCTCTTTTCATGCAGGGTATTCTTTTAGGTTTTTTCCTTTTTTTTTTTTTTTTTTTTAATTACACTTTGCATTAAAGAACATAGCCAGTGTAAACACAGTCTGTAACACTTAGAAAACAGTGCAAAATTTAGTAAATTTCTGGGAGGAGGTTGAAATACATAGATTTATAATGAAGGTTAAATCACTTTCTTTCTCAGTAGAAAAATAAGTCTATTAAACACCTATATTTTCAGAACTTAACTTCACAAAAGAGCAAGTTAGAGTCCTATATTGTGTAATAAATTAATATCTTCTCTAGATTTCCATTTTCAGTATTAGTGTCAAATCCATAATAATGCTAGGGATAAAAAAACCCAACAAAATAAAACACAGGAGAAACATGTATTATTTAGAACCTAATGAAAACCTTACAGATAATAACTGGTGTAAGAGGGCACAGAATACAGAGCTGGGGAAAGAAGCAATGGAAAAATACCGACCTCTATGAATTATTGCACATTTGAGATCATTCTCATGGCCTTTGGGCCAATTCTGGATACTTTTAAGTCTTAGGTCAGTGATTGTTTCCATTTGACTGTAGGGTACAATTTAGGAACCACTGCAAAATGTCAAGGATTTACTGAACTTGTTTGCTGATGAAACCACAGGCAGCTGAGTGCAGAGTGCTAACTTTGTTCATGCAATCGAAGAGAGCAACACTAAAAACATACCGAAATACAGGCAAGGTTGCCTGCCACAGAAATATTTTGGGGAACTTGCTCTGGCAGATCTTACTGAGACAAAACTCTCATGTCTACTGTATTTTCATTAAAGCCAAGTCAAAACCTGCAAAACTTGCTTCTGCCTTCATTATTTAGAGCTTTTCCCCTGAATACTGCTGTCTTCATGGTCTGAACTCTGAAACCCTTAATCAAGTGAGTAAGGAAATCTCCATGAAACATACTGGCCCAAAGAAAACTCAGCTCTCTTAAGTAGTAATGCCTGATATGCTGAGTACCTGTATAACACTTCTCCTTTGCAAGAAGCAGGAATGCCTTCCATTACTGATAAAGGAGAGCATCCTATCTGACTGACAGGATCACTCACAGAAGTGAAAACGCAAGACCTTCCCAGCTGCTTTAAAATCTCACTTTTCGCTAGTTGCAGAGAGAACAGAAACATTCCTGTTTCAGACATATTCAAAATGTACATAAACTGACAGGTAAAGAAATAGAAAGAACTGTCCTAGGTGATTATCACTGCAATTGATATTAGTAAACCTGAATAATTTAGCACTTCATCTAAGAATATTGCTGCAGCAATTATTTTCTATTGCTGATGTTCTCACAAAAAGGTTAATTTGAAATTGCAACTACTGTTTTTTGGGGGGAAAAAAAAAGTCCTATGCAAAAATTACATTGCCTTTACTACAAATCTTAGAAGAGCTCAAGAGATCTTAAGAAATTTCAAATGAACGAACTGTCAGACAGATAGACTTGTATTTAACTGTTTTTAAAAAGGCATTAAAAATCTGCAAAAAAGTCTGAAATAATCTATGATCGACTGAAAAACTGTTTAAAATCCTCCTAAGCGTCCTCTGATATTCTAAGTTGCTTCATCAAACCACACTGCTAACCACTGACTAGGAATACAACGTGCCTCAATAATAAAATGAAGAGATGCTGACGTGAGCAGGTGATTTAATTCTGCAGTTAACTGTTACTTTGCGCTTTATTGATAAAGCTTCATCTGCATTGTTTCAGCTGGTCATCTTCTAAAACATGAGAAAATGTTATTGGGAAGGTTTCCTCCTCCTTCCTTTTGAGAATGATTCACCTCTTGTGGTCTGTGCAGGAGATAATTTTTGTAGCAAGATTACGATTTCAAACTGTACTGAAGTCTATATGAATAACCCAACAACTTCAATGTATTTTAAATACTACTACTTAAATATGCATGAATGTTGGAGATCATATACAGTGACCTTTTATCCCTCCCAGATTGTAAACCTACTGTAAAATGAAGGGATTTTTTTTTTCTATTCCCCTCCCATCCTTTTTAAAGAAGCAATAAAACTGTACATTAAAAGACAGGAAGGACATTACTGAGTTACAAAAGAATGCCCCCTTTGTCAATAATTTGTAAATGTAAACAAAAAGGTTCAAGTAGAAAAGCAAACAAGTGTGCTGCTGCTTCAGATATGCTTTCTCACCCCATGGGGTTAGGGCAAAGTTCTTTAAAAATGTGTCTTCATGGTGGTTCATGAAGCATCTCAAAAGAGTCCTGATCTTCACTACCAAATGTCACTGGTGAAGCTAAGTTCCTTTGCTGATAAAGGTAGCAATGGGTTGTTCCTGTGAAACTCTTGGGAATCCTTCACGGTGTTGTTAAGAGGTAGCTGTCCATTTAGTAGTGTCAAAGGTATGTTACAGTATGTGTGATGGTTGCTTATGGAAGCTATTGGCAATGTTGCTGCTGACACATCATATTCGTATCCTCTGCAGTAATGTCTCATTTGCACAGAGTCTGCTTGGTGGTAATCAGCTAAATCAGCCTGCGATTCTACCAGCGTGGCAGAAGTGCCTGTGACAGCAAGAGAGGGGACAGTCTGGAGGTCTCCAAAAAGGCCCTGCTCTGCAGAATCCAGGACCTGATGCCGAGACACCACCTCCTTTTTCTTCCCTGGCATTTCAAAGACTAGGCGCTTCCAAAACTTAGAATTCAGTTTGCTGCTTTTTGGTCCTTTCCACTTGACCACTGAGAGAAGTTTGATGGTGTGCTTTAAAGTTTCCACTTCATGATAATTCACTTTCCCTTTTAATTCAGTACACTCAATCAAAATAACTTTGATTTCTCCACTGACTAGCATGTTATGGAGTCTGTTTTCCATCTCAAAAATACTCCATCCTCTCCTGAGAACATAGTCTGGAGTTAACACGATAATGAGTCTTCTGCTTTGTTCAACACATCTTGTGAGATCTTCAATGTAGGCTACAAATTATAGAAAGAGAGAAAGAGTAAAGAATAAAGAAGTCTATTGTATCAAAACATCAGGCTTGCAATCAAGTACAACAAAATCCTACAACAGCTTACTGATCCACACCAATTCAAACAAGGGGCATTTAACATATACTCCAATAAAAATAAGATTGTGCATCACAACTCATTTCTATTTATGGAGTACATATAGGAAACTTCTTAATAACACCCTCCATCCTTTACTGGTTTTCCCTGTTCATCTCAACAGAATGACATTTACATAATATCCTCACTGTGTAGATGCATTAGTGACTAAAAATACACAGTTCACTTATTGAAAAAAAATAGAGGTCAGGATCAATGTAATGTTTGTGTAAATTTTAACATTAACACTGGTTATGATTAACATTGCATTGAGGGAAGCACACACTGGGAAACAGTTCTTGTGTTTCAGATGTAAGGACATGAAGATGCTGCAGGGTGTATGAACTGCAACTTGCAAGAGCTCGAAAAGAAATCAACCCTCATCACATGCAGAACTTGTGCTATTGCATAGAAGCACCATGGTAACTCTTTCTTCTTTAGATATTGACCACAAAAGCACAAAAACATTGTCTGTGGCCTAGTGGTCAGTTTTAATATCACAAACTTGTGCTTCTATGTACCCCAAGGTGTTAACAGAAACTTCACAAGTGACAGGAACAAATGGAAAATTTAAACATATTAGAAGTGTTTATTTGTTGAGACATCAGTGACAAAGGAAACAGCATTCTTCTTTTATGCATGCATGCCAAGTAATTGCAAATGATCAGTGTAAGCAGAAATTCCAGCCCCATCATTAGCTCCATGATGTCAGCTTATTAAAATACATAATATTCTTGGACTTGGATCCCTGAGTGTCACTTGTCCCAGGGATGGTAGGGAAGAGAAGCAAATTACACTGGTCTGACACGGAACAGGATGGGAAAGAGATCCACTTACAGACCTGATCCAAAACCCACTCAAATGATCAGACTTCAACAAATTTCAACGGGTTTTGGGTCAAGCCCAGGAAAATTAAATCATTTGGAATAAAACCACCGAGGTGAGAAAAGTGTTTGCTGGTTGCACTGCATTATGATTGTGAGCTCAGAGACTGGATATAGTTGTTTGGGTTTTTTTTAAACAACATGAACCTCTTGACCATGCTACTCAGAATGTGCTGCCTGACAATAGAGGAGAAGCATGTGTTATAAATGAAGACTTGGACACAAGAGCTGCACAGAACAGATCTTTACTCAGCAGAGGGCAGGGCCTCTCTTACACACACTGCCCTCTAGCAGGAACAACAATTACAAATAACATCATTAATCAATATCTGTTACTGCAAGACTCATTTTTATAGTCCAGGCACCATACCACAGCATGCGTATTCACACCACTTCCAGTAAAGTAAGTAGCTACAAAATAGGCCAACAGCAACATTCTAAAATAGCTTATTTTCATGAGACTGAAGGCATAGTTAGTATCAAATCTGCCTTTACCAATGATGTATTTCACCACTTAGCAGCAAGAATTTCTTTCACAAATGGAAAAGAGAGGCAATTGCAAACATCCCACAGACACACAAAAATTTAAGACATACACATACATTACAAATGTCTATGCAACAATCCTGACTTTTAGTTAATGTTTTATGACTCTTTAATCATGCAGCATTTACAGTTGTGTTTTGTTTTCTTAAAATATTTTATGAGGAAAACCCCCACATTGCTCTGGTAAAATAGTTACTCATTAATGAAAAAATTCAACATTAAAATCCATGGGAGAGGCAGCGGAGAGGGGAGAGAATCAGCAACAATGAGAAAATGATAAGCAGAACTGGTGAAACAAAACTTAAGGAAAGGTAGAAATGTTCAATACAATGGAAAGAGATTATCCCAATGTATCAACAGCTCAGACTCTTCATTTTCTTCCTTTCTTTCTGCTCCCAAAAAGAAAGAATTTAGGTGGGAAGCTTCATCATTAGAGGTTGAATCTGCAAGATACAGTAAAACAACAAACTATCATGCATCTTTCCTGAGACATATTCATCCCTCCTTCAAACAACTCAGAACACAGTTCTCTGAAGGTCAGCACCACACATCCAGGTTAGTGCTAAGTAAGCACAGCCATGCACCTCCTATATGCATCCAATTTAAAAACAACAACAACAAAACAAGCAAAAAAAAAATCACTCCACTTTCATCTCTTCAAATATCCAGTGGCAATAATTTCAATAGCAAGAACCCAGCAATAGTCCATGATACCATCTCCATCAAAAACTCATCAGATTTTGCTTTAGTCAAACAGGGAACGAGGTGGGAAGCAGACAGGAAAAAGTCTCTGTTTTCTCAGATGGATACTTCTCCCCTCTGTGCCTCTCCCATACTTGGGCATGCTCACCTTCCTTACTGGATAGTACAACAAATTAGATCTCTTTCTACAGATTACTAAACAGACACCTTCACAAACGACCACCAGGTGCTCCTTCAAATTCCAAGTTTGCAGCTGTGGTTCACTGACAGACACGGCCAATGCACGGAGGGTTTGTTGGTGCACTGAGGACAAAATACACTGTACTATAGGAAACTGGAAACCCAAATGAAAAAGCAAATGCATTGTCCAGCCATCTGGCCCAGAAGTACTTAGTACTCCAAATAACTTCAGCTTGGGACTACTATTGGTGGTGACAACTTTGCTGGAGCATGTGGTTCCATTGGGTGCACTCTGCAATGTGTCCAACATTTCTGTGAGGGGGGACAGATTCCTGTCTGTAGATATGCAAGTTTTATTTTTTCCAGTGGTATTAGACTGACTGCATAAACCTATGAGTTCCTAAATCATTCACTCCCCTTTCACTCAGAATGTGAAATTGCTCAAGATGCTGTAGGTTCAGTTCTCTGCCTCAAGTTTTGAGTCCATTAGAAAGTATTAAATCCAACAGTCTATATTGCAATGCACAATGGAGAAAGGGTTGTTTTCACCTTTCCAGTGAGCTAAGAAATAACTATCAGGCAATGGCTTTGGTTTACTTTCAAGAAAGCAAAAAACAGAGCAGGGATTTTAGGAATGATATCATCAACTAGGATAAACTGTAAGATCACAACATATTTTCATCAGATAAATATCATGTTGGTGAAACTTCACTTTTGCTTCAGGATGTGTAAACTTCAATGACATTTCATTGTGAGGGGAGAGAAAAATAACCTTGAGAGAATCAGTATAGAATTATTCATGTTGTATTTTATCATATACTAGAATGTAAAAATAAAATGTCAGCATTAAAATTAACCCACTTGATTTTATTAAAAAAGAATACATTTTAATTATTTTTCCAGCCCTGAAACACCATTTTGCAATACAACACAAAACCTGTTAAAAATGTATCTCTATCAGCAATTTACTTGCATCATGTTCAATGAAATATCCAAGGAGGTAACGATAACAAGATTTTAAACTCATAAACAGTTCTTGTGTGGTCTGCCTTTAGTAATGAAGATGGACCACCTGACAGCAAATATATGTTCACCAAGCACTGTCAACATGCAATGATGCTGCACTAGTTTGAAACACTGAGAAGTCCAAGACATGCATCCCATTTGCATTTAAATCATACAGAACTGCCTGTTCAATCTTGAATGAGCTACACTAACCACAGGCTTGAAGGAAACCCAGACAACCTAGTATGAAAACAGACTAAGAACAAGGAAATTAATGAACACCACGGACACAGAGTTGCTTACACAAAGAAATGTCTGACTGACCATATTCAGATGATTTGCAGAAGCAATTGAGGGAGAAGGAAGGAGCATCAGAAATCATATAAAGTTGTAGGGATATTTTTGGGAAGCATGATCTGCAGCACCACAAGAGCCAAAGAATCCCTACCATCAACCCCATATTGGCTGGTTCCTGGCACTCTGAAAATAACCACCCTTTCTGCTTTTGGCAGTAGTACTATCACTTGAGAAAGTTGTTTATAGAAGAACAATTTAGTCCTGGTTTCCCAGATGAATAGTTCCCAAACTCTACCTCTTATTCCTTATAAATAACAAAAACAATTGCATGTCTTCCTTTTCCTATTTATTAAATATCTGCTGCTTCTGTTAGGTCAGACCAGAACACCAATGCAGCTGGAACTGCAGAAACACAGCGCAGAGTGATCACAGGATCATAAAATGGTCTAGGCTGGAAGGGACCTCCAAAGGTCATCTAGTTCAACGCTCCTGCAGTGAGCAGGGACATCCTCCATTAGATCAGGTTGTCCAGAGCTGTGTTGAGCCTGACCTTGAATATCTCCAAGGATGAGGCCTCAACTACCTCCCTGAGCAACCTGTTCCAGTGTTGCACTACCTTTACGGTAAAGAACTTCGTCTAACCTAAATCCTCTCTCCTCTAATTTCAGGCCATTGCCCCTCGTCCTATCACTACAAGCCTTTGCAAACAGTCCTTTTTCTGCCTTCTTGCAGGCTTGCTTCAGGTACTGGAAGGTCATAGAATCATAGAATCAACCAGGTTGGAAGAGACCTCCAAGATCATCCAGTCCAACCTATCACCCAGCCCTAAGCAATCAACTTGACCATGGCACTAAGTGCCTCATCCAGTCTTCTCTTGAACGTCTCCAGTGATGGTGACTCCACCACCTCCCTGGGCAGCCCTCTCTGTGAAGAACTTCCTCCTAACATCCAGCCTATACCTCCCCCAGCACAACCTGAGACTGTGTCCTCTTGTTCTGCTGCTGGTTGCCTGGGAGAAGAGACCAACCCCCACCTGGCTACAACCTCCCCTCAGGTAGTTGTAGACTAGGGCTGAACAACCCCAGCTCCCTCAGCCTGTCCTTGTAACAGAGGTGCCCTAGCCCCCTGATCACTTTCGTGGCCCTCCTCTGGACCTGCTCCATCAGGTCGATGTCCTTCTTGCGTGGGGCACCAGAGCTGGCTGCAGTACTCCAGGTTGCCCCTTCCCAGAGAGGGCCCAATCCCAGTGTAAGCTAAGGGACAGTTGACGAGCTCAACATGAAGAAACAAGCAATGCAGATCAGCAGGACACGCTGCCCTCTCAGCAGAGCACTCCCTTAGCCATTGCCAGCCTTGACATGGTAAAGAAAGGAGAGCTAAAGGAGAAGGAAAAGGTGGCAGCTCCGGGATGTCTCTTTGCAGGCTTAAGTGTCCAAGGTGAGTGATTCTGGTGAAAATATTTTGGTAACAGATGTTGGAACAAACATTCTGGATATTTAGAATCAAAATTCCTAAACTTGTTCAGATTCGAAGGGGGCTGTTGAGGTCTCCAGGTCAATACCCTCCCTGCCCAGAGCAGGACCAACTGAGATTGCTCAGGGCCTTTTCCAGTACTCCGAGACCTCCGAGGTTAGAGGTTTCTCCTCAGTGTCTCTGGGTGCTGTTCCAGTGTCAAAATTATCCTCACAGTGAGAAAAATCTTCCAAATCTTACATGTAATTTTCAGTGTTGCAGTTTGTACCCCTGGCCTCTTGTTCAACAACTACACCTCTGGGAAGAGTCAGTCTCTACCTTTGTGCTTTCCACTGGAAAAACAACGATAAGATTCCTCCTTGGCTTTGTCTTTGTTGGCCTTATCTTCAAGAAATGCAGTTCTTTTAGGCTCTCCTCTGACACTGTGTGCTCCAGCTCCCTGACCGCTGGTGGCCTTCAGTAAGGTGCTACAGGGTAGCCAACCTTTCTGGCTTTTGTTTTGATTTCTTCCACTTCCAGCTGTTAATTCCTCTGTATCTCTGCTACCTCTGCCCATGTCTGGTGGGAAGTGTAAGATTCACACAGAGTAAACAACCAGGGACTTTGGAAAGGAGTTAGTGGAGCTGGGTACTTTACTCTCATGCCACATAAATGGTATCCCATATCTAATTAAAGCTCCTTGGGAATCCCAGGAACACAGTTCAACTGGGTTTTCTTCAACCAGGAAGCTGGAATTCACCAGGCGAAAACCACACAGATGGGCAGACAAAAGTAAAAAGTGCCAGAACTGCAATGCTGACTGTTGGATGCTTTTAATCACATGCCTTAGGCACTCTCCTGTTGTGCAGACAATCTCTCATTTTTCAGGTAAGAGGAAAGACTTTTATTTCATCTCAGTTGTTCCTTCCAGTGCCTGCTCTCTGTAACTTGGGTTGAGCTGTAGTGAATTGTTGGTGTTTTTTCAATCCTGTCAATATCAAATGCACATATGCTTAGAGAGCAACTAGATGATGCTCTAATAGATTTGTATTGTTGGTATTAATAATCCAGCTTCACACTTTTGATCTCTTCACTTTTGGGGTTTAAAATAATTTGCAGAAACCACAAGAAGAATATCTTCCTCTGATAGTCCCAGTTTTAGCAGTCAAGTTCAAATAGATCTTTCTGTAGACACATTGTCCTTAGCAAGACACAAAATGGTTCAGGTGAAAACATATCTATTCCTATTCCCCTTCCCCCCCATCTCTATTCAGTCTCTGCAAGTCTCCTAACACTGGAGTAAAAAGCTCACAGGGCTTGAGAGTGCTTGCTGTGGGAAAAAGGTTTGGGAAAAAAAGCTGTGAAAACTAGTAAGGTGAAAAAATTGTAACTTCTGAGGAACTTTACTAACAACTGCAACTGCATCTTAGGGGGTTACAGGCTGGCATGTTCAATTATGCATTAGTCACCTGGGCAGAAAAGGTGCATGTGCTGTCAGCTTTGACAGAATGAAGAACACTCAGCTAAGCTCAAAGAAAAGAATATCTGCTATAGTACTTAAAATAACATGCAATTCAAATCCTGGGTTACAAACTTGATCTTGCTGCTTACACAGCACACTGCATGTCATATCTCCCTATCTTGTTACCCCTCTCATCTTCCAGCCTGTATGGCGACGGGGACTTCTGCATGAGGAGAGGAGAGAAACAGTGGCTGCTTTTGAGCCCCGTTTCCACCTCACCAGTTTGAGGAGCTGGGTCCATCTATGCTGCTCTCAGGCAGCACCAAGCTGTCACAAAGGCCCTTGACATCTTTCATAGGGTTTCTGCCATTAGGACAAAACACTCCTCTGAATACAAAACATTTGTATCCCAGCAGGGCACTGAAATTAACATCTACTGTAAAACATGACTCAGCACCACCTGACTTGAGCTCTAGATGCCAAGGATCTGCTTCCCAATAGTGATGAGATGGCCTCAGTCCCCACACCTGTCACCTCTGTGGAGGGACAGCACAGTGAGTCCATGAGCATCCCTGACACAGACAGTCCTCAGTGCAGAGCTGTAACACAGAGCTGGGATATGCAGTGTGAAGGAGCTTGCTGCTGGGTGTGCGCATCCCAGCTAAGGCACATCTGGCTACAATCTCTCCCTTGGCTGCACAGGGATATGCAGAGCCTATCATAGCTTTTCCCCAGAGGTTAGAGATGAACCAGCTGGACAAAGACACAATCAAAGTTGCCGCTGAATTTTTCTGAAGTCAGCTTTTTAGTTTGTTCAGAAAAGTACATAAGAAAGTGAAGGAAATACTACTTAACATCTATTTTTTGCTTGCTCTCAAACCCAAGTAGCAGCTGTATGCAGTGCTTCATGCCAGGAAGGAAGCACAACAATGCACACCCTCCTGTGGCAGCACCTTAGCACTGCAGAGATTGTACGAAACACCCAGCCTTGCTAAACACACCTTGGCTGTGCTGATGGAAAGGCACACCTTTAAGTACACACGACAGAGAAGGACACACATCAGAATGGAGAGTGGGAAAGCGTTGCATCACACTGAAAGTCATTTACACCAAAGGACAAGGAAAAGCAGTACGTGTGAGAAGAGATATATCCTAGTGAAAAGATAACTGTGATCAACCCTCCGTTTTTCTGTAGAAATCCACCCTGAAGAGCCTTGGTTTTTTTCCGTATCTGCTACTTTTTGAGACAGCCACTCTAAAATATGTTACGTTTACCTCTGAAGTTTCTAGCAGGTCCACACCACACCACACTGCCTGCTCTCTTCACTAAGCACTGCAAGTCCCTGTAAGGTTGGTGAGCATTAGGCAGTACATAGCCATGTTCCACTTCTCTGGAGCACATGGAGAGCTTACAAATACAGGAGTCTGAGTCTTCACCCCTTCCCCACCATCTCTCCCTCCTTCTTGCCCCTCTTGCTAAAGCATGCAAATCACACTCATTTCACTTCCACATTTTATTCTGCATTGTCATTATGTCTGATTAAGCATTCTTGAAGCTCCATGTGTTAGAATCAGGCCCTTTCATAAGACTGAAGAAGTGAGTTTGAGAGGAGGAAAGAGGTATTAATTCCGTGAATGTTCATAAATGAGAACTGACATTTTCAGGTACCCTACATTTTCAGGAGGGGTTTAATGAATACCCAAAGTGATAACAAGTATTTGCTGCATGTCTGACTGACAGAAATAGACAAAATACCATGCTGGCTGGTACAGCAAATGGAAAGAATCTCATTTCAGATTAATCCATGCTTCAGTATAGTTATCATTGAAGGGCTAGCTTTAAACTCTGTAATTCACTTGTATAATTGCTAAGTGTAACTCTGCTATATTGTTGGATGTGAAAAAATTATTTACAACAGCTCTGTGATTTATAACACGAAAAGATCTATTTCCTCTTAATAAGATCTAACAACTCATTACTACTTGGTTGTACTGTCAGAAATAAGAAGGCTCTGAGTCAAGTCCTCTTTATGGAATACATCACTAAGGGAGTAAAACTCACACCTTGCAGAGGCATGGCAACAGAATAAAGGAAGCAGCTCTAACCTCAGAGCTGCAAGTGCACATGGATCAATTCAAGGCACTACATGGGACTTCACATGATCTCTAACTCCTCTTTCCCAGTGGTATAGGATTCACAGTACTGCTTCCAGGTCCCTCAAACGTCAGGGAGGAACTTCTAGGGCAGGCACTGGGGTCTGGCAGTAGCAAGGCAGCAGTTTCAAGTCTTTTGGCAGGCAGGGTGCTAATGCAGCCATGCTCTAGCTGTTTCATGTTTTGGGACATCTGCTCCTGTACAGCCATTGCTTTGTTTTCTTGTTCATGTTTCCTATGCTGTAGCATATTAGAAAAGAACATGATCTGCTTTCTGTATATTTTTCACAGAAGTGAGTTGCAGAGAGAATTCATAAAAAACCTTATTTTCCACAAGGGTAGTATTTCAAATAAATGTGATATTACAGCAAACATATTGTGCATTAAAAATTCATCAACATGATGCATATGATTCATGTTTTTTTTGACTTGTCAGAAAATGAATCTTGAAGAAGAGATGCTATAACTACAGCTAGGAAGGTATTAACTGTTGGTGCAGATATCCAAAGGTGCTGCTGAATCTTCAGACATGGCAGCAAAACTGATTTGAAATGGATGATTGTACTTCACTGCCAGCATGGAAAACAACATCAAACCACTGGGCCGTACATAGTCCTCTGAAGAATTAGTAATACCTACTTCCACAGTACTACTCAGAAATACAACATTTGGTCAAAACTCTAATGAAAAAATTGCACCTATACTACTAACTGGAAAACTATTATAGGTTTTAGTGAGACTTCAAAGTTAGGAACAGACCAAAAGACAATGGGAAAGATGATTTTCCCCCAGTAAAGCTGCTGTAGATAACAAACAATTAGTGGAAAAATAAGAACTCTATTTTCAGTGATAAAACAGAGACTACAAAATATATTTTGGAAGTTTCCTGCTTAGTGACCTGTGTCTGACATACAGATTTTGGACTACAGCATGGCTTCCAGTGTTGCAGGTATCCCTGTAAAAAGGTCCAGCTCCTGCCTCCACTGAAATCAGTGGCAGCTTCTTTCCATTTCAGTGAGGCAGGAACAAGCTCTGACCTAGATCTCAAATTTGCAGTACTTCAGAAACTTCCAATCCTCACAACCACTTCACAAAGACAGGTTTCCCATATCTAGTACTTATCACACAGTCCAGGCCTTCACGGCACATGAAAAGAGTTAAAACTGAAAGGTCAGAAATACTTACTGCCACTAGGGATCAGGTCCCTATCTGGAATGAAGAGCTTATATCCGTAGTGCTTTTCTAGAACATCTGGCAGAATTTCAAGTGCAAACTGCTCCTCTTCAGTATTTTCACAATCTAACGCATCAGGATCCACTTTGGTGTATGAAAGATACGCATCGTATTCCTTGTTGTCTGTAAGAAAACAAACTCATGTTCAGCCTGCTGTTTGCATTGTAAAGAATGCAGGAAAGTACCTAGAAATTGTATTAGTTCTTGAAAGGATCAAGCATGTCCCAACAAAATCAGGACTTTCCTCGGGAATATATAATTTGTCTTCCACAGAGAGATTTTCCAGATCCAAAGGATATCCTTTCCATTTTCTTCTGCATGTTGACCTCGTTAGTGTAACTCTGCTTTGTGTGGTTTATGTATTCATTGCACATCTGAAATAGTCATGGGCAAAGTTTTTATACAAATAGTAAAGGTGGAATATTTACTTTAATCCTTCACATATTGGCAATGGAAATCTTTCAACTCCTATGCCTCAAGAGTGCTATGATTATGTGAAAGTTCTAAGCTTGGAAAAGTTCTTGAGCTTGAGCTTGTAAAGTTTTGAGTAAGGAAAACTTTCTTGCACAAGTAATTGTGAGGATATACATGACTTAAACAGATACTGATTATGCAGAAAACAACAAACAGTCCAAAGCATTTTTTCCTGAAAGCCCTGTAGTTTTAAAAATCAGTATCAGAATTTCAGAGATCACACGATCTGGGACATTTGAAATACTTGGGGCTTGGAACACAGGAGAAATAACTCCAGGAGCGAATGGGGTGCAGACAGGGACTTGCCCCTTCATTCTGCCTGCAGCCCAGGGGTGGAGGCAAAGCCTCATCAAAAGGTGGAGGCAGAAAATAGGTGCAAAGGGGACATAGGAAACACCACATGAGGACCATGGGGCTGCAACACAGTGGCTTGGCTAGAAAGAGCAACACAAATCCTCCTCCTCCTGTACAGCACTGGGGGTTACCTCCAGCTTTCTGCATCTGAAGCACAGAACTAAGAGTGGGCAGCTCTGCCAGGAACAGAAGTGACACCACTGTTGTGCTTGAGATCCATGCTGGGATCAGACAGTCTTAGTGATATTTCCTTTGCTATTAATCTGCAGTAATGGAAATGAGTATATTGCAAAAGCACAGCTGCCATTATTTACAGAAAATGAAAAATCAAAGAGTTAATATCATAAGGACAAATCTGCATGAATGTAAGATTGCTGAGTAGCAATTATCTGTAAAGAATAGTGCATGTGAAAGATAATTAAAGCAGTTAAAATCATCAATATACTCTGACAAAAAGGAAAAAAATAGCAAATCATAATACAATACATTCTTTGATGACCTTGAAAGGATGGCTACTTTCTTATAATTCTTGATGCAAAGCCAGACCCAAGAGGGTCAGAGCTACAGACAAAGCATGTGAATAATTACATGTTTGCACAAGGCAATTTGCCCAGTGTCACTGTAGCTGTACAGGAGGATGTCCACCTGGCTTGTTGATATTTCTCTGAAATCAAGAGCCTACAAAAATAGTAGTTACTGATGGAAACATGGCAAAAGAACAGCAAACAAACACAGGCCAGTCAGCTTTGGAGGTCTGTCCAATACCTATTATTTTGTCTGTAGTGAAGCCTGCCAAAACCTTTTAAGAAGAAGCCAGCCACCAAGTGAACATTCCCACATGCATTTGAGAACTCTGCAAAGGCAGCAAAGCAAGCCCCAGAGTGCTGACATGCCTGGTTACAAAGCAGCGTAGAAGCCAGGCATGGGTTGTGTGCAGGCAGCCCTTGAGCTTCCTGCTCCTTCCAGCTGCCCTCCCCAGTCACTTCTGTTCTCAATACCTGCAACCATAGACCAGTTCTCCTGGGCTCCTGTGAGCCTGTACTCGTGTTACATCTCAATGGACTCAACTCCCTCTTCACAAGCTTGACATACACAAGACAGCATAATGATCTACCCATGCTTGATCACCACTTGCCCTGAGTGCTTTGCATGCAGCACTGTTTAAGGGAAACCATTTAGAAAAATGGATCCAACCCTCGGTATCATTTTCTCTAAAAACAATGCTGTGTACAAGACAGGAAGTGAATGCATCCAGCATTGCTTACTCAGGATATTTTTAGAAATAGGAATAAAGCAAGTCTGCTGAGTTCCAAAGCTTCTTTGGTAAAGAAATACGTGTCATAAACATATGGGCCCTGCAACTGCACCTCTGCAGCTGAGTGCTCTATGTTCCCACTGTAGCCTACATAAGTAGAAATATCCCTATTATATACTTTGACTTCAGTAACATTCTGCCTCCATCTTTCATTATGCAGGATCAGAATGAGGCACAAAGCTGCAATAGTTCCAAAACAATGCACTGGAAAAATAAAAGGTTGTTTTCAGAATAACATGCACACAAAATCCCCTAGGTACTCATGGGGCTTCCTCTAAACAACTAGAAAATAATATTGCTCCATAAATTAAAAAGTGATTGATCCAAGGAGGTTACATGAATAAACATGCAGCAGCTTCACACTAAAAACATGAGATAAATGCATCAAAGCAATCTGGAAGAAGCTACCACTTTGGGACATTTTTTGTTGGGTGAACCAGGGATGTTATGTTAGTACAATCCCAAGGTGTCAGAGGTAAATTACTCCAAAACTCACAGAATTTCGTCTTTCACTTTCTCCAAGGTATCAGTATAAATATGCAGTATTGTATAGTATGAAAAAATGCATCGTTTTAGGTTTTCCCACTCACACAGGAAGACTGAAAAAGAGGAAGTTTCCTGACCTCTATTCCTACCATTTATCATTCCACATTCTAAAATCCCTTGGATGTCATTCCAGCCGTTCTCCAAAACTCGACATGTACCCACTGTTAAACAGAAACACATTAGTTTTGATAGCAATAATGCTAACTGCAGAAAGTTAACATGTCTGTGCAACTGCACATTGTTTTGGCACATGTGGGGAAATGTGTTCCCTGCTCTTCTCTCAAACACTATTGTTTCTAGATAACACCCTTCCAGACTTCCTACATGACTCCCAAGTTTTGCAGAGGGCTCTGAAAAGTACCTCTGCTTGAATACTGCACTTCAGATCCTTAGCAGATACTAGTTAAATGCATACTAATAATGTATTTTAAGTATTAAGAATATAATAATAGGATTTAAAGCACTTGCATTTGGTTTCCCAGGGCTTACTCCAGCTTCACAGGAATAGAAGTGTTCTATATTCAGAAGAATTAAAGCTTCAATTTAAAAATACATGTTTAGCTTTAGGCATCAAACAGAATGTATGCTAGTGAGATGGAAGGTAGGGGAAGAAAACTGAAAACCAGTGTAGTCCATTCCTAAACATACTCCCCAGGCAAGCTGCATGTTTCCACTAAGCTGTTCATAGTCTCCCAATTATCTGACGTAATTAGTTAGCCTCAATAACTATCACCCCTCACTAGTTACCGGAGTTAGTTAGCAGCCTGAAGACAATTCAGTGGAAATGGTTAATGAAAAATACCTGATGAAAGGGCTGCCTACATACACTATGGATCTCAACCAAAAGAGATCCTGGGTACATATGGCACTAGAGCACATGAACATGAAGAGTTCTCCTGAGGAATCAGTTCAGAAATTACATTCAATTCTCTATAAGACACTTGTGAACAATTTTTCTGACTCCCATTTGCTTACGTCCTGGCTCAATGGCATTTCAGTGACAAGATTCACTGATCTCAGGGAGCTTTGAGTGAAAGTCTTATAGCTTTACACTGTTGGGTGCTTAGTAGTTTGAACTCAGCCTGGTAGCAGGTATCTTCTGGGATTCCTTTCAGTCTAGAAGTTGCACCACTTTGGGTCTCTGAAGTATTTCCATTGCACATGCTGAATCTCCTGAGCAACTGCTTACCATCAGCTGCTTCGTCTCCTCCAAAGTTCTGTCTGTAGAAGAGCATTAACTCTATGTTGTAGCACTTATAGATGGTCACAAGCAAAATAAGCAGAAGAAGGATGGCTCCCAGTCCTCCAGCAAGCTCTATTTTGTAGATCAAATCTAAAATTAGCAAGGAAAGACAAAAAGGTTATGACCTTTCTGAGCTTTATTTGCGCTAATCCACTGTACCATTCCACATTGTGCACCTTCCAATTATAACCACTGTAACATTAAGGATGTCTGATTTTTTTTTTTTAATCTTTACCTATTACTTATCTATACTCATTTACTTCGTCTACTGTCCATCTGAAATCACCATCCAAAACGTATTTGAGGCTAGAATCATAATTCTTCTACAAGGGAATTATGTAGTGATTTTACAGAGGATTAATCAACTTTTAATAGGCTTGTAGAGTTTGAAACTTCTGTATTGGCAAAGTATATCAAATGTTGTGTGCAGCATGTGAGAACTGATATACTGGATACATTGTACCCCATTTGGCAGGCTCGAGGACCCATGAAATTATTAAATTCTGGGTTTACATTTGTGAAGCCAGCAGATGAGCTGACATGAGCTGCCAATCCAGGACTTCAGCTGAATCACAGGAGAATGAGCTGAGCATCCAGAATGCCCAAGATAAAGTGAGAAGCTAGGAGCACTCATCGGGCTGCTAAGAGCCACTTTGTCTGAGTTGTAATGGCTACTAACAGAGTTCTCACATGTTTGTTTAGTACACATTATACTTTAATGGGAACTAGTCCTCGTTAAAATTTCCTACTGGGATGCTTTTAGGAAACATCACAAGCAGTCTACTTCAAAGTACTTCACATATTCATCCAAACACAATTATCCATCTTTTACAGCTGGGGAAACAAAGGCATAGAAAAGCAAAGCAAGATGTTCAAGGTCATTCAGCAAACAAATGCCAGAATGGGATAAAAAAACCCCTTGAATACCAGTCCAGTGCTCCACCTCATGTAAGACTCTAACAGTATTGGGTCTTTAGCCTGAAATATCCTCTGAACACAATATTGCTTATAACATCACTTGACATGTTACTTAGCTATAAAAGATGAAGATGACAATTTGACAATATCTACCTCTAACAGCCTGTAGTACTTTAGAATAAGGCATCATGAAGATATTTGCTGCTGTGATAAATACAGCGTGAAGATGTAAAAACTGCAACAAAGACAAGACAAAGTTTTTGTGATCTTTATGCTCCTAAAACTTGGGTCAGAAGAAACTGCTGGTATGTCATTTGTGTCATTTTTCAAGATAAAAAGCAAATTAGTTGTGTATCTTTTGGGGTTATTCTTGCCTCGCTTGCCTTGTATTTCAATAATTAACATCAGATGTCAAGCTATTCCCAGTTTACAGTATCTCTGATGTCTGTCTGGTAAGAAGCCATGGACTAATAGATGGGGAAAGTATATTATAATAGCTATTTAATCTCTCTGAGAACACAGGGAATTCATGGGACTTTTATTATACAGCATGATGAAACCAGCACGTGCTCTGGGGCCAAATCTGGTCAAGTGGAGAACAGAGTTGGTTAAAATCACTTTTCAGGAAAAAAAAACCTTTTTGTTGTTGTTGTACTGAATCTTTTTTCTAAGAAAGTGAGATGATGGCAAAACTGTCAGTTCGGAAGGCAAGAAAATGCTGAGCCTTGATCAGACCACAAAGGAGCACAGACTTGCATCCACTTGCTGGGGGAATGGCGAGGTATCGAACAAAACCACAAAATCCTGCCCAGAAAAGGAAGAATAGATCTGCTTTTGCACATTATGTATTTGTCCTACTGCCTCATAAACTCTCCCAGAGTACAGAAAGCAAAGGCTTTTGGGCTCCTTATTTCCATTCTAAGGAGGAGCCAATGGAGAAAACCCCAGAATGTTCCATTTCCTTGCCTACTTCAGATCTTGATCTCTGCCTCTGATTAATGCCTTCCTCCTCAAGTGGTCCTTACTGAGGTCTACAGTGAAGGCAGCACACCCAGCGTTAGGAAAGAAGCTGAATCTGGGTCTTGTTCTATACCAATGACTGAAAATCAGCAAATGGTAATACTACTTTTTTATAGTTTCTAATGTAAAATAATGTAAAAGGACTTAGCTACAACATATCACAGAGGATTATGGTCTTTTTCCAAAATTATCATAAACACCCAATAAATGAAAGACAAATATATTTTAGAAGCTTCCCCATCGTTTAGTGCTATATCAGCATTAAAAAACAATCTCCAAATTAGTTCCCTGCATATTTGGAATGAAGGCAGCCTCCTTGAAGTAAATGGTGAGCAAACATCATTAGAATACTTATCTAAATTCACTGCTTCTTTCCAGTTACATGTTCTAAAGTTCCTGGTAAGTCATTCATGCTCCAGAACAGTTCTATTACAGACTATGCAGACTTCAATCACAGGGCTGTTTTAAAATTCATTTGAAGGGAATCCCGGCCTATTTCCACAACTGAAGGACAAATGGGCATATATTGTGCTTCCAAGTAATCTGAGCAACAAGCATACTGGGACAAAAATCAACCAACCAAGTTGCAGAAAGGAAAGGTTTGGTCAAATATTTCTAAGAACTTAATAAATAACAAACAAGACAATAAGACAGGCAGTCAAAGGGCACAGTGAAAATACTGTGGTTATTTTAAATGACACTTTAATAGCTTGAAAATCAACTACTGAGAATGCCTGAGGGAAATATAAGCTTTCTACAGCCACAATGCAGAGAGAAATGAAATAGTAGCTGAGAAGTGATCCTTTCTACCTTCAAATTCTGTATTCAGCAGTGCTTCTTCCATAATTTCAGCAGAGCTCTGAAATATCTGCAATTTCTTGTTATAAATAAACCTGGCTTGTTATTCTAATATATGCAACACAGCTGAACATTTAACAGTGTCAACACAGATATACTTACTATCAGGGGTATATTTATGAGGTTCAGTGGATGGAAAGGTAGAAGGCTTTTTGCACTAAAGAGGCTAATCCTTCATCATGATGACCAGACTGCTGAATTAAAGTTGTGATATCCTGTCAGTTCAGATGCTGAATATACATCCACTTGTGTTCCACACCACAACTGCAGGCCTTTGTTTCTCAGAGTGGTTTGAACCTTTCCTATTGTTTTACCCTTAGCCTTTGGTGTAAAAAAACCTCTCATGTATAGAGCAAACTGTGTAAGTAGGACTTGATTCAACTCATTTTGACAAGACTAAACACTGTACTTTCACACATATAACCCGTGAGTCACATGGAAGAATAGCAAAAAAAAAAAAAAAAAAGAGGATATGACCCAAAAGTTTCCTCTCCCTAGTAGCCCCCATTTGTCCTAGTACCTCAGCTGTCACGTTATATAGATTGTGGCCATGCAACACAGGACTTGGCATCCAGCACACCTTTAGGTGGACTGGATGTTGCCAGAACTGCACTGCTCCACCTAGAGACAGGCTGGTCTTCCTGTTCCTCCACCTAGCTCTTAATTCATTTGTCCCATAGTGATGTCTACCCTAGACTCAGAGGTCAATCTGCAGCATGTGAAGATACTAACAATATACTTAAACCTTCTCCAAGTGGTGACACTTCTGTGGGATTTTGCTGTACTGGGATTTTTAACTGACACTAACATTGCAATCCACAACCTGCTGAGAAGCACACCCTTTGCCTTAGTGGTCTGAAGGCACATAAAGAATTGTAACAGTGCACATAAGTGTGCTTTGTGAAAGCATTTCTTCTCTTTTGGTAAACTAATTAACTAGCCAAGAATAACAGCAGAGATCTGGACAATGTGTTGACTCTTTAGTCAGTCGGCACTGATGGCTCTGGGGCTTCACGTTACATCTTTATCCTGCCTGTTTAACCTTCCTTTGCTTTCCCAACAGTTACTGTCATACAGCTTCTGTGCTACCCAAAACACTGCATCTTAGAGAAATCACCATTGATTAAACATCACCCTGCTTATGAATAGAAGAGGTAATTGAACAAACATAAGAACAGTAATGAGATACTGTTACACTCCTTATGATAACGACTTCTATAAACAGCAGAGCATAGTAGCACCTTTTAATTTGGAACATTCAAACCCAAATGATTATCTTTCTGCTACAGATAACTTGTCAGAAGTGGTATTCTCAATTCCAGGTACAGTACAAAGCAAAGCAAACATGACAGGGTAATTCTCTGGTTATTTGTAGCTCCCATTGCAATGTTTTCATTCTCAATGCAGTTAGAAATCAAAATGCATGTCACCTGTTAAAAGCTTTCAATTTAAACATCAAAGCCAGGAAGGGGAGAAATACAAGAACATCTGATCTCCCTGCTGAGGTACCTATTCCAAGATGCACACAATTTAACTCTATCACACAATTACCTCAGGGTAGTCAATCAACTCTAGGTCAAATTCAGTGGTTGTTTAGACTAAAATACTTCCAGTGATTATATTGGTGCTTTATGGGTGATTGTATTCCAGGCAAAATGCATCCTCTGCAAGGTTGATTCACAGAACATTGATGATTTGTTTTACACAAACAAATTAACTGAAGTGGTACCACAAACATACCTCAGCTCCCCGGCTCAGGGAAGTCAGCGGGGTCTTTGCTGACCTGTTGCTGCTGAGGCAGACAAGAGCACAGACAATTAAACAAAGGGAACTACCTTTCTTGCGCAGAAGAACGCTGGCATGTTTCCGTCCGTTTCTGTTTTCCACATGGCACGTATAGTTCGCCAGGTCTGCCTCCTCTACAGCATCAAAGATCAATGTCAATTCAACTTCTTTTTCTCCAAGATGTTCTCTGAGGAGTCTGAAAGGAAGGATACAGTCTACTTTACCGAATTAACAAGTGGAAGATTTCCAAAAGAACCATGATTTCTCAGCGCATGATACAAAGTGTTCCTGGCCAACTTTGCTCCTGGAGGACTTAGAAGAAGACTTGAGTAGCCTGGAAGAGTCTTCACCCAGGCATCTTTCATGACACCTAAAGGCCTTTTTCTCCTGCCATGTCTGTAGCAAGGAACTGAATCAATTGCAGGAAAAGTGGCTATAAGTGCATGTGGCTTGTTCACCTCTGCTCCAACAGACTGAGATGCTAAAAACAATGTTTCTTTTAAAAGAAGCAATAAATACTTCCCAGAGAAGTAAATATGCACTATCAAGCCACCACTGAGCAAATTGTAAGGCAGCATTTTAAAGGCTGGATATTGTGATACATTTTAATGCAGTCTGGAAAACCAAGTAAAGGAGCCGTACTATGTGGAATTTTCCTCTAGTTTTTGGGACTAGATCCTGACTTTAAAAAGGAACTGTGTCAAGAACAAGCAGTCTGCTCCTGTGAGAGAACAGAGAAGACATGCAAAATCCCCACAAAGGGAACAGAGAATTGTTGCAGACTTTCAAGTCAGAGGTAGAGGCTTTTCATGTCATTGTTCTATTGTGAACGTTAAAAAGAATGCAAAATAAATGCAAGTGTTTTCTGATGCTGACTCTAAGTCTAAGTCTAAAAATACAATGCCTTATTCTCTCCAAATGCTTCTCAAACTACCAGCTGTTCAAGAAAAAGTTGCCAGTCCTTTGAAGAAGGAACTGTAACATCAAGTAAAGTCCAGTGGATTCATCTGATCCTGTTAGTGCACTGCTGCATAAGATGTAAGGGGTAAATGCAAAACGAGTGATGCCCTCGCAGTTGCCTGTGAACTCCCTGTTGCACACAGTACTTTTCTCACTGCAACACTAAGAGATAAAAGTGCAAATATAACCCAGGTTCACCAAAAATTGAAATATTTTCTCTGGACACTGAAGGGAGGCAATTGGCCATGAAGTAACTAATCAGAGTGCTGCTTGTGCTGGGTGGAAATGCTTCTGGAGAGCCTAAATTTTTTCAGTAACAACAACTCCCAAGCTTTTCTATTATAAACCAGCATTGTTCTGGGGGTTCCAGTGTGCATACACATTATCTTATTTACATAATTTCATGTAATAAATATAGAACTCCAAATTTGAAAACAGAGCAGAACTATGAAGATCTGTTTTTGACTAGAGAGTCAAAAAGGCAAGCCTGACTGCTATAAACCACATATTTAGGGCAAGATTTCATAGAGCACATAGCCTTTAAAGGCTTGTGTGACCTGACAGAACTTGGAAGATGGGTCAGAGCATTCACCACAATTCAGCCTCTTTCACTACAGCTCTGTAACTTGCAGAAAAGCAAGGGGAAACACTTTAGTTTAAGAACAGGCATGTGTGTTGCATTTGGAAACTTGGATTACATCTTTTTTGTAAATCCATTCTCATTTATTGTGTACTTTTGCCTTTTTGTTTGTTTTAGTTTTGTCTCTGAGTCCAAGTGCTGAAAATAACACAAGAAAGGTTGAAGCTACATTACTTCTGCCAGAAAAGAAATCTCTCAAGAGAGCCTGATCTGTTTGCAGACTCAAATCAGTCTAAATCATTTGGGGTCAGAGAAGTCAATTCTTATTTACCTATTAGTATTCCATATGCACATACAGCAAAATATTTTAAACACTGGAAAGTCTATCTCCTCTGTTGGTAAGAATAAGCTCCACAATTTTTGCCCTACAAACCATGCTGCAAGGAATAAATACAATCATTCACAGAGAAGATACCTGGTACACTAACTTGGAGCAAATTTACTATATCCAGCATTATTTTATGCAGGGAAAAAAAAAGAACACAGATTGCAATGAAGATTAAATAAAGTATTGTATCAAATCTATTTAAAACAAAATAATCAACCCTTAACCTAAAATTTAATAATACATGATCAGCTGGAAAGGAGCTTTCGTAAAAAAGAATATGCATTTGGACTGAGATTTTTTTTTCCCCTTCTGTTCATGCTAATTTCAATCTTCAGGAAGAGAACTCTTTAGAATGGGATCTATCATGAAAATGCTGACAGGCACTTAAACATTACGCTGCTAGCAAATTGTGGAAAGCTCTTAATGGTGTTAAACTGTTCATTATTGCCTTTTTTTTGTCTTTTTTTTCCTTCTTTTAAGCAGTACTCTAAAGCTAATGATTCATTACTGCCATAGAAATACACAGTTGTCTGTCTACATTTAAAATATACATGTGCAGCTTTCAACTGATTGCATTTTGTAGTTGGTTTAGAGAATACCTGAGCACAATATTTTTTTGAAAGAAATGGAATATAGTATCAAGTAAGACCTTAAAGCTGCAACAGTATTTGTTGCTCAGCCAGAAGATGAAGCTCTGTGCCTGAGCTGGAGGAAACTTTGCCAGCAAGGCTGCTAACAGATGCCAGCTTACAAAAGCAGAGAAAATAACGACTCTTTTTTCTGGTTTGATGAACTAACTGTAAGAGGAATTATATCATTTAATACACAGGTAAATCAGTAGTGCTTGACAACTCAAAACGAACAGGATGGAGGGAGGGGGAGAAGAGCTGGGTGAAATAAAAAATTATCCAAGTGCTTTCTTTTTGTTCAAGCTGAAGCATTTTATCTGATCTGAAACAAAACATTTTGTCTGTTGATTTTTTTTTTTTTTAGTTAAGAAAACATGAACTACCACCAAGTGTCATCTCCAAATACAAATGTTGGCTTTGAAAAATATCTAACATTTCAGATTTTTCAAATCTTTTGTCAATTTTTTCCAGTGCATTTATGCACTAAGTTGAAAGTAAAGTTAAAATACTTTTCCCTTGGAATCACATTTTCCTAAAATTTTCAGGCTTTGTATGCCCACAGGTGACAAGAGAGCTTCAGCTGGGTCTCTTTGCAAGACTGGGGCATTATTTCCAAACCTTTATAGAACTGCATGTGAGCTTGGACTTATCAAAAAAGAAACTTTTATTCTTTCTACAGTTGAGGATCTGGACTGTGAACAGAGATACGAACTCCATTCCATTCTTTCTAGTCTTTAACAATAGTCTGTAGATGAAAGGACAGATGTGTGTGTACGTAAGTACCTCTCCAAAGAAAAGCAGTTCACAGTGCTCTTCCCTCCCACTTTTCTGCACTCTCATGTCTGCTTGAATAAGCTTTTAGAAGAGGGCTGTCATTTCCATACTTCTCTCCAAAGTACCCAGCACATTAGCCAGAAAGTGATGATAATTCTGCTGCCCTCCCTCAATATCCCTCTTAACAGAATACAACACCCTCATCTTGTCTAAGCATTTTGCAACCATCAGCTGACTTCTGTAGGTGAGAAGGCAGAATGTTCAATTGATCAACAAGAAGAAATGAAGAAATAAGGCTGCAGTCCAAAACGTCCCCATTCATTTCTTATGCACCTAGAACAAGATAACGTATTTCCACTTTAAAAATGGAGAACAGAGGAAAAAAAGGACAAACATGCTGTACAAGTTGAGCATCATGAGGCATCTGCAAGCTGTTCTGCAGTGTTGCCTCAAGAAGAAAAAGAAGCAATTCAGTGGTTGCTGGGAGAATAAGATTTATACCTGAAAACACTTCTTTGTCATGGCAGAGAGACAGTGCTGAAACGCACTGTGGGCTCCTTTGATAATTAGGTACAACTGACAACTCTGCAGGCAGGCTTAAAGACTCTGATTCCTTCTTTCACAGCCCTGGTTCAATCTACATGACATCTTTATTGCCTTGTGAAAAACCCACCCAGCAAACAAAATCTCTTTCTCCTTTTCCCCCTAATGCATGGCTAACATTTGGGAATCTTAATTCCAGGGAAGGCTAGGAGGCAGGGGGTGTGTGTGTGTGATTCCCTCTGAATCCTGAAACGCTGATTACTCTTTATTAAGAGGTTGTGTAACAAGGTCTAACAAATAACAAGAAGCCCAGAGCTACAGATATTTTACTCAGGGTGAAATCTGCTTACCAAAACAAACCATTCCATGATGCTCAAGTTGTGGATCCTCCTTTCAGTGCTTTCATAACAGCACACTAATTGACTGGTAGCTATGCAGCCAAAGGATGCAAACTAAGGATGGATGTTTTGTACTCCCACGCTGCACTCATCTGCAAGCCTAAACTCTCACCATATACATCAAACCCAGCGACACAATGGATGGGTACAGCCCAGGGTAAGGACAGCAACAAAAATTCAGTGCTACTAAATTTGAGAACTCATTTAAGAAATGGGATGTAGAGTTGAAATATTAGATGCCTGCCAAAGGAACAACCCATAGCATATCTTAGCCTGGTTGGAACAATTCCAAATTACTTGTAGTTTCTCAACAGTAAGAGAAACATGTTGGTAATACCATCTAGAAGCAAACTGATGGGAAAAGCACTTAAGCAGCAAGGGCACCATGGCTCAAATTTGGAACATACATGACTTTATTTTTTTTTTTTAATACACTAATAAGTATGAGTGGGTAGAAGTTATGGTTCAGGGCACTGATAGAACAGTTAGTGCTGCTCAGTCTCCCTGAAGCAGCATACCTGTAATGGGTAGCCATGACAGATACATAACCAAGAGCTGTTACTGTGAAAAAATAAATTGCAGAAGTCACTACTACAGTTGCCATAGCTACCTTTAAATGAAAAAAGGGCTGAGCTGTGGCACTGCTGGTAATGGTGCAGCAGGTTTTGGTAAATGCAATTTTTTTCATCCTGGCTGTGAACCACAAGAGATTAGATATGTGATAAGTAGCTTTGTTGAAAAGATGATTCACTGAACTGTCATGGCTTTGTAAACTGAGTCAAAGCATTTTAATGGAGTGAGAAAAGGGAGTTCTCACAAAATTAATTTGAAACGTGAATGTGTAATGAGATAGTACAATGAAGGACAAGTACAGCTTTTTCAAACTCAATTTCACTAACACATAAAGGAAGAAAATTGAATTGTGCTAGAGCTGGAAAGATCTTTAAATACAAACACCAAACTGTCCTTCTGATCCAGAGGAAGAACATGACCAAAATCACTCTGTTCATATATGTACACCAGAGAGGGCAAAGTGTTGTTAAATGCTGATTAGATTCAATAATTGTATTTTGTGGTCAAAAGCCCAAAAGAGTATTCTACACATAATGCCTTTCTGGCAACATATGATAAATTCCATCTGCATGCAGTCATGGTGCAACGTTGGATCAGTTATTTTAGTATAGCTTAATAGTGGCTAACTTCAAGTTATTGGTCAAGTAGTAAAGCAACGAAATTCCTCTCTGCATGCTCTCCCAAATCTCTTCTACAAGAAACAAACATCTCAGAAATGGCACCAAAATAATGTGCAATGGAAGATGCAAAGACCTTGGCTTGCTTTATAATCTACATTCATGGTTTCTGTTCGAGCCAAGGCCACGCTGTCCATAGTACAAGTGGTTTTGTCTTTGCCCAGAGAACAAAACTAAACAAGACAAGATGATATTGTTAGGCACAAATTTCATGGAAGTTCATGGTGATACAAGAGTACTCTCTACAACTGGTGCAACAAATGATAACCAGCACCTGGAACAAGCCAAGCACAAGATGGATATTGGACATCCTCACACAGCAACTTCTTTCTCTTCCTTAAATGTTAAGCATTGTCTCAATCCCCTTACAAGCATGAAGAAACAATTGCTGCTCTTTGAAAGCCCTGGTTAAGGCATACTGAGAGCTGCATGACAGGCAGACAACACATTCAGTAGAAGAGAATAATTATGGTGACTTTGACAGGAGACTATTCATCTTGAAGATTAACATGGATGCTGAAGCAAGTGTCATAGTGACAAGGATTGCCACAAGGGGCAGCTGCAGTGGTCAGCATCATTTCCACACAGGGTTAAAATCAACCCCCAGAACACTCAAGAGATGCTTCAGCTACGATCAGGGGAATTTGATAACAGATTTTTAGGCACATGATAGCTACTATGTCTCTGAAGTTTATTCCCTAGAAAGGAGAGGGAGAAACTGCCACTACCCTGGTTCCAAGTCATCCATCACTTTTCAGAGAGACAACTACTTCCAATTAAAAACCTGTTGAAAACAAAACAAAACAAAAAACTCCCACAATAAACCAAACCAAACCAAACCAAACCATCAACCTTCCCCCCCCCAAACCAAGAAACAACAGGCTTTTTGGACATACCATGTTTATAATAGTAAATACCCAAAAAAGTACCTGACTTCGCCTTCTCTAATGTGACCTTCTAATTCTTCTATGAATTTTTCCCCTTTCATCCAGTAGATCATGGGGCCTGATTCTCCACTGAATCCAAAGAAGGCTTTGCAGGCCACCGTCAGTGGGTTTCCTGAGGACAAGAAGAAATGACAAGGTTAGAAACTTCATTATAGCTTCTAGTGAGAGAATGATTATAGGAATTCTCAACAGCTCAGATAAACCTCCCCATTTAAAACTAAATAAATCATCTACAGAAAAATAAATCATCTACAGGAAATAGCTGTGAGTTTATAAATAATTTCATTTTTCCAAGATATATACTACATGAATGAGAGGAAGGTATAGAAACAGTGGCAACATAAGGTGATGTCAGATTGGTTGTTAAGAAGAAAGAGATTACTTTGTCAGACTCCTGGGATCTCTATCAGGGCTGGGGAGTGTGCCTTGAGAGACAAGTATATCACTGAACTTGCTTACTGCTGCCTAGCCACCCATAAAAAAGGCACAGTAATAATTTCTTCCTCACTTAGACAGAAATCAAATGTTAATGAAGTCTTGGTAAGCTGTTCAGAGAGCTTTTAAAGATCCCCAAGTAACACATGATGCCAGTGAGCACCAACCATACTCATGTTACTGTCAATAGGCTTTTGGCAATGGACCAAACTTCAAAGCATTATTCAAGCAATAAAGAACTCTCCTTTTCAGCTCTGCAAAAATACTTCCAAAACAAAGAAAATAAAACTTGGAAAGTAATCAGATTTCTTTTCTCTCCAAGAATTCAGCATTTAGATGGGTTTTTGTTTGGCTTTAGCAGTACTAGCTAGTCCAGGACTCACACTGCTTACACTGCCAGGACAGATGGTCGTCTGCCTGCAGAAGGGAAAAAAGAAAAAGAACAAAAAACCCCAATCAAGCCAGGAAATTCAGAACTATGCCCCTTGCCTTAGTACGCAAATACAGCTGCTGCACCCATTTCTCCTTGTCTGCTTTAACCAGCAAAGGTGGTCCAGGTTACAAAGCAGCTGTACAGTCAACCAACTTACATGGGAGGAGAGACCTCATGTATTGTCATTGGAGACTCCTGAGGAATCTTGCAGGACTTGGATCAAGCATGGAAATCCAAATTCCGCATTTCACTATATTTGGAGGAAATGTTTTATTATGCCAGCCACTCTCAGTGCCAGGAGGCTTTTTTGACACTGAAACAGAAAAGGCCTACACTTTGTGAGAAGAGCTAATCATTTGGAGCACAGCACTTGGTTGAGCATGGGCTAATGGTTTCACAGGACTGATCAGTTACCTCTTGTCTGCTCAGCAGTCATCACTCGTCTGCATATGCTGAGCGTATCAGAGCATATCAGAGCTGTGTATTACAACATCCTTGCCTGAACACCCCCAGAGCTGTCCTAAGTCAGCTACTGGCACTTATCTACCCATTATTTCAGGGCCCAATTTAAGACATGTCAAAAGAGTCTGATTAGTCAGGAAGTGCAGCACGCCCAGCCACTGAAAATCAGCCGCCTTTAAATTGTTTCCAACACCCAAAATTACAAGTCCTTTTGAAACATTAGGAAACAGCAAGAAAAGGTTTAAAGACTGCACTTCAGTCTCTGTTTCTCAAATAGCAAAAGACAAAAATGGAAAATGTTTATCCTGGAAATGTTTTACAGAATCTTTCATTATCTCCATATTCACTACAAACTCTGGTCCCACAGCTGGCCACTGAACACATGCTGATGCTGACAGTTTATATACAAGCAGCTCAAACATTCAAAACAAAAGAAGGGGTGAATATTCATAGCTGTCTGTTCACCTCACAACATTGACCACCATCATAGGAAAGTTCCAAACTTCATTAACCAATGAAGAGTCAGAAATACTCCTAGGCAGACATTTAATTCCCCTACAAGACAATATTGGAGCTGTCTCCTGCTTCTAACCTGCTCACCCAGCCCTGTGAGGTGCTGTGTCTCTGTCCCAGACTGAGGGGAGAACTGGAGCCTCTGGCTATATCCATCTCACATTTTCCCAACATGCTGAAATGCCTGTATGGTGTGAGGTCTTTTGTGCTGCTTGCCTCACAGTTGTGACATGTGTCTATTTAAGAACCACTTAGTGATTCCTAGCATGTGGCTGCTCAGTCCATCTTTGATTATGATGGAAAAAGACAACTGTAGCAACGTAAGAAAGAAAAAGGCTAGACATGGCCTATCAGCATTGACAGTAATGCCCTTTTTCTGGCACACTATGCTGGGTACTGAGTGTTACAGGCAAAATATATTACAAGGTGTGCTTTTCCTCAAACCAGAAGATTTTTACTTAAGAAAACCAACCCTGAAGATAGCTATACATGCAGAGTAAATATCCTGAGGTAATATCTCTGGACTGAAGAAATAAAAAGTTTTCTATACAAATAGGAAAACCTAAAAACTCTGACTATTAGTACACACCTTCTGTAATGAAGGAACCCAATAGGATGCATTAGTAGCCTTTACTGTGACAACCTACATGCTCTGAACATACCCCAGCAGATCTGTTTTCCAGCATTATCACCAGGGAAAACCAGCAGAATAAACTAACACCGACAAAGGCAAGATTCAGAGGCAGTAAGTATTTTCAGCTCAATGTCCTGGACTGGTAACACATGAAAAAAAAACTACAGACCATCTCATCTGCAAACCCACCACTGATCAGAGGGAGATATAAGCACCTGTTTCTCCTGGAACAGCTAATTTTTATCACAGTAACAGAATGATGCACATCTGTGTTGAGCTGATCTGTCCTGGGGTGGAAAGGGCTTGGGGCTTCATGACTCTTCGAGGTCCCATCCAAACTCAAACTCCTACATACTGGTCTTCTACTCCTCATCTTGCTCTTCTATAGCTGTCTGAAGCAGCTTTATAATTTTCACCACTCTTTGTGGTAAAAATTTTCACCACTCTGGAAGCAGGACAAAGCCAGAACAGCTAAAACTGGTTCTTCCATGCAGAAACAATTTATCTCCTCAAATAAATTTGCTTCCATAAGGAAAGGGAGGAAGGTTTCCCTTCTCTTGCTATGTTAAGACACAGCTGACCACAGCAGCAGCCTGTTACTACTAGTTTTCAGTGAAGTGCATCCAATTTCCATCCAGAAAAGAACATACCATGTCTCGTTTTGTATTTCCCTCCAGGTTCTGAGATCCATATTATACCCCTGAATATGGGAGAAACAGGCACTGAACATGGAACCTGCCTTTTGTAAGCCATGATGTTAGGGCTGGCTTTGATCTCTGTGGTATCATACTGTGCCATGGATATAGGCAGAAGGAACTAACAGGCAGTTTGTGTAAGGTCCAAACCTTTGCATATCATTACTGCTATTCTGCACAACACTAAGTAGTTCCACTACAAACTGTTCTTATTAGAAAAAATTCTCCTTGAATAATTTAATTAACAGCAAACTTCCTAGAGTGAATGGTATCCTCAGAGTCTTCCATTTATAAATGATTTCTGTTTAAATCAGACAGGCATTTCAGTTGCAATTTTAATTAATAATTTGATGAGAAGCAGAGAAAACGATTAGTGAGGTTTCTAATGAACTGATGAGAACATTTTAACAAACAACAAAAGAAAGTAGAGAAGCCTTCTTGTAGACACCATTGAGTCTACTGCTTTGCTGGGGTCACCTTGTTACAGTAAAGCCTCGGGTTCCAGCAGAAGTCTCTGCTTTAGCTCTCTTCCCTGCTCTGTCAATCAGGCTTGTAGCAAACTCCCACTGATAAGACACAACCACTGACAACAGGAATCACGTTTACTGCTAAATCTTATTGCACACTTTTAACCTGATCATTTTCACAATAAATCTGCATGAACTCTACTGTATTTTAACAGCTAAAATTCTACATTTTAGCTGTTTTTCCCCCTCCCCCCCTGAAAAATGAGAAATTTCCACAGAAATGCAATTACTCCAGCAAAATAGCTGCCCGATGGTGGTAGGAGTACTGGCTAAGAATGCAAAAAGGGTCTGCAAAAGAGTTTAGCCAGGTATGATTCTGAGTGTGCTTTACTGCAGGTCCAACCTGCTTTGAAAGAGAATGACAAATCCTGCAGCAATCTCTCTTGAATGAGGCATGATCTAAGCATCAAATAAATGAAGCTTAAAACACCCAAAAGCTATTCAGTCTTTTCAAAGCATAAATGCCAAGGATAGATGACTGACCAGCACGGCACACAAAAGCTGTTGACAGATAAGATCTGCCTTATGCCAAGGCATTTTTCAGGGACATTTTTTGAAAGCGTGGATGATTTGCTCTTTTTCACTCATTTTGCACATGTAGGGGAATTTTGTGGCTTATTTGCAAGCATCCATTCAAAGCTTCAACACAGAGTCTGTATTCTCTGATGTCCACATCCCACTGGTGCTCTGCTCTTACAGCAAATCAGGATTTCAGTCATGGAGCAAATCATCCCAGAGCATGCATATCAAGCAGCCAATGTAATCTGTGAATGGGGCCTTGATTTTTTTCCCCTATGGCTTGAAACATTAAAGTTTTTCCAATTCTTTTACATTTTTGTGCTGGATACACCACAGCTCTCTACAAGCTGACACAGGTGATCCTTCCAAGCTAGTAGCAGAACTGACTGAAAATGCCAAAAGAAGACCTCCTTTTGTACCAGGCAATATCAAAGTCAGTCCTGTACCCACTGCTAGCTGGATTTGCAGGTTCAGCTCCACCCAAGTGTTAAAGCCATTGACTGTAGTCTCATTGCTTTTATCTATTTCAGGACTGGATGCTGTCACCAAAAAATCATTCCATCACTCCAAGTCTCTCTGACTGATGCATATGCATCATGTAGGTCCTCTCACAACAGTGACTGTGCCTCCTTCCCTATAATACTGACAGAGAGAAGTGTTTGCAAAGGAGCAGCTTCCCACCTTCGACACATACAGATGTTGCACAAGCATTTCATGGGCTTTGTTTCTCTAGTTTGCTCAGGCAGAGGACAAGGAAGGCAGGCTGCTTATCACATCTCAATAAGTGTATTCTACAGGCTGTCTGCAGAATTGAATCCGACTTTCCAGGGTGTGAGGTTTGTGAGGCAAATCATCATGTCACTGACAAGCACATTATTGCTGTAATGTGTTTTACAAGTGCTAGAAACTGGCCACAGAGCAACAGAGTGATTTAAATTCCCCTGGCAAGGCAGGCTGGATTGTATATGACTGTGAAGTAAAGAACACATTTCCTTTTCCTTCAGAAGGACATCCTGGATAAGAAGATATGGGAGACAGCTTATGCCTGCAATTTATTCACAAAACAAATGGCAGGGGCAACACAGACCTTGACTCACAAAAAAACAATTTCTGTGTGTGGTAGCTTCTGTCTAGGTTTTAGAGAAGGTAATTTTTTTCTAAGTCTCTTGCAAGGACATCCTCTTAGCTGTTCTCCTATGCTCAGCGGTAAGAGCCAAAACCCAGAAGCACACTGAGGTGGTGTAGCCCAAGCCAAACCATGGGTTTGGCTCAGCTGGCTGATGCTGAACATTGGGCTGAACTGCCAGGGATGTGAGGATGGCAACAATAGTAAATGGTGCCCACTCGAGGCCACTCTTGCTATCTGAGAGCCAAACCCTGCTGCTGAGCTGCTGAGCTCTAGATCTCTGCCTAGGGCTCTTCCGCAATAGGATGACCTCCTAAAGGAGTCAAGAGGCATTTGGCAGAGGGAGCTGAGGAGGTGCTTGGGTTTTGCTCATGTCACTCAGCACAGCTATTCACCTGTGTTTTCCAGTCCCCCTCAGAACACTGTAAGGGACTACAGTATCCCCTCAAAACATCAGGGGCTTCAGCACTTGTTCCTATAACCTGCTAAGGCAGCACTGAAATTCTTCACAGATCTATCCACTACTGAATTTAGGCAAAGCTACAGAAAACCCCTCAGGTACATCATCATCACCTCCTTCCTTTATTTTTCCCTGGCCATTTCCCATGGTTACTTGATTAAAGGTTCTATGCTTTGTTTAGTACAGCACGTTTACAAAGCTAGTGCTAATTACTCTACCTGGGCTTCTTTTTTCCTCCTCTTTCATTTGGCCATTCTACTGAACTCAAGCCTAGCTGTGTGCTAAACCATGTCAGCTCTAATCAGTGACTAGTTTGAGAACTATTTAACCCAGTGAAAAGAAAACACAATTCAGAAGAAATTATTTTCTCTGACAAAACGATGAAAAAAATAATTATAGAAAATCCCACAATATTTCAAAACTCCATTTCTGCAGCCAGTAGATTCATGAGTGAATATGATCCTTCCAAACATTTGCATAATTAAAGATCAGACAGGACTTAATGAACTGGAAGCTTTTTAAATAAAATTAAGAAACCTGCTTTGGGTAGTGAGAATAATTGCTTTAATAAGATAAATTTATAGTGAAATCAAACCTAACTAGCCTCCAGACATTCCAAATCAGTTTAAGAGCATTTAAAAACTCTCCCTCACACACATATATGTATATATATCATTAGATTGTTTTATTCTCTAAGGAACAGACTACAGGAGGTGCTCTTCCCCTAGGCAAGGCCTCATGTTATGCACAGCATGTGCTAGCCAGTAAAATAATATGCTGGTAGCTGTACTGAGATGTAGGGAAAATAAATGGTGACAGTATGTGACATGCATTAAACTGCCTCTTCACTCACATAAGAACTTTTTGACTAAGGCAAGTCTTTGGCAATAAAAAAGAGCCAAGTAGAAACTTTGATAAGAAAAATGCAAAACATCTTTAGGTCTTATTTTGTCCTCTGTAGTTTATGATATTAATTCTAACTTTGCTTCTTGTGCTCTGCTGTTGTTATTTACGCCCTAAGACATCACAAAACACATGACCATGAGATGCTTTGTGCTTTTCTGTCTCATTCAAGTGAGCAAATGGCATACATAAAAAGTAGCATAAAAATAACACTGACTAACAGCAAGCAGCAAAACCTTAAACATGAAACAAAGCAACTAAACTTCTACACAGGCTGTGGCCAAGAACCCAAATCAGTGCATTTGCTGTCATTCCATGCAGCCTCAACTGTTTCCAATTTAAACAACACAATCATGACCCACTGCAAGTGCTGCTTGTAGGCTTAGCTATTGACTGTGGCTCTCACAAAAAGAGAAAACCTAAAATACACACAAAGCTGAAATATTGCTGATAAAAATGTTAGCAGATGTTTCAAAAATTAACCAATCCAGGCAAAATGCCCTAGAGCAGCTTTCTTCAAAAACACACCTGAAAAAAAAAAAATCCTCATCTTCACCCTCCCCCCCCCCAAAGTAAAGCTCACCTGAATCACATCACATCCTTTATCCTGATTTCAGAACTGCCTTGGGGTCAGAATTGGAAGTGTTAGTCACTGAGAACTCAGGTGTAACTGAAAATCAAGGATTTTAGGTTTTCACTTATTCACCTCGGATGAAGAAAAATGCTTCATGCGATTTCCAGAAGCATCCTGACAGCTGCCTTGTGCTGACTTATGTTGTGCTCCATGCTGAGGCCCTTCTACAAATCTCATTTTTGTGCATTTTGATGCACAGATCTGTTACTGAATATAAACATCCTGTAGGTATTTTACAAATGTCCCCTTGGTGGTAGGGTTCCAAGGGCTGGGGCAGTTCGACTGCAAGAGAGCAGTGATTCAGACTGAGGTGAACTAAGCTATGGCCAGGGCATGGCTTTGTGCTGTCACAGTGGTCATTTGTCTCTATTCTGATAACACTTTTCAGCACAGCCAAAAGAGGTGGCAACACACAGGTGTGTAAGAGAAGAGCAGGACAGAGGGACACTTGCTTAGATCACTGCCCACAGTGAGAAGGGGAAACAGCCAAGTAAGCTAGAAAGAAGATGGGCCATGAAGAGAGTCCTGTCTCATCCTAGCAATCTGCTGGCTTGGGTGGAATGTAGGGTCCTAATCCCACAAATTGCTGCTTCTTGCCAGCTTCAGGACTTTCCAGCTCCCCGGCTTGCCCCCACGTAAAATTTTCTATGGATATTCATGTCTTATAGTTCCGTTTCCTGAGCAAGCACATCTTGATCTTTTCTCTGAGGAGAAAGTGGGTGAAATCCAGCATTGCTTTCTAGAGCGTAACCTGGCTTCATGTGAAGGAAGTGCACAGAGGGACCAACCTATCCAAGATCTGCTGCCATCATTGTGGCCAAATTCTGAACCTTACCCACATGAGTATGTAATAGCTACCCAGTCACAGGTCTTTGCAAGTTCCCGTTTGGTACGCACAGGGTGCATTCAAGGTTGCTAAGGAAACCAGCTGCAGGCTGCAACAGACTAAACCTCTTCCAACTTCTGTGTCCATTTACAAACAAATGATAGAATTCCTTAAGACCATGACCAGAGAATGGATAATTTTTCTTCATTGAGAAAGGACAAAGAAAACATGAACTTCTGCTTCATGCTATGGATGTCCTGCTCTATAAACAGGGTGAGACTCTTTGAAATAAATGTATGCTTGAATCTAAGGAGTCAGCCTCGAGCATTTTCATACCCAGTTTGTGACTGTTACCCCAACTGCTGCTCAGATTTTGGCTAAACCAGCCCATGCTAAGGCCTTATGTATGCTGGGAGCAGTACCACTAGGTCAAAGCAAGAGCACCATGTAGGCAGGACAGGTGGCCAGACAGAGCTAAAGGACCATTATAAAAAAACTAGGCTACCCAAAACCTAATTCTCCCTGCTATCTTTCTGATAACTCCATAGTGCCCTGCAGCAGGCGTACAGAGCCAGAGATGATAGTATGTTTAACAAGGTTCAAAATATCACCTTGATGCACTTATTTTGATTTAAGCTAAGTCCTTTCCACTGTTTTCTGCCATGCTCCTAACAGTGGAGGACAATGGGATGGGAGGGCTAAGAAAAGGGACCAGGCACAAGAGGCAGTTACTGCAACAACCTTCTTATTTCTCCAGCTTTTCTAGTCTTCTTAAACCAAATTCAGTGCTGGGTTGTGGTCAGATGGATGAAGAGACTGATGTCAATCATTTCTGGTAATCAATGCAACCACAACTGTCACCTCACTTGGCCTCAAGTTATGCAGGTGGCCTCTCATCCACAGGGGACAGGACTTGCCATGGCTCATGATAAGATGATGCAAGTTCCCACTTACCCTGCACAAAGGGACCAACAGGGACACAGCCATCAAGAACAGCTTGTACTCAAATGAGAATCTGCAACTGACTGATGTGCTTAAAATTCAGCAAGTGCTCAAACACTTTGCTGACTAGGGAGAGGGTTCCCTTTTGATTAAACTTAAGCATGTATTTAAGTGCTGTGCTGAGTAAGGGCAACAGTCAGTTTTAAATAAAACCTGCATCTATGAAAAAGATTCAAAAAGAAAACCAACAGCCACAGAGCAACATTTTCTCCATGCTAAGTCCAGTAAATAATTCCTGTTTATTATTTACTTAAATTAAGAGACAGCATTCAGAGAGAGCAGGAAAGTAAAACACAGTTCAGTAAATACAATCTGTATTTTGCTTAGTGAGTGAATCCACCTTATGATAATTATTTAAAAAAGCCAACAAACCAACCAAACAAAAGTAATATTAAGTTGGATAGTGTATTAATTTAAAAAAGTCAATCACACAGGAAACTCTGTTTTACATCAGGTTTTTTTCTATATTTTTTCCCCCTGAAAACCTTGGGTTAAGAAACTTTTAACCAAGATACAAGACCTAAACCAGGGACTTGTGTCTTGAGTGCACAAATTCAGCAAGCACTTAAGGAGGAAAAGCTCATGAGAAATTTTATAAATTCATGCAACTTGACCGAGCCAAAACTACTCCTTCCTAAAAAGATACAGCAGCATCCCCTCATGCTCAGTAATTCGAGCCACAATCTATCAGCTCAGGCAGATGCCACGTTGAAAATGACCTTAGATCTCTGGCAGAAGTGCTTTAAAGAAGTCAATAGACTAATCACCCTAAACCTATTAGCAGTGACAACTAAGCCTTTTGCCTTGCATTCAGTTGATAGCATTCACATTAAATGTAATTTTAGGTGCACAGGATTCTAATAATCTCAGTTTTGCTTAGGTGAGTGCCAAACTATGAAGTCTATAACACAAAACTGTTAAATTCCATCCCGTCGCTTTTTTTTGGCCTGGATCTTGAAACACAGTGAAAGCACTGCCCATGGTTTCACCTTTATCAGCACTGCTGATGGACAATGATTAAAACTGTTCCAAAAAAACCTCATCAGCCTAACTTTGCTGGTCCAAGCAGAAACTCCTGCAAAGTGGAACTACCCTGTTCAAATCCACAGTGATGAGACATCAAGTGCTTGCAGAAAAGAGTGGGAATTTAAGACTTAAGAGAGAAATCACAAAACTCCAGTGGGTAAACAGTGATGGAAAGGTGTCCCTTCAAGGACTAACATTGGCCTTCTCCAGATCACAGCAGAGCACCCTTGAAGGAGAGTAACACTGTCCAGCATTACAGTACCAGAAGAGCAAGGGTCAGTTTTGTGGACTTCTGTTCCAGGTCTGAAAGGAAGAAATTGTCACCAGTGCAAGATATCAATACAGACCTCTCTGGATGGGACTATCTTTGTCCTACTTGCCACCAGCATAGGATGTAGCAAAGCCCATATCCTGTGTGCCTGTAGGACTACACTGGGAAAGAGGGGAGAGAAGATTCACCCTAAAGTGGTTCCATTGTCTTGGGGATCTATCAGATCTCAGTGTGATGTGGACAGCAAATGCAAGGATAAGAAACCAGATCTTCCACCTTAAAATAGAAGGAAAGAATGAATATTTATGTTAGATGCAGGTTGGTAATCAGTCAGCCACTTCCTTGGCAAGGAACAGAGCCTTGAAATTCATCTGTGGGTTAAAACATTGTGTCCCAAAAATCTGGGACACAGACTCCATGTAGCTAGACAGGAACCTTTTTGAAAGAATAAAAAACACCAGACATAGTAATAACTAAAAGACGTCTCCCCTCCCATATATACATGGGAAGAGGGAGATCATTTCTTCTCAAGGCTTACAAGATGATTTTATGTATTTGAATATGAAATATATTGAGAAGAGGGAAGCTATATTCCCTACTGTGGAAAACTCAGCATGAACTCCTTACATTTAGGAGACCCATATGATGAGTTAATCCAGAGCAACCTCCTGAGAATTTCATGTGAACCTATGTCATTGATCTTGAAAACACTGGCTATTTTAAAATAAAGAAGAAGCAGGAAATAGAAGCCCTTCCTTTACCATGTGGGCAGGACTGGCAGTCCTGTTACACACCAGCAGGCAAAGCATGAATGAGTTACTATCTGGCTCAGGTAAGTGCTCAAGTCTGCCCTTTACTCCAGCATGCTGTGAGTGGTCATGCAAGAGCACTCAGCACACAAAGCTGGCTACCACAGAAAGCAACTTTGATTTCATACAGCCCTGGAGCCTCAGAATACCCCCCTTTGTGTATTGCCTATAGTGGCATGTTTGGATATAAGGCAGTATCTTAGGAGCTCAGAGCAGGATCTTAAAAAACCCCTCCTGAGAGAAAAGCTTTGCTCTTCTTTATTGCTTATCTCTTTTCTCAGCTGTGCTAGTGCTGAGAAGGAAATTAAGCTGCTCCCTGCAAGATCTAATGTGAAACCATGGCCATTTCAGCATCAGGACTGTTATTTGAGCTTTTTTCCAGAGTCAAAAACCTTTATGTATCCTTCACCTCTAAATTAACTAGAGAAAGTTACAGATTTTCTCTTCCCTCCCTTGAGAAAGCTCCTGCCATCACCCAGAATGAAGCAAGGACCCAGGTAATTGTGATCATCTGGCGGTGTGATGGTCTAATCACACACATGTGCAGGAGCAAGACCAAAGGACTGGCCTTTAGAGATGTGCATCTGCTGCCTCATAGAGCACAAAATAAAGCTGTGCCAGCAGCTGAGAACAGGTTGAGGCAAATGCCTGCCCCCAAAAGATTTGTGAATGTTTCTTTAAAGGATATTTAAAGGGCTGCTGCGTATGTTCTCAAAAGCTCACGCAGCAATACAGACTAGAGACAAATACAACAGACAAAACCTGTTGTAGGTCAGAATGGATTTTCAAATTCAGGAAAGTCACTATTGCTCCATGCACAGGGTGACATGAACATGGAAGGGCTTTGTTGCTAATTCTCACTCCAGCACCTGGAAAAATACTGGAAGAGAGTACCCTGTGCTGAGTGATACCTGTGAAGCACTGTTAACTGCCCTGAGAGGGGGGCTCTTGCACTTAGCAATTGGAAAGAATTTTCTCTAGGTCTTTTTCTGCTGACTTTGCTGAGTATTAGAGACAGAAGAGGCTGGGTACAATTTTCTCTCTATTTAGATAATTATCTTCCATGCTACCTTGTTGAGAACCAATATGTCTGAACTAATTTCTCTCATTTCTCTGTCAAAACTATAATTATTTCCTTAACTGGTTCATTCTGCCTTTGGCTAGGGCTGAGAAAAGGGCACTAACTCAGGTCAGTTTTTCTCGATTTGTCTTGACTAAACTCTCCTCCTCTCAACCCTCAGCTCCAGACTCAGTCTTTGTAAAGCTTGAATCACAGAATCGAGAAGGTTGGAAGAGACCTCAAAGATCATCGAGTCCAACCTGTCACCCTACACCTCATGACTATCTAAACCATGGCACCAAGTGCCACGTCCAATGCCCCCTTGAACACCTCCAGGGATGGTGACTCCACCACCTCCCTGGGCAGCCCATTCCAATGGCCAACCACTCTCACATGGTGGATGGATAGAGAGCTTCTTTTCTTGGGCTAGGTTTACGTACTCCAGGATTTGACTGGAGGCCTCTAATATTTTGCTTTATATGCTAAGTGCAGTCTAACATTTCTCAGCAACATTTCCCTCTGCTGAGTTGTGAAGGTAATGGGGCAAGATGCATTTCTTAGCTCTGCCAGCTGGATTTGTCTCTGGTGGAAAGCCTGCCTGGAGGGACATGGGGCTGGGTGTAGCATTGGAAAAAATCTTTCCCATGTTGCAAAACTCAAACTGTGGGTAAGGGCTGGCTAAAGGGCAGGGGAGATTGGGCAGTGAAGAAAGAGGCTGAAAGAGGGATGCCGTTGGCTCCATACATAGGGAACAGGGCTGGCTTGAGGCTTGTTGAAGAAAGCCTAAAAAGCAGCACTCCCTTGGGAAGGCTAGGACAGATTTGGGCTCTGTGCTACCTCTACCTGTGTCGTTTCTCATTTTCCACTAAGGATAAGCTCACAGCCTGGAACAGAGAACAAACACAGACCCTTATGGAACATTGTACTTTGTACCTTGCAGTGTTCTGAAAACCAGGATCCCCTTGGGTAGTTATCAGCCAAACAAACCAAATAATACTCACTATTCCCAAATGCCAAACAAATTAGCTATACAGACATCCCCATCCCCCTTCAGTCCTGCTAATGAAATCCACTTTAAAAAAATCAGCTCTAAGCAAAACCATTTGCTAACCAGGTGGGTTTTTTCTTCCTTTCCTTTCCAGTGAGTTACTGAATGTTTCTCATTTTCACAACAGACAGAAAAGGCATTAAATGACTCCTGTTTTCAGCCACTCTAGATTTACTGACCCCTACGAACTTTCCTTTGGAGCTGCTGAGCTTCTCAGAGAGCCCTTGCCTCCACCAACATAAAGGTACAGCTGACCTCCCTTTCAGAGTCCTGAGAAGCAATCTGCCACACTCCAGAGTTCCCAGCCACTGCCCTGTGAAGTTACCTGACAGCAGTACACATGGTGCTGTGTTTGCAGAGGTTACAGACTGTAGGTAGAAACTTACTGGGGACAGTTGTGGAAGGCAAAAAGCCTTTCAGAAGACCACTTCAGAGAGGGGGCTTCAAATACGAGAAGTAAAAGACTGTTTCAGTGAAACGAGAAACCTCAGCACAGGCAAACATTTCCCTTGTGTCTGGCACAGGTGCATGAGGGGACATGGAATGAGCCTTTTTGGGCAGTGGAAGACCCAACTGGGAGAGTACAAGTGACAGTCTGTGGCCTCCCTAAAGATGTGGCAGCAGGGTTCCTAGCATGGCTCTCTGTCTTCTGTGCCTGAACAGCAGAACTGCCGTTCTCAAGGTGCAGGCAGCCACAGCAGAGGTCCTTGCCCATGCTTCACCAAATCAATCTCCAGCTCAGTTTCAGCAGTGCAAGGGGTAGTAACTAATGGAGGCCAGGCTTTTCCAGAGAGGCTGGCAGGAGGGTTTCTCTGCAGCTGCTGGAGAAAGATGACAGCAAGGTGTACTTTCATAGGAGAAAAAGAGAGAGAAGTAACATCTGCCCTGCTTTCCATTGGCTATGCACATACATGCATACCGCAATGGAAAGTACAACCAGGGGAACCCAAATGCCATTGCCATACAGTAACAGCAGTGTGATTGCCCCAGTTGGGTTGGCACCCTGGGTTCTGCTGCTCATAAGCTCAGAGAAGCCTGCATGGTGGATGTTCCTCAGTCCAGTCACTATCTCTTGCCCCCTGTTTTCATTGCCCGCACTGTCTGATCCATGGCCACCTGTACTGCTGCCTCACTTGGCAGGCACTTGAGCTAGTGTGGCTTTTCTTAGAAGGTTAAAGAGATCTCAGCCCCACTACTGTTAAAGTAGGCTTGCCCCACTGGAAGAAGGGGTCTGTAGGACCCATGGGGTCCCAACCAACATCACTCCATGATACTGCCTGGCCCACTGTTTTGGTTAGATGCAAAGGGGAGGACAACGTGACAGGCAGTTTGTGAGAGCTACTGATTGCTGGCACCCTGCACTTTGCTTTTGTCATGTTCAGTCATCTGCAAGCTGATCAGAGCTTACATGATGGTGCTTTTTGCTTGTTCAAATGGAAATGAAGTAAAAATCAGGGTGACATGCACTACTGTGCAGAAAAACAAATGCAGAGCCACAGACTAGCACTTCCACCTAATTTGAGACCAGGAGCTTCACCAGTGCCTGGGGAAAGTCTATTCCACAGAAAGGAATTTCACTTTAAACTAAATGAAGACAAGGTTTACATAAGCTCAAACCCCAAAACAACCCAAGGAGTGTGAATGGTCCCACAGAAAGTTGGTGGCCTGCTTTAGTCTGTGTTTTTCCTTCTTCAGTTCGTGGCCACTCTGAGGCACTTCACAGGGTTGTTTATTACATAGAGTTCACAGGCCCTGATGGTCACCTGCCTTTTGTGCATGGCAGCCCTGCTTCAGAGGCTCTGATCATACACAATGAAACCTGGGCATCTGGTAGGGTGTAAGCAGGGCTAATCTGCTGGGCTGACAGCTTTGCCAAAGGCTTGGTGGGCTGCACCCAGCTGCAGCAGGTACTGCAGACACTTGCTGGTATGTGTCCATCCATACAGACAAGCCCAGCCTCTCCCCCTCAGTCTTTTAATCTACCACCACGTCAAGGGAAGGTCTCTGCACAGTTGTTCTATGAAATATAAGCTGTAGTGACTGAGAGAAACACTAGAAGCACAAGGATGCTAAGAAGTCACTCCAGAGCATGATGTGACCCATTTTAGCTCAATCAAAAAATATCTTAACTCCTCCACATCCCCAATATGGTAAATTTCTGGAAAAGTATAGTTTTTCAGTGAGTGCAAAATATTTTCTTAATAAAATGAAAATATTTTTACTCCCAAACAGCAAGTTACACTTTGGGACCACAACTGAACAGAAAGGAAGAGAAGCATTATGAGGACAGTTGAGGCAACAAAGCTTTTGATTGCAAACAGACTTTGAATGGTAAGTTCTCAAAAGCATGCTCACACTTTCAGTGGCTTCGACTCCACATAAAAACCTGAGTAGTGAGACCTGCTATGATCACAGGTGACAGATGGAACTGCTGTGAGTCATGCCAGTAGCTCGCTTCCCATTCACAGACATAGATGCAGCAGCAGTTGATACTGGGTCCCTCCCAAATGAAAATATGCTCAGATGTCTCCATCTTGCAAAAGAGAAAAATAATAATCTCCCAAATACATTCATTTAAACCAGAAATGATTCAATCTTCTTTTGTTTTATATCAGATGTGTTCCAGACACAACAACTTGGTCTCTAAAGACTTCTCTGCCTGCTACGGTCTCTTCTAACTATTCAAAGCGGACTGGGTAAAAATTTCCTTCCTTCACATAACTGGTCACCAGTGTCACCTTGTAATTTCAATTTCTCACACCTTTTCCCCTGTCCAACATCTCTGGGAAGTCTCATCTCTACAGCTCATTGCCATTGGCTACTAATGTTGAACAAAGCACTCCCAATTTCTAACATAATGAAAAGAAAAATCTGTAATACAGAAGAGAAAATTAACCACAGAAAGCAGTCTCCCAGGGCTGGCCAGGTCCTTTAGGTTCAACACCTGAATCTGCTTTGCAGAAGCACACAGACTGCCTAGCTGCTGCTGTTCTGCATTTCTTCTGGAGTTTGTTTCACAAAACAATCTGCTCCCAGAAGGAAAGGAAGAGCGTTGGGGTGGATGCTAACCTGAAAGCTCCCCAACACTATCCTGAACAGCACAAGAGCACTGTTTTGCCCCCAAGATCTTCCTCAGGTATACACACAGGCACACCTCCATAGCCCCCAGCAGCAAGAAGCAATGATTAGGAGACACGAATCATCCCCTCAGGTTTTTTTTGTTACACACACACGAGATGCACCTTTCCCCCCTGTTTCTGCTGCAGCTCCAGCTAGCTGCTCTCATACCGAATTTTCACTTCAAAAAGCTATTTGTCAGTATAAGTGATGCTTAAATTTTAAAAGTTTGTGACTGGTGATGGGATTTGGAATTTCCATTCTGACCCAAGCCGACCAAATCAGGCTGCTGTCTTCTTGAATTGAGGGTTGCCAGCCAAAACTCCATTTTGTGCTGACTGCCAGTATTTAAAATTTTAAAGTGTTAAAAATGGCATCTCAGGATGTGGTTCTAAAGACAGAGCCTGTGTACAAGGGCACTTACAAAAGCACCATAGCATACAGAGTCTGATTCTTCCCTACAGCCATTTGGCTTTGGGATAGAGAAGGATGATAAAAGCAAGCAGGTTTTCTCATGGGAGGCTGTCTCTACTTAACCCAATGTCTCTACATCTCACCATTCACCAGAGACCTTCCTCCTTCAAACTGTTGACAAAGTTTTGGAAGGGTTCCCCACAATGGCTCAGCAGGCAGGCATGGATTTGCTGATAAGCCACAGCCTGAGAAAATGATTTTCAGAGAGTAGTTCAGGAAGGAATCCCAAAGCTGTGAAAGAACCAGCATCCAAGGCAAGGACACAGGCAGGCTTGAAGGCACATGGTAAATGCTCTTAACCATAAAACAAGGTGACAAAGAGACTACAGGATCATTGATTCTTGTTTAACAGCTCTATCAAGCATGAAGAAAGGTGTGCAGCAAAAGAGCTGGGGAAACAGCTCTATGTCACTGGAAACCATGGAACTACTGAAGTGCCAGTGTATGTACTACCACTACTGGTGATTCATCTTGTCATATTGCTTGATGCCTGAGAAATGATCTGGCATGGATTTACATGGCCAACTGTATCAGCAGTCCCACAGGGCTGCTCCTTACCTCTCAGCCATGCAGAAGAGCAAAGAAGAGGAAAGCTCTGGGTTCGGCTTCAAAGAGAGAAGAAAACACCTAGCTCTGATGGTCCATGGACAGCTTCTAACAGCTACTTTAAAAGCAGTGAGGAGAAGCAAACTTCAACAGCATTGTGGGAGGTTTTGCAACCATGCTCCTTCCAAAGGAGCAATGATCTTCTCTGTGAAATGCATTCTCTCCTTAGAGCAAGAAATCCAGCCTCAGAGGACCTGGCCTTGTGCTTCTGTCTTAACATTGCTGAACAAAGCACCATTCCTTACTTCTGGTCCCAAGTAAGCTCTTATCCCAAAGCAGTACACAATTAATAGATTTAGCTAGTAAGTCCCTCAGTTATTTAAATGATGCCTTGCAGAAAATTATGTTTTTATTAAGATAAAGTTACATGAGAAAAGTCTCACTCCAGCTGATACTCATGAAGTAGATACTACATGCTTCAGAAGATTTGAAGATTACCTTCAAAGACATGTATTTGCCAGACTGGTGTGATAGATACTATGCTTTATGACTTTGAAAGAAACCTCACATTTATTTAATTATTTGCCTTGTGGTTTGCAAGAAAATACAAATTTGAGCTTTCATTGTGTGCATACTGGGCTGCCTTGCATGCTCCCCATGTCAGCAGTGCTAGGACACTCACTGATGCTACAGTTGCCTTGCTTACTTCCTTTAAACAACCACAGATTGATCAACCCTATTACTGCTGCTCTTTGTGTGGAAGATTCAGGTCAGTGTCTTACATTGTGTTGTAAAACGGGAATAATGGTGACAGTCTGTGAAATTACACAATGAAGAGAGAACAACACAATGAGGAGAGAACAAGTACTGAGCATACTGATGCTCAGGTTGAGTAAAAAAAAAAAAAAAAAGTCTCAGAAATTGCAGGAGTCTATCACATAGTATGCAGCCTCTCTAAGCCAATGTGATTCAAGCTGAAAATGGAACCTCTCTCCTGCTACTTAATCTGTGTTGTTTTTCTAACAACCAGAAGTTCACTTCTCTAATGCTGGTTTGCTCCTCTGGTAGCTGCACTGGGCTTTCTGCAGGCTTCAGAGATTTTTAAGATCAGAATGGGTCATCAAGACCATTTCTCCCCATTCCCAGTCATAACGGTGTTCTTACTGATCCTCACACTGTGCCCATTAACTTGTGCTTTGGTGAGAGTGCATTTGGAAAGAGCGTGTGTCTGGGAATGGAAAGTGCTCTGTCACCTCTGGTACACTGCTCACAAAAGCTGTGGTGTAAAACTGAAGACAGAAAGGGAGCAGAGTGTGCCCTCAGCAGCTGTCCCTCCTCCTCTATGAACTGATTTGATAGGCTTGTGGACCCCTTGGCACCACTATCCAGATCAGCACCTGTTTTCAGCCCTGTGACTCCTCATTTTAGCTTGCAAGTAATGCATCTGAACCACCCTCCCCAGGGCTTGCAGATTTGTAAAGTGCTGGTTATGTATACACTGAGTTCTTTAAAACAGGAAAGACAACACCAGATTAGTAAGGTAATCAAATGCAAACCTTCTGGCTTGTTAGTATCTTAGATAAAATACTTCTGTGACATAGTTCTATTTTTGAAGTAGTGATTAGGAAGGCAGGAGCTTTCTGCAGTCCCTCTACTTGAGGGTAAATATACTTCGGAAAAGATACAGCTACATACATCTAATAGCAAGAAGATCTTGTCCAACCCTCAGCAGAGATTTGTAAATCTGGCAAATCTCAGCACAGCTGGCAGGCTCTTCTCAGGAGAGAACGTAGAGGTGACAGGAAGGCTTCTGTCAGGATCAATTTACTTTGGCAAAATGTGTTAAAGAAGCCTTGCAGAAAATATTGTCCTGTTATAGACGGCTTTGGCTATGCCCGAGAGTCTCTTGCATATCCTTCCCCTGAGGCAAGAAGGGTTGATGGCTTCTTTGTACTCAGGAAGATAAAAATCATGCCAAATATCTTTCTCCTCTGCTTGAGCACCCCCTCCTTCTGCACGCTACCCCTAACCTACCCTAAAAAGCAACTCTGGCAGCATCGTCTATCACTTTGAACCCAAGAGCAGGTATTTCGTGAAACTTAATGTAAGTAACAGCCATTTTCTTCACCCAGACATAAACCAGATAGATATGGATTGCTTGCCATTCTTCATGAAACTGCTTAGAGCACTAGTGGATATAAATTATGGCAAAGGGCAAACTGCAAGTTCTACATGGCTTGGCTTGCAGTAATGAGAAACCAAACCTGCCCATGGTGTGTCACCAGATGACACGCTATTTTTTGTAGTTATTGTTCGTGTCCATTAGCTTCTTGTGGGGCAATGTTCCATGTATTTAGCTATTCCTGTTTGTCAGAGCCCTTGTTAACAACACAAGCAGTTGTGTTTGTCCAGGCAGAATCGAAGGCCAGAGACCAGTCATAATGACCCTTGCTTTTTTGAAATCTAGTTTGCTTTAAGGAAGGAAGAAGAGGGGAAAAGAACCTTACAGCTTTTGCAGTATTCCTATTTCCTGCCACTCTAGCATTTCCCAGAGGTAGGTCTTCAAGTCCAAGTAAGTTAGCACTGTCTATCTTAATGCACTCATGCCTTCTGCTACATATGGCAGCAAGGCTGCTGTCATAATGAGGAACCAGACTCTGATTCTGCAACTGGGTGCTGGTGTGGGATGTGCAGAAGCCTAATTCAGCCTCATATAGGACTTGAAAGGACAAACAGAAAAACAGTTTCATTTAGACAGACTATGGCCTATCTGCAGATCACCACCACTTTGAGAGTTCCTTCTCCTTGCATGAGGTTGAGGAAACCAAGCTACTTCAATAGGTTTTGATCCATTTTAGCCTTACCTCCCCATCATGAGCACATGGCTGTACTTAACCACTTGTGGAAGCTATCAGTCATCCCATTACTACCACGTTCTTCATAGCTGGTGCAAAAGTTTCACACAGACTTTTCTCAGCAGGGACCTTCTGTTTGGGAACAGGTGGGAGCATTTCCACCTCCATATTTTGCAATTCTTTTTGGACACAAATCTCCACAGTGCTGACCCCAAGAGGACTAGTACAAGTGCTATACTGAGGTAAACTGGATGTCATTAGATCTGTTAGCTTCAGCAAGGTTGTTCAAATGACAGAAGGAATTAAAAGGACTAGCAACAGCCAGTCAAGTGAGGCAGTGGTAGCAAAGCACAGGCTGCTGCTAAGGTCACTTTGTGACCTCTGGGAGGAGGAGGCTGCTCAGTGTACAACTGCCTATCACTTACCTTAATGATATCAGCCAAAACCCGCACTGGCTTTTGATATTTACTGCAAGAAAGACACAAGGCAGAACAACTTCAAAAGAGACTGAAAAAAAAAACCCCAAGTAGAGATCGAAAGCCAAGGTCCCAAGATTCCAGTGGAACACTGGAATAGGTTGCCTGGGGCCTCATCCCTAGAGATATTCAAGGTGAGGCTTGACAGGGCTCTGGGCAACCTGATCTATTTGACGATGCCCTGCTTACTGCAGAGGGGGTTGGACTAGAATTCCTTTGGAGGTCCTTTCCAACCCAGACCATTCTATGATTCTATAATCCTGACCTCAGTGCACCCCAGAGCTTCCCTCTCAAACTAAAAGAACTTTCCACCACAAGAACAGTGTCTGAGTAGATACTATAGTTTGTGATTAACAAGAGCACAGAAGGCAGGCTGCAGTCATTTTCCAGTTTCCAGATCTTACTGAACTTCTCCAGCTGGTTGGAAAATAAACCATTGTGTCCAAAGCAGAGCAGAAGAGGAAGAGGCAGGCTGGGACAGCACTATACCTAGATCCTCCCTTAGTGCTCTTGGGCACTCAGACATCCATTCTCTGCTTCGTCCACCTTAACAGCCCAGTCAGCCTGGGGACAAGCTTGAGTTAAAGGACAGAAACAACTTTGCCTTAAATCATATTTTCTGCTGAGCAGTTGCTGAAGCTTCAGAACTGGGGAAGTGCCAATGCCCACTACTGTAATTGTACTATGGGACTCTGCTTTGCACAGACTGATGCTCCAATGATTTGTCTGCCTCCTTGCAAATGGATCTACAGGAGAAGGCTGGTTTTATCCTGATGGTTATAGAGAAAAAGAGAAGTTCAGTAATCTAATTCAAGTATCATGATGTGCCCAACAATGCCTGAAGACTGTTCTGGCATTTATATACATATTTAAACTATCTCATGTATTTTTGCAGCTTGGCTTTTGTTTTCTTTTAACTCTTCAGGTTGGCAATGCTAAAAAATAACATGTTTCAGTTCCCTTCAAGGAAGGAATTAGCAGAGAACTAGTTCAGGTGCCCTCAGCATGGGACTGGGAAATGGGTGAAAGGAAGGAATTGTGATTGATGCCTCTCTCTTCATTGCCAGACTGAGTGGCTGAGGATGAAGAAGTCCTAGGGGGATTCATGCTAAGGTTGGGTAAACTACCACACACAACCCACAATGAAGTATAATGCAAATGGACTATCTAATCTGAGCTGGAATGTGTGTTTGTTTGAACGTATTTCATTAGAATTGCCATCAAGCTGCTTTTCTGAGACTCCAGTTCTTAAAGACAGGTGCTGCATTTCTTACATGCCCAGGTTAAAGCAACAGCTCCACAGGGACCAGATGGATGCATGTGAGGTTCAGAGAAGGAAAAGAGGACCTTTTTTCCCCCCTGTGCCTTCAGAAAAGCTCCTGCAGTGCGTATAGCTTCTATGAGACATACAGCTTCTTCCAAGAGGCACCACTGATGCACTACTTGGGAATGTATTGATCAGTGGACATTTAGAACGTTGTCAGTCCCAGACAAGATGACCTAAGATCAATTATAACATTGGGTACTGCTTACAAACGTCAGAGGCATTACTCAGGAAATTGATCTTGACTTTATGCAATTTAAAGATCAATAGAAACCAGCGAACAATTAGCAGGCTATTAGTAAGGGTGCACTGACACTCTCATTGACAGTTCCCTTGGAATTTATGCACTCACAGATACACACACTGTGTTTACATACCTATCACCTATGGGCTATCTGTACCTTCAACAGATGCACACAGCTAACACCAATTTGTACATGTGGTCTGGAGTCTCCACCGTTCCATGATTCGGACCATAACAAGCTTGTACCTGTTTGCCTTGGGATACACAGGGATATACCAGCAGCACCTGGCAGCTGCCTTTCTTATAAAGCACTTCAGGAAACAATTTATTAAGAAAATTGATTAAGTCAGTCACTATGGGACAGAGGAGAAGAAAAAAGAGATTTCTGAATTATTTTTTTTCCAAAACCGAAGGATCAGATATGTTTGTGTTAGTGTCCTGAACTAATCCTTCACAAGTGTAAAGAAGTCTGTGAAAGCAGAGCATTGCTCATTCAATTGTGTTTGTATTGTCAGAACTGACCTTTGTGATCAGAACCCTACCAGCACTCACACTGAAGGAAAATGTTGGGGTTTTTTTGTCACACACAGAGAGTGGCAGGAAGCCACTCTGGCAGGAAGGGTCTGAGTAAGCACAAAGCTGTCCATAAGATCACCTGTATTTTACTCCAATCTGGCTGCTTGTTAGACTGTAACTGCTTTCCTATTTCTAAACTGTTAGTGCTTTGAAAATTTTGCATTTCATAAGGGTCTAAATCTAAGAATAGAATCCTCAAAAGGATTTAAGAATGTAGGAAATGTAGCTTGATTTTCTTTTCTTCCCTTAAAAAGAGAGACTCATTAGCTACCTTAGCTGCAAGTGTTTTGAAAGCAGATAATGACTGGCCAACTGCAGAAGAACAGAAACCTGGTAGGCAAACCTCTCAACCATGTTTAGAAGCCTTTGCTTCCATTTTGGTTGTTAAAACTCCACAAGTTCCAAAAGTTATGAACAAGTAGAAAGGTCTCCTATGATTATTTACAGTCGTGTAAACCACACCTGCTTAGTCATCTCATTCCCTCCCCACCTTCTTCCATGTAAGTGCTTTGGTTTTTGTCTGAACAGCCTGGAGGAGGTTAGCAGAACAGTGAAAGCCCATGGATACTGAAGACTGTCAGAAATTCTGCCTGGGGTTTACTTGCAAGTGCTCTGCATTGCTAGCTAGAGAGAGGCTTGAAGTGACAGAGATAAGAGAGGATTTAGCAAATCTTCTTTACTGCCTTTCAGACCCAAAGCAGAATCATAAACAAGAAACTCCTCCACTAGGCCTATTCTCACTTTCAGAGTGACACTTTAGAGATATCAAAGAAAGCAAACAGAAATGCAGGTAAGAAGCTCTACTTGGAGTCAAAAGAGGCTAAAGGGAGGAGCAGGGGTGATTTTTTTGGACATAGTCTTTGAAAAACAAATGTCAAATCAACTGACTGAAGCAAAAATACCACTGTTGCCTTACAGGCTGTAGTCTTTCTTTCCATTTCTTTGACAGTTTGTCAGAAAAGCATTAATGTTGAAGGATAGATGATGCTTTAAATGTACGTGACCCAAACACGCAAAGACATTTTGGAGGTCTTCAGGTGGGGGAAAACTCCATATTTCTTGGGGCAGAACAGATAGCTGAAGATTCCAAACTCAGCAAGGACTTTGACTTTCTCACTTCCAACTCATTTTTGCGAAACTACAGCCACTTACTCTCTTCCCCTGTCATTGACATTGCAACTGTCAAATGAATAAATAGTGATGTTTCCAAGGAACATCACACATTGGGAAGAGGGCATCAACAAAATTAGAACACCAAGCAGGAGCCCAACCGTCACAGGAGGCATGTCAAGAAATGACTTTGTAACTCTGCCTGTGAACGCAGCTGTGCGGTCAGTAAACACTGGCAATACCTTTTCATTTTATTCCTACTGGCACAGCTGCCAGAGGAAGAACTGCTAATTTAACAGATTCCTGCCAAGTACAGTGAGGGGAATAGCCTTGTTCCTGGTGAGGATTTTGTTTGGTGCCACCATGTTTTCAAACCCCCTAAGATCTGTCTCATAAGGAAGCTTACACACGCAGATGCTGGCATTGGCAAGTTCTTTAAGTGCACTTGCCCCTCTGTTGAGCTCTGGTAAACAAGCTGTGCTTCTGCATTTTTGATGCATGTGTAAAAGCAATGTGATCTGATGTCAAAGCAGCTCCTATAGCATTGCCCACAGTCTCTTGCAAGAGGAGCAGAAGGCATTAGCACCACCTGGGAATAAGTAAGAAAGAATCCTGCTGATGTGATCTACCCTGCACGGAAAAAGTTAACTTTCCTAGAGATTAAGCACTCAATGATGTGACTCAGTGATTAAATTTCAGCAAGTTGTGCGCAATTTCTTTGTATGCCAAATGTGGACTGGCTGACTGCAGCAAATTTAACTAAACTACTTGGCAGCATCCAGTGCTAAACAACATTTCTCTTTACGCCTGTGCAAAGGCACAGTCCAGCTCCCATCACATCAATAGGAATTCAGAGTTCAATCCTTAGCCAAAGCCTCGATTTACTGTATTTGGTCACTATTCTGTGAAAATTTCCTTAATTATGCAGCTAGTTCTGTTACAATCCCTGTCTTGAGATGTTGGTCTTGCCACCAGCTGAGAAAAAAGATGCAGGCAAAACCTCTGTGAGGACCAGGAAGAAGCATTAGAGGAAGAATTCAAGTACCAGTATAGTCAGTTTGTCAATAAGAGGATTGGAAAGGGCATACAGTGCAGTGTACAAGGATTCCACTGGCAGAAATGCAAGACACTGGATGATTTCTTAGTACAGCAGAAAAGGCACTTCAAGAACTGAAGGGGAAAGCCAGAAAAGTTTTAATTGCAATTAAAACACTCATTTGAAACAGTGAATTAAGCAGCAATCTGAAGAGGCTACTCTGGGAAACAGTGAATTCTCCAGCTGTCAACTCACTGAGATCAAGGCAGGTTGTCTTCCTGAATGATCCCATTTTTTAAAATACACTGTGCTGGGCTCAACACAGGAGGTGACTTGCAATTTAATTGCCCATAATGCACATGAGATGAAATCAAGTGAACTAACAATTCTGGCTCTTGAAGCTCTGTGAGACCATGTACTAATGTTGATGGGATTACTTGCCTGAAGAATACCCAAATAAATGAGAATTTGCATGACTGGGTCAGTTTCTAGTGAAAACTGCTCCCAACAGGTATCTCCTGTGTGATATACTCCACCTCAACAATGCAAGATGACCTCTATCTTATTTTAGAGGGAAAGAGGAAAAAACTCAGAGGACCTATGAAGACTTTTAGCAAAAACTTTGAGGGTTTTTTTTGGTGGTGATCTTATTTCCCTTCCCAAATAATTTCTTAGTTATTAAGGTTTTTTGCTTGTTTTCTGCAAACTTTACTACTGAAGAGCTGTTGTCCAAACCTAATCTGAGCACATTTTTCATCTTTAGAATTTCACACTTATAATAAAACATTCTTTCTCACAACTCCACACACATTATTTGATTTTTTTTTTTCTTGTTGTATGGATAACAGGAAACCCTATTACCCCTGAAATGCAGAGGTCACTAATAGGATTTAGGGAAAGGTCATTTTAGCAATTTATCTGCAGAAGAGAAGTTATTCAAAACACAAAACATGAAATGCCTTAAATTAGTTTTAGATTAAGAAGAGAAACAAACAAATACAAAAGCAGTCCCCAGGCTTGGATTAAAAGCTGCTTATCTGTAAATTTGCCTTTTTTTTTTTTTTTCCAGAGTTTTCTTGGTAGTTTTGGCCTAAGGGAAGGTCTGGAATGCTACAGCTGCTTTCTTAGTAGAGCAACAAGATTAAAGGAACACATTCTCATTTGCTGTATATAGACAATTCTCTGTGACTTACACTGTCTGAGGTTCTGGCCCAATGCAGTTTCACAAATCTGGATTTCACATAGATGAACCAATTCTTAAAGGGGACAGCTGTGTAAATACTGAAGCATCATTTTGGCTGCTAATGCGGAAAATGGACATTTTCCCATCCTCCTCCTAGTAGCAGAAGGTAGTGGACATTTGTGATTAATTTTTAATTCTGCGGTTCACCTGAGTCTGCTGTACTGCTCTGAGAACCTCAGCTCAACTTAGACTAGCCAGGACTCCATTGCTGACCTGTTTCCCCACTCATTTAATGCTTTTTTAACTCTTTGCCATCTTTCTTGACCCTATCAGCTTTGTCTCAGATGCACTTACTAGTACATAGCATTTTGCTAACAAATGATATGGTACATAACTCTCGGCCTGGAGAGATCTTACTCCACAATTAAACCCACACTTTAAAGGTGATTTTGGAGCCACAACGAACTCTCTCAGGTTGCAACTGTTTGTTATATCAGGAGTATGCCAGTCAAAAACTGTGCAGCTGTCTGAGCCTGTTACCATTCTTCACCGATGCCACACTGTTCCAAAGACTTTCTTCTTTCCTCTTGAATAATTAACAACTTCAGTGCAACATAAAACCAGCTATACTGCATCAGCCCAGAAGTTCAACTATCCTTTTTCTGTGACAGTGACTGGGATAAATGCCAAAGAACAACGATCCTTCCTCTGAAACACATTTCATCCTCTCAGTAATCAGCATTATAAGGACTTCCTGAGCTGCAGGTTGCATTGCATTCCACACCTGCTGTTGGTCATACCCTACACCAGCCCCTGTTTCAACCTGTTCTGACACTCTGAGCTCTTAATAGTAGTGTCTAGGAGCAGAATAATTATATTATCTGAGACTGTGACCAACCAAATACACAGAAATGCCAATAACAGAACATATTATCACACAATTAGAACTACCTTTGACAATGATTATTCTCTATGCTTACTTAACAGATGTATAATAGTTACCAAATATTTCTGACCTTGTGCCAAGATAAAAACAACCTTTTCCTGGTGGTTTAAAAATTATTTACATACTAATCCCCCTTATCATCATCTATTAAATTGTGCTAAAATTGATTAGACTGTAATTATTTGTACAGAGACGAGTCATGCTGTCTCCAGAGCCTGATTCCAGATATCTTTGATATATGTTTTGCTGCCTGAAAGAATACTAAGTTTTGTCTCATATTTTTTCTGTATTTTGTAAAGTGGGTATCTTGAGCCTTCTGCAGGACAAGCACTTCTGGAGTTGTGGGCTATTACACAGTTAATTGCTCTTGCACTCAGTAAATGGCCATACAGTGGTGGCACTGTCACAGTGATGGGGCTGCTCAATTCCTGCAGTGCTGAGCTGGAGCAGCCAGAGCTCTGGCTCAATGTGAACCCAGGGGCTAGGTAAGAACAAGCCTCAGCCTCTGTAAATGCAGCTCTGAAGCTAAGGATTGTGTCCTGATTGAAAGAGAATTGAGGAATGGTTGGTATGGAGGAACACTGTCTCTTGCTGGGAGCTCTGCCACAAAGTGCCTCCCTGGAGACTGACCTTGCACTGGGGAAGAATGGAGCACCCTAGGTAGCCTCAAAAGGAAAGGAGTTGGTTGAGGACAAAACTTGGGAATGAAGTGGGACTAGCTTATCCTGCATGGGGCCTGTGGTTTCTTTAAGTCATGCCACAAATATAGGACACCTTCCACAACAACCCAAGGATGAGGGGAGTGAGTGCTGCTTCCCCTTGCCCTACCCCCCCCCTGCTTCCTTCCTGCCTGCTTGAAGGAGAGGGTGAGAGACAGGAAGGGTACACTGTGAGTGATGAAGGAATAAGAAGAGAAGCAACTACAGCCTAAACAGATTATATGTAATCAGAGTGCTAAAGCTGCCAGAAAGCAAATGTGCTGCACTGGTTAAAATATAAATTGTCTTGAGAGAGTTACTTATATATACAATAACAATAACTTACCAAGTAGGCGGCAGGTGCAGTTGAAGGTGGAAAGCATGCTAGCACCAAAGCTTGCCTGTCTCTCAGAGATGGCATTCCTATGCTGACATGACTAGTGTTCTACAATACAGACATGCTTTGTGAGAAGATTAATGGAGTATTTACCCAAGAAGCATCCTAGGAGCCATCAGTGGCAAGTCACTGATCCATCATGCTGTCCCTTGTCATAAGGGGAGGTTCATCTATCCCACAACACATTCCTGTAATCTAGCAGTATTTAAGTGTGCATTGTACCTGTTGGAAATGGCCAGCCAAAGGCAGGTTTGCTGCCTCTTACCTCCTTCAGCAGAGAGCAGCCATCGCCTGCCTTCCAGTTACTCACACATTGTCTGCAACACTCGGAGCCTGTGCGACCGAGGATGGAGCAGGTCCCGCAGAGAAACACACTCCTGCTGCTCTCTCTGCAGGCTGACAGCTGCTATGTGTTTAGCTCTGCCTTTCTCACACAGGACACACTGCTGTGCTAAAGTGGCATCTGTGGAGAGCCCATAAAGTCCCAGGTGCTGCTCATTTTCTGCCATGAACTGAAAGCCATTTATTATGTCTACAAGACCTAAAATTCCTAAACGATGTAGTATCCCAAAATGAAGCCCTCCCACTTCACAGCAACTCTGAGAAGCAGGGGGTGTGTGTGCTGAATTTGGCTCACATAAGATTACCATGTATTATGCAGGAGACCACTGCATGTTGGACTGAAAACAGCCTTGGGCAGGGACTTTTCATGGTAAAGCGCCACGTGTATCAGTGAATTCATACAGAGCAGCTGTGACTTTACAAGATGTCTAAGTTTTTCCAAACACCATGCCACAAAAACCTGCCTCAATGCCATTTAAAAAACACCTCCTAGAGATGAGAAAGGATTTCCTGTTATTACATGGGTACAGGCAAGTTGGTGGAGATGGGCTAGGTAGTAATGCACAGCCAAAAGGGGATAGATTCAAACCCCACTGAAGTACAAGAAATGCCTCTCTGGAGGACTAACTGACAGCTGTCCCTAAAACCTAATGGTGCATTTTTTGTTGAAAACAGGCAAACTCCTTCAAAAGTGTGCTTTCTGCTGCTGGAGAGGTCCAGAGGCTTCTTTATGAGGATACCCTGTTGTTCTCTGCATTAACATGGGTCTCTCTTGCTTGGAGACTGAAAGGTGACCTCATTAATGTTTATAAATATGTGAAGGCAGAGTGTCAGGAGGGCAGAGCCAGGCTCTTCTCAGTGATGCTTAATGATGGGACAAGGGGGGGCAATGGGTGCAAGCTGGAGCATAGGAGGTTCTGCCTAAACATAAGGAAAAACTTTTTCACTGTGAGGGTGGCAGAACGTTGGAACAGGCTGCCCAGAGAGGTTGTGGAGTCTCTGTCTCTGGAGACATTCAAAACCTGCCTGGATGCTTTCCTGTGTGACTTACTCTAGGTGATCCTGCTCTGGCAGGGGGAGACTGGATGATCTTTCTTTCCACGTCCCTTCCAACTCCTAATGTTCCATGATTCTGTGAAAATCTCTTTTGCAAGCCATGTAGAAATGATCCTATAGATTGTCAGGGATTTGTAACTATCAGTGGTTTAGCACAGTTTTAATCACAGGACAAATGTGGTACAAACCAGGATTTTTAGGTAACAGTCTCTATTCTGGATGAAAGTCACAAAGTTCTCAGCAGCGTGATTCTATAACCTCTTTGCAGAAACCATTTACAGTGTTTGCTATATTTATATATATTGTACCTCAGAGAACATTTTTTAGTGTCAGAGGAGAAAATCTTTCATAGAGGGCTTGAGATATTGGTCAAACCTTGTTAATTATTCAGGCTGTCAGCTTTCAGATGAATTATATGGATTTGCAGGTAATAGCTCATTAACAAGAAATAGCTACTGCTAATTATAACAAGGTCATGAAAGCAATATCATTCCAAATTTATGAAGGAATTAAAAATAATAAGGTAAGGGTCTTCCCATCTGAATCCAGATTAAATGATTAGGAAATGTCTTTTCTCAGCATAAAGTAGTTATTTCTGGTAGCTGAAGTTATTGCTAGTTATCTCTTTTACTAGAAGATGATATTAGAAAGGCCCCACTAATTTAACTTTACTCATTATTTAACCATGCACATTGATTCACAACAAGTACTACTCAGCCCTTACTAGTTAGCCTCTTAGTATTATGCCAAGACCTTTGCAAACAACCATGTGCACAATTACAGAATTTTTCTTTCTTGATGAGGTGGTAAATGGGTTTAAACTGCCACAAAATATCATGTTTATAATAAATTACTCTACTTTGCAATTTGGTTTAGCCTAAAGTAACGGCAAATGTAACTTCTTCTGAACAAACAATTTACAACTTGCACACAGGCAAATATTTGTCTATTTAAATGCTCCTGCAATTCTGAGTCTGACATTCTGAGACCAAATTGACATAGTACATAAAGGATGAAGCACTAGTATGGGGACACTTTGCCTTTTCAGGCATGGAAACAAACATCATTCCAGTCCCCTTTTCCTCCTGCATGACACACTGCTTTGGAATACTAAGTCCGCTGCCTAACCACTGTTCCCTTTTGCAGGACCAAATTCCGGGTTGCATTCAATTCTATAGGAAATTTGCTATTTGACCAAAAAAGGGCACAAAATTAGAATTGCACAAGCACATTTAATACCTTGCTGAGTCTACAAGCACAGATATCTTTCTAAAATCCACAACTCCTGGGCAGTTGGAAGAGGTTACAGTCCTTAAGTGTTTGCCCGACCGTCAGGTAGGTGTTGCTACCCTGGTAACAGAGATGATAGAATTGGTGGCAAGTCTGTGATTCTCCATTCTGTATGACAGCCTGGTATGCCACTTCCACTTGCCACCAGCTTTCCTTTACTTTCATAACCCAGGCTGTCCTGTCCTGTCTTGCTGTCCCACAGTGAAGAGTGTTGACTGCCCAGCATCAACAACCCAAACTGGTAATTCAACAAACAGCGCTGTAATTCTCACTCATTGAACCAAGAGCCCTGCACCATGCCTGTTGGCAGGAGAGAAGTAGGGCAGTGAATTAGATGGACTGATACATAGTACAGAAAAATTTAGACATCCAAACAGTCACTTTTTTCACAGACTTTTTTTTCTACAGACTTAGCTGTAGGCAATGGTTTCTTCATGGTGGCTAGTACAGGAACAGACTAGTGGATAAAGCATTTTCAGGAGCAGTTTGCAATAATGTCTCAGTAACAAACTGCAGCAGATCTAGCACAACAAAAGGCAGCTGTATTATTACTGCTAAACTTAGTACAATGCAAAGGAGCAATTTGGGACTTCCATTTTACCTCATGGTTAAGGAAATTTCACTGCAGTCTCTCGTACCTGAAGATCTTCCCTTATGTTGCCAAAATCCAAAGATGACACATTTCCTCTACAAAATGTAAACATAAAGCAGTTCAATATCTGGCCTGGAGTTCCAATCTGTAACATTTTTAACTCTCCCTACTGAGCACAGGATGGTTTTCCTGCCAAGGAACTCTTCAGGGCAACAGAGCAAAAAAAATAGCTTGTTTTGTATAAAAACGGTAACATTTTTAGAATATGGAGCCTTACTTGATGGTTTTTCGTGAGGATTAAAATGTCTGTTTGAAATATACAAGCTTCTGTAAAATGCTTCTCACAGCAGTTGAGATAATTGTTCATTTCTGTTGCTCTGGTGGGATGCATTCCCATTGAGTCTTTAACAGTGAAACAAAGAAAGTTCATAAGCACAACAGAAAAGCAGGCAGCACGTGGATTTCAAAAACAAAACCAACACTCCCTTCACCTCTCAGGAAAAGCTCTGAAGAAGTGTGCTTAGTACAAGCTACAAAAAATTACAGCTATGCCATCAGCAGCAGCCAAGAAAGCCTCATTACTTTTAAAGATGAAAAGGCAAACTTCAAATTGAACTTGTTGCAGTGTAGGATATCTAACAAATAAAGAAAAACCAAGGGATTGAAATCATCCCTGGACACTACACATGGTACACATTCCCAGAGCACTTTTGTGCATACAACAAAATGTTCTCCTTTTATCCAGTTCCATTTCAATTGTCTGAAAGGCTACCTGATTTTGTACATTACTAAACCAGACCATAAGCACTCATGTTCTCTACCAGTGATGATAATCTCCAGTGCAACCCAGCTCCCACATCAAATTGGGAAATTATTGTTCCTCCTGGCTATGCATCATGCATTGCAAAGAAATTCAGTGCTTTGCTTGCAAAACTTGTTACATTCAAACAATTCTTCTCTGAGTAACTCTTTCCATCACTTCCTACCAAAAGAAGTGACATAACCTGAAGCAATGCCAATGCAATAACCTACACTTGCTTTCCCTCTGCACTGCAGACAGGCCCATAGCTTGTCATAGTTGCACAAACTCCACAAAGCCATTACATTTACTCTGCTTAGGGATCTACCTGCATCATGACTGACAGACCAGCACTACTGAGGTCTAAATGTTCTCCAGGGACTAACTGCCTATTTTTGTAATTCCTAAAAGAATTCACTGTCTGGATTTCACCCCAAACTGCTGACCACTGGAAGCCCACTTAAGCAAAACACAGCATGTTTTGGGTCGTGCAACCAACGGACAAAAGATAAAAAGAAACAGGGAACAATTTCTTTCAACATAGATATTTGAGACTTTTCCATTTCCTTGAGTACCAGCTTCCTGAGAGCATTCTACTTCTGCCAACTAGCAGTTCACAAACACCCTTCTTCATCCTTCAGTGTTCTCCCCCTGTCTGGGGAGGGTCTTGTAATTTGCCTATAAAAGCAGAGCTCTGATCCTAGCCAGAATCTCCCAAAAAGAGGCTTAAAGGAGAGAGGCTTTCTACAGTGGAAATCAGATTAGGACAGAGGTCTTGTTTTTTGTTGTTTTTTATCCAGTCAATTTTATAAATAGCAACATATTTATCATTGCTTTTATCACAATCTGTCAAACTTCCTTGTACCAACTAAAAACTGCTGTAGCACTACAAACTAGAATGAGTAGAAATAATTCTAGGTTTATTACTGAAGTGAAACATTTGTTTACACTTAAAGGCTCAGGCTCAATTCATAGCAGTCAGAAGCCTCAAGCCATCAAATGTGGCAATTAAACATTCTGGGGAAAGAAGGGGAATGTAAATCAGAGATTGAAGGAGACGTTTGTAGAAAACATAGCGAGTTCCTAGGGATTTCTGTTTGCTCTGGAGATTTGCATCTCAGCAGGACTATAAGCACCAAAAGTTTTAATGAACATTAACAAACTATAATTCACGTCTCTATTTCATCTGCACAGCCCTACTTCACATGAGATTTGGCAACTGAGCCCCAGTCTTGGCACCAATCTATCACACGCTCTCTGCTCCGTACACTGCTCACCATCTGTCCAAGCAACAGCCGGAAAAAGCTTCCCTGTCACAGTCCTAGAGAGCTCTGAATGATGAAGGCTGCTTGCAGCTGCCCCTGACATGCTGGGATGAGGTGAGCACAGGCCAGCACTGACCTCAACCAAACAGTTGGCTGATCCACCTTGTACTTTTTCTACAAGAGTGTGGCTGGACCACTCTGCTGCTGCATTATTGCTGGGAGCCCATGACGTTTTGTTTAATGGCTGATTACTCATTACATGTGATGAAAGGAGAACCTGTGTGCCTCAAAAGGGACATGAGACTTTCAAAGAAGTTATAATCAATGTTCCCTCCTGGACCAGCTTGACAATTTTAAGAAATCCCTAATTAAGCATTTAATTTCACAGCTTTATTTTTTTTTCTCCTGAAAAAATGTAACTCCACTAAATATTTGATGTTTCCTTTTAAATTATGAGTTTATTTTGTACACATACTGCATTGTGCTGCATAAATACACATACAATAGATTGTGTGGGTACACACTCATACTCAGGGGGCCTGGAGATGGAAGGGAAACACAATCATGAGAGTTGATACTGACTGCCAAAAGGACCACCAATGTATGACTGAAGATTAAATTAGTGGTAAGGATTTACCTGAAATGGCTCTGCCTGTAAAAGGGAGTCATAAATAATACAAACACCTAAATATGTCTATGTTTTACCTGGAAAATTCACAATTCACTGACATTGGCCATTATTTTTTCCACTTAAACAACATAAGCAAAGCACAGAAGGATGATCATTTTTCCTCATGGCCTAATGGATAAAGCACAAGCCATGGAAATCTGGGGTTTATTCCTAGCTCTGCCACCAGCCTGCTGAGTGTCCTTGGACAAACCTGTGGGTGCCAGCTTCCCCATCTGTAGATCACTGGGCTCCTTGGTATCAGTCTCTGAGCTGGAGACACTGAAGTAGATGTGCCCTGAGCCAGCCTGTCTCTAGTACAGCTGGTGCTGAGCTGGAACTATGACGTCCATCTGGGTTTTCTTGCCCTTGCAGAATGGCAGTGGAGCTCTGCAAGGCTCCCAGTAGAAGGCAGACTATTTTGTGCACTGAGCAACAGAGAACTGCAGGACCAGCTTGAATCTGGTTCTGCTCCCAAGCTAGAAATCTCTTCTGAGATCTGGATGGTTGGAAAGCAAATGCATTTATCTCCACATATAGTCTAACTCTGCATGGATCATCCCAAAACATGCACTTCCCCCATGGGCAGCATTCAAAGAGTCTACCCTAGATGTTCCTCAGGCTCTTCCCGAGGGATTGCAGCGCAGAAAAGCCCCAGGCAGGCTCACCACATGCCTCAGCTTTGTGCAGCCCAAAAGCAGTCAGACTGAATCCTGCCCAGGCAAACCAGAGGCTCTGCTCCATTTCTGTGCCTCCTGCCACACACAGATAAATGGCAGTGAAGGTGTTATTATTTACCTCCTCCTGCTGAGCCCTACAAATGCTATCAGAGAAAAGATGTATAGGTTTGAATTACGATAGTGGAGGAAGGAATCTCTTTGCAGCATCTCAGAACCTGAGTATTGTACACTACATCTAAATGCATTCTGTCAAAGCCTTCTTGCTTATTCAATCCAGCAGTCCCATTGAAATCAATAAGGCAGACAAGATCTGGCCTGCTGTTGCTGAGCTAGAAGCAAAGAGAATGTAATTTTCAAGGACTATATTCACTGACTACAACAAATTAGTCTCCAGTGAACCTGCGTACATTTGGGCATTTTCTTTTATTGATGGCTTCAGAAGTTGTTAAACATCTGGCTCTTGCTACCTAAAAAGACTTAAAACAGAATATTTATGGAGAAAAATAAATGATCATATGGATGAGCAGGGCCTTTGTGTGCTAACTAAGTAAAAGTCTGAGCACTTGCAGAACTTGGCTGCAAACCTCCTACTAACTTCAGGGCTTAAATCCACAGGGATATGGCACAAAAACTCAGTATGGCTTTACCAGCCAACATTAATCTCCTCTAATTTCTTCTTCCCACCTGTATAATTCCTTTCACCAAATTTTCAGTTTATGCTTTGTACACGTGGAGTTCCCCCTCTGCTTCAATGCTTGATGAATCTCATCAACAAAAGAATTACTACACCAACAAAAAAGGAGATTTTAAGCAAAATCATAACATGTTCCCATTAATCAATTGATTTCTAGCTGACTTTCGTTTGGTTTGTATTAGGTGGACTCTCAAAATACATGAAGGGTAGCCAACCCTTCCTTAAAGACTGCCATGATATAGCATCACATCTTTTTGGTGCTTTTAATGCCACAGTTAATTCTTCATTTAAATAACCTCTTGTGTGTTTCTAGGAACATTTCTCACTCACTCACTATTTACATGCTCTGACAAGTGAATAAAATCGTGAAAATAACAGTCCAGCTGTGAAACAAAACTCCTAAATTCTGTAACTTCTGCCAGATGAGCAGTTATGGCTTGGCAAGTTTGGTGAGGTGCTTTGGCTTGCCCATTATCTGCTCATCCTCCTGCAACAGGAATACAAGGACTCTTCAGATACCATGAGGTATGTTTGTCTATTCACATCTCTGTGCCCCAAACTCAAGAGCCTTTGAAGATCTGGACTTTGACTATTTCCTCCCTTTCAATAAAATGGAAAAGCTAAAAGCTTTTTGTGAAAGAACTCTTTACTGGTTTACAACATGCAGACAGAGCTGTATAAATCACAGGGCAAGGAGACATCAACTATGGCTATGAATGCTTTGTCAGCTAGGATGGAGCCTTGAGAGTGGGTCCTCCATTGTCTTCATCAACGTTTCCATCAATGTGTTTGTGGAAGCAAACACAAGCCCACTTGCTGACATATTTGCAGGTGACAAATTGTGGTTCCATGATATATCATGAAAGGGATAAGGCAGTGAAAATGTTGGGGATCACTGGCAAGCTGTGCCCAGCCAAACGAAATACATTTTAATTTAGGCAAATGCAAGGCCTTTCAGACAAAGAAACCCCAACCAACCAAACAAAAACCACCACCAACAAACCAACCAGTCAATCTATCTGTAGGAAAGGGAACCTCTCTGTGATTCCAGAAAAGATCTGTATTATTGGAGGAACTATACACAGCTACCTACAGACACACACAAACTCCCAGTATTTTCTGTATGGAAACACTAATCTGTTCCTTACATTTGAATACTGAAGGGCAACAAGAAAAAGGAGGGAAGTGTATACAGTATTTGTGAGATATAGTGTTGCCACACAACATGTTCATGTTCTGCCTTGGAAGAACCCTGGAAGGAATACAGAAAACAGCCTCAAAACCTTAACTACATGGACTGTATGGAAAAATCCACATAGTGAGACTACAGGAATCTCAATACCCTTCATTTATAAAAAGACAACTGACAAGTGACTGTTTTGTGCAGTGTAAGTGCTTTCCCAGGGAGAAAACAAACAGGGTACTTACAGTCTTTCTTTTCTAGCAGGGAAATCACACAGGAAGAACTAATGGCTGGGAACTGAAGCCAGTCAAATTCATTTGGGAAACAAGGCATTACTTCTGAGTGCTGAGCCAAGCAATGTAGCAAGTTCTCCATTTCTTTACTTTTCAGTTGGAGGATGTCTTTGGAGAATAAGCATCACCCACACACAAGTTCTTGGGCTCAGTCTGAGAGCACCCCCAGAGTAAGCTCACATGGTGATCAGTTACAATGATCTTCCATTCTTTTCTGACTGTAAAATAAATACCATGTATCCATGTACATGACATTTTGCAGCTGTCAAAGAGCTGTAGTACTATTCTTCAATCATCAAGCACTGCAGTGCAGCAATGGGGACCCATTAGCACCAGTGGCAAATTTGCTATTAAAAGGTAGAAACACCATGCACAACCACCAAACATGAAATTGGTTGGCTACCACCACTGCTGAGGGGACAGGGAAGGACAGCTCATTTAGTATTATTTGTTTCTCCCTGGTGATATCTTCCACAGTATCTCATTGGCAATTTCACACTCTTCTCTGAACTGGATCTAGTTCTGCTCATGACCCCTGAAGGGGCACACTAAAGCTGTTCACTTCAATTCTAGCATGCCAAAAGACTTGGAAGTGCTACTCTAGATTCACTTCATTGTCAATCAGCAACAGACCAAGTGCTACAGTGCCAAGTGCTACAGCTTAGCACTGTACAAAAGACAGAAACCCCAATCCTAAATGCTCAACAAATTATATTGGGAAATCTTTCTTCAGCACTTCAAGCTTCTGGGGTGGGAAGCCTGAGGCAAACACTGTACAAGATCCAAAAAGCAAAGACTTGTGTGTGCATATATACTAGGTAGCACCTTACTGTACTGGGAACTCTATTTAAACTGTATCCATGTTGCTTTCATAAGTGGTTAGGGATGTCCCTAAAAATTATCTGCTGTGAACACCTTCAGTTTCTCCAGTAGTGCACTTAAGGACTTGGAGGTGATTTCATGAGTGAAAAATCCAGACAAATTTTGAAACAGGCTCTGAAACAGGAAACATCCAATTGTATTCAAAAGAACCTAGCAGGGTTTGGCCTCTCACAGCACACACCATTTTAGCACTGGAGGCAGACACCAAACCATTCCTCTACTCCATGCAGCTCCTGAATCATAAACTCTTGTGATCCTGATCCTCACTAACTAACTGCTGGAACAATTGAACCAGATAATAAAAAAAGAGAACGAGGGTGCTCTGTATGGATTTAACATTTCTTCCTCTCTCCCCCAAGCAGCATAGAATTAGCCTTTTCTACAGAAGCCAAAGCTATAGCTTGTTTAACTAAAGTAAGGTGAAGAACACTCTGCAGCAAACATGATGTAGCATTCTAAAAGGGGAGGTACTTCTGCCTTACAAGGTATGATAGGCATCTGCAGACTCTGTCAAAGAAAATCCTCGTTTGGGGAAAGCAGAAGCTATGTATAAAAAATTGTACTGAAAAAGTGCCAAGATTATTTGTTTTTATACAAGTGAGATTCCCAAATTACAGGTTAGTCTACAGTTCAACTAATAGTTTAAGATATGTTAAGTGCCATGATCCACTCATGCCTCCAGTGTGACAATGGTTGGATTTAGAAATAGAAAATACATAATAATCATTGGGAAAACTGCAACAAGGAAAGAGCTACATTCCATCTTTGGGGTGATAAACCACAAACAGGGGAAGGTTCTCTTGTATCAAGGGAAGACTGCAGCCCAGAAAAATCTGTGTGTTCATCCAGCTGATGTCAGACAGCCTTTGTTTCCATGAAGTTAACAAGAGATTGCAAGGCCAGACTATTCTGCAAGAAGCCCCTTCCTTGTTGGTGCACATGTCTCTTCAACAATTACATCCCACTGAAGCAGAGGAAGTAGCAGCAGGTGAAATCCTTATGATGTTTCAAAGCCCTGGTTGGAGATGATCAAGGTCTCAAATTAGCTCTCCAGCTCAATTTGGCAAAGCACAAAAGTGCAGGTAGCAAGAGAAAGAAGCCACAGATTTGATGCTTAACAGTGCATGTAAACATATGCTTGAGGATTTTGCGAGGGACTTCAGCACAACCTTAGCTGAACTGAGCCCTAAAATTTCAAGTTTTATTGCCCCTGTTATCACAGCAAAGAGCTAACAGATTGCTTAATGCATCACAAACCACCAGCAGTCTGCTTACAGTCCCTCCTAAGCTGTGTACACTCTCTCTCTAAACCCACACAACTATGTGATTTCTAGGTGACTGGGAACTATCAGTGCCTGGTACTTGGTGGGTGGGGGAGAGAAGTTAAAAAGAAAAGGATTAGTTCTGAAAATAGTTGATAATCACAACTAGCATTCCAATCTGGTATTACTAGAATAGGAGGATTTGACCTGAGCTGCTTCACTGGCACTAACTCACAGAGTGAGTAGATAAAACAACAGATGTCCCTGCAGAGCTGCAAAATGATTGGTATTTCCACCACCCCCCCAGGCAATGACGGGATGTTATTTTTCCTCTGGAGGAATTAGGATGGCAAACCAGCACCCAGATGGTTAAAAGAGAGTCAGACTAAAGAAAGTGAGCTTCAGAAATTCTTGGAGTAGGCAGATAAATTTAGCAACTACAATTCAAACAGCAGGACAAGAATTAAACTCCCTCGTCACTGCCATCATATTTTCCTCATAATTTTCACTGCCCTTTAAAAGTTGGGTTTTTTTTCATGTGTGCATTGGCTAGGACAATAGTGAAAAGTGGTTCAGTGCTGTGACCTGAGATGGTCCAGTCTGGCAGTGGCAGGAAGGCAGACCAGATATTTCTCAGACTCCTTTTCAAACCTGTCCCTAAAGCAGTAGAATTTTTTTGGCTTCAGAGGTAGCAAAGTAATTTGATTTATTTGATTGACTGCTGCTGTTTCATCCATTTAATGGTGCTGGTATAACATCTCTACCCATTTTGTGCCCTGAGTTTTTATTTATGCTTGTAAATCAGTGCTTAACATTTTACATTATTATAGATATAAGCTTCTTTTAAATGTTCTATTTTTTAATTTATTTTTATTAGAACACACAAATCCTCACTGGCTTAATTTCCAAGTGAGCACATCAACTCCCAACCCCTTTTTCCTTCTGAAATAATGGGTTTGTTGTCTGTGGCATTTTGCAAGTTGCTTTGGTTTGTTCTTTGGTGTTTTTTCCTACTTACAGCCTGGTCTTTTTGGGTTACTCATACTATGCCATTTCAAACTGCCTTGCTGGTCACTCAGGAAGATAAATTCAGCAGTTACATAATTTGTCATTAGTGGATGAAGGCACTTTTGAACCACCTCTTTAACAACATATTACAGATACAATTAAACTACATAGCAGTTACCAGAGCTCTGTCCTCTGCTAAAGCACCACAGTCATGCAGAAGATCACAAATGGAAGATCACTTGAACCCCTGTTCCTACATCCTTTGGCAGAGGAAGTACTGCTGATGTCCAGCCATTGACTTCACCCCACCAGCTGTTCCTATATGCATGGGACACAATTCTCCAACACACTCTGGACTGGAGCACACACAAAGCCATCAGAAGATAATCCAGCCCATCAGAAAAATTGGCTTAAACTGGATTTGAGTCCCTCTCTAGCAGAGGGAAGCAAACACAGAATGACTAACTGCTCTGGCTACAGGATGTGATCCTGTGCCATGTGAAACCAGAGAAAGGCTTTTTAACTGTGATTAGGATCAGATCAAGCCCACTGTAGTCTATCTTAAGGTCACTTTGGGCTTATACCATGAAGGGGTCAGCACCTTATTTGCCAAGAATATTGGGATGCTAACAAATGAGTTCTTTACACTACAAACAAACAAACAACACTATTTGTTGTCATCTTTTCAGTAACCCAATGATATCAATGGAATTGATAGACTGGATCTTAGAGGTCTTTTCCAACCAAAACAATCCTATGATTCTATGATGATTGATTCTTAATCAAACATCAGATTTTCAATTCTCCCTTGAAACTCTGGAGCACACTAAACCCCTCAGTATCCATGTTTGAGGAAATTATTTTGGTATAGCCTTTTCACTCCCTTCTCCTTCAAGCCCTTTGAATAGCAAACTATAGTGTCTATACAAGAAATACTTTCTCTAGCTGTTGAAAGCTGCAGCTCACTGTTTCTCTTCCTTAGGACTACTTATTTAGCATCTCTCTTCCTCCTACAGACTTCTTCTTTAAGATTATTCATATTTTTCTCTAGGGGGAATGATTTCAGAGGAGCTGGTCTTGACAGGAGAACAAATGTTTAAGACCTGAAACCATTACTTTTACATTCCTGGCAAGAATAAGAATCCACACTCACCTTTTGTAAAGTAAAAACTTAAATCTGACTTCCTAAAAGCAGAAAATATGTCTGAAAAGAAGAAAAAGCCAGGAAGGATGCTTTTCCCTCTTTTAGTCTCCTTGTTCATTTAACTACAGCACATCTGGAGGAGGTAAATTTTGGCCCCATAGAAACTCAAGCTCCCAGAATCCCTAATTTGCAAACCAGTGATGCACTACATGGACAAACTGGAATTACGGAGTGCCACCAGCCATCACAGTAAGAATTCATTTACATTAGTCTAACGGGAATTCAAATTAAGCACCACCTCATTATGCACATCCCAGTACACAATATTAATGCAGTGCTATTAATAACACTTTAAAGGTTTGGGCCAGGCTAATTCTAAGATTCATCATAACAAAACAGAGCATATTGAACAACTCCAGGGTACATTTGTTAAAGTACCTGAATGAATTAGTACTTGGTGTGCCATTGATTTTTTTTCCCACAGATGTCCAAATCAGTAATGCATATTGCCAAACACCACGTGGTTATGTGGTAATCTGGCAAAGTTAATGTTGGGGGGGGGGAGAATTTTCAACCCACCACAGGCTAACACATCCCAACTGAGTAAAACATCAGGCATCCAGCTAGTCCTTTCAGTTCAGGCAGCTAAGAGTGCCTGATTTTAAAATCTCTTTGAGGAGAGAAGTTAAATACATGCTAATAATCTTTGCTGAGCAAGGAATTAGTTTCCTGTCAGGGCATCCCTCTAGATATATTAGAATGAACATACAAACCAGGAGGAAAGTCAGGTCACACATGAAATCCCAAAGGAGGTGAAACTGTTGATTTGAGGGCATGGGAGTTTTGTATTTTTTTTTTGTAAAATACAAATTTGTGGTGTTTTCAGGTATCAATGCATACTCACTGGGGACTGCTTATGTTCTACACTGGCTGTGTGCCTAGTGGGGTTTTGGTAATGGAGGAAGGGGCTACTGCTGAGGCTCCTGTAAGAGGATTCAAGAAGCTCCCCCAGCTCCAAGTTGGACATACCTCTGGCCAAGGCTGAGCCAATGAGTGCCTATGTGAAAACATATTTAGGAGAGAAAACCTGTTTAGAGATTTGGTTTGGAGAGTTATTTTTAGAGAGGAGTGGGACAAGAGACAGTCACGTGGCCATGGAGGTCAGTAAAGAACAGGGCAGGGAGGCATGTCAGAGCAGCTATTTTCCTTCAGCCCAAGGTGAGATGGGAGACTGGACCCTTGCAGGCGTTCGAGATCAACTGTGGGGCAGAATCCCATCTACAGGCCATAGAAGACCCCATGCTGGAGCAAAGCACTGTGCCCAAAGAAGGTCGTGGCTCTGAGGGATGCCTGTGCTGGAGTGGTTTGTTATTAGGAGGATCACAGCCCATGGAAGGGACTCATGCTGGTAAAAAGTTTGTGGACGGTCTCCTGTGAGAGGGACATCATGTTGCAGCTGTGGAGGACTGAGAGAAGTTTTCAGTCTCAGGAGGAAGGAGAAGCAGAAACAACATCAAATGGACTGGGACTGACTACAACCTCCATTCCCTGCCTCTTTGCACCACTGCACAGGGAGGAGGAAGCAGAATTGGGCCCAGGAAGAACAGAGGGGTTGGGGGAAGGCATTTTTAAAATTCACTTGTATTGATCACTGTGCTACTATGATTCATTTGGTGACTTGGTGGTGCTTTTGTTAAATTAAACAGATTTTGTTTACCCAATTTGAGCCTGTCTTTTCCCTTCCTTTGACTTGATCCTTGATTCTTTCGTTATATTTTCTCCTCCCCATCCCACCAGAGCAAGCCAGAACAATGCTTCATTGCCATCTAGGTGGGCTTAAGCCATGGAAATTCTTATCCCCAAAATATAAACTGTGTCAGATAGATGACTGACCCAGAATTAGTCATCCAATTTGATATTCAAAGGTCTTCCAAAACCATACATCACGTGCCAGTTGCCTTCTGTTCTGATTCTGTACTAGACAGCAGAGATGAAGGATTCTCCACTACCTTCTCTAAGCTGTCCTGTCTTATGGAAGCCCAAGCTCAGATGAGTCATGGGCTCTGTCCTAGGCATAGTTTGTGACTGCTGTCTGTCTTTTGTGGTAACAGATGGTGAGGTCTACCCCTGGCAAGAGGATACAATGGTAAATTTTTCTGGAGAAGATGCAAGTTCTGTTTGCAAGTACCCAGTATTTTCACATTAGAACTGCCCAGAACCAGTAGGCTTCCATAAGACCAAAGGATACTTTTCAGATTAGTCAGACCTGGTTTAGGGTTTCCACTAGTGCAAAAACATACTGAAATGTAGCAACCAATCAGTCACTTCTTCACTTCATCCTCCACCACCATCTTTTTAACAGTCAATTTTTAGTACATATCTGACTTACTCTGGAAAGTGTCTTTTACATTAATTAGAAAAATGCTACAAGAGATTACTCATTACCTCTTTGTTTTATTACAGCAGTGGTGAGAGAGCTATCTAAAGCCTCTTTGTATCAGCAATTGTGTCAGTCTCCCTAGACAACTACCACAACTAGCAAAAGAGGCTCAGGAAAGATGGCATTCATTCTTTCAAGCTGACAGAGGTAAAACAAGGTTCTTAAGACTGCAAAGAGAAAGACACTTCAAAGATTGGTACACCCTAGTAATCAAGTGAGTTGCATGTTTCTTTTTAATTTTCAGCTGTCTGTGGGATTTTCCTTTCCCAGCATTGCACCTGACAGCTGATTGAAAGAGATTAGGTGCCACTCACAATTAAATCTGCAGGAAAACTATAAAAATCACGTTTCTTTTGATGTCTATCTCTTGCTCTCTGAGCTTGTAATCAAAACCCCATTTACTAGGTTACAAATGATGACAGCTTACCAAAAGCTTCACATTGTTGGATTTAGCATAAGATGAAAGACTGTAAATAAGAAGATTCAGATCCTCCTGTATTGTACTTTACAAAATGCTTAAGTGCCCTCTACCTCCATGTGCCTTTTGACTCTGAGAGCCCACCTGGCCTGCTTGCTCTGTGTTCTACATGTCTTTACCTTTTAAATAATAACAAGAACTAGGAAAGAGATCCCAGAGCACCAGGCACTAGGCTGTGACTATGGGGCAAAGCTTGTGTGGGTCTGATGAAGCATCCTCCCAGCAAGCTGGCCACTGGCTGCCTTTCACTTCACCTTGAAACTTAAAGAGAGGAGGGAGCCAGGAGTCTGCAGTGTGGCAGAGGAATGGGCACTTCAGGGAGCTGGTGCATAAAGGCTGAGCTGTGAGGAAGGAAGATCAAGTCAGGACTGGAGTCACTGCTAAACAGTGGCCAAAAAACCACTCTGGAGACCTGCAAGGCTGCAGAAAGGGTACAGTTGTGTGCTTGCTCTTGCTACTGAGACACAGTAGCAAGACAATATGAGACACACATGACAATGGCAGTTGTGTCATTTCTAATGTTTATCAGAGTCCCACAGCTCTGATTGTGAGTGGCATCTGACCACTTCAAAATGCCCACTGCAGCAGTTCCCACTTCAGTGTTCTCATGGAAAAGTACAATCTTCATCTGAAAGTGGAAAGACTTTGAGGCTCAGGTGTTCCAAATGCTACTGCAGAGGTGGAGACAGCTGCAAGGAGAGAACAAAGAGGAGCAAGGAGAAAGCAGAGACCTAGTCTGGACCTGTACAAGCCAAGGGGAGCTTTTAGATAGGCTTCCTCAAGAGCAGGATCTGGTGGGGCAGGTGAAGGACATACAGTTGTGAAACTTGCTTGAAAATTTCCTGCCTGCACCATTTTCCTAATTACTCTTGTTTTCAACTATTTGTATTAGTCACCCTCGGATGACACATCCAAGTCCAATTTGTTTTATGATTCTCTTGAGATGACCTAATTGCATAAAAAAAAAAAAAAAGGGAGGTTGTTCATGTCTAATCAGATGGCTGTGTGATTAACTCATTCACAAGCATTTTAAAGGCAATTTTATAAATGCATGTAAAGGCCTTTGTCTCCAAACTTGAAAAGTCTATTTCAGTGTGGGTACACAGTCAGGCTGAGTCACTCCCTTTCTGCTAGTCAGCGAAAAGACATCCTATTATAGGACACTGAGCTCTTATCTATTTGCTGCTTACATTTATAGTTCAGAAAGACTCCGATTATTTATTTTTTTTTTTTGGCTGCTGCCCAGATTTAGTGCCTGGGGACAAACGAGCTAGGTGACACCAGTGTCAGGCCTGCCTAGAAACTATTTTTAAATACCAGGCTTTCAAACCCAACCTCCTCCTGTAGAGAGGAGGCAGCGCTGCACAGCTGTGGGAAGAACTGGGAGGCCTTGTTCCAAAGGGTGGGAGCTTGGGAAGAACAGATGCAGAGTCTAATCAATGCCTTGTATCAAAAGATAGACAGAAGGACAACAAAGCTGGTGGAAGGGTCTAGAGATGAAGTCTTACGAGGAGTGGCTGAGGGAACTGGGCTTGTTTAGTCTGGAGAAGAGGAGGCTGAGGGGACACCTCACTGCTCTCCACAACTACCTGAAGGGAGGTTGTAATGAGGTGGGAGTTATTCTCTTTAGGATTGGGTGACAGTCTGAGAGGAAATTGCCTGAAACTGTGCCAGGGAAGGCTTAGATTGGATATTAGGAAAAATGTCTTTCCTGAAAGAGTGGTCAGGCACTGGAACAGGCTGCCCAGGGAGGTGGTGGAGTCACCATCCCTGGGGGTGTTCAAGAAGCATGTGGCCATGGCAGCTGGGGACATGCTTTAATGGCCCTGGTGGTCTTAGGCTGACAGTCAGGCTCAACGATCTTAGAGATCTTGTCCAGCTGAAACAATTCACTGATCCTGTGCCTCTGCTATCAAACGGTGAGGACAGCAGTTCCTCTGCCCTCAGTCATGTGTTTGTGCCCTACCCTGCATATGATGTTATAGCCCAGGCCCACATGAGGCTTTCAGGACGGTGGCAGCACTGAAATAGTTATTTGCACTAAGGTAGCACTTGGAAGTTCCACCCCACTGTAGAACAGTTAAGTATTAAGGATACTGCTTTAACGCAGAAATGTCCTTTTAAAAAACCTGGAAACACAATTCTTCTCCAAAAGGGAAATATTGTAGCTATTGAACAGCTTAACAACAGCTTTTCCTTGAAGTTTTACAGTGCAGCTGAGACCATAGCTGTACAGCAGCACACAGATCCCAAAGGGAAGGCTAACAAAACTTAGTAAAAAATAAGTTTGATTGTGAGCAGAATGGAAGCACTTCCTCAGACAATAGCTTTGGGCAGAGTAAAGCAAAGGTAAGGTATAATTCTGCCTCAGGGTATGGTTAATTTTATCATAAGAACAAAGACAAAACTTACAGTCAGTGAGTGAAAGTGCTATAACAAAACTTGACAATTAGCAGATGTAATTAAAGTACAGATTCCTTAAATTCGTTTTCCATGTTTATTGCCATTGCAATAGCAGATGTCACCACTGTACAAACCTAGACACACCTGCACAAATACCATGATTACAAGACTTCTTAAGTCTCACTACAAGTTTTCTATCAGGCAGTGAAAATGAAGGTTTACTCCAAGTATTTTTCAGCATTTAAACCTAAATCATGCACTGACAGCATCTTTGTTTTGCAATAAGTATCTTCCATGTGTAAAAATATACGAGTACAAAAGTCAAAATGCCTTCCACACGTTTAATGTAGTTTTATTTAGTACTAGTGAAATACAATTTGTTCTATCAATCTGCATGTCTAAGACCAAAGAAGACTTTTGAAGACCTCTCCTTAGATTCTTAAATTGCAATGAATAACAAACCCCACAGTTTACAGGAAAGATACTATCGTGTCCTAAAAGGATTTTTCAAAGCACCTATGCAATCTGAAGACTCCCTGGCTTACATTGTAAAGTCAGGGATATTTGGACTTCTACAGCACTTGGATTTGAATTTAAAATCCCATCCCTCTCAGCCTGTGAGTTCCTCTGATAACAGTCTGGTTTTTTCTTTCCTTTTACAATCATTAGCTAAAACTAATGTACCAGTGTAGCAGCATCCTATCAGCAACTTCTGAAACCAGCTGAATCAGCTCCTGAACGTCTACAGCTATCTTCTTTTTAAACTCCTTTCTCTTTTTGCAGGGCTGATTCAAGCTGTTCTTGTTCTTCCCTTCAACAATGGAGGCAGGACTCTCTGTATCAATGCATAATAGGTTTGCTGCAATAATAAATAGTCTTTTCAAGGCATCCCAGCTTCATTCAAATGAAAAGTACCTACTTTGGAAAGACAAAGCCCAAAGGTGATTATTACCTGACTTGAAAACAACAAAAAGAAAAGAAACTAATTGCTCACATGGGATTCAAGTAACATTTAAAAAGTAAAAAATGCAGGAAAGATTGATGCCACTGAAAATTTTACTGGTTCTAAATAAAGTGTTAGACATTTAAATGAAAGGGTGCGTTTGTACACAGGAAATATTTGAGATTAGTAGCACAATGAAGACATCAGCTCTTGCTACAGCAGTAAAAGAAAGTTTGAAATGCAGTCTGCTGAATGGTATTTAACTGTTGTGGGACTGGTTTCAGTTTAAAAAGCTAGAGGAAATATGACTGCATAGTAAATATCAGCCTGAAGTTTACAGGCAACTCAGACCCAGGATCATGATCAGTGTTTACCAGGAAGGGAAAATGGACCAGACTGCCCCACGCCTTCCTGCCCTGGGAGGTGTTTCTTAACAGGCAAGACCATGGCACTATGATACCTGTGGCGGAGCACAGCCAGGCTCATGAGCAGCAGCCACAAAAGGAGTGCTTTTGAAAGAACAGATAATCCAGCTCAGGATTAACAGTTGCTGTGTAGCTGTGGAATTTATTCAACTAAATACAAGGCTGTTTGCCCTCAATCCAGCCTTTAACCAGTTTTTGGCATTTGACCCAAGGGTATTGACTTCAAGGGTATTTTTAAGACGATTTATGGTTCCCTTAATGAAGACAAGTCCATTTCCTCATCATGAAAATGTTCTTTACATAGCTATCAGGAGCCCTCCACATACTTTCTTAGTGCTACAGAAATATCCCTGAGACTAGTGGGATTAGAGAAATTCACATTGCAAAGAAGTTTGTCCTTATCTGGGATCACTAGATCTTTTTAAAAGGTACCTTGCTTTGCCTCCAGACAACAGATCTGCTGGTGAGATAAATCACAGCTAGCACTAGCTGTTACCTATACTCTTCATAGGTTAGATGCTGGGAAAATTCTATCCGTTCTCTCTTACAGGTGACCTGTGGATCAGACAAAAAAAAAACCCAAAACACACCACAAAAACAAAACCAACCAAACAAACCACAAAACCAACCAAACAAAAAGCCACCACAAAAAAAACCCCAAACAAACAAAAACCCCAAACAAAACAAAACAACAAAAAAAAACCCCACCAAACTGTCTGTGCCCCAGGCTACAGCTGGTCTCTGCCTGGCCAGCTGGATCAGAGAGGTTGGATCCAACTGTTCGTCCATGTAGGGAAACTCCAAATCATGATAGCTAATACAAGACCTCTGAGAGGCTGGATGTTCCTCTGCACTATGAAGGTTTATAATTTGGTCAAATTGAAGAGATTTTCTAGGGGATGTCAAATGATACATTCCTGAAATCCATGTTAACATTCCCCTCCAAACTACCAAGTTTTCATTTACAAAGCCCTAAACAGAACATTTTATTTTGTCTTGCTCCCAGATACATCTGGGTTGCTTGGATTTAAATTGCTTGTCAGGAGCACACTCTCCCAGAATGAGAAATTTGAGTTCAAAGGTTAGATTTTACCCAAATGCAAGCAAATAAAGAGTGTTTTATGGTAAGGAGTGTCCAACAATCTTAATAAGCCAATAATATGAGCATTGCTTAGAAAGCAGAGTCTACCACCACTTTTTAGCATCATCTAGTGAAGGTGAACAACCCAAAAAGCGTATGTCAAATATGCTGTAGTAGTTGGAAGAAATAGTAACAGAAGTATAAGATTTCATATTCATCTGAAAGAAAACAGTTTAGGACTTCCTCCAGCTCTGGGGTAGTGGGGGAGGATATTCATCACTTTGACAGGTCATGCTGGACAGTCCTTGTTCTGTCAAATAAGCCAGGATACACTCTTGTCCCCAAGGCTGAGATCTGAGTAAATGAGCCATGTTCCATAAAACTGGTTGTGCTGCCCTCACAGACCATAAACAAGTTTAACAAATTTAAAGGAACAAATTTGTCCTGGTTTACGAATGCCAAATGTGGACTTTAAATCAGACAACTGTGAACAGATGATCTTTGTTCACTATTAGTGCAAATGTTGCTAACTTCAATTTTATACCTACAGTCCACACCCCATTTGTGGGTAACAGAAAAGAAAAAACAAAACAAAACAAGAAACCCAAACCATGAATTGACTGTCATTTCCATTAACAAAATCTGAACCTGGATTGTAGAAGTCACACAGAACTGGGTTTTAGCACACACAAAGAAACAGTTCCAAGGTGGGTAAGTCATAGTTTGGACTATTACCTGACAGCACAAGCTATATTCCATTTGCAGTTTTCAGATAAAGGCAGATAATAAGTGATATAACACATATGAACACAGAGCTAGTGTTCTTTGAGCAGAAATTAGTCGCTCAGAGCAGGCAGCCTCAGTATTTCTGCACAGTATCTTTGTCTTGAACTTTCACAGTCTGAAGATATTCTACTGCAGCATTTCTAGTGATGTTGTCATATATGGAAATCCGGGGCATGGAAGTGTTTCAAAATGGAATTCCTAAATTCTTTTAAGCTTTAAGATTTCTGTCTGAATAAAGTACAGCAACGCTTTCTGTGGCAGTCCTACCCACAAAGTACAAGAGATACAGAAGAACTTCTGCCCTGTTTGGAAGCAGAAATACTGATTTCAGTGGACTCTGAGTTAGATCAGCTTTCAAAAAAAAAAAAAAAATCTACCCACAAAAAAAAAAAAATCTACAGGACTCAGTCCTCAGGCATGCTTTCCAATATCAACCATACATATCTCTAGGGTACTTTTTTGTTTGAGAGTAAACTCACACACTTACTGGTTGGATAATTATTGGTTCATCTATAAGCAGTGATTAGATTTGTAAATTTAACTTGCAGCTTCTAAATCACTAGGGTAAATGATTTGCAAAACAAGCAGACTATTAGTGCTGTAAACCACTGAGCTGACTGGCACATCCTGAAAGCATTTTGTATGATGCTAATTCTTTGAAAGCAGTCATTCCTACAAGAAGCTACCACTTGGCACAACGTTAAACCCTTCTGCTTTGCCTTGGGCTGTTAGCTGACTAAATGATCATTAATTCTTTGAAAATAACAAATACCTCTGAGACTGCCAGTTTAATGTTGAAAGGAGTTTATTTTGGTACAAGAAATACGGAGAAATCTGATGCCAGCTTTCCCTAGTGTACTAATACTTCTGCTTCTCTTGAATGTGTATTTTTTAATGTGGTGTGTTAGATATAACCACGACTAGGAAACCAAAGTCAAAATCTGCCTGCTCCACAAGGCCATTAGAAGCATGGGAGCAGGAGGATTACTGCTGTGAGGGTAGAGGCAGCTTGTGAAGGCTAAAGATGGTTAAATGCTCCACAGTGTATCAGACTGACTCTCTGAAGAGGCATTCCCTCTCAGCTGCACACATGTATGTGTGTATCTATAGGAAAGTTTTCATGATTTTGAGTAGCCAGACCTTACTTCTTGGTGTAGATGCTACCTTAACTTGTAGGCTTTGTGCAGGGTTGATGGCATGGCAGAGTACATAGGAAAAGACTTTTTCTCTCAGCCCCCCCACTACAAGGTAGGAAAAGATTTAGCCTTTCTCAGTTTGAATATAGTATTCAAATACCTAAACCCCCCAAATCTCTTTTTGGATTAAATCAAACAGAAATCTTTAGCTTTCTCAACTAATGGTGCTGATGACTTCCATAAATTTCACATTAACATAAATACTTGCAGACAGTATGATATTTCCAATTGGCAAGCATTTTGCTCCTTGTAAAAATGAGATCAAAGTGATACATCGCTAATTTGCCTTTTCTCATTACAACCAAAACCTTTTGTTACATGTCACATCAGCTGGCTGGAGCATCAATGTCATCAGTAGCTAATGGTTGATACAGTTGATTCCTCCAAGTCATTCAGCATTTGTCAGTCTCCTTTGTTCCTTCAAGGCTAATAAAATATGGCAGCTAAGACACAGGCATAATTACCCTGTTGGGTTGGCTGTACTTCTAAATTCACATGACTTTGTCTTTTCAAGAAGCAGATTAGACAGTTTGAGAATCTCAAACTATCATCCCCTTCCCTAAGGGCTGTCTGTGGATCAGACTGTACCAAGTCAGAGACCAAAGCCTAGGCTCCTGGCACAAATCTCAGCTTTACTCAGTGCCCCCAGAAACAAGGGCACAGCAGCAGCGGTGCAGCAGCTATGTCCTAGTTCCAGCGAAACGCTCTGAATATGGGTCAAGAGGTTTCCTCATCTTTTCACAGGTATCAAAAATGGGTTTGAGTTTAAGGAAATCACCACATCAGAATGTGATCTTTTGCTACCTGGAGCAACTGCTGAGCTGCAGATGTTTTGCAACTGATTGAAACTGGAGCTTGTTTCTTCATAGTAGCCTCATCACACTAATGCATTTATAATACCATCAATGCTACTCTGTGATCTTAAAATGTATTTAGCATAAAAAAGAAAATAATCAGTTCCCTCCTCCAAAACAACTCCTTAGAGTCTGCAAAGGACTTTAGAAATTCAATGCTTGCATGGAACCTGCAGCAATTTTCTGTGAAAGCATAACAACTATTTTTACCAATGTCATAAACTGTTCTAAACAATATGGATTACCACCAAATCCCTTTGCAGCTCTGCTCTCTGAAGTGCCAAATCTCCAAGGAGACACACATACCGTATTATCTACTGCTTTCATGCAAAACACTGGAAAATAGATGCCAGAGAAGAGAACAGGAACTATGTAATTAACAGCTACTGGGAAGTAAATGGAAGAAGTTAAATGAGGGGTGGCAGCTGGGCATACTTTGAGTGGAATGAGTTTTTTATAGGACAAAATTCTGACTCATGTTGCAGTACCCCTAGCCCCACTGATGTCAACTGGGCTGTTTTTTCTTCAGTTAAGTGGCCTGACATACAAAAGCAGAGAGGTGCCCAGTGAGAAATACATCATGTCTGAGCAGACTCCACACCCAGCAGGCACCAGAAACTAACAGCTGGCAGACTCTTCCATGCAGCCCTGTGTGCCCATCCATCTCTGAACTTATCTGCACTTTTTTGGTACATGCATGATCTTTGCAAGCCTAATACTGTGGGATTCTGTGAGAGAAACAGTGATAGAATCTGGCTTAGTGTACGGCAAAGTAGGGAACCATGCTGCTTAAAAAAGAATGATGCAAACTAGGGTATTGCCAAGTAACTAAAGCCCAAGATTTGCCCAAAAAATCTGTTTATAACAAACCCTCTACAGAGAAGCAAACCTCCATATGTTCAACACCACTATTGTCCAGAAAAATAACTCAGAAATGCAGCTTATGCTAAATTATGATGGCATGAGAGATAGATCTCTTTCATGATCTGTTGGAGTGTAATATACATGACAAATGATATTGTATCGGTTTGTGAAGGGCTTAGAAAAGAGTTAGTGGCTAAGATTACACTGAGTGATTCTAACTTCTGCCTTTATGGAACATAACAGGGTTAGGCACTGTGGCATCTCAGCCAGTCAGAGCTATGACAGTGATACAATGCATGGGATAACATCAAACCAGAAGATTTTCAGATAGAATCAAAGTGGGACAACTGAAATGAAAGTAAAAAAAAAAAAAAAAAAAAAAAATCAGCAAACACCTGCAGAAAAGCTGCCTAACAGTAATGTAAACTGCAAGAAACAGATGTGATGAGCTCTGAGTTTTGAAGTGTTCAAAGAAAAATCTTTTACACTTAAAAAGAATGGAAGTCTTTCATGGAGCAGTCTATAATAGTTTTTCTAAGGCATGGGGAAGAATATCTGCTGTAAGTACAAATATTCACTAGCCCAGAAGAAGTGCAGACCTATTGTCTGACCATTACCTGTAGCCCAGCTTCATTTTAAAAACCAACAACTATTTTTCCTCTGCTGCTATAGTATTACACTCAGGGAGGCCAAGTTACATAATAGGGATTGAAAGACACAGAAGTCCATTTAGAAACATAGATAATCTATTTTATAGACATAATTTAAGGAGTAATAGTCCAAATCTCTAAGTCCATTTCTTACAAGCATTTAAAGACCTTCAAGAAAATAAAGCCAATATCACTTTCTTCCACCAGAAGCAGTTCAAAGCAAACTCTGAAGGAGAGGGACACATGGAGCAGAGTGCAATGATGTTTGCAAATTCCTCTCCTTTGTTCAATATATTGATATGCTGTGGCACAGTTCAGACACCAATAGCTTTCTAAGAGTTTCTTTAAAGCCAGATAATTACTTCTAAAACCTCCCTGTCTTTACAGCTGAGAGTTGTGTCACTCTGCCTCTGATGTGATGCCTGGTGGGGAAGGGAAAGCAGGCAGCAAGGTGTGTGCACTGACTTTGGCACAAGCTGCCCCTGGGGTGCATGGATGGACTACAGCTTTGGGTTTGTAAAATGAAACAATGACCTCTGGCTAAAGTCCAAGTCTGGACTATGAGTCACCAACACAGAAGGTCAAAAATAAGCTGGCCTGGTTTTGGAGCCTCTCCTACTTATTTCCCTTATGCTTTCCTCTTAACTATGAGGTGCTCTAGAACTCTCTCTCTCCCTCAAAAAAATACCCCTCAAAAAGATAGCCAAACCAATACCCCCATCCCCAAGCCTTTTGAAATCTCAACTCAAAACAGAATGGCAACCAGACATTTCCAAACAAACCTGTTTTCCCCACATCATCATGTTTACAAAGGGAATTGAAGAGTCCTTTTCCAGAGAACTTCACACAGCAGCAGTCTACTTCTAGCTTTGTTATTACAGAAATGAAAGAGGACAAATTGTCTCCAGAATGCTTCATTTCATTGACCATTAATATAACTTGAGAATAACCAGGCACTCCTATTGCCTTATTCTTGTCACTTATCTAAGTTGAAGTAAAAGCATTTGCACTTTCCACCTCTAAAGATCCTCTGGCTGGGGGGAAGCATAAGGGGAACTTTCTGATTAGTTCTGAATGAGGATTATACAGATGAGGCCATAAATAATATCAAAGCTATTGAAATGACCTGACAGGACTGTAAGATTTATTCCATAGTTTATCTGAATGCTTCTGTGAGTGAGATGATGGAATGAAGCTTGAGTGTTCAATTTAATCCTTTCCTCCCTTTTTTATTGAGTCAGGAGATGTTGAAAGAAATTTATGTAGCTGTTGGAAAGTCAGAATTTTTAACAAATGACACAGAAAAAGAGATTACAGTGAAGAAAAGACGCAGATAACACAATACTGTACATAAGGGGGAAATGGCTTTGCAGTGACTTTCCCTCTGAAGGCAGAGGGACAGAAGTTATTTTTTGTGATTTATGCATACAGCTTCCTTAATTTTTTGCCTAAAGGAGGACAAAAAATAATAATAATAATAAAAAAGTAAAAGGACAGGTTGTGAATCTCACCATGAAAATGCAATGTATGGATGCAGAACTGTGCAGGGGCACAGCACACATACATGAACACGTGTGTGAGACAGCCATCAGGTATGGTCAGGCCATGTATGCTGACTTACTCCCTGCCTGAAAGCAGAATTCTGTTGCTCATCAATCCCTATGGATACAGTGGAGTAAAACGTTGTTTCCATTAGTACTGGCTGTACCACTAACTTCTTCAGCGCCAGTATTTCACCTTTAACTCTGAAGTCTTAGCCTAAATCAAGGCAAGGATGGCCACTGACAAAGTTTCATGAACTCTTATAGAAAATGTTTTCAGCACTGTGGGCAGGTCCACTCAGAAGTTTCTCACTCTGAGAGGCCACACCTTGAGTACTATGTTTAGTTTTGGGCACATCACTACAAGAAGGATGTTGGGGTATTGGAGCATGTCCAGAGAAGGGCAATGAGGCTGGTGAGGGGTCCTGAACACAAGTCCTACAAGGAGCAGCTAGGAGAGCTGAGGTTCTTCAGCCTGGAGAAGAGGAGGCTACGGGGAGATCACACTGCTCTTTACTATTACCTAAAAGGAGGTTGTAGCAAGGTGGGGGCTGGCCTCTTCTCTCAGCTAACAGTGATAGAATAAGGGGAAATGGCCTCAAGTTTCATCCTGGAGGTATTTGAAAGACATTTAGATGAGGTGCTGAGGGACATGGTCTAACAGTTGTATATAGGGAGATGTTAGGTTATGGTTGGACTCAATGAGGACTTTTCTGACCAGGTGATTTTATTCTCCAAGTAAGATTATTTTTTGGAAATGGTTAAAAAGCCAAGTTCACAGTATCTCACTCATTCACTTCAGCTTTACTGTTGATAGCTAATTAAAAATTCAACTCAGATTTAAACAAATTGAGAATAATTTAAATTATCTCATGTAACTGTAATTTTAACACTTACTTGCAAGTAAAATATCATATATATGCAGAAATCTGTTTCCAAGCTTCTGCATGAAGCATAAACAACAATAATTCTTCTCTAAAGGACAACTAAAATATGCACTGCTTTGAATTCTTTCAGTGTTGTGCACAAGGGATTGGTGAAGAGAATGAAGTGCCTTATGCTGCCTGGTTGTAAGCATCAGATGGATAACAATAAAATAGAAAACAAAATAATTTAGAGCCCTTTTAGGACCATATGCTCAACTTCACAAGCAATAATCAACGGTAACTATAGTTGTCTGCGCTCGCTGAGAAAAGTCTTACGTATTCCAACCATACAAACCCTTGGTGCACTACTTGTGGCACATTCCTGGAGCATACACATGTATGCATAGACTCACCCTTTCACATACAGCCAAGAGAGATTCACTGAAAGTCACACCTACTTGCCAATAAATACGTAACAGAAGAGTTAGGGTCGGCTATGAGTTTCAAAGTAATCCTGCCAAGTTTCAGAGAGTGGTAAGCATAGATGTCAGTGTTTGAATGCTACTGCAGAAGAAATTCAGGCTTTAATAAAACATATACATCTGAGGAAATGGCCAGGAGAAGTGACGTATCATATTTATGTACCTCATTTGTAGGACAGCTCTCCTGGGGCTGGATGCCAGGTACAGACTTATCTTTCTTTTTCCCTTTCCTTTCTTCTTTCTTTTCTTTTAATCTTCCCTTCTTTATTTCTTTTTTCCTCTCTTCTTTTTTTTTTTTTTCCCTCTTTTAAATATCTTTTCTTCTTCATCTGGAACTTTTCATTTTGCTTTTCTTTTCACTGATTGGTGAGAGCCCTCTGCAGCATTCTATTTCTCTCCTCTTTCTCTGATTTTTTTTTTCTTTTTCTTTTCTTCTTTTCCTCCCAGACATCTTTCTTTTCCTTCTGTTCCTCCAACCCTTATGCCAGTTCTTACTGTGTCTTTTGAAATCTCTCTACTGCTGTTACATCACTCCCATGTCACCACCTTTTACAGGGCTCATCTCAGAATAGTTAAATTACATGCAAAGAGACTCTGGGCAGAACCTCTTCTTGGAGTCCCTGAAAAGGGTAAGTCCCCCAACTCCATCATCCATTCACATCTTTTAAAACATCACCATGATTTTTTGAGACATGTAGATGTTTTAATGCTAGCATTATAAATTCTTCATGTGACTCAAAGTCTCCTTATTCTCTGAGTAGCATGTGGAAACGTTGAGAACTAACACAGGTAAATAGAAGTGAGCAGAACTACAGTTCTGAAGGTCCCTGGAGAACACACAGCTGACTAGCCGTGTCTTTATATTTAAGGAAATACCTTTCACAACTGTTATTGTACATAATTATTAAGCTTTAATTCCTCATCACTGGTTCTTCCTTTTTTGGGCCGGGAGAATTCCATTAAATCATATAATTCATGGCCAATACAGCAATAGATATAGGATGTTCTGGGTCTACATAACAGCATGTGCTCTAATTTATTCTTATTAATGACAACCTGGTCATAATGAATTACCCCTTTTATCTGAATGCCCAGTGACAGCACACTACAGGCAAAGGACAAGTTATTTGAATAAGGCAATGGCTCTGATACAGTTTGCTTCGTTTTCTCCAATGGATGGGAAGATTGGGAAGTGGTAGAGGGCTGGTTGGAAAAGAAGGAAGTCACCTGGGGCAAAGTTCACTTGAAGACAGCAATACTGACAGCCCTGGGAAAAGTACCAGGTTCAGATTTAATGATTTCCCTGGAAGTTCGCCATACCTTTGAAAATTTGGCTTTTCACCTTTGAGAAATGGGGAAAACACATATTGCCTCCAGAGACATGGAAGACTTATAACACTACTATATATTAAAAAGAAAGCCAAGGAACTAAATGTGGAAGAAGCAGGTAAAAATCTATGGGCATCTGTTTTCATTTTACCAGAGTATCTCAGCACCTGAAGCTGCAGGCAACAGTAAAACCATCAGGTACAACGAACACACCCATTCCCTGTACAGCTACTTATGAACTCATCTTTCAGGCAATACACACCAAACTTGAGACTTACTAAACAGGATAAGGCTTTACAGGCTCCTAGACAAACCACAAGATTTATACATTACTTTTTTCTTGTAAGAGGCAGAATCAGAGCTCACACTTCCATTTCCTTGGGAATAACTCACACACTTTTTTTCCTTTTAGACTCGTTTCCTCATAAAACACAGAAGGAAGAAAAAAAAAAAAGCAGGTTATTCTGAACAGAAACAGCTAACTTTCACAGTCTATTTTCCTCTCCTACATTAAAATGATTCAAAACGGAATTTGCTAGCAGAAAATCAGACCTAACTGCATTACTACAATAACTTCTGGAATCAAATCCCTCTTTGCAGGCATTTAGGCATATGTAACTAGAGCTTAGCTCTTTATTTATAGAGAAATAAAAGCAGAAATAGAGTCAGCACATGAGAAGCAAGCATAATCTGATATTTGTTTCACATAAAGGGGGTTATTAAAACTATATGTTATCTCAGAATCCACACGTACAAGCACAGAGAATCAACTTTAAGAACAAGAAACTATCTCAGAATATGATACCTTTATGTTACAATAACTATATAGCAGAGTGTGCACTGACATAACTATTTCAATAAATAAATAAAAAACAAACCAACATGAAACCAAACAACTTTGTAAATCACACTTCCGTCATGCAGGTGCAGCTCCCAGATTTCCAGCAAAACTGGAAGTCTAGGAGGTGTTTTGGGATGGGGACTACATGAGCTGTGATTTGTTCTGGACTATGACAATCACTCTGTCTGTGGGGTCTCATCTCAAGCATACTCTGGTTTGAACAATTAGTAGAAACAGGACATTTTAGCCTGAATTAGGCTATTTTCTCTCATATCCTGTTCCTTTGTAGAGGACACTTTTACATACTGAGTCATTCCCAAAGAATTAACAATTTTAGACCAGGAATTTCACTCTGGATACGTAATGAGACCCAGATGCTGCTGACTTTGCATGCTCAAAACATTCTGAAAACCAAGTCACTGTATATGAGCTGAAGACCTTAACAGTGGGCCCCTAGCTTCTTTGGAGACAACAGAGGTAGAAGGGCTCACTGATGTCCCACTTTGAGCTCTCTCGTTATGCAAGCCACAGGATGAGTTCAGACTGCAGCATGTCCTGAATCAGTCAAAGCCCAGTTCTTGACTTAAGAATCCACACTGATGGAGAGCCACAGGCTGATTAATTGCTCTACTGCTTTATTACCTTCCCTGGTAAAAGCGTGTGCTATAAGTCTAGCATGCACTCATCTAACATCAACACACAGTAATCAGATCTTGTTATACACTTCAGATTAATAGATACAAGAGCTCTCCATCACCGCATTTCGATTCCCTCTCTAATTCACATTCTAAGCTATGTGGTGCTATGTTGAATGGTGGACAGAGCTCCTAGACCTTTCACTCATCCCAGTTCTTCAGCCTTTCTTACATGGCTCTCTTGATTGCCCCCCCATGTACTCAGCTTTCCTGAAGTGCCAACAGCCAGACCTCGAAACTGTGTGCTGCAAGAACCCCATTAAGATGCCGGATACAGAACGATAATTTCTCTGGTCCTATATGAGTGTACTCCCTAGGGATTGTCTTAGCCTTTCTGGTTGCAGTAGCACTCCTGAAGAACTTTCCAGGCTTCCCTATCCTTTTTATGGCCTATGCACTTATAAGCAGGACTGATGTAGTTGTACAAGTATGAAACACGCCTTGCCTCCTATATGTTACTATTTCACTGGTAACTCAAGAGCAAAGCTACCTTCTCTTTTGGATTATGAGGTTTTTATGGAAGTGTTCACCAACTTTTCCCGATTCTTAACCACAATTTTTATGTCCCACAAACATATTTGCCACATGACTTTCGTCACCACTGAACGTAGCCCCTTTAAAGCCAGTATTAGCCATCTTAATTTCGTCACAAGCAATGCAACTGAAACTTTTCAATGAAATTGATATAAAAAAAATAATTACTCAATGCAACAAAGTATCACAGTGCTATTAACCATTTTGATTACTATAGTTTTGGAAGAGTAGGGATTAGAGGTTCTCTCTTTTGTCTTCCTTGCATCTAACTTCTCTTGGCAGAGAACACCGAGTAAGCAAATACCACTGGATGCTTCTGTGGAGCCAAGATCCACAGGCAAGGGAAGCAGCAGCTACTGAAACAGAGTTGGCAATTGCTGACACTGTGCAAATGTTGCATGACAATCAGACCAAACAATACTATGGAGACTTGCCATAAATCAAGCTCTCTGGGCAATGGGAGTAGTGGGCTGGGTTTGGCAGCAGAGACTGGCAAAAGATGAAGCAGACACCGCAGTGTTACGATCACATCAGTGACAAAGTTGCTATCATGCAGTATCACTCATGTTTAGAAGGTTTTTTCACTCTTTGGGGTTCTATATATATCATGTGGAAACAAGATTACCAAGTCAAAGGCCTTCTATGTCTACTGAAATTCAACTAGCTTTCAGTCTATTCCTCTGCCACTCAGAATGAAGCTCACATACAAATCTCCTGCTAAGGATGTAGTACTTTGGGGGGAATGTTTTACTGCTGACAAAGCATGATTTCCAGCTTGCTGCGATGGGAATGAAATGCCACACAATGGAACAGCTACCCTAGCCTTAACTAAGGGGTAAAGGCTTCACAGCGGATCATCCCCTTCCCTACCACAAAACCAGAGTTTGCAGACACCAGCCCATTCCCTAATCCAGCTCTTTCCTGGTCATAGCACCTATTGATATGCATCCATCACAAACTGCTTCTGGCTGCTTCTTACAGACGGCTCCTCCTCCCCTCATCTGTTCTTGAGTAGGTTATAAACACAGATTTTAATACTCCCATCATGCAAAACATTCCCACAAAATTTCTGTTCTATTGACAAGGTGGAGTTTAATCCCACAATTGTGTTACTCTCTCTCTTATTATTACCCAGCTTCTTTGTGTGGGTTCAAAAAAAAAAAAAAAATCTTTACTATCCTGATGGTTTGCTGAATTTTGTTCTTGACATCTTGATGTTTTGCTAAATGAGTGCTCATTTTTCCCCCTTTCCACCTTCCTTGTTTGTTGCTATTTTAATGCTTGCTAGACTACTTGAATCATTCATCTTTGACTGGGGCTTATGAAGTCACTAGATATAGGAAGCCTGAATCTCAAATTTCTACTGTTGTGGAGCTGAGCTTTGAAAATATGTTCCTGGCATATGTTTTCACCAGAAAAAGGCATATCTTTGGAACACAGTTACAACAGGGAACACAGAAGAGCCACACAGAAACAGTGTTTCCTGATGTATTCAAAGCAATCATGCCAGGACATACAGCAGGAGGACGGAAGCACAGCATTGTGCTGCTCACAATTCAGAAGGCTGCAAGCTGGCATGCCTTAAAGTTACTCACATTAGTGGGACATAATAACCAGCAATATATGCACCTTCAGTTGCTTATAAATGTTGCTAAACTATCCTTATGGAAAAATACCCAAATAAAACCAAAAGAGACCCCAAAAAACATCACCACCAAAAAACCAAACCTGCAGGAGGTAAACCAAAGGTTTCTACTTTATCAATAGCTCAAGGATGTCTCCATGCCCACAAAATTGAAAAGGCAAAATCCACAATTTGCAATCCTTCTGGGCTTTTTGTTGTTTGGAGGTTTGTATTTTTTTTCTTTTTCTTAAGAAGGTAGGCATGGAATCCAGACTGGTGAACATACAGGAAAAACATCATGAAGAAATAACTGCAAGTCAGGCCCTACTCTCTGGGTACTGGTCAACATTTTATTAAAGGGCATTATAGATGAGGCTTTAGGCATCACACCAAGCAGTTTTATTTTCCCAAGGTTAAACATACCAAGATCAGCTGATAGGCAGAACAAGAATGAACAAACCTCAAGGAAAAAAAAAAGTAAGAAGAAAAATCACGGAGTTTTTGACAGTGCAATTGTGTTTTCTCTTTGTGAGCATCTGAGAGAAGCATTCATTTCTATTCTGAATGGGAAAAGGCAACTGAAACAGGTGGTCTATTACTAGACCCATTAAACAAGAGATTTATGCATTACATATCCATCTTGAGGCAATTAGGCTGATCATTTTTTTCCTCTTTTATGGCTTCATTGAAAAGTTCTGGCAATAAAGCGATTAAAAAGTAACTATCCAAGCATTTATCTGTGATATCAAAGACAACCAGCCTTTCTTTTACCAGAAAAAGAAGCTGCTTCACTTTCCATCCTTAGAACGTACAAATTTAGAGTCAACATTCACTGTTAAGACAGTGGCATAACGCTGCCATTGTCAAGTCTGAATGGTGAATGATGGTGTAGGGACTTGCTAAATCACTGTTTGCCTTCTATTTTGGAAAATGACTCTTTTAAGTTTGACTTTAATCTCATGAGGCAAGGGTACAGTAAGCAGAGAAATTAAGTTGCCATAAAATTAATCCTGAAGTAACCTTGCTGCACGTGGTGGAAGGGTACTTGCAAGCTTTGGGTTTCTGCAGACGTTGTCCTCATACGTGAGTATAAAATCTGAAAAGAACAATGACTGACAAAACTGAAGCTGTTGTGACATATGGAGTCAGACAGACACTGAAACATAAAAGAACAGCTCCAGCAGTAAGATGAAGATGAGAAGCAATCTTTTTCAAGGTCCTTCATAGGAATGGTGCAAGCCAGTCTGTCACAGGCCAACATGCCCCAGAGCCTCCTATCCCTCAAGAAGTGGTGACAGAAAAGGACTGTAGTCCTCATAGTCCTCCACAAAACCAACCAACCAAAAAAAAAAACAAACAAAAAACCAACCCCAACAAAAAACAAAAACACTAAACACCAAACCAGACTTAATTTAGATTCTTTCCTAAACTGAAATCACTGAATAAATTGAAGTTTGTTCTTCCTATTACAACTTTAGGTAATCCAGACAGCGAGCACAGACTACAGAGACCAATGCAGTTGTTTCAGTTGTGACTACGTAGCTTCCATGACTGCAAGACTGTACCTGGAATTTACTTCTAGATAGTCATGCGACAAAATGGTTATATTCTCATTCTCTCTACTTCACAAAAGGTAAAAGGAGACCTTTGTGCACATGGTGACTGCAGTGATTCAGGTGCTTGGGCCAGGCAGGGAAGGCACCCAGGGTGCCGAGCGGCTGTGCAAATCTTCACTTTTTCCTCTGCAAGCAAGAACTACAACTCACTGACTTCTCTGAAAGTAGCAAGCCAAGAAGGAAAAAGCAACATTCAAAGAAGACTGAAACAAACAGAAGCTTGTTTAAGTGAACTTTTTTCACTGCTAGGAACTGCCCCTCCCCTGCTCTCTTGCAGTATGACATGAAGAAATGTTTTGTAATGCAAGAGCTTTGAAAAGCAGGCCAGAAACAGTTTGAGATGATCAGTTGGAATACCAGAGTCAGAAAAGTAATCAGGCCTTTTGGGGCAGTTAAGAGTAATGTCCACAATGCTCACTGGGCTCAAGTAACAAATATGAGCATCCAAACCCTGGGCCTGTTCCAACAGGACAAGGGGTGACGTTTTAGAGTAAAAGAAGGGAGATAGAAGGGAGATTTAGACTAGATACAAGGAAGAATTTTTTTTACACTGAGCATGATGAAACACTTGCACAGGTTGCCCAGAGAGGTCATAGATGCCCCATCCCTAGAAACATTCAAGGTCAGGCTGGGTGAGGTTCTGAGCAACCCGATCTAGTTAAAGATGTCCCTGCTTGTTACAGGGGATTGGACTAGATGACCTCTAATGGTCCCTTCCAACACAAAACATTCTACACCCACATGGGCACTGTGGGGAAAATGAGAAGCTGGATAGCATTTTTCAAACTGCAGTTCTAATGATGTGCCTACAGGTAGAGTGCAACCTGCACTTACAAGAAGCAAAAGGCAAAAATCCTCTTGAGTCTGATATGTAAGTCAGTCTTGTGCTTTGTTTACCCAACTTGTGACTTCTGAAAGCTGATAATTCTGTGTATCCTTAAAAGCAGTATGCAGAGCCACACAATACTCTGGAGGATTAACCATGGTAATAAACCCAGCAATTATAAACCACCTTATTGTATTCACTTCAGAGGTACAGTGATATCTGAGCACACACTGCAAAGAGAGCTCTTGGTCTTGTTCCATCCCAAGTTCAGTAAGTTCTGAAAGTACTGCAGCATGTTGTGAATGATGGATGAAATGAAAAATCTCTGCTCAGTGCACAGTGAGTAGCCAGCTCCCTTCTGTGCTGCATCACTTGCTTTCAAGGTACTTAATATGCAACTTCGGTGAGAGACATTCAGAAAATCCCAGTGAGCCCAGATGTCTCAAAAAATAAAAATAGAACATTGCCATTGTGTCCCAGGGCTTCAGTTGTTTTTATTCAATTTTAATTTTATTTTTGCCTACCTCTATCTAGTGACCTCCCTTGTCACGGTGCATTATGGAATCAAAACGTAAACATCTACCACTGCTGGTTGCTGAGCTACAAAGTTTAAAGGTTTGTTTGCTTCATCTCTCTCTAAGAAGAGAGAGTTTGCACTGTATGAATATTTCTTTTTGAAAATATAACACAAGAACGAATAAGTGGTGAATAATCAGCCATCACATTTTTTTTTTTAAAATCAAGGGCCACAAAAGACTGTTTTCTTGGTACTCTGGGAGAAGGTCAATTTCTATAAAACATAAGTCAAACCACAAGCAGTTTGGATTGCCTTCCACTGCTCTGACTAACCACCAAATACAATCTGCTGGGCAGAATTACCATGGAGAATGAAAGATTTGTGAATTAGATCTTGTTAAAAAGCAGAACAGGTTGGCTTACAAAAATTTACAGCAAGGTTTAAGTCACAGCTTCACTTTTGCCACGTGAGAGATTTGGTTGTTCCCAAACCTGCTGTTTCAGGTTATTGGATTGGGTAGATGGTCAGCTGTTTTACAACTCCTGAAAGGTTAAAATTGCAAAAAATCTTTCTATTTTATTGCTTTGTCTCTCTAGTTCCTCCTTCCTGTCTCCTTGTTTGTATCATCTATTTATTATTACTTCTAATAACTGCATAGCAGACAACATAATACTTACTACATGCATGGCCAGAGGTCAGAAGAAGTTGCTTTGTTCTTGTCCTAGTGCAATGGCCTCTCTACTTGCAACCCCATTAGGAATGTTTAATTAGGAAAGCAATAAACCAGTTTAGTAAGTGAATCCACTTCTACTGCATCTCTACAGTTAGCAGTGAAGCATGGAAGGATGAAAAAAGGATTCACTCTATCTCCATTGTTTCTCCAACTAGCGTGTTTCCTTCCAAGGAGAAGGATAGGCTATTATTTAGGGATTATATACTGTAATAGTTTTTATTTCTTCCTTATTGGCTTGTAAGGCTGTACACACAGCAACAGGCCTTTATGCATAGAATTTATTACAAAATCTGGAATTTCAGTCTCAGGCTACAAAGCTTTCCTGAGGAAGAACAGTGAATGCAGTAAGTCACTACTGTTGCCCATTTGCCTGGCTCAATGCAAGGCACACAGTATACTGGAAATGTGGGATGTAAAGTTTGCATGGATCAGCCGTCCAGGTTCCTCTTAGTTGACATGGTGGTGCTGACAGTCAGCTGTCAGGAAGGTGTTTCTGTTTCTCCCTCACTGGCATCCAGTCCCACTAAAAAGGTTTGGGCACTTTTCTGGAGCCAACATTGAAGCGATATCCACCGTGGAAATGCCCTGAGCGCTACACTGATCCATCACTATTTCCCATTTATCCAATGTAGTATTATAATAATAGCCAGCTCTAAAAATGCATTTATTTTTATGTACATATCAAAGCCATGCCTGCTTTATTTGCTTGGAAGGGAGGGTGGAACTGTTTCAACAGATTTTCTATTTTCCACCAGTTCCCTCAAGCAGAATATTAAGGGTAGAAATCAGAGTGGGTAATTCCCAACTCTGGGTGGAAAATGAGTCAGCCTAGTTGTGCAATGGAAGCTTACACTCATTAAAAAGGATGTTATATTCAAGCAGACAACTGGCCAGAAACAGATGCTATTTGTGGGCATAACTGAGCATTACCAAATTGGCTGTTTATTAAAGCAGGTGTTTGTGGGGACTCACGTCTGACACTGCAGATGTGGCATTCTGCTGAGAGATCACATTAGAGAACATCGGTTTCCTTCCCGGTTACACTTAGGCTTCAACTGAGTTGATGCAGGAACTAAATTAGATTCAACAGAGTCAGCACCAGCTTTGAAATCTAGTGATTTCAATCAGGAATATAGCAAGAAAATACAAACTTTTACTCATGCCAGCTGTTCTGTTACCCTCTTTTATTCTCATAATCATTCATTATTGTCTGGTCAAAATAATCCAACTGTTTAAAAATGTTTCTCTGGATCCCATTAAAACAGCAAAAAACCCCCACCAAGTAATCCTCCCACACGCACTTTCAGAATTCTCCAAGGTGGAGACAAAATGTATCTTCATCAGGAACACAAGGTGAGCAAGGGCTTTGCAGGCTGAAATTTAGCTGGTGGCAGAGCAGGAATGCTACACTGTCATTATGAGACCAGGCATCCTTTCCCACAAGAGACATCACATGTATTGACGTTTGAGCGCTAGGTCTGTTCAAAATTTCCATCAGTTTTATGGCCCTTGGCAGCACGCTGGGTTGATCAGCCATTCAGAATTTAAATTACATTCTGACAATCATTTTGTATCCAGAATCAAAATATACAAATTTTTGAACCTCAAGTGCAATTTTTCTCACCTGTTTTGTCCTGGTTTGAGCATATTTCTATCCCAGGGTGCTTCTTCACATGTCCAAATACACCTGCTCTAGACACAAGTATCTTTTGCTTGTCTTAGGACATAATACTGTGAACTAATATGGGCCTGGGTACCTCAATGGTGCTTTAGCATCTCCATTCATAATTTAGACCTTCAGCTACTCCCTTTTATCACTTATTCTTTGTTGTGCCAAAAATTAACATACACCAAACTTCTGAGAACAGAGATCCCTAAAGAGTGAAAGTGATGTTTCTAAATATGATGCACTTTTGAGAAGGTGATATAGGACTACAGGATCTCAATTTGAAACCACTAAACTTGCAGAAAATCCCCAAAGCCCCCCAATCCAGAGATTTTTGTAATTTCAATTAATGTGGTCATAGAAACATGACAGAGACTAAGGTAAATAACTGTGGAAAACAAAGACAATGATATGCACTCATATTTACAAGTTAGCTACAGAGAAGCCTTACATCACAGGAAAAAAAAAAATGCATCTGCAAGGTCAGTTTTGCAGGAACATTGGTAAAACACCACACAACTGGCAAAGGATATTGTACAAGACAGGTGTGAACCAAGGACCTACTGCAAAATTAGCAGAGAAAACAAGATGCTTTCAAATTCCCAGGGAGGCCTTACTGGTGTCTCTCCTTAAAAAAGCTATTCCACAATAATCTTAACCCACCCATGCCTGTTATTATACACTACACATTGTAATTTGCCTGGGGATTTCTGTTGGTTTTTTATTTTTCTTTTTTTTTTTTTTTCAGTCAAAATTACAGCTCATGAGCCCTGAGTGTTTGCTGAAAATTTCAGTGTCTGAAACCCCAAGCTTGTTTAAGAGTCTTCTGACTGAAGAGGTGTTTCATAAAAGAGAGGTCAGGCTGCGAAGGGATGTGCTGGATTGCGAGGTGCTGAGGTTTGAAGTCCTGAAACCGACAGTAGTATGCTTGCCTGCATCTGAATAACTGCTCAAATGCAACAGACCCCTTCTCAGGGGCAATGTGCCCAAAGTCTGAATAACCATTTGATATCTACACACCACTTGCTTTGCCAGATGATATTTCGAAAAGCTAAACCAGAATCCTAAATAAAAGTGCTTGGTCAATGATCCTTAGCAAAGCAGACTTCTTACTGCATACAGGGCAGTCTCTACAGCTTAGTTTCCTCAGTGAGGAAAGCATAGAAGGCAGATTTCAGATGAAATTAAACCACAAATATCCACTACACTTACAAATGAAACCCTGTTTAATCTATATGCATTCATTTAATTGGGACAAATGCTCAAATGTTCCAGCAAAGCAGATTTCTGCCTGCAACATTTGTTAATATCAACAATTTGAATGACAGGTTGCAGAATGTTATCTATAAATTTGATTTCAAATTCATCAATGCAGATCAGGAAATCATTTAAAAGAGTTAACAGTAATGTAATCAGGAAACAGAAAGCTTGATTTGATCAGCCTGCCCAAACAAAGCAGCTTTACTTTTCAAATCCTGCATATTCAGGGATTAGCAATAAACTATTCAAAACAGCATATCAAGTCCAGAAGCATTTAGAAATGTATCCAAGGAAAAATACACATGGACAACCTTTCTCCTCATGAAAAAAAAGAGACAAAATCCACAGAATACATGATTTGCTGTCATATACTAACCATACTAGTGTGAAAAAGCGCACTTAACACATCAGGAATTTTTTTAAATGAAAAATTAAGTATTTAAATTCTCAACTCAAATGACTGAGCTTGATCAGAGAGATGTGGAAAACGTTTTGCATTTGCAAAGGATTACGTGATACTTGACCAGCAAAGTATGTAGCACCACTTGCAAACTCCAACGCTGAGTTTATAGTGGTGGCATACTCAGTTCACTTATATTTTAGACTCTGGTAGATATAAAATGAAATGTACTTATGCTTTTTAATCGACACAGTGTGCAAGACCATCACTGAAATTTGGATTTGAGCAATGTAAAGCATTGCTCAAAGAATTACAGGTTTAATCCTATGCTCCTCTGAGCTGAGGTAACTACACACCTGAGTGTGCACCAAAGAAATCTTGGTGGATGTTTTCAAAGACTAATCATATTCATTTGTTGATGGGACTAGGGCCAAGCATGTTAAAATTAATAAGCTTCCCAGAGAGTATAAGCAGATAATGAAAACATACTGAGTACTAGAAAGTTACAGGCACCATTTAATGCAGGCTAGCTTGTTAAACTAAAAATGTGTGGTAGAAAACAGCATGGCTCTGCTGGCTTTCCACAGATTACCACATCCTAGATATTTACTTTACAGCTGATTAGTGGTACTGAGTAGTCATGGAACATGTCCTTAGTAGGTAATAAGGGTATCTCTTCATTCCAAGAGAAACCTTGCTTATACTCTCTTTCATTTGGTTTTCACTGGACTGAAATGTCTAACCTGAGTACAGTAAATTAATCTAGGTTTAATGGTCAAAGTTCATTTACCTAATCAGCTATGTGGTACTGTAGGAGAGAGACAAACATAAGGGTACGAGTACGAAGTTAAGAGCAACATTTATCAAACATGATTTAAATGAAGCAAAGATTTGGTGAGTAGAATTCTCCATCTCATTTCTTTTGAAGGACTATGACAGCTTCGATTTTCAGGGCCTCTAAGATCATGACACTACGATATTAAAATTTGAAGAAACAAAAGTTATACCATCACTCCTCATTTTCTGCACTGCTGCCTTTGGAGCCGATTACAAAGTACCATTTTTCTATTATTTTTCATCGAGGAAAGAAAAATCATGACAATGGTTAGTCCAGATTTTAATCTTCACTGCCCACTGAACAGCAGCACTGTGATGCATGACCCTGACCTTTTGCAGCCCTGTATATTTTGACTGTTTGCCCACTCGGCTCCAGCGCTACGTTTTAGTGAGGCCATAAACAAGAGATGTGGAATGGCATGCCCAGCAAATCACAGAATGCTGAAAAGGTCAAAATAGTAGTGCTGAATGTTTCTACTCTGTAATTTAGAGAATATATGAGGCATTCACATCCTAATAACTCATTCATATGACAAACACGGCAGAGAGAATGTAAAATGGCAGGACATGAATTCCTTCCAGTGACAGTGTTTCTAACAAGCATAGGAAATGGTGCAAACTTTGCCCTGTGGTTCTCTTTTCTGGAACATTAATATTGCCTGACTTTCAATGCACAATAGCATACGTCTGGGGACTGTGCAGGCAAATATCTGTGTGTTTGCAGTCAGGGTCAGAACCCAAAAGGAAAGGGCCCTGAGGAAAAAAAATTCTTGTCAAAGCCTTCCCTAGCCATATACCTCAGCCTTCTCTGAGCATTCCCTCAATACCAGGGGGTTTTATTGCCATAACTGTCCTGGAAATTAGAGAAGTACATTCCTCACTTTAGAAGAGGATATTGACTCCTGGCCAAGGTCAAGAGAACTACAGCAGAACAAAAATCCCACAGCTCTTATCAACAACACTAGTCCTCTGCTCTCCACTAAGACCATCTTTTCTACTTTCTGCCCCATGGGCTGAAATTTATTTTTGCAGAAAGAAACTTGGATCCATTTCTCAGACGGGTTAAATGAAGCAAATCTAGAAACTAAACAAGAGATGCTTTAGCCAGGCTGAGCCTTTTGCATGGCTTTGGTGGCTGAAGTGGTGGTTGTATTTCCTAAAGACAGCTTAGTCCTGGTGAAATGCTGAAGATGAGTGCCCTGGACACTCCCAATCAATGTTCACCACTTCCAGAGAAAGTTTTACTGGTGCAAGATAATCTGAGACATTCCTCAATCATCACAAATTATTTGATGCCCTTGGATCAACACTGTTGGACAACTCTAATCCAGGACATAGTGAAGCACTTCTCCAGTATGCTTACTGGGGGCAGGGCAGGGTGGTGGTGTTGGACTAGATGACCTTTAGAGGTCACTTCCAACCCAAATCATTCTATGATTCTTTACTACTTTCTTGTAATAAAAAGAACACAACAGATTCATCTAAAATACCCTCACAGTTAGGTTTGAAACAGCAGTATGTCTGATATCAGTCATTTCTTTCTAGAAAGAGTGTCATTTTTGACTCAGAGTATATGTAAGATTGATCTAGTGGCTGACAAAAATCAACATAAATAGGTCATAGAATTACAAAAAGATTTGCAAAGTGCCAGTTCTTCATTTCCAAGGTACCTCTACCCATTCCATGGATTCAATGTAAAAAACCACATATCAATATCCAGAATTTGGCCTATCTTTCCAAGATTATTAAAAGAAAGAAGTGTGCCAACGAACTGTTCCCTGCTTCATAGATGCAAATCTTGATGAACCACACCAAAAGGCAAAACAGCTGTGGATTTACACCAGCCCAACAACAGATCCTGGCCTCAAGTCTCTGAAGTACAGCATTTCACCATTATCCCTGAGAAGAGGAGGGATATTAACAACATCCCAAATTAGCATCAAAGCACTAGCTGTAATACACTTAGGGTATTTAGGAAACTACTTCTAAACCTAAATGTCAGACAATTTGTCTCTAATATTCCCTGCAGATTAGTACAAAATGAATGTAATAGATGCAAATCCATCCTCCTTTCACAGAGGCAGATATGGCTGAAATAGCTGTGGAGCTGTGTCCCTTGTGCTGCAGAGGAAGGCAGGTCCTGAAGGCTATACCTCCCATTTCTCTTCATTTCCTAGTGAAAACTGCCCCTCTGGGTATTTCTGTGCAGGAACAGGAAGCTTTTGATATTACAGCCTGCACTGCTAGGAGGAAAGGATTTTCCAGCACCAAGTCTGGAGTCATTTACACAATGAGTCTGTAATCTCTTGAAGGGAAGGGAATAGTGTATGAGCTTTGGTCTCCTGTGGGAAGAATGGGGATTTCCCAGGTTATCTGTGGAAGGAGCTGGGTGCAGTGCTGAGCCCTGGATGGCTGGAAGACAAGTGGAGGAGAACAGTGAGGGTACCAGCTTGCTCCTCCAGACAGCAAGAGTATGGGACATACTGCTGTGTAGGGAGAAGTGGGCATGGAAAGGATCAAAATTTTGCTGGTGTTGAGATGGAGGGACACTAACCACATGGCTTCTCTGCCTTTAGTCCCACTTTACCCTCTGTTCTGTCATTCAGTGCACACAGACTAGATCCCTGTTATGAGGGTAGGGGTTATTGCACCCAGACAAAGATGTTAGGATATGATTTGGGGCAAGACTGTTACCCATCCCGCACTCAGGCCTTGCACAGGGAAAGAGCAACTGTATCTCTATGGACAACTTCAATTCTCTGTAGGGCACTCAGTACATGATTTAACCACTTGGATAGGGCAACATAAGCTACTACTCCACTGAAAGTACAATTGCTTTAAATAATATTTATAGACTCTATTACAGGACCAGTATTTACAGACTGTTCTGACAGGAAAAGGAGTTGTATCTTGAAAAGCTGGATTCAACAGAAAAAAAAAAAAAAAAGATATTGCTGATTGTAATTGTTTTTCCCAGCCAGAAAAAATAGAGTGTGATAAACACATACAGGCAATATCCTATCCTGGCTGTTCTGTATGAAATTCTGGTTTCATACATTTATGATTTTGTACTGATTGGTCTATTAGGTGAAATCAAAGCTGAGATATTAGTTAATTATCTTAATCAGAGCTTTTTAATTTTGGAAGACAGGAAGGGAGAGGGCTACACATAAAAAACATCAGGCATTCTCAGAGAATGAGTGAAGAGAATGGGGAAAAAATACATCCTTCCTTCCATGCCCATTGTTTTCACTTTAAGAGAAAGGACATCCAATCTGATGGCAAATATATACAAGTCTATTCCCAGGAAAACCCTCTGGAGTCTAATCAGGCTAGAAGCTTGCAGAAGAGTCTGTCTGAACGTGTTCTGTGGTGACCCAGGCATCCTGTGGAAGCCCAGCACACTTCTGTGCCCATGTCTCAGTCCCACAGGGCTCTGAGAACTCCTTGCAGATGTCTGTTTGGGCTGCCATCACATTTCATGTGGAGTGACATGAGCTCCCCATCTCAACAGAAAAGGGAGGAAAACAGCACATTACAAAACATATGTGCAGCCCTGTCTCCTCCTTGCTCTCTAGGCTTTAATTCTATCCTCCTCAGATATCCCTTCTCTCTCTCAGCTTCTTTGTTCTCCCAGTTCAGCCTCCTTGCTCACCCAGGGCCTGTTTGTGTCAAGTCACCTCCGATTCCTCAAGGCTTGTGTCTTTTGTGCTGCCTGAGCTGAGCAGAGGGAACAGGAACAGCATAGGAAGACAGGGCTTCTGCCCTCAGAGAGGTGCAAAGCTCTGGATTTGCTCCAAATCACAGAAACCCAGATCTCCAGCAGAAAGCCCCTGCTAAGCCCTGCACTGGAGAATGCCTGGTGGGAGCTGAGGGAAAGGCAGGCAGAAGGGTAGCACGTAGCTACCAAGACACTTGTATTTCATATGCACCTGCTACGTTCTTGAGTAGTTGTCAAATGTAACCATTTGATCAAAGAGCAAATCAAAAGGCAAATGCACAACATGTGGAAGCCCAACCATGGAAGAGTATCAGTGCTCTTTTCCCACTGCAAATACAGGGACGAGAATTCCTTCCCAAGTTTGCTTTCAAAGCACTTGTTCTCTTCGAATTACTTTACAGTTTAACACGTCTGTATTGTTTTTTGTTCAAGATCACCACCTTATTCAACTAAGATACTTATCAAATACCTGCATGATTTAAACAACAAATGGGTAATGACAGACATTGCTGCACTGGCTTGGTATGAAATTGATGTTGCTGATGCCGAATTTTTATTTTTTAAACATCATTATTATTTATTTTTAAGAAGAGAAGTGTGGTTTTAATGAAAATTAACACAGTGGACAGTGAAATGCATGGATTTTCACTTTTAAAATGACTCTTGCCAGCCAGTGCTTCACACACACAAAAAGACCTTTTTTCCTAAAATATTTTTATTCTATTCCCATACCTGTCAGTAGATGTAACTTTGTATATTCCCTTGGGCTTGTTTTACAGTAGCTCTATTGATCTGCTTAATAACTAGTCCCAAGGAATTGCACTGTTAAATCTTCTAAAAACAAAGTCTTTCTGAACAGGTCAGCTACTAGGAAAAGTGAGAATCCTCATAAACTGTTTTCTTTCCTCAGCATCTTTAGAAGCAAGAAACTACCATGACAAAAGTGAGTTAAACTGCTGACACTTTTGCTGTTCAGTAAATGCATGAACACAGTGCTGCTGCTTTTGTTTTCTAAGACTCCTGCTGCATTTCTTAAGTTATTGCCTGGAAACAAAACCAGTAGATAGTTGTAAAGCAAACGATACATAAACGATACAACTTATGCAGACACAAACATGCAAACGTTCATTCCAGTCTCAACTAACTCATTCATAAAGACTAACCTTGCCATGCAGTCATTATAATACATGGTACAAAAATCAACAGACAGAGTTAACGTCTATTTTGATGTTGTATTTTTAGCTTTTCCAATACTTTGTAGAGCCCACAAGCGTAAAGTAGCATCTTGCACCAAGCTAGATGACAAGAAGCTGCTTGTACATCAATTAGCTAGATATGGCTCCTACAAGATCCTTACAGATCCTTGTCTGGATGATAATCAGCAGAGCACAAGTGTGCTTCCTTTCTTCTGCAAATGCTTATGCCCCTGCCATGATGGTTCTACACCAGCTGAGCACTGGCAGTGCAATAGCTCACAGCTACCTATGTTATCAGTTAGATTCTGGCTTCTCGGTGCTACCAGAATTGTGCAAAGTAGCTAGCTCAGAGAAGAAACCTACTCTGCAGCCATGTCAATTAAAACACAAAAGATTGGTTATCTTTCTCTCCATGTTCTCAAAGTACCAAGAGAGAACAAAGGTAGCTGGAAAAGAATTTTAAAAGCAAATTAAGAAATCAGCAGAGTGATGTAGCAACATGCCATCCTAAGGCTCAGAGCACAGCAGGGTCCACTTACTGTCAGAACAGCTGTGTGGGAAAGCAGATAATAGATCTTTATAACTTACTGCGCCACAGCTTCAAGACTGCTGACTGAGGTTTTGACCTTTACTTTTCAAAAATCACCTAAGGAGTTCTGTAACCTGAGGAATTTGGTATGAACAATCCATACACAGGCTGAGGTTTATACGGTCAATCCAAGCAACAGCTAAGTTCCTGCTCTAAAAAAGGGGTTTTTGAACAACCACTTTGAATCACTATGGCATAAGTTTTAATAAATTCATATTCAGAGTTTTACATGGCAGACAGTTTACAGAGTTTGCTGAAGGACAGAGTTAGGGCACAAACCTGTTCAAACACAATTTTAAGGGCCTTCTGTAATGCCACACTATCTCTTGGGCAGAAGACCTATATATGTTATTGGCTCATACTATCAAATTTTGGTTTTACGTCCTGAAGACAAGTCAGGGGTAACATTTTTTAGGAAGAATACAGTATTGTCAGATTAATGTCATACATTTACACAAAAATAAAATTTATAGTCTGAATAAATATTATTTGTTAAAAACCAAGATATAAATGTGCGGCATACTATGCAGTCAAGAACTATAACTACATTGGCCCTAATGCAAAGAAACTCAACAAAAGAAAAGTTTTGGGTGGGTATTTTTTTGGGTTTTTTTGGGGTTTTTTTGGGTGTTCTGGTTTTGTTTCTAGGTTGGCCTACAGATGAAGTGATTATGTGACCTGGTAAAGGATCTGAGACAGTGATATTGTTTTGGGCTATTTCTCTAGTCCTCTGGGATGCTCTTCTGTCCTCCTGTCAACTGTTCTCTCTCCATCTCAAGGAAATACAGAAAACAAGAAAGAAGCAAATTCCAGTTTCTGGTTCTCTCTAACCTTGAAGGGGTTGGGTTTGATCTCTGTCACATTCCAAAAGAAAACAGAAAAAAGCAAAAAGTACATTCATGCTCCTTAAGAAGAACAAGGCAGGCTGGACCATGTTTGAAGCCTGAAGGAACTCTTTTATCAATTGTCAATAAGAGTTGTGCATACCTATTTTCATTTTAATCTTCTTATAAATGCTGAAAGCCAAAAGGTGAATACTGAAATCTGCAACCAGGTCAAATAAACTTCTAAATAGTTAGGCCACTGCCTGGAGTTCCAAAAAGATTTTGCATTGCATTGTGCTAATCATTAAGGATAAAGATGGTAAATAATTATTAATCTCCTCTGCTTATAGACCAAAGACAACTACTTCTTTAAAGATTAGTTTTCCATTAAAAACCTAAAATAATCTCTGCAGAACAAGTGATGGATTAAATTTCATTTCTTTTGTAGTTTACTGGCATGTTCTTGCTTGCACAGCCACTGAGAAAGAAAGCCTATTGGCTGCTTTGACTCCGTGGACTAAAGGCTCTGTAAAACATTGAAACTTCGCTTTGATTTCTAACAAAATACTGAAGAAAGTCACTTGCTCAGAACTCCTGGGAGTTTAACATGATTCAATTAAAAAAAAAAAATGTATTCCAGCAGATGACCTTACATAAAACTTTCTCTTCCATTACTATGCTGCAATCAAACATTCCTTTTCCTGCAAAGCTCTGGTACACAGTGAGGGTCTGCAGCACACTGCAGAAGTCTGCACAGGCTCCCAGCCCACAGGTGGCTTACATAAGACGAAGGTACTCCCTGACAATTTCCTAGCTCTACCTATTTGCTGTTTAAAATCAAGAGGGAAATCAATGAATTTCATTTTATGTTAAAGAAAAAAGTTCTGGTTCTTTCCTCAGCATTAATCTTTTACACATAATATGAATACAGTTTAGTGGCAGTAACCAAATCCATTACCATATGAGAAAAAAAATAAAAGCACTGTATGTAAATTCCCTGATCTTAGGGGACAACTAATGGATTACATTCCAGCATGTGAAGATGCAAGATTTATATTTCCCTCTAGAGATACTCCAAAATCCTATTACTGAGCCATATCTCCAAGGAGAGGAAGGGGTTTGTTTGTTTTCATTTTTTAATCAAACCTCTTTTTAATCAGTCAGAACAAAATGTTTTCACGCAGAAAGTCAGTGCAAAAACAACAGAGTCCTGATGGAGCTGGGAAACTTGGAACAGAAAGTGAAGATGGAATAAAAATGAGGAAACAAACACGTGTACTTTATTACAGAGATGTATGCAGGGACAGTTTGCTCCCAAACGAAATAATTAAAAAGTTGACTTTTCAGAAGATGGACTAGGAGACTGATTCTAGTCTTTTGGACTCATCCAAACTTCAATGCCTGTTTTGCTGCTAATTCTGTTGGGCTTTTGACTGTGTCTTCATACCCACTTTGTGTTTTCCCCTTTCAGAATCAATCTCTGCTCAGCTATAGACATGTGGATCCTGTGGAGGGAAGCCTGAACACACACACACACACACACACACACGTTCCTGTCTGCAGAATTCATCTGGCGCTGGTTGCTTCCCTGACCCACTGCTGTTGGCCTTGTGCAAGCTCTTACAAAATCCTGAGTGGACTTAAAGATTAGCTTTCTCTCATAAAACTAAGATCATCTAAGGTCACAAATGATTCATATTCTCATCGTGAGTCAAACACACACACTCACAAATTCAAGCCCTATTTTAAATACTTCATAGCATCTTAAGTCCTTCACTGAAATTGTTAGGCACCTGGTTCAAGAACATGCCTTTGTACTCAGCTCAAGTAAGATGCTGTAGGGTTTCACAAAAACAAACAGCTTTACCACAACGTTATCAGACCACTTAAAATGGTTTGTTCTGACCCTGCTTGCCTTTAAACACCATTCAAAAGAAGCAGAGCTCAAGAAAGAAAACGCCACAGCTTCGGCACAGAGTGAATAATCCACATCTGCAACGTATCTCTTGTAATTTAAACTCGTGGCACTACAGTCCTCAAAAGCAACTCCAATTCTGCACCTCAGAATTAGAAATCTGTTTTCAACTCATTGGAAAGAAACATCTTTGAAACTTCAAAACCCAGTGGTTCTTTCAGCACCAAGAGGCCCCCCTGTTCCCTAAAGTCAGCAGAACTCTTTAACATTAGACTTTCTTGATATGGGAGAAAATACAGGCTGCTAGTTGAGATTCAGAGATGTGCATTCACAGAAAAATATAACAGGAATGAGAAAACAACACAAGCATTTTAGTCAAAAGCCCTTTCTGATGAGCATTCAGAAGAACCCAAAAATGTGCTGGTTTACATTAACTTTTAAAGGAATTAACATTTCTTTTATGAGAGTATTTGTCTTAGGACAAACATCAACTGATCAATACAGCACCAATGTAGACATCTATTACCCTATCAATGATATCTAAAAAAAGAGCTGCAATGCTTTACACTTAATACCAAAAGTAACCAATTAGTACTGCCATCCCTTGTCATTACACAAGTTCTTTCCCTTCAATTGCCATAGCAGTAAATTCTACAGTTAAACATGAGAAGCTGCAGATTGATTTGCATGTAATAACAGTACCACTAAACCTTTCTTACCACTTTCAATTTTTCCTCATCTGCTACCAGAGTGGAAGTTTAGGATCTATTATTCCCAGAAAGGGACTTACCCAGCTGGACATCTATAACAGTTGGCTGGTTCTCCATGGGGAACAATGGCTTTGGAGGTTTGTCTGTGAGTAAAGCTAGAAAAGAAAATGAGAAAATGTAATGGAAAAATTGAGAACAATGACTGCAAAAGAAAAGCTCTGTCATGTAAGCAATCAAATGTTTGTACACTTCTTGGCATGTAAACATTTATTACATCATGTGGCTGTTACACTGCCAGTGTGTATGACTGCTTTCCTAGTAGCTGTGGTGTCCCACTGAGTCAGCAGAAATAAGCTATTTCAAGAATCACATTTTTAGCACAAAGTAGCAAAACAAACCTCATTTCTCACTGATAATCTCCATTACATAATAACTAGACCAAGCACTTCAAATTCTCACCTACAATTGTTAGCACATTTAATTAATCAGAAATGCCAAGCAAATCTATTTCAGTGTGACCAGTCCCAACATGTCTTTATGCTTGCACAGAACAATGTTTAGATACTCAGAAAATTTGCACTTGATGTTTTCCTGATGAACCCCAGCAGCTTCACACCCAGCTTACACTCCCACCCAACTGAGTGGGGCACCTGGACCCTCTTCTCAAAGTCTGAGTGCGGATCCTGCCTTCCACCATACAGAAGTATCTTCATCTGAGAGTAAAAACTATACCCTAGCCTGCTCCTGCCAGGTGACTGCTCAAGCCATGCAGTCACAGATAACCTTCTACTGAAAAGTCACACACACAGACCTCATGACCTGGTTTGAGATCTCAGTGCCAGGCAGCGTAAACAGTGAGTTTGGGCTGGCTTGAAATAAACGACTGAGAGATGGAGATGAAGAGAACTATTTTTAACCAAATACAGCATCTTGCATCACATGAAATTAAAGATTTCAAAATTACTTCAACATTTTTTTAGTTAGAATTCATCACCTGAAATAATTTGACCAGAGTCTGTAAAATGCGTTTCCATTTTTTCAGTAAAAGACCGAGGCAAATTTGCCCTGATCTCCTCAGCACTCACTGATTTGTAGAAAACAAGCCTCCCCGAGGTTTGGTTACCCAAAATGAAAGGTGCCCATGGCTGGAGCAGCAGATCTCCCTGCACCGAGTGAAGGGAGCTTGAGCTCTGCAAGCTGCTAGCCTGTGCTCCCAACTCAGCCCAAGCCACTGGCATTCTACAAGGACTCCTCTCCTCAAGTCTGCTTCAGCATAAGGCAATGGTTCAAAACCCTCTCCCCAGGGCTTTCAAACAACCCAACTGAGTGGCTGAAGCAGAGGTGCAGCAGTCATGTTTCACTAATATGGCTCTGATAACCAGCTATCAAATGACAGCTATATAAAATTGGAGGTAGCTGAATTATTCTGCTACCAAAAAAACCAAACCAAACCAAAAAACCCCAACAAACAAAAAACCAAAAAACAACCCACCCTAAAAACATGTTCACATCTCCAGAAATACCTGCTTGATTTTGTTTAGAGCTGACACTATTTTTAAAACTCCTTAAGAACTTATTGTCAGCACTACCCACTTCCATTTAAATGAAAACAGGGCTCCTTCCAATGGTGTTACAGCCATGCTTCGCTTATCACAAAATAGGCATTTCAGTAACAAGTCAGCAGCCAACACTGCAGATCAAAATAATGTGTTCGTACAGTTTACCCACAAGGGCAACACAGGAATCTCCAAAAGTAATTTAATCAGCCTGTTATTATGACTAAAACCACAAGCAGGGCTCAGAATGAAAAATAAACGGGAAATTCTGTGCAGTTCAAAAATTCTCATCCAGTCAAAGTCACAAGGCTGACCCAGAAGCACCATCAAAGCTACCTGTACTATCACTGTTTCTGGCAGAAACCAATAATTAATTTGTTATGTTAATGACCTGAGTCATCTGAATGTCATTAGAGAATAAAACGAAAGTGCTGCCAAAGCTACATGCATAAGTCCAGTCTATCTACTTGCTTTTTAAGGAACTTCAATCCTAACCAAAGCTAAAAACATCTAAGTAGGAGTTTTAGGCATCAAACCCAAGGGACGTTGGAACACGTTTCACTGAGTTTTAAAAGCAATGCAGCCTTTTGAATTGCTAATTCATCATAAAATCTCATTGCATCCAAAGGAAGATGGAGAACTATTTCTCCAGCTTCTACACAAATCCCACCCTAATTCAAACGACGAGCTTTTCTCCAAGCAGGTGTGACCCTCAAGTGAGAAACTTCAAGAAAAGCTCATTCCCAGCATTCCAGGGAAAAAGTAAATTCTCCAGGAAGCCCCAGTACACTGAGAGCCAGAACATTTGGTAAGGAGGAACATGAGAGCAAGAGTACATTTTCAGTATGGACATTTTTCTTTCCAACCAAGTCAGTAAGAAGCAAGAGCCACTAGACTGGAATTACATTAGTGGAAATAGAACCCACTGCCAGCTAGAAGGCTCTCTTCAGAGGTATTAGTTGCCATTTTCTCACCACTCATCACAGAAAATTAGAGGTAGTATTATCTGGTCCTGACATCTGCTGTAGGGGAATCTCATCATTAGAGTCACAACCTGACAATATTGCTTTGCTGCAGATGTGGTTTTGCTTTCTTTATTTTTTTTTTTATACTGTCTAGGCAGACTTCTTCAGAATGTCTCCTGGAAGGAGAGAGGAAGAGGAAGTACTTCAAAGACCTTAAATATTTAACAATATTCTCAACTGCTTCTTTATAATTGAGGTCAGTAACTTCTTAAAAGAAGTTATTTAGAACATGCAATTTGGCCTAGGAAGTTCAGACTAATTAGGAAGGCAACAAAATGGTGACCTGTGTCTGAAGGCAGAGTCCCAGATGCTCAGCATAAAGAATAGCTACTGCAGGACACACGCAGCTATTTACTGCAGCTTCCAGCAACCTGCTGCAAAACGTGCTGGAGGGAGTGGAAAGGTCACAGTGGTTGCCAAGGGTTTGGGGGATCTCAAACCATTGCTAACAGAATCAAGCTCTTTGTCCAGACTGAGTCAGAACAAGCAAAGCACTGGCCCAATAGAGGACTCCTTCAGGAGACATGATGATGTGTTTAAAGCTCAATCACACATGCAAGATCTCATAAGTAAAGGCTGGAATGGAGAAATAGATCAGCCTGAGGATGCAATTTGAAATAACTTGATATACAGGATAAATTTTGGGTTGTGTAGAAATTTGAGGGGAAGGAGTTAAAAACCCACCTGGCCAAAAAACTTGCATCCCAGTTGAGTGTGGTCCTGTGTACTTCGTGAAGTTTCACTTTTTGGTATATTATCAACACTTCCCCCCCCTCCCCCCCCCCCTTAGCTTTTTTCCTTAGTTTTTCAGGATTTTAATTGCTACCTTTAAGCTTTTCTTGTACTATTATTTTTCATCCCTGGTACTAAATTGTTTTCTCTTTGCATTGTAGGATGTGGAGGAAACTGGCTAGGGTACCTGCATCCATACCATGCCAGTGTGCTCAGGCTTTCCTTGCTTAATGGTCTTACATCTCATTCCTACCTGTACCACTTGCAACCCAATCTGACCAGGGCTTCCCCATTACCTTTAATTTGCAGTCTTCAGCTGTCTCCTAAATGGGCTCTCCTGCATGTCACACTTGAAACTGTTTCATTTTTCCATATTGTTCTTGGAGAGTAATCACTATAACAAACTGGCAGCTTGTCAGAGCTGAAAAGGCCCAAAGGGATTTTGAGTCTAGAAAGCAATGAAACTGCTGGCTCTTCAATGTCATATGTGTTTACAGAAAACAAAAGCTATTCTTATTTTAGAGGTCACCTTATGAGATTCACTTTTAATCCTTCTTAAAACAGTAAGGCAGCAGAAGATACTCTCATCTCACAAGGGATTCTAATCTTTCATGATCTCTCTACTTGACAGAGGTCCATAAACAACCTTTATTCAACTGCCCACTCCTCTAAGACAAGTTTCTTTAATTCTCAGAACAATTTTATAGATGGGCAACACTGATTTCCAGTCTTGTCATAAGGGGAAGCAGAATAAAAAGTTAATGCTATTACTATATCAACAGGTCTTTAATAAAGCTAACAGTATTAGGGGTTCTCATCTCACCTTTACTTCACCTCCCACAAAACTACTTTAAAGTAAACCAATAAAAAGCATTGCAGACACTTTTCCCATTATTAGAGGTACAGCAACAGTTTTAGAAAGAAATGGATATCTACCTCATTAACAGGAAGAACTAGGACAGAGCTGTCTACATTTTTTCCTCCCAGGCCCCTCAAAACATGCCACAGCCCCAGACTGCTCTGAGCAGCAATATCTACATGGTGAAGCCTCTAGAACATGGATGATATTTGATTCCCAAAACAATGATTCCTGTGGCCACACAGGCAGACCTACCTTTACAAGATACAAGGTCTGATGACACAGTACACTTTGGATTTTCTTTGCCTTTCCTTGCTGGTCTATGACTTCATCTCATGAGCAGGCTGGGACAGCTTTGGCTGCCACTGTTTATGCAAGTGTCAGCCAACACAGTACACTACTGAATTAAGACTGAGAGGAGGGCTCACACAGGGCTTCTGTGCCTTCTCCCAGGGTAGCACCAGCCTATCCAGAGCACTGCTTGAATCACAGGTGCTGGATGACAAGCTGTAAAGACCTTTCTTTACCCAGCAACACCTGGCAACACATGTGCTCTCCATAACAGCCTAGTAGCCATAGCCAGAGGCTGATTACACACTGCTGTTTCCACCTATGCCTATGCTCACCCCATTGGAAAGTAACACAAAAACTTTAAAGCAGTAGTCAAGTTGCTGTGACTTCAACACCTTTCGTGGGGGTTTTCCCTAAGACATGTAAAAGGTTCTGTGTTGTACACATCAATGCAATGATCTGATCCCCTGCAACCACTCATGCATATGCATTTTCTTTCCCAGGAAAGGAGAGATCACCTGATACTTTCAGTCTCTCTTTTTCATAGGCACATGGAACATGCTGCCCTAGGAGAAGCACCTTAGCATAATAGAGACCTGCAAAAGGTTGTTCCCTCCAGTTAGCTATACAGCGATCTTTTGCAGACAAGAGAGAGCATGACTTGATGCACGAGGTAGTATCTAGCTACCCACAGGGCAATGTCTAGCTACCCACTGGACCAACTGAAGAAAGAAACAGCCTTGAAGGAACAGCTCCTGCTTCTAAGTGCCAATGCAGAATAAGAGTCTGAGGCTCATTTTTCCCCTCCACAGCTTTACTGTTTCAAAATTTTCTCATTTCCTATTCAAACATATATACAGCACACTAATGAGTTCTCTTGAAAAGGCACAAAGCAGTTTAAAACAAACAACCTTAGACATCATTACTCAGAGATAAGCAATAACAATTAGCTAGAAAAACTACCAGACATCTCAGCACCAGATCCTTCAGTTTCTTATATGACACAGCTGTTTCCCTACACTATTTCTTACCTTCCTTCTACAACAGCTTCACCTCACTCTCCCCATTGCAGTCAGACTACTTTTACAGCAACCACAGTAAGAGACAGACAGCCCAAGCTGCTGCTACAATGAATACAAGATTCTTACTATGTTTTTTGAGCACTACAGCTAACCAACTTCTGAATTCAATGCATAGCACCTTCCCCATGTGCCATGCAAAGACATGTTCTGAGCTAACAGGCATCACCTGTGCTCCAAAGGACCTGAACTGCTACCAGTGTGAAGCCAGACAGCACCAGGGTCGTGCACTGAAATGCAGCTGCTTGTGATTTGAAGGGCTTCTTTCTTGTAATTCAGCACGGCCTGGGTGTTTTCCAGACCAGACAACTCTTTAAGGGAGATGAAGGCAGAAGGCTAAAAATATTAACTCGTGTGACTAAGAACTGGTCAAATGCTGGGGAAGGGTTGACTTCTTCTTCCTCAGGGTGGATAATGACTTTTCCTCTTCTTATGACAAGCACCCAAAGTACATCTGTTGTTCTGTAATTTTGCTATTGATGTACCTCCTGGAGCTTTGTTCATGTAATTTGCAATGATGAAAGGAAAATTTATCCAAAGCTGAAGCAGAATGCAGGGAATCTAACGAAATTGCTTCCCATCTTCTATGAGACAATTACATGCCAACCTACTTCCTTCAATCAAAGGATCTGGCATTTTCCCACCGTTAATTAACACAGAGCCTCTAGTACCATTCAATCAAGAATCTGGCTAACCTTTTGACAGCAGAACTGATCTGTTTGAATAGCATCCTCTGGGGCAAATAACAGCATGCCAAATCCTTAATCTGAAACCAGCTCATACCCAAAGTTAAGCTTTTGTTCACTCCTAGTTCAAATATACATGGCTTCCAGGCAAGGCTTAGATCTTCTTCAGCATCTAAGGCTCTTGGCAGTGACATTGCAACTTTCACGCCATAGATGAAGATGAAACTAACTGTGTGCAAAAGGCTAAATCAGTATGTTAACCAGAGGGCACATGCTGCTAAGAGAACCTCACTCTGATGCCTTCTGAAACATAAGTACCTAACTCCCTTTGGCTAATCTGAAACCCCAGCTTGTGCCAACAGATTTCTCAACGGCTGGCAGCAAAATGCTTCAGGCCTGACCTGCTATTGCTTTATCTTTTACATTGCTGCTTACACCTATGCAAATATATGAGCCAACTGTGCAGATGTAAATGTAAATGTGACAGCTATAGTCTTGGCTGCCAGGGACTGCATTGTGCACTTGCAGAGTTAAAAGCTTGTCTGAAGAGCAAGGGGTTCCCAACTGGACTTGTAATAAGTATCCTCTGTGGAGTGAGCCTCTAACACCTGTTCCTAGTGAGTCCTGCTATCAGATCAGAATGAATGCTTTTCATTTTCTTGGCACAGCAGCAACTTGCCACACAAGGTGAAAAACAGCTGAGAACTACATAAAGCAACTCACTCATAAAAATGCAACTCTGTGAGACTATGTTTATATGGGGACACTGTTCCCTGATTAGCTGTATTGTAGTGTATAATACAAGTCAGTCAAAACACACTTTTTCAGCATTGGCCTATTGTGCTGCCTTTCCTTCACCTCAGTATCAAGCTGACAAAATAATTGCACCTTCATCCATCGTTTACTGTAACAGAAATAAAGTCATTGCAACAAAATGTTGTCAAAGGATAAATGTCTCCACCTTTGAAAATAAACACTGAACACTTACTCTCAATGAACTCAAACTCAATAGACTCAGAACTTGTGTGGAAGCCAGGAATCGTTAGCCAGTGCCAATTTTTTCTCTATTTATTACTATTCAAGCACGAAATGCATCTTTTGGGATAGGAGGGTGAAATGATACAGCAACTGGATGTCTCCCCCTCTGCCACCATCAACATGAATATCCCTTTTTTGAAAACTCTACCTAGGATCAAGAGTGCCTTAATGCACTGCTTGGCCTGCCTCTGTGGGACAATTTTCTGCACTAGAGAGTTTAGCATTTTTATATTAGTGGTAAATAATTGAAATTCATCACATGAATTCTTTTTACGACATAGAAAGAAGGACAACACAATCACAGTTTTAAGGAAGATGCTGTGTCCATGCTGAAATGCAGCTCACAAGGGAAATGAATTTTGAGGCACTCAAACACTCTTGGATCATTACTGGTGTTTTTGATTCTAACCCATTAAATCCTCAATGACTTGGAACAGACCCATGCCTAACAGGTCAAACTACTGGCACCATGAAGATGCTGGCCATGACTGCAGGCCCCTTAACTTTGAGAGCAGTTAAAATCCTAAACAATTAGCTGTGTCTGTCCTGCTCTTGCCAGCTGCTCCCACAGCTTCTGCTGCAGGCATGACCTTGCAGCCCATTGTAACTGTTTAAAACTAGTAACAGCAGCTGGCAATTCAGGTGTGAAATCATTTCTGAACAAGAAGTCTTGCTGCCAGTCTCCTCATCTAAGATGTCTTCAGCTACTGTGCACAGGATGCTATCGGAGTGCAGAGAGATAGCCAAAGTGCTTTGGAGAGAAGAGCAGGAGCATCAGGTACCAGATGAACTCTGTTGAATTTATGGAAATGTTAAGAAAAGTAGAAATTAATCAGGTTTTGGTTTTGTGCTCTTCCAGTTTTCAGATTTGTGAGTAACCTTTTTCCTTCTTACAAGGCAATCATGTCGTGTAGAACTGTAGAATACGAAATGGTGAAATTCTAGTGGAACTTAGGCAACAGAATATGACTTAGGAGGACTCTGGTAAGGTGGAATAGAAATAATAGCATGGATTGCACGTTACTGAAGCACAGATGGCAAAATCCCACAAGGTACCCATCACGAAGTAATTACAACAGGGCCGAACACTTAACACCACTGCAATGTACATGTTAAATGCCAGTGGCAGCTGACTGTTAGGCACCTGCTGCTGTGAAACATACAGTGACACTGGTGGCATGGTTACCATCAGGGCCATCACTAGAGTCATCACACGGCAAGTGCCAGAAAGTAGAAGAATTCTGCTTTAGCAGGGCTCTCATGATACTGATGCTATCAAGTTTTCTTACTCCTGTGGTTGTCCACACACCTTTCTTTTCACTGCATTTCTAAATTTCACAGATTGGATTAGATTATGCATGATCATTTTATTCCTTCCCTAATGTGGATCATGCAGCTTATTTTTATGAAGCAAAGATGAGTTTCCTCTGAAGGAGAAAAAAAATGTAATAAATTTATACTAAATGTGAATTACATTTCCCTGCAATATAATTCATGAAAATCTCAAATGGACTGTGCTTTATTTAATGAACAAAGTGTATTTAACACAAAAGACACATCATCTCTTCTGCACTCAAAATGCTTCTCTTGGACTTCGAGTAGAAGTAAGATGCTTGAAATTAACCTTTATTTCAAGGAGATCTGCAAAGAACACTTTATGACATTTTATCCTTTGGCTTTTTTAATTCTTTTTTTCTTTCTGTCTTATAAAAAACTAAAGAAGTGGTGACAGATGAAGCCAGATCCCATCATCCATCTTGAAGGGACAGCTGGGGACTTTGCATGCAAATGAAAGCTATCATTCTTGTCAACCCAAAGCCAGAGTACCAAAAGCCTGTAGTCCACAGCTAATTAATATTCCATGATCAATTTTACCACTCATGCACAGTGAACCCCAGCAACATGAATTATCATAGAGTGGAATTTATGCATTGTTTCAAAACTCAAAACAATCCATTATTCTCTGAAACTGAAAACATCATATTAAATACAGATAGTGCTTCTAAAAAGAGTTATTGTGGACAATAACAACAGCTGAACTAAGTGTTAAGAACCTATGGTACTACAGCCACACAAAACAATGAATGCCCTTTTGGGGGCTGAGAAGAGCTGTCTCCAAGCTCAACAGCAGCCTCCAGCCAGTGCACATCCCAGTCTGGTGAAGGAGAAGAGGGCACCATTTTGCCATCTCTCTTAGTTTGGTACTTCAGGCAACTGCATGACTCACCTGTGCCCTGAGATAACCTTTGTTACAGACTAAACATCTCTGTGTCCTTTTTCAAAGAAAAGAACAGAGCTACTGAAGATCATTACAAATATATTTCACTTGCAGTCTCAAAGGCAGTAGAAACCGTTTAAAACATGTACATGGTTAGAAGTTGCATGGTGTAACAGTTCAATCTGCTTTGATGTTCAGCAGGACCATGGCAATTTCAAAGCAGCCACACTGCAAACAGTTTTGAGATGGAATTTCAATTGTAAGTTTTTTAGATTAAAGACATTCACAAGTAAAAAAATGTGGGCACTTCTGTTAGTCATATCTCACCAGTTGATTTTGCTCCAGAGGGGTTTAATGAGCAGGTTCCACCCTGCCCTATCCAGCCTGTTAATTTTGATGCATTCTTTGGATTAGGACTCTGGCTTCCAAAGCTTGCCACAAGGATAAAAAATATTACTACATTTGACAAAGAAAACCTTTCAATAAAATGTTTATGTAATATTCATGTGGGTCCTTTGTTTCCAATTTGCCTTCAAAACCTGCAAAACATATTCCACCAGGTTTTGATACTTTTTTACCACTGCAGAAATTGTAAATGGCATTATTCACTCAGTGCATGTAGTGCTGTTAAGAAAAAATTGGGCCGAATCATGTCATTATTGGTTGGATGAGCAGGAAAATGAATAAACCCAGGCATAATATAGGCACGTAAAAAAATCATAGATACACTTGCTAGTGTTTATACTGCCTCATGACTGAAGATCAAGAAAATGTAAATCTTCTGATAAAAGACATTGCTTTAAGAAATGAAGCAGACAGCTATCCCATGAAATCTGTCATTTTATCTGAGGCAAAGGATTTAAAAGAATTAACAAAAAAAGTAGCATGCAAAGAAATCTCTGGCGGGACGACCTATTTTCAGAGCCAGCACTGCTGCCTCTCACCACTTTCATCAGAGTTTATACCAGCTGATGGGAAGCAGAATAGCTCCCTGGTGATCAGTGTGGGACCTGAGTCTTCCAGTGTCAGCTACTATCAAACACAGGGAAGTTTTCTGATCCAAGAGTGCAATTTCTTTTTCACAAAATTACACCAAATGCACAAAGCAAAAGATGCTATGGGGAACTTCATAGCTTTGAGAACCAAGTTCCAGATAAATGGTTCACATCCCAAGTCACCCCCATGCATCAGGTTTACAGAAGGCAGCTACTCAACAATAAAGATGTAATATTTTAAGACTAGCGCATGACTTGAAAATGTTTAATGGAAGTGGAGATACAAAGAGTGGCAAGCAAATCTCCAAGGGAAACATGATTTAAGGCTGCACATAGAGCTATACCTACAAAAACCACAAGGACAAATGTCATTCCAGTGCCCACTGGTGCATCTCTGTGCAGCACTGCTAACTAGCTCAGCAGAAGAATAGAGAGGAACAAATTAACTTCCTAGTGAAATAACTCCAAGACTATGGAAAGACTAAAAGCAATGGAAAAGAGTGACGACATGGCCAAAAAATGTCTTTGAGACAATACTTGTTTTGAATCTGTGTCTACTGCTGAGCACATTGTCAACACACTAGAAGTCTGTATCAGAGAAGCATAAAATCAACTTGATAGCAAAGTAAGTGATGGACTGTACCTGTCCCACAGGTCAATTTGGGTACAGGTTATACTGTACACAACAGAAACTGCAGGAGGGCCCAGCTTCCAAATCCCCTGAATTATGAGATTAAACAGTTCCACAAGCACTTCAAATGGCTACAGATAAGGATTTAATCCTTTAGTATATTTCCTCCGTTCTTTATTAAAAGATGAAGAAAATCTTTAAATCAAGAAAAAACAGGAAAAAGCCCCAACCAAACCAGCAAACAACAAACCAACAAAACAACAATGGAAAGAGCCAAAAAACCCCATCAAGCAGAAAGAGGTGAGGAACCCAATCTATTTTCATTTTTTAAGTCAGTGCTGAGTTTCTCCTCAGCCAGGCCTATACATACAAAGTGGGTGGGAATGGGAGCTCTTTCTCCCAGCCTTGGTAGATAAGGCAGCACAAGCTTATCTATGCACCATAGTGCATAGATGCAATAGCAATGGGCTGCCCAACTCCACATATACTCCACCTGCTTCTGTCTGAACTGTGTCTGCAAACAGGCCTCTGAGAGGGGGTTTCTGCTATCCAGAAATTTCTCCCACCAACTGCCAGGACAGAAACCAGCACTGCTCCTACCCCTCAGACACTGCAACACTGTTGATGAAGCAGCTTAAACCAGAGATCACTTTCCTCAGCTTCTACATTTCTCTGCTGTTCTCAGAGGACCATTCATTACCCAGCTTTCAGGTTTCCCACCATGTTTTCCCCAGCAGCCAAATTGAAGTTTTGCACCAGGAATATAATTTCTGAGAAATTTTTCATGAAATTGTGTCAGCTTGCTGTAAGGAACCTGCCTAACGCTTCATTTTCCTGTTGAAAGTGTCTTCTGTTTGTCATGTGTTGAAACAATTTAAGGTTTTGCTTTGACATCTTCAACAAGAGAACAAGACGAGTCAATCTGTTCTGGGTAGTAACTGCCATTCCATTTCAACGACATCCTTCAAATCAAACTCAACACACCATTTTGACTGCCATTTTATGTCTTATCTATGATTATGTGGTACTATTGCTCCAGCTCATGGAACAATATTAAAGCATCAAAGTCACCTGAAGAACATTTCCCCCCAGATTTTACAATAATGCCACCATAAAACTATCATTTCTGGCTGAAACAGTATTCTCAAGTGGCACTCCTCAGGTGTGCCTTTGTGAGGGCATTTTTGAGAATTTTGGCTTCTGTTCCAAAGTAAAATGAAAGCAAAATCAGAGAACAAACAAACAAAAAAATCAAACCCCAAAACATTGAGTTCTTTCTAAATAATAAATAAATCAATCAATTTCTGACCCTTTATTTCTGACCTTCAGTCCTAAAGGATGGGACGGCTGGCTGATGAAGCAGCTGAGCACAAACTCAGCAGTGGCAGCAATAGGAAACAGAAAAGGCTGCATTGTCACATCCATCACACAGTGAGTGTGATAACCTGCTCCAGCTACATGGGGACTGCTTTACCTGCCACCTGTCCCCACCTGAAATTTTCTATCCATTTTGTTGTCTGCTCTAGAATGTGTTATGCAGTACATTCAGCACTCTCTAACCAACACGTAGATGTCCATCAGCTCCTTCTGATGCACAACAGTTCTCGATCATGTTTTATTTATTACATGAAAAAGATTATGTCTTATTCATCAAGTCTCTTACTTCAATTCTAAGGTCTGTTTTCTAGAAAAACATTTTAAACTAAAAAATGTGAGATGCATAGCTAAAGAGCATGACAATGTCTCAAGAGGCGAACAATGTTTGGATTAATAATTACAGAACAAAGTATTTTAACAGTAATATGGAGATAATCTATATATGGGTGGGAAATATCACTTTCTCTTGCAGATTTTAATTAATAATTAAAGAAAACCTTCATGTGTCAGCACACTTGTAAAACAGGCACTTGTAAAGATCTACTACTTCTCTACAAACTATGTGATCACAGAATCACAGAATGTTAGGGGCTGGATCATCTAGTCCAACCCCCCTGCCATAGCAGGATCAACTATACCAGATTACACTGGAACACAACCAGGCAGGTCTTGAACACCTCCAGAGAGGGAGACTGCACAACCTCCCTGGGCAGCCTCATGTTTCCATGGAACTTCCTATGCCTCAACTTCCACCCATTGCTCCTTGTTCTGTCATTGGGCATCACTGAGAGGAGCCTGACTCCATCTGCTTGGCACTCACCCTTTTCATATTTATAAACATTAATGAGGTCACCCCTCAGTCACCTCCTCTCCAAACTAAAAAGACCCAGCACTGCATTTTACAGAACCAGTGGATCAAACAGAGAAAGGAAGAGCTGGGGTTTGTTTGGTTGTTGTTAAGGGGTTTTTGAGTAGTTAATACATAGCAGCATCATAAAAGGTTTGGATCACAGAAGCAAAGCCACAGTGAGGCAGTAATGTTAGATACACATTTAAAGCAGAAGGTCTGTCTTATGTTATGATTCTCAGATTGTGTCTGAAGACTACTTTTTGTACTACACTTTTGCTGACTATTACCTATCCTGAGATGGGTCCCTATACACGTTACTGGTATCACAACAAAAGGGGGTATTCAAATCCAACTGCAGGACTGGGCTCCATTTCAGCTAATACACCAAAGTAAAAGCCAGCGACCTCTCCCAGCCCTTGGAATTATCCTGCAATGATGTGCTTCCTTACCAAGGTGCTATAAAGAGATCTAATACACTCCATTGTAAATAGGCAATTTTGGCTGAACACACAGTAGCACTGCTTATTAACTACCTCAGACCTGACATTGAGGGAATTCTGAATTGTTGCTGGAATGCTTCTTTTCTCCTCCTACATACTCTCATGTTAGTATATCTCTTTCTTTTCATAAATGAGCACCTTTGTGTTCAAAAGTAGTCTAACCTGGAGCTACATAAACCAGGTAAATTATCATTAACAGCATATCTTGCAGGGAGTTGAGAACTCCAACACAGTTTTGTATCAAAGCAATGGAGCCTTAAGCTTTTGCATCTATGAATGATGAGCAACATTACTTCAAATGACATCTTTTGTCAGAGTTGCTTGAGCTAAAGACAGAGTGAATCCATTTGTATAAATTGTGGCTTCACTGCTGAAAGATTATAAAAATATATGGTGCTATCCTTAAGTCTCAAACCATTAATATAGTTAAAATATGCTATGTTTTCCCAGGAAGAACTAGCAAGTCCTTAAAAGACTATCATCAATCACAAATAATTCACTAAATATACAATTCCAACAGCAAACGGAAAAAGAAAATACAGTGTAGTAGATCATCTGTCACCACATCAAACATCTCTATTTTCAGTGGAAACTGCAAGTCAAGATTTTCAAGGTCTGTGATATAGATGGTTCATAACCGAATTCTTGTCCCACTGGAATTAGCCTTTTGTTTGTTTTCCGTTTGTTTGATAGATATTTTGATTTGGAAAAGCCAATTAACATTGAATTCCCCCCTCAATAAAACACATGTCTGGATGCTATAGTTTAGTCATTCAGCAATCAAATGGATCTTATAAAAGATATCTTGATTCCTCAAACCTACACATTAACTCATTTATTAGAATTACATAGATTTTAGCCTGCCAGGTTATCCGAAACCACTACAAGGTGTGGGCCAGGAATGCACTGTACTGTACACAAATTTCCTCCACACTAGTACTGTCTTGTTTGATTCAGTTCACTGCCTTATCAGTTGTATTCTCATCATGCTATGTCATGGTTTGGAGCAATGAGCATTTCACTATGCAAGACTGAAGGTCACACTAATGAGAAGGAACACTAATAGGGTGAAAATTAATATCATGGGGACAGTAAATCATTTTTGAATCCTATTTAATTGATCATTTTGTAGTTGACCTTGCCTTCATGGAAGTCAATGGCAAAGTTTCCATTTCTGTGGATACAAACAGGATTGGGTCCTTTAAAGTATGGCATGTTTTATGAATGTTGAAGACAGCATATTTTACACTAGAATTTTCTTTATTACTTCTTCATAAAATACTTCACCAAGAGTGTCAAACTGCTCTATAAAAGCACCCTGTAATATGGGATGTCAATTTAATACAGGATACATTTTCTTGCTAACATGTTGCCACTTCCAATACACAGATGTCTAACAGAGCATATTTCCCCCCCCCCCACCTCCCTCCCCAATATTTTCTTTTTAGATTTTACAAACATGTCTATCAGAAATGACCATTCCTCTATCTTTTGCTGTCAGACTGACATTTCCTTTAATAATATGTAAACTCTGTGAGGCAGAGTTGTCCTCCAGTCCCAACCCCTACAGTACAATACCCACAGCATGATGACAGAGGACTTAGTTGGAATTATTCTTACTTCAAATAGAAATGAACCAACAAGGATTATTCTGCAACTGCATTTTTTAGGTTAAAGAACCTGACTTAACAGAATCTGAAGTAAGACTGAGTCATGAGAGAAGCAAGCAGCTTGAGCTCAGGAGTCTCTGTGCTTGCCTTGATCATGGTGGCTGAGACAAATGCTCTTTACTATGACCAAGCTGAGCTGGCCACAGCAGGCAAGCTGGATTGGTAGGAGCTTGGGTTGCATCTGAGGAACAGGCTCATTTTCTCCCTTTCCTCATGTTATCTAACTCAAGAGATGTCTCTTGTACCCTCATCACTATTAGTCAGACAGATTTTGATGAATTGTTTCTCTCTGGTGCTCATCTCTGTTGTGTCAGCGTATTTGGAAAATCCGGATCAGGATGAGGGGTATCCACTGAGGAATGCTCAGAACTGAGGAATGCTCAGTATCTCCAAATCTGCACTACTGTGGGAGTAAACAGCATAACAGAGTGTGCTCTTTACATGCTGCTAATGGCGTTCAAGTTCTCTTCCTCCTCCTTTCCATTTCCCTCTGCTCCTTAGAAAGATGATTTACTGATACTATGCAGTGAAATGTTTCCTTTGGGAAACAAGTATGAGGGATCCTAGGAAAGGATTGTGTAGTAGGAGTATACACAGTACAAATACATGCCATGGAGACTATCAGAACTGCACTGAGATAAGCATAAAGACTTGGGGGGTGGGACATTTCCTTGAGGGTCCTTCTGTACAGGGAACTGAAACATGAGATGCAGGCTTTGACAAGATGTCCTTACAGAAGCAACTTTCCGCCACCACTGTAGTGGCCCTCCTCATGCCCTCAGTAAAGGCCTGGTCTTGTATTAATCAGCACATTATGGACTGCTGCAGGAGAAGCACAGTTTTAAGAGCAGGGAAAAATCCCTCAGATCAGGAAACTTTCCAGTGAATCCCTCTAGTGAGGTAAACTTCATCTGGAGATGTTTCTTTTGAGACATGAGGCTGCAGTCTCGCAAGCGAGCACATTAAGGGCAAGCAGAAGCTCTGGGCTGATTCTCATCACACATCACCATTCATACATCGTTCATCTTAATCCTTTATGGGTTTCCACTCTCAACTTTCTGTGGCATGAGTCAGATGACCCTTGAGTGTTGGTACACAGAAGAGAGTCAACTTGGCACCCCAGCTGCAAACTCCCAGCAGTAAGGTATCCAATTCTTAGTGTTCATTTTTGCTGAGACCTTTGGTAAGCACCTTCTTTAAGGCAGAAATCTCGGTACAAATTTTGGGTGCATCACATCTTTTCTCAGTTCTCACTCCTCTCGGGTTTTAATTCCTTTAACTTTTAACTTCTACATATTCTTTGTTCTAGTTTAAAAGATGATAGTGAGAAGCAGCAGAAACGAGGAGATTTCAATTATATTTTCACACAGTTTGAACACTGAGCAGCTCTCAAATATTCATGGTAGGAGCCCTGTCAACTTTTTCAGACAAATGGTTTATGAAGGAAAAGAAATGTGTTACTGGTTGCCTGAAACTGTTTGTATATTAATGTCAATTTCAGTTTTATGTGAAAATGAAAGGGAAAAAAAAAAAGAAAGGAAAGAAGAAAGTTCCAGCTCTGGCAAGAAAGTTTCTGAAGGAAGCTCCAGGAGCATGGAGCCTTAGCTCAAAGGCCTGCAGCCAGTGCACATGCTTCATATTTAGCATGAGTGTAAATCACTTCTCTGCTCAAAAAAGACCTTACTGGGCTGGGCACACACTTCACATACTGCTGAAATGTGTGGGATACCCAAGTAGTGACTTCCTTGGTCTCCTTTAATTCTTTTGTACATTTGAAATCTATAAATCACCAGCTTCCAAAATCACTGCTCCCAGGCTGCTGAAATGTGTGTATGTCAAGTCTCAGGTCAAGCTATTGTAAGTGACACATTTATCATCAACCCATATGACACTATCATGTCACACCAGCTATACTAGCATGGCACAACTAAAGAAAAACAGGCTTGCCATTCTCCTCTTCATTAGTGTTACTTCTCTTATAAGATCACACAAAAGGCATAAGGCCCGTTTCTCTGGGGTAAAGGAGGCCATTACTTTGAGCAGAACTAGAGCCAGCAGTGCTGTACAATGCTCTGCCAAATGATCTGGGGACAGGGAGGAAATTAACCCATCCTGGCTCTGCTGTAAATCTGGGTGACAGGGAGGAACCTACGAGACAGGGTCATTCAAAAAGATCCATGATCTCTCCCCAGGGTAAGCTATTACGATCTGCTTGCTTGTTGATTCCTCTGTGGACCAAACAATGAGCAGAAGCAAAATGAAATGTCAGCTTGTGTCACTCATGAGCTATGAGCATGCTGTAAAACAAGTATCCCTCTCTCACATCAAACTGCAGAGTCACAAGGATGGTCCAAATGATATTCACCTTCGCTAGGGAAGTGAGCTCAGCATTTTATTTAAATGGCTGTTTCCTAAAGAGGCACATCTGTGGAACCTTTTTCCAAATGGATCTTGACAGAGGGATCCTAGGCTTCTGTGCCTAAGGTCTGTGATGCCATAAGTGGTAAATAATGATGATGGACAGGTTTGAAGTGCTAAGTAAATACAATCCCACAGTCAGATGAAACATTTCCCTTGTGTATCATGCATGCACAGAACCCAGCATGCCCTCAAACTGGTAAGATCCCAAGCCTTTGGATCTGGTAGATCTACATTTTGAAGCCCAGTGACTCTTTTTGAACAGCATGGGAAAGTGCTTGGTTCCTACATAATCCAAGCTGGCTACTTTGTATCACGTATTTCCATTCTCAGTTCATTACAATGATTTTCACTATGAATTTTTCTCCTGCTGTTGTTTCTTTACAAACAAGGCCTCACATTCTTCCACTTCCAGTTAGTTAGAGTCAATAGTTAAGCTTCATCAGTACCAACTTCCCACTTGCCCAATATTAAGCCCACCCCTCCAAGTCTCTTTAGCATTTTTGATTGTTAGTAAACAACTGAAAATCAGCACATTTTCTAGGTATGCAAAATCAGTGAAAATCAACACAACCCTAACTGCTAGGGGAATGCTTCTAAAAGGCCTCCCCAGTGCCAATTATTGCTGCCTCAATGCTCACCGAGCCTTTGAAAAAATCATTACACATACACAAAATCAACAGTCTGTTAGCACAGCAGAGTCAGAGAGAAGCAGCTGGCAAACACCAGTTACTTTGCACTCCTACACTAACATTCCTCTTGTGTAAACCACCCCCAGTGAAGTCGGCGCCTGCCTTGAATTTTGCTTCCTGAATGCAGACGAATCAAACAAGTACAACCTAGGGCACAACCACCAGCTTCGTAGGTCAAAATCCTGAGCCAGGGTAAGAGGAACTTGGAATGAATCAAGTGGTGGAGATGGTACTTTTGAGCTATTTCAAATGAAAATGATAGTTTTACATGTGGGAATTTGGGGAATGTGGTTCCAGGCCTTTAACAGAAAACACATGAAACACAACAACGTGTAAATGTCTTCTTTAAAATTAATAATTTAAGCAATTGGACACTGAATAGCAGAACAGGGAAAAATATCACCACTCTGAAATTATTTTTATGAACATAACATAAAATTATTATTATTATTATAATCAAACCATTTAACTTTGCAGTAAAGGTGATCTCAAGACTGCTTGTATGGTCTTGGAGGTTTTGTTCTCTTCATGACATTTCATCTAAAAGGAAGGAAAGGTGATTTGGAAAATTTGCAATCAGTCTGTCCAAAGAAAATGGTTTATCCAATCACAGAATCACAGAATCAATAAGGTTGGAAAAGACCTCAAGGATCATCAAAGTCCAACATGTCACCCAAGACCTCATGACTACTAAACCATGTCACCAAGTGCCATCCAGAAAACAGGTTACATTAACAGCTACTTTCTTCTCTGCTAGAGTGCATAATCTCAGGTATAGTGACCCTGCCTCACAAAAGACTTTTATGTTAATGTAATGCAACATCATCAACTCTGAAACAGCAGCAGTAGGAAGAGATACAGCGTGTGAAAAGGCATGTTTATTCTCTTACAACTAAATTTAATTATCTGATCCAATATTCACCTTTTGGTTAGAAATCCTCCTGTATTCACATTTCTGATGCTTCAGGACAGCATCTTTGTAGATATTGCTCTCAACAAAAGAATATAAATAACTCTGGGCACAGTGAAGCCCCACAAACCCCGACGACCTGCTGCTCTGACACTTGGGCTGAACTCCTCTCATACAGCAGATGGAGGTTCCTGTCTTTTAACATAGCCTCATCAGACACCTGTGTGCAGAGATTCAACATTTTCCCCAAATACAACCAGTTTACAAAACAAAAAAGGAGCTTTCTATCAACTGGTCCTCCAGTCAGCATAGTAAAAAGTCAACACACTTGCATTGTCTATGCAAGCGCACTTTGCAGATACCACAGCTTGCTGGAGCTCAGGGGCTGGCAGGTACTGATGCTTGTCCTCCCCTCCACCAGGAGATGAATAGGGATGCAGACAGCACCAGCACTATCACTTGGGAGGTTTCACTCCAGTGTTTTTTAACTCCCTATAGTATCCTGTATGAACCAGTCTGGCTTCACTTGGCACCTTATATCCTCTGTTTTGTCTTCTTCAGCAACCTTCAGTAAGTCTTTTCATGTGAAAGCACCAAATACACCTTCAGAAAGGCACCTTCCCACTACTTTTATTGGTAGGAAGATTACATTCTCTCAATACAGGCTCTTCTCACCAGCCTCTTCTTGCCAGCAGCTGCCTTGGTCACACCCCAAATAAACACTGTGGCTCTATCAGTACAGCACCACAATGTGCTCTCACCCTGGGTCTCTGAGGATACTTCAGGTTTTGTGGACATATGCTGCAGGTGTGCCTAGCTCCCCTTCTCACTGGGCACATCACTTTGTACTTGACAGTGCTAAAACATATTCTGGTTTAATACATCCAGCTTGACAGCTGATCTGGATAATGCTCTGAATTTTTAATAAGGCAAAGCCTGATTTGATCAATAGGTGTCTCCTAAGAAAACAGGATCATAAATAAAACAAATTTAATTTTTAATACTAGAATTAACTTCCAATTGAAACCCTAGCAAGGGAGGAGCAAAGCTATTATTATAACCCTTACTTTAAAGTCTTTATTGTCTTGGGAACTTTTAATAAATATTTCTTGCCTCTATAACAAATCTACTGCTGGCCTTCTGATTTTCACATGGCTTCTCCTCCACTATTTTGGGAGGGTGTTAGAAAGACCCTGCAGTACCTTTGGAAAGCTGACATGTTTAATATTATTTACTTAGGCACACAATGCCCTGACCCACTTTCAGATCCCCACTACAGAAAGGGCTCTCTATAGAGTGTCACATAATGGGGACATTTGTAAGGAAGAACTATGGCAAAAAAATCCTGTTTGGAAAGTCATCTTCACTTAAAAGAACAATGATTCAGCTAAAGGACATTACTGGCACTGGAACCACTGGAAGTGGCTATAATCGACCATTTAAGCTATGAAGAAGTATTTTAACCACCAGCAAAAGAAGCATTTAAAATAGGCTTTGACTAAAGAAAGTAGCAGCAAAAAAATCTCAATTTCATTTAAAACACAATTGAGTAGGTTATGCGACATATTTATAATGTGATTATAAAGGAAATGACTGAAACAGATGACCTGAGAAGTCCCTGCCAAATGTTCTTATTTGTATCAGTAAAGAGAAAATTCTCTTGCTGTAGGAATTGAAGGAATATGCAGACACTGGAAAGCAGCATTTCATACCTTTACAGTGTTGCCATTTGAAAGCAGCCAAACTTCTTGCTAAGTGGTAGAACCTCTTTTTCCATTAAAATGCTAATAGGAAGGTTAACTTCAGCTTAAACCATTGGAAAAAAAAAAAAAAAGAAAAAGAAAAAAGGCAGCATAAGCAAAAGAGTTTAGCTTGAGGTTATACTTTGGAAGAAAACCCAAGTTTAAGCTAAATGGGATTTCCACTGAGAAAGAAAACTCATTAAGCAGGGGGAAAAAACACAACAAAGTGAAAGGCAATTCTAATACCTGCATTTGCTTATGTGACACTGCCCCGGGTTAATGTTTTCCTTTAAAAAACAGAAATTCTGTGGCAAAAACTAAGGGCTCCTGAGTGGAAGTGTATCACATGATAGCCTTGCCTTATGGATACTGTAAAATGTGCTAAAACACATCACTCACCTATCCCTGTGCTGCAAAGAGAGCACTGCACAGTCCCTGTGCTGATTTATGTGGGCATGCAGAGAACGAGCCCTTAAGGTCTGTGCAGGAAGCAGCAGCACAATGCTTTGCAGAAGACTCTGTACATACCCTGCAGTATCTCAGAGATAAAGATCAAATTCCATGATGATATGCCTGTGTGGCTGACAAATGCAAATCTGCCTTCACTCTTTCATCTGAGAATTGGGGCTCTTATTTCATGCTTGATTATGCTGATGTTTGTTCACAGGCACACAGGGAATATGCAGGCAAGCGAACATTTGGACCTAAATAAAATTCAGATGTGACTACCAAAAGGCCTCATCCTTCTCTGGTGCAGACACAGACTAAGAAGCTTTCACACAAATAGTTTCATCCATACTGAGCATGTCCCTCCTTGCTTTTTTGACAAAGAATCATGCACACGGCACAATGTCAGGCTACGGAGTTCAGAATCACTAATTACATGGCACACACAAGCTGCTGCAACATTCCAGATTAAATGAGAATTTCACACCTGAATACAGTTAAGGGACAGAAAGTAAATGTGAAAGGAGGAAACATCTTATCTCCTACAAACTTCCACTGCACAGCTCTGAATCCTGCATCCATACTGGCCAGCAGGCAGTGGCTTCCCTTTCCAGCAATTGCACCAAAGCTATGTGAAACCCTGGTTTTTAATCAAAGCACAGCCAGAAGCCTCCAACATGCTTTAGTTTACACAAAATCTGAAACGTGCTTGTACTGTGACCTAACTTCATTCCCATTTTACATTGAGGTCTTTTGTAGAATCTAGCCTATATTCTGAGACTAACAAAGTATGCAGAGAAATTATTTCCTCTGAGGACTATAGGCAGTATTGTCACTCATTTCTATGTTTTGCAAGAATGGAGGTGTCTGCAGTCACTGTTTTTAATTCTAGTCTGAGGAATCCAAACGGTAAAAGTTTCCTCAAGTCAGAAGGCAAAATGCATTCATCTACACCAGAGTTGTTTGAGCCTGAACCATAAGAAGTTTTGCTCTCAAGGATCTACCACAAAAATGGGTGAGATAACCATGAAAGCTTAGAAAGAAAACAACTGAGTTTAGTGCTGCACAAATATTTTCTACAGAATGAGAAGTGTCCTTGTAACGATGCAATGCATCTTCTTCTTACATTCAAAGTATTCCACACACAGGAGGGAGGAAAAGTGGTGTATGGTGAATATGAAGGCTAGGAAACTGAAAATATGAAGGCTAGAAAACTGAAAAAAAGTAAAGTGCTTGTCCTGCTTTTCTTTCTTTTTTTCTTGCAACTGCTACCTGAAAGGCTGTCTTTTCTTCTGGGTTTCTTACATCTCCTCACTGCCATCCTGAGACTCCACAAACAGAAGCACTTGGGAAGGAGGCATTCTCTCAGGGTATTTAAAACAGCTTGGGTTTGGTGCACATTGCAGTAGGACAGCTAACCTCTCTGCAGACCACTGGAGAATGGAGCTACGTAAGACAGAGTAGTTTGAGGGGTGGGATGCACACCATAGTAAGCATGAGAGCAAGATACACAACAGAATTTGTAGCTGGCTTAGATGTTCCTCGATCCCATAGATGCCAGATGTTACTGAACCAAGGAAACTCATATTGTTCAAGCATATGTAATTTACCTCCAAGCATACGACAAACAAATTCCCTCAGTGGCTTTGGTTTAGAATAACAGAATAGGTGGAAGATTGAAGAAATGTAATATTCAGAAACAACTGCCCTATTAGCTGTGAAAAGTGTGCAACTTCATACCAATGTATAAAGTTGGTTTTCCAGTGGTTGGTGTAAATATGATATTACAAACCAGCAAATCTGAAAATATCCAGAAGGGACTTTCTGCTAACCTCCAACCATCTCTCACATACACAGGACAACACTCAGAATGAAGTCTCCCAATTTCAGAAGTGCCTTCTGTAACTGTTGCCTCCTCCAGTGAAACTGCAAATAAATAAAGAATTCCCTCTTTAAACATGTTTGACTTAAATTCTAAGAGACTATCCTGCATACTACTGTTAAACAATAACCTCCAGAAGATGATGAATGTGTTATCTAGTCAAACTCAGACCCATAATCCTTTTGATATTGTTTTGAAGGTTCACACAGAGCCTGTCTATTTCCATGAACTTTTTCATATATCAGGATTGTCTGCAGCAGAACTGCAGCTGTAAATTTCATAAAATAGTCTCACAGACTATGGAATCAGGACACTAATGTAACAAAAAAATGGGTTTGCTTTTTCTGCAATACTTTGGGTGCAGGGCCTTTCATACATTTTAAAATCTAATATTTCAAAATGCCATTTCCTTGCCTGAGGACAGCATGCAGAATGACATTATTGGCTCACAAATAAACTGTGCATTTGGATGTTAGTCCTGTTAGCAAGATTTTTACAATGAAAAGGCACATTAATCTGCAATTTTTTCAAAGGACTCCACTGTAAACAACTAACAGGATATTCAAATTTCTAAGAACAAGGTACATTAAAATCAGTTGTACAACTGCTGGTCATGATTCTAACTGCCAAGTAACTGGACAACTCAGTACACTGAGTACTATGAAGAATTAAGTGAGACTGATGTGATCACAGATTGCACACACAGGCTGTCAAATCTTCATATATTGTGGCATTCTCATGACTCAGGAGTGCTTGAAAGGGTCTCAGGAGAAGAACTAATGACATACAAGGAAATAGAAGTAGCTAGATACATTATCACTTACTGAGGGCTGACGAATCTCTTTGACAGAAAATGCCAAGGTAGCTTCTTTAGAATTCCCACTATCCAAGGGAGGGTCAGCTCTGCCTTCACCAATCCCCTACTATCACTGCTGCCTGACAACTGTTGATCCAACCTTTTCTTCAATATTACAGTAAGATATTTAAAGGTGACATGGAGTCACTGTTTGAAACATGCTTTGGAAGCCTTTTATTTTATACAAGTGAAGCTCAAGTATTCTTAAACTGAATTTAGGTATTGAACCCAAACTAAACTACTCCAATGGACTTAATGCAAATAAACATGCTCAGAATCAGGCAGTACACATATTGTTAACCAAAGCCCAAAATTTCTCAGGTCAGCATTCATTCTCTCATAACAACAAAGTCAGAATAGACATACTGCCACTTTCCCTTATCTTCTCACTTTACCCCTCCCAATGTATCTTGGTGGGTGCTTTGCCTGATTTGCAACCAAACACATTGTCTCCTTTTCAACTGGACATCCACTTAACCACCAGGCTCCTTCCCTCAGCCTGCTGTGCAGGAGTAAATTGCAGTCTCTGAGATTGTTCACACAAGGCTAAGCACTTTCAGCTCCCACTGGCACGAAACTACCCAAGTTTTTAGGGAGATGAGGGTACTGGATTCCTCTAAGTTTGGGTTCACTGCATGTCAAGTGTTCCCTACCTTCCCTCAGGCATCTCATTGAATCATCTTAACACTCTGAAATCTGTTTCCCCCTTCACATGCCACTGACAAAAAATGGAAACGGGAGGTTCCCACTTAAGCACCTTTCTTCACTAGAAATGGATTTTAACTGTATTTTTTCCAACCATTTACCCATGATGGGAAATAGCTGAAACTTTTCCAATTATTGAACTTCTAAAAAGTCATCTGAGTCAGGGGAAATTGTAGGTAACTCATATTCAGTGATTAAGTACAATTGCTCGGTCAAATTACAATGGCAAAAAAAAAAAAAGCTGGCTTGAGGCTTTCAAATCTCTGTTCTGTGGTCTTACACCCAAGGCATATTCTTGAGGTCTTATTAAAAGAAATCCCCTTAAATATTTCTTGGCGGGCTGCATCCTTATCTTATTCATGACAGTCTTCAGTTCAGGATTCATCATTTTTAAATGACAGGTGCTAATGCATTCCTATGGAATCTTTTTTTATTCTTATTTTACAAAACTGTGACTTTGTCCTGCAGAGTGCTTAATTCTTTATTTTCACTGTAAAAATATTCATAATTTGTTAGACAGGCAATCATTAAGATGAGGAGTCCTCCTTTGACAAGTATTGACCCTTGATGACATCTTTGCTTCAAATGCTAGACTATAATGTTCATTTTATGCACATACGTCCCTGTCCAGAACAGAAACTACACTCAGAAGGGATGCACAGGACTAACTGCCTGTTCATTCTACCAGTTCATCTACTAATTAGCAGTCACTCCGGGATGAGGAGGAACTTTTGGTGACATTTCCTGGTAAACACTGCAGCAAGTTATACCTGTGCAGCAAGAACCAGCAGAATAGGCAGAGAACGGAGGCAGTGCACTATTCCATCCACTGCTTGGTTCACCTCCACAGCATTTTCCATGTTCAGCTGAAGCTGCTCAGTGCTAGAGGTTTATCTCACTTTGAAAACCACGTTACTGAAGACATCTCAGAGAAATTTTCAAAGGAGATCTCAAAAAGCACAGGCAATGTACATATTTCTCCACAACGTTGACTATGCTATCTCACACGGATTCCTCTCCTCCCCTTTCATTTCTTCTTTTTACCCCCTTTTTTTTTTCATTTTATTTGAAATTCTGCGCTCCAGCAGCAACAACTCTCACTAGTCACACACACTTAAGAGTATTCAGTACTGGAAAGAATCAGTTTGCCCACATCAGGTTGTATCTTCATTCAGCTAGGACTTGCAACTTGTAGCACAGAAACAGTCTTTGAGAAATTGCCACAATTTTTCCTATTAATACAAAGTAGAAGATCGTAAGATTCCTAAATTATTTATCACTATGGGCTAGAGTCAGATGGAGCTAAGCAGCTTCTCTCACAAGACTGTAATGGGAGCTATGGTGATTTTCACTAGCATGGTTTGAGATAATGAAGTAAACACAAGGATTCAGTTGAGAGCAGGATGAGGACATGCATCTGCATACAGGCAAGCACTTGCAGCAATGTATCTTGCTACTCTGATTTATGGGTTCTTTTGCACTAAAGGGAATAAAAGCATTATTCTGACTACTGAGAATAAAGCTCATAACTCACAAACGTTCAGTTTATGTCTTAAAAAATATTTCATTGTCAAAATACCTTCTGCACTATTTAAATCTGCAACACTCTGCATGCAGCATCTCAAAAGCGAAAAATAGTTCTGATAGATACTGTGATTCTTCAGCAATTCAAATACCAAAACTGTTTAGTACACATCCTTGAGAAACTACACAGCATTATTTTGCAGATGAATTCCTACCATCACATAATAAAATGAAATGCCTAGGGGTCAGCCTCTTTGTAAGCATTTGATTTCTTATATTATTGGTTTTTAATCTATTTGTTATGAAATTATATTGCTTGAAAGAAATGGTAAAACTTAAAAACTGCGACATAAAGCTCCATGACCAGACCATGGTTCACACACTGAATTAGAGAGACAGAAAGGTAAGTTGAAAGGCTGATAAACTGGAAGAAACAAGGTTGTGTACTGTGCAGTGAAATAAGATAATTTTATGATTATAGTTACATTGGACTTTTTATCTGTCAAAGGATTAGGGCTGGGCCAGCCACTAAATGAGTGACAGATGCTCTCTATTAATCCCTCTCCCTTTCCAAAGGGAAGAAGAAAGGAAATAACAGGGAGAGACTTATGAACTGGAAAAGAAAACTAAAATGGCTTTAATTAAAATAATAATAATAAAATAAATGTATATTAAGCCCAACCCCCCTGACAGCAATTATGTCACTATCACCATTGATGATGTGGGCAGGCACTGGGGAAGTCCCAGACTGGACTCTGGCAGACAGGAATCAGACTCAGGAGCTGGATTCAGAAACTCTCAGATCAGGATCAAAGGCAGAATGGACACAGCCCTCCCCAGACACTGGCCATTGAAGAAGAGGCTGATCCCTCAGTTTTATACTGAATATGACATATATGGACTGGAACCCCTTGTTGGTCAGCTTAGGTTCACCTGAACTTTCTGCTCCTCTCCACAGGTGCAGGTTTTTACTCAGCATCCCCCAATTAGACACACAAGGTTCAGCAGTGACCTTGGTCTGCATATCAATCCTTGGTACTAACTACAAACATTGATAGTTATCAGTACCAGGAGCAGATGCTGTGTGAGAAGCCACGCTGTTCCTTTCAGCAAGTGCAGTTACTTGGAAGAGACAGAGCTAACAAGTACGATCACAGAATGGAATTAGTTCTGTTCTGGCTCAAACCAGGACAGTACCAGAGGGCTTTCCAGGTTTGTACACAACATGATCAATGTCAGTTGCAGGTACAGTGGATGCTTTTCAAAATGCTTTGCCAAGATTCACTAACTGCAAAGCTGTAGCACAACCCATGCTGCTGCCAACACACTTGCCTGCAGAGGCGTGTCAGCATCTGACTGGTACATGTCCTGCCTCATGCGGGCAGGTACTGGATAAACGAGTGGAGTTCAGTACAGTGTGGGAATACTGGAGCAAACGTACTGAGGCAAGCACACACACTGGATACCAAGCATGATTCTTACATGCCTGTCTTTGAATTTTAGTATTTACTTATGTAACCCTTGCTGTTTAGAGAACAACTATCTAGGGGATAACACGCAAAACTGAAGCGGTATGCCCTTGAAGGTCAAAGTCCCATAACAGGAGAGAGAGATGATCCTTCTGCAAAATGAAGAAGTTTACATATACAACTTCACAGATCAAGCTGCTCCAGAATGGCCCTCCATCATTTCAAGGACATTTTCAAATAAAATAAATCATAGAATTACAGAATCACAGACTCAGGGAATGGTTTGGGCTGGAAGGGACCTTAAAGATCAGATCATCTAGTTCAGATCCCCCTGCCATGGGCAAGGGCACCTTCCACTAGACCAGCTTGCTCTAAGCCTCATCCAGCCTGGCCTTTAACACTTCCAAGGAGGCAATGTGATTCTCGGGGGAGTCACAATAATATTTTGAACAGAAGGGATTTTCTGATAGTTTTATAAAATTAATGTACTGCTGGACAATAAAAAGCAAATCATAAAGTATATATTTGGGGGCCATCTCTAAGCTCCATCCATAATGTAAGGAATAGAAAGCAAGCAGCAAGCTAAACTACTTCAGAATTTATCATTGGGACTAAAATAATTGACTGACTTTTCTACTCCGCTCTGCAATATGTATGTTAATGATATGCAGAACATTACAGTACTTGAGAGGAACATATAACCCAAGGATTTCATAACCAAGTATAGCTCAAACTGACACCTCTCTCTCATGTTTTTCAGGCTTCTTGTGCCACTTCTCACTACTTCTCACTACTATTCTTAATATGTAAAAGACTACCCATACTATTCTCCCTCTGCTTCTTCTTGGGAAAAGAAATACGTTAAATCAAAGTTCTCACCAAGACATGAGTCTCTTCCAGACCAGGATACCCATATCAATATAGGAAGGACATGGACCTGATGGAATGAGTCCAAAGGACGGATACAAAAATGATCAGGGGATTGGAGCACCAGGTAGATGCACACAGGGAAATCCCAAGGTTCCACACAAGCCTGCTTACCAGGACACAGCAGCACTGACTTTTGATCTGAGACAATTCTCCACCAGCACTGGCCAAAAAACAGAGACAACTTCCCTGCTGTTCAGTTCATCACTACACCTGATTTCCTACTACCTGGTCTCCAGAAAGTATTTCAGGTATTTGTGTGCTCCAAACACCTTATGACACCTCATCCTATGACACAGCAAAACCCAGGACAGAATAAAGACAAGTGTGAAAAGCAATAAAAGTACTTCCTGTCATTACAGGAGACAATTTTCTCAATGAAATATTTCTCTAGTTATGAACTAATGAAATCGTAGAATGTAATAGGGAAAGAAATATCTTTGAAAGGTAAGCTATGGTCAAACTAGTCACACAACTACAGGGCATAAAAAGAAATCTTGGGAACCACAGCTGAAAGAACTGAGAAGCACTGCAGTAAACACATACAAACCCACACGAAATATTAAAGTATCATCAGTTATACTGACACAATTTCACGCTAAGAATTCCTTGGCAGCCAATTATTTATCATCAGAAATACAGCTCACTTCTTGTGCTACAAATCTCAATTGACTTTAATAAGGAACTAATTAACAAAGATTAGCACCCTTTTTGTGTAACGAGCCACAAAGCCAATCAAGACAAGATGATAACAAGATGCAATCAAGAGGTATTAAAGACAACAAAATAATGCCTAAGACTAGAGAGAAATATGCTGGAAGAAAAGAAATATCCACTCATAGAGGAGTTTTCTTCCTAGTTAACTTCCTAAGGTTTGGTTTTTTTTTTATTCACTCAAAGTGTTGCAGGAAGGACAAGGTTTGCACATTGAGATATGTGTTGAGTTACTGAGATTTCTGGACTCTAGTGAAATATTTGTCCAAAACCAGTAAGGGGCTTGCCAATCATCTGCGAGGGGACATCATCCACCAGCCCTGCACTACTGTAGACACAAGCCAGAGGACACACAAGAAGCTCCTGTAGGGGTTTCCAGGTCCACGCTGCAGTTCCCAGCAGGAGGCACTTGTCCCTTTCCACGTATCTCTGTGCACCTTACCCAGAGCTGGGGTGTCATGAAGCAATTCCCCTCTGCTGCTGAGAGCAGATAATGAAGCATTGCAATGGCAAGGTGCTCATGATGTTAATCACCTGTGACAACAGCATTAAATGGAATGATTCTCAGACCTTGAAACGATTTAGGCTATGACACCAAGGGATACCCTAAGGGCTGATGTGTGTACAGAGTGCAAGCCAGGGCTGAGAATTTGGGTCAAACATAATTCACGTCCATTTCCCATTCTTTACAATTGCAATGATTTAGGGATAATCAGAAAACAGCAATTCAATCTGGCAGGAAAGTGGGAGGAAACAGGTTTTTTCCCAAACTCTCTCTCATCTGGAAACAAATCCTGATCTTTCTTTCCTAAGACACTGAATAAACATCAGAATAGGAGGCAGTATAACAGAAGCAGCAGTGGTCTGGTAGAAATGGTAAATAGCTAATTGTAGGTGAGAACTTCAGTTTCCCAGAGGTGACTGGATGAGCAACCAGATTCCTGGCTGTTCCTGTAACGCACTCACTTCTGCCAGTACCCTGGTGTTTCCACTAATATCCATGCACTCCTATGGGCAGGTCCATATTGATGAGATAGCATTTCACATACCAGGAAAAAAAAAAAAAGCTCTTTAAAAGACTTTTATAGAGCTTCTTGTCTTTTTTTTTTTTTTTTAATTAACTGATTTTTGATCCTGTGTATGAGGCTGTGTTAAAACAGCAGCTGTTAGGAGCTAAAATGATCCCAGTTGTAAAGGGTTCTTGAGTAATACATAAAGCTTCTATAAAAAACAACAATTCAATTTTATTATAAATTCCTGATAAAATGTAGATACAATTAAAACCAGGGTACTTTCATACTTTGTCTGTTTGGAAATCTGAATCACCACAAAATAGCTCACATTTCAATCTGAAAGTAATTTTAATTACTTCTAAATGGAAATAAGATGAGAGTTAAATGTACTCTTTTCACTTAAAGGCCTGTGATCAGATCTGCTTTCAACAGAACATCTCAGACCTTCAAGTATTTGCCCTGTAATAGCATTAACATTAAATTCACAGGACATACTTTATCAGCTGCCTTTGTTTCACCAAGAATATGTTTCATGTTTCCCTTCCCCTGTCAAAACCTGAATGCAGTAACAGCTTGGCTTCTGCAATGAATTCTACAGCAATCTGCTTGCTAAACCTGTGTTAGGCTCCAAGTGTGCAAAGGTAAGTCAGATCTGAGATAAACCACAATGACTGCTAGAAAAACGCAGTGAGCACTGACTGCTGCTGCCCTCTCCTCCCTGCCCTACATGATCTTGGTGGGGCAGAAAGAGGTAGCATGGAAGACAACAGCCTGCTGCCAGTTGCTAGGGCAGTGCAAAGCCATGCAGGTGTAATAGCTACCTGTGCTGCTTATAAGACAGACAAATTCTCTGACTGTATGGGATAGCCCACCTGTTCGTGGGATGGGCAACAGTGTCTTGTGCTGGTGCTGCATCTATGAAAGATGAAATAGTGCTGAAAGAATCAGGCCCACAACCAACCCATCAGGAGTGCTGAGCATATGCTGCAGGCCTTCACACCTGCTGGCCAGAAAGAACTGTCCCAGTCTCTGCCATCGGTGCCCTCGCCTCCTGTGCCCTGGCACTGACATGATGTGCACTCTTGCCAGGCAGGCACAGCCCTTCACCTGCTTTGTGGATCTTTCCACTCAACTTTTAAAGTTAAAAACAAGGCTTCCTAAGGGAAAGCATCAGCTGTGGATTTTATCACAGGCCTGTCTCCAAATGAATAAATTACACACTATAATTTCCTAATTATGCATACACCAAATTGCATAATGAGAGATCAGTTCGGTAGTTCTGTAACTACAGAGATAGCCAACAGTCAATGCAAGGTAATTAAAACAAACTCACAGAATAAAAAGGAAGGGACCATGCTGCAAATGGGAACACAGAGCCACTCACAGTGCAGGACACCTGTAGACCAGGATGAGAGCACAGCAGCCTTTCCTGGCATGTCACTGCCTGCAAGAGCTCCCTTTCAAAAGTGTCATACCTTGGTTCAAAGATCTCTGTTCCTTATGGCAAATAATGAAGTAATCTGAGTCAAGTTAGGCAGGTGTCACAACATATGTAGGCTCACAGCTTGTATCTGTGGAAATAGTTCCACTGTGGCTGTCCATTTCTGAGCTGGCAGTATTTACTCATCATGGCTCTGTAGGCCTATGTCTGTGTGTTTGTCTGTACACGTACATGAAGCTTCCTGTCTGTGAAAACACAGGGATATGAAATGGGGATGGGGATACTGGGGAAATTATACACCTGTTGTCCTTGCTTACACAATTGCAGAAAACATCTAGGGATATGGAAAAAGCAAAACAAAAATGCAGAATGGTGAAAAAATGCCTGGAAAAACCCCCATGGGTGTATGATACCAGGTGAGATCACTCACAAAGACCATGAAGAAAGTGCCCTTGTCTTTCTCTTTGCCTTATCCTCCCATGTCACACATGAGGTTGTGTAAAGTGCTCCTTGCCTGAGGTTTTATCATGCATTTTCACTTCAGATCTAGAAGTAGACTTGCTGGAATCTGCAGGAAAGCTGGCCTTTCCCTGCTACTGTCCAAACCTGCCACTGCTCTTAATTCCATATTTTCTCCTGTTCCTCATCACCTTCCTAGCAGCACAGAAACTCTGTAAACACTCTAGGCAGACAAAGCTACTGCAACAGTAAGGCAGGATCATCAGAGGGTGAGATGATTTGTGCCACTATAAAATGAGCAGCAGCTCTGGTGAGTTGCTTCTGCCACCAACATCTACATCTCCAGGCCTGGCCTCCCTGTTCTGTTTGATTAGACCAGCCTTTGTAAAAGGGAGGAAGAGGTTTCCACATCTTAATGCCTTGGAAATCAAGTTTAGGATTTAGTTCTGCCTGTACCTGTGATGTCATACTTTGCAAGCAGACTGAAAACATTACCTCTGTGCACACAACTAGAGACAGACACGTGGCACTATGGAAAATAACAACTTGCACCTTACTGTTAGACCTGACTGGCAGTCTCTGGTTGAGCTACACCGTGGGGAACAAAAAGAAATCTCACAGTAATCAGAGAAGTGCTGATGGGGAGGCTGCAGGACGGCAGGACTGGACTGCTGCCACTTCCAGCACTGAGGAGAGAGCAGCAAGTAAAAGAATTTTCTTCACTAAAGACTGAAATATAGCTTAATAAAAAATCTAAAGGGCCAGAGGCAAATTTCATCTTTCTTGCAGGTTGGGAAGGTAAGTGCACTCTGTCCAGACAATAGCAAGCAAGAGTGAGTAAACAGTAGATATTACTTGGGAATGTCTCACCAAATGCAATAGCACTTTCATCAGAGCAGAGCGAAGAGGGGAAAAAAAAGGACTTCAGTGAGTGCTTCATTTACTTCCTACAAGCTTTGGCCTCTTTAACTGCTTCAAAGCAAGTAGAAACCTTTAATGTCACAGATCACCTTTAAGGAAAATATTCTTAAATCCTGAAAATGAAAATAATACAAAAGTAACCCTAAGGGTAGGGGGACTATGCAGAGACTTAGGATGGTTCCCTTTCATTTTGTGCAATCAAGATTAACGTCAGATGCTCCCAAAACCAAGATCAAGAGAGATGTCAGCTACAGTGCATGTCTCTGAGCCCTCTACAGTTCATTCCTGAAACTGGGTTAAGTCCATTTTTCACACAGTCTGATTTTCTTGCATTTTCTTATAAGTGTCACTTTCAAACACAGTTTTAAAAGCACTCTCAATCTGCAACCTGAAACAAGCAGCACAAATGGGGAATTGACACTGCCTCTTCCATTGAAAAAATAATAATCCAAATGCTTAAAAATCTGCTGATATAAAAGCAGTTCTTGGAAAGGGGTGAACTCTCCTAGCAGCTACATTTCTGGTATCTTTTCTATTATTTGAAACAGACTTCTTGAAGTTAACAAGAAATAATCACTACAAGCAATAAAGAGCAATCCAATGCATTCCCCTCCTGTACACTGCTGACCAGGGCGTTTCAGTAGCTAGAGTCTATGATCTCTGAGCTCATTTAGAGCAGTGACAAGCTCTGCACCAACTAAAGAATGAGCTCAACAGAAGCACAGTACCCTTCATAGTTCTTCAGTGCTTCTATCCAACTTGTAAGAGCAAAACAAACCCCACACCTTCTCCTCCACCCCTCAAAGTACAACTCTTTATGTATCAACTGGGTGATGAATACACTGGCAATAGGCAGCATGATACATAAAGAAACAAACTATGCCAAGCAAAGTGATTGCTCTTATGCAGAATTGTAACAATAAAGAAAGGCACCAACACAGGGAATAAATCCAGATGTTAGCAAAGTACCTGATATTGCAGCTTAAAAATTAATTATGAAAATGCATAGCAATATCCCAAGAAATGCATGTTGGCACAGAAACTGAAATCCAGCTGCCATGTTAGATGTAAAAAGGGAGTTACAAATTCTGCCCCCTGCCAGAACAAAGAACAGCCCCTTACAGAGAGGGTGCATGGAGCAGGTCAGAAAGCATCTGGGAAGGAGGGCTCCTTCAAAGAAAAAAGAAATGTTTCTGTAGTGGTTTTGTATTTCCTATGTCTAGGAGTAATTTTAAAAACAACAGCTCAGTCTGTCAGAGAACTGCCTGCAGTTCAGTTGCTCCGTGAAGGAGTAAACAAAAGGGCAGTAAACAAAAGGGAGTAAACAAAAAGGGCAGGATTCTGCAGTGATGCCCATCCACCCAACTCTGCACCATTGAGGGAAGGAGAATGAACATCCATCAGGGTGAAGGCTTGTTCAGTGAAATTGCCAGTGGAAAGAGCTCCCTCAGCTAATCCCCAAAAACACTGCACGGCTATGTCCTGAGAAAAACATACTCCTTGCTCAGGAAATTATTATGTCTTGAGAAGTGTGAATGTGGACACACAAATCATTGGGATTGGATTTACAAACTCTTACCAGGTGAGGTAAGCTCTAAAGCTTCTAAAAATGAGAAACCTGAGCTATATAAAATCTCCTCAAAAGACCTATTTTTAAAGTATTTCCTATAAATGAATATTTTAAGTCAGGAACTGCTTATGTGAGAATTATTTCTTATCTCAAGGCCCTTCAGCATGTCCGAATAGACAAATCCCTTTTGTCAGCTGAGCTCCATTACTCTCCTCTGAATGAAGGCCTCTGGGATGGATATAATAGATATAATTTTTAACAGCATATCTAGTCTGCTAATAAAATGATGACAGACACTGCCTGCATAGAGATTTAACACCAGCAGAACCCTCCAGCAAATTTTTACTCCTGTTGTGGTGGATAACTTCCAAGAAGGCTTGAATCATATGGCTCTCATCCTGACTTTCTTATTCCCCAGGAAGAAAATAGCTAATATGGAGCTACCTGAATAGAGCTGCCTTTCTTACACGAGTGCTAATGTCACAGACACCCTGATGAATAGACTCCTTGCTGTTATTTACCACAGTGTACAGCCCTGGGTGTGTTACCACCTGAGAAGCCAGGGAGGCTGAGAACAGATGATTTTCCAGCACGACACCCTTCATTTCTGAACCCAAAGTAACAGGCCAAAACTAGAAGGGGTCTATGCCAATTCTCTTCACGCTCCCAGGTGACCTATTTAATATCCCTGATTATCATCATGTTTCTGATTTCAAAAGAGACCTGAATTTGGAATGCTCTGTTTTAAAAGTCTCTGGATGCAGGACAGATACTGTCACACTCCACAGCAGTATTATAGTCACTACTCTTCCCTAGCTTCCATTTCTTAGCACTGGTGTGAATCTAAGCTAGTTGAACACTGTCCTGCTGGTATATTACCAATTGTGTAAGAGTTATTTGTTGGGGCATGGTCTTTCTTACAATCACTTCCACATCCCCAGCTAAAATGCCCTCTGAGATTACGTGATGACTTACCCACACATGTGAAAACTTCTTAGCCAAAGCCAAGTGCAGGAAGAATCAGGAGTTACAGCCCCCGCAGTTAGCAATGCCAATTATTTTTACTTTGATCCTTCTGCCTACAGAATATTGGAAGCATGAATTCACCAGTTATCCTACACTAGGTGCTAACATTGTGTGATCAGGCTTTGCTGGGAGAGGAAAAGAACCCACTCCAAATGTATTAACTTGTTCAAAGCTGTGGGTTCAATAGGGTGAGCAGCAGAGCTGAAATCTTGAAGGTGTAAGTTTTGGCAGCTTTGGATCTCCATGCAGAGACACATCAGCCACAGCCAGGGAGTGCTGCCACTTGCAACCAGTGTGATGTATTTTTATCATCCTGGGTCCATCACTACTGGGGACAAAGACTCGTTCTCTATCATGGCATATGTTCTAATGTATTGATCACAAGCACCTCAGTAACAGATGAAGATTCACGTCTACACTAAACCCAAGAGCACTTCCATGCTCCAGGAATGCTCCAAGTGTACAAATCCTTCAAAGCTTTTACAGTTTGGAATGCAGACTCCCAGCAAATTTAAAACATAATAAAATACAAAACTGCTCCTATTTCTAAGCGAAAAATTAAAGCTGGCAACTCTGCATCTTAATTACAGGCTAAAAAGCTATATGACTTTCTTCAGATAACTAGAATCTTACATAATTATTTTGAACAGATGATTATATGTCTGCTGTTAAAGGATCTCAGTAAATGACAGCATTATTCAGCAGTCAGCCGCTTCACAGAAAGCTGCATGTGCTTGAAGAATACAACCAACATGGCACGGGAGCAGTGGCAAACATTATGCATGCATTCATATTACATTTCTTTCTGCACTAATGCCAGAACTCAGAGTGCTTTTCATTTCAATGACCACTAGAAAAGTTTCGTATTTTCTTGTTCTGCAATTCATTAAATTTTTTTATTTGAAGGCCATTGAATTTTATTGAAGGCCATTGTTTTTCCTGGGTAACATAAGTAAAATTTTTCTTCCTTATTCATCTGATGTGAGCTGAGTTATAGCAGCCAGAAAGTGTCTTGTTTGAAAGGAATTCCTAGTCATATCTTGATAGAAATAACCCTCGAATCATGCACATGAATGTGTGATTTTAACAGAAACAAACAAAATATTTTCCCTGGGTTCCTTGCTTTGCAAACACATACTATGTTTTCCAGTACTGGTTCATGTCAATGCATAATGGTTTCTTTGACGGCCTGTACTGTTTCCTCCTCCTCCTCTTCTGAATGTATACCTTGAGCATAACCCATGGCATGCTTCAGAGATAACCACACTTCATTCTCTGAGCTCTCACAGGCACTTCTGTAAATAAACTTCTCACTCTTCCTAGAAGGGAAGTGTAGAACTGTCCCATCATTAAGCTGAGATTGACTTGTGCAAAATTCCAAAATCTGAAGATCTGATTTGATTCTAGGTACTCACATTAACCAATTCTCCCTCTCTCTTTTGCCTCACAGCAGATGATGTAGCATCATGCAATGCCGAGGAGTGAGTCAGTGGTAAGGGAACCAACCCCAAGATCCAAATGCCCTTTTAACCTTCATTTGCATAACTACAAATGTAATTTACAGTCAGAAATGTATTTCCTCCTCTTATTAACTATGGTATTATCTTTAGCCAGCCAATTTCATACTGCATTTAAGCTTCTCATAAATCCTCTATTTAGTACTTCCTGATCACCTCCTGTACTAATCATGTGTTATGTTTTACTTTTGATACAGAAAAAAGACTAATCTTAGCAAACTTGATTTTTATAACTGCCTTCTGAGAGCCATTATTGCTGTGTCCTGTACAGAACTATCCAATGTCTTATTGCTCCCCTATTTTTCCAAACCCATAGCCAATACATCTTACTTTTAGCAGAAGGCCATTGGTGACAGAAAACAAGTCAAGAACTGCAAGAAGATGCACAGGAGGAATGTGGGTCACCTAAGGCATGCTCCCTATCTCATGCAATATTCCTTTGCTCCCAAATTGTTGTCAGAAGGTACTATTGTACTGGACTGCCTCTTTAGCTATTACATACTCCCAGTGGAGAAAAATGTCTCTGCAGAAAAGCAGAACTGAAACTCATATGATAGCCTTCAAATTCCACAGATAGCTGTGAAGCTTATTTTCCCCTTGTTCTTACCACTGCAGAATTAATTTCTGACATGCTGAACCCAGACTGTGTCAACATTACTAAGCAACGTTTTGTTAAAGCTGTAGAGATTTATTCATCAGGTGTCCAAATGAGGCACATCAAGTTAAAGGGCCGAGTAAGGAACTGACTTTTATTGTTCTGTTCCTGTGTTTAGTTCCTGCTTTTCTCCAGAATCAATGGAAAAGTTTTGAGATAAGCATGTTGTAGAAGTGATGGATGCCACCACTGTTAATTATTCCACCCATTACAAGACACAGTATAAATCACTTTTTGTCTGGTGGCTGTCGCACCGAATTTGTAGAGCACAAAAGACACTGTGGATCTGTGATATGGCTCTGTTCTTCTCATTACATAAGAGATAAAGATATGCATACTTAATAGATACATTTATTTTAACGAGATGAAGACAGGCCTAATTCAAGTAGTAGCACTTTCTGAACAGCTTTTTTCTATTACCATTATTACTTGGTACAGCAGTACAAGACAAGTTTTATTTTCAACATGCCCTTCACAACAGAGCATGGTTTTTTGCCATTTATGTTTCTAGTAGCTGCAGCTAAAAATGCCATTCAGAGATGAAATTATTGGACAAATGCACTTTGTTCAATACAAGAGGCAAACATTCACTTCTATCAGGAGCTCTGTAAGAAAAGCTTCCTTATTCATAAAGTATTGATTCAGCCTAAGTTTCCCATATACTTTCAAGTGTTTGGGATTAGAGGGCATTAGAGAAAGGGGCTGGATGTTTTACAACAACAGGGGCAGCTGCAGTGCTGTCACAGCTGAAAAAGCTGCGCTCTGACATGTGCCAGCCTTGCATAGTTAAGCTGGAGGTGAAGAGAGGCAGTCTTGGGAGCCACAAGGCTGCTGCAAAGGTTTTCACATGCACTGCTTCTCAGAAAAAACATTTCTGTTCTGACAAAGTCTTATACTATGCGACTGCCCTTGTGCTTAAACCTCATCAGCTTCAAAGAGAATAAAATCACTGTTTATGTTTTGCTGAAGGGCAACATACAGCTGGTTAAGGGATGGGAAATAGACTCATGCTTCTCCTTGGTCCCACAGAAATCACTTAAGGCACATGAGTACCCTCTTGACATTCTGACTAAGGGACTTAAGAGTCAGAATCAAGAGTAGAAAGCTCACACAACTCATGAAGTGTTTCTCCACACATGCAGCTAAACCATTAGGAAGATGAGGAGGCAGAGAATGAGGAGCTCTAAGTAAATTGTATACATAGCTTCATTTCCACAGCACGCAGCAAGACATACATGCATGCCTGCTCCTGGCACCAATGAATTCATACCTCAGCCTTTATTTTAAAGCTCTCCAACTTTTCTGCAGAGGTAAGAAGACAATAAAATACCAGGTGAATAAATTATTTTGCTGTTAAGAAACAACTGTTTCCTCCCTCCTTGTCTTTGTTTACCTTTTGAATAAGCTGATCAATACAAAGTAAATTTTTAATCTGTTAAATTCTTCAGGGGCATTTTTAAATACTTGGGGATTTCACAACTGACTTCAATTTCAAAACCTGAAATTCGATTTGTGCTTAGTCCTGGATGAAGGTCTTTGTTGTGATATGTTTCCAAAACTTAAGTATGAAATGAAACAGCAAAGTCATTTGAGACTTGTTCACTGAATGATCATTTTCACACCTGGAACTGCATGTTTCTCTTGTGATGAGAACAAAAGCATGGCTTGACAAATGTAGGAAGATAGCATAGACATGGAAGCTCTTTTTTTTCTTTGCCTGCTTCCCTCACCTCTTACTTTTCTAACTTTTTACCCATGTAACTGAACAGCTGTTCTCCAGCATTGTGACTTATGTCTGCAACAGGTCAAACGCTCAACTGTACACTGGTGGAAGACCACTGAGTATAACACAAATTACTTTGACTAACATTAACAGAAGTCAGACTCTCTACTTCAGATGGTTTGCCCTGTCAGTGACACAGGGGAGCGAGTCCAGGAATGGCACACCCTTCTAGTTGCTATTAGATCAAAAAGACTACCCTAGATAAAACCAGCTTAATATACAGGCTTGCTTTTGCAGCCCCGATTTTTGCTACTGAGGTTAACCGTCTACATTGCAATTGCCTTCACCTTCTCCTTTCAGTTTCACACTGCAATGGACTCCTTGCAAACCACGTACTATTTACTCACTTGGTTACTTTTCCACCTCCTATACTTCTCACCTTATGGTTTGTCATTTTGAGTTTTCTTTGGTAGGCACACATTAGCCCTTGTCACAACAGTTACAGCTATAGGTACAAGTATACATACAAGCTTGCACCTTTGTGCCAAGTCTGTCACTTAGAAATCTTGCCCTTTCCAGCAGAAATTTCTCAGGCTTGATCAGAGGCTGGAGTTGATTTTGCTGTCCCCATTTTTATTGCAAGAAAAATACCTGTTCACACGTACTTTTTCTCTTTTGAAAGTCAGGAAATCAAAAGCAAGGTCAAATATAGAAAAGAAAAAATACTTTGAAAAGATTCAAAGCCCAGCACCAGTTTTCCATTAATTTTATACCCATGGAAATCAATTTCACTGAGTTTGCTCTTCACACAAACCAGTATAAAAATACCACAGTCAGTCCCATTGAAGATCAGTTCTCAGCTTCCCACTTCGAACACAAATGACCACCGTAAGAAAATTGAAACATGTCTGTAAAAAACAACTTGCACTTGCATGTTTAACTCTAGCAGCTGCTCAGACAATGAGCACACTGTGCATGTGTCTACACAACAGGAAGGACTGCAGCAGAGCCTTCAGCAAGCAGTGCCTGAATTAGCAGTCTAGAGTGCCCAGGCAGCCAGGGCATGGGGGCTGTGCCAGCCAGCCCCTCTCACAGTGCTGTAAGGATGCAGCACCACGTCAGCATGGTGGCAGCTGCCCTTTCTCTTGGACAATCACCATGTCCCCTGACAGGACAGAACAGAGATATGTTCCTCCACTGCTTTATATTACAGCTGTATCTTACCTCCTGGGGACAACCCCTGGCGTGATATACAACACATAGGACAACAACCCCATCCCTATGACAGCACATCTGTTATGCTGAGAAATGAGCTTCAGACAAGATACTGCAGCCACGTGCTTTCAAGTCACTCCATCTCTCTCCCCCCTCACCTCCCCAACTCCATTCTTGCTCTGGCTAAAAGGATAATAACATAAAATATTTAAGAAGTGCTCCTGCTATGAAAGGGTTTATGACAAATAACAATTTTCACACAGTATCACAGTATATCAGAGGTTAGAAGGGACCTCAAGAAATCATCATGTCCAATCCCCCTGCCAAAGCAGGATCACCTAGGATAGCCCACACAGGAATGCATCCAGGTGGGTTTTGAAAGTCTCTAGAGAAGGAGACTCCACAACCCCCCTGGGGAGGGGGGTTGTATTTTAAATAGTAATTGGTACACCAGATCCTCAGATGAGAGGAGAATAATCCCTCTTGTGGATACTTGTGTTACCTTGCAATGCCCTCTCTGGTGGAAAGGTCCTTGGCACATACGACAAACCGTAAGCTGAATCTAAATGAACATGAGCAACTGCTCAAACCCACCTTCACAATGAGCACCTGAGAATGAAATGCAACAGCCCTTTATCAGTACGAAGCAGCCCTATCTCCTAGACTTTTACTGCTGATTTCTGCCAGTTGAGGCTGCGGATTGCTCTTAGGCACCCATTTTAGCCTCTTCCTTCCGCTTCTCCATCAAGTTTTTGCACTTATTTGGACTACTGATGCCGGATCACTGACTGCACCCTCTTTCTCCCTCCATGACAGAATAGCACAGCTTGGCTCTCAGCTAGACATGAAAGCATGCATTAGAATGGAGAACCTCAAATGCAAACATGGAAACAATCTCTGCTTGAGTTTATTTGGTTCGAGTTTAACTAGCACAGATTTGAGAATTCAAATTGCCACTTTCCATACTGCAGATGTTTCTCGTGTCAGCTTCTGGGATTTGACTGCGTCTCATATTTAGCAAACATAAGAACAACAAAAAGATTTGCTCTAATTTAGGCATCTTCGCTTGAAGAGAAGGATCTGCATTTTCATTTCCTTTTCTCATTTTCACAACGTAAACCCAGGAAGCTGTTACTCACCAAGCATGCTACCAACAGTGAAAGCAAACACAAATGTCTGTGAATTAAAGCAAAATCAGAGCAGCACAAACACACTAAGCCAAACTCAGTCCTATTTGAAGGACAGAAACATCTCACAAGGTGTCCAAATATTATTGATAATATACTTGAAATGTAGTATTTTTACCACAATGAGTACTCTTCTCTTTTCTTTCACTGTCCAGAAAATTCAAACAAAAGATTAGCCTGTAAGGTTTAGGTGAAAATATACACAGTGCATTGTAACACCTTTTTTAACCTAGACTTTATATCAATTTTTTAAAATGTCATGTTTTAGAAATACTTTTCTATTCCACAGCTCAGCTCCTTTCACCTTGGATACTCCAAAAGAAATTCTAACAAGGGAGGTTGGTCCTTTTTCAATGTTAGTTGGAAAAAAAAAAGAATATTTAAAATTAAAAAATCACTCTGTCATATTGAAAATATAAGAATGATTCAAAAATCAAAGAAAGGGGATATCAGCAAGCGTGCTGGGTGATGATGAATAGCTTCAGGAAGAAAATAGGCTCTTTCAATACACACTTTAACATTGAGTATGAACATAAATAACCTAGCCTGGATGAAGGAGTTGGGGTTGAGGAAAGGAGATAAATAATACACAGGAAGGTAAACAGCAGTACACTGCAGATTGGGGGCTGAGTGTTTTCTTCCATGTTTTTCTTGAATTTTGACTGTCTGTCAAAGTAAACAGCTTCAATTATCTTCAGCTGGATTGACATATACAGAGCACAAGGATGGGGAGAATAATACTTCAATAAGCGGTTGAGTTACTGTAGGTATGAGGACATCAAGTTTTAGTCTTGCTTCCTCCTCCTCCTCCTGACATTTTAAAATGTCAAGCTCCTGTCCGCATTGCTGCCTTATTTCCCACCTAGTCTGCAAGTAAGCAAGGGCAAGTTACCTGTTTACTGCATAAAAGAAACCTCAGGAGCACTGGAGATTTTAAAAGGAGAAACATGAGACCACAAAGTTGGAGTGATGGCACAACTGTATGTCAGGAACTATAATGAGGTCAATTGAAAACTCTTATTTGAAAGGCCTAACTTTGTGAATACCACAGTCCAGGGGCAAATCAGTGAGGGCTCTGTGCTGGATGGGGTCTACCACATAGCACAGCAAGCTCCTAGCTCCATCTATGGCTGCATAAGAGCATGGGGCAGCGCTTGCACGGCAGGGAGCTTCAGGTGCACACCAGGGCAAGTTACAAGTTCCTGTCACCTTCAGCTGAAACCCACATGCCAGCAGCAGAGCCAGTGAGGAGCACCTAATCTTCATGAACAAAGCTCTTCTCTTGTGCCAAAGAAAAGCTGGTGCAGCAATGCAATATTTAAACTCTACAAAGTCCTTATTAAATGTGACAGCAACAGCTGTAGCAGCTAGAGCGCTGGCAGAACAAGGAAAAGAATTAGGGCCCTTTCAAGGGCTAGAAAAAGAAAACAGGTACCACTTTAAATATTAAAAAGAGGTCTGGGCTGATGGGGAATATAGATAGAGTGGCAAACAGCCAGGGATCTTGGAGGTGCTGAAAGCCCTTGCTCTGACCTGCCTGCAACTTAATGAAAAGGAACCATCTCTAATTCTTTCCAGTCAATATCCTCTACATTAGACTAATATGGGTAATTCTCACTCCTTATCTGCAGAGTATGAGTGGTCATATTAACCTCTCCCCCCACATCATGAGCTCCAGCTGAAACAAACCTCAGTTTCTGCTTGCAAAATGTACAAATTCAGTTGCGATGCCAAAACAATGGATAGTGGGGAATAGAATTATTCATGTTTGGAAGGTGGAGAAAAAGCAGAAATCAAAAATAAAACCCCGAAAAGGGTCATTTTTCCCTACAGGTAGAAAGATACAATACGTACATTTTACATGTGCCCAGCTTCTGTGACTACTTTTCTGGAATGAACGTATTGATAACGACCCCTGAGGGAATGGCTGGAAATACTTCTGTGCTTTACCATACAGCTTCACTCATATTGGCATAATCTGCAGCAACTTGAATTGTCCTGTTTGGGAAGTTGCTAACATGGAACAGAAATTTGTCTTTGATAAGTTTAAAACAAATAATCCCAAATGAATTAACATCAGTATATGAGCACATTTGGAAACATTTCCTTGCATGGGCTGTAGGAAACCCATTAAAGATGAGGACATAACTGGCTTTGTCACTGCTGGAAGTACAGGCATTATAACACTAACCCAGGAGCACCACCACCTTTGCAGACTGAACTCCCTGCCACCTTTCTTTCCACCAGCAGACTGTGATCACAGTATTCCCTCTGAGTGCAGCATTGCCCGGAGCTCGAGTGCAGCGTTGCCCAGAGCTCGAGTGCAGCTTCTTTGTAAAATGATGGAAAGCCTTTTAGTTAGGCAAACAGTGAATTCTTTCCCTCTGGAGAACACCACAGAAAAGCTGCAGTTTATCCCAGAATGGAATTTTCACTATAGAAGGAAAAAAAGTATTTCTTAAGGGGGCAAATGTTAGCATTCCTCTTTGAAAAACTTTTTTTTCCCCCCAGAAAACTCCATTTATTCATCAACTTGGTGCTTTGGTTAGGTTTTCCACCAGTTTCAAACAGACTTTCATATCATAAAACTCAACCAAGTACCAAAGGTCTTATTCCTGCCTGCTCACTCCTTCCTGTGGTATTTCTGAGGCTCCTTCCTCTCTCACACTGTTATTCCACACTACGCCAAAAAACTGCTGAGTGCCTCTCATTCCTCTTTCATTCACAAATTATGCTGCCTGTATTTCTGCAATGTACTGTGCCCCAGACAGGTACAACTGAAATGACATCTCTAAATCAGATCACTTCACTGCACAGCCACAAGTACATACCTATGTTCGGCTAATATTCTCCTTCAAAATATTCTCCTACATACAGTTGCTATGACCATTTAGAGGCTATGGAGCTGTCAGAGCTCTGGGAGGGTAACACTCTCCCTCTTCCACATGCATCTGTTTGCCTGTGTAGGAAGAAAAAGAAGCCTGTGAATGTATTCCAGAGAAGTTGTAAGGGCATCTACAGTTTATGGCAAATTGGTTCTTTCCCTGCCAGAAACTATAACCACTCCAGGCCAAGGATGGGCAACTAAGCTATCCACCACTGGATTGCTAATGTGATATGTCCTCTATAAAGATGAAAAGCCATCTGGTGCTTGAATCTCTTCTGCTTCAATATAACCAAAAGCCTTTTATAATCTCAAACTATTATGAAATTATCTCAGACCAATTCCTGGCAACATACCCACATAAGAGAACTGGCAGCAGGCAACATAAAACAGAATCAGAGACCACACCAACCACACTGGCCTTTGCTAGTAGGAACAGACCTTCAGGTCCACAGCTGGGTTACAGCAGAAAAAAATAGAGCATAAGAACCCAAAGATGCCTGACAATTTTATAACTGTATTGTTTATTAATTTTACTGTTAAATCATTTTGGTTTGCAGTTCTGCACTTTATATTTCCTGCACTTTCTCAGAGTGCTTCAGCCTATAGGGCGTCATAAACAATACCTTTGAGAGCTTTTCATTTTCAGCCAAAGAAAAAGATGAAAAGTTAAATCACTTACTGTTCCCTTCCCATTGGTTGCAGATTGATTTTATTTACTGAAACATGCTTGCATTGCAAAAAAACACTCACCAGATACTGTAAATAAGTCAGTACATGAAAGTCTAATGTAACCTAGTAGCTTCCTATCCTTTGGGGACATACTGGAGTCATAAAAACCTAAATACAAATTTAGCTGAACACTTATTTTTCTCCTGCTTACAAGAGGTCAATCAATACTCTCAAAGTTAAAAATAGCTTGGTTGGTCCTGATAAAAATTAAGAACATATATTCTACCATGGTATTCAAGACAGACAGGGTACTAAACACACCAACCATATTTCCGTATGTCCTTTCAACTTAGAAACTGCAAGGCACAGAACAAAGAGTGGTAAGTTATTAGCTTCAGTCTTCTGGTGAACTTCATAAGCGTAACATTAGAGCCTGGAGCAATGCTACTACTGTCACATCTCATAAGCTAAACAGGGCCAGGCCAAACAGGCACTTGAATAAAGCACCTTTGAGGATCACACAAGTGCAGCAAGAAATAATGCTGACAATTCAGTAGTGAGTACTATTCCTTCCACAGCAGAACTTTTCATCTCAGATACTCAGCCACAAGTGCTACACAGCTTGAACTAGCTGTGGAAGGCATCAACATTGTGCTGAGAAAACATAACCCTAATCCTCTGCTAAATCTACTACAGTTCCCCCGTTAAAACTGCTCCAGTCATTTCAAAGGAACGAGATCGTCATTGCTTCCCATTCTCACACTTTTCTCATGAGACAAAACAGTCAAGATTTGCTGGGTTTCCCTGGGAGGGTGGGAAGGCTGCATTTTTCAGTGGGTAGCGCCACCTGCTCACTCATGTGTATCTATTTTACCATTAGCAAAATGGTTTCAGGGGCAGCATTACTCCATCTCTGTATGTCTATCTCCCTATCTATTATTAATAAAGAAGAATGAGCATCCAGCCTACACTTTGGTGATGAAGGAAGGCTCTTCTATATAGGAAATGAAAATGTACAGGTTTATTTCAGTGGCTGTACTTTACCTCACTGTTGAGGGCAAAATCCCCACAATCCTATCATTTATACTAAATCACCTCCACTACTGAAAGCACAATACACTTAGAGAATGTGCCTCAGCAGATCCTAGAATAAAAGGCCATTCTTAATGTAGGAGCTCATATCTGACATTTACAAGTACATAGGAAGTGATTCAGCAAGCTACAGTTGCTGTGCATGACAACAGATCATTGGATAAATGAGCAACTGATAACAAGTGTGGAAGCCTTGGCTGTCCGCATCAATAAATTAGACAATATCAAATAATCAATGCTACAGACTGCAAACTACTGATTTAAGGCTGAAGGAAAAAAACCCTAGATGATGTCCAAGAACATGACAGAGAACTAGAGGGCATCACAGGTCAACAAAAACTAATGCTACCAGCCATTCTAATTACTTTGCATGTTCATGAGCTAGGCAGGCAGCCTGTGAAGCTGTAAGTAAAGCGCCAAGAGTACTGACACTATATATAATTCATAGACTGCAGCATATTGCTACATTTCTCATTGCCCTTAGAACTTGTAGTTTCTCCAGGAAATATGGAGGTAATACATAATGTTTATCTTCCAAACTCGTTTTTCAGGAGCCCTGTATTAACAGGTCACTCTGGTGAATGGGAAAGCCATCCGTCTGGATCGTCTGAGCGACCGAAAAACGAAGGAGCTTTTATCCTTGTGGATATATTGTGTTGTCACCACAACAGTGACTTGCTTGACACAGCAGCCATGAATGGGCACAGGCATCCCTCAAACACTGTCCAGATCCTCAGCTTACTGACTTTGATGAGGTGCTCTTGAAACCAGCAGAGCAGGGTTAATTTATCAGGACCTTACCGGGTGTCAGGTGAAAAGGAGATGTTAAAGGACAGAACATGACTGGCTGTGTCACTTCTTCCAGGTGAATGGGCAGCTGCATTGCACTTATACCTCACTCTGGACTGTTTTTTCCTGTTGACTCTTTGCAGATACAGAAGTTGCTGCAGAATTATGTTGGGGTTTTTTCATGGTTAAGCACTCTGAAAGAGGCAGAGAAATTGCACCTTTTTCCAAATGTGGCCAAAAGCAAAGGGACACATTTTCCTTTCTGGATCATGCTGGTTTTGCCTGAGGTATCGAGAAAAATTAAAGTCATTATAGAAATTAGGGGCTATTAAGGGTGCTTTGACCACAGAAACATGTTTAGCTGTCCCCAGCAGTTAGTGGGATGCTTCTGGCCAGACTTAACAGGTCAGAATCCAAACCAGAGGTTTAAGATAAAGACTTTACAGTAAGGAACAGAAACCTATACTTACAAAACAACAACCTTGGTAAAAATTAATACAAATCACATAACATATATCAAAAGAAAATTCTAATTTTTGGCACTTCCTATATGTAGCTTTAAATAGTTATTTCAGCAATGGTTTGAGAACCCAGCTGTGAAATTCATTTCCTGGTCTTTTAGTACTGTATTTGTCAGCACTTAATGCGTTTCTGGCTTGGTTTTTGTCACAAAAATGAAGGCTTCCTTTAGAAAATAAAAATACTAGAAGACACAATACATCATTTATATGATAATGCAGCAAGGAAATACTAACAGTATCTCCTACTAAAGGTCTTTTAAAGTTTGGGACTCAGTAAAATCTTAATTTGGGCAGGTTTTTCTCTATCCTTCACATCTAATGAAGAAATGATTCTCTGACTCTGTCATGATATTGCAAATAGGGTGAAGAAACAAAGTCTTGCTATGGAAATGTCTAAGTTAGAACACTAGGGAAATGTCAGTACAAATATGATGTAAATGTTATATATTTTAACATGTCAATATTAGAAGGGAACAGAGAGGATTTTCTGTTCCCAAGCAATCTGTAGTAGACTTCCCAGAAGTATAGAAATTCCACAAATTTAACTTATTCTCTTTAAGATTTACCTTCTGAATATAAAAAGTATCTTCTTTTCACAGTTATTGGAAATGTAGCCACAAGCAGGTTGCTTTTTTTCTCTTTGCTTTTAGTTCTTGCAAACATTTACCCCCAACAACAGGTTTCTCCAGATTTTTTTATTTATTCTTTTTTAGACTCAAATATTTGTTAAAGTTCTGTTGCAAAAAAGATGTTAAAAGGTGTCTTTCAGAAGGAAAGGAGGCCCTGCTGCCTCTATCACTATAAATACAGTCCCTTGGCCAATGGCATGTACTAACACCATGAATTTAACAGGAAATATAAACCACTGTGAAAATCTCACAGGGGATATGACAGGGGACAGGCACCCTAGGCCGTATGTCAAGAGTGGAGAGGACTGCCAAGCACCAAGAGTGAACTGAACACTCTTTATGTGGGGAAAGAAGGGCTAAAGCTGCCAAGCCAGTAGAGAAGGGCAAGAAGGAAAAGCATGTTCCTCGGTTCAACAGCTGCTGATAGCTAAAACGCCACTTTAGATGTGATACAATTCTGGTGAGCCCTAAACAGGGGAAGTTTTCATTTGGAGATGCATGTGGAGCTAAAAAAAAAAGAGCTCTCTCAAGAAGCAGCTGTTTCCCAGAAGAGGGAAGCAGCTCCAAGTAAAGCAAACACTTCCCATGCCTGTCAGCACTGGCCATGGGAGTATGAGAAGAGGAGCAGATCCCAGAGGCCAGGCTAACTCCCACCAGACACATCGCCATGTTTTACCTTGGAGCTCTTTGCAGTCTGTGTCACCAGGAAAATTCACAGGCTGCTTTAGATTTTCTGCTGTATTTTAGACAATAGCACTCTGACTCATGTTTGAAAGCACAAATAAATAAGAAAGAGGGGAGCTGGAAGCTCTCATCAGATCCACTGGTCAAAATCTGCAATGAAAATACCCCTGCACTCTAAGCAAGTTCCCAGGGATTAGGTGAGATGTCTAGTGCTGCCAGGAAGTAGTCTGCATTTGGTGAAAACTGGCATTTCATGAGACATTCCCGATGAAATATCAATTTATTTATATATATTTTTTAATAATCAAATCCAAAAGATTTTTTAATAGGAACTAGCAAAACATCTAATTTCAGAAATGCTCAAAGATTCAAGCAATACATATTAGTAGCTATACATAGTATTAAAAATTATACACCCAGAAATCGAATTAAAAGCTCTCAGCTCACAAGAAAAAAAAAAGGTAGTAATTTGATTAAAAAAAAAAAAGGTAAGAAATATAAAACGTTGCAATCTTTGCTGTTAAAATTACATAAACTAGAATGGATGTTATTTCCACACAGTGCTCTATTTGCCATGCCTCATTTGATGATAAAATGGTGGTAGCAAGAGTTACTTCATCTCCTCACCAAAGAAAAGGCTCTGGAGCTTAGACTACGAGGCAATGCCAGGAGGGTGAGAGCGTGTCCAGCATCCACCAGGACACGAAGGCTCTGCCCTCTCTACAGAGTGCAATGCCAGGCAGAGTTGGCAGAGTTTCTTTGGGTACCAAATGCCACACAAACATGTTAAGTAGCTCTGCTGAAAAAGATCCTTCAGAGTTGACTTAGGAATTCCTACAGAGCAGAGCTTTGTGTGGCAGGCATGTCCTTAGTACACCCTCACAGCATAAAACTCTACTGAGCCCTTCCATTCCTCAGCCACCTGCTTTTTTTAACCTATGTCTTATGTTGGCCCTGCTTTTATGTATACCCAATTCCCATCCACACAACGATACTCAGAGAGCTCAGTGACCTTTTAGAGCTAAACTGTTTTGTGGGGTTTTTTTGGATAAGAAACTATTTAAGCAATATTGAAGCATCTTATAAATTCACTGTATATTACTAAACTATCCATGCCAAAACAATGCCAGTGGGATTGAATAATAATTTAATATTTTCAGATTGTTAAGCAAGAAACAATTCTTACATTTCATGTTTTAATTATATTAAAAATCCTGTATAACAACCTGGATTCCAAAGCACGCATATCAGTTCAGTTCAAATAAGTTTTAATTTATCTTAACACTTTGTGCTGTGGTTGTTCTGGATACTGTCAACAGTCCAAAATGTTGTCAATCAATGTGTCATTTGTATGACTCTGTTGATAATACTTTAAACAGAAAAGGCGTAGGGTGCACTTACAGATTGCTGCAGGTGTAAATTTGCACAGATCAGCAGCCACTGATTCCTGCCAATGTGTCACTAGATACTACCACAAATTGTGTAAAATAGCACACCCAGTTTACAGAGGATTAAAAATTTGCAGAAAAGCAGCTTCCACCATGTAATAGACATACTTCTGGCTCATATCCTCACTTATTCTGTGGTAGCTTATCTATGTCCCTAGAGTATGACTAATCATTTGCATTTTAAAATACAATTCACCCCCTTGGCTTAACAATAGCAAATCACCATCAATTGCTTGTGCTAATAAAGGGGTCTCATACACACAAACAAAATAAGCAACAGCAGCAGGTATAATTTGAAAAGTGAGCAATGTAATTAGATTTGAAAGAATTTAATTGAAAAACTATGAGCAAAGAGTGAATTCAGGCAGAATCATTCAATTCATGTAGCCATGTGGAATAATTTGTCATTTACAACAGTCAAAACAAATATTGCTGCATAAATGACTTTTAGGAATCGCCAGGCATTTTGGCAGCCTCTGGAGAGTATGACAGAGTAGAGGTTGAAGGAAACTTGGAGGACAGGGCTGTTGGACAGAGTGGTCCAGTAATTCCTGCATGTCACTGCAATCCATCACCAGCAGTTTATGAAGGTGGTCAGATGGCCACCTTCTGCTGTTGAACTGAAAAATAATTCACCAGTATGAGTTCACAAATCTTTTCACAGGGAACAGAAAAGAACAAGACAACCTCTCCCACCAGCTTAGCTGTCCACTGAAAAGAACATTCCTCCAAGATAGCCCTATCTGCCAGGGAACATCTGGGCCACCCCAAGAGAGCAAGGCTTGCTCCTTCCTCAGGAGGGTCACTCTTTCCCCAACCTTCAAGATACTTTTACTTACACTTTCCTCTAAGCCTGTTTCCTTACAGACCAGTTTCCCAAAACCAAAAAAGAGTTCTGAACATTGCAGGTATTCTTCTCAACTGCACCTTTTCATCCCCAAAGCTATTGAAACATTGCTATGTATCAGACAGAGGGCATTGGCTGGTAGGGTTAGGGAAAGTGGGAAGTTGCCTAAATTGCATTTCAAACCCAGCATTACTCTTTTGTCTTTGTATTTTTCTTTTTATCTGGATAGTGCAATTGTTCTTCAAGAAACACTGGCTTTCAACAATACTAATTAAGATGCTCATGAGTTCTGATATTCCCAAGCATGGCAATTTTATTAAAAACTAATGAATTCTGATATTGTTGATTATCTGTAACTTTATATTCATATGTTCGTTTTTTTCTATGTGAGTGCACTCTAATTTATGATCTAATTAAAAACTGAGTTTCTGTTACATTTTTAAGCTTTAGAACTCGGGATCACAGTTGCTAATCTCATTTGGTTTTCCATGACAGAACTGCAAAGAGGAAAAGTGAAAAGGTATGTGTGTATATATATTTTTTTCCCTACACAGACTGAAGGATTACATGTTATTTACTAACAGATAACACTGTTGTTATTTCTTTAGCAAAAAAGGCTGACAAGACTTGTTTCACATCTGTCTGCATAATATAACAAACCCATGAAGATGATGAAAAAGCTGTTTTGTTACTGTTAATGCACCCAAACACCGAGAATTCGACAGTGCTCATTAGTGCTGTATTGTAGCTCAGGGTTTTGTCCCTATAAATATTTTGTGTCAAAATATTTTTCAAATATACTCTAGGCTGCAATCCTTTTTCTTACAACCCCAAAGAGGTTGTATAACCTCTGAAGCCTTTTGTCATATTAATCACACTTGCCCATACCTTAACCATCAAAGCCATACAATAACATTGCTAGCCACAGACAGTACTCCACTTCCTCTTTCTACAAATGCCATTTTACCTGCTTGGTTTGTACTCTGCTTATCAACTAATACAACTCACATCTCTTTGCCTTTCTCACTGTGGCCAGGCATTATACTGATGGTTTTCAGTACCCATCTATGATTCTAGAGGTCTTCTAACAGCTAATATCATGTCTTAGATGTAGAAGGGAGGCTTCTGCTCTCCTTCTTCTGCCTGCGACTAACTGAGCCACTGAGATCTTCTGTTTAGGTCTGCAAAAGCGAGAAGGCAAAACTGGATCTGAGGAAAGCAGTGCCTGAGGACCAACACATGCTGTCCTTGCAGCTCCCTGGCACAGCCACAGCCACTTGGGCAACTGCCCTAACACTGGCACAGGAAGTTGAGGCAGCACTTTCTAATAGCTCTAATGACTTCACTGGAAGATCACTTAAATAATCTCTGGATAACTAGCTAATGAGAGCAGAGCTTTGCCCCTAATTAAAAGTCTTACCTAGCAGACTTTAGTTGAAATTACTGATTAAGTAACACTGATATAAATACCAAATACACTGCCATTCTTCACTTAGTCCACCACTACTCTCTTGTCTGCAATTAACTTTGATAAGGCTGCCTTGTGGGATCACATCTTCAGTAAAGCTGCTGCATTAGTCTTGGATATCATTAATTCTTCTGATTACGTTTTCCAAGAGCAAGTTAAAATGGTACTTTTGGCTCCTGCACCTTAAAATTTTCCAGAAGCTTTCCATTATTCCAACTTCTGTTATGTCATCACTGCATTTATTCTGATTTCAGGTTTTACTCTCTAAATGCCCATACTTGCACTGACCTATGAATATCAGTTATTTCATATTGCCACTTCTATAACCACCAGAATCTCCAAAAAGGACTAAAACTCTCATGTACTAGAGCTGATACAACTTTTTAAGAAGTGAAAGTTGCTTGTCTTAGAATGAAGAGATAAATAACTTAATTGACATGACTGGTATTTTGAGCATTGTGTACTTTGCAAATGCCTGGAAGACTACAGGGAATCTAATCCAGCTTCTTCTCTCTCTCCTTGGCAATGCATCTCTCCTTGCTTGAGGGAATTGTGGAGTTGTCTGTTTCAGAATAACTCTTTAATAACAATTTCAGGTTACCATGGCTGCCAGCACCAGCCCACAGAGCCTCACTGTTCAAAATCTGTATTGTTACAGGAACTCAGGCACTTGCCAATAAATACCAATTCAGGGATGTTAATAAGTAGTGGCCACAGAAACAGCATTAGAAAATTCCTGCAGAAGGAAACAGTAGGCAAGACCCTTTTCTCCACATCTCCATTGCAGGCTAGCACAGACAACTCCACCATAGCTTCACAGGTAAGCCTTCAGCAGTATTTGTTAACAACGATTTACAAAGACCAGCAGGCTCAGCAGTCTGAGCCCTGGTCACACCCTAGCTCCTCATGGTACCATATTCTAACAAGAATGCAACTTTCAGACAGGTGAATAATGTGGCCCAGTGCACCAGCAATCCCACTGCACGAAAGATGTGGGCATACTGGAACAAGCCTGTGATGGGCCACAAAGATGATTAAGGGACTGGAGTACCTATTAAATGAGGAAAGGCTGAGAGAGCTGGAGTGGGTTGGTCTGGAAAAACAAAGGCTCAGGGAGATCTTACCCATGTGTATAAACACCTGGTGGGAAGGTGAAAGGAAGACGGTACCAGACTGTTCTCTGTGTGCCCAGTGAAAGAATAACAAAAGAAATTTCCTTTAAACAAGAAAATATTTTTTTTACTGCAAGGGTGGTTGAACACTGTAACAGCCTTGCCCAGAGATGTTCTGGAGTCTGAATTCTCAGAGATAATCAAAACCCAAGCGGGCACAGCCCTGGGCAGCGTGCTGTGGCTGATTCTGCTTGAGGTGGAAGTTACGCAGGAAGATTTCCAGAGGTGCCTCCAACCTAGGTCTGCACTAGGTGCAGAGAAATCACTCTCAGGATATGTGCACCAAAACTGACACCAGTACGGAGTTTTAATTCTGGCTTCCTCAAGACACATTCTTCAACAAAGTCCCTGAGTGTGTCACATACTTGCTCCCAGCCTGTGATCTGATCTGCTTCAGGACCCTCCACCCAACGTGATGAGCCACACAACACAAGTAATCCTCTGCTGTTTGCTGTGTGAGTTTTCTTTGATCTCTCCACCATAAAGATTGAAACCCACATGCACATAAAATTCACCAACAGTAGCAAAACAGAAACAGGAGAAAGAAACTTGAAGAAGCACCAAGCTGTAAGAGAATATGTTTCCATTAATCCATATTTTCAGGTTGTCATAAACTTGCTAGCCTTTGCAAGAGATCTAGTGAGATTAAATCAGCAAACATGTAACATCAGATATGTCTCCCAAACACTTTAACCTGGAAAGCATGTTTAATAACACACCTTTTATAATATAGAGAAATACAATTTAATATGAATTTCACACTAAAACACAAGCAAAATAATCTCCTTGTTCCCAAGCAGTTTGCAAAAAAAGAATATTTGCATATTCTATATTTAAATTTTTAATAATTCAGGTTGTAAACATTTTTAACAAAACAAGTAACTTTATAGTTAGTTTAGAACAAATTAAATTGTGAAGGATGAATATACACACTGTTCAAATAATGAAGAGAACATGTAAGGTCTAGCAAGGTCATGATGAGAGGGAGACCACAGAATATCTGTTATCTGAAGAATATCCATCAGGGGGCATTGAATTAGATGCATCATATTTTCACTTTGTCAAACTTAGTTCATATTCTGGTTGAAGACCAGCATAGAAGCTAGGATAGCAACTATCCACAAGGCAGGTATTATATCTTCATTTGACAGATCTGGGGTCAAGCAGGTCAAATCAATACTTTAGAGACCTGTCTGTGGTCAAAAATGGACAACAAAGAATTGCATGATATATGAATCTGGCACACAGGAAAAAGAACTCATTTAAAAGGAGGAATAATGCTAAGAATAGAAAAAAACAGATTTCAAATGGAAGAATTGTATTTCAAGAAATATCATGTGGGCTAATACAATTTAATGTAAGAAAGTAGCATTCTATTTATCACTGTTTTAAGCAGGGCTCCATTTTAATGTTGAAACAGATGGGAAAATACCTAATCATTTGTTTACACTGTTTTGTGCAAAAGGCTGAAAAACACTCCATTGTTTTCAAATACTTGCAAAGTTCCACAGACACTGAAGGCAAAATAATAATTACAGATATCATACTGCACAGTGAAATGGAAAGGGATCAGCAATATCTTGATAAGCAACACTATTTTACTCATTCATTTCTGGTATCTGACAAAAAGAGACAGAAAAATACTGTTGACTAGTAGATTAATACATGGTGTCAGAAACACACAATGTATGACCTCCTGATAAGGAGATTACTTTCCTCCTGATTCATTCTTGGAAGAGAACCAGAGAAGTTTATCATCATGACTGAAACCAAAGCTTAAAAACATGGAACAATCACACACACACAAAAAAGTGATGACTTAATGTGGCTCTTTTAGTTGCGTTCTGCTTTAAGACAAACTGCATTAAAAGCCTGTTTTACAGCTTCACTCAACCTTTCCTTTTTCTATCACTGAAGACAAAACTGGAGTCTGAATTACTTCCAGCATATTAGTGAGGAATTTGGTCTGCTCCACCTCCTGCTTTATAACCAGCATTTCCAGGTTTTGCACAGAGCAAAAGGCAGAAATAGTCTTGTGTGGAGTTCATAAGATCTTGATATAAATTCCTCCTAGTTTGGGACTTGGCTATTTGGATTTGTTTTGGTCTTATTCGTATGAAATAGATTCACTGACATGTGAAAATCACTGGTTTTTGTTATTTGAAAGATTTTTTTCTTTTATTGGCTTAGAAACAAAGATTCTTACCAGTAACCTTCAATTCCACTGTTCTTCGTATAACCTTGCCTTCAAACTTTAGTTCACAGGTATAATTTCCTCCATCTTCTTCATGCACCTCTTGTATTAACAGAGTATTTCCCTTCTGAATTACAATGCTTCTCCACATCTTTGGCTTACATTCCTGTAGAAAAAAAACACATTTCCAAGCGTGACAAGGGACACTCTTGCCTGATCAGATTTTCAGCATTATACAGAAGTAAGCAACCATCTTGACATATTTTGCAATTCAAATTAAAACATAATTTCAGAAAGTACAAAGATCTGAAACCGGAATTAATTTGAAGACAGAAATTAAACAGAAAAGTTTTTAAGGTTCTGTAATTCCTGCTGTATCACATGGGCCATGTTTAATATGTGGTGCCCCAAAGCAGTGGTTAAGTTCCTTTTCTTGTCATGATGAGCAACTGCCAAGACCTCCTCCTTAAGATGGACCACTAAAATACATTTCTGTTTGAAGGGAGTAAGGGCAACATCTGTTAAAGTGTCAGCCTGAAGACAAACTTTACAGAGTCTCAAGACTAGCAGGAGACCAACAAAAGAAACACAGAGAATAGCAGCAGTTTTATGAGCAAGAGAATTCAGGAAGCCTGGTTTCCTTATGATCTTATCACACTATCACAGCATATCAGAGGTTGGAAGGGACCTTAAGAGATCATCAGGTCCAACCCCCCTGCCAAAGCAGGATCACCTAGGATAGTCCACACAGGAATGCATCCAGGTGGGTTTTGAAAGTCTCTAGAGAAGGAGACTCCACAACCCCCCAGGGGGAGCCTGTTCCAGTGCTCTGCCACCCTCACTGTAAAGAAGTTTCTCTTCATGTTGAGGTGAAATCTTCTATGTTTTAGTTTGAACCCATTGTTCCTTGTCCTATCCCTGTGTACCACCCAAAAGAGCCTGGACCCCTCCTCCTGACACCCACTCCTCAGATATTTATAGACACTGATCAGATCCCCTCTCAGTCTTCTCTTCTCCAGACTAAACAGCCCAGGGATCTCAGTCTCTCTTCATAGGGGAGATGCTCAAGTCCCCAAATCATCCTTGTGGCTCTCCATTGGATTCTCTCCAGCAGGTCTCTGTCTCTCTTGAACTGGGGAGTCCAAAACTGGACACAGTATTGCAGGTGTGGTCTCACTAGAGCAGAGTAGAGAGGTAGAAGAACTTCCCTAGACCTGCTGGACACATCCTTTCTTGATACATCCCAGGATCCCATTGGCTCTCCTGGCCACAAGAGCACATTGTTGTTCCATGGAGAACTTGCTGTCCACCAGCACTCCAAGGTCTTTCTCTGTGCAGCTGCTTTCCAGCAGGGCAGCCTCTAACCTGTACTGCTGCCTGTTGTTATTTCTCCCCAGAGAAATGTTGTTATTTGGTGCCTGTTGTTATTTCTCTTAGAATCATAGAACGGTTCAGGCCAGAAGGGACCTCCAAATGTCATCCAGTCCGACCTCCCCACAGTCAGCAGGGACACCCTCCACTACATCAGGTTGCCCAGGGCCTTGTCGAGCCCCACCTTGAACATCTCCACGGAAGGGGCCTCAACCAACCTCTTCTTTCTCATTGCTGGCTTCTTTGGCACTCATTGAACTTTGATTCAGCCTTTGCCCATTATTGGGCTCTTTGCGGCATCACCTCCATGTGTGTCTTCTGATGAAGTACATGGTACTGATGGACTGCATCTCTCACTGACTTTGCCATGCAGACCTTAGCTGCTCTTTGGCAGATCTAGGTTCATCCTATGTATTGCAGTCCTACTGAACAGTGCTGGAGTCTGCCTGCACACAGGGTGACACAGTGCAAGAACAGGTTCTCCCTTTCCTACCATACTGTATCCTTGCAGCCAGAGCAGTGACCTTCCACACTGACAGTACTCGTAATTGAATTCATCTTGGAATGCCCTGATCTAAAAGCACAGGCACAATCTGATCACTGTCTCTTTAAAATGATACCTTAAGATTATATATTTATTGTCCCTGAATAACTTTAACATTAAGCCTGTTCTGCCTGCAGACAAAAACATGCTTTTCTCAGTTCTCTAAAACACTCAGTACTCTCAACAGCTCTGGCTAATTCTATACCCAGAGCACACAAAGTAACACAAGGACACAAGTATCTTTAATGCCTCTCCATACCCTCTCAAGGTGACAACATGGAATAAGCTCTCAGACAGCAACTAACAATCTTGCATCAGTTACATCAGGCTCAGCAGCTTCAGAGATTCCTGTAAATATCCCAGGCTTATGCCCCATTTTCTGCTTGGCTGCAACAGCAGTGTCAGAAATAGAGCAAACAAAATAGAGCAAAGCTTTATCTTAAAACAAGCAAACAAGAAAATACACAGACATGTAAATATATTGTATGAAGCAAGAAATCAAGAGTAACACAAACAGGCTTTTTTCATAGGACTCCATACACATTCCAAATCCACAATGTCAGAGTTTAAATTAAAGCATCATAATAAAAAAAATTAAAAGATGGAACTGTGAGCCTCTGGCCTTGCATTTGAAAATGGAACACTGAAGCATTTCTTCTTATCCCTAGAAGGACAAATTCAGTTACAATGGGCACAGGTTTGGAATTCTGAAACTGTGCAACACTACTGCAGGTAAGAGTGTGCGGGCTACCTTTCTGTTTCCAAAGTACAGCTGGAAAGTGTAATCTTACCTTGTATGTGAACTTCAGTTAACAATCACAGAGAATGATCAGAATACAGATCCTATATGCTGTCTAACAGGAATCAGAGCTTATTTTTGCTACTAAATTGCACTGACAAGGCTTGAGACTCAAGCAAGACACAGATCTGAGCTGGAAAATGTCTGATTTGCACTCAGTTTTTAAGCCCTATTTAAAAGTACATCAACCACCTACTTGGAGTAACTAAATCTGAACACTGGGCAAAGAATATGATTCATTTCCATTCAATCCTAATTTAGAAGGAACACAATGTCCAGAATACACAAAGAAAGAATATTTCAGACATGGACTTTTCCAGCATGAAAGACCCTATCGTATGCTACCAATTTTATATTCTCTATCTTATTTTTAAAAAAATATAGGAGTAAAGAAACTGAAGAGATATTTCCATCCACTTTATACTTTTATATCCCAGATGTTTGTAATAAGCAGGGTTACATGTTTATTACTACAGGGATTAATGATGAAGCACAGTGTGCTATTGTGGCTTTACAGAGATATTGTTCTATCGGAATTGCACCACTGATTTCCTAATTGTTTCTTTTCCTATCTACTTAAAACACTTCATATTAAAAACTATTTGTAAGCCTTTCTTTCCTAAATTTCAGCTAATTAATTTTTCTTCTACAGCCTATGCAGGCTTTCTAAATATATGTCATAAATGCCTGGTTTATCTGCCTGTTTTTCAAAGACTAATTTAATACATAAAACTAAAAGCAAAAAAAGGGGAGAAGCTGAAAAATCATTATAATTTGTACCTCAAGCAAAAAAAAGTCCAAGAAACAAATCCATTTAAAAAATAATCTAACTAGTCTTCATCTTGTGAAAACAACTAAGATTTATGTTCAGAGATCTGCTAACCTCTCTAAAAAGGTAAGCACACTCAATTGTGTAACTGTCACTTGTTTAATCCATTCAATGCTCTTTTCAGCTTCTGCACCATGTTTACCTGCAGGAGGTATCTGAAAGTTTCTTTTTCTAGCCTCTTTATTCTCCTTAGATATCTTAAACGGTTTGGGTTTTTCTCCTGCCAATAATTAAGTTGTGCTTCTTTTTCTTTTCCTTGAAATGAATGTCAACAGCATGTCAACAACTCTAGTTTTTGTAGGGTAGATAACAACTACCCGTCCTTCACCTGACGTTTTGATTGCTTTCACAGCCCTTCCTTCAGCCCAACAGTAGAAAAGAGATGGTGGAAATGGATTAAAACTCCACATTCCAGACATAATACACCTTTTCCTCTGCCAGTTGGTTTTTCATGAAACTGTGCTTATTGTTAAATCTCGTCCATTCAATCATAGAAACACAGAATTGTCATGGTTAGAAAGGACTTCAAGGATCATCTAGTTCCAACCCCTCTGCCATGAGCAGAGACACTTTCCACTAGACCAGGTTGCCCAGAGCCATATCCAGCCTGGCCTTAAAAACTCCCAGGGATGAGGCTTCTACCATCTCTTTGAGCAACTTGTTCCAGTGTCTCGTGCCTTGACACATACATTTGCTTCAAAAAAACTCCTCATGCTTCTCGTGAAAACACATCTAACAGACATAACACAGTTGTGTGTACATCAATGGCATTACTTGTGTAAATCTTGAAATATAAATTTCATGCAATGTAATTCTATCCAGAAGTGAAGTTGACACTACTGTTAAAACAATCCCTCACAGCAAATGTTTTCTTACTTATTGGGTGTGCACATGAAAATCTGTGCAGCCATAATTACTTTAAGAACATTTTAAAATTACAGTTAACTCCCTGTAAATTTATGCACTTATTTGCTCAAGATTTTCTAATCCCTCATCACAGAGAAGCTTTTGGAAGGCAGTGCGAGTCTTGTAGATCAGTGGACTTGCACCATTACTGTCTTGTCACAAGTCCAAACTCCTCAACTACCAGAGAACTGGCAGGTTCTCATGAATACAAGGATTTCTCTTTCCAGTCAAAGGTATAAAGAAGGAACCCTCCTCATATTTATTTATCTGCTGTTCAATTCTGGACAATTCATGCTGTCTCTCTGGATCAAAGCCTTTTCTAAATATTCCAGCATAATGCAAGGGAATTACCCCCAGTGCCTCTGGAGCAGATTTACACAAGCTGGTTGATTATACCTTCAGGTATACATCCAACTCAATCACAAAGGTAGAGGAGAAAAACTTGAGGATCCAGTGTGCTACAGCTGCAAACAGATGCTTTTCCAGAAAACAACAATAAGATCCTAAGGTGGAATACCACAACTCTTCAGGAGAAGAGACCTGCTTTTTCTTACACACGTTGCCTCACGCAGCACGATCTGAAGTCTCAGACTTTGGCTTGTAGGGGTCAACCCCAGTACTCTTCACATGATGTTGAAATCCCAATAAATATATATTTTGCAGAAACTGGACTTTGCAATTTTGAACAGGCAGACTTCTATTAACAGTTAGCACATAATATCCTCTAAAATATTTTTCAAGAAAGAGTTTCAAGGGACAGCCTGACATACACATCTTTGGCATAACATTGACATTTCACACTACTGAGCCTCCTGATTCAGGTCCAGATAACATAGGCATTGTCTAAGAACTGAACTGATAGCACCTTGTTAATTATGGATAAGGAGGTAGATGTAGTAGGTTATTCTGCTAACGTTTCTTCTCATTATCAACCTAGATTAAAGGTCATCTGCTTCAGCTGCCTCATTGCTGTCATCCAAGCACATCAATTCTGTTCAGTTTCACCACAGTGCTGACTTGTCAGTCAGCTGTCACACCCCAGCTTGGTGTCGCACAACCTGTGTCTGAGGCCCAGACAGCACATGGGGGTACATGGAACAAAGACACTTCCATTCCCTGTCTTGGTCAGCACGAAACATCACTGACATGGGGTTCTAAGTGCATCTTCCTTAGACTGGTTTCTTTTCTATGAGAGCTGAAGATCATTCCTGCCAGACCTGCAGCATGGTCTGGCAAAAAACCGAGATCTTCAGTGATCTGGTATTCAGTAAGACCTAAGTAGATTGGGGAAGAAACAGCTCCTCTCTGATACTCTCTCTTCTCCAAAATTTTAGACCTAACTGAACACTTACACGTTATGTATGACTAGCACTGAAGATATCCACCCATATGGTGAGAGAAACAGCTTTATGTGAACACTAATACTTTCTACATATGAACACTAATACTTTCTACTAACAGTGGGTCATGGCACATGTCTTCTTTCTGTAAGATGGAACATGTGAGATTTCTGTAAAAAAGGGAAATACATGACAACTTTTATAATTGTTCTTTTCTGATGCAACCTGCTAATGAAGAAAAAAAGTCTGCAGCTCGGCATATACTACTTATCTCACACAAAATAACTAGCCCTAAAGAACATTTATCATCCTCACTGATGCTAATTCCTGTACAATGACTGGGTAGTGCTTGTACTTTAGCTTACTTCTGTAACACTGGGAGAGCATCCTCCAGACCAGACACAGACCACTGCATGATTAGAAAAGGCCCTCCCTAAGCCTCAGACTGCAGACAATGGAAGTTCTGTACAGTTTCAGCACAACATCAGTAAGACATACCTTGTACCACACCACGTCCGGCTCTTGACTGGCTGTTTTGTAATCCTCAATATCAGGACAGGAGATTGTCTTTCTCTTAGTGACTTCTGATTTTTCCAGATATCTGATCTTGCTGTTGTAGCAAAGCCCAGATTCATTCTCAGCTACTGTCAAGGACATGGACACCTTCATGCAATAGGTTGAGTTTCTGTGGGAACAGAAAGGTGCTTTCATTTATCCTATCTCCTTTTGACCATGTTTGCCTCAGCACAGTGAGTTTGTTTGTTAAGCTCTCATCTTCAAAAACACTTCAGTGACATTAAAGTGCTGGCTGTTGTGCTCTGCATTTCCAGCACAGAGGGGTTACCAGGAAACGTAAAGGCTCATGGCCGATTTACTATGAAGACTCCTGTAGAAATTTTGTTGACAAGTGATCTAACCCAGCACAGCACCTCTTTTGAGCCTGCAAGTGTGCAAACCACGAACCTGTTGGCATCTCAAATGCTGGTCAGGATAAACTGGCTGATTTTCTTTGTGTGTCACACACACTCCTCCTCCTCTCCCTCTTCCTCTCCCAGAAGACTTCACTCCAGTACACACTGTTACACACTTGAGAGGAAGGGTTATGGGCTAGATGTTAAAGCAGATCATGCAGGAGGCACTCTTCCTCCAGAAGGAACTGCTATATAAAATCCTGTGATATTGTGGTGGGTTGCCCTGGACCAGCTGCCAGCCACTCAACCAGCTGCTCCCTTGCTCCCCCCCTAACAGGATGGGAAGGACAAAATAAGATGAAAAAGCTCGTGGGTCAAGATAAAGACAAGGAGATCACTTAACAATTAACATCATGGGCAAAACAGGCTCAGCTGGGAGAAATTATTTTAATTAATTGCAAATTAAAATAGAATTAGATTGTGTGAGAGATAAAGACAACTTAAAACACATTCCCCTCACCTCCTCCTTTACTCTTCCTCCCAAAGCAGGACACAGGATAGGGATGAGTTTTGTAGCTCATCCATAATGGCTCCTCTCTACCACCTCTTGTCCCCACACATTTCCCCTGCTCCAGTGTACACCACTCTGTGGCCTCAGGGGAGTCTCAGCTCAGTGTCTGGAACCTTTTCCCTCCTCCTGCCTGGCCCTCACTCTTTTTCCCTCATCCCTTAGAATCATAGAATCAACCAGGTTGGAAGAGACCTCCAAGACCATCCAGTCCAACCGATCACCCAGCCCTATCCAATCAACTAGACCATGGCACTAAGTGCCTCATCCAGGCTTCTCTTGAATGTCTCCAGCGATGGTGACTCCACCACCTCCCTGGGCAGCCCATTCCAATGTGCAATCACCCTCTCTGTGAAGAACTTCCTCCTAATATCCAGCCTATACCTCCCCTGCACAACTTGAGACTGTGTCCTCTTGTTCTGCTGCTGGTTGCCTGGGAGAAGAGACCAACCCCCACCTGGCTACAACCTCCCTTCAGGTAGTTGTAGACAGCAATGAGGTCTCCCCTGAGCCTCCTCTTCTCCAGGCTAAACACCCCCAGCTCCCTCAGCCTTTCCTCATACGGTTTGTGTTCCAGGCCCCTCACCAGCTTCGTTGCCCTTCTCTGGACACGTTCTAGTACCTCAACATCTCTCTTGAATTGAGAAGCCCAGAACTGGACACAGTACTCAAGGTGTGGCCTGAGTAGTGCTGAGTACAGGGGAAGAATAACCTCCCTTGTCCTGCTGGCTACAGCATTTTGCCTGTGAAGAGAGACTGAAAGACCTGGGGCTGTCCAGTCTTGAGAAGACTCAGAAGGGATCTCATCACTGTCTATAAAAATCTGAGTGGTGGGTGTCAAGTGGAAGGGGCCAATCTCTTTTCAGTGGTGTGCAATAATAAGACAAGAAATAACAGGTGCAAGCTTGAACATAGAAGATTTCACCTCAACATGAGGAGAAACTTCTTTACAGTGAGGCTGATGGAGCACTGGAACAGACTGCCCAGAGAGGTGGTGGAGTCTCCTTCTCTGAACACGTTCAAAACCCATCAGGATGCATTCCTGCATGGACTATGCTAGGTGATCCTACTTTGGCAGGGGGGTTGGACCTTATGATTTCTGGAGGTCCCTTCCAACCTCTCATGTACTGAGATACTTTCCCCAGGTCCTGCAGACCTCTGACAGTGCCTCAGCTCTGGCACCTAGGGCAGACAGGCAAGAAGTCAGACTGGTGATTATATGGGTAGATTTTAGCTTTAAAATCTTGAAAAATGTAATCCCTTAGCACTTGCAAACCATTGCCTGCTCTGCTACCAAACAGCCCTGACAGCTAAATCCAGATTACAAGCTACACCTAGTTTTTCTTAATAACAGGGTAAAATAAATACAACCAACCCAGCTTCTGTGTCTTACAATCATGAAAAATACATTAAATTCCTTCAGACTTGCATCTTTAGCAGACATACAACATGTCTGTTACAGACACACTCTGTCTATATCAGACACACAATAAACCCCCTCCCAAACTGATGTTTGTTGTGGCGTCACTGTGAAGCATTTGCACTTTGCACAGGATCGTTGCAACCCAGACTGCCAGCTTCTGCCCTTCACTAGGTGTGACAACAAACTACAAAGCACAAGTGACAATATAATGAAGCTCTTCCTCCCATCATGCATCATTTTGTCATTTTCATCAACTGCCCCACTACCAAAAAAGCCTGGAGTAAAACCAACATGATGGGTGGCTACTCCCATCAAAGGGAGTTCTGGGGAGCTCTTGCAGATGTTGCAGCTTTGCCACTGCCTCCTCCCATTACAGCTCTATTGCAAACTGGTTTAGCTCTGCATCACTAAAGTGGCACAGTAGACAAAACTGCCTTGTGCACCTGGAAAGTGATCCATCAGTCAATCCCTGATGCTAATGATGCTGGCTGCTTACTCCCTTCAGTTAAACTCAACACGATGTTTCTATTGTAAAAAAAAAAATCCAACATGCTCCACAACAAATCTTTTCTTGCACAACGTTTCAGCATGTCACTCTGTCACATGAGCCTCTAGTTACCAAAAAATGAAAAGGTCTACAGGGACACTTCATAGTGGCACTAAGCTGCATGCTAAACAAGAGCTGACAAAACAATGTGCAAATAGCTTCTTGTCAAAGGTATGTCATGAGCAGGTATTGTGGAAAGAGATATTTGCAAGGCAAATCTGCAGGCACTCTTCAGAATCCTTCCATTTTCAGCTTCATTAATGTCATGTATTCAGCAGAACCACAGACTTCCTTCTTCTCTCTCCCTTCTCTTCCAAATGCCACCTGTACGTTTATGTAATCAAACTGGAGGATATTTTCTCCATCCCCCACCTCAGAGTGGAAAGGCTCACTCTGCACACTGCCATGATGTGTTTCAGTTGCGAGACTATAAAAAAGTCTCATTCTCACAAACTGCCCAAAATGTATTCTTTTACCTGAAACAAAAGTTCTCTGGACTGAAAAAAATGCATCATTTTGGCCAGGCTTTTCAGAAACATGTACATTATTTAGGGAACACAAGTCAGCTTTTTCTGAAATTACTTGCTTGTGAAAAGGGTTACATTTTTTGTAGGAAGAAAACAAAATATATAGGGAAAGTTTCAGTGCCTCCTCATACAGCACTGAAAACCTACAAAATATGAATACAGCCACTCACTATGATCAATAGTAATCAACCAGTAATGATTATTTAACATTCCTGAATGAATACTAGCATTAGTGAGTGCAAATAAGGCCACATGCACTCAGTAATAATGATCCAGGCTAATAACAGTTTGTCCATTACTTGGTGTTATTTAATAGTGTTGGTTTTTCCTGCTAACAATCTTGCATTATTTAGAATGTATTTTGAACAGTGCTGGAGGCTACTTCTATTTAAAATGCTTCCTAGAACCACAACCTAAAAAAAATGTAGTATTCTTTTCATTAGTTACAATTAGAATTGAGTAAAATCAAGAAAACGAAGTGCCTGGTGAGTACTATCACTTTTGTTCACGCTCCGTGACCAAGACAATAAATCCATTCAGGCTCATGATGAAGAAAGCCCTCACTAAGTCAACAGCAATAGACCTGAAAACTTGATGAATGCTTCCTCACCAACCACTCACTTTTAGTGATGCTTCTGGCAATTCAGAAAAGGACAACTTGTGCAGCAATTCCAGTGATGAAGAAGCAGCAGCCTTCCTTTATTATAGCCCATTCAGGATAACAGCTATATTTCAGTCATGTGTAAAAGGAAACAGCAGTTTTCCCAGCCTCACTGTTTTTCTCAATTTTGGGGCAAAATGCGTGAGCCAAAGTTTGTAGAAGACATGAGCCATCCCTCCCTTTTTAGGCAAGCTGTTTCCCAGGATAGTATGGACTTCATCACTCAGTCCTCTGAGCAGGTAATGGGTCTGTGATGACTTTCTTGGAGACTCCCATGGCTACCATTTTTCCCATCAACTCAGATGCTACAAGACAGAGCTTCCTAGAAAGATACATTCCCTTTGCATTAACCAGAAGATTACCATGAAATTCATTCTATGCAAGAATTAGTATTTGAATCTGTTAATTTTCCTACACAATAAAAACCCTTGTAGTTTGAACTGTAGTTTGCAGGGTAAAATGTGCACTTCATTTGGTCTCACTGCCACGTGGGACCATGATGTCTTCGCTCTCTGGTGGGGCCAGTGCCACGAAGGGGCTCTCTAGAAGGTGACAGCTTGAGGGAGGAGTAAGAAAGAGAATTGCAACACAGTCAGTATTCACTACAGCATTGTTCTTACCATCTGGGTAAACATACAGGAATATTATGTTCAAGCAGGTCACTGAGGTGATGGGAACTCACCTACAGAAGTCCCTCAGGAGCCCAGAGAGATGCTGTGCTGCGAGGGATTCAGTTCTTTCTCTCTGATTGTTTTCTGGACCTCTCTCTCTACAAGAATTCTCCTTGATAAGCTGCATTTAACTTCTTTATGGTAAGGGTATTTGTTAATTATTTTTTTGTGCAAAGGTGTGGAGACTGACTAGCATGACTCCTACGTTTATTGCTTTTCTTCTTTTAAAAGCTAAACAGATGGTCTATGAATTATATAAAAAGAAGATCCAATTTTTTTTCTCTAGGACACAGTCATGGAGCTCGGTGGGGGAGGTGAATGCTCCCAGAGGTTTGCAGACTGGCAGGAAAGGTTCCACAGAATCACAGAGTCATTATGACCATACTTAACAAGAAAATCTCTAACAGAAGAACAGATAACAATAGCAAAGCCATCAACTTGGGTTTGTCATCAGAATTGGTACCTGAAAGGACTAAAAAGGAAGGAGGTGGATGCTGGAGGGCTTGCAGTGGTGATCTCAGTATTCTGAGGTCAGGTAAGAAGAATTGTATATAAGAAGAGAATATTGGAACCCAAATGAAGCTGGCCAACTGCAGACAGCCCACTTTCCACATGTAAAGGAAATAAGCCCATGAGTCTGAAACTGGGTCTTTTAATAATTTGTCTTTTCTGAAAGGCTTCCAAACCATTCATTTTCCCGGGGATTTGATTTCCAGTGGATTCCATTTCTGTAAGAGGTAGCAGTGGTCGTATGGGGAACACAAAGAGGGAAGAAAAGAACAAAGAAAAAAGTAAGTTTTATGTTTTCACACCAAAACTAAGATTTGTAATTCCCTATTTCAACAGACTAGTTATAAACTGGGCCTACTCTCTCAACTGGAAATGTGAAGAAGAATTTAGCTTTGCCAGAGTTCACAAAGCAGTTTCTTTTGTTCTAGTAGCAGGCATTTGTAATCCCCAGGCCACCTGGAACTGGCTCTGAACCACAAATTGAAGCCAGCTTAGAATCCAATAGAAAACCCCAGGGAAAACCAAGAGAGTTTTAACAGGTCTGAAAACAAATGCAAGAAAAATGGTGAGCCTGGCTGGACTTTGAAGCAGAGACAACAGGGAGAAATGGAGGATATAAAGAAATGGATAAGAAAAACATTTGAAATTGAAGTGTCTATCCTAAATTATTTTTCTTTTTTTTTTTTTAATTCAATTCATCATCCCTAAAGCTGAATTTAGAGGAAATATTCACCCAACTTTGGGAAAAAACTTTTTTTGGCCCTTGTGCAAAGCAAGGGTAGCTTGTTACAAGAGCCAAGTGAAAATGTCTTGTCCCTGGTATGCACAGAATCTTCCCCCTCGTTTATCAATTTTCTTATAAGAAGGAAGGAGACAGAAAAGTGGTTGAGTACTTTACATCTACAGGACCAAAAAAGAAAAAACAACCCTACATTTGAACTGCATATTTATGCAAGAGGATTTACAATTTTTTTTTCACTTGCAGATTCATTCTTCATTAAGTATTGGAGGTTTTATCACATTCTAAGACTTTCATCTTAGACCTAAGACTATGGTTGTAGACCCAAAAGCTGGAAAGTATATTTATCAAAGCAGTGCTCAGGGAAGAGCACAGCTCAGATTTAAATCTCTCACAATGTCCCTAAACACTCTGTCTGGTTTAATGACATTTTCACTGGCTTACTGAAATACTGACTGCAGGACTGTGTAGGTCAACCTTTATACTCATCTTTGTTCATTCTAAATCAGCAGCAATAACAGCACCAGAAGCACCACCACCATCTTTGTCCATCTGAAGTTCCACAGCCATTGATTCACTATCAGCTGCTACAGGAATGTGCAATGTTATCAGGTTCCAGACTTAATTGAGCATTTAATGGTTTTCTTCTCTATGTGAATTTTATAAATTTATCCCTATCTAAATTTTAGACTTCACATAATGGTTACACTGGTATCTGAGCTTGTTTTGCTCAGCTCAATGAAATCATGGCTTGGTACTGTGCTTCAAGAAAAATGAGTTCTTTATTATTTTTTTTTCCCCAGATCACACAAATGTAATATTTTTCTTTTTGAAAAAAAATATTATTAATTACTCCTTCAAGGTTTAATTCAAGTTTAAACTTATTTCTCAGTGACTACCACTCCTACATAACTGGGGTCACTGTCTGGAAAAGATGAAATTTCCACTTATGGAGTAAATCTCTACACATCACAAATGTTTCAGAGCATTTGGATTTTCTCATCTCAGTTTGTCAAGTGAGAGAGCAATGCCCAAAGTGGAACAATTCAACAGATGGTTGGCACTGTTATAGCTGCTCCTCAAACCACAGGCCAAGAGGTGCAGTGATTCTGCAGCTTGCATGTGTGCTACCTGCCTTTGGCACAACTCCAGGCATTCCTGCCTTGTATTGTGTTTGCTCATTGCAGTTATAATTGTAATTCTAATGCAAACAGCTACACATGAGAAGGAGAAATTCTAATCCCATGTTACCTCTTCTTTAACATTCAGGATTCAAGATGCTATTACTAAAAGCAAACAACGTCATGGTGGTATGATCTCAGAAAATGAAGTGCCAGATCAGGACAATGTTACAAATGCAATGTTCTTGCATTATCTCTACTTCCTTTGATCCTCAGCAGGGACTTGTGTTTGTGCTGAGCTAACCCATCACTGTTTAAAAATGTTTATTCTTTCTGTACTTCTTTTCTCCTAAGATTCAATCACTACACAGGAGTCACTAGAAACAAGGTGAGAATTTGAGCTTGACTAAAACACACTAGGTGTCCCCGAGGCCCATGTTTCACAGTGAAGAAAGTCTGTACCATTGCTATTCAAAAGAAACAACTTCTGAGCAAAGTCACTGAAAGGTAATTCTAAGAGGCTCACATTAACAACAGATTGATAAACAGATATCCAGGGATGTTTTCTCAAGTTAAACATCAGGAATACAGATCTCCCCAGAGGTACTTAAAAGCAAGACACCTCACCGTTTAGCCCTTTTTTTTTTTTTTCCCCAGACTTCTCAGGCTTCCTGGATACTGGGACACAAAAGAAAGGTATTCAGATCTGGCAGTTGAGTAGAGTTTCTCACAGTTGGATCTCTGTCACCAAAACTTAGACCAAAGTATAAACCAAAGCTGGACTTTGGCTAACATCCAGGGAAACGTGACACCAAAATGTCAGGATGTGCCTAGTACAGTCAGGGGTACAGTCCATAACAGCAGGCCATGATTTAAAAATTCATGGATAATCTCTACTATCACATTTCTTAAGTCTCTCTGAGAATAGTAAGTGACAGCCAGCCTGTTTTGCACATAGTTAAGGGTCAGGAGGAGTTATTTCTTCTTGAGTTGCCCTCATAAGTACATGCACTAGTCTTGCTGACCTCTGCTTCACAACAGGAGCAACTGAAAAACAAACACATCACCAGTCAGTCATTACAGCAGGGACTACTCAGGCACAGAGAGAAAATTTCCTGGCATTTAAGTTCAGTCACACAGGTCAACAGCATTCCTTGGGGTCTGGGAGATTTTTAGTCTTCTAAAATGACAGTTATTAGAAACAAATATAGAAAATGTAATCCAGAACACAGAAGAAACGCAGAAGCCAAAAGAACCCCAGTTATCTCAGCATATCACACCTAAGTTCATGTACTGTCTCATCTCTATCAGCTTCAGCACATCCTGTTCCAGAAGAAATTCTGTAATTGGCTGGGTTTGCTCTCAGGGAAAATTTCTTCCTTGCCCTTAGGAACTACAAGGCACCAATTTGCCCTACACTCTGCTACTGCAAATGACTAAGCCCTTTTCATTTATATCCCAATAATTTTCTATTAGAACTCTAGATATTACTGTTAAATTATATTGTCTTACTGAAAAGCCCCATTACAAATGACATAAATCTGAGGCACAGGGACAACTACTCCCAGGAAAGTATTAAGAAATCCCCTTCAAATAATTCAGAATTTGCAATACCCTGTTTCAGAGAGCACCAAACACTTTTGCCTTCATTTCTTTCAAACCACAGAGTGTGCATCAATGTTTCTACTCCTTTGTGCTTTTTTTTATTAGACACCTAGTACACAAAACAAAAGTTGTGCTCAGAACAGCCATCGGACTTGTCTGCATCGCTAAGCATCACTAAGCATCACTGATTTTGTTGCCTCAGGGGAAAAACAAAACAACTGTGAAGCACATCCATGTAAGTCCTGTCTTGTAGATGCAATGGGGAAAGGCAAGCCCCTCTCAGTTTATATAGGGACAACTGAGCATGTAAACCAGTGGATCAGTTATCAGGACATATAGGCAAAGCTATAATGAAGAAGCATGGAGTGAATATCCTGCAGCTGAGTCCTCCTGGCTGTGTCTTTCCGTAAGCATTTGCCAGAAAAGAAGAAATTATCCCCTGGGATCATTTAGTGAATACCACTTTAACTCCCTGTGATTCTGTCACCTTGTACTTTGGGCACGATGGATTTCCTCAGGAAATCTTCAGTTTCTCTCTCTGCTCACAGGAACCATACAACATTATTTACTGACATATTATAGTTACAGAGGGCTTGATATGGGTCTCAACAGGAATAGTACCTGGGCAAAGTACAGTCTCCTCCATTATTATTTGGATAACAGAAGGGAAAAGAAAGCTCCCTGACACACAGGAGAGGAAATGGCCGAGGAGAGCTGAACATGTCAGCAATGCAATACTAACTGCATGAGGAAGCAGTCACTCCATTTTGCCTTCTCCCCTTCCACCAGGCAAGATTTGAAGCCCATCAGGGACAGCATTTCTTCCACAAGCAACCAGTGACAACAAGGTGAAACATAACTGAAATAGTGCAGCATGTGGAGCTTTCACTATGATAATCTGTAGGAACTAGAAAGTAATGTCAGTCGTCAGTCATTTTAAAGGTACCTAAAGCTGGAATTTTACTATTAGGAAGAATGAAGAATACACGATATTCTCATTCTTGTGCATGCTACTGCAACAAGGAAGTCAGTGGATGCTCTCCAGCCAAAGAGCAACATGGGCATTCCTACCTGAAGCCCTGACTGATCCCACAGCCTTTCATCAACAGTAAACACTGGCTTTGAGAAAGACAAAGGATGGATATTTTCTCTTTTAAAGTTTTAGAGAAGGAGGGTGAGTGAGCAGAAATATACATATCACCAGGGAAAAGAAACCAATCTTTGTTTTTCTGCAAGTGGAAGTGTCAAAAGAACAGATAGAACTGATTTCTCTCAATAAAGACAATGTCATCAAAATGATTTGCAGCACCACCATCAGTTTTTACACCATTTCAGATAGAAAAGTAGAAGCATTCTGATTCTACTTTCCTCTGCATTTTGATAATGCAAAAAACATTACATCTCAGTAAGCTAGATTTTATTTTATCATGAATCAGATTGACTTTATATTCTACCCACTCTGCCACTGTACTCAAGTATTGAATACCATACATCACAGGGATTTTGTTTATACAAAACCAGTCACTTTTAATGTGGGAAATGCCACGCACTTTTAATGCATGATATTTAATGTTAGTGTCATACAGAACCTGGGAAGACTATACCATGCTGAATCCAGGCACTTGTTCTAAGCACGAAATTTAGCTGGCTGCTGAAGACACACCTGGGACAGTAAAGCCATGAAAGCTGATCACATACTAGTATCCAAGTCCAAGAGGCACTACATGTACTAGCTACTCAGATGTGCTCCTCTGGGACACCTGATGATTGAAAACACTAGCCTACTAAAAAGTACCATTTTTGGATCTTTTCATAGTAAGCCTAACGAAAAAGAACACTTATCAGTGAAACACATGGAAGGAAGTATTCTGTGACTAAACTGTAATTACAACACTGCGTTCAGAGGGATTTCAGGTACAAAATCACCTTTGTCATTAACAGTTGAGCAGTAAAAGTCAAAGCACCTAAATGAAATTTTGTAATGAGAAGATATTGCCACCAGCAAAATGAATGTCCATATGAAAACATATATTGTAAGAGCTATGAAAGGTGGCTGCAGATAAAGCGACCTCACCCTTACACATTTTTGCCTGATAATTTACTCCAGCTTTCCTGTGTGGTCTCTATTTGGGCCTGATAAACCTTCTTCCTTGCTTTTGTTTGTAAATCAGACATTCAGTACTCAGAAAAGTGGTGCAAGTTTTCCTGGAATGGTGGGTGCATACTGCAGTCCAGGTTGTAGGCATTTGAAACAAGTTCCTCAGCTCTGCATAGCACCCACTGAAGTGAGAGCACAAAGGTTATGCTGCAAATGAAGTTTTACTGACAGCCCCTCCAAGCTCTCTAAATCTGATTTTGATTTGCTGGTCATGTGCTCCACAGACATTCAGAAGCCAGAAGGCTTATAATCTACTATCAATCTATTTTATTACTGCTCAGAAAGTAATACCTCAATATATCACCACTTGCTTGGTAAAGGCTTGATTCTTCTGTGCATGTCCATAGTGATGCTGCTCTCCATTAAGAACTCTGCAGAAAGGGATAAAGTAAGGGAAAAGGAATACGCAGATTTCCTAACTTGATTTGTTGGCAGTTTTCTGGCATCAAATGCTGGCATTAAAGATCTACAGGCCTATTGCCTCACAGACATTCAAGACCCTATCTCCCTTGTTATTCTGCATCCTGTACAAAAATCAAGGCTTGGCCCTGTCAGCCAGGCTGGCAACCACGAACCTCCAATTCCTGCTTGCCCTGCATTTCCTGAAGCCCCAGACTTTCTGCCCTCCTGATTCACACTATGGAAACTGTGCTAATTCACCAACAGTTAATTAATAGCAAACATGCACTAATGTTTTACTCATACTGATGTTGCTCATGAGGTGCTTATTCAGTACTTCAGCTTATTTCAGAGCCGGGCTTTTTGTTGAGGGCAAAGGTGCAGCTAAACTATGCATAGATTTCTTCCCTCACTCATCATCTCTCCTTTCACCAGGTTAAGAAAACCCAGAACACCAAACCTCTGTAACAGAAATGCTGACAGCTTTATCTGCAAGCAGTATCGGTGGTTGCTGGAAGACTAACGGCATATGCAGGGCCTGCAGTGCAGAGACCTCCAGAACACAGCATTTCCCTATTGGGCAGCAAAGTCACAATACATATATCCCAGCATTTATTTGGGAACTGTAATGAAATACACATCTATCCACTAGCCAGGATAATTTCTTGAATACTACTGGATCTTGCTGTTGTAATATCCCTGATTTGGCACAGAAAAGGCACCTGAAAAAAAAAGCAAATCCGACTCAGCTAATACAGCTCAATCCTGAACTCTTTAAAAAGTCCCTGCAGAATCAGGATCCCTTAGTATGTGACAGTCATGCTTAACACTGGAGAAAAATACCACACTTTGGTTTGCATCTGTCAGCTAAACGTCAAAATGTATTGCAAGTTTTAATGCAGCACTAATTTCCTCCTACAACACCCCCCCACACACACATGCCTATGCAACAATGTCTAATTGCTTAATAAAGGAGAGGCAATCTTTAAATTGTGGTATCAGTGCTCTTCAGCCTGGAGAAGCAACATCTTTCATTAAGGCTGCTCTAATAGTCCTTAATTTTATTCAGTATTATGGGTTCATTTACAAAATAGACATTATGATTATTGAAATGACAATGCTGTGCAAGAAAGGATTTACTGCAAGAAAGGATTTACTGACACATTTAATTTTTACCTATCACCAAATCCCTGTTGTATCAATCTCCTGTTCATATCCACCCTTTTCTAGTAGCTTCTGAAAAATTCCTTCAAATTGCTTGAAAAATACTCATGCCTTGATGCTACAGGCACTTCTGAGCAACCAGAAATGTATTTTCTTGAAAAACAGGGTGAGTTTTTAGAATTTTGAAAAACCTTTTCAAAAACTATTAAATGCAGGGAAATGTGCAGCTGTAATAATTTGCCCCATACAGTTTTCTTATTTGCCACATTGTTTGTACTGGGGAAAAAAGTAACAATCCAGGGGAGAGTGAATTAGCATAGCTTTCACTATTGCCTGTGACATCCTTTATGCATGACTTGATGTTCAGTTCCTTTCTATCCAGAAGATCTCCCAAGCTCAAGAGTGTATCCTTTCTTTCAAGCCATTTCTTCTGGGACAGGGAACTTTTGTCCCCAGTCAGCCTCAGCACTGCATTCAAGTATCTCACTCTGTTGCATCCTTTGGCATAGACAAGTATGAATCTCAGACAGAACCATTCTAAGAGACTACAAGTACTTGGAAGCAGCGCTGGGCCACTGGGATACAAAAAAGTGGGATTTCACCCTTTGGGCAGCACCAGGGGTTCCTGTGTCTTTGTTGAATGGCTAGAAAGACATCAGCTTAGATTTGAATTTCTTCTGATTTTTTTTTCTTACAGAACCTAAATAAAAATTTGTTTGCTGAGAAACTTCAGAAGTTTTACATTTGTCTTGAACAAAACCCATTTTCCTCCCCACTGTTTTTCATTCAGCTACCAAACAAAAAGGCTCAACTATGCTTACAACTCTAAACCCAGCACTGCATGCTGATTGACACAGTCACCTCTTCATTTCCACTCTGTGGAGGTCTCTCTTCCTGTCTCTATTTGTTCAGTCTACAAAACAGAAATTGTTGTTTCTAGAAAATAAAATTATATTCTAGAATTACTGCTCCCATTTGTGACCTCTTCATTCTCACAAAGCAGATGAACCTGGTTAATGACTAAAACGCAAACATCTGCTTATCCCCCTCAAAAAAATAAAAGGATTAATAAAGCTGAAATTACACAGTTAATGGTGTGGACAGTCTACCACAAAAGTGTGATCATATTTCAGAACATTACATCTAGCTAGCTTTCAACGAAATTAAAATAAATTACTGTTGCTGTTTCCTCAGCTATTTTAAGCCACCTATGATTCCATAAACAATAATGGCAGGGATATATTACCCAAATTTTGGAAGAAAATAATTAATCCAGTAAAGGAAGAAATACAGTCTTTATATGTAAGCACTATCTAAATATTCTCCACTCTGACAGAAGCCTGAAAAGATAAAAAATCTCTAATTATATAAGAAAGTTGTAGCCAAAGCAGGAAAACCGCATAACCTACAGGGAAGATCTTATTGCTGTGGAATGCCTTCCAAAAAGCATGCTATATAGTTTTTATCTGGAAATAAGGAGATTGCATGAATTATTTAAGAACTTGCCCATTTGTTACCAAAACTACTATCATCATGGAAAAGAGTAGAGTGTTGTAAAATTTCCCAGAAAAAAAGCACGTCCCAGAATCTGATCCAAGATCAATTCTTCATTGTGCCCATAGGATTTGCATTGAAATTTCCAAGTGATTAAACTAGTAACTTGATTATCACAACAGTGACTCCCTAAGAAAAAAGTATAGCTCCCTTGAAAGATGTAAATCACCATCTTCCCATAACATTTCAAGATCGTGGAGTTCATATGACACCAACCCTGTGAAAGAGCATCCAATAAAAAAATACTTAACTCCAAAGGCTGCAACATAGACTTAAGAGTGAGTTTGGCAGGTGCAGTCGATATTTAAACTGGATGTTAGTCCCCACTATGCACCACAGCACAGGCTTTGATTCTAGTAGAGTTCTTCAGGACCAAAATGGATTGAGGCAGCAGAGGCAGGGCAGTAAGACTTAGCAGAGCAGGAGAGAGAACAAATTCTAGGCTCTGAGCAGTGCTGTTATTTTGCTGTAAGTATTCGAGATTAATCAAACTTGTGTATAATTTCAATATGGAACAGCAGAAAAGGATGAAGCAAGTTTCATTCTCTAAAACTAAATAGTTTAAACCCAAATCATATAAGGTATCTGTAAACTCTCTTTAATTCAAAACTCGATCATTTAAGGAATGTTTATTCATTAATTCTTAAGAGTCCTCCTTTTTAATCTTCTCATTTTAGGCACAGAGCTGACATCAACATCCACATGATGGAAATCACAAGCTCTGGCACATGCTTAATTTAAGGCTCATCCAACAGTATCAAAATACTTCTGAGACACACATTTACTGAAAGACCAAATGAGGTCTGCTTAAATTTATGACAAATCATAACTGTATATCAAAGTAAACATTTCTTTAAAACCAGACAGAATTGTAACTCCCCACGGCCTACCCCTATCAGAATAATTCAAACTGTGTCTAACTCTTGAATTACTCAGAGGGTTTGAAAAAGTGCGTTACTTAACCAACTTCATGATTTAAAGAAATGTCTAGTTCCAAAGCTTTATGACAAACTGAGAATTTGCAAATGACAGATTAAAAAAAAAAAGTAATTAAGTGATAGCACATGCTTAATTATAGCTGTTGAAGAGGTAACTATAATTACTAGAGAAACTAATTTTGAGACAAAGCATGATGTGATATATATGACAATAAAAATTATGAGCATATATTAACTGGAAGAATATCTCAATCCTGAGAACTAAATTAAAACATGTTTTTAAAACCAAGGCAATCTATGTATTCTTAGTTAGACTTTAACACAATACCCACCTTAGAACGCATGTGTAGAAACCACTGTCTTGCAACTCAACCGAGTGAAACCATATTGAATCTTCATCCTTGCTCATCCTAACTTCAGAAAATATAATGGGTTCTTCTAAATCTCCTTTGTTTTTGTACCACATAAGCCTAAGACCTGTGCTTTGGGCCATGCTATAATTAGTTCTGATATAGCTGTAGAAAAGGGCACATTTCACTCGGACTGGTTCACCTGCCAAAGCCATGTATGTCTTGAGATCCACTGACCAGTCAATGCAACCATCAACTGTAAGCAAAACAATAATAAAGACATATTAGATACAGATACATTTTTTTCAAGATACTGTAAAGCAGCTTGTGAAATGCAATGCACTTAGTTAAAAGAACCTTTGCTTTATAGCAATGTGAAAACCCCAAAGCAGCTATTGGCATTTAAAGAGTTTTATACATGTTTCTAGTTAGATATAAATGTGAAATGTCCAGGAAATAAATAGAGCACATTAGGCCTGATAATTCCATTACTTTAAAATATCATTACTTTCATCTCCAAAACACTAATTCTTTAATAAATAAACCAAGTGGTTTCACCTCAACTACTTGTCACCTATCAAACTTCATACAGGAATTGTACAAATATGAAAAGGTATCTTCTGATGTTCTGTTCATCAAAAAAATTTGAAACAGTTTTTTTGATACCTCACTTGGAAAATGACCATTTGGCAGTTTAATAAAAGACCCCTCCTCTCTACAATTGTTTCCCCCATTATTTTAAATCATCTTAGTTACAATATAATCCTGGAACATGCATTTGTATCAACACAGAACTTCCCCTCTCACATATCAGAGACTTTTTTATTCAAAGGAAAAGACTGCAAAGGCAGATCACCCACAGGCAAATACACTGCAAATACACTACCTACAATTAACAAACTTGATGAAATTTGTAGTTTTTAGAATTTATTGATCGTATCCACCTACACGTAAGCAGAACATCTTTGTCTTTGATGTAGCTTCCTGAGATTCAATGAAATAAGGTTAAAATTGCCTCTTCTGCATTTACAGTAACAATTCTCAACCTGTTAGCCATTCTCATAAACTCTTCATTTCATATATATATTCGATAGCATTGAAGTGATTTTTGTTATTTACTTCTTAAAAAAATGTAGTGAGATAAAATTTCTACATATGGCAGAATGTCACACAGTCTGATTTTTTTAAAGTGTCTTTTACTGCCTTTTTTTCCTGTCTTCTCTTGAATCCTTCAAAAGTAACTGATTAATGGAAGGTTTTCATTTTCCCATTGCAGTAAATCTGCTTTAATGTACTGCAACCACATGAACCATGCAACTAAATCATATTTTAAACCTGTTGACACTGACCACTTTCATACATTTCTAATACATGAACTTCCATGTAACATCTTTCTACAAAACAAACTTTACTTACTTACACAAGCTCAAGAGGGAAGGGAAACCCATTGCTCAAAACTATATAACTATAGTGTTAATGCTTATCTCCTGTCATGAAGGTATTGACAGGTGAGTGGAGATCATACACTACCTTCACCCCAATCAGTGCTACCTGCTCCTGCCACCCACTCCACCGGCAGATGCAAACACAGAAGCTGGTTCTGTCAGCTGACTTCAACCTAAAAGAGCCTCCAAACCAAAATGTTCACCTAAAGTTAAGTACAAATAGGTGAGGTTAACTTCAGTTTTCATTTCCATTCCCTTTTTGCTGAAAACATTCCGCTGATTTAGACTAAATTTGTGCTTCTTGCTTTTAACAGCTACTGTTAATGACATAAAATAAAAGGCTGGTAGTAATTTACTGACTGCTTTTCTTCACTGCTCCAGCATCGCTTCCTGTGTTCTCCCTCACAGCTTAGTGACACAGCTTAGGTCTGGATAATCATTACCTGAAAATTATGTACTGAAATGCTTGTTCTCAGCACATCCCCCTCGAGGTTATACCATCCTGCACAATGACCAGTCACACACTGTACCTCAAACATTCTCTTGGCAGGACCTCATGAAACACTTCATTCACCTCTCTCTGTGATGGTGCTACACAGACGCAGGCAACCAGCAGCAGATACAGAGAAAGAACGCAACTCTCCTAGTTCTACAAACCTATGCAATCCTTTTTATATTAAAGTCTGATTCTGACATCATAAATTATTTCATATAGGTGGCTTTTGAGGCTTTTTACCTCTAGCAGGTCTCAATGTACTCCATACAGAACTTCCTCACAAAAGCTCTGTGCCTTTTTGAAGCGCTGCTCTTCAGGCTGGTGTGAGTGTACAATTAAAGAGCAGTGCAGAGCTTCCAGCCACCTTCTCTCAGCACAGGATGTGAAAGAAAACGCTGAGCTCTCCAGATGGCTCACCCCTGTTGCCCAGGACACACAGATATTCTCAAAGGCACCCTTCCTCCTGCACTTTAGTAAAACCACAAAAGCCTAAGTAGGGGCATAAGCTGAAATGAATAGGGGTACTCAGAGTTGGAATTTAGATCCGAACTATTTCAGCCGATCTAATTAATTCTGTCACTCTTCTGTCAAGCTAATTCTGTCATGTCATCTAATGCTTTCAAACCTGTGCTGGTTCAGCAAAGTCAAACCACAGTAAAGAATAACTGACATTCAGATACAGGGAAATCTTGTGGGTCAAGCAAAAAGGTGTCACTTTTTCATTTACTTTACAGAGCAGTCACAATTAGGAAGAGTTACAGAGTTAGGTACTGACCCAATATGGAAATCCAGCTTTGGGAGCTGCAAATGCCTGTGCTTCCAATAAAATTTCTCCCACACCCACAGCAAACAACTTGTCAACACAGCTCAAACACTGAACATCCTTCAGTGTCAGTCAGTCTGCCTCGTCTCCCACTTTCATTCAGAAGTTTCTTCCTTCTAGTGTGCACTTCTCTACTATTGTATTTTCAAAATGACAGCTGCTGGAGTACATAAAGCACGGCAGAACAGATGAAAGACATTTCAGTGGTAATTTACAACCAGGTCTTTAGAGTGGCTAAAACCCATCTCCAGCTGCCCCCAGTGGAGAGTGAGACTGTGGGGCTGGTGCACCATGGGCCATTGCCAGTGCTCCTGTACAGATGACCTGCTTCCAGCCCACCACCACCATCCAAAACAAGAAAATGAGATTTACAATAGAAACCTCTTTCCCATTAACAGTATATGAAAGGAGAATTTCAGCAGCAAGCAAGGTGGAGGGGGAAGGTGCAGGCAGGCTGTCTGCCCACTGCCCCTGCCTGCACTGGCTGCTCCCCTGCAGCAGTCCACTTCTCACAGCATGCCAGGAGGTGGTAATTATGGAGAGGAGAGCACACAGGGAATGCTGTAACTATTCATTACAGGGTTGATGACATCTGCAGAGGGTAGAAGTCTCACAAAATGCCTTGACTAAAACTTAATTATTGAGGAAAGACTAATCAAACAGGAGATGACTTTTCCCCCTTGCTCTTTTTTTCTTGTTAAATACACAGTCAAGAATGTTTCCTCTTATGAAGCTGTAGAGGATAAAATCTAGGTCAGGCTCCCTGTGCTCACATGGAAGCTGGAATTTTTCCTCTTGCTGCGCTGTCAGTCACTGGAGCATGAGCATTGTTAGATCCCTTTGGAGTATTCTCCAAGCTGTCATTACAAATGACTGGAGTTGCTTAGGTGGAGTTTAGCACTGCATTATCCAAAACAAAGTTTGCTGTCATTTTTGTTGGGTTGACTCTCAGTACATAATATAATCAGGGTAGTAAGAAGATAAAAATAATTATATTAGAGAGAGGCACTTATTATATAATGGATGTATATGCATCTTTTCTTTGCTACCCAATAATCAGCTATTTCTTAATAAGTGCCTGACTGAAAACCCATTCAAATTAAAGCCTGTCTGTTGTGGGTGCACTTTAGACACTTTCAATAAAGAAAATTATCTGAAATATTTTCTAAGATTTGGAGGATTTAGAGGATATGGAAAACATCCTCATTTTTAACACAGCTTCCTAAGGAAAAGAGGTTTGTCCATCAATGTCTCAGTCCCCACCACCCCACTTAACCAGAAGTTAAGCATAACTTCTGACCCATCTGACTAAATTCCATCATATTTTACAGAGAAGGAAAGTGCTCAGGAACACGAGAGCCTTACACGTGTGCAGCAGAGTCCCATCGTGCCCCCCACAGGCAGGGAAACACAGCAGCAGTTAATCATAGTGGGGCCCCACTGGGCCCACCCCAGTTTTCTACCCAGGCTAATACAGCCTGAGGAGACAGTGAACTGAAAATGAAAGTTTCAAAGTTATTACGCAAATTATAGATTAAGTTATCTGACAACAAGTTTGGTACTTTTACGTTAGCAATCACCCAAAGTGTGCACTGCATCTCCTTCTCCAACATTTCCTGGTAATTTCCCATTATTCTTATTTTAAATAAATCTACTTGTCTAGGCAGTCTAGAAGCATTTTAACATGAACCATAATAATTTATGAGCAATTACAGAAGAGCATGTACATAGTCTCTGAGTAATTTGTCTTTCTGCTTGCTGTCATATAAATAATTTTTTGCATTGCAAATCTGCCCGCAAGAATTTTTGTAGGATCTGTCACCTACAGCAATTTATATCATGGCATTGTTAAACACATTTGCCTACCTTGTTACCTGAAAATCTCATTTTAAATTGAAATAATCTACAAATAAATAATTTTAAAAATAATATACTGGCTAATGTATTCAATTTATTGCTCCACAAAGCAAGCAATGTTTGTGACTGTAAATACATAGTCAGAAAAAAATATTTCTCTGATACAAGAGTTGTATTTTTATTTATTTATTTATTAGACATAGAACAGCTGATTCCAGGAACTGAGATCTATCATGCTCAGGGTTTGCAGGCACATACCAACGTTAGATGGTCTCCAATGTGGAAGTCCAAAAAGGGATGAAAATCGTTTAGGCTACTAAACGAGAGACATCAGTTACAGCCCATGAATTTTAGGCAGCTTGGTATTTTCAGTTCTTGATTCTGGAGAAAAAGGGAATGCACTCTGCATTTCAGCAAACACAGTAATGCCTTCAACAGCTTTTGCTGGACGTACTCTTTGCAAAGGGTGAGGGTGTTAGATCAGGCTCCCCATACAGAATTGGTTTCATATCTCTGGCTTTCTGACTGTGCTATGCTAATTTTGCTGCAGTGCTTGCAGACCCCTGCCAGCATCTCATCACAGTTCAGTGATGCCAGATGAGACCTGTCTGTCTGTTGAGGTGAGCATGTGGTCCCCTACCACAATGCCTCCTTCTTCCTCCCAGTGGCCATCCTTACTCCTCACACCTTGAGCAGAGCTAGGAGAAGAGTTGCCTCAATACTGACAGCAACCACCACCTCCTACCCCTACCTGTGACTCTTTAAATACTCCAATATTCAGAAATCATATTTGCTGGCCAGAGAACACATTTCAAACAAAAGACTCCGTTGACAACTTTGTGCACTCTTCAAAATCATGATGTCACATCCAAAATCAGGTAAGATCTTAGTTTGTAGAGCACCCTCACCTTGGCTGACCTACCAAAACAGATGGCCAAACAATTAATAAAAACCCAGCTATCTAAAGATATCTGAGGTGATATTTTTGACATGGAGAGCAAGGTATCCATTTTCACAGGGGAGAAGTCAATGGTGGCTGTACTTCAGAAAGGAGTGGAGAGTGGCCTTCTGCAGCAGCACAAGGGCCAACTCACACAGCAAGCAGGGAGGAACGCAGAAAGAATTTCAGATAAAGTGCCTGCGGTGTTTCTTTTCTGTGAGTTAGTTTCACCCTTCCTTGACTGAACACTAGTTTTTGACTGACTATGCTCACATTTTAAACTGCATTTTAGAAAAAAAATCAAATAGTTGAATTGGATATAGCAAATTAAAAAAATATATCTGTGAGAGATGAAGACCACTTAGAAAAAACACTTTCGATCTTGAGGGATAAAAAAAGTTTATCATGACTCCAGCTGGGTGAATTCTGCAATGTTTCTCCTACTCTGTTAACAAGTAAATAATTCATTTACATCACAGTAACATCTAGATTCAGCAATCATCAACCAAGAATATCTTGCCATAGGAACACAACATCTAAGAAAAGGATCACTCAGGACTTCGTAGTTTCTCTACTCTGATCTCCAATTTTTAATGTTTTCAAACAAGATTTAGACCATTTAAACTTACTGATGAAAAAGTTTGGCACTTTCAACACATATAAAAGTGCAAATATTCCCAAATTTCTAAGTCAAATAATGATGAGTGCAAAAACTCTACACTAGATTTAGTAACATGCAAGTATTTCTCCAAATGTGGCTCATTAAAAAAGGAAAAATGCAGTTATTTATCCTTATACATCAGCTGAATTTTTTCCAAATTTTGATCAAAGCTTCAAATTTCTGTAAGATGAGCTAAAAGGTTTTTAAGACTTGTATATGCTTCATTTCTTTTGACCAGCTTTTCTTATGAACCACAGCTAAAAAACCAGACTAAAATGTCAAATATTCCAGCCGAACACTCATAATTTCCTTTGAGGTCAAACAAACTGTAAATATACACTGCCAGAGGTCCAAATAACTAGGGATTGCTCTGTCCTGACTTACATATGCACATGGAGCCAGCAGCATTTTTAGTCTTATATTGAAAATGCAAAAGAAAGAACATACTAGTAGATTACCAATCTGTAAAATTCTCTAGAGAGAGAGAAAAACAGCTTGGACCCTGAATAAATTCTCAGCTTGCAGGAGCTATGGCATATTAATGAGGTCGAGACTTAGAAATTATACTTGAAAAACAAAAATGTTAAAGCAGTGTCACTAGAAGTTACTGGACAGAGGCATTTCATCCTTGTAGCACTTGTCAGAGCCAGCTTTTCAGGTGGCACCTCAGCACAGGGCTTTTCGAGTACGCATGTTGATGGAAAGAACAGCAAATCACAGCTGGCAGGTTAGATTTTGCTGGAGACAGGGAGTACTGAAACACATTCTGTGACAGAAAGGAAATCTCTGGTCTCATCATATTCTTTGCTACTTTTTCCAAGTCAGATGTTCCTGGAGACAGATGGACCTGAAGTGCCCTTCCAAAGCTGTGCTCTTTGCTTTGAGTTGATTGCTTTGCTGAGCACAGAGAAAGAGGAGGACATTAAAGCAACTGTTTAAAATGCAGTATATTTACCCTAAAAATGAGTGTTGGTGACCTTGATCTCCTAATCACTTCAATATCTGGCAGATTTTTAATGAGTCCGCATTGAAGTAAACAGAAGAGAAATTGGAACTTATAAAGTGGTTTGGTTTTAAATATTCAGTATAATGCTTTCATTCTCTGTGGCTGTCACCACATTAGAAAACAGTGTAAAAGGCACCTTCAAAATCAACAGCAGTAGAGCCAAGACATGAACAAGAAAGAAACCATCTTCAGGGCTTTATGCTTTCACGTATTTTGAGAAGTCCCAGACAGGGATTCAATCAGTTGCTCCCTGTGATAGGACTAGCGATCATGGATACAAACTACAGCACAGGAGGTTCCACCTCAACCTGAGGGGGAACTTCTTCACTGTGAGGGTCACAGAGCACTGGAACAGGCTGCCCAGGGAGGTTGTGGAGTCTCCTTCTCTGGAGACTTTCAAAACCCATCTGGATGTGTTCCTGTGCAACCTGTGCTAGATTCTATGGTCCTGCTCTGGCAGGGGGGCTGGACTCAATGACCTTCAGAGGTCCCTTCCAACCCCTAACATCCTGTGATCCTGTGTATGTGCTCTAGACTGTCCTGTGTTCTCAGCTCCTCCTGCCTCACCTGGCCCCTGTCCTTCCTGCTGCAGTCCCCCCGCCACACTGGGGCAGGCAGATTGGGAAAAGCTGTGGGAAAGTTAATTTACAAAGCTCCTGCCTCTGCCCAGCCTTCATCTTTGCTTGCACAGATGCCAAGCAGATGATCTGCAGTGAACAAGTTATCTGAACAGCTACATTTCTCTCCTTGTTTGGGGATCTATAAATGAATCCTCATTTCTTCAAAGTCATCCACAAAAAAATACCATTAAATTTAGCACATCTCCCGTTTTTTCTGTATTCCACTTGCAAGCAAACTTTACTTTAAAAGAAAAGGATGATGCTCTAGATTGGAGCAGCCACATCAGTTCTGGGTCTGAACAAGTAACAAAACTTTCCTGTTAAATGCTAGAATTTAAATCCCACAAACTTAGGCATCAAACAACTCAGTGCAAACACCACTACGAACTCAGTAAATATTCTAAATTTGCTGTTCACTCAGCTCTGAAACCCGTCTCAACCCCAATGACCACAGAATCTAGTAAATAAAAATATCTCCACTTTCTAAGATCCAGAAAGGGGAAAAAATATTTTTTCTAACATTTTCTACAATGAATATTGCCATTTTTGTCAGCTCTCTGGATTGTCAAGGTAGTCAATGAACAATGGAAAAGCACAAAGACAGATTTCCCTATATCTCTGATACTTCTCTGGTACACAGAACTGCCTTTAGGTAAGCTGGATAGAAAAAGAAAACAAGAATCAGTATCTAGGAAAATAGTAACTGCTTTAAGTCATAAGTATAACAGACTGAAAATATTCCATTGCATTTATAAAGATTAGGAGTAAGGAGCAGCACATTGGAAATACTCTTCATGCCTCAAAGTATATGCAATTAATATTTTAAATGCTGTTGACTATCTACAAGCTCTTTAAGGATACTCTCCAAGATGGTTTTAATATTCTCTAGCCAACCACATTAACCCATGGAGTTTCACACACTTCTGTTTTCAAGTCTTCAGAACCATGCAAACTCTGGAAACAAAGATGAATTCATGTCAATAATTGATGAGTCTCTTTTCATTAGTCCCTGTGAATAAAGTTACTGAAGGTAAAGTAAATGGAAACTAGATCCCACAGCAGGTAGTTGCAGTCTCAAGTAATCACACAACTGGGAAACACTATATCCACTGCCTGTTATTCCCAGTGGGGAACTGTAGGAAAGAGCTGTGAATAATACGAATTTAAAAATAAAGAGAATGAAGCTATTAAATTCCTGGTCCCAGTGGAGCAGAGGGACTGGTGTACATGCAGAAGATTATTTTATTTTTTTATCCATTTGTCACAAATGTGGACAGTTTGAGTTGGATTATCTGCTTTGTGGCACAGTCCTCTTCAGTTTGGATAAGGTTAGGGACACAGACTGGATTCCCTGTGGAATAGAGTTAAATTGATTTCTTCTACTGTCTGCACAGGGGAGTCCTTGAATGACATGTCTGCTGTAAGGATTCTTGCTACATCTCACTTCTGGCAGAGGAAGACTGCTCAACAGAAAAAGAGATCAAGGAGACTATCAGACAAGCCTGGCAACAGTATCAAACTCCACCACAAGAGGAAAGCAGGACTCAGTTATCTTGTGAATGAGCTGCACAGTATATGTGCAAGATTTAGGCAATTATTCACTGGGACACCTCAACAAGAAACACTTATGGCAGCCCAAATTCCTTTTTTACCATGGGCAGCTCTGACCAATGTGCCGGCATTGCCTACACTGCCAACCATGCCAGGCCTTTGAGCCAGAACACAGACTCCAAGCCTCCAGAGGCCTCTTGCAATCTATAAGACCCCAATAATTTGGCCCTGCCACGGACACAGCCCTTGCTGGCCACGATCCACAGACATGTAAAGGGGGCTTTGCACACATGCCCATATCTAGGTGCACATGCTCTCTACCCTACTCATTAGTCACATATCTTCTGGCTTACAAAGATGCAGTCAGTCCATCAGAAGATTACTACATGCTTTACAAAACTCCTCATCATAAACTTGCTAGGTAGAATGAATGTTTTGGGCTTTGAACATTTGCAATGTACTTGATGAACACATTGCAGTGTTGGAAAGGGAAAAGGCAGAGCACACAACTTTAAATCAGGACACACTCATGAATACAAAGGAAAAAGTCAAGTCCATCTGATGTTCCTTGCAACACAGAATGAGCCTCAGTCATTTGCTTTGTCTCTCACATATTTACCTTTGGATGTGTAGCACGCTTACCATTTTACAATTGCTATGCCATTCCTCCTGTTATCTGGCACAGATAATTTCAGCTGCAGTGAGCCAATTACCATTTCCACTTGCACGACAGGGGGACCTGTGTTTGCAAAGGTTGTGACCCAAGCTCTAACCTAGGCTGTAATTCCTCCTCTCATTTTAATTCATCACGTAGCAGAATTTAAATCGGAAACTCTCCTGACTGCAGACCAAACTGATTTCACTTCAGTAAAATGAACACTCACAAATCAAACCAATATTTTCTTTTATAGGACAACCATGAAGAGAAGCATTAGAGGCTTATTTGATTAAAATGTGTCTGTAACTGATGAATTTCGAAGTGCTTTCAAAGTGAGTTATTTTTAAACAGTAAATGTTCTTCCTAAGACTTTTGTTTCTGTTTAAAATAAAAAGATGCAGGCTGTAATAATTGCATGTAAGAAAGACAAATGAAGGATGACTGAAAAATGAACCATTATAAGAGCAACCTGTGTTACAGACATCACTCTCTGGGTAAAGCAGCAAGTGGTGTGCTCCGTAACACAGCGCATTTTGCATGTTTCTTAAAACCTGACTATGGCAACATCCTGCAGCGTTGTACCCACCAGCAGCCCTACACACCCCAGAGATGTATCTCCAGTGAAATTAAGGGCCACACTATGGGAATACATGCACTTTCATTTCTCACAGACTGTGAAAAGAGAGCTGTGACAGCAGCCTGCCCTGTTTGCCAGACCCCCCAAAATCCCAACCCGCTTCCAGGCTGGTTTTGAGTGGGGGCCCTGAGCAGGCCCTGTCACCAGCACTGCAACCCTTCTCAGTGCCCTCTCGGCCTCTTGTTCCTGGGGTATCACTCCTCCCCAGGCCCAGCCCTAGCCCTAGCCTTGGTGACTGCCTCTCAGTGACAGAAGGGACCATTTTGTCATGACTAGGGCTGCAGCTCCCTGCCATGAGCATATTCCTGGAGATTTCATCTGCTTTATGGTCATTTTCCCAAGTCTTGACTCAAGAAACTCAGACCAGGACCAAAGGCCGAGTGAAATCCCACAGACACCGGCACTACTTCAAGGCAATACAGAGCAGACAACCATTTACATTTAAATAAGAAGCATCATAGAGCAGACAGACCCCAAGCCAGCCCAGTTTACAGCCTTTTCCTCACACTTCCCTGGAACCTCACAAGCCAGAAACAAAACTGGTGGCAGGAACATTTCATTTATTAGTAAGCAAAAGCAACTAACTGAAAATACTTCATTACTAATACATCATTTGCTCAGAATGGCAGAAAACAAACAGGTCTGTGTTTTATTCATGGGCCTCCTGTCATCTTCAACCGCCCCAACTCTCTCTGCAAAACATGCAGCTGCTATATGCTTCACCAAGCTGCACCCAAGTGGGGGATGGTAAGATGGAGAGATGTTTGAGCTCCAGGCTGAGGCCAAGCAAAGATGATTTGGGATGCAGGAAGGGAGCCTTTGGCACCCGAGGCCTTTCTTTGGATGTTACCATGTACTCCAGCTGAAGCCCCATCATTCGTCAGCTCACCGTTATTAAATCATCACAGCTCAATGTCAGAAGACAGCTCTGAAAAATTATCATAAAAGTCTCCACCTGAGCTACTGATAAACCAGAAAAATTACATAACTAGAGAAACTTTTAAATTAATGTCTCTCCATGTGTTCTGACTGGTTACTGAACACTCAGTAAGCACTGTGGAGACTGCTCATTTTCTGTCATGCTTCTTGCTGACTCCCAGCCTTGTGACTTGACTCCCAGCCATCACGTACTTTCCCAGCCTTGGGAACTGACTGACAGATCAGTCTGAGGCCAAGTGTTGCATTTAAAATTATTAATACAACAAAGTGTTGATGTGGTTACACCTGGATGGACTTCTGTAGGGATCACCCCAAAGAAAACCAATGTTCTCCACTTAGGAAACAATGCTATCAAATATGGAAAATCAATACTTAAACTCTTAAAATGAAAAAAACTTCACAGTGACTAGAGGAGACAGGACAGAAAAATTGAGCTTACTCTTCCATCCATGCTCTTTACAGAGACTGTGACCATTTCCAAGCCTGGTTGATGCTATCTCAACAAGTTTGAAGGGCTCCAACTGCTTAGTGCCCTGGAGACTCCTGTCCCTGCTCCTCTCAGCAGACTTGAGGAGTTCAGGGCTGGGACTCTCTTATCCCCCAGTTCCCCATCATTCCCTCACCATCCTTGCTAAATTCAAGTCGAATTCAGCAAATAGTGTTCAGTGGGGAAGGTGCGGATGGGATGCTGAGGAGGATTAATTTCAACAAATAGTTGTGTGAGTGGATGCATTTGCAGTTTAAAATGTGGTATTTAATTCAACTCAGTCCATTTTATTATTCTTTCGACATTGTTATTTTTTCAGTTGATGACAGATTTTTCAGCTCAGACAACAGAACTGTCATCTGTCCAGCTCTACATCTGAAGGAAGAGGAAAAAGACTGTTCCTTGCCAGAGGGGAAAAAGCACACAGGAGGCATGTGACCTCAGGGTAGAGATTTTGGGCTATAGACAAAGAACTGAAGTGAGAGGTTTCTGACGTGTTCTAGGGCACCAGGAAAAAAAAAAAAAAACTAAACCCAAAACAACACACCACCACCACTTTGAATTGTCTTTCACCAAGGTTAAAACAGAATTTGATGTAAACAAATCAGTCTCATTTTCAGCTTTAGAGGTGTCGATGGCAATCAACTCCCATGGAGGTCAGTGGACCCTAGACAACCTCTACACTCTACCTGGAGCCAGGTACCAACACTCCTGGGAGCACATCCCTACAGCAAACCCTCTCTGTGAAAGGATAAGGAGAATAAAATACAGAGAACTGTGTTAGAACCAGGAGTATGAATCAGAAATTAAGTGATGTGGACATCATACAAACTATGTTAAGGGAATTGCTGATAAAGAGAAGTTCTTCAAAGATGAAGATACTTAGTGTTGCATTTCTGTTAATGAGTATTACAAATGCAATCATATTTTTTCATGTGTCAAATGTGAAATAAATTATATTTCACCGTGAGGGCGACAGTGTAAGAAATGCAGTTTGAATCATTTGCATATTAATGACATTATTATGTCTTCATTGTAAATATTTCCATCGTGAAGAGTTGGAATAGAATCTTTGCAAACAGAAATACAAATATCCTCCTGCCAGATTTCACATAATCTGAAATCATGCTGTGTCAAATTGCCAATTTTAAGAATTCTCCTAAGCATTACAAATCTCATTTTAATCTCTCTAAAGACTCATCTTATTTTACATAATTAAAAATAACCACTGCTTGTAACGTGTTAATGCTGATATGCCATGAATAACATGGTGCCAGAAACCTTCCAGCCAACCACTCTTTTGAAGAGCTGTGCTAAATTCTCAATCTCCAGTCTGCCCAGGGCTGCATAACCCTTTAAAGTGCATTTTTCCCCTTTTGTTTAATACTAAATATTTCAAAGTATATAATCAAAATAATGAGAGCTGGATTTTTTTTTTCCTCTTCCCTGGGACTGATCAGTGTGTCTTCGGTAAGAAAGATAAGCAAATACAGCCTCATTAATGAACTACAAACTTGAGATAATAAAAAGCATCACTAATAGCCCAATGGCTATTGGACTGCTTCTCTGTGTAGTAGCCTCCTGTTATGAAAGGCAAATCTAGTCAGCAGGCATAAAGGACCCTGCAGTTCTTTGCTTCTATTTGCATATATTCAAAAATAGTCTTGGCACTCTAGAGAGCACAGATAACACATGTCATGGTCTAACCTCAGCCAGCAACCAAGCACCATGCAGCTGCTCACTTGCACCTCCTCCCTCCCAATGAGATGGGGAGGAGCAATGAAAACAAAACTCATAAGAATTGGCAGATAAGAACAATATCATAAGAAAAATGTAAAATATAATAATAACAATAATCGTAATAGCAATGAAAAGGAAGAGAGAAGTAAAGCCCAAGAAAGACAATGATGCTGGATGCAATTGCTCACCAATTGATCAGTGTCCCTGAGCAGCCATCAGCCACTCCCAGTCAATTCCCCCCAGCTGATATACTGGGAATGACATCCCAGAGTAGGGAATATCCTTCCCAGCTTCTTGTGCACCTCCTCCCTGGCAGAGCATGGGAAGCTGGAACATCCTTGACTTAGGATAAGGGCTACTTAGCAACAACTAAAACACCACCAATGTTTGTTACCAGAATTGTTCTCACACTAAATCCAAACCACAGCACTGCACCACCTACTAGGAAGAAACTTAACTGTATCCCAGCCAAACCCAGAACAGATACGTGAAAGATGGGAGGAATGACAAGAGTGTCTCATTAGAGCCAAAGCGAAAGACATGCAAACACAGGCATGGACAGAGGGGAATGGGGTTACAGTCCTGAGCCTCAGGAATATTCACAAATGTTCAGTGCACATACAAGTTTCCACAAACTTTGATTTCTCAAACAGCTTTGCATCTCCAAACTTTCTGCTGAGAAGACCATTTATTTCTAAATGACAAGAGTAGGCTGCATGCAGAATATTCTGAATTTTTCGTTCTCTAAATTACTGTTAACTCAACATTATTCCTGCCTACCTTGGGTTTTTAAATGGAATTACATCTACCCTGCAGCTTCAAATCTAAATGAAAAATGTAGCTCCAATTGAACCTTAGGAAAAAAAAGGCAAGAGTTAATGAGATTTAAATTAGTAACAGCCAAGGCTTTCCCTTAAAGAAAACATTATTGATTTTAAAGAGCTACCTAATGAAAAAGAATGGCACTCATTTAAGACTTTGCATGAGCTGCATTAGAGATTCATTTATAATAATAAATAAGGATGTGCATCACAGTGCAATGAATCAGCAAAATTTATGTACATATTTTCATGAGTTAACTACACATTCCTCAAGCCTTTAATCACAGTTTTGGGTGACTTTTTTATGGTAGTAAAGAAATTACAGTTTCTAAGGCCCAGCTCATCAAAGGTAATTAAGTATCCATTCCATATACCAGTTAAACACCTACACAACTCTGAGGTTTATTCTTCATTTGTAAAATGGAAATGGATACTGCTTCCCTTTATTCTTGATTAAACAATGTTCCTATTTTAGGTTCAAGTAACTAATTATCGGAAAAATTCTTGTATGAACACTCTGCAGTTTTACACAATAAGTACAAAAAAATTAGTATTGCCAGGAGAGGGCAGATATATGCACACCTGTAAATTTCTTAAATGGGTAGGAAGTTTGTCAAGTTGCTGGTTTTCATGTATTTTCATGCAGTACTTTATACAATTGCAAGACGCTTCATCATATCAGTGCAGTTCAGGAATATATTGTTGTGATCCTGTGACATTTAAATATGGGACATCAGTGATCACACAACAGGTAATTATCTGACTGCGTTTCATCAGCTTACCAAATCCAGTTACTTCTCTAAGAACTGCTCAGAAAACAGATCAAGTCCAAGATCCTGCAAGAAAGGTTCCAACAGCTTTTTAACTAATACAAAAAGTAAACTTTCCTGGACCCAGTCCAAACAGAATTTCACCTCATAATTAATTAAAGCTCCAGACAAAACCCACCAGGACAAAAGGAATATTCAGTTTATTTGCTGAGATACCTGAAAGTGCTAAAAATTTAAACTCCTTAAGTAGTTAAATTCTGTCTATAGTTGCTGAAACCAAACTTGCTTGGAGGAACCCCAAGTCCCCAGCCTAGTACTCCAGCTCCCACCCTGGTGGGTATCTGCTCAGACTCACTGCTCAAGTCATAGAGCTGCTTGGAAGCACTTCAAAGGGCTGTCACTGTGCTACATATTGGCAGTCATGTAGTGCTAATGACAAAAGGTAGTGTTTGATTCCTCATGAACTCTGAAGAAAAATATTTCTCTCATGTACAGCAAAACCACAAGAGAGAAAACTACAGCTCTCCCAATAAACAAAGCTTGTGAATGCCAAAAACATGTAACGGTCCCCCCATACAGTACCAACAAGCACCACAATCCCAGTACAGCACTGGTTTTGTAATGGAGTTCACCACGACATCACGTCACAGAGGAGATAATACTTGTCAAAACTTGTCTGCGCCGTTGGACTTCATTTTTTGCTTTGTTAAAGTAAAAGCCAGATTTGCAAACACATACATTTATTTTTAATAAAAAACATCCACACAGATTTGTTTCACCTGCTGCAAGACTGTGCTTTGAAGAGATTTTGTAAAGTACCTGAATAAAACTTCATCTGTCTGTTTTCACCTGCCTGTTTGCGATCCCTGGCAGATCTCCTCCCCTACCTTCAACACCCTGCTGTTGTCCACCTTTACAGCCTTTTGGTCATCTTGCCCACATTATCATTACAATCCAGAGCGGCAGTGTAGCTTTGAATCAAATCCTACCACTGTCCTCCCATCTCTCAGTTCAATCCAGTTTTAGTGTATAGAAACTACATTGCATCAGGAGAATATTACCCTGGAGGCAGGAACACACACACATGCGTTCCCCCCTCAAACACAGACAAACAGGTCCAAGTCAATGGCTGCTCTTCAAATCCCTCCTAAGCAGACATGAGTTTGGGAGACATTCAATCCCAGGGATCAGCAGAATCCCAGGATTCAATCTGGTTTGAAGCAAAACCCCACAAACCGCATACCATGTAGAGATGAGGACACTTCTGTCCTCTGTTCTAACAATTTGCTCTTGCCACTCCAAAAATGTAGATGTAGTCCAGGGCACCCTGAGCCAGGATTCAATGTACTTAGAAAGCAATATTGCTTTAGACATTGTGCATTAAAGAAGAGCTCCCAGAGGCAAACCAACTCTCAAACACGTAATCTCAGGGAAGAACTTTCAGTGGAGAGAAGGAAATTGTAATTGAAGCACACTAGGTTGCTTTTGTACTATGTTCTTCCCTTTCTTTAATTATAAAGTAAATTAATAATCATGAGCATTGTGTTTGTTTTAAACTGTGGTATTCCCTAAAGTATGACTAAAAAAAATTGAAACTGCTAGAATTGCATCCCTTAATGGATCTTAAGGAAATAATTAATAAAACCTAGCCTGTGATTGTTTACTTCTCTAAACTGTATTTTAATAATGTTCAATAAAATTCCTCAGAGATCAACATGAGCCACTGCTTTCTTCCCCACACAAATGTGACTGGACTACACTGCACACCTGTGAGGGGCACCACAGAACAGTGATGGTGTAGGAGAGCTGTGCAGATGTAAACCCAGCTCCAGTTTGGTTTGGTTTAGTTTGGTTAGTTGGTTTGGGGGTTTTTGGTTGCTTGCTTGGTTGGGTTTGGTTTAGTTTTCCTCATGTCTCCTACAGGTTAAGGTGGGTTTCCAAGCCACAGAGTTTAACTGGGTTCACAGGCAATCTGTACACCAGTAAAAACTTCAAAACTTGGACATCTAAGTTTGCCTTCCTTCCCAAGAGCCTTTAGATGAGTGTTTGTTCTGTTTTAAACACTCCAATGAGAATTCCTACATGTACCTTGCCCTTTCCTTTCTGTTTGCAGGAAGATTGTTGCACTCTTGCAGAGAGAGAACAATGAAAAATATTCTGTCTGTACATACCCAAGCTTCCCTAGTGGAAAGATGTACAAGAGAGAGAGCATTTCTTTTGGGATGAAAAGGACAGTGTTTCACAATGAGGTGGCTGAGCCATTCAAGCATTCATTATGTCTGTAAATTTACCAAGTCTCTTTTGATCTTTGACAAAAATTTTATAGTCAGGTGAGACCAAATGCTGTGCTCTTTAAGCTTCCAGCTGCAAATGAAAGAAGACCTCCTACAAAAAGTAACTGAAGATCATTTCCTCTAGCTTTCCCAAGGCCAGGCTTTCTCCAGTCTTACATACCCCAAAATGGTGACGGCTATCTTAGGACAGCTTTCTCAAGGAGATAAAGTCTGCCCACCATTCAGAGGCAAGATTAATATGCTAACGAAATCCCTTGGCCATTAAAGATGCAGCTTCAACTCTGATTTTCTTTTGTTAGAAAAAAAACATCTAGTACAGACTTTGTCAAAAGAGCTTTGTTAACACTAACAGTTGCAAAACAACGATGCTAATATGACATTTTCCATCCGCCTTTTCTGTACTTCTATGCCACTTGGCAATGAACTACAGCAATTCCCTCCCAACCTCTAATAGCTGGCCATGTGAATATATGGGAGGCCACTTTTTAATTACTGTGTTAATTTATTGTTATTTATTACTTATACAGAGCATACTTGCATTTTAAACCTGACTAAATGTGCTGTCTGGCCAATAGCCTTGCTGACACAGTGATGGTTTATTAAAAACGGTTATTATAGTAGTAAAGTAGTATGCTAGAAAAAAACATTGGAGAAAGTTCATTACTACATGTGCAACACCTCCATGCTTTCACACATGGCAGTTACCTAAGCACACAGAGCAGCTGTGCCTCTAACTCCTAGTCTCCGCTTAGAAACCTCAATGAAGCTGAAAAAGTAAAGTCTTGGCAAACTCTAGCAATTGAAGAAATAATACCTTGCTGTGACACTGTAACCACAATTAGAAAGGGGATGAAATGGTCATCCATTCCTAATTAGCATTTTTAACATGCACAAGAGTTTTCAGAAAGTCTTAATTCTGCAATTCAAGAATGCAAGCAACCTGGTACTCATACAGCCACCAAGGTTTGGCCACACAGCACTTGGTCATCTCCTCTGTGTGATCATTACTGACATTCACCCTTTAGTATGCTCAATGAATACCACAGGCCAGGACTAGATGTTTATCAAACAGATAAAAATAGGCTTATCCCCAGGAAAATACATGCCTGATAAGGAAAGTAGATAAAAGGAAATAATAACTAGCTCTGTTTCCTGAACAAAACAGAAATATTAAAGCTCCAAGGCAAGAAAATATTTTAATACATAGTAACTCTTTAAAAAAGACACTGTTGGGACAGTTCCAGGTGACAGTAATGGTAATGAAGGGATCTGAACACAAATCTGCAGTCCACAGCTTTCATTGCAAGAGCATCCTGCTCATGGCTTGCTCAGTCTCCAGGTTAAAATATTAATAATAATAAAAATTAAACCTAGACTGAAATCCTAAGGCTGAAATCATAAGCCTTCCACACTATTTTCTCTTCAGAGTTGTCGGAGTACAGGAGCAGAGACCATGACATCACAGACATCTCTGCTAAAACCTGGGCACAGAAGGATCTCCACATTCTAAAAGCGTATGGGCAGAGCCCTGCTCAGAGCAGCTGTGTGCACCTAGCACCACTCACGAGGCTCTTCCCATATCATCCTACACACACCACCCTCAAGCTCTCAAAATATTTGGGTTTCCTACATGATGCATTTCCAGTGATGTCACAGAGGGTTGAGTTTGGTTGGGTTTTTTTCTCATCTTGGCTCCCCACTAAGAAACACACAGGCAACTTCCTTATTTGGCCTTTTTTTTCCCCCACACTGTGTCTTTTATTTCTAAAATCACATCAAAGGTCAAGCATTGCTCTCTGTCCCTTAAAAATACAGTAACTGGATTCCACTTGCAATGCATTGTATCCATCGAAAATGGTGAAGTTTTTCCACAAGTACAGAATAAAATCACTGATCTGCACATTTCCTGCAGCTAGTAGGTGAGCTAACTGTGGCACAAACCTTTCACAGAGCTGGGACACTTTTTAGGACTCCAGACAACTGTTCATAGATCCCACAGAGTTATGTTTATGGTGCAGGGCAGAGTTTGTCATAAAATTTTGTTTGCAGCCACACTTCTTCAAGACAGGCTGCTGTATCTCCACATCTATCATGGTGGAGTTCAAGGGCTGCAAGACAGGTTTTCACATGTCCACAGTAAGCTGTTTGCAAAACTTCACTTTCATTTGAAAGCAGAAGGAAGCCTAACAGCCATTACCAGTCGCTCTCACTATCCTATCAGACCACAGCACCAGCAAGTGTGAAGCAGTGGCTTGTCTGCGCTGGCTGCAGCTCCTGGCCATGCCCTTTAGGTTCCCTCCTGTCCCCACAGCTTGCTTCTCCTCCAGTCTGTGCTGTCCATATTTATGCTTCAGGGCAGGCAAGGGGGGGGAAAAAACAAATCTTAAAAAACAAAACAAAACAAAACAAACCCCAGTTTTCAAAATGAAATGTATACCTGAAGTGAATCATGACCCTGATTAAAGCTTAAGTGCCTTTTTTTCGCCTTGTCTTAGCTGAAGTGTATGACAGCAATCCTGCAGTGCCAGGAGCCAGAGTTAAAGGGACACACAAAATACACAGTATTACTGTAACTGGCAAGATCTCTACTCTTAGTTCTAATTTTCCCAATGTTTTTTCTTTTTGCCTCCTGCAAGTAGTACCTAAGAGCAGAGACTAGGAGACCCATTCCTTCCCAGACTGGCAGCTGAGGAGCAGGAGGCTCTGGGTAAATTCTTCTGCAATAAGTTTGGGGGGCTGTGAATCTCCCAAGTTGTGCAGTCAGCGAACACCACTTGGCAGAGCACCCTGGCCATGCTGTGCCTACTCCCACAGTGGGGCACTGTGTGGGCAAAAATCCTCCTTTGAAGGACCCAATCTTCCCAAAGAAACTTCAGAGGGTGCAGGTGCAAGCGTGAGTAAGAGGGCACTCCGAAGGACAATAAAGCAGCTTTGCTATTACAAATGGATGTAACCTTTTAGCCAAGCCACCTGGGTCCTGTAGTGTGGCCCTGGCAGCCTGGGGGCACACACAGCAGCAAGGAGGCTGCATGGCCCCACACAATGCCCCCAGGTAAGGAGCAATTTCAAGGGGGACACACAGATCCTGAGCCTTACAGGAGAGCACCAGATAACTCTCACACGTTTCAGATCTTCACTGAGAGCTGTTCAACCTGCTGCAGCTCTGGCTCAAAAGGCCCATGCTATGCTCGGGAAGAGCTGAGCCCAGGAATGCTGTCAAGGCCCTGGGCTGCAATGGGTCCAGTGGCATCTGCACCACATCCCAGCACACCTTGTCGGTACAGGCCCTGCTAAGCAAGGGACAAGGCTGAGGCTTCCCCTGCCCAGACGCAGGGTCATCTCCTTGCATGGGCTTGATGATTCCCAGCTCAAGCACCATGCAAGGCTGGTCTTGCATAGCAGCATTGACCCATGAGCAGCCAGTGGTTACAAGGGCTCCTTCTGCTCGACGAAGCAGAGAAAAGCCTACAGGGACTCTGCTCACTAACCTCCCACAGAAGCCATCACACAATCCCTCTGCATGCTCTGATCAATATTTAAATGACGGTGACAGCATTAAGAGGCCATCCCACACACACTGATACAGAGCCTCTGGCTATCCCATCTGGCCAAGGTCTGAAGGAAAAAGAAAAGATGAGCCTCGTACTGTATCTTGAAGGTCAGTAGGTTCAGGCATGTTTGAAAGTTTAACTAAGGCTTTGTGGCAGGTCATCTCCCTATTTCCTGATGTGGAAACAATTGTATTTAATACTTCATTGAAATAACAGACCATTGCATAACACCCCCTACAACAGTTTTCAGTGCAAGTCTGAGCCCCAGACAGGTAAAGTTCCACTCCAGTGTAATTAACAGCCTGGATCAAAAGCTCTGTAATGTCCATCCAAAGCTGAGACTCCCATCCCTTCCCTTTCTGCATCAGTATTGAAGCGAAGCAGCCAGACACTGCACCAAGGTACTGTCTGTCCTGCTGTGACCTGCCTGTGACCACTCAAACCTGCAGCTACCCACAGAAAGCCTCTGCAGGGCACACCAGGTGTGTGCTCCTGCTCACTCACACTGCTTGAGCTACAGTCACTTAAAAGCTGCAGTACATTACTGATGACACTGCTAATGCAGCTTCCACTGTGAGGCACAACATGGCTTTTCCAAGAGCAGACGTGGGAAATTGTGTTATGATAAAACATTACACTGAGATACTCCAACACACCCTGAGTAATCACAAGGGGGTAAAGTGCCTTTCTCATCTTGATACACAACAAAAGGCAGCGTCAAAGACATACTGTACTCTGCCCATTGCTCAGCTGCTGCAGGAGCACTACATGTCCTGTATCCTTTGTGCCTGGCATGCTGCCACTGAGTACCCCGTTCTGGTATTTAACATAGGAATGTGTCAGAAGGGTAATGTCAGAAAGTCAGAAGTTGCTGGTCCTTACTTACTGCCTTCTAATGTTCCTGATTTGAGGCAGCATTTGCTCATGCACAGAGCATCTCTGTCACCTCTGCCACAATTAAGACCATTTGGGCTGAAGAGAAGATCCCTGCTATGCACCCTGGAGGACACAGGCACATTGGGATAGCACAGGTCGTATCTATTCATTCATGTTGCAGAAGACAGGACAGGAAAAGTAGAGAGCACACAAGTGAAAAATGTTTCCTAGACACAGTCTTGTTTTTCTTTTTTTTAAAGAAAAAAAAAAAGAGTGACTACATTTCATTGTCTGAATTTCACCTTGGAGCTGCGTTTAGCTTGAAGAAAGGCCTTGGTAAAAACCCACGGTGTGCAGTGACTTGAAACATCCAATATCAAGCTGCTGAAAACTTCAGAAAAATTCCTTTCTGAGATGCCAAGCACGGGTCACTGCGGCTGTCCTGGGACACCAGCCCTACAGCCAGCTGCACTTCTCTCCAGCAAATCACTCGGGCTGGGCCACAATTTAAATGGCAAAGCCAAAGGAAAGCTAAAAAGCAGCAGGGAGGGGAGGAGAGTGAAGGACAAGTTGGGAAGGCTCAGATAAAGACTCAACTTTTGTTGTAAAGAAGGCTTTGAAGTAAAACAGGTGCTAAAAATCTGCAGATGACTCAGAGTTTGTTTCTTGGAGAATGGTCACTTAACCAGGATTCTCTGCCCAGGAGACAGAGGCAGAAGACATCAGACAGTACACAGTAAACTGAAAATATTCTCAGTGGTATTTATATTTTCACTCTGCTCATCAACACAGTCAGAAATTAGAGTTTTTCATCAAAATATTCAACTACTATTTTCTTACTCCAGACCAGCAGAAAGTACACGCAAGAAGTCCCATTAGGTTTGTCTATCTTGATCAGTTTGCAGTGACTGTAAAGAGATAAGAATTTGGTAAATCTTTTCTGTTTCACAGAAAGGCAGAAATTGGAGGCAGTCACTAACTACAGAGCAAGATCCACATTTTTAAGGAGGATGGCTCTAGCTTTAAACAATTGGAGGGCAAGCAGTTTGTGAAAAGCCATGCAGATTCCCATCAGCTTGAGGTACAGCAGCACTGCCAGGTACGAAGTCCAGACATGGATCTAAAATGTCTTGAAGGATTGGATGTTTGCCTCCAGCTTTAACACATGAGGTGGGTTTTGAGGTTCCCAGCGCACGAATCTGAGTATGCAGATGAAACTATTTTTTCCTAACCAGAAAGTCTAACCACAGCTTGCCACCGGCAAGCAGATCCTGCTATCCTCTGTAGGAATAATTATGACCTTCCAGATACTGCACTGATTACAGCACTAACATTTTTCACGCTTCCCTATCACAATGAAAAAAAATGCCCACATTATCTGAATACAGACACTTGTGGGAGCAAGCATTAAGCAGACATTCACAAGGTAACACAGATACAAACAGATGGACAGGCTCTGGTTTTTAAGCCGTACCATTCCGCGGGGTTTCCTTTAGCCAATTTGATCACCTCCAAGGAAAGGAAGCTTCACACCTGACGCATCTGTGCCGAGAGACCCCCTGCCTTTAAAATGACTTTTCTGAGTGTTATTGGAAACAACAACATTAAGATAATGGCAAGACTGGCAGTGAGAAATTCACAGGGGATGCAAAATAAATGAAATCAATTAGTATTATAAATACAGGCTGAGTTTCATGTGTCTCACATATCAATTACTCATGCTGAACTTTTGAGACTTTGCTATTAAAGGTTTGTTTAGGCAAAAGCTGTAAAAAACTAACTGAAAAACCCAATGGTGCTGTACTAAATTTGTGCCATCACACTGCGCTTTACATCGCTGCAAATAAAATGGAAGAATACTTTTATGAGCCACCAAAATGGCTTGGCTAATACCAAGAGGCATTTACTGAAATAAGGCTGCTTCACAGCAAGCCAAACTTTGCTTTTTCCAATTAAATGCAGAACAATTCATACCAGTATATGAAAGGGGGCGAGCTCTGTTTAAGCACCAGCCCTGGTGGAAGGTACATTAACCGAACGCATCAGTTTTGAGGTCAGCTGTCATTCTTTCCAAATTGCTTCCTGAGCAGACCACAGAGCAGATGGAAAAGGCCAGTTTGACATGACTCTTTGGCTTAATTATAGCATTACCAAGATAGCATATGGAGTTGGTATGTACTGTAGAATTTTATCCAATAACTTTATTTCTCATAAATTCAGTGATCTGGTTCATTTGCTTTTACTTGATCTTCAGTATGTACATTCACTGCAATTGAATTATTCTCACCTTTGTATTACTAGGTCAAGCTTTTTTAGCAAGTACAAGAGCTGTAAATCCACATCAATGTTCAAAGAATCACAGAATCACAGAATCTAAATTCTGTATCAAATACAATATCCTTTCCAAAACCTTGGTATTTAAACTGATTCACTGTTTTCAGTGTTAATTGTGTCGGATCCCTCGAACTATCCTGTGATTGCTCAGGGATGAGCAATGCCAGACTGGTCTAGTGACAATAAAGCTTTGTATTGCACAGACTAACACCCCCCAAAGAATCATCTCATGACATATGCCTGCTCACATGCACAGTGCACTCACAACACTACACAGTGCTATGCAAAGACAGCAAAAATAGGTCCAGCAGGAAGAGCAGAAGAGATAAAATCCCCAACACACTACCTGGAAGCACAGGTGGGTTAGCACCTCAGGATAGCACTGCTCCATTTCTATATCCTGGGTTTACAGAAATCACTGCTTTGTTCACATCTGCAACAGAACCCACCTATCAACAAAAGATTTAAATTCTTAACACTGATCTTCTCTTGGAAAGTTTTCTTGTGAAAGATGAACACCAAATAAATTGGAAACTCTTGCTCTGGTCCTCAAAATGCTGCAGTTACATACGTTTTTATAACAGATACCTATGTCAACAGTTCCATTTGCCACACTGATAAACTGCTCAAGGTTCAGAGTATGCTGTAGGTGCTAACATGATAAAATATGAGAAGCACCTGCCAACATGCAGAGGCATATTTTAACTGGACTGCAACTGCCTCTAAAATTCCTCCACGGTCTAGTATCACAGAAGGTGTTTTGCCACACTAGCTTGTACAGAATTTCACATCACTGCCAAACGCACAGGAAGCAGGACAACATAGCACCTATTTGATTATTTTACTACCCTTCCTCTGTTCTCCTACAAGGAGGAAAAGGGAAGAGAAGAAAACTCTCAAATGGTGAAAGTGTTTTTTTTTTTCCACTGCCCTCATCCTAAGCAGTTCAGCTTTTTCATGCTGGGCAAGAATGGAAGGAAGCTTGTTTAAACTTAGGAATGGGACAAAAAACCCCACAACAATCACAAAGAAAACTGTTTGATATCTATGCTTTCTAAACAGAGCTTTTAAGGGAAAGTTTCATTTTTAAGTTTCATTGTGAAATTAACAAGAAAACAAACATTTTAATGAAAAAAAACCCCACTCACAAAACCATTAACAATATGATGTCATTTTAATCACCTTGCAGCTCTTTGCTGAATACAAAAGACTTCTAATACATGAGTTTTCCCTGACAAACACACTGTCAAACTTCTCTTTGAGAACCTCTGTCCAAAGCTGACTTCGGACCCCCATAACATGTTTGCCACCTTTTGGTCTTCATTTTACATTTCTGAAAGACAAATCCAACTCAAATCAAAAAATAAGGCTGGGAAAAGAATCATAGAATCATAAAATCAGCCAGGTTGGAAGAGACCTCCAAGATCATCCAGTCCAACTGATCACCCAGCCCTATCCAATCAACTAGACCATGGCACTAAGTGCCTCATCCAGTCTTCTCTTGAACGTCTCCAAGGACAGCGACTCCACCACCTCCCTGGGCAGCCCATTCCAATGTGCAACCACTCTCTCTGTGAAGAACTTCCTCCTAACATCCAGCCTATACCTCTCCTGGCACAACTTGAGACTGTGTCCTCTTGTTCTGCTGCTGGTTGCCTGGGAGAAGAGACCAACCCCCTCCTGGCTACAACCTCCCTTCAGGTAGTTGTGGACAGCAATGAGGTCTCCCCTGAGCCTCCTCTTCTCCAGGCTAAACAGTCCCAGCTCCCTCAGCCTCTCCTCATAGGGCTTGTATTCCAGGCCCCTCAGCAGCGGCGTCACCCAAAAGAATATAGCACTACAAATGTAACAGCTTTGAAAAACTCTCACTGCCTGAAACATTAAAACACCTGATTTAAGAGAAGGGTTTCTCACACTGCCACATTAACAACCTGCAGTTTAACTGCTTACATTCATAATCTTTGCGGAAACAGATGGGTGGTGGTTAATAGCTCTTCATTTGTTTCCTGGGCAAGAGACAGACCGTATTTCACCAACTGGCAATGAGGTACAAGCTCTCTGAGATGTCTGAAATGGTCTATGGATGCTCTCAATTACTACTCATTGATTGCAGTGCATCTCACCTCTAGGACCCACTGCAGACCAGACAGCATGCGGCAAGTCATGGGATTTGAATCCACAGCAAGCGCAGTCCATATAGCAACCAGGATCAAGCAGTACCAACAGAATATCAAACAGGGAAAAAAAATGAGGAATGAACACAGAGGAATAAAAAGGAATCAAATGAGAACTTAGAGATGCTCCTCACAGTAAACTCTGTCTCATTTGATTCTTACTGCACTCAGCCTCAGATGCATGTAGCCTGCAATTTAATATTTTTTTCAACCCTGGTACAAAATAGAATTCAGAAACAAAAAAATGTCCCCTCTTGATTTTTTTTTTTTTTTTTACACAAATCAGAGGTTGATTTTGGCTGTTCCCTCTGTATCTACCTGTATCTGGTATCCATGGAATCCATGCATAATGCTGGAGTTACTATCCCACACAAAGAAATCTGTAATTCTTAAGCCTTAAAAGCTTGTGAGCCTTAAAAGCTCAATGACCAAAGCTAACAGTTGCTCCTGGCAATCACAATCACCACAAACTCTGACTTCCACCCTTAAACAACCTGGAATTGTAGTCTCAAAGCTTACATTTTTGTCAGAGAGGGGATGCAGAGCTACTGTCTTCTGGGTCTCTGCAGGAGTGGCCTTTGGATTCAAGATAATTGGTCCTATCTTAGTCACCATCTCAACCCCCAGACAGCAACATCATAACAGCAACAAATTCTCTGTTACTCCAGCCATGTATGGACCCAACTTTTGAAGGTACTTCTTATTTGGTGTAACTTCCATCCATTTCTATATTTCCACTAAGATTTACTTGACTTACACCAACATAGTTAAGAGCTACAAGGAGGGTAAGGGGAAGAAGAAATAGAGATATTTATGGGTGGGGTTTTTAAAATATGTAGGCAACCAAATGCAATTGGGAATTCTGAGTCTACAAAATCCAGTGCTATACACAGAGAGCTGCACTCCACTCTCACAAGATCATACATTTCAGCATTCTTATTACATGCATATTTTAGCTCTATTTTTAACATTCATTATTTAATATTATAAAATAACTTTGTTCTGTAATGCCAGCTGACATAAAAAAATCCAATGTCTATGTGAGGGTCATCAACCTTCCATATACCAAACTTAGAAAGTTTCTCATTCACATTTGTCTCACAATAATATTAAATCAGCCTCTCTCTATCCAAATAGCTTTGCACAATAAAGTGCATATCTGAAAGACAAATGACAGCCATGCATTAACAAAACAGAGCAGCAGCAGCAAACCTTCAGTCAGTGGCAAGCACAAGTGACAAACACACCTTCCAGAAGTGATCCCCCATGCCATTACTCCCCAAGGGCAAATGGAAACTTGAAAGAGGTCTCCTAAGAGGTGCTTTTACAATCACAGCACAAAAGCATGAGTGAAAGGCAATTTTTTCCCACAGATGCATTGTCCAAGAAAAAATAATTTCTCCTTCATCTTGGGAACACAGAACAGATTTTTAGATAACATAAAATAGAAATTATTTGGGGCTATTTAAGCAAGAAAAATATATTGCTTCTACCTAACATCTAGCTGTTGCGATTAGAGGCCAAGGAGCATTTTCACTACAACCAACTTTCAAGGCAAAATTGGAATGCTTCAACTTGACAAATACAAAAAAATAGAGGAAAAAATGCCCACCTAGGTTTTAAATGATGTTTTAGATAACTCAGCCTGACACTTCAAAATACAGAATTTAGCTTGTGCTGCATCCTTCACAGCAAGGAAGACAGGCTGCACAGGATATAAAAAGATGGAAGTTATCTGCCCTGCTACTACAGGGAGGACCTGAGTTCCCTTACCTCTTTATGTGTGACCTAAATTGAATTGTCCTACACAAGCTTGGTTATGGGTACGAAAGGCAACATTGGCCCTTGTCTCTCAGTACAAAATAGTCACACAAGAACTGGGGTCAGCTCTTCACACGTGGCCACTTTGGTGTACATGGAGCAATAGAGAGTGGAGTCTGCAGTAATGGGATGCAGGTGAGCTCAGCAGCGCACAGCCTGCTGTGGGGTCCCTCATTGGGATGACCTGGGCAGCAGTAGCCAGGCAAAAGCAACCTGTGATACTCAGGGTCTGCCTTATGGACGCAAGAATAAAGGTGTTGCAACTCAGACAATATATGGGTGAAGACCATGCAAAAAAAGACAGGAAAGATGCCAATGCGATGGCAAGACTGAACCACTGGAGTCAAAGCAAGGGTCTCCAGTGAGTCTCTAAACACAGTACCCCTGAAGTCTCTAACTATGACATTTACAGTGCCTGTCTAAAAAGTAAATATATAGTTCAATAAAATCCAAAGGTATATTTTTAATAAGAAAAAAAAAAGTAGTCAACAGCCTCATCTTAAAAGAGGCTTTTCCTGGGTGGGGAGGGAAACGGAAAGGAAACTTTACCATCTCTGGCATTTGTCACAGAATCACTTTAAATATAATTAATGCTTTTCCTGCAGGCAGAGATTCCTGCAGTTACACTGTCCACAGACTAATTTACCCTGCTTCTGACACTGAGGATAATAGAATTCCTGGTGAAAATGCAAAAAGAATTCTGTAGCTGTAGCATTATCATGCACAAAAAAAAGTTCAAGTATAGAGTAACTGTATTTCAGATATTTATTATCATAATCTCTGGCTCATGGGCACTGGAAGCCTACAAAGTGGCAACAGAAGTAGTAATCAAGTCGTACACTCTTGGGGAATTCAGAGAAATGGCTTTCCTAAAAGTATCCCCTCTTCTTTAGATGTCACATGATATCCTTCAGAGACTATCTACTAACCTAAGCAGCTGGGAAAATAGTGAGCAGAGAAGCAGGACGAATAATAAAATAACTTTGCTCAAAAGCAATAAAAGTATTTCCAGACTAAGTTTCACAAAACAAAAAAAAAAAAAAAAAAAAAAGCAATTTTGTTTTGAAGAGTTTTTAGGATAAAAATTCATTTCTGGATTTTAGTCCGGTCTCTATTGGGAACACGAAGAATCAAAGCAGTGCAACAGAATTACTACTAGTTAAAGCAACAGTCTACTCCAAATACAGGCTCAGCAGCTCACTCGGAGTGACTTGATTTAGGAATGTGCATGTGAATATAGACACCATCAGCTCACCTCATTCAGCATCCAATAAAGAGTTCATAAATCTTGCACCTCAAATACTGTGTCCAGACATTGAGATGCTGGAGCGTGTCCAAAGAAGGGCAACAAAGCTGGTGAAGGGTTTAGAGCACAAATCTTGTGAGGAGCAGCTGAGGGAACTGACGTTGTTTAGCCTGGAGTAACAGAAGCTGTGGGGACACCTCCTCATTCTCTACAATTACCTAAAAGGAGATTATAGCAAGTTGGGAGCTGGACTCTTCTCCCAAGCAACTAGCAACAGGACAAGACGAAATATCTTCAAGTTGTGCCAGAGGAGGTTTAGGTTGGATATTAGGAAAAAATATCTCACTGAAAAATGTTATTAAAGCCCTGGAACACGCTGTCCACGGAAATGGTGGAGGTATTTAAAGGATGTGTAGTTGTAGTGCTGAGGGACATGGTTTAGTGGTGGACTTGGTAGTGCTGGGTTAATGATTGGATTTGATGATCTTAAAGGTCTTTGTCAACCTAAATGATTCTATGATAAGAAGACTACTGCTCTGCAAAAATCTGGGACTTTCTATCCCTGTTTTCTTTATATGCATATCGTCATTTTTTGTTGTTTTTAAATCAGGCACACAAAGTTTTCATATTACTCAATGCAGCCAAATAAAACCATCAGAATCTTTAACCAGAAGAATTCACTCGGGTGGATTTTCAGCATTAATGTTAGATTAACACTAATTGTCTAATTATCATCAAAGGATCACAAGGAAAACAATTCTGTTACAAAACTTCTAACAGCTCTTGTTAATAAGGAAGACTGTTGGAGATAACATTCATGTTTCAGGGTTTGATGCAGTCTAATTTTGGAAATTTCCACCCAAAACAAAACCAGGAAGAGGAAACTGATATAGTTACTGGTAGGGGTTGGACTAGATGATCTTCAGAGGTCTCTTCCAACCCCACCGTTCTGTGGTTCTGTGACGAGTACAGAGTTGGATGTGAAGTGCTAGGAGCAGAACCTCAGGTGGATACTTGGGCCTGGAAAGGTTGGAAAGCCAAGGTGGAAGTGGACCCTTCCAGGGGTCTCTCACGACTGCTGTCAGAGGCCAACTCAGAGCACCCCAATTTCAGTACAAGAACAACTATGCCTGACTTCAAAGCCCTCCAAGTTCATCTTCATAAATAACTACCATGATTTTAAGTGAATAATTTGATTGTTGGAGATGTTCTGAAGTTAAGGAGCTAGCCAACATCTACTACTTTTACTACTAGGAGCTAGCCAACATCTACTACTTTTACTACTGTGTTGGGAACACAGAGTCTGAAGGCAAAATAATTTTTCTCCACAGCAGCCAAAGTTCAGGGCAGGGAGGCTCATTACTGATGTGTGCTTCCATCATTCTGGACTACTTCCAGTTTTCAACTCCTGCTTAAATCCATTCATTCACCCTGAACTACTGACAACTGGAGGATAATTAGTCCACCGTTGCTTGGAAAAACTAGAAGCTTTCTATATTTCTTTCCAATCACTTAAGAGGGCATATACTTTACTCTTATTAAGGTCTTTTACCTCCTGTTTCTTAACATAAGACACTGAGCAGTTCCTTGGCTTCACTCTAAAATAAAAGTTACACCACACTTGACCTGATGCCTTCCAGCCAACCTCTGCCAAACACAATTTGCTTAAAAACCTAAACCTATCTAGTTCAGGCTGGGTAAGAAACTTGCAGCAAAAGCTGCTTTATAAATAAACCTCTTGTAATTAAAAAAAAAAAAAAAATAAAAAGGAGAGTTTCACACAGGAACCGGACAAAACCTGACTCCATAAAACCAGAGAAGACATTCATAGAATCACAGAATATTAGGTGTGGGATGGGACACCCAGAGAGTCCAACCCCTCTGCCAAGGCAGGATCACCTAGGACAGGCCACACAGGAACTCATGCAGGTGGGTTTTGAAAGTCTCCTGAGAAGACTACCTTCATCTTGACACCCATTCAACTGTGGCAATACACTTTTCAAAAGGTTCTGATAATTAAACCCAAATGACTCCTTACAAATGGAGAAGCAGTTTAGCTGGGTTTGAGTAGGCAGCATGTGACACTTTGCTTTCAGTTCTGAAAATGTGACAGACATAACAGGCGTTGAGTAAGAAGCCACTGCTTCCACAACCTGCTGAGGGCCAAACTTCAGTTTACCTCTAGTGGCACTGTGATTCTGAAACACAGTAGAGATGCCCTGGAGGTTTTTCTCCTTGAACACACTTATAGCCATGTTAGAATTATTCTGATGGCTACTGACTTTGATCTTCTGAAGAAGGAAACTTTCCACTGGGCTGCTTTCAAAAGTTTAATTTAGACTGATACAAAGAAAACTGCAGATTTTAAACTTGGTGCTGCAAATCTATCTTAATGCGGTCAGAAAGCACTAAATGTGTTTATCAGTCTTTCAGAATATTTATTGTATGCACAAGGTGCTATTTTTGATGCCATGAATTATAAAGAAAGATCAGATCTCCCTTCCTCACACATGCTTGTCATACACACATCCACCTGAAGCACAGATGGTTAAATACCACATGGATGGCAATCAGACGAACTGGTACAGACAGACTTATATCAGGAGTAATAATAACATCAGATACTCCTTAAGCATAAAAATGCTTGAAGTTCCTGCATAATTATGATTCACTTCTTAGACATCAAGCAAACCCATTCAGATCAAACCTGTTCTCAAGTAACTACACCTCACTGGTGGCCATCCATAGCATAAAATTCAGCATCTCTCAATATTCAACCTTAATAAAGATGGGTTCTTGGTGTGCCCTGAAAGCAGTATGAAAAATATATTAGTAGTGACACAAATAAGAAATAAATGCCACATTCTTCAAGGTTTCAAAAAGAAAAATGGAAGGAAGCCAGTTTTAAGAGAAAGCAAACTGAAAAAATCCTTGAAAATTTAGGTGTTAGGGTAGAGAAAAAGAGAGTAATTCTTTACCAAGATTGCAGTCGTTTGACTGTTCTAGGAAACTTCTCAGGCACCATAAACACTGGTTGTTTAAAACAAACAAGCAAAACCCCACCCAAACCACACCATTCAATTGCATATGTTAATTTATAAAGCACAAGGTGATCATCACCATTTCACTGTGGTCCCTTCTAACCACTCAGCAAGTTAGATGTGGAGTGCTTTTGTCTACCATCAAGTAAAAACCACAGATATTTGTTATTATTAGAGTCCTGGCAGAGATACTTTAAGAGGCTCTTTTCTGTTGATGGAAGCCAATTTGTTGGAAAGAAGGGAAATCTGGGCTCTTGAAGTTCATTGTGAAATTTAAGTAGGCATCTAACTCGCAAGTTCACTAACCTATCGTGTATAATTAGTCTTTTTTGTGTCTACAGAAAGGAAATAGCATAGCAAGGGTAGGAATTTATGCCAGAGGCTTGATAATAAGCTAATAGTTTCTCTGCCTTCAGAGGAGTCTCTGGAAAGCTCATGATACCAGCCTTCCTCCCAAAGCAGACAGTATAAAGCCTGGAGGGTGACCCTGAGGAGTAACTCCCACATTCAGCCTAGCTGAAAGCAGGTCAAACTACATGTGTATTCTGGGATGTTGACTTTTTCCCAGGAAGGACGTTTGAGTCCCAGAAAAAACTGAAGAGTTGGGAGCCTGCAAACTAGAGCAGGTTTCCAGTAGTAAGGACCTGGCATTGCCCCCAGGCAACCCCAGGCTTGCTTCTTCAGTCTGTAACATGGAGATGAGTGAGTACTAGGGAGCTACACAGACCGGAGGCAAGTCACAGCAGCCAACACAGGGCACACAGGGGACAGCACTAGTGGAAAGGGCAGAGAGCCTCTGTCCCTGTGTGAGAAAGGAACCAGCCTGCTCCTGAGCTGGAGGGTCAGCAAGCAGGGAATTGCCACCCATACAGCCTGTGGCTTCACCCCTGCAGATCCACAGCACCATGGCAGTCTTCCAAAGGGTCATGGTAAATAACTAACTTCTGAATGTAGGGAGGAAAATGGAAATAAGCACAAAAACACCAAAGCTGCAGATCTTGGTCAACCTCTTGCACTGTGTCATACCCGTAAGCAGTAACCCTTCCTCTGCACCTGAGCAGCATACAGTACATCTCCCTGTCAGCAGGTTCTGCTGGGTGCTGAACTCAAAAATGTCTCCTTCCTGTGGCAGTTAAGTTTGTAATCTGCCAGTCCTTCATTCTGGTCACATCTAACAAAAAAAAAAGGCAAAACACATACTGAAACCAAAGTCTAAGCTCTAATTGAAGAACTGACAACTTCCCAAATCAGATGTGACTGCGACCCAAATCAGGAGGGGAAGAAAGCGTAATTTATCCTGGCACACTAATTAATTACCACACAGATTGCTTATTGATTTCCTTGTGTTCACTCTGATATCTTATGAAGTACACTCATTTCACGCAAACTTTTCACAGGATGGCAGACACTGGTGGATCAAATCAGATGCAAATGCAGAGGTAGCTCAGATCTCCACTTCCACAGAGGGGCACGGCCAGGGGCAAATCCATGCATCCACAGCAACGAATCTTAGCATCAAGAGACTCACCTCTAGGCCCACTCATAAAGGGTACACTTTTCAGCAATGGTCTTCCAGTGAAGCAAACCAGCCCTTGCTAATAAAAGTGTTCAAATTGCAAAGGTCATCCCTGAGTCACTTCAGCTTCTTGAAGGCTTCCTGAATTGACAATAGGCTGAGTTGCCAGAGAAGTTATCTAACAGGATATTTTCTAATTATAGAATTAATTGCCGCCACAGAATAAACAGCAGAGGCATGTCAAGCTGGAGGTAGTGATTTGTACAATTAGCTCTCTCACATCAAATAAACATTTACAGCTACTCTTGAACTGGAAAATCATAACATTAGGAGGTCCAACTGGCATCTTCCCTGGAATATCCTGCCACTACAACAACCAAGTGAAAGCCATTTACATCTTGTACCTACAACAGTAGGAACACATGCCATTTAGGTTGTTGATATTCTTTGGCATGTTCTGGCTTTTAAGGAAACAACCTCACCACAAAGATTTTGGTCTCCTTTTTGTTTTGATTGAGTTACAAACCAGCTTCGAACACATGATCACAGAGAAACTGCCTGTTCTTACGACACACCTACAGCAAACATGTCACAGTGATCAAGGAAAATTCTTGTGGACAGCATCTTATTTGCTTGTGCATAGGAAAAGAGGAAAACAGCTACGGTCTCATTTCCAGCTCTTTGCACAGCAAGTACAATTGTCATCATTACAGTGATAAAAGCAGCCTCTGAAGATGTTTCTGTCTAGTGAAAGACCTGTCAAAGAGGAAGTGCGAACAACCTCAGAAAGGGGCTAGCATATGAAAGGGTTTAATTTTGTGGTCTAAAAACAAACATGAATGAGACAGCAAAAGCACTTACAAAGCTGCATAGCTTTGAGCATGCAACTGCTTGCTGGATTCAGCTACAATTCAACAAACCCTCAAGAGAACCTCAACTAACAATTCACCCTCATCTGTCATTGTGTCTTCAAAACTGCCAGCTTCTCATGCCAGGTCACGTTTACCTCCAGATGTTCTGGGTTCCCCTTAGGGAAAGGAGGGCCAGTGTTTGGCAGAGCATCCTGGGTCTGTCTGAAGTCACAGGCTGGGCCTTGTGACAGGCTGTATCCTGGGTAGCTAGAGGAAGAGCTCAACTAATGTCAAAATGAGACCATTGCCAGTTTAAGAAGAACAATTCTTGAATTTTGAAAGTTTTATTAATAGGTTGGCTGGGCCTCAGCACTATAAATTTGCCATCTCCTTTCATCCAGCACTGTGCTCTCAGTTGATATTTCCCCTCCCAGCTGTATGTCACCAAAAGGATCATGCACAGCCTCCACACTGAGCATGAACCCTTGCTATCAAGACTGGGGAGGTTTAGAGCTGGCTAACGGTGAGGGCATGCAATGCAAGTGCTGCTGTACGATCCTCAGCTAAAAGGGCTTTCTACCTTCTGAGTATGAGACTCCACCAAAGTCTTTCCCTCTTGTCCAGCAGCAGCAGCTCTGTAAATCTTGTAAAACCAAGATTTACAAGATTATTAACAGCTGCTTCAGCCAGAGCACAAACACAGCCAGGAGCTGCCACATTTCAGTATCCCTACCAGAAGCAGATCTATCACAGCAAGAAGCCAGGGTCAAGACCTCAATGTCACATGTTCCTGGAAAGGGACAATGCCAAAAGATGCCAAGGTTACCACTGAAATAAATGATTCCACTAATGACCAAAAATAGGGAATACAATCTAAATCCACTTATTTCTCCTCCAATTTGACCTGCAAGTGTTTCTTTCCAGAATAAGTTGTGAAGTCTGGAAAAAATGGAGAATTTGACCAATATACAAACATACTGAGGTCTCTGAAGTACAATAAAACTGCAGATACATGTGAATGGCAACAATCTTCCTGTATATAAATGAACCAGCATAGACATATGCAAATTCTTCTTCTGCAAAAACTTGTCTCAAAAGTTACCTTGACAACCTTATTGTCTCTGATGTTCTATAGTTGCCTGCTATAGGAAGAATGTTCCATCTTTGCATTGCTCACTTAAGCAGACTGACTTGTTGAGGCAATGTTCCTATTTACGGCTGACAGAACATTTACCACAATCTGAGGACACTGACTGTTATTTACAGCTCTCTGACACTGACACAACAGAATTTATAATGAGCACAATTTAAAAAAAAAAGGTTTATCTTGTTAAAAAACCCACAGCAGTCAAAGAAACAAATTATTCTGCTTTCTCTTGGATTTATTTCTTGTGGTTGTAGTCCCTTGCGTTCCAGAAGGAGCAAGCTTGAACCAAAGCTTTCCATGTGGCTGGTGCATCCATAACCTCTCTTTGCTTCTGATTCCTAGAAATCCCATAAATGACATTCAACCTTCATCCTCCTCCATACCAGCCATTCAGAGTTGTACCTGATACTCATTTCCTAACAATGTAATTGCCTCACTTGTCAAATAGGGGCAACAGGTTTTAGGTTATTTGGAACAGAGGAAGACAAAGCAGTGAGCACAGGTGTACAGGTTTCCTTAAGCAAGCTGCCTAAAAAAGATCAAGCAAATCAAACTGAAAACATATGAGCTCATAGTTTGTAGCTCAGGTCATCTGCACAATGGCAGGGGCAGAAAATCAAGTCAAGCTTCCCACAAAATCAGGATATCTCAAGTGAAATGCTCCAGTGGAGAGCACAAGTTTTTCAACCCCAAAGCTCTCAGCAAGAACTTCCAATGAAGTGAAAAAACCCCACACTCTAGGTTCAAACCACTCAGACCACAGAGAAGTCACCTGTGGACTGGACACCACCCAAAACCCCTGTGATGAACCAATGCAAATACTGGAGCAGATGCCTAATGAGCTTGTAGCACCATGTGAAGCTCCCAAGGAGAACCTCCAAGACCTTAGACGCTTACGTGCTACAAGCTTGGGAACAGCACAATCCCTCCCACAAACGGATCCTCTAGGACAGAAGAATTAAATTAAGTACCCCAATTAGCCTACAAATCCACAATCAAAATGGGAGACACTAAAGAGTCCTTATCTCCTTTTTCTTTTAGATTACTTTGGACTCAATGCCCTTAGATGCAAAGATGCAGATTTCAGGTAAACATGTACTTGAACAATGGCTCAGTGCATTTAATGATGGGTATCTGGGTGAAACCCATAGGTCTGCTTGTGAAAACTGATGAAGATTGGAGTGTGCTTGTCCTGTTCTAGAGGAAAATGTAAGTAATCTACTTAAATGAAAATCAATTTTAGATGTGCCTTTATTACACTTTATGGTCTGTGAAGTTCCTTTCTTTCCCTGCTGTTACGTGAATGGTATGTAATTCCTACACCGGCAAGAGATTTTCCTTTAGAAAAGTGGTGAAGGTCTTAACTTTTTAATACAAATTATTCCTCAGGAGTCCTCAGCTGCTATTCAAGCCATTTAATTCAAAGAGTTATATCCCTCATTCAGAAAACTTTAAGTGACACTAATCAGACCCAGCTATTTTTATTATTAATGTACAACAATGCTAATCTGGTGTGACTAGAGTCTTTAGCCAGAGTATTAAGGGCTTCTTCTCCCTAAAGTGGTATTTAATAATAAAAAAATTTACATTTTTGTATAATCTGCTTACATGTGCTGCAACTGCTGAAGATTAGCTGCAGCATTTTATTCTCCTTTCTGATCCTCAGTACAGACAAACACATCCTAAAAATGAACAGATGCATGTTTGTAAGCATATGGGAATCTGTTTTGGTGTGTTTGTCACAGATGCATCATGCACTACATGGTAACATGTGGTCTGTCTGATAGTCTATGCACAAGCCTCAGCAGTTACACAATCATAAAAGAGCCAACAATTTTCATGTCACTTTACATTTTGAAAGATCCAACAAGGCCTGCACAAGGCAGGTATGAATCTTTTAAGTAGTAGTGGCTTGACATCACCTTAGACAGGTCAGGCTGCACAAACACAGCAGCTGGTCTCAGTCCATGATGGTTTAACAGAGGAGACAATCAGCCCAGTAAGAAGATGCTTGCACAGAAGCTTGATATATCAATGCATTGAATTAACCTAGGTACAATTTTTATCAGTGACCACAGTGTTACAAGTAGTTAACTTGTAACACACACTTCATACAAATTGCATATTCAAGAGCCTGCAGGGGCCCAGCCACAAAAATGCTGAATTAGATTGTGGAATACCTTTATTCATCTTAATTGGGTGCTGCTGCTGGAGTATAACCAGACTCCTACAGCATCACCCCCTCTAATCAGAAATAGGGCACAGAAATCCAACTCGCCTCACTGTTTGATTTCGTCTAGTCACAGGTAAGAAGCAGGCAACAGAACTCTTGTGATGTCTACAGAATTATGCTTTTTGTATGCAAGTTATTCTTCCCTTGCAAAATGCAGATGCCTCTTATTGCTTCTGATCCCTTTTTAGCAGAGCTTAGAGCCACACGCTTCCAAGGGCAGTGAGCAATGCAGCTGCCTGTCCCACTACCAGCCACAGAGAGGCACATAGAGAATCCTCTCTGCAGCTTTTGGAAATCAGCTGATGTGAAAGACAGACAAATGCATCACACACTAGAAAGAGATCTTGGTCTCTGACACATGACCTGACTTCAACTACATGGAGACCTGTACTATGAAACTATTTAGAAAGCTCCTGAAGAAAATATTTCTTCAAGTCTCTTTCTAGATCCTCACTTAAGGCAATTCTCCACATCCCAGTGCTGCAGCCTCTGGTATACGAGAAAACTCCTTCCCTCCCACAGCCCTTTCCACCGTGGGTAACACAGCACAGCTGATGGGGGGATTAAGCAGGAGCTGGTGAGGAGCTTTCCTCACCATGACATTCCAAAATAAATCATCAGTTTGCAAAATCACCATTTCCTCCATGAAAGAAAACAAAACAAAACTGGCAACAGTTTTCCTGTAACACCAGAGACACAGCTGGAGCTGGGACAAGAGCAGGGCCAGCCAGGGGTTTGGCTCACTGGAGCCAGTGGAGGTAAACAAAAATTCCAGTCCCCAGTCTCAGCCATCAGCTCAGAGGAGCTTCCATGTGGCAGATTAAGCAGTTTTCAAATTCTCTTTCACCACCTGAAACCAGTTTTTGCTATAAATCTTTCTGCCTTGACTTTAAGAGCTTCTTCCCCCCATACTCCCAATTAATTTCAAACTTTTCAACGTTTTGTCCAGCTTTTAAATGTGTTTTATTAATGCAAAGCATCTCAGAAAGAAGGCTTTCTGAGCTGAAAATGAACACAATTTCAGGTCACTGCACTAACACTGATAGCTTTAAAACAATAATTGTGCATCAGGTACAGAACAGGACATTTTACTATGCAGCTAATACAGTATAATACCATGTCATTAGCATAAAATCTAATTCAAGTTTATAGGAAAAAAAAATGAATTTCATCCAAAGAAGCAAGAGATTTCTGTATCTAAAATAGCCAGGAACACTGGTTTGCATTGCCAAGTGCCAGGCAGCTGCCTGCAGCCAGGAGCTGGCATCCCCAGCCAGCCAAGTGAGGGCAATTTCACTTGAAGTTGTGCTTTCCCTTCTACAAGGAGGTCACACTGGCTAGCTTTTAAAAATGTGGGGTGAAAGGCCAGGTATGCTATGTAAGCACAAGCAGCTTTCAAAGTGCAATTCAACCCTGTCTTCAATTTCCCCAGGACAGATGAAGGGTTTTCCTATTCTCAGCTGTCCTCCATGCTCTGCCCTAGTCCCCATGTGACACTTACTGAACCTCTGCAAACTACTGTATGAAAAAAAATTGATGCTGTCCCATATTAACAAATCAGGCTGTTAACTGACCCGTCAGGAGCTGTAAATGATAACTACATTCCTACCTTGCAACTTATAAAGTTAGGGTCAACAGAAGTCCAAACCCTGACTGGGCTCCTGAAGCCTCCTGTCACTTGAGCTCCTCTGGTAAAGTCCTTTCTGCAGAGCATTAGCACCCTGCATAAATGGAGCATGGCATTTCATCTCACATTAACAAGCAGGACTGAGGGAGAAAACACCAGCTTTATGAGGTGAAAGCTTCCCATGCTAATAAGATACAGCATTTGAAACACTGATATGTTTTTTATCATCTTCTTTCAGTACTAATTTTGGCTAATACAGTGTGACAGTCTCTAATATGATCAGTCTTTCATACCCTACTGGTGACAACTAATCCTAATTCAATACTGTCCTTATGTGACAGGATGGGTGGAAAATTGTCGATGTGGTAAAAGAGCAAAGTGACTTCTAGTAGACTTTTCAAAGACAAGATTCAGGTCTATTAGAAATTTACAAATAATCAGATAGTATCTCCTCAGGTGAATACATACCCTGATCAAGACATTTCTAAATACTTAGTTGGTATTGGCGTTTTCTCTTTTGCCAAATAAATACATCTAGATCATTTAACAATCCTTCATAAAACAGTTTTACGCCTTTGAAATTATTTTCATTGTTCTTCCCAGTTCTTTTCAACCACTAGAATGGGTTACTGCAATAACTGCTAGCACTATATAGCAAAGAAGCTGCCTCCTGCCTCTCCACGCTTGGTATTTCAGTGCTTACGTAGTCATGCTATTCCTCTTAACTACAGCTCTGCATCTTGGGAACACGTTTAATAGGTTCTACATCCTGTTCAGAGCTGCTGCTCTCCAGACATAGTGCTCCACCCAGTTAAGCATCAGCTACATTCTTATTCCTGGATGCACTGCCTGATCTCCAAGCTAGTTTAAAAGAAACTAATCCGGTTTACCGTGTTGACTGACCTTGCATCAATCATTATTTACTGTATGGCCAACACCTAATCCTTCTTAATCAGAAGAAAGGTAATCAGAAGAATTTATTTTACTTTCACTGAAAAACGAGAATGACAGGACAAGCACAGATCTGTGCAGAATATCCCAGCTCTGTTCCTCCCCATTAACTTCTGGTCCATTTGGAGAAAAGCAAAACATTAGTACTTTTTTCATCCCTAAATCATTTCACATAGCTTGTGATCTGAAACACAGCTCTCCATTAATCTAAAGAATATATTTGAAAGAACTTTTAATTTGAACTTTGCAAATTAACCACAGCAAAGAATCCTTCACAGGGGACATCACATCGGCAAAGATGTCACGTTACATTTAATTTAGTGAATATACTGAAGCAAGACTTCAGTATTTCAATGCAGTTTCATCACAGTAGGATCACTTCTGAAGGTATTGATGTAATATTATTAATCATGGGAGCACACAGAGCACGAGATTAATAAGCAGAAGTATGGAATACTTCATATTTCTAACACTATCAAAATAAAAAATGGTAATATTCTTCCTATTCCTTTTTATGTTTCATGGCAAAGAGACAGAAAAAAAAAAACCCAAACACCTAATACTGGCTGTTCTCATAACTTCTTCACAGCCTGGGAAGACAGCAAATACTAATTAGCAATGAGAATAATGTTACTAAAGTAACAGGACCCTCCACTTCTGCAGATTTCAGAATATTATTTGATTTTTTTCCTCCTGAATACAGCCCTTGCTACATGAACAGAATCATTGTTTAGAAATCAACTGGACAAAACTTACATTGACTGTAATGAGCTTTGGCTCAAATCCCGTGTTGATCTGCTTTAGCCCACAACAAAATTGAGAAGCACAAAGAGCTCTTATATCTGTACATGTAACATTAAAGTCAGATTCAAAGCCTCCACTTCAGCAGCTCAAGTCACTGTATGCCCTGGTGCTGCAGAGAGATCTACTCATTGCATTAAGCACTGGAGAGCTCCTTTTCAGAGGACACTACTGATTTCTGCCATCAATGACAATGAACAATGCCTCAATAACACATTTGTCACAAGCCATGTTTGCATTACTCTTCGGGGAACAAAGTCATACATCTGTTGTGTGTACTTACAAAATGCAAACACCTCTGCCTGACAGCAGAGAAACACCTTTCCTCTTGCTTACCAGACCCCCTCCTTCAGTGCGTATTTACAGTAGTTAGCCAAATGAACTCTCCACATGGTCCTCTGTCTTTGTATATATACATAGTTTCCATTCTAAAATCTGACAGACCATCACTCAGCACTGTCAGTCTTACACTGAAATTTACCTCTATACATCAGTGCCTTCACCTGAATTGATTTAATTCTACCTTGCACTTTCCCCCCGACAAACGGAGACTTCACATTTGTCTCCATGCCTTGGCCTTGCAGGGCTGTGTATGCCATTTAAAAATTCTTTCATGAATTTAACTGACTGTGAGCCATGGTAGAATAAGAACTTCAGCTGACTGCCTGGGCAGGCACAGAATGGCAGCTAGCAAGACAAAACTACTAGTTTATTATGAGAGCACACAGCAGTGGTGTGCAGGCACAGCCCAGCTGTGCTACATGCTACGCAGTGGAGAAACTAAATGCATAACCACGTTCCTTTAGCAGAATAAGAGTTAAACCTATTGTGAAGACTTCAGAACAGGCCTACACGAGGACAGGGGAAAGAAAAAGAAGTGCAGAGAATGAACTAAGACAGGAAAGCAGCACAGATAGGTGATCTCACAAGTCTCCCAACCAGACGTGTCTTCAGGTCCCTTGCTGCTAGTTAAGGGAAGTCTCACAGAAACTTCAGATGCTGAATTTTCCTAAATTAACCACTAAAAGCCAAGTTACATACTTCTCCAGGAGATCTTTGCCATGACACATCTGGGAACCAAGCAGTCCCATGCTTTAGTCTTCTCTGTATTTTTGCTCTCTCCTACAAAGCTAATATCAGGAATGAACAGGCTTTTAGGGTAGGAAGTCTCTCATCCATATGCCTGCTTGCCCATGGGCACAGGAGATCAGGTAAGAAAATTCACCCTCCATGACTAGTTCTGACAGCCAAAGGAAGTAAAGGAAATAGTACAAACCAGTAGGGAAAAAATGCCTTTAAATAAAGCCTACATAAGAAAAGAGCAGAGACTGCCTGGGCATGTTCTTTCACCATAAATTAGTGTTAAAATATTGAACGTTTTGAAAAGCAACAATAAGTTTTCACTCTTGAGCTGATTTAACTGAATGTAACAACATATTAGTCACTCGAACTCCCACTCTCTCAGAAATGCTTTTTCACCCTCTGAAAACAGGTGATGAGAGAAAAAAAAAAATCTTCTTTTTCTTCTTTTTTTTCCTTTACTTTATTTGTGCCATCTCATTTAATTGTAATTTTCCTTGCCAACTCTAATTAGTATCTCTCTTGCTATTCTAAAACATTTGCTCTCTTTTCAAAGAAGGTTTTGGTGGCAAATTGGGATGAAGATAGCCCTTCAATGGGCATCTACAGAGAAGCAGGTCCAACTTCAGAAGATGGCCTTTTTCTCCCTACTTCAGTGGGAAACCTCAGACACAATTAAAGAAGGACAGAGAACCAAGGTATGATGGACATGGATTACACTAGGTCAAGTAGTTTGAAACAGTCACAGGTTGAAATCTGAAGAATTTCAGAACACTCCACAGAGTTCAGCCAGTTGCACCCTTCTGTATTTCACGGGCAATGAAGGCCAAGCTCCATGGATCTTGGGCCACCTCTGGCTGGCAATGGCTCCTGGCAGAGCAGGTTTCAAGTACTCTCCACATGGCGTAAGAGGGACTCAGCAAGCCCTAATTTTCACAACTTGAAACTATTTCTATGTGCAAGAACATGTTCAGCTGCATGTTAAGGCCCCAGTGCTTAGCTCTCTCTTACAAAGATAATTTCAATGTTGTCCCAGCCAGTGAGCAGGTTTCTGCTGGGGTAAGAGGGCTCTGGATGAGGTCCTGTGGGAAAGAGGCCATCTTTGTGTGCAAGCAGAGAGGAGTGCTGCAAGCATTAAAGCCAGGTGGTCTGCCAGTCCTCCAGCACCCACAGCAGGTGGTCTTCAGAGTTAACAAAATAAAATATAATGGTTTTCCCACAATGTATTTACAAATACTCGTTTCACCATTCTAAAACCAGTGTTTTCAATCACCACCAAGTTCATAATCTTAGCTGTTAAAGATCAATGAAATATTCATTTTCTTAAGTTAATACATTTTCAGTGCAGACTGCCAGTGCTTCATTTCCAAGGGCTATTGATATTTGAACTTTACAGACATAACTTTATTTACTGTAGAAAAGTGTATTAATACTGATTTATTTAAACACTTTTTAGTGAAGTGGCAGTTCAGTTTAATCACATACTGAAGTAACTGGCTTATGCTTGATTTTAAACTTCGAAAACCAAACCCTAAGATTTATCAAGGGTTGAATTTAGCAGAGTTATCATCATTAAAAATTGATATTACATAGTGGAACCATGCTGGCCTCACTGGCACATTGCCAAAGAGAAGACCTTTTAAAGACCTAATTGTCCACGCCCGCGTAATTCCCAAAGTGCTCTGCACCTCCTGCCACCAGCTCACAAACACCGAGTCAAACAGTGCCAAAAGCACCAGGGGCTAAACATTCTTCCCTTGCTGGATGAAGGAAGCACACTGCTCTTTCACAGTACAAACCCTGCCCATGCCCCAGATGCTACGGCCATGCCAGCAAGAACTGTGTCCTCTGCTCCTTCCAGTCCTTACCCCAAAGACCAATTTCTTCCTGAAGGAAGGCTGTAGCCAAATGCCTGCAGAGAGCTGCAGGGAAAAGCTGTGACTCTGAGCAGCCTGCTGAGTTTCTGGTGCATTGACCAGCTTTGACTGCTGCTCCTGCTGCCTGCCTCCAGGAAGATTTGCAGAGGTCACCATCCATGCACTCCTCAGGAGACCTTGAAGATCTGGGGGGAATAGTAGCAAAGCCCCATTAGAGAGAGGAAAAAAGTGTGGGTAAAACGGTTCCTGAGAACTTAAAGGAAACAGTTCTTCTCAACTAACAATACTGTTACTGAAACATCTTTACTTTTTGACCTTTTTATTCCTTTTTTCCAAATCAGGAAACATTGAAGAAATCACCTCAATGCCTTCATCTGGTCCATGGGTGACTTCTCTGTTGTCTTGCTGTTAGACACCAGGACATGTATTTATCCTTACAACTCCAAAGCAGCCAAGGAAATAGTTTTGCACCACTCATCTGACAATCCCATCTGTGGCACTGCAGACTTTGTGGTCTACCCCTAATTTGCCTCCTCTTTGCCTTTCCAAGACATGCTCCTAGAGTGAGGACTGAATAATAATCTTCCAGTCCATGACCCATGGGGCACAAAGTGGTGCAGAGCCTGCGGTATAAACACAAGAAGCTGCCAAATTTAAATAAGCCCAAGCTCTGGGTAGGAAAGGCTGATACAGATGCTCTCACACTTAATTATTTTTAAAATCTTTTCTCAAGAGTGTAGGAACAAGAAAGCAGTGACAGCTGGAGGAAAACCACTACATCTAACTAAACATTCAAAATTATCTTCTGGAAGGAAATCTGTCCCATTGAACTGAATTTTTTTCATGTTAAGAAAAAAAAAAAAAAAAGTCTTCTTGACAGAACGAACCAAAATAGAAGATATCTAAAATAGCTGAAATCCTTCTTGCAACTTGTCAAATTATTCTTCCACAATAAATGATCAGAATATTTGAGTTCATACAGAGAGGTAAGTTCCTACACCTATATAAGCTAATTGTTCCAGAATACACATTTTAGATGACACACTGTTAAAAACCCATTGTTCCCAGAATGTCAACATTTTCCACAAGTGAAAATCTTTTTTAAAAATAGTAAGAACATGTGGAAATTAACAAATGCCTACAGTCTTAGCTCAAGCTGAACATATTTCACAACACTGATTCAAAATGAAGCACTTGCTCCTAAATCATCCCCTCAAAGTGAGGAGCTGTGTTCACACTGACAGTCCTATGAGAAAGCCCAACCTTGGGCACCCAGCTACATGATCAGCCTCCAGCAAGAGGTCTGGTGAAGGCATCACCTGAAGCTCTAGGCTAACCTTTGCATCCCTGAGCTGAGTTTGCAGTACCCAGCAACCCCATAGGAAGAATGTGCTGCTGATTTGCAGGTGCCCTTTGCTCAGGACCTTGCTCTGCCAGGGACCAGGAGCGGGTGGGACAAAGGTTGATATGGTCTTCTTGATTTCAGAAATAAGTATCCTGGGACTCCCTGAAGTGGGAGCTGTATTCAGAGCACCATGTTTAACAGATTCTGACAGACCTATCCTCTATTAACTTATCCAATGAATTTTTAACCCCTCCATATATTTGGTCTTCATAACACACAGTGGCAATTTAATTTCATGTTTCATCTAAAACACATTGCTTTTATTTATTTTTAAATCTGTGGCCTCAGTCCTCATCCAAGTGCCTTCTAGATTTTATATCATGGGGAATGATGAATACTTGCTCTCTAGTCATCGTCTAAAGTCAATTACTGCTAGTGTCAAAGTCACTAGATCTAGAACAATAAAACAAATCAGATTTACAGCTTTTTAGTGTATCAACTACACACCACATGTTCATGACAGCAAAGCTAATGAGAATTTTGCTTGAGGAACTAGAGACAAGACTATCAGATTTCTTGGCAGAATCAGTTTTGCCTTACTGAAACGTAATTTTAATGAAAAAGCCACATAAGGCCCAAGGAGTCTTTTAGATTGTGACCTGAAGTGCATGATTTGTACATACCTTTAACTAAAATTGGCTTCCCTCTGGCAACAAGGGTTCCACACCCTACATTCTTACAAGCTGTCCATGCTAAGGGTACTGCAAATTTCATAAACCACCAATTTCACAAAGCAGATTCCAACTATTCATTTGCTAATGACGACAGCCAGACAAACATGCAAAATATTTTCTTTAAAATGTACTAAACTGAATCTGTCAAATAGCTGTGGCCAAAAATTAAAATTATTGAAGATTTTTTTATCTCCTATGAAAGTTGAACCCACTTTACTCTGGCCTATTTGTATCACCAAGGTAAATGACCAATCTTCAATTAATATTAGAAAAATACTGAAAACTTTATGTAGGAAAGGATTATTTATTTTCCACAAAGTTTTAGTAACCTGACCTAAACTTACACCATTTCCCCCCTTTTATTCTCCTTGTAAACCCAGCCCAAAGCTGTGGTAAGGCTCTAAGACATCCTATTTTGCAGAGATTTTCACTGCTTCTCTTAGAAACACTACCTTGCAATTTATCCAAAAGCATCAATCTCCCACTTGACTCTACCTTAGCAGAGTGATCCCTCCTCAGCCTACTCCAGGCCCTTTGCACTGTATTACTCTAATGAAGGCTTAAGTTGCGAGCAAGGGCTTTGCATGCTCCCTCTGTGTCAAGGTAAATTTCAGCACAGATGATTATCCTGACAGTTCACATTTAAGACACATTATTGACCTCAGCAATATTCATCTCCCCACAGGAACCATAGTCACTACTGCAGTGACTAAAATGAAGAAAAGAGACTTTTGAAAATCATGTCTTATCTTGTAAACATGAATGGATTTCAGGAGCTTTTAAAGGGTGTAACTATTACAGATCAGTTCCAACAGCTTCAAACAATCCACCAAAATGCATTTCATAGAAACCTTTCAAGACCTTTTTGAAGTTCCTCCTCATCCATTGTTACAGCCCTCATTCTGAGAGCAGTGGAAGCTTGGTAGGTGGATTTTTCACATAAGGTCAAAAACTTTTTATGACCAACTATAGAGGTGATTCAAAAGCAATTAAAATCTCATTCTTTGAAAGTGTTTTATTAATGGTAGCCTGCCCAGACCGGCTGGATGTACTTGGTTTGCTCTGCAGGAGTCTTGTTTTGGAGCCAGTTTTACTCCCCAATTCATTCTCACACTCCACCTCCCCACCCCCTTGAAAATATGAAAAAGCAGGAAAAAAAATAAAACAACACCCCAAAAAAAACCCAAACAACAAACCAACACCAAAACAACAAACCAAAAAAACCCCAACAACAGAAATTAAAAAAACAACACAAAAATGAACAAACCAACCAACCCAAACCCACCAAAACAGAGAAAACATCCCAAACGTCTCTGCATAGCAGCGGATGGCCCAGCCCCACAGTCCTGAGCCATGTGGCATGCCACAGTCTCTCTTCCTGTCTATAGTTACCAGTTCCAGATCCCTCCTCTACTTCCCTAGCAGTGTCAGCAGCCAGATTTTGGCTTCAAGCACCGAGTCACTGACAGATGTGGAGGGAAAAGAGAAGGAGGAGGGGATGGACCAAGTCCAGAGCTCACAGCTGAGTCCAGGCAGACTGAAGACAAATAAACAACCTGTGGGTTCCTGGCCTGGGCTATAGACCAGGAGCGCTCTCAAACACACTGTGCATCTTTGCACAAATGACTTGGTCTCCCAACATTTGTTTCCCAATGCTTCCCCTCTCCATGACACACTCAGCACTGATGACCCATTGTGGAACACTGGAGTGCATTAACTTTATAATAGTGCAATGTATTAACTTTGAATATGAAAAGGAAAGTGTGAAATCTCTGCAAATCACTCCTTTCTCCTTAGAAGTGTGAAATTACAGGAACAGGAAATCCTTTCCTGAAACACCTCTGCACTCTGTTTGCTTTAACAATTCAATCTTTTGACCACCTTATGGTCCCCCAAATAAAATAAAACTCAATGGTTTAAAACTAACTGCTGTGGGTTCTTTATGCCAAGTTTCAGAATTATTTTAGCTGTTATAAAGAACAAAATCCCTCCTTAGGAGAGGGAATGATTTAAAAAATACTGACAGCAAACTGATAATAATAATAGAATCACAGGTAATGACACAAATAACTGTGCTCTGACTGACAATTCATGAGAACTATGGAAAAGTTTGGTTTCCATGGCCCCTTTTCTATTTTTTTTTTTTTCAGTCCATTTCCTGCTCGAGCATATTCTGAAGTGCCACAATACCTGCGTATTGGGCTCCTACTGGCTTTGGAAAACAAGGCAGCACCAAAATATTGCAAGTATAGGATTGGCATCCAATTTTGGTCCTAAAACAGTAAGAAAATTTATTGCATTAATTCTTCAAAGTTTCTTGATAGGGGGGCAATCTCCAACTTATAGCTCTGCTGGAACACACATTAACACTACAGATATTCAACATGCACAAACCCTATTAAATTAGGACAGGAATTTAAAAACATTTAACATTACTTAGAACCAGTCTGCAGTAACATTAGGACCCTGAATACTGGCAGTACTTCAAAAGCCAAAGGAGTTGGGTGCTGGATTACTGCTGAAACCTGCCTCTGCCTACCACCCTACAAGCCTCAGCCCTGCTTTCAGAAACTATTTTCAACAACCAAACAATGCAGCAACTCCATCAAAATACACTCAGCCATAAACAGCTTGCTTACAATTAAACAAAATCTGCTGCAAGTGTTTTGCACTTGCATATGAGAATCTCCCAGTGCTTTACAAACAGAACTGCAGACGGTAACTTCTGTCCCTTTTGTTTTGCTTTGTTTTCCTCAGGCATCTATCACCAGGATATTTAAGCATCCAACAGTTACAGAAAACACTCAACAAGTTAAAAAAGGAAAAACTGTGATAAGAAAAACTAACAGTTTTCCTGAGATTTCACATCAAGGAGTAAGAATGAACTTCAGCACAGTAGTAATGTGTGAAGGGCTATGCAGAACATCTCACATGGTGGTCCTGCTAAGCAGGGAAACTGATGGTACCTGTAGCAGGCCTGCAGGCCTTGGAGACCACTGCAAAACCAAGGGGTAACACAGAGTAATACTCCAGAGCAAATCTGTGTGGCTTTAAAAGAGGTCCTCTTGACACGCCTTTAAAAGCCACCATACTTTTCCAAGCATAAAGTTACACACACAATACATGGAAATGTGTCATCTTTCACAGACCCTTTCCAGAGCTGACTGTAAGACTACCTACAACTGATGAAAATGGTGTCAACCCTCCTAGCAATCCTGTATTTACTGATCATGTGAGACCCCATGCCTTGGGCCACATGGCAGGAAGGCAGCTGGCTGCTGGCATGGGGCAGATGCCAGCACCAGAGACACATAACCCACGTGAAGGCTCCTTGATGACCACTGCCATGGCCTCCAGGAACAATATCTGTCCCAATCACAACATCCTGGCAGCACCTCCCAGGCCTATCCTGGCACAGAATGGGTAAGGCAGACCATGAAGATGCTCTGTGGTGATCCACAAACAAAAATTCTTCAACAGATGGTGGAGCTGAATGGTACCAACAGTTTAGCTTTCCATGAAAGACTACATGTTGGGGGCTGAACTGGCACACCTCTCGCCAGCCCTGCCACTGCCAGAAATCACTGTTTGCTTCACTCTTCCCTTCCCTAGCAGTGAAACATTTGATTGCTGCTCCTAAATCAAATGGTTCCATTTTCAAGGGGGAAGAGGAGAGTGATGGTGTTTTGCAAGAGGAACACACAATTAAAAGATTCAGAAAAAAAACAGCTATTGCAAGTCTTATTGATTGTTTTGATCATTTAGACTTTGGTCAGTCTTGTGAATGTGCACTTGATTTTAACATTATGATCAGTAGTTTTTTAAACATATTTTCTTAAATTGCTAAAAATAAATTAAAAGCTTGTAAATTAAACATACAGCCATCTAAGCCCCCTTGCAAATGTACATAATTTAATATAATAGTTCTGAAACAGGATTTCCTTCACTCAAGCTGGTACTTGCAAATCTAGATGGGTTTAAAGCTTTCATTATCTAAATGATATGCTAACACTTTTTGAATTTCACAAATTATAAGTTAGTGTTAGCTTCTATTGTACTGCAGCTCATTTCAGTATCAAATCACCTTGTACAGAAAACAGCAGTGGGATTTCAATTATTTCTGAGAAACATTATGTATTTCCTAGAGTATGATTAAGTTTAATTTGATGCATTAAAAATAATCAATATTTAATTTTTGCCTACTACTTCACACGTGTTCTTCCTGGGGGTTTCCCAAAGAATTTTCATTAGCTAAAGAGGCAATTCTATCATAAGAATGTTCATCATTACAGTGACTTAAGTAGTAAAGAAGCATCTAAACTCATACTGCTCTTAATAATTATTTCTGTCAAACAGATGCTCTATTGTTCACATCTACACTTCTGTGACTTCTTAATTGCTAATGTACGTGCTACTACTAATTGTACAGTACTAGTAACCTCTGTACAGTAATAAATAGTTCAAGGCTTCTTTCAGACCTTAAGATTTTTGGTTCTTATGTTTGCAACTTAATGAATCATCAGCAACAGCAGACATTTATATTACACAACAGACCACAGCAAGTAGAGAAGCAATTTCTTTGTCCTAAAATACAAAAAGGCACAATGCTCAGCTCTGCAAGCAGGGAAGCTTGAGCTTGGCTGAACTCTGAACAGGGTCCTGGGCAGGCAGCAGGAGATGGTCAGTATGCTGCTTCAGCTGACAACTGGGTTTTTCAGGTCCTACCTCTTTGCTTCGCCATGGTGGCAGAGGGGGCTTGCAGCCATACATATCTTCTGCTGTGTTACAGGAGCTGATCAGTCATTATTTTCTCATGACAACAAGTAAATGTGTTTGGTGGACATGGGCTCACACGTGAAAATATTGTTGAGCTGATACTTTACTTTGAACATTTAATATTTGTAAACCAAGCAGGAGAAGAAAAGGCAGTTAAAAAGCTACTCCAGCACACTGGCACTTAAGCAGAGATGTCCTTCCCAGTGAATTTTCCTACCTGAGCCACATCTGGTCATGCAGCCCAGTACTCTAGAGTCATCCACCAGCTTCAGGCTGCTGCCAGAGTAACTCAGAGGAGTCACTGTTTGCACTGTGCCAGAGCAGTACTGCTAGGCTTAAAAAAGTGAGGTAACTTTCAGAGACACATACATTTGCAATTCATGACTTCTTTTCACAGGCCTGGCTGCTTTTCAAAGAGGTTTAAAAACCAGATGTGGAAGATAAGATTGCCAAAATCATTTGGCAACTTAATAAAGGGGTGCTGCATGTTCCCAGGGTAGATCTTCAACAACAAAGCACAAACACACACATGAGAAAATGCTGTCAGAGCAAGGGGGAAAGGCTTTGAAAATTTAGCATCGCAGGAGAATGAAATACAACATTTCATTTATATAATTTGTTTTTTCCATAAAGTATTTTTGTCTGTCTTCATGTAATCATTTCCAAAAAGTTTAAATTCCAATTTTCTGTGGAGAAAAGATCAATCTCAATTGCATGTGATTTCAGTTCTAAGTCCTGTTTACTTTGTCTTGTCTCATACCTAGGTTTCGTAGAATAATTTACATTGACAATATTACAAATAAGTGTAATGTGAAAACCACAATTATTATCAATATAATTTGTGAACTGCAAGTAAAACAAGATCAGAAAACAATCTCAGATGGCACTTGCTCTCAAATGCAATGCAGAGTCCTACTTGGCCAGACCACCAGGCAGCAATAGTTTAAGTACCATGAGATCCACCCTCAATTCAACTGACTGTCTGGACAGGCCATGCCACACTCCTCTGCCTCAATTTACCATCTCAGTACCCTGTCTTATTTTTCCTTCTCTAGATGTTTTCCCTGAAACATCAAGCACAATGTGGAAACACAATCCACAACATAAACAAAACAAAACAAAACAAAACAAAAAAAAAAAAAAAGAGTAAGACATCTGGCAAAGAGCTGGTAAGGTTCCCAAGGCACAGGCTATCTCCTGACACAGGCAACTACAATGCACCCTCAGCCCAAGGTAGCAGCTAAGAATGGGCCCTACCTCTGGGGAGGGGAAAGGCTCAGCCCTCAGTGGGCATAAATTGGCAACTCTGCAGGCCCATCTGTTCACACAGAACTGAAGATAGAAAGCCACAAAAGCAAACACAGACACACAAAATGCAAGACAGAAGAAACTAAATTTAGATATTGCTGGAGAAGGGCTGTGGTGACCCCATCAGAGAGCTGGCTTGCCTTGAACTTCATTGGCAAAGTATAAACACTTGGTATTTAGAGAAGAGCCTGCAATGGTAATGCTCTCTAGAGGTACTTTGCATGGCAATTAAATATTCTAAGTTTATATCAAGATTATTGTCACCTATTTAATGGCTCATTGACTTTAGAAGCCCATACCAATTTTCTCTTTCCTTTCTGTTGAGTTAGTTACAGTAATGATTAACCATAAAAATTAGATAACATGCTGAAATGTGATTTAAAAACATCTCTGCATTTGAAATCTCTACTTTAAGTGAAGTATGAGCTAATATCCCCTGCCTTACATCTTTAGCCTATGTGGATCCAAAGACAGCCAGGCAAACTGAATTGCACTGAGCATGACTTAAAAAATAACAATTAAAGAAAAATATCCTAGAAACTCTCAGCCACTTCTGTGGTTCTCTGAAACACCAACCAAATACACAATCAAAGAGTCCAGTGGTTTTTTTCCTAGCTGAACAACTGAAAGGTTGGTTCCAAGCAAAAGGCTCCAGCCTTCTCTGGAACCATTTCTGAAAGATGCTTCAGAAACATGTATGCTCCAAACCATCTCTGTGCCAGTCTCCACATCCCTCTCTCAGAGAAGGTCAAAAATCACTCCATGTAACATTTCTCATCAGATGAACAAATGTACATCTGATTTTCACAGCGTTGGATCCACTTTCATATTTTTATTTAGGAAAAAGAAAGGAAAATATCTAGAAAACACAAGCAAAACATCACTTCTCTTATCTAGCAGTAGGTTTCATTTGCATTTCAAATAGACATTAGTCAATCCACTAAACTTCTAAATGAAATATTTTAAAAGAAAAATGAAAGAAAGATTTGAAGAAAACACTGGAAGTTCACTCAAATCAAATATTCTAATACAGGGAAAAAAAAGGCAGATTTTATTTAGCAAAGTTCTTACTCATGTTTAATCTTATGCAGGGTACAAGAAGTTTAAAATCTTAGTAACTTTTTTCCCCATAGCAGGAAAACCAAGTTAGCAAATTTCACCCCCTTGACACCCATTTTCCTTTGATCTTGTTGCTTCTATGAAAGCCTTATGGAAGCACCATTTACAAGTATTCAGTTGAAGAATACTATGGGGTTTGTGTGCCATGCAGAGCCATCTTGCCCCTATTTCTTCACAGCACTATCTACCCTCTTCCCAACCCAGAACAACTGCACAGGTTGATGTTTGCATTGAATCTTCAGCTCAGGTTTTCAGATATGTTTTCAGGCTTAGAAGAATACAGCTTCACACTGTCAGGCTTTTCACATGCCCCCCAAACCAAATCCATCTGATAAATGACTCATTATCCTAAGTTCCATTAAAATTCAATCTTGATTGTGATTCTTACTGATGAAGTACTACTCAAACTCTATGCTTCAATTCAGCACAGTATCCATGATTCAGATGAGTCAAGAGTGCCCATTGGCCATGGTAGCATTAACACACTCCAGGCACAGCAACAAAAGTGGCTATTACTACTTGACACAAGTTTTCAAGCATCTGAGATTCCTTATTTTTACAGAATTGTTCAATGATATTCACAACTTCAAAATTATTTTTGAGCCTTATCTCAGCCACTCTCTTTCTGTCCCTTCTACACCAGTAAGCCAGCTCCTACTCTGTTTTGATGTTCTCCATACACACACCTCAGTTTTCCTGTTCACAGGCCTATGGCTGAAAATGCTTCGATCCTTTCTTAGCCTTCCTTTATCCTTCTACTGTCACTGGTATGTTCTGACTCCTGGAACTAATTTGAGCTTTAAAGCCCTGGAGCTACCAGCAGGAAAATCTATGACTTGCAAGTTCTAAAATGTCTAGAAGGCCAAAGTCTGACAACTCCATGTAACCAAGGAACTCCACTGCAGCCAAGGGAATTGACAACACTGCAAAGGGCACTTACAAAGTGTAAAACCAAAACAGTGGCAAAATTCACAGTAAGTAAAAGCAGATGATGTGGTCACCAGCCCTGCACACATGCTCATGCTCCATGCTGGGTAAGGGTGCTGTGCAGGTCATGAGGCTGAAAACTCACAAGAGACACTGAATGGTTGAGATTAGAAAACACCTCTGGAGGTCATCTTGTCCATCCTCTTTGCACCTTCTTTTCAGGCTCCCTGAGCCTCTTCTTCTCTAGGTTAAACAGCATCTGCCCCCTCAGCCCCTATTCATGTGAGATGCTCCAGTCCCTTCAACATCTTTGTGGCCCTTTCTTGGACTCTCTCCAGTGTGTCCATGCCTCTCTTGCACCAGGGAGTCAAGACATGGACGTAGTACTTCTGGTGTGGCATATCTAATGCTGAGTAGAAGGAAAGGATCACCTTCCTTGACCTGCTGGCAATCCTTTTCCTAATGCACCCCAGCATATCATTTGCCTTCTTTGTGGCAAGAGCATATTTGCTGGCTCATGAATAGCTTGGCGTCCACCTGGACCTTGAGGTCCTTTTCTGCAAAGCTGCCTTCCAGCTGGGCAGCATAAAGTGACGGATGATTAAGGCTGAGCTGAAGGCTTTCACATGTGAAAGAGTACATAGTCTGCACACTGCAAATGAGTGTTTAGTTGAAAAGTAAATATTTCATTTTGCTCATAGCCCCTGACACAGATGGTCTGGGTAAAAACAGTCCCAGTTTACTGAATCACCTGCAACTTGGTAAGACTTGTAGTAAGCTCTTCATCAGCCACTGTTTGCCTGCCTTTAAAATGTATCTGTGGCCAAAACACTTGTTCACATGGAAGAATGAATCCACCTACTGCATCTGTTGAATATTGGTCTGTCATTACCTGTTGTACATCACACAGATAAAATTAAATCCTCTGTGAACAAACTTCTTTGCAAATGTGAAATCAAAGCAAACAACATTAAGTTGAAACACAGCTGATAATGCAACATTAATTTCATTGCTAGAAAGAGGTTCAATTCTTGGTATTTGATTTTCTCTGAATAACAGATAGTACCTATTTACTACACCTAGGAGTAAATCATTTTTCCAATTCTCTACCACACATAATAGCACAATTTTGCTGCATTATTAAAAAGAGGGTCAGTATTTCAGTAACATTCTTGTTATCAATAAGGTTACTCAGCAGTCACAAACCATAAGATGCACATCCCGTGACTCTGAGATGTTAAACTATATCATTCCAATCATTTTTCCACTCCTTGCTAAGTACTGCTGCAACTCAGATTGCAGTGTCAGCTGCCTAGATAAGGATTATATAACCCAGGGAAAAAATAGCATGAACACCTAACTGCAAGTCAGCATGAAAATAAATGACTCAAACAGGGAAGAATTCAGATTTGGAGACTGGCACTGCAAGTCACGTCTGGGCCCATTGCTATACAAACCCCACATGTTTATTACCAAACAGACAAAAAAAAAACCCCAAACCACTGGCATTACATTCTGTAAAGAACAGATATCTTTCAATGACATATTCAGCTCCCAGATTGCAGCATCATCCAAGAAACAGAAGGGATATGATCCACAGAGAATAGAGTTGTGGTAGCTCAAAACAAAATTACAGTGCTTAGAGGTTGTCCAAAAAAATAGCTACATAGAAAGAAAACCAGTCAAGGGATAGCCAGCAGAAGAAATAAAGCCTGGAAATCCTGCAGCATGAAGTTTTAAAAAACGGAGATAAATTTGTTCTGAGAGGAAATTGCTCACAAATGACATGAGACATACTTAAGCCACAGTACAGAAAAGAGGACGAATGTGGTGGTTTGTTGTAAAATACTAGATGCTTTGGAAGACACAGAAAAGGCAGATTTCAGAATGAGACAACAAGCTGCTTAAAAAGCCCCAAACCATTAGGATTTACCCATGAAGCTGGTTATTAATTTTGTTGAAAGATCCAGAGCAAAGTGAGGGTAGGGCAGTTATCTGTACCGCAAATAAGAGCCTGGGCTCAACAGAGCAAGTAAATGCCACTGTCATGAGTGATTTCAACACTGAGTATTTGACTTATTAAAAAAACAGTTCAATTTTGCCTCCTCAGTAAATAGATCCCTTTTGAGAAGGCAAGGCAGAGTTCCTTCAACATGTTACCATTGGTCCCAATCTTGTTAGCACTCAAGGTTTCTCCCTCAGGGAAACTATGCCATTAAGCAATATGCTTGTCAGACAAAGTACCAGTGGTATTCACATGTTTTCAGAACAGGAGGTTCTAGAGAATGACTGCATCTATAAATACACAGTTCTGAGCCAGGTGGGCATCACTGCTGAATGTTACCAAGAGCAGTAGCATACCCCAAAATGGCTGGCAACAAAGATATACAGGAAGGTTGATAGCAAGAGAAGAGAGCTTCAAGGAAAAAACAAACCAACCAACCAACCCATAAGAAAGATGAGATTAAGAATTAAGGCACTGGAGGTTTAAATAGAAGTGCAGAGGGATAGAAAGACTGAAAAGTACCAGTTTTATGCAGGAGTTGTTTACACAAAGTCTAAAGTATTTGGATTCATTTTGTTCCCCAAACCATTTTGACACTATCATTTACAGACTGCTAATATTCATATCAAAACCCAATGACTTAAGCTAAGTGGCTATAGAGAGCTGTAAGCTAGATGACTAAGCAGGGGTTAACAGTCAAGAGAGGAGAGCCAAGTGGAAACTAGAGACTTGAGGTGGACCCTGAAGGGACCAGAGATGCAGTAAATTGATTTGAGCAAGATATTCAGATCTTCAACTTCGTTACGAGCTAATGAAAATCTAATGTTGGGTAGCTCACTGACAGTAAACGTAAATCCTTCCAACAATGAGGGAAAAGCACAGAAAGAATAATTTGCTCTGGGTTTGAAATCACTAGGGAGTTTTCTTATTCATTTACTGGTATATCAGGAAATGTCCTGCTCTTCTGATCACTGCAGCTGGGTGACAGTTCCCTCAGAGTGCATTAGGGACCTAGGGACTTCCCAGCTACTAAGCAGATGAACTAGTCTTTTCAAGAGCTTCTGGAGTATGTAGAGACACCACAATTATCGGACACTGCTCCATCGGGCAAGCAGAAGCACAAGAGCTGGCTGATCTTCAGGGATTACCTCCATGGAGTACAACCACCGCCCATCCCAAAATGCAGAAGCCATCATGGCTGAAAAAGAGAACTCCAAGCTGAGCTGGAGCAGGGAGAGGCTATCCAGGAGGACCACAGAGGTCTAAGCCCTGTGATTGTTTTCTGCAGGAGTGTGCTGAAAGTCTAAAAGAGTTCAAAAAGCGACTGGACATACTCATGGAAGAAGAGACGCCATAAGGACTGTTACATACAAAGGCAACCCTTCTGGGAAGTCTCTAATGCACAAGCTGCTTGTGTCTAGGAGACTGCTCTAGAAAAATTGCCACACATGCCATCTGCCTTCTCATCCTCATTCACGTCCATCCATTACTGGCCACTGTCTCGGGCAGGATGCTGGGCAAGTGCCACCTGTGATCTGGCGTGGTATACTCATCCTTATGGTCTCTGATGTGTGTGCCCCACTGTGCTGTACCTGTACATGCTGGATTGGTATTTACTCACATTTGGAGGTCAGCCCCACCTTTCTGTATGAATATTTTTTAAAAACAAAGACGACAGAAATTAGCACAGAAGGGAAACTATCTCTGTGCTCAAATTGAAAATACATCAAGATCTCCCAAGACAGAGAAGCATGCCATCCAAAATACTTTCTCCTCTGAAGCTGTTGACCTACTTTGTTAGCCATACAATTTCTTACAAATTTACTGTATTATAACAGCTGTGTTCATGCTGTTCTACTGTCAGCACTTCTATTCTAAACTCCATTTTTTACACACTTCCGTAATAACTCAATTACAAAACTTGGGTAAAATGTGACTCTCTACAAGCATTTTCTTCTCTAAAGTATATTCGACCATCCACAAAAACACATCATTGTAAAATGCCAAATTGCCCACTTGAGGTCTGAATTGTCCTCCAGAGCACCACAGGACTCTGTCTGAGAGTGGTTGGTGAAGACACCCGAGTCCATCTACGTTGTCTGAAAACAAAGGTCTGCTCTTGTCATTGACAGACTAATGGCAGATGTGCAGTCTGTGGCCCTGTACTGCTTTTTTTGTGTCCCCTGGGTGGGTTTGCTCTCAGATGCTACATCCATGTAGCCATACCCTGGAAGCAACACTATTGTAAAAGGGATGTCCACTTTCCCTCTTAGGAGGGCTCTCAGAGTTCCTCACATCCCTACACTAGAGTATGGCTGCTACTAGCTCACCAAAGGTTGCGGCTCTCCCTAGCTCAGGGCCTGCATCATGCAGTCTATGGCACTGGCTGGACACATGCTGCACAGAGGACAACCCTTGGGCAGGGGCTCCATGTGCAGTTTTCCCCAAAATGCTTTTTCTAATAACGCCCTCACCTGCCAGCAACAAATCCCAAAGGTGCTAAGATCCAAAACCTCACCAAGGCTGAAATAAAATCTTCCCTCAATACACCCATACCCATCCATCTTCTTTCCCCCCTCAAGTGTAATAGACAAGGTAGTCTCTACACCAGAGAGTCTCTTCTAGATACAGGACTGCTGGCACTGTTGAAGACTTACAGTTTTTCAGCCCAGACTGTATTTTTCCTTCCTGGACTCGCTTCTCAAGGTCCCCAAACAGTCACTGGGCTCCAAATGGCAGCAGCTTGTTTTTAGTGAAACTATCAGAAAACCTTAATTCAGGAAATAGGCAAATACTAAGTCATAAGTTATCACCATCCATATGAAATACACCTTCAAAACCTTTTCTGTAAAAAGACTGAGGTTTATGCACAAACAACATCCTACTGAAATAAACAAAATTCCATGTCTGCAAAATCAGGCATGACCATGTCTGGTAGGATTGAGCATTAGAGTGATTTCCTTTGACTTCTTATAGCAAGGAAACTTGCCCTATAATAAAGTTGATAAGTTACAGATGTTAAATGAAATTCTACAGTTCATTTTAAAGCACCAAAGAAAAGCTTTTATCTGCTATCTTCTTCAGATACAATGACCAAGTGAAAGAATTCAGCTTTAGTCCATCAGTGGATCTTCTCAGTTGCTACCTAAGCACGTATGTGACAGCTGTCAGTTCAGAAACCTTTTATCACAACAGAAAGATGACAGCTAAACACTGAGTTGATATGACAGCAATGGCAAGCATCCCTGTAGGAAATCTTTCCGCAGTACAACAGATGGCCAGTAGTTAGAGGAAACCATTAAAGCTTGAATTGAGGAAATTGGCTAAATTTTTCACAGCAAAGGGTACCAGATAAAAATAAACAAACTTCACCAACCTTCCAGCAAGAGCCAGTCCTTTTACAGAGTGCAGGTACCTATCAGCAGTGCAGGAATTTTACTGGCACATTGCTCTATTGTATAATGGCTTTATAATCATTGTATCATTTCCATATACCATGCAGACAGTACAGTCACACAAGTGTCATAATTGCATAATTACTACATTAATACATGCAGGCAGCAATTACATGAACACTACAGCTCTGAGCTCCAGAAGGGGAAGCTGCTGAAGGTGCAGCCCCAGGTGCTGGCAGCTGGTACCCTGTAGCCCCCAAGTACTGCCCAGTTGTGGATCTGCCATGGAGCCCAGGAAGTGATGGGGGTGTGAAGGTTGGGATTTCCCTCTTCTAATCCTTTAACAGGAACTGGAGAGACATCACACTTTCAGTTTTTTTGAAAAACATGAATTAATCTGAGATGAGATGTGATTCATATGAAGATACAGACTTTCCTCTATACTTGGGAATTTTCAATGTCTCAAGAGCGATATTGGTAATGTATCCAAATCTTGTATGTATATACAGCAATTGACTCATAAAAAACCACCTCCAAAGTTCATACCCTTCCAGACCAGCCCTTTATCTAGATTGCATTCATCAGGTTTGCTTTTTCACATTATTAAAGCACGTTCTATCACTGGGCAAAGAAAATGAAGATATCTTAAGAAAACCTAAACCTACCAGAAATTTGAGGTGTATGAGCATTGTAGCACATCTGAGCTGCACTCCAATGACAAGGGCTAAAATAGCAGGATTGGGGCATTTTAAAAAGGCAAAACCACTGACCTTGGTTTAGGGACCCATATAAATACAAAACTTAGGGCCTGTGAACCTGTGCAAACAGATGCCCAAATCATTCCCACTTCTGATGGTCTCTATGTTCTTAAAAATAAACAAACAAACAGGAAAAACCACACCCATAAGCCCCTTGGGAATCCACAGCAATACTTGAGTGAAAGCACCTCAACAGCTGCATATCTGAGTGCCACCATACTCAGGCAGTCCAGGGAAAATGCTTGTTATAATAAATGTCAGTCTATGGATATTAAAGCTTTCCTATCTTTAAGCAGAAAACAGAAGCAGCAGTAGTCCTTATCACCCTAGTATATACAGCAGCCAAGCAGTGGACAGAATGAGTTGATGCCACTCAAAAGCTAACTCAGCAGCAGCTCTGAATTTGATCTGAGAAGTTCTTTTGATCACTGATAAGGAAAATTCTCAGCCCAGGAAGCACAATTCCTATTCTTTCCCCGGAAAAAAAAAAACAAAACTATTTTAAGTCTGATTTTCTTTTTAAAAAGTACCGAATCCATTTCTTCAGCTTTACCATACATTCCTGTGAAGCATATATTATAAACAAGGACAACTAAATTAACTTCATCACACTGCGGTGAGATTTCAAGGGAAAGAAAACCAAACAACATTGCTCTGTGAAGATACATACTTTTTCATAAGATCTCTGCCCTTGGGGTGAGGATAACCATGCTTCCAGCACACTGTTCTCACTCATTTAATAACAGGATACAATTTTGGACTGTGTATATATTGACAGAAAGCAGAAGTGACAGAAAGCTCAGGAAGCTTTGCTTTTAGTATTTGCCTGTTGGAATGGAAATACTCAAAGAGAACCTCTAGGCTGATAAAATCTGTCACTTGAACATCAAATGAAAATAAATAAAACCAACTTTATCAGCCACTTGAAAAACCCATCTATTTCCATTGTGAATTGCAATATCTGGTTTAGGCCTTTTCTGTTTCAGACATTTCACAAGTTCCCTTTGGCTCTGGGGATCCAAATATTCTGAATCCGCCAAGTTATACAGCAGCATTACCTCAAAGTTGTGTCAAACCACCTGCACAGCTGGAGTTTGAAGCCTAGAAACAGCAAACCAGATAGGAGCAGGATTCAGTGCTGAGAGGCAACAAGACCCTGGCTGAAGACCATCTGCAGAGACACAGACCAGGATCACCACAAGCTCTCCCGACCATGGAGTTTGCCATGGCATTGCTTATCTGATCTGGAGACAGCTCTGCTGATTCACCTATAAAACTTATTTTGCCTGTGAGATCAGCACTGACCCTTAAAGCTGCAGGAAGATCCATCCATCTGATGAAGCACAATGGATTAAATAAAGGTTAAAACCTGAATTCCTTATGCACTGAAATGTGCTGGTATTTAAAGTCCTACAATCACAATAGTTAATTCTGACAAACACAGGCTATTTAAGTGCTTAACTTTGATCATCTTGTCTTTCTAAACCTAATTCCATAAACACACAAATTGTGTATGCACCTTTTAGACAGAGGCAGTAATTATAGCTGACATCTGTGAGAGCGTTTTACATGTTTCAGTAATAAAACTATCTATCCCTATTAAATATTAATACACAATCTCTCCCTATTACCTATTAGGTCATCAGTCACATCCGTTTTAGGAGGAAGGTCAGCAAAAACAAGATAACAAGATTTTTGTCATATTTTTAAATAGACTGGGCAGTTTATAGATGTAAACAAAACCTCTGACTAGAGAAGCACTATTTCTTAACAGGATTGCTATACAAACAGGAGAAAATAAATAGAACGTTTTTCTGTCTTAAATTTGTTTATCTATAGTTTAACCATCAGAGGTCACATTTCAGCCAAGGTAGAAAGGTCATGGAAAGGAAGGTGAAACGAAAATACACCTTGGAAGATTCTTTTCCAAGCTGCTACTTCCTCTCTGAGGACTCAGAGATGCCTGCCCTGAAAGTTGGTGCCACTCTGCAAGGCAGGAAACACAGGAGCCAGGTAGGGCTGCTTGGGTGGGAGAATATAAAAATATGGACTTAGATACAAATTGCAATGACACTGGTTCCCCCCATCCACAGCTCAGAAGATATACAGCAGGTAGCCTTCCAAATCTGCCATGCACTCACGTATCTTCATCTGTCATGTTTCTCTTAACCTCACCAATTATTTCCATGTCTTCCTAGTCGAGAAGGATGACTCTCGTAAGCACAGGCGATAGCCACAGACACTGCGGATCATTTGCAATTATTATTTCCATTTTCTGATTTAATAACACAGCCTGGCACACAGTTCAGAAGCTGACTGACTTGACATTCAGAATGTTCTACTCAAAAAAACAGCTGATTGGATAGAAATCAAGACATTTCAGAGGAATACACCTCCCACAAATTGATTCCAAACAGTTAAACCAAAATGTATCTTTTTACAGTTGGAATTTTTGAACTATCTATACAAATCCCAAGAAACCCCATACTATTAAGGATGCTTCATTTTACTTTTCATCAATTATTTTCACCCAAATAACTTCACTATCATTCTTTTGAAGGGTTAAAATATGCTTTCAAGTTTCTTTTTTGTGGCAATTTTAGTGATCAAGTTTTCACTCAAATTTGGTTGAAAGCAGGAAGTTAGGAAACTTGGACTTGCTACTGAAATCTGATTTTTTTTTGTTGTTAAAACCTAGCCACTGAGCAAACAAACATTCATTTTTGACTGCCAAATTTCACTGCCAGCCAATTTTTTGTGCCTTTTCAGCCTCTCCTCTGAACCTGGGGAAAGGGCAGGCAGCCAAAAGTGGGTTTTACTTTAGGTGCCAGACAGAGAATAGGGAAGGCTGAAATTCTCCAGCTGTTGTCAGATCCATTTCCTATCTGGGGAAGGGGAAAAACAAATGCATCAATAAGTACTGCTTAAAAACACAGCTTTGCTGCTGCTGCTACTCACAAACACAACAGCTAACCTTCATTAGTTGATTAAGCTCAGCCTGATGACTGGTTGGTTTCTACTTTCACTACATCTGGTAAAAAACTCCTTCAAATCCTCCCCACCTAACAGAAACTTTGCAATTTCTTATTTTGTGCAAAGCCAAGCTACAGCCTGTTATTCTTACAGCAACACTGCTGGGTTTTTTTCCCAAAATAGGTATTTCCTTCACTCTCAGATGTTAATTAAATTGTACAGGCTTTATTTTGCTGCAAAAACAACTGTTCTGTCCCATTTCAACAGTAAGGCTTCCCCCTGCCCAGATTATCCAAGTAACTCGACTCTGACTTCTGAGCTTTAAGGCATCTTTGTTGATAACTGGCAGGATGCATGAGACTCTAGAGTATAGAGAGCTCCACATTTTTCAGACTGCTCGATTAACCCCAGCTTCTCTTCAGCCAGAATTAACCTTTGCTGGCATGCAGCCCACAGTCTCCCCTTACTTGCAGACCTGCAGAACTCAAGCAGCAGCACTCAATACCTATTCCATACTATCCCTTACATTATAAGACTTTCTTAGCTCACACCTTAATTTCTCTGGTCTCCCTGCTTAATGTTCTGAAGTTTCCTTAGCACTTCCAAAACCTCCAAGTGATCTTCAGATTTCCTCCATATCTCCTTTAAATTCCAGAGGTGGATAGAGGACTTCACCTTCAACCCCACTGCTTCAGGCACACGGTTTCTGCCCATATCTTCCGCTGATTAATTAGTAGGTTAGGATTGCAAACCCTACTTCTATTGGTGCTTATCAATGATTAATTTTTTTGTCTCCTCCTGTGATAACACCTGCAAAGCACGAATAAATCTGTTAAATCACTGAAGCCAAAACATATAAGGAAATTCCTCTCTTGGAAAGATGACTATTTTTGAATACACACACAAATATATCTTTTCCTCATCACTTTTCTTTTTTTTCCACTTTTTTTAACTAATTGAAAACCAGTTTTGACAACAAATTTTGGATTAGCGTCAGTGCTTATAACTGGCTTCAATTTCATTTTACTAGGGGATATAGTTCCATTAAATCAGTGTCTGCAAGATTGGATTCTGAGAGAATTCCATCCTATTTCATGCTTCGTTATGAAAGATTCATACATCCCTACTCATCATGTTTCTACAGTCATCTACATCAACTTTGGCGTACTAAAATGTTGTATGGCATGAAGCGACACGTTGAAACGATCAGTCAAGTTCACTGGGCTTAACCATTCTGACAATGATATGTAATCTTACTTTGGTTAGGGATAAAAAGACATCCTAATCATCATACAAGAGCAATCTTTATTGTGGTAATTAGCATTTACCAAATTGCAGCATTAAGCTCAGAATGTTGAAAAGTGCCCTAGAGGCAGAAGTACAGGAGAGAGATTACCTACGGGCCACCGAGAGGCAGTGCTGGAAGAAGCCCTGCAGTGATGTGAGCACCACATGCCTGAACTTGTTTTCTGCAGGGAATGGTGGTAATAGGATTAGTTTCTAAAATATGACAGTTAATAAACTCTCTCTCTCCAACACACACACTCTCTCCTTAAGGAAAAAAAAAAAAATAAAAAGACAAACACAGGTCATTCCTGTGCAAGACAGACTGAATTATTTAATTCAGGCAGTTTAAGAGGTATCTGGAAAGCAACATTCAAGAGCTGAGTTAAACATCTGAAGTTCTCACGCAAATACAAGTTGGTATTTTATTTCACCTTGCTCTTCCATTGTATGCATCATACCAACTGAGAAACACAAAATAGGACTGGAACTGGAAGATAACCAGGGTATTAGCCAAAGTCTACCAAACTAGGGTTGTGTCATTAAATTCTTCATGAAACATTTTACAGCTAAATGATTTCTGTGTGTTTGTCTGTATAGGCACAAGAGAGGTTAAGGCTGGATGTTAGGAAAATTTTTTTTCACCGAAAGGGTTGTCAAGCACTGAACAGGATGCCCCAGGAAGTAGTAGAGCCATCACATGTAGACATGGTGCTGTGGGACAATGTTTAGTGGTAGCCTTGGCAGTGTTAGGATTATGGACTCTATCTTAAGGGTCTTTTCCAACCTAAATGGTTCTATGACTCTATATGTGCATATGTTAGTGCATGAGTCAGAAATCATCAGACCAAAGGAAGCACAAGGTGCAACTCCAAAGCCAGTGTAAATGCCTCTGGCTGGTTTCCATGACACAGACCAGTTAAGACTTCAGAGAAAACCACTCCCAAGTTACAAATTACCAGGACAGTGTGAGGTTCTACAGCTTTGGTTTGATGGGGTTTTTTAAATCTTCATTCTGTTGCTTTGTCTATTAAAGACTACCTGGGGTAGCATTCACCCCAATATTCAAGCATACTAGAGATGTTCTGTTTCCTCCTAGTCTGATACCATTAGAGAAAACAGATTGTTTACCTACTGTGCTACTGCTTTTATCACTAATACTACTTCCCATTCCTGGTTTTGCTACCTTCCAGTGATCTACATTTTCATTTATACATTTTTTGCCATTAATGTAGAAGGAGAAAAACTTCAAGAGACTTTATAGAGACTTTGTTTCCGTTTGATGATTCCATTTAATAGCCCTGTGGGCTAAAAACCAACTGATGAAAATTTCTAATTCATGACAGCAGAGGAGGATGTTAACCCCAGTAGCATCAAAAAGAAATGACCAAGTGTCAAGACAGTTTTCACAGTTCCATTCCTGTCCTTTCAGGCCAGTTAAAGCTCCTGGAATTAGGTTAGTCAGTGGTGCAGACTAGTTCCTCGGCTAACATGTCCAATGCTGCTGTTGGACTGATGCTGTTGACTGCATCAGACATGCTGCTGAATCCAGAATCCAGTTACTGGAAATTTTAAAAACAAGCAAATTAAAAGATACACAATGATTTCTTTACACTTAACAGCTCATAATAAAAAAAAAAAAAATCTCTATGTATCTTCCTTCCATTTAAAAACAAGTGTCCCAGAATAAAATGGATGAGATGGAGAGGACTGCTATCTTCTGTACTGTATCATTTGTTCTCACTATCATGACAAAAGAAAATCAAAGCAGCTTTGTACCAATCTCAAACTTGACTAGATAAATAACAGGGTGAGCACATGGTTTTATGATATTCCTCAGAGAACAGTCCCTTAAGTTTGGTTGGATCCTCATCTCCTTCTCAGTCTCATTTTGACAAAACTTCCCTGCTGAACAAGGAGCTGTTCCAGGGTACTGATTCACTGTCACTGGTGTTAGCAAAACTTCTTTAGTTTTTCCTAACTATCTACTCCTCTTCACTTTATTTACTTTAATGATACAATAAACCTCCACAAAAAGTATAGCCAACCAGCATTCAGAAAAGGTCACCAGAGAACCTCTGTAGATCATGCTTCAATATGAAGTGCAAGCCAGTAACTAGAAACACAGCACAATCAGGTACATTTTGCAAGACTGATCTTGAAAGGCATTGATTGCTCAGTTCTACAAGGTTTCAATCCTGCACAGGATTCATTTTTTTTAACTCAAGTGGTGGAGGTTCTAGCTTTGGAAAAATAAAAAGCCATGTCAGTGGCCAACCATGGCTAGTTCCAAACAGAATAATTCTTTTGTTCATTAAGAAACTAAAACAGTATTTTTGTGAGCCCTCTTGCTTGCCCTTGCTGTGGCCAGTCAGGACATCATGGTTCTAAAGAGAAATACAAAAGAGAAGAGAAATTATGAACAGTCTTCCTTCACTCACTAAAAGAACTGAAACCCATTTCTAAACAACAACAGAATCCTCAAAAATGTGGGTCAAAGAAAACGCATTTGAAAAGTTCCACTTAACAACAACGTTTTCCCTTCCAACCAAATTCTTGACTTTCATCTTAGGCAATCTTAGACTCTTCGCTCTATTAATAGCTTAATGCATGATAAATTATCCATTATTCAAAAGGAACTTGTACTTTCGCATTTGGTACAATACTTGCAAGATACTGGCACTGTCTTCCACTTGATTTCAAGCGACATGCCCAAAGTCTTTGCAAGGAAAAATAAATCTGCCCATTCCAAACAGGTAACTGCCTCTGCCCAGCTGGATGTATCTTTTACTTGCAACCAAAGACAGAAGTTCAAAATGTACTTCAAAGGGGAGGAGAGCGCATAAAAAAGGATGAAGTGTCCTATTTCATTCTGGTCACATCACGTCCAAAAGGATGTAGCAGAATTAGAAGTTTCAAAGAGGGGCAATAAAAATGATTAAAGTCACGCTGATTCTTCTTTATCAGTAGAGATTGAAGATGTTGGGACTTCTTACATCAGAGAAGCAAAAGCAAAGGTGGAGACGACATGAAAATAAAGATGACAATATGATAAAAGGTGCAGCAAAGATAAATCGAGATCTACCATTCAGTCTCTTTCATAATGTGAGATCAAGGATACATTCAACACTATCAGAAGGCTGAGAAATTGACACAATGTATTATCCATCTGCAGAACATAAAAGTCTGTGATATCATCAATGTCAGGGGTTTAGGCTGAATAAAAAAGCCAGAAGTGTTAAGCATGCATGGGTTCCAATTACATTTTCAACTACTTTTTTTTTCTTAAACTAATGTTCTGATCTGTCTAAGTGAAACCATTTTTTTCAGTCTTTTAGAAGAGAAATCCCCTGGACTCTAATTTCAGTAGTGTCAAGAATACTTCATTTTCAGCTTATCAGGTGGACAGAACACTTCGCTTCTTATACAATCATAAATCACAATACAACAGAAATTGAAACAAAACATCCTGATTTTACTGGTGTCAGTAATTGCATGACAAAATATCTGTATCTCATATTGAACTTCTAAATGGCTTTATAATCTACACCAGAAGAAAATTCGTTTATAAATATTGGAATTTTGGAAGTGAAGCTTCCAATTTCAGCTAGCACCTTTCCATAAACGTAAACATCAAAACTTTCGATGTGCCTTCAGTATGAAAATAACCCAGATTGCCAAGAACATAGACTGAAATCATAACAAACATGAACTAACTGCAAACACAAACAAGAAAACAAAAAGGTGTACACTAACAGCACCTACTTTGTCAGTGCACCTGTTACAAAGCTAACCAGGTCTCTGTGAGATCACAGAATCCTAGAAGATTCATCTCAAGTTAGAAGAACTTTGTATGGATCAAGACACTGGGCATTCATTCCTTCCTTAAGTGAACTTAATACACTTCATGGTGTGAGCCTGTTTTAAAAAAATAGGACAGTAAAATTTTCCTGTCTTCCACTAGGTTTACTGCCTCATGCCCAGGGTAACATGGGAAGGCTCATTTTCACCCTGGTGCTATCCACACATTGGCCAAGCTCCTCTCTGGTCTGGAAACAAGGGCTTGTTCCATCAGTGAGACTGCAGACACTACATCATGGTGAAGCAGCTTCAGAAACCAGAGGCATTCAGAGACATGTGACTACTCTGGAGCAGCTCTGAGCCAGCGAGCTTTGAACAGGGGAGAAGATACTTGAAGGCAGCAGAGAGGAAGAGAAAATTTATCCACATGAGAAGATACCAGGAATGTCGCTGATACATCACTTCACATCCGTGTTACTATGTTCTGGTTGCTATGGGAATACTAGAGGAAGTGCTTACCATTGTGTAAGTCTAGGTGTGAAGAGTATCATTTGTCTGCAGCCTATAATTTTCTCTTCCAGGCAGTGTTAAATAGTTTTGTTTGGAGAGAGGGTATCAATAAGATTCTCTTCTCTATTCACATGTTATAATTAGCTAACCTTCTACCTGCTCTGGAGAACGTCCAAGAAAATCCAAAGCAATGACAAGCACTAATTTATCAGAGTAAAACAGATCTTTTCTCCATATAATTAAAATTAACTCACTAACTGGAATACTATTCATAGAGCTGATGTTATCTTGCTTTTTATGATGAGGCCATCTACAAACTTAATTCCATCATATTTGAGTGTCAAGAACCAGGCTTCAAAGCTCTTCAGAGGAAATAGCTTTGAAAATTTTAGTAATGATTACAGGGGCAGTCTAGAAGACTTTCCTTATCCTAATTAAACACCATTGCCTGACTTCTCTAAGACAGGGCCAGCAATGGAAGTCAACAGGGGTAAATTCTGGAATTTTTTATTAATTTTTTTTTTTAAGTTGCATCAACACAGAAGTGGAGAAGAAAACACAGAGGATGTACAAGGCTGCGTTTGTGTACTCGTGACAAATTCTTCATTTCAAGCTGAAAGAAGATACATTCCCTTCCATTTCCTAAAACAATCATTAGCTGGAAGAAACAGCTCTTTAAGAATGGGCTCAGCACCACAAAAGTGCTACCAATACTTTATTTTTGTCTTACAATAAATTGTTTGATGTTCTGCCTGAAGACTTATGCAGGAATAAGCATACATACCTAGCTAGTGACTGCATTGCTGATCACTCATCTACAAAATTTAAATTCCTCCTCAATATTCTCAAAGCTAAATCCTGTGAGGTTAAATAATATACTCAATCCCTGTTCGGGGAGTTTTTTCTACACGGTTTATGTACAATGATGACAGAGCAGAAAAGGAATGTACAAAATGAAGAAAATGCCAGTTTTCAAACTCTAGGCTATTATCACTGAGCTGTGAATGAACATTTGAAACTCAAGCTAAGTATCAACTGGAGAGTTTCATGGCACCAGGGAAGAGCTGTACAGACATCTTTAACTAGCAGATTTCCCAAGGCAATAGCTATGTTACAAATTCTGTATTATTTCTCCAAAGCTGCAAGGGCCATTACAGTAATGCAATTTTTCCTAGAAATCTTGACAGGGTTAAATAATATTCAAAGAGAATTAGTGTTTAGACTGATAGGAGTGTGGACAGGGAGCTACTTACTGTGCTTCTACTTCTATCAATATTACTCAAGAATCATGGAGATCAACTGAAACAGTCCACCTGACCTCAAAAATTTCTGAATCGGGTCTCTTAGTGCTTGTTAATAACTGTCAAAGATACAGTTTATGTTGAGAATTGATCACTCGAAAGTAAATACATAAAGCTGTACATAGGCATATATAGAGAGAAGGGATGCTAAAGGAAAAGGCTATTTCCCCAAGAAGCCAGAGAAAGAACTCTTAAAAAAGGCCACTTTGAAACCAAAAATCTTTTAGCTCAGCACCATATTCTCTTAGCTAAGATCATCAAATTTTATCTGAGCCAAATGGAGAGGGGAAACACCTGTCTCCAATTTAGATGAAGATTGATGCTATTGTAGAAGAGGGTGCTAGAAGTATTAGATGCTGCACCAAAACCTGTAGCAGAAGTTAGAAAGTGCTGACTAAAATTCAAATTCTGTAACCAGAGTGTGTGAAATGTAAGCTACATAATTCATAAATAGAAAACTACATTAAATAGCATTAAAGATCCTGCTTATGCAAAAGCAAAGACATACATGGTGTGTGCTAGCATGCTCAGCATACATATGTACCAGGTCCTGCTTCCCCTGCAGCCGCAGGTCAGACCTTCCCAGTACTCACTGTGCAGCACCCCAAACATCACCCAGCTGCTTCAGCACAAGAGCAGAGGAGCTCTCTCACAGCAACAAGCACAAGAAAGCACCAGCTGGAGGATGCCATGAGATTAACAATTAAACATTGTGGGGAGCCTGGAGTTGCAGCGGGTGGGGAAAAATTAATTCTTCGTGTTAGGCAGCAGATTCCTCTCAACAGAGACAGCGCCGCTTCTGCAGGCTGCGTACGGCCAGGCACCGGGGTCAGCTCGCACTAGGACAGCTGGTGTTGCACGCACTTTTGAACTTGGCAAGTATCCACTGCCATATAATGGTTATTGCCAAGCATTTAATTTGGGATTAATGGGGAAAAAAATGGGTGCTAAATCTGAGCCAATACTATATTATAAAGAAATAACAGGCCAAGTTCTCTGTGGCAGTGATTCACCTTCCCTGAGGTCTTTCACTGACATCAGCAGGATGTCCCATTAAAAAGGATCTAGGCAAATACTTCATACTGAATCATTTATCTAATTAATCTCAATTTTTCAGCATGAATGCTAACAGGCTCCAAATTTCTCTCTTATTCTTATTTTTAGTTATTCGTTGAATAGTCCTTGCCCATGACACCACTGAGAGGTGTCCATGGAAGGATGAGAGAATATCTGCTTTGTCCTCAAGGCTACATGGCACGTTTCTGTCCACCAGGAATACACAATTTGGAAAGCAAATGTTGTTTCCCACCATTATTCTGTGCCATTTGCTGGAAGGTCAATGGCTATTGTTTAACAAATTTTGCAGTGAACTGGCTTAGTAAAGCACTCAAAAAAAATGAACACTATAAATTCCATGAAAGAACACAAAACAAAGATCATTTACCACCGTTCCTCTATTGCTTATATTAAAATACATCTAGGAGTAATAATCCTTTTCGGTTTTCTCTGCCTTAAAATAAATGCAGGGGTTTTGTATGGATATGAATAATTGAATAACCCAGTGATTTATAGCTATTATATATTTATATGTTCTCTCTCTCTCTCTGTGTTTTTTGTTCTTAAACCAGAAGAGTCTGCAGAGGTGAACTATTCAATGGATCTCCCTGCCATGCCCAAGGCTCATTGTTTGCCCAACACCCCATATATGAGCAGCTTACTCATCACAGTCATTGTTTTAAGGATGCCCCTTTCAGTGCTCCCTGTGTTTCCTGGAGAGGGGGGTGGGGGGAGAGGCTGTCTTATTAAAAATCTTGACAGCAGACCGTCTTCATTTCCACAGACATCTGGGTTTTCTTCAGTGCCTTATGCTGGTACACATTAGTATCTAACATTTGTACTGAGTTAATGTTTAAAGGCCTAGCTATAGCTGACACCATTCTGCCAGAAGGTCTACAGATTAGAAAGCTCATCCCTGCCCTAACTGTGTTCACCACACAGTCAAAGACGGAGCATCCAGCAACTCAAACAGAAGAGGGCAAGCCTCAGCCACTGAGGAGCATTTTGCCACATGGAACACATATCAAAGGTACTCCTCAAGCTGCTGGGTGGCTTGTTCTGGAGTAACCAAGAGTAACGGCTCTCCTCTTGCACAGCCATTAACTCAGGAAGGTGCTTCAATCCCATTAAAAGGTGCCACAAAAATACAGTGTCATTAGGGAGGGCTGAATAAAAAAAAAAAAATAAAAGAAAAATACAAACAAAAAACCCCCATCTCACTATTTTTATTAGCTGCCAATTTTCTACAAAAATATTCCAAGAGATATTGCTAAAGGCTTCTCAAAAAATTAACATCACTACCAAAAAAGCCTAATAGTCAAGCACATGATCACAAGCATGTTTATCTGGCAATTCCAGTACCTGAAACGGACCTACAAGAAAGCTGGGGAGGGACTTTTTACAGGAGTTTAGAGGGATAGGACAAAGGGTAATGGCTTTAAGCTGCAAGAGGTTTAGACTTTCTTTACAATGAGGATGGTGAGACACTGGAACACATTTGCCCAGTGAGTTGTGGATGTCCCCTCCCTGGAAGTGTTCAAGGCCAGGCTGGATGAGGCCTTGAACAACCTGGTCTCGTGGAAGGTGTCCCTGCCCATGGCATGGGAGCTGGAACCAGATGATCTTTAAGGTTCCTTCCAACCCAAACCATTCTATGATTCTCTAATTTGCTCCTTTTCAAACCAAGTACTCAAAGCACTTCTGGTTTGTCACAGATGACTTCTCCCAGTGAATTCTCCTGCATTCACTAGGGACAAAGAGGCAGGAGTTGAAGGATTCTTCGCAAACATTTTATGTTCTGAAAAAGCACAGCCTTTCCTTCTCCTGCTTTAATTTTAACAACCATTTGTTGACTAGAGGAAAACAAAAGGATTAACAGCTCTCATGCTTCCAGTTAAATGCCCTGGCCTTCGCTACCTTGCTTTTTAATCAGTGGCTCTGGGGTCCATTCCTTGTATACACTAGTGAGTACAATATTAGCTCTTAATGAACCAGTTACTGACGGCCAGGAATGAAAGCTGCATAGAATAGAATTACTACAGAGGCACAACTTGCTTTTCAAATTGCATGCAAATATAATGACAATGGCACACCAGTTTATTTGGGTTTGGAGGGTTTACCTCTTTTCACTGATTATTACACTGCTAGGTGTTACCAGGCCTGCTGTTTCTGAAGTATAAAGAACACTGTGCTACAATCAAACATCTTCTTTTAAGCTTCAGAAGCTCTGCTCCCCGCCTCCTACTTACTGACCCAATGAAGTCATCAACCACAAACACTGCAACATCAAAAACACTGCATTCCACCAGTTGTGCCAAGTACACTCAATGACAACTGACACCAGAAGCCAACCCCTGTGATAGTTTCTTGCTTCATCACTTTCATCATCATCTAGGGCTTTGAAAGTTATCATCAGGATTGATGTAGAAAGTCCAGTGTTCCCCCATCACTTACAACTTTGTTTAACCCAGTACTTGGACTCATAGGCCCTGCACTCTTTTGAACAGGAAGAATTATTAAGAACAGATATCCCAGAGTAACCTTCACCAGCAACCACAGGATTTGAATCACTCTGGACACTCATTAAAGAAAGAAGTGTGTATGGAAGACAAATCCATCAAGAACAAACTTACTTCTCTTTCTTTTTCCTCCCTTTTTTTCAGACAGAGAGGAATTCCAACAGTACCACATCAGACATATCTCATGGCGCTTTCTTAATTGGCATTAACCAGTATTTCAGGAGGTAACATTTCACTAATTAAAAGAAAATCAGGCACAACTTATTACAGCCAGCTTACAGTAACAGTACCCTTCAGATTTTGGCAGTAATGAAGATAAAGCAATAATGCACTCAAATAATTGTTCCCCACAATCTTGAATTACTTGGATAGCTATTAGCCTAAAGCACAATCATGGCTCATTAGGACTCTCCAAATAATAACTTAGAACAAAAGAGAGAAAGATTTCTTGTACACAAACTCACGTAGTTTGTCCAAATCACTGAAGTACTTGAATGAGACCAGAGTTGTGGCAAACATTATAGGTTTAAATGATTTACACCAAAAAGAAACTTTCATATTCCATTCCTCCTATGTCCTGCTACATCTTCTCTCTCCCAACTACCATGTCCCCTTTTTCCCCACACCTCTGCTCCCAGTTCTGTTCTTTATTTCTTCCAGTGCCCTATCAGAGGGAAAGCAACAGCAGAAGATGATAGAATTTTTGGAGTGTGACCATCTAGTCAGTTCATTATCTATTGAGTGGTTCATCCATGAAATCCATGTCTCTCCAGTTTAAAGTGTTGTGCAGGACAGTGTCAAATGCCCAAGGCCTGGTAGATGACAGCTGCTTTTCCCTTATCCACCAGTACTGTAACCCCATCATATAAGGCCCCCAAATTTGCTTGGCACCATTTACCCCCAGTGAGGCTATATTGGCTGTCACCCATCACATCCTTATTTTCCATATGCCTTAGAAAAATTTCCATGTTCTTGCCAGGCACAGAGGTGAGATTTACTGGCCTGTAGTTGCCCAGGTCTTCCTTTTTTCCCCTTTTTTAAAAATTGGGGTTACATTTTTCCTTTTCCAGTCAGTGGGAACTTCACCAGACTGCCACAGCTTCTCAAATATGATGGGTATGATGATAATGGCTTAGCAGCTTCATCTGTCTGTTCTCTCAGGACCCATGGATGCATCTCATCCGGTCCCAGGGATTTGTGCATGTTAAGGTTCCTTAGGTGGTCTGGAACCTAATCTTCTCCTAGAGTGGGTGGGTTTTCATCCTTCCTTTGCTGGCTGTGACTTGGGCAGTGTGGCTGGAGCACTTTCCAGTAAAGACTCAAAAAAAAAATCTTCAAATACCTCATCCTTCTCCGTATCACAGGTAAGCAGGTCTCTTGTTTCCTTCCAGCAAGGGTTCATGTTTTCCCCAGTCTTCCTTTTATCACCAACATACCTGCAGAAGATTTTCTTGTTGCCCTTGATGGTCCTGGCTTTGGCTATGCAACAAATCTCGAGGAGCTCCATATAAAAGCATGAAGGAAGCAAGTAACAGAGGCATGAATAAGGAGCATAGTAGGGCTGTAGGACAGTGAGAAAGTCTCACATCATTACTCCTCTTCTTTTCCCAGAAGCAGCATATCTATGGAAGTAGACAGATATCTTCTTGCAGACAGAGCAGTAAGGTTAGTGTTGCTAGTGGGACAAAATCTTTCAATGTGCTGCAGAAGCCCAAAGCAAAGAGCAAGATCATTAGCCTGATTATTCCCAGTGATAAAGATTGAGTACTGCAGGATACAACAATTGTTAGAAGCAAATTAAAAAGGTAAAGCAAATGTCCAGCTTCATCAAGACAGGCTACAATCACGAATTCCCAGGATCTAACAGCAATTATACCTGTAGGTATCTCTATAAGCCTACAAGCAACTGAGTGTGTCCTTCCCAGTGGGCTAGCAGTAAACCCAGCAGAATATTGTCCTGCACAATTTGCCTGCATCCCCACTTCAGAAGCTGCTGTCCTTTGCCACTATTTGGTGGACAGAGTCTCAGACTGATTAACTCCTTCCACTGAGGATGTGAAAAATTAGGTACTGGTTGTCCTGGACGGACTGTGAATATAAAAGAAATTCTGAATGGACTAAGTGAAGAAAAGTATCCTTATCATAGTAAATCTGGCTGGACTGTGCCATCTAACAACTTATCCACACACATTTTTCAGCCACGTCCAGCAGAAACAAAGGCAAGAAAGTTTTGGCTCACTGAGGTAGAAAAACTTACAGTGGAGAACATCAGACCAGGTTAAAAAAAAAATTAATAGACCCTTTAATAACCAAAACCAGATTGATGCCTTGGAGACTCTGAAATCAGAAGGTTTGACTAAAGAACAAAACCAATACTGTGGGTTACAAAGTCAGAGACCTGTGTTTCACTCCTAGCTCTGGTATGTCTTCCTATGTGATCACAAGCAAAGAAACTTGACATGTCTAGGTCTCTTGGCTGCTCTTTCTCTGCTTGCCCTGCAGGAACCACAGCAGAGGTTCTGTCTATTTGCCCAGCAAATGGCCCAGCTCATGATCTCAATCAGGAATGTAATGGAAAAAAAAAAAAACCACAAAAACACACACACACCAAAAAAACCACCAACAAAAAAACCCACAACAAACCACCAAGTAAGTGACCAATGCCAGCATTTTAATAAATTAGTCAACCAGTGTCTAAGAGAATGAAACCTTCCCTCTTGGAGAACACAGGGACTTTCAGCCACAGATACACATACAAGATGAAGAACTACTGCACAAAATCCACACCAGTTAATGTGCCAGAGCAAACAGAACTACCTGGAGTCACATAGGATAAAGACATAGATAAAACACTGTCAACAATCAAAACAGCAATACAAAATGTTTGGCTGGTGAGCCAAAAACATACTTGGATTGGGAAAACATTAGTAGTCCAAACTGACTGGTATACAGAAGGGCACCACACCAGCTCTGATTAGGACACCCAATTTGTCCCCATCACCTCCCAGAGAAGAGCTGTAGAAAAAACATTTCCATGGCAGGATTTCTCCATTCACACTTTGGTCATTCGATATTAGATTGCTGAAGAATGATAAACTGTAAAAGTGCAGTAATCTGATTGATGTGACTGAAGCTATCCAACAGACATCTTTTCTCCTGGAGAAGGTGCTAATGAAAAGACAGATGGACTGGTGAAGCTTTGGGGAATCCTCTTCCACTAAGCTAGAACCAACTGCCATCCACTGCAGCCCACAATAGAGGATAGATGCAGAACAGTACTACCCTGAGCACCTCTTCTAGAAGATGAAGTCACTAACACCAATTTTACAGGCACTGTTTTATTTTTCTGTATGTCAGACCAATGGCTGTAAGTAATTTTTATTTCTAGTCTACAGCACGAGACCAGGATGACCCCTCTGGCTGCTATTACACAAAGATAAAGGAGGACATGGGTGCAAATAACTGCAAAACTGACCTTCTGCGGTCAAAATTCGAGGGAGATACCAAAGGGATGAGCAAGACAGAACTGCTGAACAGAAATGAGCATGGATGAAAGGCTGTCAGTATTGACAGTGTCCTGAAAATTTGTACACAGCTTCTATTTCTGCAAAAATACTTGTGACAATGTACAGCAGTATTTTAAAGTAGCCACCACTTTGAGCATGACCTTACTGACTGCTTTGAAAGCTGGGAAGTCAGCCCAAGCATTTCACTCTATTTAAGAGAAACAAGAAAGTAAACAAAGGAGTTTTTTTCAGGTACGACTTCTGCAAAATACCCTCTCCTAGCAGGGAAAAATGTACTGGAAAGGAAAACTAAAAAGGTCACATAAGCAAAATAAACACATGTCCCTGTGGAGGAATACAGATGAGATCATCTTGTACTCCTCAACAAGAGCTGAGAGGATTGTGGAAAATGAAGAGCTGAGTCTTGCTGTATCCTTCCTAGCTAAAGGCTATGTTGTATGCATATCTTTGATTATGTCCTTCACATGACCTTATGGGGCAGAAAAAAAGGCCACCCCTAATACATCTGCCTCATTTATTTTAAACCTATTTACCCACAGGATTTGTGTTTTAATGAATGCATTTTGACATTCTGGTCACCAGAGACAGCACTAGTGGCAAACAAAGGGGTACAGAAGTGTTACAGACCGTTAAAGGAGTTAATATTCAGGATGATACTAAGACATTTGACCCATAGCAAGAGACAGCTAACTCCCATCATATATCAACGAGTATCACACTTGCTGTTTACTTCATTGCAATAGTAATTGACTCAAATGGTCTCCCTGCTACTAATAAAAGGGAAACAGTAAAGATTCATAATTCATACAGACTGTTTTGTGCCTGTGACCCTACACTTCTGGTGTAAGCATCTGATGCACTAAAAATCAATGAGGTACTGCAAGCTGAAGTACAGGCTTGAGATGAAACATTCTCATTCTCATAGTGTAATTAGCCTGATGCAGTCACTTCCTAACAGCAGAACTCGTTTCCATCAGAAAAGAATAAATTCCTTACAACAATTTGGACTTTAATTAAAATCAGCTACAAAGATGTGTCTTAATTAGGGTTCTGTTCCCATGTTAAGCACAAAATAGACCAGACATCCTCTGTGAATGGTCAAGCACAGGGCCTCTGTCAGACTACTCTCTGCATGGGTTTACTTTCAAAAGTAAAGAGTTTTCTTTGAAAAGAAGAAAGCATCATGAAAACAACTCTTTAAAAAACACATACACACACCCTGATCTCCAAAGGCAGCTGCAGGGTTCCCATCTATGCTCCGCCCTGAACCTGTCAGGGGCAAAACTGAAAAAGGAGCAGCCTGACCCACAGCACCAACCCCTCACTCTCCTGCATAAAGAGTACATTCAATGCCAAAGCTGTAAAGCCTAATCCCATCGATTTCATTGAACTGACAATTCAATAAACAGCTCTTAGGAGATATCTGAGAGATTTCTCAATGTATTCTGCTCTTAGAATCAGGTAAGAAAATCAAGTAATGCATTTGGTTTTCTTGATCTGACACAGGCAGTGTATTTAAGGAAAACATTCTATTTAGAGAAATCTATAGGCTGGTTCTCAGCCTCAAGGACCTGATCTATGTTTGATCTAGACAAGGTGCTGATGCATCTCATACCTTTCTCCTTGGTATCGTTTCCCAACATAATAAAAAACTTGCTCTCAGGAGTTTGTCTCTTTGTAAGAATTAATACTCTCTGGGAATTATACTTTTTGCAATTTAGTTCCCATATCCTTCATATTGTTTGTCTGAACTCTTTCCAAAAAATCCCAGACTTTTAGCTAAATATTAGAACAGTAAGCAAGTGGAGTTCTGTGTGTGACAAGAAAAACTTTACAGGCATTTTTAATGGTTATTTCATGAAAGAGTCTCTCCATCACTCACACAGTGCAGCCGGTGTGTAGCTACAAGGAAAACAAGCTTTAAAGAATGACAGAAGAAAAAAGGCAGTGTGGGAGAGAAAAGAACTATTTTACAGCTACTTCTGTCACAAAGAAGAAAGTTGATTATCACTCTTTGATAAGGAAGAAGAAAGCTGTCTAATGCTTCTAAAGCTAAGCCTGTATATAATTTCCCTTTCTTTGACTTTCCCCCACGAGCCTTTCTTGTGCAAGGTTACATGCGTAAACAGCCAGCAATTTGGTTTCTGGCTCTTTTCAAAGCATATATTAGGAACTCCAAACTCCTGAGAGTGTCCTAAGGCAGACACTGTATGAGCAAGCTTGCTAATCATCAGCTTTTCTTTGTGGAAGAAAAATAGTCCAAGCAAAGAACAATGCCTTGAACAGAATTGTCTAATCCAGGAAAGCACACAGTTCTAACAAGAAGGGCATCACCACCACCATCATGTTTTCAAAATCCTCCTCATCAGCTAATGTGACCATTCTCAATTTCAGCAGGACATTTACAGACACATTGTTTCCACCAAGATTCCCACAGAGCTGCTTATGGGAGTGCAGGATGCATGTGTGTAAAAGACTGAAAATGCTACGCTTCAATCAGCACTATGGCAGGATCCAATCATTTTTATCTCAAATCCCCATTCTCTCTTTGTTTTACAGGTAATTAGTAAATGTTGTGCCAAAAAAATCTCCTTTCCCTCTGAAACTCAAGCTCTACATAGTCCAGCTGGTTTTGTGAGTGATCTTTCCTTTAACAATACACCAGAGCACCAACACACCCACAGGTTTTGTTCCACAGCTTGCGGTGTTCTATTTTCCCAGGAACTTCATGCCAGGTTTAGTGCTGTAGCACAGTTGCTAATCTTCAATGACCTTCTACCCTCCCAGCCCTCTACTCTGGTGATTAAAATTGATTTTTCTCCTTTTCACCATATAACAATCTCATGTGCTGTCCTTGCTTTACTATTTAGACAATGTAAAGTTCCACCCAGAGCAGAACATGTGAAATCAGGCTTTTGTATAGCCCTAAAAGCAATTAGTCTCAGCAGCCAGCAAGGAAGCAAGATGAAAACAGTGTGCAACTACCACCCTCTGTCCAAAATGCCCCAAAACAGGCTGCTTTCAACTTAGAGCAGCATATGAAGCATGAGGACCTGCCCAGTGGCTGGATGAAACACAAAGGCAATCGCTTGCATTAACTGAAGGACCATGAAGAGAGTTTCAATAATTAGTTCTACAAGAAACAAAGATTAAAGAATACTAAGAATAGAACAAACTATTAGTAGACTCTTGAAGGCACATTTTTTCACACTCAAACACTCTGATTATGAGAAAGGACATGGGTCCTTTTCCCTAGATGATGAAGCAATCTGGTATGTTCTATGACCAGCTACACCAAGAGATAGCAACAGCAAACACAACCATTTATCCTGTGCTGAAGAGATGATGTTCAAGAAGACTTTGATGGACACAGACTGATAGGCACTGCTGCCCTCAGAGTGCATCTCACCTGTGAACCACAAGCTTCTTTGGTCACTTCCAAGGAGGTCTCACAACACTGAAGTGAAGAACCTGCTAGCTCTCAAATCCAACCTCCTTTTCAGATCTCTGCAACCAGTCACTGCCCAGATCCTGAGCTTTTCCCATTCCCCAGGTGGGTCAGGCTCATCAGCTCTTCTCTGAAGCTGCCCTCCATGCCTAGACAGGCAGCCACCTACTTCTGACTAGAGACAAAGTATTAACCTCTCTTCTCTGCAGCACAGGATTTTGTATTCTTGTTACAATAATGTTTTTGCCTTCCTTTAAGGCAATTAGATCTAGAAATCAATACAGTCCACTCCAAGCAGCAATTACAACTGAAGAAAGATGGCTACTAGTAAACAGGGAAATTCACTCAAGTAGTAGCTGTTACCTTCAAGGAGGTTTGTCACATTTCAAGCATATATATTAAATAACACAGGGTTTGCTTGCCTTGTTAGAAGGCCCCATTTCCACAAAGAGGTAGCAGGCTCAGGAGTAGAGCCTTGAAAGCAAGTGCTTGTATGAAAAATGGGATGTGGGGAATGAGGAATAGAAATTAAACTGAACTAAAAGGGTTGGTCAGTCTACTGAAGTCATTCTGCTTCCTCATGTAGACCAGTGAGTGTTATGACAGCTGATGCACTGTATTAGGGAAATAAGTTAATTCTTTCATCATAATCCATGTTTCTCACACCCTCATGGCCTTGACTGGCAATATGAAGAGGTGGGTGTAAAAGAATTGAAATATAAACAACTTTCATAATTTAGGATTTTTTTTTTAAGCCTGGAAAAGATCATCAGTTATGTTTTGGAATTGCTAAGCCTTGTGTCTGTAGGGCTTATATTTCAGCTGGTAGCAAAAATTAAACATGATAGGAGTTGAGAAATCTTTTCAATCTTCTTAACAGAAAATAAATTGAAAAGAAGATACACTACATAAATTTTACTACAGTAAAGCAGGAGGGATTAAGGGGGATTCTGCACCCGAGTGACCAAGACATTACAACCTAGTTTCACCCAGGGATGGTATCCTTACTGCGTGCTGTTTGCATTTCCAAGGCATTTGACATGAGCAGTGCTCTACAGTTCCTATAATTCATCTATTAATTCATGCTTGATCTAAAACATCTTTAAAAGAAGACATCTCAGTTTACAAATAATGACTGTCAGAGCATTGCTGCTCTTGTTTCACAGTTTTAATGGTGAACTACCCCACCACCTCTACCCAGAGAGCACACTTGAAGGAGCCAAGATCAGACAAGATGGTAGGATTCATTATGGGCTTTGCTGGTCACCAACAAATTGCACTGGAGTTTTATTGAGGAGCATCGGAGCCAAGCATAAAATACAGACTTTTAAACATCCTAAAACTTTGCCTTGAACAAATGCTAATGTGTGGTCAGTCCCTCCAGAACCTTACAGATATGAGTCCCTTATAAACAACTGAATTACCTCTACAAAGAAAATAATTGGACAAGCAGAGAATGTCCTCAGGGAAAAGAGATAATTTTGTTCACATATTGAGTACTCCAGTACTCAAAGTTAGAGCTTCTTTTAATAATGGTTACCAAACAGGAATCATTTTGGGAAAAAAATGTAAGTTACCAAACTGTGCGGACAAAAAGAAGGGAGCATTTAAACTTCTTTCTTCACTGATTGTTTTGTTCCTGATTTAATACAAAATCCTTCCTTGGATTTGTGAACTCACTTCCACAGTGTCTTGTTCTGCTTTTATGACTCCATTAAGGTCACAACTATCTCTGCTTCACTCACAGAATGATCTCTTCTCTGCTCCCCTTGGCTAAAATGTCACTCCAGTGGGGCTGACCTTCAAAGCTTTCAGCTTTAAAATAACTCGCTCAAAGTGGCAGTTTCATTCCCATTTCATTTCCCATTGACTGAGTAAAAAAGATATCTGGGAACAGCTTCTCAGATCCATTACTTTCCTTCATAAACACTAAACTCGGACTCCAAAGATCAAAGCCTGGTTGTCCATTACAGTTGCACTTACATGGTCTACACATGTTCGTTCCACTACACCCTATTCTTCTTTCCCTCACCCAGTCCCACCAGGAGCTCATGGGCTTCTTTACCTTCAGAAAGGCCCGTGTAGCTAAATGAGTGAAGAGACCAGAAGCACTATATACAGCAAGACTTTTTTAACCTCTTTTCACTGTATCAGCAACCTCTTCTTTACAAGCTTTATGCCTGAGTTTGAAATTAGATGGCTCACTCTACAACACACAGAGGACAATGATGATTTTGAATGCACTGACTGTGCTGGTATCCTCCTGTGGGCACTGGGCCCTGCCTGTTTGTAAGATAAAAGCCACTGGAGAGTTTGGCTCCGACACTTGGAGCCACACAGACCCAACTTCATCCACAGCTCAAACAGACCTCAGCTTTATGCTCAAGCCTCACAGTCTGCCAGTCTCCCAGACAGATGCTGTTAGCGTTACGTAATTATCATAGTTACAAGAGAAACATCATACAAGAACAAAGACTTCATTACTAGCTCTAATTAGCTTTAAGCTAAAGGGGATGTAACATAATTTTCTCCTGCAATGTGAATGTCAAAGGGGAAAAAAAGCTTTTTGTAACCATTCACCTAGTTTCAAGACAAGAAAATTTTGTAAATAGCCACAGTGAGAGGAAAAGGGAGGCCTCCAAGATCAGAAGACAGCTAACGCTATTTTTGAGTTTATTGGTAAACACTTCTTCAAATAGTTTACATTACTTAAGATTTCTTTTTGAACAAAGAGCTTTATGACAAGCTTCAGCATCTACCTGAGCACTTCTCAGAAGCTCACAACTATTTTTCCCCTAACAAAAGACGTGGTAGCAGCTGCAGATGCTGCAAAAATAACTCATGCTTCTTCTTTCCTGATATTTTGGGGTTTCACAGTTTACAGTTGGTTTTGTGCCAGTTTATTTTACTGTTCTAGGGTGTGAAAATGTGAATGTGACCAGGCTTGAACTTACAGACACCAAATGAATCAATGAGGAGGGCAGCAAAGACATGATGTAGCTACGTGTCAGCACATGACTTTGGCTTCTCCACTGCAGGCCCACCAAGACTGGTTACGTCGTGACTCATGCGAAACCACCAGGCCACCAGGCAAGGTATGCAGACAAAGTATTTCTATATTTTAGAAAGTCTTGAGGCATTCTGTCTTTCTCAAGCACTTGGATGACTTTTAAGAAAAAAGTTATGATATACTTTGTAAGAAAAACAATCCAAGGGAAGATTGTAACATTGATCAGACTCTAACTCTTTGGGTACTGCACGTTCTATTCCCTTTAATAAGCTGAACTACTTGAATTTCTGACTTTTTATTTTCATAATTGATTTTCAGACCATATAAGTTATATGTATGCACATAGTGATCTAATGTCACCCTTGTTTTCCTGGAAGAAAGGAAAAGAGTAGTTTTTCTAATAGTTCTATATATTTAGAATACTCAGTACTAAGAATTATTTTTAAATACAATCTCCTTTTATAAAATGTTATTGATATTCCTTCAGGGAAAACAGAATGGACTCGAGACACCCTTCCAATGTGTCAAGAATACAGATTTTCAGTGTTACTTCATAAAAATGTTTATGTTTGCTGTCAACATATGGATATGTGTAAAATTTGTAGTTTGTTAAATATCAAATGCTTCACCCACTAAAATGCTAAATTTCTAGACCACAGCTTTGAAAAGAGACTTGACTCATTTAAGAACAAATTGATTTTCAGATCCTGGTTGGTCCACTTACTCTGTGAGCAGGCTCCTTTCAACCAGTCTATGCAAAGTAAAACATTCCCCTCAAAAATCAACAACAGGTTGCTCAAAGTATATTGTTGACAGGGCTATAAACTGGCCTGAGATTAAACTTCCATTTGTCGCTAGTATTTTCTTTATTTTAGTTTGTTTGAGACTTGTAAAAAACTGCTGGCTCAAAATATTCCCTGGTCTCCAGCATGGCAGAATACCATAGACTCACATATAATCAAGGAAGACATGAAGAGGTTTGCTGATTTTCACATTGATACTCTTTTATATATATATATATATATATATAATGTAGATTTCATATTATAATGTCACCAAAAAATTCCCAAGCCTGGAGCTGCTCAAAATTTCAGACAGCATTTAATCCCCCAGTTCCCTCAGCAAACACCTCTGCATAAGACCAGCACAGCAACAGGAGCCATAGCAGATGCTCACAAGATGCTCCTTTCTTCACTGTCAGCAGCTTAAGCAAACAAAGCCATGCACCAAGTCCAGCCTGCTTTTCAGACTGGCCCACATTAAACAGTCCAATTTGAAATCACTTCAGTTTTGGGAGTTCTGTACACACTTTCAACCTAGTAAGGTCAAAAGGAGCTTTCAAAGTCAGAATGAGAGCAGCTGTCTGAGCTATTCCTTCCCCTCCCTTTCCCCCTCCGCTTTGGAACTGGACTTTCTCTTCTGAGGGCACACAGAAGTCTTTACAAACTCTCAGGAAAAAATCACCTTTATCCATACAAAGCCTGTTTTGTGCAACTTGCTTGGTGTTCATCTTTATTCCCTCTTCCCCTCACTGCTTTTCTTGATAAAGAGTCAAATTAAAGTTCACTTGAGCAAAGATGCAGCAGAGACGGCTGCTAGCCTCGGGCCAGTTTCCACTCCTGAGATTTACAAGGCAGCCACTTGGAGCTGATTATAGACTTCAACAACACATTTCTGACTTGACATTGGGTCACATTAAGAGTTCTAAATTTAAACCTCGCTGCACTATAGCGCAAGAGACCCACTTGCACAGACCCACTGCCCTCTCCCCGCCTACAGCCACCTCTGGCCTTTCCATGCCTTCCTCAGCATCTCTACAGCCACGGCACTATGTCCCTTCAGCTCCAGAGCCATGTGGGTATCTCTGAGAAATATACCATGTGTGTAAAGTACTACAATTAAAACTCACCTGCCTGAAGAAAAGCATGCTGTGGGTATAAATACAATATATTAATTCATAGTATTACCACATGTTTTGTCCCAGCAGGCCACACTATTTTTAAACCTTCTATAACTCTGATTATAGCTCAGTTAACAATAGCACGTAAATCCTCCCCGCTCAGCATTTCCACAGCAGACACGTACAGGTTCCTCTTTACTAATGCCCAAGTCCATGAGAAAGCCAACTTCTGTTAGGATGTTGAGCAGTTACCAAACTGTAAGCAGTCAAAGCCTTTCCAAAAGGTATTTCTTCCGGTTTAACCAGACAGCTTCTACCACCCAGAGCAGAACCCAGCCTTTTAACACTGACTCCTCTGCCCAGTCACACAGAAGGCCCCAACCTGGTCATTTCACAGCCCCAGTACCCAGTCAGTCCTGCACAGGCAGCCCAGCCCGGACCATGGGGGAGTCTCAGAACAGAGCAGCCCTATGATTCACACCAAGCCCTGGTCTCCTGGTCTGAACCTGGGGCAGAGCAGCACCATGAGTTGCTGGCAATTCTTAGCCAATATAGAAGGCAGTACCTCTAGCTCCTCTGGCTACTGCTTCACACTGCAACACCTGCAACAGTATTAATCAATATTCATTATCTCCTATTAAAATGGAGTGCAATCATCTGGTCAAGTTCTGGTATAAAAAGACACAGCTTCAGTGAATTCAAGACCAGTTACATCTGTTGATTGAAACTGGCAGTGCATGCCTGATCCTGCTTTGCTGCACATCAGACATGTCTGTCTGAGATTTGCCAAAGAAGTGTTGCATGCTTACATTTCTAGGGGCTTGGTGTTATTTTTTTTTAAACCATGCATACAGAGGAGAGAGGCCTGAAGAAATCATAGGCTCTAAACCCAAATCAGTTATGATGGATTGTTTGTTGCCTCCATCGTGACAGCTGATGGTTTGGTAAAGCTGCTTCTATTTCACAAACAAGCTGGTTCTTGACTGAAGTTAATCCTCAAATTCAATGGTAGCTTTGCAAGTTGTTTGTCCTCTCCATTAATTCAACAAAAAAACTAGGTCTTTACTATTGTGTCAATTAAATGGTGTTAAACCTTCAAAACAAACTGTTCCTACTCCACTCAGGTAACTGTGGAATCAAAGTGTGAATGCATTCAGGCCACAAAATAGACACTGCAAACTACCTGCATACTCTTTTATGTCCCAGTCACCTAACAGTTAAGTGCTTTTTGGAACTCAGGTGTCAGTGTTAAATCTCAGGTAAACTGAATTCAAACAGAAGCATGGCTGTGATCACCCAGAGGATTATGGCTTGTTCCTAATCAGCTGAAATTACTGGCTGTTTATCCTGCAAATATTAACTATATATAATCTCCAGTTCATTTGCACGTTGAGCTCTAAGAAATATAACTCATTTTAAATTACCTGGGTTACCCAAGCCAGTTGAGATTTACCATATTCTTTACTTAATAGAATATTTGTCTCATCAGAAGCAATTACATTTTTATCATTACTTTTGGTCACTCCATTAAACATGGTGGCATTTTAATTTTTAAAAGTCTTCAGTTTCACAGGCTGCTGGCCTGTTAAATTTTTTAACATCCACAGCTTTACTGTTTTACTTTACTGCAGTCAAAGATTTTTTTGCAAATTTAAGCCCTCAGTATCCAACTCTGCCTTCCTCCCCACTGCTACTTTGAAATTCCTATTTAGCAGTGTTTGTGCTGAACAATAGGCACCACCTACAAGCAGGTCTCTGTCAGGCACTGATTTGTTGGGCTCCTGCAGAAGAGGAACAGTACACAGTGCATTACAGAACAAGTCACTGGGGTGGTTTCTTTGGCTGTTTCATCACCAAGAGCCGGCTTTCAGGTTGGGCAGGGGACACTGGCACAGGGCTTGCACAGCCTCTCTCCCTGGCCCAGGTGCTAGCAGTTCAGGCTCATGGCACACTAAGGAAGAGGCATAAGCTCACTGCCAGCAGGTGCCCATGCTGATGGACAGACAGTCTGAGGCTGGGAGGGGTGGATTTTGAGCTGAGGCCCCAGCACTTACTCTTGACACAGATCCCACTTCTGGTCTGGGTATGACCTGCCTGCAAACACTGTTCTGCCACACGCATTGGCCCAGTGGGTTAAGATGCTGAAGGGGACAGGGCTCATCAGCCTTGACCATTGCTATTTGAAGCTTTCAACTGAAACACAGATTGGATGCCCAGGAGGGTGAAGGCATTTCAGAAGCCAAAGACAACTGTAAACTGTGTTTGACCCCTCTGCTCTGAAAGCTGACCAGTGTGGTTTAAAATCCAAAGAGAAAAAAAGAACAGCTCTTGCCTGATAGTGCACAGAGGTTATTTGAGGCACTCTATGGAAGTACAAAAATGGAATCCAACTCCAGGCTCGCTGATATAAACTCCACTGTATTCACCCAACTACTGCAGGCAATAAATGGGCACCATGAATTTCCAGTATGTCATGCCCTGCACAAGCTGAGCCAGCACACACTTGATAATCAAATGACTACCAAGCCAGGCTAGGTTTTCACAACCCAAAAGCTGGCACTGCACCTGTACTGTGTAAGACAGCGTGATCCACAAGCAATCTATCAGGAGTTAACTCTGCTGCTGAAATCCTGACACACATGGCACTTGTGTCACACAGGTCAATGCACATTGTTTTGGCACTATCATCACTCTGCAAAGCAATAGGAATCTCAGCATCAAACCACTCAATTTTTTTTCACCAGGCACAAGAACTGGGTTCTTCACTGCAATGCTCTGTTCTCTGTACTTAGATGGAGAAGTGGATGATTAATGCCTGTGCAAGAAATAGCAGAGTGAAAAATTGAAGAACATTTAGGAAATGTGTGTTTGTTTTTAAGCTGTGATTACAGGAAATATATTAAAGATGAGTTTTCTGAAAGGATTGCAGCCCACTCCTGAGCTAGGCAATTTCAATTCTGGTAAACAGACAAAATCTCCTCTGGAGTTAATACTCCAGAGATTGACCCTGTAAACACTAAAACAAAAGGATTGCACAGCTGAGTGGGCTGAAGCCAACCACACTGTGCTGAACATAACTCCAATCAAACCAGAGTGCTTTACACCAGCTCTGAATGTTTGTGCATAAGCTGAGGCGTGAGCTCTGCCCCACTGCCCCAGTGTCACCCACAATGCCCTATTGCCAAGACAGCTCTCCCATGCTGCCTGCCAACGTCCAGCTACATAAAACATGGGAGAGACACCAGCAGCAGCAATCTCAAATTCGAACAAAAATGAGAATGTAGCCTAAAGCCAGAGAAACTAATTCTTGTGAGCCAAGACCTGCAAACATGCCAAGCATGAAGTAACCTTGTTCACACCTGCCAACAAAGAAAAGTGAGAGCTGTAACTTCCCATCTATTCCACAAATCCAGGCAGAAAGCTGTTTGTTTCTCACCTGGGATCCTAGTCACCACCTCATCTTCCCAGGGACAAGCTGAACCCTCCTGTAGCAAAATCTCACCAATTCCAGCTTGCTTCGTTAGTGCTTCATTTACTTCGTTTAAATTAATTTTTTTTTTTAATTGAATTTAACCTGAATCTCAATGGGACAATCAGCAGAGCTCCTTTTCACTTCTATTTGCAAGAATTGCAAGAAAGGGCTGAACAGGAAAATATGCAATGGACTCGAAGAGTCCAGCAGCATCTCCACTCAAGTCCAGGTTCTGCAGATGAAGGGGGCCCAGGCCAGGTTCTCCTTGGGAGCAGGGTCTCCAGTCACCTCATTGTCCTGCATGCTTACATCAGCCCCTAAATCTGGCACAGTTTGGCATCCTGGTGTTAGAAAATGCTGTAGGTTCAGTCAGTTCTCCATCTGAAGGTCCTAAGCAGTGGTGTGACGGATGAGTAGCCTCTCAGCGAAATATAATGTCCTTTTGACCTGTGCTTGCAGTCCCAGCACATGAAATTCCTTCATTCCCTTAAAAAAGCATTTAGGTGCCAAAACTCCATGTTTTCTGCTACTTGGGAGTACCTTTGGGCTGCCACACATGGCTTTATAAGGGGGTACCTGCAAGGTACTGATACCCCAAAGCAAATGCAGGTTAATACAAGTCACTCACGCTTCTGGCTCAAGGGATAGGACAGGACAGGACAGACCTGTAGAAGCAACTCAAGGACCAACTCCCAACCTCAAGGCTCTGAAGGCAGGAACCAGGGGTCTGTTGCAATTAGCCCCAAAGGGCCTGGTTCAAGGGCTGTAGGAATCTAAGCCAGTTCGGATTTCAGCCCCCAGGCTGGCTGCTTAGCCTCGCATGTCAAGGGGGAGCTGAAGAGGCCACTCAGGCAATAACAATTCACATTTTCTCCACACAAGTGCACCACTGCTTTGCACCCGAGTCAGGCTCATGGAGGATGCCTCAGAATTGGTCTAATGAACAAGCCACTGTGCAGAGGATATCAAGACTGGGAGCAACCATCTGAATATGCACCCTTTGACAGTGAGCCATGAGAAAAATATTCAGTAGCAATAAACTGCATGTTAAATAAATACCAGTAAAGCTTATAACAGAATTACAGACAAGCAATTCAACTTCTCTCAAGAGTCTTGCATACTTCAAAGGAAATATCTCCCAATTATCATAAAAAGCTATCTCCAATTTTCACAGTTCATCTATAATACGCTGATTGAGAATGTAAAATGTATGGCTCAGGTACTTTTGTATAATCAGCTATAACCATATTCTCAAGTGTAATGACAAGCAATTGGAATAGTAAGACTAATACTTTAGCTATTTAAATTCAGGTTGCCTAGTGTTTATACTAGTATTCCCAACAGAGAAAGGAAACAAAATATTCGAAACAAACAAGTATCTTCTCTGTAATATTAATCTTCTCTCATAACAGAGCCCTGCTGGAAAAACAGATTAATGAACAACAGAACAGAAACAGACAGCAATGCAATTCTCTACATTGTGTTTCCAAGAATAAGCAAAAGGTCAGTGTGTGCAGGGATCAAATATTTCACATCTCTGGAAAAAAATAGCCCTCATAGAAGAGTCACTACAGACACAAGGAAATAAGAACCATTAGGTCAACAAGCGAATGCAATGGTTCATCAGGGGAAGCTGTGGGCAAAATAGAAGTGCCTGTTGGAAGAGCCCAAAAGCAGCACCCTCAGTTGGCCAGCACTGCTCTAGGGAACCAGCTGTGCTCTGGGAGTATGTCATGCCCCAGGGCTACCTCCTTACTTGCACAAATCTGACAGGTCCAGAGAATGCTGCAGGATGCATGTTGCCTTATGTGTGTTAATGTGTCTTTCTAACAGAGCTGCCTGAGGAAGGAAGAAATGAGACTTTTCAGACATAGTACTCACAGGTCTACACCAAAAAAGTAGCTAAAAATAGCCAGAGAACTGGCAAATGCAGGATCAGCTGCATTTCAAGGCACAGTTGTAAAAATCCATAAGACCTCAATATGCCAAAGCAAATTCCTCTATAAGCAGGGACTTTTGTTCATGGAGATGATACAGTTTCTTAATAGAGTAGAAAATCTGGCAGAAGATTGTTGCATTCCCTAATAACCATGTCTGTGAAAACATCAGGTCGAAATCAGTCTCCTAGAAAACTATCAACCACTTTCACAACAAGGAGGTTGTACAAGTGCAAATGGCAACTACAAAACAATAACATTTAAAAAGAGAGCATCAGCAAATAACAAGTGAGTGTTTAAACACCAACACTCCTCAGCACTGATGGGAACAGTTTTGGGAGCAGCCCCATATTCACATGCCACAGTCCTGCAGAAAAGCAAAGGTATTTCTTGGTCTCAGCCCTCTGCTACTTGTCAGCTGTGAAACAGTAAAGAGCCAAAAGACAAGCAAGACTGCAAACAGGTATCATGTAAAAAGTGAAAATACGTCAATGTAAATTAAACATTGATGTCAGGAGGTTTTACAGTTCAGCAGGCCCCCAGATGTTCCTGTGTGCACACAGCTGTCTTCAGTAAGGCCAAAAAGCAAATAAAGTTGAGAAACACGCAAACAGAGATGTTAAGGAAGCCTGTTCCCAAACAGTGATGCTGTTCCATGGCAGAATGAACCCAGTAACAGCAAAGTGAGTAATAAAGAGTAAAGAAAAGAAAAAAAAAAAAAAGGTTGACGTGAGGAGACAGAGTATATTTTTGTAACCAGGGGGCAGATGCAGTGACACAGGCTGTGGATCTGGCTCCCCAGTATCAATTGATCAGAGGGGCTGAGCCACTAGAGTACAGATCTGGGAGTTGGGCAGTTTACAGAATCAAGATTCAAATTCTCCTCTAAAAATTCAGCTGCTTTAGGAGAAAAAAATTCTGGTCTAAAGGGAGAGGATAATCATATGTCTGTTTTATTAATTTCATTGCTTAGATGCATTAATTTTTTGCTAGGAAGTCATTTCTTGTTTGACTTTCAACATGCTTCCAGGTGCTTATGCACTGGGTGAAGTTCAGTGTCTCATCAGCATAATACCACATTTAAATGGTGAAACAGCTGCATTCAAACACTGACCAAAATTAGTGTTTTATTGTAACATATTCAGAAAGAAATTCACCATTTTTGAAATTTTAAAGAAAAAAAAATGTTGGAGGTTATTTGTACTTGTGTATTGATTTTGTTCCATCCTGTACCTCTCAAAACATGCAAGTCAAGGAAAAGAAAAGAAAATCTACATGATTTTTCAATGGAGAGTTTTCCCCCTAGAGCTAAAGCTTCTTCCTACTTCTTTGTGTTTTGTCAGCTGGCGTAGGAGGCGTATTATCCAAGAGTTACACACACATTTCCAAAAGGGAGAGAAAACAGGGTAGACAGTCCATCAAGAAAGGAAATACTTAAAAGTTTCAAATGTATGAGACACACCAGATACAAGAATCACTTTCCTCTGATCAATCCCTCTGATTGTTTCTCTCCCTGCCCCTCCTCAGCAGCCCCATTTCATACCTGTTTACTTTTGAGAGAACAATTGCCTCAGAAATCAGTGGGAATAAATTCTAATGCTGAAGTTAAACTTGTGCTTAACTATTTTCCTGAAGTCAGCCTTTTGCCAATGAGTAGTGTGAGACAACTCCTTATATTCCACACAGAACTGATGGGGCACAAGGAAAAGGAGAGGAGAAATCATGTATTTTGCCACTGCGATTTCAGACATAGTGTCACTTGCTTCAAATTCACATTACCCTCCACAGCCGAGCATAGAGCCACCAGTCCCTTCTGTGTCCAGCAAAGATTATCCCATGGCAGGCCTGTAGAATCTGGGGATGTGCACACAGCAGAACCACCTAAAGACTGTCACACAACATTTACACTTACACCACCTTTGGATGCGCAGCTTCTGTGCACCCTGAAGTCAAGCAATACTAAGAACTGGTAATAAATTATCAGCCTGATCCTTACATACCACTGTACTAATGAACAAAACATGCAGCACTGAACCAAACTGGCAAAGCAAGAACTACAGAAAATATTTCTCTTTCTTCCTTACATAAAAGCACTAACTCAATAATTCTTTAAAAATGGAACATAGCTGGCATAATCAAATAAATTATTAGAAGGCATATAAATCATTACCACCTAATATGACTGCAACAAGATTCAATGCAATTTACAGATAAGTATGAGGAATGACTACTGCGTTTTACTGAATTAAAACTGGCAAAAGTTCTAAGAAGACAGATGATGTAAGATGACCCTACATTCATTTGCAAACTAAAAAGGCAGAAGGAAAGCAGCAGACAGATAAGTCTTACTTTTTCAACTATCTTGCAGCTTGCCCTGAAAACAAGGATTAATCATAAAGTGGAAATTCTTTCATTTAATTAGAGATTGAGTGGGTGGGAATCTGGAGAAAGACTAAAGCTAAATGGAAATTCTTAATGCTTTCGGAAATGAGGTGTCCTGAACTGAGACAGAGATGCAGCTTTTCAGAAAGTCCAAATCCAGACTGCTGTCTGGATTGCATCTGCTGGCCTTCATTATTAGGTACTCTGAGAAAGACATCTCCTTACAGGACACACCTTCTCTGCTCCCACAGTTGTTCTAGGTACCAAAGAGCTGCTTGCATGAGTCCTGCCTCGCTTCCTGAAGGGACTGGAGGAGAATATGAACAAAATCTGCTGCCAAAATAGGGAATCAGAACAAGCGAGCAGCTCACCCTTTCACCAGTGGGTTGGGAGAAATGGCTTCCATCCATTTCTTTGCCCCTGGCTTTCTTCATGATCCTAGTTAAGATCCTTAACATCAAGACTTCCATAGACACCACCTTGCCTTCTGGGTGTTCCTAATACAGAAGCTCAAGTTTGCAACCACAGGGCCCCATCTGCCTTCTCCAAGAGTCCCATCAGCAGTGGCTGCAGGAATGTAACAACAGATACTCTGGAACCCAACTTCTCCAGCCTCTGCCTTCCCTACTAGGACAGGAAGAGGAGAATTGCCGTAGTTTTCTCAGGTTGCCAAGACCTGAGAAGTTAATTGCCATTTAGATAGCACAGATAGCACTACCCTGGGTGGGATTAACCCCTTGGAAAAAATACATTGAGAAAATTGTTCTTTCTGCTGAAGAGTGTGCACAGTCCCAAGGCAAGCAATAAGGATCTGTAACACCCACAAACTGCTTGTGACATCCAGATTAGCACAATTTGCCTCTATGGGTTCTCTGTTTCTCTACTCCTCCCCACCTCTGACATGTCCTTGGTTGTAGTTCAGATCTTGAAAGACCTTCTGCAGTGTTAAATAGGGATTCAAAATCAATGCAAATCCCAGTGCTCTTCTGTAAGTCTCTGGCCATTATTTCCTGCTCATCTCACCAAAACATTAGTCCTTGGCACTAAGAATCTGAATAGCCTTGAGCACTTTCCTCTTTTTGCTTCAGCTCCTTAGTCAAAAGGAGTAGGACAGGAGCAGAGGACGTGTGAGATGAGAGTCTTGATTTTTTTTCAGTCCATATCTCTTTTGTGGTGTTTATTATTGTTCTTTAGGTCATTTTGACACTGTCAAAAAGCAATCTCAGCTTCTAATCCACATTGTGTAGTAATCTGTCATGGTACACATCACTCTTACTGTCGCTCTGCTGGTCTACTCTCAGAGTTTTCCAGCCCTGTTCATATTCAACGGCTTTTTAAAATTTTACACATTTTTGCATGACCTAATCATGAGTTTGCAAACACTCCCAAAAATTTGGCCATTACCATCACCACCTCTAACTGAAGGGCTGTCTTTTTGGCTCCATTGTTTCAGTTCTATAGGTCATTTGTAGTTCTTTGACTTTATGCTTTGCCTGCGATCCCCAATTAAAACGCAGGGGAAGACTACCAAGAGACAAGTGTATCATTTCAAAGTTTAAAGTCAAGAGCTGACAGGGGCTGGAGGAGGAGAAGAGAGGAGATCATTGTTTCTTGTCCCCCAGTTACAGCCCCTCAGTTTCAAAAGCCTCTTGGTTTCTATGTAGGGATGCAATCTTTTAAGTACCTGTGCTGCTGTGCTGCCTTCCTGTTTGTGACATGTGCAGTCACAGTATTTTAATGGAGCCCAAAGCCCAGTTTTTAATACAGACACTCATGCTGGGGTCTGGATTTCTGCAGCTGGGAACAGCTCTCATTTCAAATAAAAGCCAGAAAATGCTTTGTCCCCGTAATGGCTTTTAAGCAAGCAGGACCACTGTAGCACAGTACGTGTAAATAACTAAGACATAGCTGTGAACTAGAAATCATAACAGGTTGATTACAGATTAAAGTGATGTACAGACACCTGCTGTAGGCTTGCTCTCCTGCTGTTGCTTCACAGAATACAACAAATATTTATTGGTAGTGGAATTAACTTCCCCTAGACAGCTCTTTGGGGAAAAAGAGGTTTACTTACATCTATAACCTGAGCTCCCTAAAGAATGAAGCTCCAGAGTGTGCTGCTTTCTGCTACTCTACACTAAAGCCCTGGGCTAAGCACTTCAGAAAGCAGAACTCAAATCACTGTCAATCACCTGCCATCCCACAAGAACCAAACTGACAGAGAGGACAGCAGCAAATTGAGATGCCTTTCATGAAAACTTAAGGCACTGGTACAAACATCTGGGGGCACAGCACATCCCAGGTGCTGGGAGAAGAATGGCGTCTGAGAAGCCAGGCCCTAACCAGATCATGATCCTCATGTACAGGAAGAATTTGTACTCACGTTCACTCCAAACAAGTCCCAAAATCAGGAGATAAGATGGACCCACTTCCATCTGCCTTTGTTGAGGCCAGGCGAGGATCAACCAACTACATATTATTCATCTGTATTTTTATAGCACTTGCTATGTGCTTCTTAAACAGTGAGTAAAACTGAAAAGCCTTTCAGTTTATATGTACCTTCCCCCTTACCATTTGCTCACTGAATGGCTGATTTTGCTCATTCTCCATCTGTGTGGAGCCGACATGCCCACCATGCCTTATGCCCACCTTGCCGCTCAATCGCATGCTCCAACAGCAAATTCCTCAGGGGGTGAGCGCAGCCAGCACTGCTGCATTGGCCAAATCAGCAGCAGCAGGACAGACTCCCATCTCAGTGGTCAAAAAAAGGATTTAACAAACAAACAAAAAAGTCTAGCCATGGAGTACTTCCAGATAAACATTTTGACATGATGAGCTACAGCAGCATAGCAAATCAATGTTAGAAAAGGCAGCTAGAAAAGGCAGCAACTTCTTGCAAACTGTATGCTTTATTGACTTCTGGTTCCATCTGAATGCCCTTCCTTCTTCAAGGCCCAAATAAACAGCAGCCAGGAGGCTGTCTTAACAACACTTTTGAGCAGCAAGAGCCCTGAAGATTTGAGAAACCAAGTGTTCATCCTCCCCTCCCATACTGCTGATGGAGAGAGAGGCTCCCAACTAGATGAGGGACAGCCGATGACAGTGAAGAACTGCAAGCTAGCAACAGCTCAGATCTGCAAGGTTAACAGACCCAATAAGTGTCACCTGGACAGACAGCTTGAAAACATTTAGCCCAAACACAGCCTTCCCAAAGCCTGCAGTGCTCCAAGGGGATCACAAAGACTAATTCAGACCTGACTCCATGCCACAAATATTCCCCATTTGTCTGGTTTCACTTTGGAGAACTCAACAGAACATCTCAATAACTAATTCCCAAACAGAATGTTTTTAAAACGTGGGTGATCTCAAGCGTGTGGAATCTTCCGAGAACTTCACAACATCCATATGTCAGATGTTTATATATAGGTGCTCCATAAGGCATATGGATTGCATCACTCTTCACAGCTGCTGATAATAGTATAAGAAAAAAAAAATTAAAGATAGCCTGACTTTCCTGCAGCTGAAGTACTGGAGCAATTTTCAAAGTTTTCACCAAGGGCCTACAGACCAGCATCACCAAGAAATTACCTTCTGATAAGCCCTGCTCACTCTGTGACTGAGAGGATCCTGGCACTAGGAGCATTTCTAAATTTTCTCCAAAGTTCCCAAGACAAAACTATGAACTACAAGGGGCAGCAATTCTCATCACCTCTTTCAACAGGGTAGTGAAGCAATCCAGAAGTTACCACCAGTTGCAACTTCTCATCTTCATCCTCTTCCCCCCCAGCTGCACTTCAGTGGGTTAAAGTCAGGTATATCTCTGTTCTCTAGCACTGCCTTTCCCAAACAGCCTCAAAAAAACAGCAAGCAAGTCCTTACTCTTCCTCACACCTACTCACCCTGCCCAACAAGGTCTTGTCTCAGAACTACAACAAAGCCGCTGGCCCTTCCTGCATGGCTGGGCACATTTTTCCAGCACTGTCTTCTTCCTCGTCTCTCCTGACAGATCATTCACCTGGCACAAGCATCTCTGGCTCATTCTCTTGCTGCTTTGAGCTCAGAACTATTTAGTCAACAGGAATTGAACCTACGTAAGGTTCTACGCCTGAAGATAATTTTATTTTTATGATACACCAAAAAGGCATGCTTCTGGTTTGTCAGGCAGGTTTCATTTACACAGGCCTGCAGCTCTTGCACACAGCTCATTTTATTCTCAGCTTGCCTCCAGAGTGGCTGTAGGAGTACATCCATATGGTCAGGGCTTTACAGCTAAACTGGAAGTACCAAAACAGAGATGCAACTTTCATGCAATTCTATGCACTGCTTCACTTTCTACATTGGGAAGCACACACCATCTCACTCCCACTGCATCCGCAGAGAAAGACGTGGTAGCAAAGAGGTCCTCTGCTTGTGAGAGCCAGGGTCTGCAAACTGCTCTACCACCCATACTGTGCGGGCCTCATGGCGCTCTTCAGGTGATGATCTTAACAGAGTTCCGTTAGGCATTACACCCAGAACTGCCACCTTCACCTTCTTTCAGTAGCCTAAGGTACACAGGGCACAATTAAAGATATGGAGCCCCTACAACTTTCTGTCTCTTTGTCCTGGTTTGGGGCCAGACAGATCGTCTCTTGCCCCGAAAGGGACAAAAAAATGACACTCACACAAATGGATTGGAGAGTGATGGAAAGTTTAAATGGAAAAGCAATTGGTGAAGCTACAGAAGACTACAAAGACTACAAAGCATAGTGGCAAAGTATCCCAAAGCGTACAGAACCCCTCACAGAACACCCAGAGGCTTCCCAATCCTCCCTTCTTCCCACACCTGAGGGTATACCCAAACCCCCAGGGCTCGCTCTTCACCCCCTTTCTCCCACTGCTAGGCAAGTCTCAGGCTGGCCAGGTCTGAGACTGCCCCCCCTCCATTCTCCTCCTGGCATTAGGCCTAGACAGGCCTAAGTGGCCTTGAGGCTACTCCCCCGGCATTACCCGATAAGAGAGAGCATCTCCCATGGGAGCAGAGAGGGAAGATAGAGAAAGTGAATGACTTTGCAGATGGATTTAGAGGGCGCAGGATTTATGGGTAGAAATACGCCGTTTCCTGTGTCCACCCCTATTGGGTGGACACCCAGGACACCAGAGGTGTAATTTATGTGGCAGTAGGAGGGGGCACCCAGCCTAAACTGCCACACTCTTGAACCTCAGTAAGTGGGCATTACAACTCTGCTGACCATGCTTGTCCAATGATGGGTTCTGGGGTAAAAGGAGACCCTGATTCAGTCAGAGACACATGTGCAGATGCCAACAGCATCCAGCAGATGCCCACAGCACCCAGTTCTAAGACTCTCCCAGACCAGAATGGATAGGAGTCTCCTGTGAGGAAACAATGAGACTGGACATAAGTGGCACTGAAATTTCCTGTGCTGAAGTGTCAGGAATGCATCAGTCTGTCTCCAGTCTCCGTGTTGGATCCCACCTGCAGAGCCCAATTTCTTCAAGAGCTCTGTCAGCAACAAAAGCTTTGCTATTTTTTAATAAGCTCTCATTTTAAATCACTTCATACATATATATGCATATGTGTCTGTGTGTAGATCTATCTCAAAACATAAAACCAATTGAATTTCTCAGTGAAGATTAAAAAAAATAGAACTGCCTGAGACTATATACCCACATCACAAGCCAGTTCATCTCCTCAGAACCTGAAGTTCAAAAATTCCCAGGAAGGAGCTTGATGAGCAAATTTAATGACTTTGCACAGACGTATCCACCTCTTTTTATACCACTTGTGATCAGATGACAGGCACTCACTCCTTGAGAGACTTTTTATGTACTTGCTCATTTGCATGTACTCCAGAATTGCCCATTAAAGGCTGCCTTTTCCTGACAAATTTTTTGCCTCTGATAAATGGCCAACTCTGCTGGCCTGACTTCATGACAGTCCTTGGTCCTGACAGCTCAACTTAATTAATCTATTTAATTTATTGACCAAGCCCGTGGCAAAGGAATATTCCCCATTAAATAGGATTTTTTATCATCCTGAGTTATATGACTAAAGGCCTTCCTAAAATCTGAAATTTAGTTAGCAGCTGACATGCTGTCCATCCAACAAGGTACTCAGGAAGAAGAAGGGCTGGAGATTGAAAATGATTTGATGATTTTAAATTATGACCAGTATGTTAGGCCGTAAGTAGAACTATAGCTGGGTTGCATATTTCACACCAAAAAAATGCACTGCAATATAGCAATAAAACCTTTAAAACTTATTCTGAAGCCTGTCCTTACTATTGGACTATGCTCCATTAGATTTGTGTCATTACAGCAAACTTGACAGTTCTATTTGTGCAAACTGTGACAATTATTTCACTGGGAAAGTGCTCCAATACTTCATGGATGGCTTATTAATATGGATGTAAAATCTTGCAGTTAAAAATAAAACATACAAGGAAGCAAGCTATAGACTTAAGCAGATAAATATAAGCAGCATAGTCTCTAAATCTAAAATGAACAAATCGCATCCAGATGAAGGACATTCAGGTAAGTTAATTCCCCTGCTGCCTTCTCCTTTACAGTCACATAACCAGAAGCCATTACAAACTGAAAGCAAATTATAAGCCTAATCAGCCAGATCAGAAAGCTGACATTTCACACACCCTACATGTTAGCCTCACTATCCGTCATACGACAGCTCTCCGTACATCCACATCTGCTTGATGGAAAATGCAAATGAGGCTTAACTCTTGCAGCAGCCTGGCCACTGGAGGATAATTAGAATAGATACCGTTTCTATGCTAATTACTATTTGTGGTTTTGCTATAAAACAAATTTGTTCAGGGAAGCTTGACTGAACAGGTAGGGACAGCTAGACTGGACAAACACTCACATACAGTTCCATTTCTAGACATGAAATAGAAAGCCTCTTTTTATAGGATGTTGGTCATATAATTCTAGCATTAATATGTTGGATATTTTACAACTGTTGCTTCATTTTCTTGCTAATATATTTTTTAACTGGTAACAGGATGAAAACTCTTTCTAGAAATCTGTCTGGCATCTGAAATCACTTTAGTTCCATGCGCTACAAGTTGGGGGAGAGACACCAACCAGTCAATGTGCATCTTTTCAGCATGTTTTTCATCAGCATGTTAGAATCTACATCTCAGTTTGCTCCAGAAGGGCCTCTGCATTCCCTCAGGATCACATCATACCTCCTCCTGTGAGGCAGGGAGTGCAGCAGCAGCCACTCCTCTTCGGCCTCCGGAGACAGAGTCTGCAGGCAAACTGAGCAGTCTCATCCAGATGGAAAAATCAGATCACAATCTTTTTTTATCCCTGTTTTGAGTCTGTCTAACTCTGGCAGGTAGCAGTCTAGGCTAACACATTATTATGCTTAATTCCTCTTGCTGAGCAGAAACCAACTGTTACTATTTACCCTCACTGTGCAAGTTTTATGAGGGATGGGTCCAGAGCCGTGCAGCATTTCCCTTCATCTCTCACACCTGGGACACCTTCCAGCCCTTTGGCTGCAGCAGGCATGGCCACATCTCGCAAGGAGAGCTCTGCAGCCCTGAGGACATGGTGCTTCCCAATCAGAAGGGCCCACTGGTGCCCATTACAGATCGCAGTGGAGGACTTACCTGTCCCAGCTACATCTCTGCAAACAAAAGACAACTGGTTCTCCCCGACATTGGCAAAGGTGAGGGGCCAAGCTTCAGTGGATGCATCCTGCACGTTCGGCCACCTGTAACCTTAGCCCTTGGTGCTGAGACTCCACAGCACCACCAAGCCTCAGCCACAAGGACAAAAGCAGTGCTGAAGCTCCTGCCCACTGGGAGCAGGAGAGCTCACGTTTAAGAAAGAAAAATGCATGTGTGTATGGCAAGTAGTCCTCCTCTCAATCTTTCATCTCTGAACAGCTTCAACTTTATCTCCTAATTAAAACCCACACTGTTTAAGATTCAGATAAAGAGAGAGAGAAGGGTCTGGAAGCTGTCTGTTGTTTTCAGAGAGGTTTTAACACATTGCAAATCATTTCACAAACATCCAGAAGTGCATTTGATTGTCTGGGGATAGGAGTTTCAACCCTTCAAGGCCACCAAATTACTTCTGACAGGAAAGAACATTCTGAAATTAACTTTGAAAGGTGTCTCTGTTTTATTATGACAGAAGAAGCAAAAGGGACAGGTCGCATTTCTTTGCAGCATTTCTGTATCTGAGCAACAGAGGACAGATTCCTGTAGGACATTTGCACGCTCTGGCATGGTGCAGGAACCCGGAATCAGAGACTGCGTCTTTTAAAGTGATTACATTTTAAGGCAGAGGTAGCAGGGCTTGATCTATGACAAATGTACAAGCAGAAAAACTGGATGTGATCATGTCAGAACACTGCTTTTCTGAAGAGACAAAATTAATTGCTGCTTTCCACCCCTCCCCATTTCCTGAAGCAGCTCTGTATGGACACAAATTATATAGCAGCAAACGCACCTATATGAGAACATGGCTGATAAACTACTGCATTGTCCTGTGGTTCCAGTGGAACCACAACACATAAACAGTGACAGACCCTGGCACAGCTCCTCCTCCTAGCACACACTTGCACGTTCCCATGCCTGCTTTCTCTGGATACTCCTGCCCAGCAGTAAGAGGTTGGTATTAGATGCAGAAGGGACTTTGTCTTTCACTACAGGCTCCCTCTTCACAGCCAAGAGGAAGTTTGCTTGCTTTGTGGAAATTTAACAAAGCGGGAAAACAGCATCTCTGTTCTTACAGGGCATACAAAGCACAAGTCACTAATTGGTTCTAATCACACTGCTGTAAACATCAACAATAAACCAGAATTCAAAGGCCTCCCTGTTAGATGGAGCTCAAAGTGATTTGTAAGACCTGTCCCACAGCCAAGGCTTCAGCTTTGACCACATCCTGCAAGCAGAGGCACAAGTTTGTGTCTCTGAGGAGGGAGGGTTGGATGAATTTTCCATTGCACTTTTCTTCTGCAGTACAAAGCTCACTTATTCACAAGACAACATAAAATAACCCTGACCTAGGAATCAGGGAGACATGTCACTTCTTTGATGTTAATAAATGAGATATAAAAATAATAAGCTGTAAACAGCTGTAGTTATGATTCCGCCTCACTGTGTCAAGGGCAAGCCTGGGGCAAACACTACACACAATGATTGCCTGAATTGTGTATGGGCATGGGAGACTTCTCTTGCATGAAGACTTGTAACCCAAGCTAAAGGACAGAGCTACCATCCTTATACCATTATTTCCAAATCTTCTCTTTGATAGCCCAAGCTGCCCCAAGGTAGGTGGCTTTGTGAACCAGTTCAAAGCTTGGTTCATCTTCAGTTCTCACAGCAGTTTCCTTTCACAGGCAGCATAAACAATACTTTTGTACCCTGGTGGTATTTAAAAGGTACCTAGATGCCTTTACATCTTAAGTATATACACCAAATCAGATGCTGCTCATCTATCAGAAACTCACCCAGTATTTCAGCTACTCAAGATACTTTTGCAAGAGTATTATGAGTCGTTCAAACCTTTGCATTGCACTGTACATAAAATTAGTATTTTTAATTAAGATGATAAAATATTCCTAAGCAAGAGAAACATCCAATTTTTGTAATTAAAGTGATGCAGAAAAAAAAATGCCTAAATTATTCCAGAACTAAATTTCACAATGGTTATGCCATTTAAAAGTTACAGAGCTTGGAAACTAGGTTGCACTTTTAAGAGACTCTTTAATAATTCAAGACCTTTCAAGGTCAGAGAAAAAGCAGTAATACAGCAATTTCTCTTCTTGAAATTTAAGAGATCTGCTCAATCCTCTCATATACATGCATATATATTCTAAGAGCTACCATGGGATCTGCAACACTCAGGGTCAGCATGTCAAGTTGGTGTGTACCGCCCACTACTGCATACCCACAACTTGACTTCAAAGCATCACTTTCTTTAGTAGGTGCACTCTTGACAACAGGGCCAGAAAACCTCTTCCCCTTCAAATCCAAGGCAATGCATTCCCCAGAAGTAGTTGAAATTACCGATAATTTTCTCCCTGGCCTCTATGCAACGGGTGTTCAATAATAGTTTTCTCAATATTTCTTTTTCACTGTGAAAGTGTAACTTTGCTCTAAAGCCTATGGAACAGGAACTCTCTCTCTTTCTCAATACCTCTAGATGTCATTTAGTATAGGAGGGACCTGATCTCTAACTTAAACCTTTAAGTGGTTCTCCATAAAAAATAGTAATAGTACCTACCAAATGTAGAAAAATAGAAATAACTCCCAATTAATTGCCACTGGAATACAGTTCCAATTTGAGATTTTGTGGACTGCATACCTTCATGGGAGTGTTCAACTCTCAAGTAATCAATTAGAGCACTGCAGAAGTCATTCAGAACAAGTAAGAAAATTTCTCAGAATTACAGAGCAAACAACAGCACTGGTTAAATACGAGCGTGAAATAAAAGATTCTAATACTTCGTGGGAGAGACAGAACAAAGCATTGCTCCTTATAATAGTGGGCAAAAATCAAATGCCCAGGTCTGCTAGAGAAATTCCTTATTTTCCCACACACTGCAACATCTGCTTTGACAATTGAGTTCTGATGAAACCTTTCTTCTTTCTGTGCTAATATACCGTGGATGATTCCTGTGAGAAAAAAAATTAATTTGAAAACAATTTAAGTCTTAAGAGTTCAAACATCCAAGCTCATATTTATAGAATCATGGACATGGAGTAGAAAAATTGTTCGCAAGCCCAAAACCAAGCTTAGACTCAAATGTATGAGGAGAGGTTGAGGTTGCTGGGGTTTTTAGCCTGGAGAAGGGGAGGCTCAGAGGAGACCTTATTGCTTTCTACAACTACCTGAAAGGAGGTGGGGGTTGGTCTCTTCTCCCAGGCAATCAGCAACGGAACAAGAGGACAGAGTCTCAAGCAGCGCCAGGGGAAGTTTAGGCTCGAGGTGAGGAAAAAGTTCTTCACAGAAAGAGTAATTGGCCAGTGGAATGTGCTGCCCAGAGAGGTGGAGGAGTCACCATCCCTGGAGGTGTTCAAAAAAGGACTGGATGTGGCACTTGGAGCCATGGTTTTGTTGTCAGGAGGTGTTAGGTATTAGGTAATAGGTTAGACTTGATGATCTCTGAGATCTTTTCCAACCTGGTGGATTCTGTGATTAACGGCAAATTAGTGACACCTCAACTTGCTCATTAAGGAGGATCACTTGCTGTTCTCACGCAGTTCCCTGAGTCATTGGATTCCCTGTTTTGTCTCTAAAGAGCTAAAAAACAGGTTCCTCTCCGTTTACCTGAGGCTAGGTAAATTTCACTCCCTTTAAAAAGAGGAAAACTAGGAAGCAATAGAACAAGGTATATAAAATCAGAGATAATATGAGGCAAAATTCCAGAAGCTCCCTCTTCCGTGTTTTTTTCACAGAATTAAGAATACTCTTTGTGAGCTCTCTGTTAGTTAATTTGGTGTCTTTATACATTTTTAAATGGTAGGTTTGTTTTTGCACTGTTCTTTCAGAGTGTTGTGAATAAAATGACAATTCAAGTCTTAAGCTATCAGCCTCTTTCTGTCAAGTAACAAATAGCAGATGCTTTAAAAAGTCTTGTGGCATTCCAGAGAGCTGAAGGATAATGAATCACAATGCTGCAAAAGTTTTACAATTCTTTTTTCTTTCCCCACTTGCCTGCCTTTCTTCTCCTACTCTCTCCCTGGTCACTCACAGGAGGAGGTTAGGTGACCAGGCTCAAGAAAAGAGAATTTTTTATTTTCAGTGTTAGCAACAGGGTATTCAGCACCAGCAAAACCTCCTTTTCACTTTGCACATTACTTGGGTCTTTGTCATTAATTTGGACAAGATGTCAAGAGAGTAGAAAATGGGCTGTAACACCATCCCCCAAGCTACTCTCCACTGTTAGATTGAAACGGTCAGGTTAACAAAGGTGCTAATAAAATGTTAGCAGTGTTTCCCTTCTCTGTATAAAGCAAACATGCTGGTGGTTAAGGAAAGGAGTCAAGTTTTTAGAAGAATGATATCGACCTACATGTTAAGTTTTATTCCTTGTTATTAATTACTTTCTTTGCCACGTTCATTTCTAAAAGGTCTGTATCAGTTTAAGAGTTCTCTCTCCAATGTTTGGGATGTTACATAGGGAGAAATCATAATAAATCCCACTACAACCACACCTTGAGAAAATAAGTAGCGTGTTGCACATTCAGTGGAGAAAGAGAACGGAACATCTGGCAGCTGTTTATCACATCTCCAAGGCACTGAAGTCTCAAGTACTGAGACAATGCAGATTAATATTGGAATCAGAACAGAAAGGCAAAATAAAAACAGCAGAGCAATCTCCTATATGTTAATTTTAAAATCTTTCTTGTCATTCTACCCTGGCACCCTTTTTTACAGCCACTGTGCTCAGCACCAATGCACTCAAATTAAACAAAAGGCAGTGTCCTTTGTGGGATTTCACCACAGAACATCTCCAAAGCACAGCCTTTCCCATAACTCACCAAATCTCCCACGCTTCACCACAGCTTAATCTTCAGCTAGGACTAAACCCCTAAGTAATCCAACTCCCATCCCTTCTCCGGTGCACAGCCAGTGCAGGGCTCATGTCTGCCTCCCCTGGTCAGCCTATGAGGGAGACACACATGGGGACCTGAAGTCTGGCATTCTCAGTAGACTGAGTCCACTGAAGCAACAGAAGCAAGTTTTAAATCCAGCCCTGTACTTTCATCTTTTTGACCTTGCCAGAACATATAAATAATTCATCCAGTTACTGAGATGGAACATCTTTGTCTTTTGAAGTCTGTGCACAGTTATATCCAGCTCTTAAAGCCCACTTCAGGAAAAAAATGCCTTAATTGGGACTGAATACAAACAACAACTCATCAGTCAAATGTTATCTTAAAAACATGGTATGTACAATCAGATGCTTAAGTAATTCTTTCATCAGTCTCACAAATACAAAGAACATTTGATGAAGAAGGTTGACAGCCAAGCCTTCCAAGTGTCCCAAAATACTAGGGACATTGCCTTACCACAGAAAATGAAGGCAGTTGGTGGTCTTCTGGCATCTCTGATGGCTTCTGTCCCTGCTGAAGAAGTGTTCTAGAGAGGAGCAGTTTGCAAACCTCATTTTAAGCAATGAAATTCCTGACAGGCACAAGAAGGTAAATGTCTCTCAGCCAGCCAGTCTGCAAAAGGCCCCCCTCCCTTGGTGCTTTGAATAAACACATCCTTGCAATTTCTGTTTCCTAGGAAGAACACAAAATTCTGAAGCAGGGAAGACCTATACCGCCAGGACACGTCGGCAGGCTGTGTTCCAGGCAGGCAGCTCACCACAGACACAGGCAGGAGATCACGGCCCCGCGGCTGCAGTGGCTGAGAGCATTTCAAAGCAGACATAATCTGCTGGGACACAGGGTCAGTTGTGCCCTTGCTTCAGCACAGAGTAGGCTACCAAGACGGCTCAAGCACTGGTTTCCAAAGAACTCATTGACCTGACAAGGAAAGAACAGAAGAAAGGATGAAACTGCCATGGGAAAGGCAGGAATGATTTCTATTTTTATTTGAATCACCAATGTCAACATTGCTACAAGCACCCCAGGCTGGCTGGAGCATATTTAAATGCCAGCTCACACAGGTGTCAAGCAAGAGAGAAATTAACAGAAAAGGAAATGCCTGTGGTGCTAGGCAGGCTGGGCAGCCACTGGGAAGCAGGATCCTGGCCCCTTGCCAACGTAAGCCACATCAACTCATACACCAAGACTGAAATGGGAAACTCATCATTCCTTCAGCAGCTGTGTACCACATCGTTACTGCCCCACTCCAGTGTGCTTCTCCTAGACTGCCTGAGCTTCCCTTGATGTCATTTAGTCTCCTGATTTTAACAAAAGAATCTGCATATTAATTAAAGCTGCCTTATGAGAACCAGGGTCCTACTGCATGTTCAACTCAGAGAAGTTACAGGTGAGGATGAAAGCACTTGGCATTTCACAACCAAGCATCTCACAAGTGGTCAGCAAAGCATTTCTGTCACTCAGCTAACAACTTAATATTGACAGTCTTGCTTTTAAGGCACTTTGCCTCAAGAGGTTTGGCAGTGCAGAAAAATGGCATGGCAGCATGTGGGTCTCTACAGGCTTTTGCCCTTCACATTACAGCAGTATGAAATGGAGCACTATAAACAGCAAAGCAAGGGAAGGATATGCAGATCACAGTGGTATGGCTAGAAAAAAAAAAAAAACCAAACAGGTGTTGCACAATAAAACCCCTGAGATGGCAAAATAATTCAGATGTGATCAAAAAAGCACTCTCAGTGCCTATGACAACGTGGGTGAAAGCTATTAGCAGCAGCAAAGGAACATTAGCATCTACTCACAGCAGCATCTGTACTGCTCTGAGGGAGCCCAACTGCACCAGGTCCCTGCCTCCCGTGTAAGGGCTGCAAGTTTTGCCACATGCTCTGTAAAACTGCCTGTGCTCCATGTACAATTTTCAAACTCCATGCTCAAGGGCAGATATTTTACAGAAATCACCTCTCCTTAAAGAACAACCGAAATTCTCCTTCATTTCCACCTGAGGACTCTCAAGGGCAACTTGCATCCAAATCTGTGACCTCTCCAGCAAAGCTCCTCTGTGAATTTTGTCAGTCACCTTTGGGAGTGGGAAAACCTGGTCTGAACTGGCTGTTGCCAATGTGAAACAAAGAGATCTCTTCCTTGTGTAAGCTGAGGTGTTTTCTGGTTTAAAATCATTAATTCATCCACTCACAGAGGACTGATTCAAGACTACACCTTAGCCACCACAAACAGCCACGCCAGTTAGTGAAGACACAGGAGCAGCTCTGTCTGCACTACTGCTGCCCACCAGGACACAGAAACCAGTTCTGCCAGTGGGAATTCACAACCTGCCAGATCCAGCTCACAGGGCTGAGCTATTGCTCCCCCGGAGCCCACAGGGGTTCCCACTTTTACCTCCAAGTTAAGTTTTGGACCCCTTCTACAATCAGCTCAGAAAGGAAAAAAGTAATTAAGAAGTGAGATGACAGAGTGCCTGGATATACGGAAGAAAGGTGCGGAGGAAGCTCAGGGAGGGAATGAAATTAGACCAAGTGAAGAGGAGAAAGGAGAAAAGGATTTTGCTGGCAATTTCATTGCAAATGTAGAGGCCAAAAATGTTTTCTTCCCGATTTCAAAAACCATCAAATTCTGTTGTACTTGAACTTTATGATGAATAAAATACTTGCAGTTAACAACAGATGAATCTATTTGGGAGGGAAACATAAGTTTAGCCTTCTTATAACAATAAATTACTGTGATGGCTTCAAAATTTCTGTGAGCTGGTTCCTTAAGTGAATACACTGTATGCATAAGGGACTCACCAGAGAAAGTGAATTCTTTCTTTTGACAAGTGACGTTTCTAAATGGAAATTGGTTTTACTAGTTAGATATCAACAACAACAAAAAAATGGAATGATGAAAAATTCAAGGGACTAAAATTAACCTTTTTTGATCAATGACTACTTTGTAAGGATAGGCACATTTTTAAGTTGTGAAATTTCTGGTGTATGCAAACCACCAAGGTAGGAATCAATAAAAAGTGAAAATGAAGTGGTTTTGTGCAGACTGATGTTTAAAGCAGAACTATGCATTATTCATACAGAAATCTGTCTATAATGACTGGAAGGCAGATTGAAAAGTCTAAAGGTTTAAGCCCAGTTGAAAATTTAAGACAAATCCCATTATTAAAATGAGCTTTGATTAGTTCTGCAGAATACAGAAATCCAGCCTTGCTCATCCATAGATGAATTTCTAAGCACACATTTCTAGGTCACAGCATACACAGAAGTAACAAGACCCTCTTAGAGCAAGACAGACCAAGATGTCAAAGAAGGAAAAAGCTGGACTTCACAAGAAAAACAACAAATTAACTCTACAGGTAGCTGAGATGCTAAACGTTTACAGCATACACTTTTTTTCATACATACCTTCTGAGATAGACTTAACACCTGCTTTTAATAGCCAGACTTCTATTTGTTGAAACCTGTAGGAAGCTGCAAGTACTTAGAAGACTTTCCTCCACAAAGTGCTCTCTACATCTGGGATGGGATTTCCAGAAGACAGTGAAATATTTGCTCTCTATTTATGCCAGTGGTAAAGCAAAGTCCATGTCTTCATGGAACAAATTACCCAGCTGCCGCTTGGTCTTCATTACCAAGCAGTTCAGTGTGACAGGGCAGGTCTGTGGAATGAAACAGCAGGAGCTGAGGACCAAAGGTCCACATTTCATGCATTCTAACCATTATCATTTGGATAGGTCTGCAGATCAGTGTCAAAGTGCCTGCTAGCAGATATTGTGGATGAGGCAAGCAGTGGAAACCCATCTTCACGTTTATCTTCACTGGGAAGAATTCAGCCCCATGCACTGCAATACCACCTTGCACTGCAAATCAAGCCTGGCAAGTGGGGACCTGCATGAGTCACTCAAAAACATACTCCTGATGTAACTCAGAGATGCTAACAGAAAGAATGTGCTCCTATTAAACACTAGTTTCTAAAGGCTATTTCACTGTAACAACCAGGCCATGCCCAGTATTTCCCCATAAGCCTAAATATAAAGCATTTATTACTGTTTCCTCTTTTGCTGTACTTGGTCAGAAGACTAGCTGATCCAGCCCCACACAACAAAGTCAACTCACTTCAAATTAATTCGGTTGCCAATCACTACTCTCATATTTTCTCAATCTCTATTTATGGAGCAAAGCACAAAAGCAACTCAGATTAGGGGGAAAAAAAAATCTTCAAAACCTGCAGATAATATAAGATTTCACAGGGGAAAAGGAAAAGAGCAAGAGGAAGCTGGAATATAAAAAATGTCAAGAAGAGAGCTTGAACAATTTCAACAACATCCAGCTGCAATTCAACCCCTGCTTCAGCTGTAAACTCTAAATCAATGCAGATCTGCCTTGAAATGTTTGATTAGCTATATGGGCCTATGGTTATGTATGACAAGTAAAAAAAAAGAGCATTGTCTCTCTTCTTAGCGTTACTGTGGTTCAACTTGAAAACTTACTTACTTTGGAAGTACTTAAGGGATTGCAGTATTAATTATTTTTAAAGGACATTCAATGCAATTGGTGGCCCAGAATTGATGAGTATATAAAAAAAAAAAAAAGAAAGGAGGAGAATTAAATTGGGATCTTGAGACCTTATTAAAATCTATTCTTGACTGAAAGTTCTTTGACTTTCTACTAGCTAAACTTCTCTTGACAAGGTAACTGCATTTTTACTTAAGAATACCATTTGGTCGAGTAAAAGAACCAAAGGTTAAAAGTATACAAACACATTTGCAATACAAATAGGCAGTTTCACAAGAAAAAAAATATTAGTAAGACTGAAAAACTTTACACCTAATGCTGAAACAGGATCTAGTTTTTGTACGTCTTAGAGGCAGACCTCTTCCCAAAGTGTCACACTCAGGAGCAAATCCCAAGAAGCAAAAAGTACATTCACAAGGCTGCATTCCTGAAGGAAGTGTCACATTGGCCAGGATAATGGAAACCTGCAACCTTGCAGTTAATTCTGCAGTACTATCCATCTCTCAGGTCATGCACAAGATGTACATGAAAAGAATAAAAACCTCACTGGTCCTAAGAGCCTTGTTCTCATGGCAAAAGGACTGCTCCCAGACTGGATGCAAGCCACAGAGAGGCTTCATGTGATGCAAAAGCTCAGCATCTCCTACAAAAAAGTAGATGTACCTTAAAATCCTACATCCTCAAACAGCAAAACTCAGTGGGCAAAAGAAACGGGAAAACCTTCAACAGTACTGTGGAAAAACATTTTTGACTAGCAAGAGTTCTCTTCACATAATCAAAATCCGGCTTCAACAGTTGTTTGGCCACAAAGCCCCAAATGCCTTCTCAGTTTCTTGACATTAAATCCCCTGCCTGTATTTCACTCATTGTTTATGATTATTGGGATTTTTCTGCTCCCCATTGATGCCACTGTGGTGGTTTGAAACTGTCTTTTTAATTTCAAAGTTAATTTCAAAGTTCAGAACAGAGAAAGTGAAAGAGTATAAATAAGTTGGGTGTAAGAAAGCAAAATACTGACTGTTCTAAACACTTCCATTGGATAGATAGAAATGTTTAAGAACTATTACCCAAAACAAAGTAGGCACTCTGCACATTCTGCATTCGGCAGTGGGGGCAGTTGCTGGGCTGTCTGGCTGCTGTTTCTTCTTCTCTTCTGGCTGAAGATAACACACACTGACCTTGGCAGCTAAGTTAACAACATTCTGCTTAACTAACTCTGCTTCTCTGTCCAGGGGGGTCTGGGGGGAAGCTCCTGGGAGAGAGAGAGGCCCCTTTGGGAGGGTCCCCTTTGGGGGAAGCAAAGGGAGATCGGTTGTACTTTTCTGTTGATTGTATATATTTGTGAATGTTGTGAATTTTGTATATTTGTACATATTCATTGCATTTCATCGTAGATTTTAGACTCTGCTTGTAAATACAGCCTTCATTTGCTTCCAGACTGGGCTAGCCTGGTTACTTGTTGGTGGGGGGGGAATTTCAGCTCACACCGACACAGCCACACACAGAACTTCAGAAGTTTCACTGGACAGCAAACCACTTACAAAACCCACTCCTTCCTATAATTTCTTCCATACTCTATTAGTTCAAAGGCCTCTGCCTTCGACTACACCAAATTACTTTGCTCCTTTGTGAAATCTGAATTATGCTGCACACTCCAAGTGAATTAAGCAGAAGACCAAAGACCTAGGAAGTGTGAACAGCCGCACCTACCCACAATGAGCAGGCTTCACCTACAGCTCCACAGGCTTTTGATGCTGTTGCTGGTTTTTATAGCATCTCTGAACAAAGCTCTGGTCTTTTGTGGGAGGGAAAAAGCACCCTCCTTTCCTCAGCTAAACTCTAATCTTCCCAGTCTTTGTAGTTTTATTAAGAAACTTTGGCCATTTTGCTTGCTTCAGCTTTTGGAAATCTGCTGTATAGTGCAGATAGTTGCTCTTTTGATCAGTAAAAATTTCAAATTAAACCAAAAGTCTAGAGCCCTGCTGTTTGCTGAGAAAATCCTCAGAGCCACATCACAGCTCAGGGCTCCCATCTCTCACGACCTCACACTGCTTTGTTTCTCATAGGGTTTTTTGAGTCTCACCATCCTCTGCTCCAGGACCTCTCTATTACCTTAGGAAACAGCTCACATATTCCCCAGGATTTTTTCTTCGCAGCATTTTTCTTAGTATTTATTTCTCTCCCTTCAACATCAGCTAAGTCTGACCCTCATGTCAGCAGCCACCTGCCTGTCTGTCCTTTCCACCATCCTCAGTGCAACTGCAGGACACATGGCATCAGCTTCTTATGGCCTTCCATGTCCTGGTGCCTGGGCTGACAGAAATGCAGGAAATCTCAATTTCCTCAAGGCACTTGTCTGTTCCTGCCATTCCCTGGTAACAGCTGAGTAGACTTTTCACAGCCTTCATTTAAAACCCCCATACCCTCCCCAGTAATTTGTCCCTTTCTTTTTTCATGCAGATTATTCCACTTAAGTGAACCTATCATCACCACATCTTTGCCTTCTCTTTTAACCTCTTCTTCCACATATACGTAATATATTTTCTGTCATTTACACAGTGATGAGAATATCTCCTTCAATATCACTAGAGACAATATTCTTTCAGAATTCTCCTTATGTTACTCACCTACCACTAAAAAGAGGCCAGAGGAGCAGCTCTCTGCCAGTGGACCTATAAAAGGTGTAAGCATCTTTTTTCCTGTCACTGTATTCATAATAAGAATAAAACACTTGTAAAGTACCTAAAAGCAGAACATACATTTCATAACCAAAATATTTCTCCTCTGGATTAATGCCAGAGAATATCAGGATAAGCTGAATAAGTTACCCTCAACTGCTCGAAAAAGGATTTTTTTCTAACAAAAGATTTAACTGAATTCTCCTGCTCCATATCCAAAATTGTTTCAAGTTTTTACCCATCCCAATAGCTGTATGGTTTGCTTCCTGGCTGCTTTTCTTTTAAATGTAATAAGATGATTCTTTCAGGCAGCAAAGGTAGATAATTCACTGGACAAGCTTTTTTTTTCTTTCTTTCTTTTTTTTTTTAATAAAGAGCTATAAGATGGGGCTGTGTTGATGGAAAATCCCACACCTCTAGGCCAGATTTTAAGCACATATTTCTAAAGTAGACAACAGCTGGAAGCCATTGCCCACCAGAGACTCAGATGATGCCTTGCATCAAGTTGCCTTTCTTGAGCACACTGAAAAAAGCCTTCCCTCACAGCTGCTTCTGAGGAGCCTTTCCCTTCTCCTGATGCTTGTCTTCTGTCAGGGAGGAAAGACTGCACAGCAAGGCAAAAGCTGCCCTTCCCCAAAATGTTCCTGAATATTTAAACAAGAAAACAAAGTCCTTGAAATACCTGGGGGTAATGTAGTTTGGTTGAAAAACAAAATCTACTGTGATCAGAAAAAAACCAGAGTTTAAGTTTTGCCTAGATTCTACATAGAAGACAAACCAAAACCCCAATCATTTTCTTACAGCACTGAGTCTACCAGAGCTGAACACTTTTAACAAATACACATTGCATACAGTTAGGACTAGATTATCTTCCAGCAGGCTCCTTCCCCCGAGACCAGCCTTGTATTTAAGCTTCAGCTACAGTTATATTTCAAGCAGTAAAGGAAGCAAGCAGAGACCATCCTCCCAAACCCCTGCTAAGAGAAAGGGGGGTAAATGGAGATAAATTAGGATGAAGATAAAGAGGAAAATAAGACACTAAGTTGCCCTCTAGGAAGTACATTATTATGTCTCTGAGCTCCTCTTGCAAGCACAGACCCAAGGCAAAGCATTTCTAACTTTTACACAGGCTAAGGAGCCTACCCTAAAGTTTTCAGAGTTAGCATTGGCAGAAAAAAAGTCTTTGATGGGGAATGGGAAAGAAGAAGAACATCCAACTCCACTGTAGCAGTGTTCCCGAAAGGCTTTGGCAGCATTTCCAGCAGAGCTTAGGGAATGATAATGACACTGCTCCCTCAGACCACATGATAGCAACACAGGAAGGATGGGACAGGACAGGATGGGATAGCATGGGAGTAGAACTGACATTAGGCCAGAATTCAGTCTGGATGGTTACCAAGAGCAGTAGGAAGAGAACCTGCTCAGAAAAATGACAAATATCACTGGATTTGTGGGGGCAGGAACTGTTAAAATTGAAGACTTGCTCCAGAGAAGCTGTAACAGACTGAGGAAATAACTGAAGAAGGGATGGAAGCACAGCTAAAGCACACATGCTGCAGCCAAGCAACAGCAGCAATCCTTCTAACCCCAGGTCTTTGCCAGTCTAACACAAGGCTTCATGTTGGGATATGCTCAGCCCTCAGCTTTCACAGGAAGTGTAGCAGACCTGCAACCCAAACCAGCCAAGTGCCACTGAAAATCCAGTTGGCAAGTCCCCCCCCCGATCTGTAACCCAGCTTCACAGATTGTTCACATCCATCACTGACTATTCACCCATCCCAAATGCATAGTTGACAATGGCTTGGTCATAATGCTTAGAAAATGGAATACAGCCCAGCTCCTCAGGTTGGCTCTACCAATTCCCATCATGGCAGCACCTCACTAAGCAACCTGACCCAGGAAAAGAGTACAGGAGGGCCACCAAGGCATTCATGGACCTATACAGGGAATGGCAATAGCAAAGTGCCAGGATGACTGAGGCTGGAGGGGTTTGTACAGCCATGCTCCAGGCAGCACCATTCACTGAAGTGCAGGACAGCCCTTGGACTGATGAGGCTATCACAGCAGTAAGTAAAACGAGAGCAAGCAAAGGAGCTCGCCTTGCTTTAACTTCAGATCCTCATTTTAACTGAGAAAATTCAATTAGTTTCTACCCAGAAGCAGTTTAGCTGCCATTGTTGGCAATCAGCGGTCCCTAAATGCTGAGAAACTGGCAACTGTTCAATGTGCTGGCAGAGAGGCTTTCCTAATTGAAGATGTCACTTTTCCAGCTAATTTAAGTCTGCCATCTCTTTAAAGTACCAATTGCCACAACAAAATATGAATAGGAAATTGACTTTCTGTGCATCTGTTTTTGCAAAATACTTCCTCCGAGTCATATGTTTCAGTTTAAATGGTTTAGGTCACTTGCTGGGAGGCGATAGCAGAGCTTTGTTCTGCCTCGCAATACCTCTTAAATGAAGAAAAATAAGCAGGAGTTCAGTCTTCTATGGGAATGAAAAAGGTATTTGTTAGCTTTCCTGTCCTCAGTGAGTTGTACAGTATTCCATCTGAAACTGATTTTGTTAGGATAAAGGAAGAACAAACAAATCCCCACTGAATCAGTCTGCTTATCTAAACAACTTCCACTGCTCTATGTACTTATCCTCACTACAAACGTATGGTTCTCTTCCTATGGGGGCATAAGGATGAGACACAAAGATTTTTAGATATCTAACTTCCACTAGAGTCAAATTTCTGATTGATGCTATGTAGCTCCTTTCCATAATAGCTTTTCTTTTTTTCCAAATCCAGCTATGCCAAGATCTTAGCCAACAGCACAATGCTAAGACTACTCATGCTCCTTGCCAACAAATGGAAGGCAACACCTATGCACCTCTGACCAGAATTCCTAAGTTCAGTGATGAAGCAGTGTCATAGCTTCAGAACAGAATGTAATACAATTCCAGCTATGCTCACTCCAGTCCCTTCCACCACGGCCACAAACTCCAAAGCCCTTTAATCAGTGCCCTTTGGGGACAGCCAAGTGAGGGGGCACAAGGAGGCCCAGCAGAGCTGTTTTTAGCAAAATGGCTTTCTATTCCCCTTCTCCTCTTAATCTCTTCTTACATTATGGTCCATTTGTGAATTTGCATGGAGCAAACCATACTACATGCACTGCTAATTTGGACAGAGCTACAGAGCCCACACCTAAACTACTTTCCTTTATTCCCCAAACCTCTGACCAACAAAGCAGTTAAAAGCAGGACTGAAAATCTTCCCCATCCCTCCCACCCAAAGAACAGAAAGGCCATTGAATTTTGGATTTGCAGAATGTCTGATACAGCCAGATAAGAGCAATCCTCTGTTGGATGCCAAGAGCAATAAAACCCTGATCTTCGACTGGGACTTGAAGTCTTATTATTGTACGCTAAAGTTAAACTCAGCATAGAGTAGATACATTCAACCAGCCAATGTAATTACTCACTTGAGCATTACCTACATGATGCTGCATTTCCTAAGCTTGGAAATACTGCCTGGCTAGCTGGAGTTGGTTAAACAGAAGGCAAGTCATATATATTTCTTTATGATTTATTAAAATTTATTTTAAACAATTCCTCTCCCACATCATCATTTGATCAGTTCTGTTTACAGTCTACAACTGTGGAGCAGAGGCGTGTAGCATTAATTAAGTCACTGGGCTCTCCCACCCCCAGGTATGACAGAACAGACCCACACTTCCTTCCTGAAATGGAAACCTCCTAACGCTGGGCAGGAAGGGTGGAATGTTTTATACTTTTAGATGTTTTTCACTCTGCCAATGCAAGTTCAGCTATTCCCATTGCAGTATGTCCTTCCATCTCTTCCTAAATCTCAGGAAGGACTTCTGGCAGAGTGGCAAAGCACCTAGGAGCTGAAATAAGGGACTCCATGCCACACTAAAGAAAGAGCATGAATATATCCTTTCACCACATCTAGTTCCCTGGAAGGGAATTTCTTGGAACACTACTTTCTCTTCTAACCTCAAAACGTGTGGGTTTAATTCCATGATCCAAGGAGAGAATCACAGAACGGGTTGGGTTGGAAGGCATTTTGAAAGACCATCTAGTTTCAAATGCCCTGCCATGGGCAGGGACATCTTCCACTAGACAGAATTGCTGAACGCCCCATCCAACCTGACCTGGAACACTTCTAGGGTGCAACTGCAAAGCCAACCCCGAATTATTTGCAAATGCTTCCTACAGACTGTCAGAATGGTAAGATTTTCCGAGCCTGGTTCAGCAATGTCGCTATTGTGCCCGGCTCCAGCCCTGGGGCTGGATGTGAACTCCATACCCCACAGCCAAGGTCAATGAGGCTTTCTTTTTTAAAAGTTAAGTCACAGAGCACTGGAATGAATGCTATGCAGAACTAATTTATAAGCCCAGCCACAATGTCTGCACATTTGTTGGAGAATTCTCTCCCTTTCTCCTTGGTCCATGTCCTCCCATCCTGTATGAACACATCATGGCTGGGTAGTCAATACATGGACTGTCTGACCCTACCATGCCCCTCTGAAGGAACAGTGCACTTTCCACTCTCTGCTCTCCCTCCATAAACACATAATTATTCTCATGAGTCACTGCATGATCATAAAATCATGCCAAGAAAGGAACAAAGTCGTCATCACGCTGGGGCACCTCCAGCTGCTGCTCAAGCTAGCATCTACTGGTTGGTTACCTCCCCAGAGGGTCAAGGCAAAAAGCAGAGCTCATGCCATCCTTATGGGTGGCACAGATCCAACATGGGGGACACATAGCAGCTCTAATGGAACCTCGGGATCACACAGAAGGCTGCAATGCAGGAAGGATAAATCAGAGGGTGGCTCACAGCTTCTGCAGCCTGTGTCTTCCCCAACACCACACAGAACAGCAGTCACAGCCCCCTCGATCCACTGGGACATAATATTGCCATCTGCAGGCATCAAAACTCAAAAACAATCTCATGAGGAGGGCACCATCCAAAAGCAGTCTTTCCTAAGCTCTCCAAGAGGTCTCTGCAGAGGAGGAGCCCAGCTCAGAACACCACTCCATGGCAGAGCACTAATGTCATAGAACCATAGAATGGTTTGCATTGGAAGAGACCTGCCACCACCTACCCAAGTGCTGATGGAGAAACAATCTGCACCAATACATCCATCACTGGACAGGAAGCAACTTCACCCCTCGAGGCAATAACCATATTGCTTTTGGCTTCCATGAACATGCACAACTTTTCCACTAGAAAGACGCTCTCTGTGTATGTCTGCACCTGAGACAGCAATGTGTCCAAACACGTGTGCATCCATGCCTGTTCCTTGCCTCACTGGCAAAGCAGACTTGCTTTTGTTCCTTTCCGTTTCTTTTCCATGCACTAGCACAGGTCTTGTCCTCAAAGTTCTGCTCTCTCATTGGGTGGAAAGAGTCTGAGCTGTGTCTCTTTTAGTGCTCTCTTACCACAGTCCAAAGCCTTGTGTCCTGACAACGCTTGAGGAAAGAAAAGGGGTCTATACAGGTACTGGAACACTTTTCACACTTTTATATTTGTCAGGGATATTATAAATTCCACTAATGATAAAAAGCAGCAAGAACAATGTCCACAACTACATGGACAGCTCCAAAGGAGATTGCTCAGAGTAGAGCTGCTCCCTGCTCTCTGGATAAAGTGAAAAACCAGAACTTCCTTCCTTGGACAAAACACTGCTTGGCTTTGCTGCCATTGCACTGCACAGCTGGAGAGTACATCCATGTGCAGACTTCTGGAAGCAATGGGAGTGATCTGATTATTTCTGTCTAAATTATTTGCAGTTTAAAACTGTGATTTGGCAAAATAAAAACACAAAACAAAACAAATAAACAACCCCCCAAAAATCAACAAAACCAATCCAAACATTAAAAAAAACAACCAAAAAATCCTGCCATGGCTGCTGAGAATGGCATCTTCTCCAACCATCTGTGCTCCTGGCAGGAGCCATTCTGCTCCTACACACCCCTCAGCACCTTCTACTCCCTGATGTGTTACACAACTGTACAATGAAAGAAAATCAACAGAATTAACAAGTGTCCAAGTCCAGCATTACTAGTGAGGTTGGGTATGTCTCCCATCACCACTGCAAGGGCCATAGTGTTTGCTTCTCAATACATGGTACAGGAGAACCCCAACACTCATCTCCTTTCTTCCACTTCTCCTCCCCATCCAGATTACAATTCACCCTCCAGAGACATAAATATCTCGTTCTTATGACCAGAATATCTGAGCTGCAACTCCAGAGACATAAGCAGTGTCATCATACTCCAGTCCCCTCCCTGGCTCTGCTGTCATTCTCCTCCATCCCCCCAGCTGCAGCAGCTGAGCTGAGCTGGCTGCTCAGCCACAGCCAACTGCCAATGAGCTGCACAACCTCAGGATAATTTCTTTGTTACCTCTACCTTGCTCCCTCATCTTTCATCTTTTGTATTAAGACTGCAAACTCTAGGAAAAAAGAGTTGATCTCAGTTGTAGCCTTTGGCTACTAATCTAATAAATAATTACTAATTACTTAGGAGAATAGTGAAGAACAGCATAAAAATAAGGGATACTGTTGCTCTCAGCTTATTTTATGCAGTCACACAGTGTCTTCCACTGCACTAACACCAGCATCATTTCACCCAGTTTCCATTCTTGTGGATGAGCTTCTCTCCATCACTGGTTTTCTGGGTTTTGTTGTGCAAATCCCAAGACTGGATCCATAATTCCTATATGTTCCACCATTTGGATTCAGGATCTAAAATTACCTTGGTTGCCACAAAAATAGGAGCTTACAATTCCCCTTTGCCTTGCAATTAGGTCTCTAAATCACTTAATTGTGGGAGCCAGATTTTCTAGTGGAGCTCATTCATAAGCAGAGTGAGCCAGCTGCAAAATATTTATCACTGTCCAAGTTCTCTCAAATTTTCAGCATTTGGATCACAGGATTCTGTTCTGATCCAGGTCTAGGATCAGTAATGACAGAAAAATCATAGGTGGCCAGATAAATCAGAAATAATTTTCATCAAAAAACAAAGCTTCTCCTTCAGGAAGTGTTACTCTCTGCCAATGCTTGCACTGAAACTGTAATTTAATCCTTTAAACTTTGCAGTTCTGCAAATTGCAGGACTTGATATTGAAGGATGCTGAACAATTATTTTAACAATAACTTATACTTTTTTTTGCTAATTAGCTAACTAAAAATTTAATTAGCATGAAATTTATCAGTCTGATCATGAAACATCTTCTTTAAAAGTAAAAAATTAGGAGTGCCTTCTGTAGAAACTATCTGATAAAGCAATTACATTGGTTCTATTCAAAAAGATGTGTACACAATGCAGAGGAAATAGCCTCAAAATACTGTAGAACGTGGAATATTTGATGGTTTTTCCCCTCCATATTCACCAATCTCAATAGTAATTTAGTAATTAAAATTACAAGGCAAGACAGTTTTATCAGGAGTAGGTACTTCAAGACAGGTGTTCAGCAAGTACTAAAATAAGCAGCACTGTACTCATCCTAGGTTCTTCTGTTGTCAACAGCTCTCTTTTAATAAATACTTGCATTTGTTATGTTTTCATAAATAATTATTTGCTGTAAGATTACAATCATCTAATAAAAATGTGTTTGTTTTTGAACTGGACCTAATTATCAGTTTTAAAAGCTAGTGACAACATATCTGCTGGAATCCATTAACAAGTACTGCAGAGAAAAGGTGACAAGGTAAAATATCAAAAATTACTTCAGTGACTTATGTGATCATGTTCCACAGGAAATCAATGGGATTTAAGTGCCTGAAACCTAACTCCCTTTTCAAAATGAGATTCATTTAATTATTAGTTTTTTACATTATTATTTCTAATTATTGAGATACTACAAAGAACACTGCAGTCAGCCCAAGAAATCCCTCTTGCAATTGTGCCAAAGCTTTTTTCCTCTCAGCATACACAGAAGATAACCTGAACTACATTTGAGATTTCAGCAACTCCAAATACTACAGTGAATGTCTGTGCAGGTGCAGAAGTCAAACCATGCACATCGCACTGCAGGGCTGAGAACCCCAGAATGTTAGGGGCTGGAAGGAACCTCCAGAGATCATCACATTCAACCCCCCTGCCAAAGCAGGATCACCTAGGGCAGGCTGCACAGGAACACATCCAGGTGGGTTTTGAATGTGTCCAGAGAAGGAGACTATGCAACCTCCCTGGGCAGCCTGTTCCCGTGCTCTGTCACCCTCACCATAGAGAGGTGGAATCTCCTGTGTTCTAGCTTGTACCCTTTGTTCCTCCACCTATCACTGGTCACCACCAGAAAGTGACTATCACCTTCATCTTGACACCTACTCCTCAGATATTTATAGACACTGGTAAGATCCCCTCTCAGCCTTCTCCTCTCAGTCTAAACAGCCCCAGTTCTCTCACTCTTTCTTCACAGGAAAGAAGAAAGAGACCCATTCTTCACAGGAGAGAAGAAAGTCTTTCTTCACAGGAGAGAAGAAGAAAGAAACCCATTATTTACTTGCAGATTACAGTCTGCTAGTCTACCTGAAGGATCAAGGATTTTCAGGATCAACTCCTAGCCATCAGCACCAACCTCTTTTTTTATCAACATGTCAGAGATTTAACATCTTTTAAACATAATTTATTTGTACTTCTGATTGAATTACAGTACAGTAAGGTGAGCCACTGAATCATCAAACTTTCTCAGGATTAACAGCATCCTCCTCCCCAAATGTCCTTCAGGCAGCAATGAAAAATGAAGGAGGCTGCAGTGTGCTTATTGTGGTGACACAAGTTACCTCTGAATAGTCCTCTGTACAAAGCGGGACAATAGTCACAGCAGTCTTACAGAAAAAAAAGGAAAGGAAAAAGAAAAGGGAACAGGGAAAACGGAAAAGGGAAAGGAAAGGGAAAAGGGGGGGAAGAGATGCCAATTTATACATAACACACAGTAATGACTTGCTAAGAAATCACCTGAGCTTCCAAGTATCAATATCCATAGCAATAAAAAACAATCACTTCAGAAGACAAGGGAAACCTTGACTCACAAAACAATATTTGGAGGCTTTCAAAGACTTTCTGTGTGTAACTGAACATTTGCTTTAAATTAATAATCCTTCTTCACTTGCACAGCAGATCAGTTTCTGGCTACACAACACAGCTTTCCAGAAATGCTGGTTACTGAAGTAATGCTTCAAGAAATTAATATGCTAGCTGGTATTAGAAATCATAGGAGTATTATTTACCTCTATTGAACACTGATCCAGATACTTAGCAAATACAATGCAGCTTAATTAAGTGATTTTATCTAAGAAACTTTGATTTGATAAGTAGTTTAAGTATCATCTGGCACTTTCTTATTTGAAGCATTTAAATTACTATTAACAATAGAATGGGTGTTATTGCAATAGCACTTTCTCATGCCAGTGGAAAGGACTTTTAATATAAATTCATAAAGTCGCCATTGTATGGACCTGATTCTAATCTGGAAAGCATGCCATGCATCCAGAATTGGTGTTCATGAATCACAACCTGGCTTCCTACTGTGGATACTGTTCCTGTTCCTGACATTTTTTCCAAAAGCAGCCAGCAGTGCTAACCACATGCTGCCATCAGAGCTCATGGTACACAAGTGCAAGGGCTGAAGTTTAAGCACTTTATTTGTTCCAGTAAAAGGTGGATATATTTACTCATTTATGTGCTTAGCTAGATCCAAGTGCATCTCTCTAGCAATGGAAACTACACATTTTCTGTGAGTTACATTAAAGACAAATGTAGGGCTAAAGGCAGTGTATGTATAACACACTGCCAAGCCAATGCTGCAAAGCCAAACCTTGCAGGGTTCAGCACTGGCATCTCCTGTGCACACTATTTCTACCTGACCACTGAAGCAGGTCAGGACAGGACTAAGCGGAATTAAGAGGAGTAATTGCTACACTTTGTATCCATGCTTGGAACATGTGCTGGGTAAATTCCTCAGGAAGCATTTAGCCAAAGGCACATGGTATGTCCTATATCCACACCACAGCTGATGGGGGAAACACAGATGGTTGCTCAAAACACAGGGGAGCTAGAGGAGGAACATTTGTATTCACAGTTCCACCGCTGGAGATGGCAAGCAAGGGAGGAACTCTGGCCAACAATACACCCTTTGACTTTGGTGAAGCTTTCACAAATAGCTCCTTTCCTTGAAAAAGGCTAAGCACAGCCCTGGGCAGCAGTGCCTGCAGGACATCTAGATCTCCTCTGGGTCCAATGCTTTGCAGAAAAGCATGTGGGAGGCAGGAGTATGTTGCGTAGGTGCTGGATGCCATACATTGCGGAATTTTCTGTTGCTTTCTGCACATGACTCACCAAACAGCACTGCACAGCTATTTTCAAATCATAATTCTGCAGGACAGACCCCTTTGGCTAACAACCCAGCTAATGGGGGAAAAAATCCACACCTATCTCATCCCGAGTGTGGAAGCAGCAAAAGCTCCCTGAGCTTTATTTGCAGAAATGGGACAATCATGGCAGTTCTTCTAGCTTTAAATTCCCATCTAAAAAAGAGCACAGGATACTACCACCATGGTAGTATCTCTGCTTTCTCAGATACACAGCCACCCTAGGACACTTGTCTAGAGAGCTGTCCCAGCATGTTTCAGGGTTTAGCACACAGTCTGTAAATGATAATTATTCTGCATGTGTACATATACACATTCTCTGTGTGTGTCAAGGCACATTCGTATTTCCATGCTGATACATCTGTATAATCCATCCTTTCCACATGAATTAAGCCAAATGGTGATCACAACATGTTATTTAAATATCACCAGGGATTAGAAGGTTCAGAAAGACTCCAAACCCCATAAAGTGATGCTAAGCAGGATTACTTTCTGGCAGTGTGTGGATACAAGTGTAAGCTGATTATACATTTTCATGACCTACATCAGCACATAAGGAAGAGCCACAGTCCTCCTCCTCCTCAGAATCAAATCAAATTGTGTACTTCCCAGTGATGGATTCCAACTCATCCTTTTCCTTCCTTTCTCTTTAGTGAACAAGGAGAGAAAGATGAGAGATAGACTTCGGCAGCCGAAACAAGATGGAACTGCTGAGCTACAGGAATAACCACAGTGTTGAGTCAACAGCATACAAAGCACTAACAGCAGGAATCAATTGAAGGGGAAAAAAAAAAAAAAAAAAGGTAGTGTCTGAATCTCAAGGTAGATACAAGGTCAATGCAGCTGGTGGGAGAAAGCAATAGGGGAGGGATAAAAAGAATATACACAAACCTGTCAGGGACTAGTCACATTCATAACACTGCTAGAGTATTTGGTATGCTCATACCTACTTACTGCTAACTTATATCATACTACTAACTGGAAGAACCACTGTTAATTACAACAAGGTGCTCCATACACAGAGCAAGTGCCATTGCTATTCCTTACAGGTCAAGGGCAGCATCCTGTACTACACTGTTCGAAAAAGGCTAAATAATGCAGTAATTCTGTTTGCAAAATCACACAAGCAAAACAAACGTCACTCTTCACGCACAGAACAGTTACATTTCTTGATGCATATAATCTTCAATTATTAAAGAAACTGTGATGTCAAAAATAAAGCTGCCAAAACAATAATGGGTTGAAGACAGCTTCTATATTCAGACTCACAACTGGGTTTTTTTCACCCCTTCATGGAGATTGTAATAGAGGAATGCAGCACAAGAGCTGAAAGCAGCATCAAGTGACCTGTGCACTATACCCAGGTTACATAAGCAAAGACCTTCAGTTCATGCCAGGGCTCATTTTCATTCAGATTCAGGTATGCTTGGGAGAGAGAAATCACTACCTCCAGCATTTACAGGGTTAGGGGTTCTTTTAGAGATGGAGCTGCTATTAGACTGTTTGTAACAGAATGCCAGCTCTGCCAGAAAGGGTTCTAACACTAAAGGCAAGGGATAAAACATGCTGGTTGCAGCATGTTTTCCTCTGCTCAGATTAAGATCTGCTCAATAGAAGTATAATAGAATCTGTAAATCTACTGTGACTCAAGAGCAGTGTATCTGACACTGAAGATACAGAGCTGTCACAGTAGAGATAACCTGCACAGTGAACAGTAAGCATCTAGGTATGGACAATGCATCATCTGACAGCATTAAAGTTTAAAAAAAAAAAAACAGATAAAGTAAAATAAAATAAAATGTGGTCATACCACAGAGTATCTTAAGCTTTACATTAAATAGGAATTGCAGTGTATTACCTGCTCCTTTAAAAGCAGCCTATAAACAATTTGGTTTAAAATCCCACTGTGTAATGACCACTCTCAGCCAGTGCCTGGCCATACTCTGGCAGACAAGTCCACTGCCTGGGCAGTGGCACTGGTGTATGCAGAGCACAGTTCCTGCTGCTGGCAAAGCCCCACACTGGCTGCAGGGGGTTTAGCAGCCCTCAGATCTGCACTGGGGAACTGCCACAGACTGCTGCTCCTGCTGGGCAAGACGTAGGATCTGACTCAATCCTAAATTTTCCATGGTTTTGTTTGGTTGCAGTGAGTCTGCAAAAATATCCCCAGTGCAGGACCTGGAGCTTTACAACTTTTCTATCTAGAAAGGCCTCCAAGGATGTTCTGTATGTGCCCTCTCCTTTAGCCCTCTTAACCCTGACACTTCCCTGCAGTCACCACTCCTGCACATCATCCAGGCCCTCCCCCTGTTTCCTCTCCCAAGAACTGGGGAAACCAAAGCTAATGGCCCCCAAAAAGTAACACACACCTGCACTTCAACAGCTGCTGTGTATGTCCACAATATCATAAGGTTCCCCTCCTCTACAGCTGTGTGCTACCACTGCAGTTGAATACCCAGAATCTCCAAGCTGAAATGCAGGCAAGACTCCTCATACTGTTTAGGCAAATTTTATACTGCTAAGAAATGAGTCTCATGGGGATTTGACTTTCAGCAATGCAGATGGACTCCAGAACCCATCCCTCAGTTACTTTCTTATGGTACTGACAATTCCTAAGCTTCAACGAGTCAGAGAAACAGAAACGAAGAGAATAACTCCAGCACAAACCATGGTAACACACAATCAGACCCAGCCCTGCAGCTCCTTCTGAATTCAGGCAAAGAATAACCCAACATGTTGATTTGCTGAGAAATTCAACAGAAGAGAAGAAACTAGCCAGAAAATGCAACATGCCAGTATAGGAAGAGGCTATAATCTCAGAGCTCCAGCAGTCTAGACCTGAAAACTCTCCACAGCGAGGTTTCATTACTAAGTATGATGTGACTGCATGTAATTACTACCTCAATTTTTATAGATCCTTTAGCAGTCCCACCCCATATAGCATTAGCTGCAGGGTCATTAAAACAGACTAACGCTACAGGTCTAACTTTTGTGGTGCCTTGTGGAAGAAAAAGGTAGAGATTTGAGCTGATTAAGGCAGCATTTAACCCAGTAACTGTAGTGCAAAAAGGGACTGAATGTTTTATCAAGTAAATTAACAACTTCACTTTTGATCTAGCAGAGAGAAATCCACAAACATCAAAAGCAGGTTTTACTTAGCCCCTTAATATCTGCAGCTTGCCCTAAGATGTCAGCTCTTCTCACTTATATTGGACATGAATCACAAATCCTGTGATTACGCCTGCCAAGACTCCTCTGAAGAGGAGTAGGATTTCCTCCCCCCTCCCACGTCTTTTTGAGGGGAAGATCATTCCTGCTGAATACTCATATCAGAACAAATCAGCAAGGTATTGACCTGTTTGGATGTTAAGTCATTAGTACAAACAGAAATCTTCAGAAACATTGGAGAAAAGAAAGAAAAAGTTGTTTTGCAATAAAGGCAAGAATGATCTGCATCTTAAAAGGTCACACTCTTGTCAGAACATGAAAATTTATGGAATACGTGTAAGTGAGCAGGATCTTCAGGTGCTTCTCAAGCATAAACACAGCAAGATGTTTTCAAACAGTGTTTGAAGTGGCAGGTGAAAAATATTGAGGGTCTGACCAAGAGGAAGGGATCAGCCAAGGAGGAATTGAGCACCAGGGCCCCACCAGCAGAATGACCATGTTCACAGTTCCAGCACAGAGGCAGAAGCTGACTCAGACACTCAACTGGTTGGGCCAACCTCTGCTGGCAGTGCACTGGCACTGACATGCCTCGGCACCGGCTGGAGGAGCCAAAAGCCACAATGATTGCCCAGGTGTCAGCAACAGCACAGCACTGCCAGCTGTGCCGGTGGCTTGACAACGTTCACAGAGGTAGTAATTGGCAACTGTGGGGCCTGCTGGGTGGACAGACAGATCTCACTGGAAACCAAACCCTCAGTTAACTAATTTAGAAGACAGGCAGGTGTACTCTGACAAATACCTCCCCCATGACAAGCATGAGCACACACACTCCACAGATCTCAAGATGTACATGCAAAACACTACTTTTCCCAGGATTTCTATTATTTTCACTTTATAAAATTATTGCTTGAAGTTAGTTTACAGCCTGCCAGTTGGCTGCTCTTCAGAGCTGTTCCAGCCCACACAGCTAGGTTTTTTTAAGGCACAAAAAAGTGTGAGGAGCTAAAAGGGGGGGGGGGGGAAATCTAAACAACACCATAACCTTGGTGAAAGCTAAATAATCCCAATCCCTTTCTCCTAGGAAACAACTGGTATGTTAATCCCACCATTCTAAGACCTGGCAAATTTTGAAAGGCAAAATGCCTTTACCTGGTTCTCAGCCATAACCTGTTCTATGCAACTTGAGCGTGTCCTAGATTGGCACTGGCAGGCAGTCACTACCCACTTTTCATCCCAAAGCCGGTTTCCCCAAACCACCTTTTCCTCTGCAGTCCTTCAGTCACAACTCTGATCGATGCCAGCTGAACTGAAGGTCAAACCTTTTTTTCCAGTCGAGATGTGGGAAGAAGATACCACAACAACCACTTTGGGAAGGGAAGCACAGTTCAGAACAATAACACTGATGTTACAAATGGCAGAACCTATTCCTCTCCAGTACATAATCTATGGTTCATCAATGCTTTAAGACATGAAGAGATTGTTCAAAATGCCAGCACTTGAAGATGGCCAAACATGAAGCACCTGCACGCACACAGCACACATCGTCAGACAACACCACTGCCCCCATACAGTTACAATACACACAAGGCAAAAGTTAGCTCCTCTTAAAAATGGCCCAGTACACACGTGCATGCTGTTGTGAAAAATGTCTGTGCTGTATTAACACCAGAACAGCCTGACCATGGCCTAGCTGACAAACATGATCCACAGGGTGCTCAGTGATGGTGAGACTCTTGCCTTGACCCCTGCTAGGCTGAGATCAGTCACAAAACCCAGGGCACAAGCAGCTCCAGCCCGTCTTGCGACAACAATTTTCCCTGCCTTATCTGATTCCTTCCCTTTTAGTAACATTCTTCTTGCTAAGCAGAGAAAATGGGATTAAATCCTCCCCTCACGTCCCAGTGTTCTCCTTCCTGACCATATCAACATCTTCCAGGATAAAAGAAGAGTCTCCCAGTCACCACCTCAGACCCAATACTTGCTATTCCCCAACATGCACCTTGGCTCTGACACCAAGTGGGATCTGTCCTCTTCCCACTGGGTTCAAGGCAATCCCAGACTCCCACACTCCTACCACCACATTTTTTCATAGCACAATTTGATGCTCAGTGCCTGCCTTGCTTAAAACCCCATTTCCAAGCCAAACTGAAAATAGAAGCAACAAGCAGAGATGGTGTCCAAATAGGCAGGCTGCGCAGAACACCACCATAATCCTCCTCCTGGATCTGACCAAGTCACTTCCCCTGGTAACTCTGGCATCCCTTGGAGGCCTTCCAAAGTCCCCTGAGCGTACTTCCAAAGTCCCAGCTTAGCTAACTGCTGGCAGATCTTAGCTGTCATGTGCAACTGGAGATGAACCACCTCCAGCTGTGCCTGACTTCTGCCTGTCAAGCATCGCTAAGCAGCAGGCAAAGGCTCCTCACCTGCCCTTCAGCCCTCATTCCTTCTCAGTAACACAGCTGATGCTCTAAGCCCTGGCTCTCGTTCTCCCAGCCAGGAGCTGTGCACATAAAGGTTCCAGCCAGCGCTTCCAGATTCTCAGCTCACCCTTCTCTCTGGCACAATGGCCAGCACAGCAGAGCAGGCACCCTGTGAAGCTCAGTGAGCAGTGCCCCACCACCAAGCCCTGAAGATGTGTCACAGGGGCTTGAGATAACATCAAAACTGTATCTTTGTGTCTGCAATGAAGTGCAGGCTCTTACTCACCTGTCTTTTTATTAGATAAAAATCCTTTCAAAATTGGTAAATTAATGGCTAGGTGCCAGGCTTACGGCTCTAGACATGAGCAGAAATCCTAACAGGGCTTGGCCCAAATTTGCTGTCCTAGTAATAGCCCTTAAGAAGCAGCCAAATGAACACAAATGTTATATTTTATTTCCGCTGTGGACTTCTACTTTTTTATGTTATTGCAGCAGAGTTAGTTTCTAATGAAATATGAAATTGTGACAGGGAAGATGTTTTTAAACATATAGCTGTAACAGATCCTAAACTTACTATTTATGGAGTATTTTTAGAACTCTCTCCCAAACAACAGATCTCCAGCTCCCATGGCTGCCATTAAATGTCAGCATTTGACAGTTTCCATACAGTTATCTCTCAGACAACACTTTCTGTCTGTAATCAGAAAAGAACTGTTGTAAAGCTGAAGTGGCTGTTGGTAAATGGTGGCTTTTTAAAGGCAGGTTACTGAAGGGACCAAGGTCTGGAGGAGCAAGGTTCAGGGGTGTCCCACGTCTGTTCAAAACTAGAACAGTGCTCAGAAAAACTCTCACAACTGAGAGAGGGTATCAGTGAAATAGAAATTAAATAGTAATGTCATTCAGATAACTGATTCACAATCAAAACCAGATTTTTATTTGTATTGTTTGCACAAGGCAAATTTTGCAAAAAGATTATTCACCCATTTAAATTACTTTTCCCAAAGGAATCCCACTGTGCCTTTAGCTTGGAGAGGAGGAGACTGAATGTGACCTCATTAATGTTTATAAATATGGGAAGGGAGAGTATCAGGAGAACAGAGCCAGGCTCTTCTCAGAGGTGCCCAATGATAGGACAAGGGGCAATGGGTGGCAGATGGAGCATAGAGGTTCCATGTGAACATAAGAAAAACTTTTTCACTGTGAGAGTGACAAAACACTGGAACGGGCTGCCCAGAGAGGTTGTGGAGACTCCTTCTCTGGAGCCATTCAAAACCCACCTGGACATGTTCCTGTGTGACCTACTCTAGGTGATCCTGCCCTGGCAGGAGGGCTGGACTAGATGGTCTTTTGAGGTCTCCCCTAACCCCTCATGTTCTATGATACAGGATATACTTTAGTGGTCTTGGTAGTTGGGTTACGGTTGGACTCAATGATCTTAAAAGTCTTTTCCAGCCTTAATGATTCTACGATTCAACGATTCTATGATCTTCTCACAGCTGCTTGTCAGCATCCCAGGAAATCTTCAGTCATCTCTACTAGGGCAAATTGTCTCAATATAGTCATGTAGACCTGAATACAGAGAGAGACACAAACCTGAAGCTGTATGCCACTCACATTTTGTTCTTTTCTCCTCAGACTGAGCCTTCATCCAGGTAGCCAGATTGCAGTGTGGGCTGCCTCTGTTGTTATTCTGAAGCAGCAAGGTGCTAGAAATCAGATGTTGGTAAACTTTAAAGCACGACACAAGTTGTTTTCAGTACACCATGAAATCCTACCTAAAGTTTAACATGTAAATATATCCCCCATCATCCACCTACAAGCTTCTCAAGCCTTGTCTGAAAGATGAATTGAGGGCTGACACCTGTCTTCTGGCATAAGCTCCAAGTCTCAAGAGCTTTGCAGAGGTGCCTTTAATGTTTTTGGTGGACTTCAATAGGATTTTGTAGTTGCACTTTTGACACCACGACTGAATTCAAATATACCAACAGAGCTGCAGCTGGGGCAAGCAATTTCTTCTGATGCTCAGAAAGCAAGAACCAAGTCCAGATTTAATGACTCCTCAGTGTTCCTAAAAGAACAGAAAATTTGAGAATGTATAAAAGAAACTATGCTGGACATGCTAATTGCATCTTCTGTCCTCAAACACCAAAAGGGAAACCAATTATCACATACACTCAACAGGCTACAGCACCAAAATACCCATCAGCAAAAGGCAGCAGCTCCAGCAGCACATCAGCTTATGTCTGTCGTCTTTGTGCAATCAGCAGCTGAAAAAAAAGTTTGCTTGAAGAGATAACACAGGAGGGAAACCACAAGTGAATACAGCTGGCATTTGAACCAGAGTTCAGTGCACACTGCAGCTGAGGACAGGAAAATAATTATTTTATTTTTTCCTAAGAAGCACACAAGAGGAAAAAGAAATTGCCTCTTCCTGAGCTACACGTCCCATCCCTGCAGAACAAAGTCCATTCAAGGACTTCTCTCATCTTCATGGCCTGACTCTGTGCTTTCCCAGAGCAAAGGCACCCAGAGCAACCACATTAAAGTGGAGCCAGAAGACAGAACGAGCTCTTTCACATGCTGCAATGGCTGACAAGACTTTCATTTCCATTTGGCCACCTGGTATTCAGCCCAACTCCTCTCCTGGAAGTGTCTAGAAAAATTAAAAGGGAGGAACAGCATCATTCTGTGAGAAAGTGAGGAGAAGGATTGCAGTCTTGCGCAAAGTCCCTTTTGAATGTTGTTGTGCTTCACAAGACACAGCAATTAAGCAGCATTTGCAGAGCACCTCCTTCTCCAGCCCTCACTGGCACCAGGGAGGGCAGCAGCTGCCACATCACCCCTCCTCAAGGTCTCCAGCCGTGCAGGCAAAATTGAATTTTGCTGCCCACAGATCAAGCCTGGGTTGCTCCAGCTGGTGGGAGACATGAGGAGTCGGACTCGCTGCTCTTGCTACCAGGGATGGGTTACCAGAAAGAATGCCAACAACAGCTGGTGCTGGGACCAAGCCATGTCCTCCATCACATGTATGCTTTGCCTGGCCCCTTAGACCCAAGCCTGGCTCTCCAGGGCTCTGGCACCAACAAGGAGGCAGCAGAGCAGCAGCTGCTGGGGCTGGTCCTGCCTGAGCACCCTTCTGCTTTGCCCAGAGCTGCTCTTGTTTTCACACCTCAATCTAGCAATCCTGTGAAAACCAGCACAGCTCAAGAGAGGCACAGGAGGTGTGCCTCCACAGTGGAAGAGAACACAAGAGGATATCTCTTAAAAGGTTAAGAATGTTCTCAGAGCAGTATTTTACTAGTATTTTATTATTCCTAAAAATTTAGAAATAGTTGCTATGAATAAAGTGTGAGCAAAGCAGGCAGAAGCTGGATCTGTTATGAACAGGAGCTTAAACTACTGCAGTTAGCTCTTTAGGTCAAGCAATATAGTCAATTTTAATGAAAAAAAATAAAGTGTCCAGCTTTCATTTATTTTGTGAGAAGCCTTGCAGTCCATTTGCTTTTGTTTTATTCCAACAACTTGAAAACCTATATTTTTTTTTATTCTAAAGAAACAAAGATCTTGTCAGTTACTAACAAACACAAAACAAAATCTCTAAGAGATGGCAAAGCCCAGAAGATGTAGAAATAATCATACGGAAAGACCAAGCACAACCAAAGTTAGCCTCCATGCCAACCAGTGACCAGAGTTTCAGAAAACATACCCAAAGGAGGAAGGCAAGGGATGCAGAGCTGCCCTGTTCTGACAGGGGACACATCCCTCAGGCACACATCACAAGTCCTGCCTGAGGGAAGGCTGTGGAGAAGCAAGCAAGGGGCTTTCTGCTCCTGCAGACAACTACATGCACATGGACTTCAAGATAAATTCAGCTCCAGTGTCAAAATCTCTGAGCTCAGACAAATTAATAGGTGGACAGATTCGGTCCTGCTGACATTAATGTCAGTGTTTTTCTCAAGCAAAGTTTCCAGAGGCTCCTGTACTGTCCTGATGAGATGCCACCTAATGGATGCGACAGCCCAGTCAAGATGCCAGCACCACTACGCTTTCTTCAGGGAGAGGCAGATCTCAACATATTCCAGCCACTTTCAAAAACCTCCAAAGGCAAAGTTTAGTGATGGGTTGTTTGTTGGTTTTTTAATTCAAATCTGTCATCACAGAGGGACACTTGCAGAGCAGATATGCTTAGAAAGCATCAGCACACAAAGCAATTTTTCACTACTACTGTGCCACTTTTTGGACATCGCAATGAGTTCTGTAACTTCCATGTCAACTTCGGGTTTGTTCTTTAAGAGATTTAAACTACCTGCTCTTTCCAACCACATGAAACTTGGCAATCTCAAGCTACTTAGATTAGCTGACTGGTTGATGCAGAATTGTATTTTATAGAAACTGACAGACCCAAACATCCTTCATCCTCACCCTTAAATCTGACACGGAACCTAAAAAAGTTATAACATCTCCAGAACATAAAGGAACATGAGAGGCAGTCCACAGCCTGTAGTGAAAAGGGTCATATCATCTGATTTCCTATCAGGTAGCCACATAAGTCCAGAGGTAGGCTCACAGCAACCCTACCACACGAGGCAGTTACCTGACAGAGTAGGTGCAGAGCTCATCTAGGCAGGACTTACCGGCTCTTCCTCAGCACAGTCCCCTGCACCCTTGCCAGCAGTGAGATCTGGCCTTGACATTTTACCCCCCAAGTCACTCACCTATTGTAGAGTCCAGACTTTTCTCTCTCTGCTTCCCTGGAGGTAAGCAACTCAGTATCTGCAGCACCTGAAGCTCTGTTACATAGAATCATAGAATTGTTTTGGTTGGAAGAGACCTCTAAGATCATTAAGTCCAACCATGAGCCCAACACTGCCAGGTAACCACTAAACCATATCCCTATGCATTTGCACAACAAGCACAAGCATAAGTTAGATCTTCTTCTGCCAGGATGGATCCCATCACCTGTTTTATGATCAGAAATAACACACCAAAAGCTTTCTCTCTAATGAAGGCTTTCTGGATTCATGTCAGTGCTTCAGCTACCCAGAAGGAGAGTCACCCTGAGCACCAATCTGCTGTCCTTTCCTTACTCTGATACATCCATGCCTTGAACACCTACCAGAACATGGTCTAAGCAAAATAAAAACACCACAGAGACTTCTACATTGTGTCCAAGAGGCTCTGACAAAGACCATCTTTGCAACCTGGTTGTACTTCTCAGCACAAGCATTTTATTTACATCCTAGTACAAGATGTTTTATTAAGGTTAATAGGTTTCTCTTAATAACAGTAAAAGCAGTTCCACATTAGTGAAAGAGCCCTGGGTAGGGCACAAACACGAAGGTTTACACTTTCTTATCTGGCAGCCAAATCTGGAGGCTTATCTTTTACCTCAAGGGTAATTTTTCAAGATAGAGCTGCCTCTTGCATTTTTTTCATCAGCGAAGAGATGCTGAATTGCCACAGATGGTCATTTGTTTTCATTTGGTGTGGTTTGCACAGTGCATTTTATAGGTTATAATAGTTAATTAAATAGAACAATATTAATTTCAAATTCAAATGTAGAGCCTGCCTAATCTTCACAGCATGCCATTACTGTTGGGGTAGCACAGTTTGGATATAATAGGGGGAACAAGGTCCTTTGGCAGTTCAGTCACAGAGCAGCTGCTGACTGACAAGTGGCTTTATGACTTGAAATTCAGAGAAGCTGACTACCACTGATGTACAAGGTGCTCAACATCAGATAATACCAGACCCTCGGATTCTTTGCAGTAAGGAAAGTATTTTTCGAGGGCTTTTTCAAAATGGTTCATATTCACATATTGGTCTCATCTTCCTAAGCTGTTACTCAAATGCATTTTCATGAAGGTGAAAGATAACAAATAGAACCAGGCATGTGGTACTTCACAAGATAGAAATACAATCCCCCTCGCTGTAAGAGGACTGCAACAGCGTTTAAAATGTCCAGTTTGCAAAGTCATCAAAACTGTAGTTCAAAAGAAAACTTTAAAAATGAGCACTTAACCCACTCCCCTCACAAGAATGTTTCTTAAAGGAAATAACAGAAATAAATGAAAAATAAAAGCACTGATAAGGTACTGCACTGTGGATTTCAGTTAGTGCTCTGCATACGCATATCTCTGATCTTCTTTAAGCTCACAACTCAGTAATATTTCCAAGCACTATGCAAACAACAAAACCAGGGTTTAGACCTTCCACACTGCTTACTGTAGAGACTGTGGCAGGCATAGAACACAGGATGTCAGAAGTGCAGAAAAGAGTTGTAGGGGTGGAAATATAACTGAGGTATCTTCTGCTCCTGGACAGCTCCTCAAGCCCTGCCTGCTATAGGCAATCTTGAAACACTGCCTAAAATCCAGGACTGCAGCAACTCAGAATCTGCTTTATTTTTTTCTCTCCCAGGATGGAGATGACAAAAACCCAAACAAACTAAAAAAAAAAATAAAAACCAAACATACATTGAAGGGATTTTTAAAGCTTAAGAAAGCAGTTCGTACATTATTAGAAAGCAAAAAGTAACAACAGTAACAGAAATTTAAAAAAAATAACTCAGGTAAGGTGCTAAGTATGCTTGTCTGTCTCCCCACTCTGAATGAATACATTTCAAGATGAATGTGCATTAAGAAGTAAAGAAATGTTGAAGGCACCACCTCTCAAGCAACTAGACCTAGCCTTGCCTTTTACTTTTTCCCAGAAATTAGTGAGGACTGGTGGAAGGTGGTGAAGAACACTGTATCTTCAATAATACACAGAGGCTAAGATGAAATCATTTACTGTCCTAGATTTAACATCCATAGCTGCCCATTCCTCACTAACATGCCCTTTTCCCCTTAATAAAGTCATTAGTGATGTGACCTTTCAAGTTCCCCACACGATCTGTTGGTAATTCTTCTTAGCACCTCACCCCTCAATATATCTTTTTCTAAATGTTCTATAGTTAAATCTTTTGCATGGAGCTGCTTTGTCTACAAATTGAAATAAAAACCCTACACCTTTTGTCAGTATTATTACTCTATACATGACCTCTTCACAAAGTTTATAAAACACAGTGTGTTCCTTTAGGAGAAGGCTAGAAAGGGTTCTGTAAATTGATGGATTGCTGGCATTTGGAAGCTGGTATTTGAAAAAAAAAATAGCTTGGGTTGGATTGGAGTGGGCGAAGTCTGTGCTTGTTATTTTCTGTGTCGTAATTTTTTCATCAGACTAAGAGCTCAACAGCCCACAGGTTTTACAGTACTATTTCGTTTTCAAGAGGCCTAGAGCAAAGAAAGAAAGAACAGCTTTCTGAAGCTGGACCTAAGTATTGCCCAGGCATTCCAATACTTCACTTGGACTACAGATCCTAAACTTGAAACAACTCAGCAGCCACCAACTTCCAGAAATAAACGAGCCCAAGTCCTTTAGCTATCAGCTACTTTTAAAAAGCTTCAGTCCAGAAGTTGCCCCCTCCCAGAAGAGCCTCCTTGCCACCAGCAAGTAAGGCAGCCTCAGGCCCCACCAGTACTTAGACAGACAAACATAGCAAGAACATGAACATGTCTGTAGAAAAGATGGGAGCACCATCAAGGCAAGATTCAGTCTGAACTATGTCTAATGCCTGGAGCAAAAGAGGAGGGAGTACTTTAACCACACCATTATGATCATCTTGCTTTTCATTCTTCACAAAGAGAAGATGTACACATACAGAACACCAACCTTCTTCAAATGGTTTTATGTGCAGCACCACTGGTGGACTGCAACAAAGGTGACCATGAGATCCACACATGTGCCTTCCTTAAGATTATCCAACAGCCATTAAGGTACCTGGGACAACGAGCACTGCCCCTCCCTATTTTCATCACACCCTTCCCGTTCCTGCAACCTTTACATTCAACTAGACTTTCCAAATAAAGCGCTGTAAATTTGGGTTTCCACTGAACAAATACTTACATAATAGTTGATGGGTATTTTTCCCTCATTCATTAGTTGTGATGAACACATTATAAAATCCTCTAATGTATTCATTACTCAATATTATTCAAACATTTTGTTGGCAAATAATTCTTGGTTTATAGGTCATTCGAATTGCAAATCGTAGCTCTTACAGTCAGAACTTAGTGTTTATTTTTTAACATATGCAATTTATTTAACTTAAGTAATGCACACAGCCAATTTAATCGGTGTGCAGTGAATTTCAATTCGAGCATTTGGCTTTAATAGTCTCAGTTACATAAATCATGCACTCAGGAAACAATAATAATATGGGCTTAAGTGAATAATTGGAACCACATGAAGTAGTTCCATGGAAAACATGGAAATAGTCACATATACAACAAATCCAAATTCACTTTCCAAATCATAGGAACAGTTACAACTCTTTTTTCCTTGTCTAATTCCCTCGGATACAGTTAATTTGTAACAAAACCATGCCAGCAGACATTGCCAGATTGCTTTCCACTTCCTCCTCTGTACCTCTGCTTGCTATTAACTTTTCTTCATGCAGTATCTCTGACCACCACACACACACAAAGACCTTCAACTTCCACAGTGTTTGGGAGGCAAACTGCAATTAGTGGTTACCTGAATCGATCATAAATAGCCTAGAACAGCTCTAGTTACTTAATGCTTTTGATTTTATTATAAGACCAGAGATAAAACTGTAATGAGGTTCAGTGATAATAGGAAGTTGGTCCTCTGGGACTTAAAATTGAACTAAGTAGGCAGAAATTAAATGTTTATCTAGCAGATTCCTGTTTGTTCATGCTTTAATGTATATCTCCACACTGCTTCTGCAATTAGGAACAGCTCAAATTAGTCTGATCATTTTCCTTCAAGAAGGAGAGAACAAAAATTAGAGAAAGAAAGGAAAAAAGTCAAGCTGACAGTCAATATCTATTACGACCATGTCTTTTCCTAGGCAAAAGACCTTGCTTGGAACTGGCAATGGACCAAAAACTGCACTACCTCCACAGCTCTGAGGCCTCTTACTTTAACTAAATCCAAGGTAGAAAGCACAACCCAAGTATGCACAAGCAGTCTGAAGAAGCTTGTATGTTCTCACCCACATCAATACTTTCTATGGTCTACAAATGAGTAGATGATCTGGAAGCAAGAGCAAAGACATCCTGTAGTTATACCACTGAAGTCAGGTTCTAACAGAAAAACAAACAAACAAACAAATAAAACCCCCACAGCCCTTGCCCTCCGTAGACAAGTCTGGAAAGGAGTTTCAGACACATAAAATTGGTGCTAAGATTCCAAGAGCTGGGTTAATCACGAGAAAATAATTAGCTGTAGAAAGCCTAGATCAGAAGACTTGCATTCCCTTCTCTCTTCTCAAGCTATAGAGCTGTACAGGGTTTTGCTTCAGGCTGCTTTCCAGCTATTAGAGGATGCATGTTTCACAGATGTCACATCATATCCCAGACAGATCAACAAGTAAAAAGCTGCAACCACCACTGAACTGTTGAACCAGCATTTAAATTAAGAGAATTGTGGTTATGCACATGAATCAAAATGGGATTTTTTTGAGTGAAGAGGAAAATGTAAAAGCAAATTCTGCAGTCAGGTTTCACGCAGATTCATACAGATCCTGCTGTGTCTTGTGACAATGCCAAACGGTAATGACATAAGACTTTCATACGGGTAGAACACACAAATGGTCAGTTTCAGAAGTAATATCCATTAGAAAGACCAATCCTCATGGACAAGTTCTTCTGATGGCAATTACAGAAGAAGAAAGAGACTTTGTAGGTTGCCGTGACATCTGGATTTTGGGTCTGAGGAGAAAGGTAGAGCAGGGAAGTTGAATGGCCCTCCCAAGGAATTAGAGGGGCAGTTAAGCCTGAAAATGGAATAATCTAAGTGCTTTGCTCATTTAGGTGATAAACTAGAGTTCTTCAAAGAGTTCCAGGGTAAGTGTCACCCCAGTGGTAAGCAACCTAGGCATCCAAACCTACTGCATGAATAAGTTAAGTACACTGTTGCATAGCACGAACTCCACTGCGGGAGAGACAGAACTCACTAAACTCCTTCCTAGATTTCAACACCCTAAATTTCTGCCCCTTTTCCAGGTGATAGCATCAATCTGTTTACCTCATCCATGTGGGTGAATGCCAAGGTGAGAAACACAGCCTGCACCTATCAGTTCTCACTCACAGCACCCTGTTTACAAAATGGGGAAGGAAAACCACAAACTTTTGAGTGGTTTGCATGACAGGTTTCACACAAGAGCTCAGAAAGCCTTCAGCATATGATGTTGCATGCAGCAAATTCCCTCCACCAAATTCTCTGCTGGTGTAGTCCCATTTTAAAGGCAGGCAGGCAGGCAGACAGGCACAGAGGCAGCACAAGTGTACCCACATTGTCTTTGTACTGTGCAGCCCCTCCAAGGGTGATGCTGGCCTACAGTGCTGAACAAAAAAAAAAAAAAATACATTCATTGCAAAATCTTTCTTCCTTTCCACTTGAATCCTTCTCATTCTACATGACAAAATCTGGAATCCTTACTAAATGCCATGACACACTGAATTGTTATTAACAAGCTTATTAGAGCTGTGAAACAGGATTTCCATTACATAAAACTCCTTCTTTTCCCATAGTACAACAGGATACCATTCTAAGTATCTTATAATGCCCAGTGACCTACCTATTGCCTTGTAACAGAAGCAATCATATCTGATTTGTCCTTTATGAGTTCTCCAGCTGTCTTGATTCATTAACCTACTGTTAAGTGGTCCTTGTCTAGCAGTGAAAATGTCCTGCTCTCCCATCTCATAAGTAGCCTCTCTCCATTCAGCTCCTTGTTTAATCAATGCTAATTACATAGTCCTGTGATCATCTCCTGAAATTAGCACAAATGGTAACAAGTTCTTTGATTGCCAATGTTGTTGTAAATGTTATATTAAAAAATAGCACTAAAATAACAGCGTAGACAAAATCTGCATTAGAACCTTGCACGCTGTTTCAAAATTCACAAGGATGGCATGCAGAGTGGGAGCCCACTGCCATTCACTTCTGTTGATTCAATTAAACAGAAACCCACCTACTTCCAGTTTGGAAAAGGACTGGTGAGGAAAACCACAATCTACCCTGAGTGTTAGCAATAAGGGAACATGACGTCACAGCTGCAAACTCTCAATGTGTCATTACTTAAGATAAACAAAAAATTTAGTTGGAACCTCATTATTTAGCAATATCTGGGGATGAGGAAGGGAAAAAAACCAGTGTAAGCAAATTTGAGAATGTTGTTCAGAGATTGCTCAAAACCAGGGCAATGAAAATGGCTTCACAGGTCTCAGTGTGTAGCATCAGGTAGCACCAGTCCCTGCACAAAACAAAAGCCTTTACCAACCAGCTCCTGTACTGCAAGTCAAACTTCCACAAACTCCCATGACACAAAATGAGTTAAATAACTAGAAAAATACAGGACAGGTCATTTTGATATGCAGTAAGACAAGAAATAAATTACTATCCAAGATACTAAGAAAAATTAATGGGGAATGAATTATGCAGCTGGGTCAAGCCATTAATTCAGAAAAGAACTGGGAGGTGGTGGATAATTTCAAGTGATTGTCCAAGACAAGAAGCAGCTTATTGGAGAAAACTTTTACAAAAATGGTGTCTCAAACATTTTACTGTGGAATAATAAAACAAATTCCTGGAGGATGACCAGCTCCATCAAAGTTAGAGTCACAGAGATGAGTGATTAATGCACTTCAACCAAAGGGCCTACAGGATCCTATTCTGACAAAGTCAATAAATAATAATAAAATAAATACATTTTTAAGTACTAATTTGAAAAAAAATGAAATCCCAGTATCTCTGAAGACAGAGGCAAAGTTCTGACTGGCTTCACTCTAGCCCAGTTCAGGTCAGATGTCTAGTTTCCTCAGCCAAGTACCCTACTGAGGACTAGTTTGGAGTCATAGCATCAAGGACATCCTCTGTGGGACATGGATGGAAATCCATGACAAATTGATAAAGTTTCCTAATTCCATGCTGGTCACCATTTCTGTGTGCTCATCCTTCTAGTCATTGCAGGAGTTAAACCAAATGTGGTTTCTGAATCAGATACAAAGCTTCCTTTCCACCAATTACCTCACAGGAAGGCCAACCAAGGGTTACTGCCATACTCTCCCCTTTCATTTCTATCTGCAACACTGTGACAGGTGAAAGCAGAAGCCTCTGGAGGTCCCATTACTCTGCCAAACTGCAGCACAGCAAAGAACTTTTGGAAGCTTGGAGCTCCTCATCTGTGCTCCAAGCACCTACCAGAGCTTCCAGCTGGCCAACAAAGTAGTTTTTAGGTGCAAATGACATCCAAGGGCTCTTTCTTTTTGTTCACTGTTCTTCTCAAACAAGATGAAAACAGAGGCAAAATATCATTTAACTAGAGAAACTGCCCGTGAGCAAGAAGTTAATTGTTGTGCAAGCAAGAACTGGTATATGCATTTTCAACATATGTAATAGTTTATTAATGGTTAATATTCCCTTGCAATTGGTTCTGACCTCTTGTAGAGGACAATTCAGCATCCAACAACACAATTATTTTACAAGGTCAAATACAAACTACCCTGAAGCTTTTACTAAATGGAAATGTAGCCTTGGCCCCTGGACATGTCCACTGCCAGACTTCATGCACCTGTGGGACATGACAAGCTCCACAGAGTTGCAGAGCTCCCATCACCTGTGACTGAGAAATTCACATTGAAAGGAGTGCAGAGAAGGATTATCTAGGTGACCAGGTGAGCTGAGATTCTGTTACAAGATGAAGGTAGAAAAATAATTGACTCCTAAGTACACTGAGAGAAAGCACCAGGGAGGCAGAAGAGCTGTCTGTACAACCCCAAGCACAGGGGTACCTTTGGGGTGGGAATGAGAAGGTCTCCAGTCATTAGAGCCCAGTGGTTTTGAGGCAGCAGCAGTACTGGGAGCCCGGATGCAACTGCTTTCACAATGGATCTTGTGACATGTTTGCCCACTACAGCAGAGGACTTGATCCCAAAGCATCCCATTCCTCCCCACATCCAGGCACCCAAGTCTCTAATACTCTGAATCCCCACATTTCAATTAATTGTTTGCACTCCACTATTTCTGGAAAATATCAGCCTTTAAAGCCTCAGGAAGTATATACAGAAACTATTCTGTCATATTCTCTACACATGAATGTTTCTATGGTGACTTTCTAGCACTTCATTGGATTCCCTTTCCTAAACGCTCAGCGTACTCCCACACCACCCTGCAATCCCAAACCCTAGGTAAACCAAAATGGAAAACTCATTTTTTCTACACCCAAATGTAAAGTCAAGCTCTACATAGCATTTGATGCATACCCACGCATCACACCTCCATGGCCTGAACATGTTCTAGGGCAATGCCGGATGATGCCACATCTTCCGAACAGTGGTAGTGACACAGTCGAAGCTATCTCTTGCTATATATACACCATGAGCTCACTTGAGCCTGGAACACCAAAGTATTTTGTCTTGAAACATCACCTTTTCCTGGAGGATTTATGCTCACAAACTGTTGGCAGATACAAGAGCACAGAGTCCACCTAAGCACAGAATATCTACAAAAAAGAAACCCTTCCTCACTGCCTTCTCTTTTTTTCTCTTTTTTTACAGTACACTTTCTTCCCCTTTTCTATTAAGAAACCTCTCTCTCCTCCTCAAGGACTCATTAACCTCACTAAAATATCATTCTGACACTAGCAAATGCCTTCTGAAAGAGCCAGGGCTGTGAGAGCAACCTGAGATCCCACAAACACTCCCAGAACATTGACCTCTCAGACGCCTATTCACCTACAACACTTGCACATCCTCATTTGTCTGCTTTCAAGTCATTTAGTCATTTGTGGATAAGCAATTATCAGACCTGTCAGGGCCTGTGGAACAACTCATCCTTGTCTTCAGCTAAGCCTTAGCTCCTACACTTTGTGGATAGTAGTGCAGGGTAAAACCCTTTCCCATCTGCCTGATCAAGATTTGCTGTGGCACTGGTAAAGCTAGTACTGTGCACACTAGTGTACAAACAGGTTAGGTGGTTCCGTCACTGTCTGTGATTTTCTTAAGGGCCTAAAACATGAAGATATTTCTTGGAAACTTGGTGCAGCCCAAACACTCACCAAGCCTTCACAGGTGCTTGTGAGCATTGCCAAGTTGGGCCATGTTTTTTGCTTACAGCCCCTCATTTTGCACATTAAAGATTAATATTTCATTTGCTACTGAATTCTGTTATTCTGTCTCCTTCCACCCTGGCACCAACGCAGCATCCTGCTGAGTTGAACACACCACTACAGATGCTTTATTTTCAGGTTTTAATATTTTCTGGCAAAAGTAACATTAACAAAACAATGGCTCTTGCAAGCAGCAGCTGCTGCAAGTAGCACATATCCTGTGTAACTGCTTAAAGGGAATAATGTGGACTGTTTCCTCTGGGAAATACATAGAAATGGAGAGGTCTCAGATGCGTAACTTCAACAGAAATCTGAACCTAAGGCTCCTCTTTATGGGAGCTGGTAGCATCCCAACAGGGCCAGTCCAAACTTGGGATTTGTGTTTCATTTGAACACTTTAATTTCATTTTCTGTTCCAGTTCAAACCAAAACATCACCTTTCCTCTTACTTGGAACAAAGCAAAGCTTTCAAAGCTTTTACATAGGGGAAATAAGATTTTCCTTTAAAGACTGATGTGTTCCTGAAGGACTTCCAAATGAGGGCTTTCCAAATGTAGAATTTTCCTTTTATGGCTTTTTCTCTGTGTGTGTGTGTGTGCCTGTTGTTTTTTATGTTGTATTGAAGACAGGCCCAACATGCTACAAAATATTCTTTTTAGCAAGGATTCTAAATTTAACGCAGAAATAAATAATTCTTTTTATGACCCAAAGATTTCCACAAATAAGAGTATTTTTTTCTGTAGTATTAAGAAAACTGTGATGGGTTGACTCCATCATCAGCTTCAGCCAAAACGATGTAAAAAGCTGTCTGCTGAGCCCTTGAATCGCAGCCTGTGCAACGCTGCCATGCTTCAGCAGGGATCGGTGTCAATGCGAGGAAGGGCTCCTGAGTGAAAGAGAAATGTGATATTAAGAATGTCAATATTTCACTTTCTAAACTGCAATTCTTGGTAGTGTTGAGATAATCCATATGTCTTAATCAACTCCTGGTGTTTGAGTGGGAGGAAGCTAACACAGTAACTAGTTGAGGAGGAGGAGCAGTTAGTCAAAATAACTGTGTTTCTCCCTAAGGACTTTTGGGTTCTGGCAATATTTAACAGATGAAATAGCAAGAGCAGCTGTCCTGAGGGAACTATCAGAGAGGCGTTTGACATTGTGAATCATATAGATTGCTAAACAAATGTTTTGTCTGCAGAGGGCCTGAGGTGTGATAACAGGACCAGCACTGGGGGATTTCTCTGGCTGCTGTGATCGCGAGCAGCAGTGTGGCAATGGCAGCTCCGATCATGCAGGCTGTGCCTGCCTGCCCAGCACTCTGGAGATGCAAGTCTCCAGAGCCAGCTTGAGGGATGCTGTCTGCAGTCCAAGGGGGTTATGGCTTTGGAAGTTTTGCTGCCTGTCACTGGGGTAGGAAGCGTAAGCGAGGCACCCCATGCCTGCCTGATGTCTGGCCTCTGCTGTCCATTAAAGGCCAGATCTGGGTGGAAATTCAAAAGGCTTTGCAAGAGATGTGTCGAGGCACCTTCTGCCCCCCACAGCATCCCACTGCCTTCTTCTCCGTGTGTCCCCAGCTCCTTGTTGCACAGGTCGCTGACTGCCACTCTCCTGGGGCAGCCGTACTGCCAGAACACTTCCCTGCATGGGCATGGCCTGCTGCCTCACAATTAATAATTTAACTGATTATGAAGGCACATTGGCAGATATCATTGTACCTGTCAAATTTAACTGCCTGTAAATTTAATTAGTGTGCAAAAACTCTTTGGCGGATACCAAAACTTAATTAGTCAGCAACTTAAGGTTGTTAGTGTACTCTCCAGGGTAATAATATCCAAAAGCAGGTACATGAAGGCCATGATAAAATAATTTAAAATATAAGATCCTCGTGGCATGTTTTCTTTAGTACTCATCTCTGCTGTGTATAAATCAGGATCGAGCAATAAGAACAGCAGCATCTTGCAGCTGGCCTCTGGTAGTGGATGTCTTCTCTCAGTAGTGGGGGGACAATTAGCAAGCGTGGTGGCATAGGTCTTCTCAGTCCTGCTGAGGTTGAGCCAGGCTTTGGGAGCATCCTGCACATTTTGGCACAACTTGTCTACCTGCTGATGGATAGAACCACAGGTTTTGCAAAAACATGGCCTAGTAACTAATAGTTTGGGGACCATGGAGTGGATGTGGGGTTTGTAATTGGGTGATAGAGAGGCCTGTAGTTAATGTATTACGTCCTTTGAATAAGGTAATTTAGGAAAGAAATTAAAAATTCTTCAGGGGTATTATGACCAGTTTTGAGTGGTGGTGACTTGACCTAGTCTTGTCCTCATCAGAATAAAGCACTTTGGGTGTTGGAATTCCACAGCGGCTTTGCAGCAAAGGACAATGGCTTCCGACCTGGAAAGGAAAGCTAATTTAATGTTAGCATACTCCTGCCACACAGTGCTTACATGGAAAGAAGGATGCGTGACTCGTAGCCAGTGTTACTACAGAGAGGTTTTTCACACTGTGATGGGATGGCAAAGCGTAACAGTGACTCACTGCAGGTTGTTTGAAAGGAAGGGAATGGGATTTAGTAACACTGAGTGTGCCCCATCTGTCACACCCCAGTGAGGTACACAATTTTCTTCCTAATGTTCTGCTTCAGCCCTAAGCTGCTGCAAAATGTTTATCCCAATGACATGTATTTTTCTGGCAACAGCCTCTCCTATGAATGGAGCATGGACTAAAATGAAAGCCACAAAAATTTCTTAGAGAAGCCCTGGGCATGACTGTGGTTTGTTGCTTGTCCTCTGATGGCTCCTTGTCTCATTATCTGTATGCATCACGGGGTAAGAAGGAAACAATGAAGCTTGTGATCCCTGAAAAAAAATGTAAAAGCCAACAGTGTCTAAGAAATGCCTGGAGGCTGAATTCACTTATCCACTTACATTCAAGAGTTAAAGAATCAATAAAACTTACTTTGCCTTCTCCCTATCTTCTCCAGATGATGGTTTACAATCCCATTCCCTCTTCCATCTACAAGAAGACAGTGAGTTCAATTCCTGTGCCTTGCAGACCTGGTGCAGAAGGCATTTTGGAGGCATCTGAAACTCCTCAAGCTGCCAGTGCCAAACATAGATGCTGAAACCCCCTTAAATACTTGTGTCATGGGTCTCACCTGGCCAGCTGGGTGGTCCTGCCTCCCTCCCAGGTAGTGCAGAAGAAGGGCAGTGAATAGGTGGCATGGGCTGAGTTGAATCTGCTGCTGATGTTCAATAGCATGCTGCCATCATGCCAGTTTCGAAACGGAAGTGCTGGCTGGAGCAAAGTATTATGGGCTTGAAGTTCAGACTGTAACACAAGAAGCTTCCTGTTCTAGTTGTCCCTTCTCATTTCTGGTTTTGAGGTGTTGGTTTCTCCAACTGGGTTGGCTTCTGGGTTCTTGGGGTGTGGGGGGAGCTGTTTTATTGCTGGCCTCTGGTGCTGCTTCTGCATTTCACAGAGCTTTTCTGCTCACTGTGCATTGTGTCATCTCATTTCCAGTAAAACTCCTAATCTCAACCCAAAGGGGGTTTTTGTACATTACTTTTCCTCCCAAGTCAGGGAAGAGGGGCTTGTGAGAGCAGGCTGTTACCAGGACAAAAAGCATTCTGCTCTGTTACTCAGACTGGGAGAGGGAAAACTCATTGTCTATCAGTACCAGACTGTCTACCTGAACTGATGGGCCCAGCACTGCTTGGAGTCCTGTTTCAAAGCATGGGACTAGTGAAATTATGCCCTGTGAAGGGGCCTGGGTCCATAGCAAAGAGCCTCTTCAGGGCTGATGTTCATGGGTTGGGACAATATTTCACAGTATAATGAACAGCCCAGTGGAACCTTGTAGAGTTTTCTTCTACATTCTGTATTATCACTGGGCAGTATACCCATGTGAGCTGAGGTTTGGCCTTTGGGGAGTTTGCCTAGGCACAAAATGAGCCATATTTTCCCCTGTATTTAATATTTGTCTCTTGAGTTTGGGATCTTTGAACTTGAAAGATCAAAACAGAATTTCTCTGCAAAGGCTCCATATCACTTGCCAAAGGTTCACTTTAAACTCACACTGGACCTGCTGAAAAAATACAGAGATGTGTTCATGTATGTGTCCTCTGCAGAACTGACCTTCTAGTATTGGACCAAAATTGTGCTTATTTGTGGGGTTTCCCCACACCTATCTTATGTAACATCAAGCATAAGTCCAGCTACCTTAAACTCCGTGGAAATTTGCAATTGACTTTGGCAAAAGCGAAGTATTAGTTGTTTTTTTCATCACAGGCCAGTGACAAAGAATGACTGACAGGATTCAGTAAACTACTCTGAGAGACAGTCTGCATGCTGCTGAGCGGGCTTAGTTTAATGAACTGATGGATGCCATGTAATCTAACTGCTTATTATGTTAAAACACAGCAGATAATCTAATGATCCACAGGTGCCTATTTTGAGTTTACTGCATGAAGTTAAATGCGTGCTTAACTCTACCAAGCTCTGCAGGGTTTCTTTTAGCAGTAGAAGTGAAGCAGAGCAGTAGGTGTCACCTCAGTGCTCCGAGGTGCTTGTCCTTTGGCCTGACCATGAATGATGTAGGATGACTTGTCTTGAGCCATCATATTAGCTGTGAGGTCCTCCCTGGTGGGGGCAGGACCTGGGGTTTGCCTGGTAGCCTCCTTCTCACACGCAGAATTGGGGAACAGCAGTGCTAAGGTGCTGGCAGGAGCCCTCCCAGCTCTTAGCTGGCTGGTGCCTGCCAGGACAGGGCAGCCTCAGGCTTCCAGGGGTCTCCATTTTTGTAATCAAGAGGTTCCTGCATTAGCAAGAGTGATGGTGAGGATGTGCCCAGGTTTCTTACTGAAAAGTAGCAAATGGGATTTTTATTTTTTTTATGAAGAACACCTGGTGATCTCCTGCCTTCACAAGCATGTATAGGTGTCTGATCAGCTCCAGAAGTCCACGTGTCATTTGTTATTTTTTTTTGTGGGATGCTTATAGATATAAAAAGTACCTACTCACAGACTGTAATCAGGCTGTAATCATGGCTTGCAATCACAATCAATAAATTAATAGATTAATTAATAAATTAACATCAGTGAAATATTATTTTTCTATTGATTGTACATCTGTTTATTGATTTTTGGTGCCTGCAAATGCCAGCCTCATCTTTGGATGTATCTTCAAAGGAGTGAGCTGAATTTTAATGGGATTTGTATCTAGGACTTAAGAACGCTACTCCTCTGCTGTGTGTCCTGCTCCCCTTTCTGGCAGCATTAATGTTATCAACATAAACTGTTTCCAATCTTTATTGTGAAGCTCAACTTTTAATTGTTTTGGTTCCATCCAATCTAACTGTAATAATTTAATTTTTTTGTTTAAAATTTCAATCATGCTTACCATATGGTGAGATTCATTTATACATAAAAGCTACTTGCTGGTTTACCTTTGAAAATTGCTCGGGCCTTCACAGCAAGAGCTTCCTAACCATCTGCTGTCCTCTCAAACCTCATGTTAATGTAGACATCTGCAATTGTGACTCTGGGGTTACTAAACAGCGATGGCCAGTCGAATGCCCTTGTGTCTGGCTTCCCAAAAAACAGCAACGCAGAAAATGATGGCTTCAGCCACAACAAAAGCCATTCTATATGCAGACATGGTGGTCAGGCACGTGCCCCTCCGGACACCCTCCTGCAGGTCCTTCCATGCAGGCAGAACCAGTGAATTTTGCTGGGGTTGCAGCCATCCCAATTAGCTGTGACTTCAGATTGATGTCCCGTAATCCTTTAATGCTAGACAAGCTCTGGCATTAGACCCTATGCTAATCCATTTTGAAAATGTGCATGGTGCACAAAGAAGATTATACCATTTTAAAATGAGCTAATTATTTGTAGTTAATAAGAGTATCCCTCAAATTACAGAGGAGAATGTTGTAGGTTGAAATCCTGGCCTCAATTAAGTCAGCAGCAAAACTCTCCCTGGCTTGGGTAGTGCAAGACTGAAGTGCTGGAGCACACTTACCCTGTCACTTCGCTGGCTCTGGCTGTCTCACAGCATACTTTGTGTTCTCAGCTTTGGGGTATTTTGGGTTTATTCTACTTCTTGTTTTCCAATGAGGAGGAAGAGGTGGCTCCCAGTAACCTCCAATCTGGCAGCAGCTGTAAACAATGGAGCTAATTACAAAATATCTGATGTTTCCAGACTTTAGAGGCTTGACGCTCTTCATCTGGGTGCTGTGTAAATTGCAGGTGAAGACAAACTGATAATTTGAAAGCCATACTCTTATTTAAAAAAAAAAAAAAAAAGAGAAGAACAAAAAGGAAAAACTCTTTTCATTGTGTGGTTAATGTCCTTCTAATGTTTTTGTACATGTGAGGGTTTGTTTGGTTTGGTTTTTTGATTGCTTTGTTTGGGTTCTTCTGGTTGGTTGGTTTTGTATGTTTGGGTTTGTTGTTGTTACTGTTTAACAGAATATTGCTTACTACAGCTGTTAAAGTTGTTTATATTTTTGGCATTGTATTCAGCCACAATAATAAACATTAGACTTAATGCATTTGTGTTAATACCAGCCTGTTTTCCCTAAAGCAGAAGCTTTTAAACATGTGCAATAATTTTGCTATTGAATAGCAGTGTGATGATCAGCAAAAATGTTTTATCTTGGTAAGAGATTCAGTTAATATATTGGTCTAAAACTGATTTTTACCCACATTGGCCCATTTAAATAACACACCAAGAAAACAGTTCTGAAGTGTGTTAAAGATTAATGGATTAAGTATAGCAATTAAATGCTGGGCTATCTGATAAAAGTTACTTAGTTTTTAATAGCCCATCAGCATGTAGCACATCTTGATGAGGTGGTTAAGAGTTTGGGGGCAAGAAATTGTACCCTGTGGTAGTAGGTTAAATATTCTGCTTAAATATTCTGTTTCTCCATTCTGTCCACAGCCCACAAGCAAAGTGAAGCATCTGGCCCACAGAAAAAGAAATACATTTGTATTACTTGGTGGTAGTGATGTAAAGCTGCTTCTTCTATTTTTTATTAAATATCCAGCCACATGGATTTGATTTCTGAAGGAGAGTATTTTCTGTGATGATCTGTGGCAGGCACATAAGAGAGTCACTGTGTGCAGGTGGACAAATGACCAGGTTACCTAAGTGTCTGTTTAAGTCTATGGAGAGTAAAAATTAGGCCAAAAAAGAGTGCATGCATTCTCTGAACAGAGGTCAGTAAAGTATCCAAAATGATTTCTCATTCTTTACTCTTGACCAAATTCCATTAATATTTTAATACAAAGTGTTTGGTTTTCAGATAACCACAATGTATGGATTTTTTTTTTTTTTTTTTAGGAAAGTTAGTGGTGATATTTGTGTTTCTTGGGAGGATGTGGGTAGGAGGGGGGTGGCAGATGGGGAAGTCAGGAGAGGGTTATGATATGCTTTTTAAAGGACACGCAAATAGAAATGTAATGGAAAAAAATAAAAATTGAAGGAGGAAAAAAAAGTGTTTCTGGAAGGATCTGTTGCATAAAGCAGGATGGCTGTGCTGCTGAGATGAGGGGTGAGGTGCAGAGTTTTAGCTTGTCACAGGAGAAGAGGACTGGATTTTGATTCCAGCCTGCCAGAAGTGTGGATGTGAGCTATTTCTCCTTTTCTTCAGCCTGGTGTAATTCCTGCAGCCTGGATGTGGCTAAGTGGTTCGTTAGGGAGTGTAATTGACCTTGAAATGTGCTGTGAGTGCGGAGGACAAACTCTCTCACACTTTGGGGAACTTGTTTATTGCCACTTACTATTTGTTCTTAAGCTTTAATTTAATTCTTCTTTTCAAAATCCTTTAAACAAATTCACGTTGAACAAGAAGAAATGGCAATTAAGGAGTTGTGGTGGTTGGTGGGTGCTTGTCTGCAGGGAGCTCTGTGAGCAGGGCTGGCCGCAGGGGTTTGCCACTGCTGCTGCTGCGGGAGACTGGGTCTGCAGGGTCCTCCTTTCTTTTCACAGAAGGGAGATCGCGGTAGCAGAGCTGAATGGAACGTGCAGCTAAGTGTTAATTTTGTTTGCAGTTACTTCACTTAAGCATCTCTCTTGCTGACTTGAACTTGAAGTAGGATGCAGCCGCTCTGCCTGGCTGCTGTGCTGCATAATAGGAAGGGAGCAGAGCATGCTTCTGAGCTGGCAGTAATCTGAATGTGGTATAAAACCCATACTCATGGAAGCCTTTGTTACTTATGTTGCAGCTGTTCAGGTGAATTCACCAGGATTCCTTTACTCCAGCCCTGTGTAATTTACACAGATTGTGCAATTCCAATATCTATGTTCCTTTGGCTCCTGGGATGAGGGAAGATCGATTTGCCTAATGCTGTGAGGTGGCTGGGTGCAGCATGACGGCTGGGTTGGGACAGGTGAGTGGAGCACCTTTTCCATTTCAGGGACTCCTCAATTCCTCTGTATCCATCTCCTTCCTCAGCTGCTGGCCTTCACTGTGTGGAGGGATGGACTCTAGAGATGATTGTGCTTTCTGTTCTAGTTTAGGGCTAAAATCACTTTGCACATTTTTGTAGCTGCTTCTCTTCATTATTACTGCCTCACTGTTATCCGTGATGCTTTTTGAACTCCTCTGCAGCCTGTGCTGGCTGAAAGGTTGAGGGTATGGACAGGAGCACACATGAGATAAAGCACCCAGATGCTGTTGCCTACTTCAGAACAGAATTTTTGAGTGACTGTGCCTTTTACATTCTGCTTTATAAAACCCCTTTGTCTGCACTAGCAGACTTGTTTCTGAACTAGATCCTGCCAATTGCACTAAGAAGTCATGCCAGTTTGTGTGTAATGATTTCATTGCAAATCCTCTTTTAAAACAGTTTAATACAGTTTCAGCAATGGAAGGTGTGTGTTTTGTCTTGTTACTTCCAGAGTAAACTGCTCAATATTACCTACCACTGTGTTGCAGCTGCTTACCTTAGAAGAAAAGATGTTGTGCTTGTTCCACAGCCTGAAAATTCAAGTATAGGGAAATAAAGAGACTTGACTATTTCCATACTGGAGGAGGGATTTTGATCATGGTATGCCAAGATTCAATAGACACCATTAAGGTTTAGGTGAGGAGGTCTGTAAAAGTCCCTTCTGGGTCCACCCTGTGGTGGAAACCTTGATTTAATCTTTATGCAGAAGGAAACACTGGAGTTTTGGCAATCCCAGTCAGGCATTGACCATGAGGCCAGAAAGACCTGCACTGGTAGCCCTACCAATTGATCAATGTTCCTGTCCCCCAGAGATCCCTGAATTCTACCTGTGTGTACCTTTGTGCACACTTGCTCATTTTTCATTAGGCTGTGAATTGATTAGATAAAAGTTGCTTGAGCATTCACTTTTGCAGTGATGCATAACAAATATATGCAGATTTGAATAGGACTAATCTGCATGCAAAATACCAAACTGTGATTACTAACCCGTATGCACCTGTACTGAGGTATAATTGGGTACAAATATGAACAGGAAGAGAGAAGCACAGCCTTGAATTTGGGTATGAATTAATGCAAAGAGATTCTTACAGTGTTAGTGGTGATTCAGGTGTTTCTGGAGTAAATTAATTCTTTCAGTAATTTAAGAACACTGTTATTTTTTAATTAACTTTATTTTTAAAAAATTAATTCCTACTTTCTGCAGGTTTTCGCTGTTAACTTCCTTTAGCTATTCCTTTCTAACAGCATTCAGTTTGTGTCCAGGATCACCCTGAAGACACAGACGATTGATTCTGATCATATGTGAATCAGTTTACAATCAGTTTATAGCTTCCTTGACATAAAGGAAACTTCATCAGTGCTGAGAGCACTGGAAGGTCAGGATTTAGGAGAGCTTTAAAGAACACGTTATTACTCGTTTTCATAATAATTTTGGTGTTCAGTGATTTGTTCAGCTAACCCTGCAGCTGACATACAAAACAAGCCATAGTCTGAAAGGGGTTATGCAGTTGCCACTCCTGAATACTCCACACAATTCAAGAGGATTATGAATGGGATTACTCTGGTAGAGGGCAATAACCCTAGACTCTCAGTTCAGCAATTCCCCTCACTCCTCAACATTTTGAGACCCCCTCAGTTTAAGCAGTTTTAGTGAAGTCTGTTCTCATCAATGCCAACCTCATCATTGTTTTTAATCATACCTGTGTGAAGAGCTCTCTATTTATTCAGTGCAAATACCCCCAAAAACCCAAAGAATATACACCCATTTTTCAGAAACCAGAGTGACAGACAGAAAAAGGGCCAAGTCCAGGAGATCACCTTATTTCAAAACAGTTGCGGCCACCACCACAGCGTCCTCTACTGAGGAGAATAAACTCATCCTACTGCCAATGCTTTTCTACAGCTCTGTCCCAACAAGAAGAGTTGTAGACTCCTGAACTGCTCATAGCTGACATTTCTAGTGCTCTGAGCCACCATTTCTGAGACTGTCACAGATGAAAGAGCCAAAAGTGATCACAAGGCTTTATGTATGGATGCCAGCCATTGGTTTGGAGCCAGTGAACCAAAAGAAATATGTGTTGAGATGTACTGAAACAAACAAACTAGAAACAAGCCTGAGGCAAAGAAAAGAGGCTTTTATATATTAATTACATTCTGCTTTTGGTTTCTGCCTTGAATAGCAGCTATATAATGAAATTCAGTAAGCACTCATCTCAGGTATTCCAGAAATGTGCAAGTCAGTGAAATGACCTCCCAGCATCAGGCTCAGTCTTCAAACACAAGGGAAGCTTGCTTGGAGCAAAGAACCAGCCCTCATCTTTGCTTTGCTGATGCAAATCCTCTTTACCTTGAGAGTAGTCCCTCGGCTTCAGCAGCTATGCCTACAACCTGTCAAGACCTCTGATCTCAAGTGCTACTGACCCACCTCCACCATAGCTCTGCCAAGCACCCATCACAGGATGGTGATCAGACACCCCCAGAAGCACGGTACAGCCTTTTGTGCCCAACAGCAAAACAACCAATCTCAAGGGTAGGCAGGAAAGACCTGGGGCCAGAGCTGCCAACTCAAGCTTCAGGAGTTCAGCCCTGCTTCAAGGCAAGTCAGAGACAACAGAAAGCAAAGTCCAACAAAACTGCATTCCAGAAAAGGGCTTTGCTTTTCATCTCAGTACATTTCACTGAGATGCAACTGGCAGTAGGCTGACAGGAATATGACCCAGAGAGCCTCTTTAGCTATGTTACAACAACCCTGCACACCTTTAACTGTAATCTGTCCCTTCTTTGTGTTTGCTGGCAGCCCGAGGGGGGCATGCAACATTGCTCTTGAAGGCAGGTGGGGATTCTGGAGCATCCTAGTCTCTGCAGGCACTACAGCGTCTTTCTATCAGAAGAGAAGTTCTGCCCTCGTGCCCCTTCAAGCTTACAGGCACACCACAAAGCCTGAAACCTGAGAGTTCCCTTGAATATGCTGAGCCAAGTATTTGCTTCTGCAGAGTTGGGGGTTGAGGGGGGAAATGGTCTGAATGTAGGCTGGAAATACAGGAGGAATTTTGTTGCTTTCCCAGCCCCTTTTTGTATCTAGCATCAAAGGTAATAGGCCAACCTCTAGAGAGATGACAGACACTATTATTAACCCTCTCCCTTTCCAAAGGGGAAGAGAAAAGGAATAAAGGAGAGAGACCTACAAATTGGAAAATAAAACTAGAACAGCCTTAATAATAATTAAATACTAATGATAAAATGAACTACAAATACATTCAAAACCAATATTGAACCCAACCCTCCTGATGGCAATTATGTCACCATTACCACTGATGCCAGTAACTTCAGTCACGAGAGACTAAGCTGAAACTTAAGATCCCTAAGCAGAATTTGTTGTGTTCTAGCTCAAACCAGAACATTTATAAAAAAAGCATTCTCTGCCCAACTGCTTGACATTTTTACTTCTCATCTCCTCAGCATCTCTTTACTCTTCACTGAGTAAACCTGCTTCTCTAGCACAAGTAGTCCCTTCCCTTGCTCCACAAAGTCCAGCTTTTCCCTCCACCTCTTACCAGCACAGAGTTTGGAAGGACAAGTATTTTAGAAGTTCCACTGGAGTCCAATTCACAGGAGTTCCCAGGTGTTATATGGGCTCTTGTAAGCTCCCAAAACTGCCAGAGTCCCCCAGTACAAACCAGATCTCCATACATAGTGGGAGGACAATGGTGGCAGCCCCAGCTTGCCTGGATGAATGAGAGTCTGGCTCTACAGCCATCAAGGCCTCCATAGGTTTCAAAGGAACTCAGTGATCACTTGACAATTTGGCCATATATATATATATGCTTTTTTTCCACCTTCTACTTAGTTTCCTTGTTCTGAAGGTCTCCATAAATGTTTTCAAGGGGAAAAAAAAGAAAGAAAAAAGGGGGAAAAAAAAAAAGAAAAGGTATTCAGCCCAGGCTCCAGGCTCACTGGGAGCGGTTTGTTTACCTTGATTAGCACTTTTTTGCTCAGCCAAAGCTCCTGTCTTCCCAGAGGCAAGATCCCCTCCTCTCAGCATGAGGACACAGCCCAAGATTCAAGCTCAGGCTGTGAGGAACAGCACACTGAATGAACAACCCACTCTCCACAAATGCAGCAGCATTCTTCTACCCAGCTTCTGAGTCCTGGCAAAGCTACTGGCTTCGCAAACTTTGTACTTTCTCCTCCTCCTTCCTTTCCTCATCCATCCTGCAAACACTCTTGCAAAGAACCTCATCTCCACTCTTTTATATAGTTTATAACATCCTTATTTTATTGCTATGCATTGGTCAAGCTTTTCAGCCATGCAGTGAAGTTATCCTACACTCCCAAAACTCAGCAACCATATACAGAAGCCCAGGAAACTTATTTCCTGAGTAAGAGCTTAAAGCAGAGAGAGGAAGGCTGTGGATGAGCCAGGTGCAGCTCCAAGCACACACAGGGGTCCTGCAAAGCTCTTCTAATCCTCTTGTTATGGTATCAGCCTTTCAACATGTGCCGTATGCACCAGGATGTAATGCTGCAATGCTGCGTGCCTTATTTTTTCAGCTAGTAATCTAATTGAAGAGCAAATAATGCATTAGAAGTTTAAACTTCTCATTCTGAAGACACACATCACTCACTCATCCTAATGATTTTTGTAATTTATCTTTTTAACTTAGCTACTCCACTATGCAATTCTTAAACCATTCCCATCCAGCACAGAGGAACCACAATGCTTTAGTAAAGCCCTGTACACTACAGTGCACTTGTATTGTTCAAGGGCTTATGAACACAGATCAGCAAACGAGGAGGGTACAACCTGTTAATTCATTGAAGTCAAGACCTTCCATCCTGAGTAATTCCTCTTGCACAAAAACACAGCCAAAGAGAAAAGATTTCCTCTTGTTAATAGAAGCCACAGCAATCAGTAAACAAAACTGAACTGGCTGGCAGAAGCAGGACAAATAGTGCTCACTTTCTAGGCTGCCCATCCCATTGCAGAATGGGGGAGAGGGGCCATGTTTGGGCTGAAGAACTGTGAAAGGGCCTCCAGGTAACCCTGCAGTACCTGCTCTCATAGGAGAGCCCCAACTCTTCTCTGGAAGGTGACACCAACAGAAGCAAGGAGATGAATGAAAGCCTCTTCATTTAGGTGCTGGAATTTTAAGTAAAGCTCCCAAAGTTCCCCAAGGCATATTGGTGCTTCCATCAAAGGAAGCCAGTGAGTGTGACTGATAGTTTGAATTTCAGTGGTGCTTAGGTTCTGCAGTTCTCATCAATTGCAGTGCAAGTTGTAGGTATTCAAGGCCAAAGTTTTTTTGAAGGGTAGGTATTTTGAAACGTATTGCAGTCAACAAGAACTGGGAGCTACAATTCTTTGAAGGGTACGAAGGCCTTCAGCATTTCTCAGAAGTCACATGGTGACTTTTTTCTCCTTTTCTCCCTAATGTTTTGCTTTCTGGTTCAGAAAAGATCACAAGAACACTGGAGAACCACATTTCATTGCATTATAAATTAAAAAGAGAAGATAACAAAATACGCCCTTGGAGAGGAACATGAATAGCGCAGGAAGCCTCCAAAAATGTACCACACAAAAGAAAACCCACAGTCTCTCTGGAATGTCCAGTCATTTGCTTCTGATACCCACATCACCATCTTGAAACCCAAATTTATCTCCTCCTTCAAGAATCATTTCAAAGTGAATCTCCTTTTTAGTATTGCTAGAGACATCTCACAATAAAACTCTCCCTCTGTCAGCTCCACAGAAATTAAATCATAGAACTCCATTATCCATTAAGAGGTTTTGAAGTCTATTTGTTTACACTACAAGAATTACTTTTACATTTCTAATTAGGTAGCTATTAACTAACATACAGGGAAATCACACCAGCATGTGAAGTTTAGCTATCATCAGAATCTTATTAAAAGGAGAGCTTAAGATTTTACCATGAACAACAAATTAATCATGATAATGTGGATTAAGATCTTCAAAAATAGAAGTCAAGGAGGGGCTTTTTAAAAGTTCTTTGAATCAACATATTTTCTCTGCTGAGGCCAGAGTTTTAACACAGGCTTCAGTAAGAGAAAACCTTTTGTAAATTCCTCTGGCGTTAATTTTATATATGAAAATCTATGAGGTACACTGAATTAAGTTAACATCAGATCATGCATAGTCATTCTTCCACTACACAAGGAAAATAACTGCTTTTGTATTCAGAAGATGCCACAAAGTCTTTAACCCATTCTCAGCTAGCAAGAGCAGAGTAGATGCTTGCTGAGGTGTAACAGGTCAGAGACCTCACCAAGCCAAAGGAGACCTCAAGTGCTTTCTGGCCATTCTCTGATCCCCTGAAGAAGAGATTTTCCCATATACTTTTCCAATACATTGTACCACCAGAGAATTCAACCTTGACATTTTTAAATCAGTTTCATTAAATTTTCACACCTTTTTTTTTTTTTTTTACCCTTTTTTGGCTGGTTTTGAAATGTGGCTTGATGGGCAGTTGTCAGTATGGAGAGACATAAAAGTTAACAAGCCAAAAGAGCACATTAGTGGTGCTTTTGGGATAGCATCTGACAGTAATAATATGTGACTGTGCCATCAATAGCCATGACAGAAAGCAGCCATAATTTACAGTTTTACCCAGGGACTTAATTATTCCTTCCTGATTTTGGGGTCCTTTACTATCTGTAGGAGGCTGCCATATTTATTTTGCCACCTAGCAACAAAAACTACACAGTCTTGGGAGTCAAACTGTGAAAGTTGTAACCAAATGCAGACCAGATGACTAAATGCAGGAAGATAATTTATAACAGAAAATAACAGAAAATTATGTTTCCGTAATTCCAGAAAGCATGAACCTGAATTTCCCACATACTATTAAAAAATCTCTGCTCCCATAACTATTTCATCCAGATTACATAAAAACAGCTTGAACAAGGTAATGAACTTGGCTTCTAAAAAACCATTTTGCAGCCTTGGTCTCAATGTGTGTTCTCAGGGTGATAGCTGGTAAACAGCTGTTGGTCACCTTCAGTGGTTCTTTGTGGCCATGATGACAGAGATTATGAAAATCTTCAGCCTGTTGTTCCTCTCAACAATTCAGAGTTGTAGGTGTAGTTGTAAAGGCATCTTTCACATGCTCAATGTTTGAACACAATGAATTTGTTCAAAACCAAACCAAATTGTTCTAGCTGCTTAAGAGTATTCCCACTTTTGCCTTACACAGGGAGCCGGAGATGCTGCCACCATTTTAGCAGGACCCAACCATAATGCTCCAAGAACTAATGCACAAGCCCTCGTTACCAAGTGCTAGGTCATACCAGTCCAACAAACTGTTTCTCTCAAAGAAGTACCTTTAAATATGTATGTTATAGATTTGCTGCTGCAAACCGAACAGGACAGGTCTGAGATGGAGACTAAACAGGTGGTCAGGGAATCCCATGTGTTTTCCTGCAGAAAAGTTAATTTGTGCATGCAGTCAAGCAAGTGCTGGAGAATGGTACCCATCTCACAGAGGAAGAATTATCAATCAAGCAGTCTTGATCCACAGTGCAGTTCTTAGCCTCTCAAATCACCATAAGTCCATTAAAAGTTAATCACAAATAATATCAGTAAAACAGTTGTTCCTGAATTTTTAAAAATAGCACTGCCAGGAATTGCAGCATTTCTGCTCTTCTGTGCAAAGTGATCCCAATGTCTGTAAGCAGTGTGAATTAATGTTCTGAGGCATTAATACCTTATCATGATCACTGTTAAGTTTAAATAAGCACTTTAGGACAGGCTACAGCCCTCTAATTAGCACTACTAAAGTATTCCTGGTTCCTCTTACAGATGGAGCACTCAAGAGCTCCAATCAAATACAGAAGAGAGATGATGCCAGTTCATAAGAACCTGCAGTTTAAAATGAGTCAACAACTCCAATCTCAGAGGTAATTTTATCACCACATGTACTTGACAAAAGATAGCTGCTTACTGATACAGTCAAGTTCTGTTTTACAATTTCATTTAGCTTTTCAGTTGAAGTTTCATGGGCAAAGCTCAGCGGGAGACCAACATTGCTTTGTTTCTTTATATCCTATCTAATTGAGAAGGCTTCTGAGGATAATCATTCTTGAGAAATGTATTGATTTGCTTCTGAGAATCTTACAGATGATTGAGGAATTGCAGCTGGGAGTTCCCCCCCAAAGGATTTGTCTTTGAAATAATAGTAGTGATGCATTACTTTCCTCTTGTGGACTACAAAACTTCAATTAAAATTCATATTTTGTATTTGGAAACAATGCTGTGGTATCCAAATGGAATAGCATTAAAGGGCCTTTTCAAGTGGATGCACTGAAGGAATCTGCACAGCATGCCTGAATTCAGCCTGCACTAAACTATTTGTTGATTGCTTAGTCAAACTACAGCCAAGGTGTCATTTTAAGGGAATTTCTGCTCCTGCACTTACCATATTGACAAGCTTGACTTTTATTTTAATGAAGAGCCAAGTCCCTACAAAATCCACTGCAGTTCAATTTTCATCATGATGCTACCTTGAAAAGCAAAGATTCTTCCTGGGGATTTATTGTGGCTGTCACTTCTCCTGCCACTTACCCATTGCAACGCCTGAGGTAGAAGCAGGAGATGGAGCTGTCAGAATCTACCTCCACTGATAACTTTCCTCCTGCTTGTGTTCTCACCTCAGCAATTTGAAGCACGCTTCAAGTAACACCAGTAGGGAAATTTCAGCTTCGAAATGCTTCAAAGTTACAAACATCTACTAGGTACTCATTACTTAAATGATCATTGTTGTCCATTTGCATGCACAGTGTAGAGACAGGATACATGTGTCAGGACCTGCTCTGCAGCCATCTCGCAAGCAGGGTCAATGGGAGGTTCTCTGCAGCAAGTGCCAACACAACTGGGCACCATAATAAGAACTGTATTGTTACAGGCTAAATAAGCAGCTCTGCTGCCTGATCCTGTGGGTTATGAGGTAATTAGCTTCTGAATAACTGAAATCAATGGATGTTTTTGCAGAATCACACCAAATAAGCAGAAGCTTGGCACAGAGAAGGGAGAAACAGTCTCATTGCTACACAGTCATGTTTGTTAATGCCTAGTTTAATTCCACCAACTTCAACAGCTTTACAGCAGGAGAAAAAAAACACAGCCTGGGGTTACTAGCAATCCCAATCAAATTACCTTGCAATTTGAAAGCTAAAATTAAGCACTGCTCCTCATTCTTCAACACCTTCACTTAAAAGCCCTTCTCACATCCTGGACTGCATACACTGCCACCTTTGAACAGCTTATGGAATTCCACTGCCATCAAACTCCTGACATTTCCTTGGAAATCACATCTCTTGGTGATTTCCTGTCCTTGTAAACCCCCAATCCTCCTCTCTTTTCCACCACAAGTAAAAATTTGTGAAGAGTTTTGTTCTAAGACTTAGTCTTTTGCATATAGCCCTGCAAAAAGCCTCCCCAGCTCCCTCTGCACAACATCTATCCCATCCTCTCATTTTTGATACACCACTAGGCTGCATTTCTACTTGCAGCCATCCTTTAATGACCAGAGGAGTGTAATCAGCAGTTCTCTTTAAACCCCCACAGAAGGTGTGACCCCACCAAATTTGCAGGGAATCACAATGAAGAGATGCAAGCAACAACAGGAAAAGTAGCTCTAAAAAAAGTGTAACTACATAGGACACCAAATTCTGACTAGGGGAGAATAGCTATGGAGGGAGCCCATTTCTTCCCCAGACTGGCCTTACTGGTCAAAGTCTTTCCAAGAGGAAAGCAAATATGCTTATAAATGTACAAATGAGGCAAGGAAAGAGATTCTCTCATCTCATAGTCAAGAGCACCAAGAGACAACAGTAATTTTAAAATGCTCAGACTGCTCAGGATAAAAAGAGACTGCCCAAAGTGGGGATGGAGCACTTCTCCTTTCAATGAGACTCATGGGATGAGGAGCAAAGAGCAAGTCTGTCCTTTGAAAACAAAGCCACAATTATTCCCATCTCTGAAGTTTGGAGAGCCAGTGCAGTACCACTCCAGGGCTGCACAGCCTCAGCCACACTGTCAGGTTTGTTGGATGGAAATTGGTGGTGTCCCCACCCAGCCCCTGCCCACTACACACTGGTGAGGGCTTCAGGCTCTGTGCTTTGTCTCCCCTTGTAAGCAATTTCTCATTTTGCTATCTACTGCCATTCGTAGAAGGAACTCAACTTTCAGGAAAATTATTTTGAATAAACTGTTAGCGAACTGCACACAGAAAAACATCATAAGAAAAAACAAAAAGCAAAACCCTATATATATTCCAAATAAAAACTCGGCTCTGAATACATCTCCCCCTCTAGGCAATTAAATGTGTAAATTAAGTACTGAACAAATTAAGTAGTTACTGTAAGTCCATTTTTGCAATATCACTTCTCCAGAAACAGTAAATCAACATTGAGTATTTATCATCATCTGTTAGTGTATGGAAATGTGAAAACTAAATAAATTGATGGAAATGCATTTACCTAGCAATATTTACCCAAATGATACTGTTCCCTCTGCTGCCTGTAGCAAACTCAGTCACGGAGACTACAGACAGGTTTGCCTTATTAATACAGACAGTTCTTTGCCTGTGTATTTTAAATACCTCAGAGCATGGTACCATCTGTGTGTATTCTACTAATGAGCTACTTCTTAGACTGAGGAAGGCCAGCCAGCCAACACCAATTACTCAGATGGAGACTGCCTAATTTTTAAGCAATTAATGAGCTTCTCTCTCACTCTACACAGAAGCTTCCTCTGCTTAATTCTGCAGTATATTATGGCATATCCTGTTCTAAAGAAAGTTTCTCAAGGAAGAAAATAAAGAAGATGAACATAACACAGCCCAGTCCAGTTCTGTAGAGCAGAGCCCAACCCCCATTGTGTGGGACACAAGTTTGAGAAATCCCTGTTGGGAACATCCTGAGCAGGGGCTGCACTGCTGCTGTCCATCACAGCTGAGGCAGGAACAGCATCCTGCAAAGGGGGCAGCTCAGTTCACTCCCTTACTCGAGGCTGCTTGGGGCACTAAGATACCTTGAATAACACCTTAAAGGATGGACTGGAAGAGCTTCCACAAGACAGCTGATGGTTTTATTTCCTCTCATCTCCCAGTCACTTGGAAAAATCTGACACTGGCTATCACCAAATGCTGCACAGCTCCGCAGCTGGAGATCGCCAGCCATGGATGCTGCATGCTCAGGAATCACTGAACATTTAGCAGGATGACTGAATGCTCACACCTTGCCCTTTATTTGACTGATGTGATTTTAATGTGTGAGCCTTAAGGGACTATTAGATTATGAAAAAACAGAATTCCCTCTTCTGACACTAAAAATACATTTCTTAATAACCTAAACAAAATTTAAGGAGATCAAAATTACCTTTTACAGCTCCCAGTTGGAAAGCTCTCTAGTAAAGCATAGAATGAGTATTAAATTATCTCAGTAATCACCCTGATAATGCACAACTTTCATGTGCACAGTAAAACCGTTAGAAGAGATAGGATTTTTACAAGTATATTACACATCATGATTCTGAAAGGACAACCCTGCATGCAGGAAAGGATGTGCTTGTCTGAAAAACATGTCAGTCATAGCACTGAAAAAAACCAACACACAGCCCCCAGTGAAAAAAAACCAACACTTGCCTTCCTTGAGGACGCTCATATTTACACACCAATATGAGATCTAATGTAACATTTCAACTGGGTTTGACATCAAGCCATTCTACATTTATAAAGCAGAATCTGTATTTCATAACTTCCCATTACCAAGGTACCCAGCATTTCACTTGGGAGGGTGGGAAGGAAATTGTTCCAAAAGACAAGGGTCTTCCTCACTACAAAATGAAATTAGTTGGTGACAAATCCTGCAAAGACTTCCCACAAAAGCACGCTGGACAACTAACTGTTTGCATAGGATTTGTGTCCTTCAAAAAATGCTATCCATTACAGCTCTTTGTGAAGGACAGCAAATTGAACAGTTTATTTGTAGACATTTCTAAACCAGGATTTAATAAAGATCCTTTCTTTATCAGTCGAGCTTTACACTTTCCTTGTGTAAGGTCCACAACAGTTGCAGCCAGGCATCCCAGGTGGCTGGATTTAGGTTTCATCTCTCACACACTAAGCCAGAAGCATGTTTTACAGTTGGAACAAAACCATTTGCAAAAAACATTGAATGGTAAAGAGTGAATTTAATCATCCAATCCAGATAAAAAAATCATAATACTGTAAATAATATGATGTAAAGTCACAGTGAATAGGAATTATGTTGACCTACATCAGAAGTCAGCCAAATAGCTTCAGCTTTCAATCTGCTCCAATAAAGCTGAGACACTCCACTCCTAAGCACCGTTTCCACTGGAAGTGTCTTGATTTGCCTAAAAATTACAGATGTCATTTTGAATGAAAACACTACATCCAAAATGTCATTAGTGATACACATCCTAATTTCTTTCCTTATTTTCAATTGTCTAAAACCACACCATTATTCACACCTCTCTATCTTTATAAAATGGGACAAGATTTTCAAGGTCATATCAAGAACTAATAATAGATTCAAGAGCTCAAATCTACAGTAATTATTTTCTTGGCTTGAGTTTCAAATTTGCTTTTCTAAACCACAAATACCAGAACAAACAGGTTTCAGAAATACTTCACCATTGGATTATTTTCTCAACAAAATACACTCTGCAATAGCAGCCTGCAACTGGAGAGGAAAAAGCAAGTCCAGCAGGTGGTCCTGCTTCACCAGAGAAGCCTGCCAGAGAGCAATGCCACAGATCCACCTCCAACGTGGGAGCCAAGGAGCCCTGTGGGGTGACTTGGATCCATTAAAGCACTCTCATTTTCTCAGTTCTCAGGTCTCCTCTGCAGGCAACCTGAGACTGGACACAGTCAACTGCTTCCCAGCAGGGAACCTCAGAAATAGTAGGGTCCTAACCACTACATGTTTAGTCTTCCAGCTTCTTCATCCAACATCCACATCAAGGATCCCAGAAGCCCTAGCATTCAGCTGCAACACTTGAATACCCCAGAGATACAGAGCCTAGGAATAACCCTGCCTTTTATTCATGTTCCAGCAGCCTCCCATAGCTTATTAAATGTATCCATCTGAGGGAATTTACAGCTTAAAATGAAATTGTGTCACTGCAAAAGAAATTCTGATGAGCCCTGTTCTGTAGAATGTGATTAAGCTAATGGTAAAAGGCAGAATTATAAAGACATCAGAATGCTTCTATCTCACATTACTCTTCCCCTTCCAGGCCTACCAACATATATATTTTGCTGAACATGTAAGACAGCAGAAGCACACAAGAAATGGCTCTGCACATTGATCAAAATAACCTCAGGATCACAGAGTGCATGAGCAAAACAAAAATATAGTGCTTAAATCCAAGAATAAACAATTCTTGTTGTCTTGTGAAAAATATCATCTGCCATATTAGCATCAGTCTTCACAAATAACTCAATTCTATCTCCAACATACCAGACAAGATCCATCAACTCTCAAATAACAAATCTGCAAAAACAACTTTGCACTCAGATTTTCTAAGGATTTGTACAGTGGGATGAAGGGGCCAGCATTTCTTTAAACATGAACATCTGGGGTATCCTCAAATAAAGCTGTTTTAAGCTATTCACACATCTGATGACATAACTCCAGTTCCTGGTATTGCCAAAATTCTAAAGGTATCTACTAGGTAAGCACAAATGGAGCCCAGAGTGGCTCACGCAGCTGACTGCCTGCAGAGTCACTGCATTTCATGATCAACAAGTGCTCTTCAGGTCACAGCAGTAAGGATATACACAGCTTTCTATAGACTTGGTTACTCAAGAGACTTGATTGGCACCCTCAGAGCTCATGGTCCCTCAGGAATTCCACATGCCACTTTGCAGTCTTAAATGCTTCTTCCTCCTGTGTTCTCCACTATACACTGGGAAGAAAGCTTGCAGGCAATACACACAACATTCAAAGCAGAAGCTCTTGGCCTAAAACTAGCACACAAAACTTGGTATAGCACAATCTCTCTCCTCTTCCTCCTTCATTTCTAGCAGAAACTTCTATCTTCTACTGAAAATACAAAACAAAACAAAAACAAAACAGAAATTCCAAACACTTTTCCCTAGCACATGTCCAAGAACATAAAAGCACATTCTACACACATGCTTATTTCTTCTTCAGGAGAACAGTCCAGGAGAACTTCTCCAGGAGACAGTCCTGCTTTCCTTGTCCTTTCCTAAGGTGTTAGTAATGGAACAGAAGGAAAGATTTTATTTATGTTATTCCCCCACATCACTTTCAGTGTGCTGGGAAACCTTAACACCATTTCATCTCTGGGTAATTTTCTACAATCTGTAAAATGGGAATAACTGTGATGCAAACATTAGAGACAGAGCACTAGGATTAAATGACATGGTAGCAGATGTTTGCTTAAAACATCAAATAGTCCCATGAGATTTTAAAAAAACCCTTCCAAGGTAGGAAAGTTCAGTTAGAATACTGAAAGTCAAACAAATAATACTGCCACCATGTTTCAAGGCCTCTACTACACAGCCCTGTCAAACCTTGAAGCTGCATGCATAGCTATGGGATGCCTGAACAGCAGTCTGTTCCCTAGACATGAGCAAGAGTGACATAAAGTATTGCACTTCAAACAACAGAAAGGATTTGGGAACTTCAGGCTTTCCCTTCTGCCCTGTTCCAGGCCTGTTCACTGAGAGCCTGCCCAGACCTTCCCTTGATGCCTCCTGCCCCAGAGACACTGATAGGTCCAGTTAGTAGCTGGGGTCTAATGCAGATTCCTATTTGTCTCACGTTATTAAAGCAACAGAAATGAGGTAGCCAGATACAAGCTGTCCATGCCAAGCACTGCTATTCCCTCCAGTTTTTTAAAAACTACTGAACAGCGATTACAAGTGCCTGGATCAGATAGTCTCCTACTTATTCGACCCTTTCCTACAAGAAGCATGATTCCCATCTGGAATAGGGGATTCAGGAATCTCCGTAGGTATGTTTTTAAAGCAATTCTGTTCCCTCGAAGATGCAAACCAACTGCAGCAGTCTTACAGTGAAGTGGCAAAAGACATAATAAAAAAAAAAAAAAAAAAGGATGGGGAGTGAGTTCCCATGGGTCATCTGCAGCAGAACACAGCTACAGTTTAGTGACTCTCAGAGGCGGAGGATGTTTAAACAAACTAACATAAATACCTCATGCTGCCTCTCTTCCTGCCTTGAAGGGGGAACCACACGTGAGGGCAAGTGAGAAGGAAATGAGGGCAAGTGAGAAGGAACTGATGGCAAAGCTGGCAGACACAGGCAGCCTAGATACCATGGCTTGGAAAAGCAAAGTGCTTGGTCAGAAGCTTAACTTCAATCTAAGTGTCTATCCTCTGTGTTTCCATATCAGTATGTATTGTAAGTATTAATCATGCTTCTTGTAGGGAAGAATCGATTGGATTTGTACGGGTTAGAGATTAATAAAGTGATAAAATATACGCTGCAGAGGTGACACCGCAGCTCAGATCAATTTTGCTTTCAACTCATGGATGGGCAATCATTTCTGTTACGAGCTGTAACAGTACCACCACAATCTCAGGCCCATCTATATACTAATGTTTGCACGTACACGCACAAAAAAGAATTCCTTCTTTGTTCACAGGTCAACGACTTGAAATACTTAGGTCTGCGCCTCTTGAAAAGGCAAACCTCAGGTGTTTCCTTTATGATTTGCAAAATTAACTTCTCCAAACTTAAGTGCCAAAAAGTAACTTAAAATGAAGCTTAATTCTCCTTTCTCTGGCTATTTCCCATAGCAATCTCAGTATTTCCTACCTCACAATTTTACAGCTATATTCATTAAAAAAAAAAAAAAGTAAGCAAAAAAGAAGTTCCTGATACCACGTGTCAAAGCAAGCAATTTAAAACTGAAATGCACTTCAAACAACAAGCAAGGTTATGAAAGTAGAAAAAATTCTTTATTTTTAGTGGACCGATTTACAAGAATATGTATTAATACTCATACCTCATTCACTCTAAGCAGCCTTATTTAAGTTCCCTCTAAAACATATAGCAGCCTGTAAAACCTGCCCCAAACATGCAATCAGTTTACACAAACACAAGCACACTTCAGAACTGTTCTTGGTTGGGAGCTGACCCAAAGCTAAACCATTATTGCACAGATTCTTTATAGGTCCTCTATGTCCATATCCTCTAAGGTACCTCTGAGTCTCTGTGTCACCAGCAGATGTCCCAAACTGAGCTGACATTCATCTCTAGGATTAATGAACATCCTGAGCTTCAGGACTATGTTCTGGGGAAGTTTGTGCTGTATTATTTATACTTTCATTTTAACATTACATAAGACAGACCTTCTAAAAATATTTTAATGAACAAGATGAAAACCAAAACATGCCAGACAACTTTCACTGTCCCTCAGCACAGTTTCAGACTAAGGACACAACCCTAGCACACACACACCCTCAAAATGAGCATACTAGAAATACCAAAATGAAGATCTCTTTTTAAATTCCTGTTTAGGATCTTACAGAAAACAAAGCAACAACACCTTCATACACTTTTTTTTTTTTTTTCATTTTTAAAGACCTCATTTTAGGGAGAAAAAAAGGTATTATGCAATTAAAGGCAAAGAGCTGGAAAATTTCTCAGTCATGATGACATGGCTACTGGAGGTTCAGATATTATTAATAAATTCTTGCTGCAGCTAGGCGTAAGCACAGAGATCCACATAGCTGACATGATGCCTACTGCAGAAGAGGAAGATTATAGATTTTTAACAGAGAAAATGACATTTCTTTCATGCTTTGCTTATTTCCCCCTATCCCTAAAGATCCTACCTTGGTGATTTACTGCAGTTTGGAACATTTTCATTGTGTTCATTTATTTTATTCAGATACAGCTGTGGTTTCCCTTTTGGGAAAGGACTCTAGCTTTAATATTTAAATATCAGTTCAATATTTTAATTTGTTTAATTATACATGAACTTGTTTTATACAAGGGTAATAGCTAAAAATTTGAGAGTTTAAATAAGTTCAATATTTAAACTGTCAGGTTGAGGTCACTAAAAAACCCCAAACCCATAGCAGATTATTTCCTTTCTTGTTCTTCTCTATGCATCTCCTATCCTCCTCACCAGCAAACATCATATCTAAATGCTGCCAGCTGTCTTCCAGATAGGTCTGTCTAGATGCAATGCCACTTTCTTTCTAGAGGAAACCAAGGCTGAAAGTACTGTAATGAGGTGCACAGACAACCAGTGCCTCATAGTTTACTTGCTGGTAACCCCTTGAGACCTGACTGAGCACAGGAGCCTAGCTCCTTGCTTTCATTGATCCCAACTGAACAGATGGAGAGCAGACATGAAGCCAGGAGCAGATGCAGTCGTATCCAGGAGGAACTACACTCCTGCACTGATGACAGCTTAGAACAACAGTGATTCTAACTTGTTTTGTTTGCTGGAGCTGTGAATAACTTAACATCTGGGAAAAGTAAGAAATCAGTGTGTGCTGCTGAGTGTTGCCAAGCTTCCTCTATGTCTGCATGTAATTTGCAGGAGTAAATGCTGAAACCTCTTTGCATCACTTCTCTCAGAAACTGTAAGGGCTCAGAGCCATACATTTTACATCAGGGCCAGAAGTCTGCTCTTCAGGCAGATGCAATTGCAAACAAAAAGCAAACAGCAACTGTGAGTGCTCATCCTACAGTTCCTCTTGGGGCTCACTCCAGCAGGAACAACAGATTTTTAAGAGCTAGGATCCTTTAGGACATCCCATTCTAGGCAGAAAGCCATGAACCACCTCTGAAGTACAAACACTTCCATGTATGTCATGGCCAAAGCAATAAGGCAATAAACAGGAAGACTGAACTTCACAGAAGGGAGCAGTGGGAAATCCTAGGCTAAAGCAGTGACAAGTAGGAAAGTGAAGGTCTCTTGAAACATCTATAGCGGACCACAGCATGTTGCTGCAAGATGTTTAAAAGACACAAAATAGCAAGCCAACAGGTTTTAAATGAACATGTGAAGTACCATGTCCCAACCACTGCAACATCCATAAGAGACTTCAAGACAATTTGGCTATGCTCATACACAGCAACACATGTGCCTCTAGTCAGACCCTTTCTCTCCCAAGCCACTGGTGACAAAGTGAGATGCGTGTGGAGGGTGACATGGTGGGTGGGAGATGAGGGATGCACTCATTTCTCTAACATACAACCGCCTTTCGGGTAGTCTCAGGGAGAAGGAAGGCAGAACCCCAGAGCACATCATTCTAACACTGCAAAGGAGAAGATGTGAAAATTTGGCTTGTATGTGCCAGGCCTGAGCCTATAAACCCCGTTAACCTGCAGAAAGTTTACCACCATCTCTGCAACCAGCAGCCTCATAGAAACCTTTGGGATGTCTGCCCATGCTCCTCCACACAAGGCTGGCATGCCCTTTGGAACTCTAGCATGCTGAGAAAGGGTAGTTCAGCTCAGCAGATTAATACAGCAGCAATAAATGGCATCAATTATTCACTAATGGAATTATGTCTAGTAAGTCAAACAGATCCATAATCTGAAAAACCTTTTCCTTAAAAAAATGCAATTATTTTTTTAATTGGTTTTGTATTCCCTGCTATGATTATTCAAAACGCTGTATACAAGAGGCTCAGGAAAAGAAGTCCCTTAATCAGATTAAAAGAAAATCACCTACCAGCTGGGAACCTTGCAGCTCCCACATCCTCCAATTATTTGTATAACCTCCACCTGTAAAATACCGTTTCTAGGATATTGCTAAGGCTGCAGTCCCAGCATTAGCTATTTGCTCAGTTTCACTTCTTAAAGCCTGCAAAAAGAATGACCTGCAGCTTTCACAAAAGCTTCTTAATATTAAGAAATGCCTGTGAAACTTAAGTCAACATTACATTCACACAGATGCTCGAGGCAAACTGTTCTGTTCCCACCACAAACAGCAATCATTACTCTGTAGACATGACAGATTTCTTCTGGAGCATCTGGAAGCTGCTGCCTGTAAAGAAGAGTCTGACTAGCATAATTAAATTAGCTCACCCATTTTAATTATTCTGGCACCACATCTCAAGTGAAAAGCAGCCAAACAAATTTGTCTTGCTACAAGTTTCTCTACCATTTTTGCAGCAATGCAAAGTACTCTAAAACCTGTCTGCAGTCCTCACATGCACTCCTGGCTTGTCATCTGCAAGTGGAAAATACAGTCACCTGAACCTGTAGCAAAGAGCAAGCAAGAGAGAAATATCTTTCAGTTGTTTTCCCCTTCCCTTCCAAGAAGACTTGTTTCTTCGGCAAACTTTAATTCTGTTCTTGCAACTGGAGCACCATCTCATCACCTTCTGTTTGACATATCCTCCACTCCTGACCTCCCTTTAATGACTCTTGCCTGTTGCCCAGCCCCTGTGTACTGTCTGCATTCGCTGTCTGGAGTTCTCATCCTCAACTTTCTCCACTTGGGTTTCCACTCCTTGGTTTCAAAGGAGTATTTTCCCACCAGCCTCTTGTTGTAAAGGGGATTATTAATTACCCTTACAATAATAAACAATATGGCAAACAGGTATTAATAAAAACATTAGTAACCCCTTATTAATATGAAAATTGCCAAAGTTGTTAAATAGGATTGTTGTACAGTTGGAATACATATTTACAATGGGAAAATACAGTCTTAGGGCAAAATACAAACAATTTTATGCAAACTAGGAGGCAATAACTTGGAGAGAGGAAGTCCCCGAGATCAGATAGCGCTCAATTACAGCAGGGGGAGACTCGGTAAGAACCTTTAAACCCAAAGGGCAATGAATTAATTACTCACAGCTTGTTTTACCCACACGGGGGATACTGCTGCTACTGCTGCTGTTACGTTAGCTTTGGGGCACTCTCATACGGCACTGGCACGGCAGAGTGCCGGCAAGGAGGGTTTGCTGCATGGTCCCAGGCTGATCTGGCTTCCGCAGATGGCGGGCGATCGATGACGCTTCTCGCGATGGGCACTTGCTTGGTTTCTGGGTAAACTGAGGCCCAGCACGATTCTAGTGTCAAGGGGAAGCAGGGTAGGTGGATCCAGCTTCCATGCTTGTGGCTTCTCCGGCTTGCTCTGTATGGGCTCATGGTTTTATCCCAGGCTCTGGACCAGGCACTTGAAGCAGGGCACAGAAACTTGAGGCAGCTTCTACAAGATGGGTCCAAGTAGGTTCAAGAGCAAAGTAAGGCTTAAAGCAAGGCTTGAGCAAGGTTTGAAGCAAGGCAAAGGCGACTACCAAGTCAACCTACATATATATATATACACAACTTGCCAGAGAACAAGTGGTCCAATGGGGCAACTGAAGCTAATGTGTAGCTGCCCAATGTAAAGACATTCGTTCTGCCAGGCTATAACCATAAAAAGCAGAAACAAAGGCCTTGTCTCTGGGGGAGCCATGGTCAGCCTACATGCTCTCACCCAGGTAAACAACTTGTTTACCAGACAGGCAGGGGTCCTGTCTCTTTTGTTCTTTTTCCTGTGTTGCCCAGTCTTTCTGTAGGAAGGAGGGGAGAGAAAGGGACCTTGTCTAGACATCTTAAGGCCTGTCTCGGTTTGTACTGGGCCATGTCATAGCCCTACCATGACACACCTATTCTCTTTAAGCTCAGTTGCATTGATAATGCCCTTCTAGACACTCTGCCCTGCTTTTGACTGCCTTGGGTTTAGTGATGCCTTTGCATTGCCTGAAGACAACGCCCCATCTTCTCATTGCTCCACTCCAAGTCCTATTCAACTCAATGCTCTTTAGATTCTCCCTACCCTTTAAACAAGGTATATTCTATGATGTGACACTACATACATGGCAGTTAACTTCATAATTGCTCTTGTACTTAACACTAAGCACAATTCTGGCCATTCGTGCAATAATTCTAGGTATTGCTTGGAAAAAATGCCAGTCTACATAAATCAGCAAAGACATCAACACCCTGATTTTGCCGGTTTATTGCCCTAGTAGCCCAAATCTGTCTTTACCTTCAGCGTCAGCACTTTCCATGCACTGCTTCACATAGCTCTACATAACTGTCTGTAAAATTTCCCTTACCTTTTTTAAAGACACTCAGCTTAGACATCCCCACACCAATAGGCAGCAAGACCCAAGACTACAACAGCCATTCTGAACACTGCTGCAGAGAGCCTGTTCACAAGGCGTCATTTGTGTACCCCATCTTCTCCCCCCCACCCTGACTCCCATTTGCAGCAGTCTTCCTGCTTTTCAGAAATCCTGCTGTTTATACTGCAGTGCAGTTGCCCACAAATAACCATTAAATTACTTACTCCTTCCAACTCTCCTTCATCAAAAGAGAGGGACCCTGAACTACAGCACCAGCACACTACAGTACTGTCATCCTGTTGAGCAATATGGCCTCCTTGTTTCTTCCTGTGTTCACCTGGCTGCATCCATCCACTCTCTCATCTTCTATTTAAACAGCAATATAAATAGACAAAGTTCAGAAGCCTCTGGAGCATATGACCCTTCACAACATACAACATTTAACAAAGCCCCAAGCAATCAAACCACAGTCCTTCATATGTAAAGACCTCTTACAGAAAGGGAGTCAAATTATCCACTTTGCTCCAAGTACTGAAATCACAGAAACAGAAAATGTACTTCACGCACAATGTAGTGGAAAAAGAAAAAGCAAAGAAAATAAATCCATAGCTTGCTCCACACAGCAACCTGAAAATCAGCATATATAACAGAATGAATATTGAAGGTGAAAACCAACTACATGATCATGTACTTGAAAAGAAACTGTAATTTTACTTTATGTGTATTTTTCCCCTTCGTCTTATATTGAACATATAGCAACTGAGTCAAAAGAACCAGCTATTCTTTAGTGGGTTATATTTAGCAATAGGCAGTCTAACATTTTAAAGCTTTTTTCTCACCAGTACTTGAATTGACACTGTCAACAGCTGCCAATAGCACAAGACATTCTGCAGAGTCAAAGAAAGCAGACTAAAAAAAGCCAAAACTAAAATATAATTAAAGGTAAACTACCAGCTGAATACTGCTATAACCACAGGCATGTTACTTCTACAGATGTGTGCTCTGATGAAGAAAATGCAAAAACCCTTACTTGCAGCCAGGTGGTGTTGCCTGGCATCAGTGAATCAAGGCTGCTCAGTCATACAGGTGATGGATCTCATAAGCGTTCCCATCCAGGCCAGTAATAGCAGTTTTGAGAAACAGGACCAGCATTGCCCCGAGCAGAGTTTAGATCAAACTCCACCACAGCCAAATCCCGATATCCATTACTGCTCTCACAGGGCAAACAGGGCTCAGGGCACAATAACCACAACAAAGGGCTGTAGCCCAGTTCAATTTAGCAACATTCATTTATATTTTCTAGCCCAGCAGAAAGAATTCAGCATAGCATCTGGTGATTTCCAGAGTAACACTTCCTAGCCTGGGATGTGACATCTAATTCTTTAGAATAGACAGACCAAATAAATTTTTTCCCTCTGTTTTCAAGAAGTGCAAAAATCAAAACTGACTGCAACTCAAGTCAGTAACCTCTGCCTGTACCTGCACCATGTTCTCTGAAGACACTGAGGGCAGTAACATAAATGGAAGCTCTCACACTTACATGTAGAGCACACAACTAGTGGGAAATATTAAGTTAATATGCAAGAGTAAAAGTACATTTATCCTACATGAGTTACCTGCCCACATACACAAGGCTCCAGCAGACTAAGAAGTCTATGTAACGCTGCAGCTAACCTCCTCTTCTGCCCGATGTCCTTCCAAACTTGCAGCTTACTTGACAAATGCAAACAGTCTCATGAGGTGATCTCCTCTGAGTGGGTAGAAGTGCACAGACTACAAGTCACTTCAGGCTTTAGTATAGATGAAATATTATCCAGATCAACTCTGTCCTGGAAGGAGATACACTAATGCTTCTTTGAAGTGTTCTGTTACTATTACCAGGTTTCAAAAGCAGATCTAAACATAAACCAACTCCCACTGTAGTTCATTGCCAGAATAATCAGATTTTACCTGTCCAGAAAAGTTCTCCCCAGTAAACCCTGTATATGAGCACACATAGGGCTGGCTACATGAATGACTTTTTGGAAGATGCCACTCCAACACAGAAAAAAATCATCCAGACTTTAAAGCCACTGCAAACCACATCCAGCTAAGCAAATATCTTTGCATAAGTAAACAATTGGACATTAAAACAATGCCAAAGTCATTATTACCTTCGTGGGGTTTCAATTAGATCAATCTTTTCTTTTCTTTTTTTTTTTTTATTAAAGAAAACAAAGGACACTTTCAAATAGCTTGAAGTCATGTCAACAGAACATTATAGTGAGAAAATTCATCCTGTAACATCTGGTAAGGAAACCACATTAGTTATGACATTGACTTTTTTGCAGAAGAGAACATGAGGCGTTACACAGAGCAGTCATCTAAAATGCTTGACTGAATGAGCACTACGTCCAGATTCAGAAATTAAAAACATTTTTATGTGACTTACCAGAATTTCTCTTTGACACGAGCTTCAAATTCATGCTGACTACAGTACAGATCACAAGAACCAAGAGAACAAGAGGCTTCATCTTTCACTTTCTGTGACAGCTGAAATGCAAACATAGTATGAAGTCTGAATCACAGCTCTTCACTACAACAAAGGAGCAGCTACAGTTAAACATTTCTCAAAGACCCATTACAGGGCAATGGCTTAATCTAGCGAGTTCTGGGTTTATTTTTATGCAGAGGTAGAAAAACATAATGGTTCAAAGTAACTGTCTATGAATAATTTATCTCTATTACACAAAAGGGTTGGAATTTTTTAAATGACACTTTGAAAATGTTATTTTGCTTTAAAAAAAAAAAAGAAACAAGACTGAATAGTTTATTTGAAATAGCATGAGTCCAATCTAGCAGACTTTTTTATGTTATTTAAGGAGGAGACCCTGATAGTCATGATGAGTTTTGTCTCATATAAATAGGTCACACGCTTAAAAAGCCTCATTTTTTTCAGGAAAAGATAAGACCAGGTTATTTATGTGATTTCTCTTAGCAGCCTTATTTTCCTGTTGGTGACTTTGCAAAGCTCCAACAATTAATTAATGCTATTCCAGAGATTTCTCCTATAAAATGAGGTAAAGAAAAGGTGAACAACATTCAAAAAAAAAAAAAAATCAATGAACGCAGGTCTCGGGTATCTTATTAAAAAGATAAAATTAGTCTCTCTTGTGAACTTTACCTACTTCATATTACATACATTACAGGGAAAAAAAATCTAGTTTACAACTGTATTTTTAATTTTATATAATTACTGGAATTCTATTCTCATCTACAAGTACAAGGTCATCCAAGAGAACACAGCAAGAGCAATTTGAAGCTCCTGATCTGCACTTAAAAACAGGTAGAACAAATCTGAACTCAGTAAAGCCATTTCTCTCTATATATAATCTAAATTATTATATATATGAAAGAGTATATATAAATGAAAAAGAGAGAGTTGCTTAATTATAAGTTAGAGTACTCAAACACATGCTTAGCTTGAAGTCACAGGCCTTTAAGTGGCTTGATATATTTAGACTCCAGGAATTCATCTCCACATCAGACACAGACTTTATTTTAGGTCAGGACCCTTACTCCCAGATAAAGACGACAGTCATTTAAATCAGTCTGTAGATACTACTTTCACCAGAAGATTCATCAAGCGTTTTATAGCAGTTCCTTTTAAACAGAAATGCACAAGCCTACCCACCTTAGTGTCAAAGCTCAGCAAAACAAAATCATTCCTTAAATGCTATGCCACATCTGCCCAGCCCACCCCACCCAGAGGCACCCTCAGCTTTGGGACCAGCCCAGATCCCTGCAAGTGCTGAACATCTGCTCAATGTGGTAAACCAGTAAGAGTGTGCAATGTCCTTCAGTTTGCTGAAAATTGTTCAGTTTAATTTGAGTTTATTACATCAAATACTCTTCCCTGGCAATGTTACTACTGGCCTACTGTTGCGTGAAGAAAATGTACAGAGCCCCGCATAATCTTTTACACAATCACAATTATGCTGCCAGTCAGTTATTTCAAATTCACCACCTAAAACTGAAGGTTCCTCCCTCTCACCTTACCATATTGTGAGCTATAAATAGGCGGTGGATTTTTTCCCCCTCTGAATTCTGTGTTCCCATGGGCACTTTATGCCTATTGACTCCCCACAGTAAGCACACTAAAGGAGTTTTCAAGAAATAACACAGGCTGAAGGTTGTCTGACAGTGCTTACTGGCAGGATTTGCATTCATTCTTCCTTAACCTCTCCTTGGAGTACCAAAATCCTGAAACAAGCAAGGCCATCTTGACAAGAGAGCTTAAAAGAAAAACATAACTGAACTAAATCTTTTGACAGATAACTGTAAGGATGATGTTATGCCAGAAGTATTTTCAAGTGTAGCTTTGCAAATATCTGAGGAGTGGGTGTCAAGCAGGTGGGGCCAATTGTCTTTTCAGTGGTGCTCAGTAATAGGACAAGGAACAACGGATGCAAACTTGAACACAGAAGATTTCACCTCAGCGTGAGGAGAAACTTCTTTACAGTGAGGGTGATGGAGCACTGAAGCAGGCTGCCCAGAGAGGTTGTGGAGTCTCCTTCTCTGGTTGTGGAGTCTCCTTCTCAAAACTTGCCTGGATGCATTCCTGGGCAGCCTGCCCTAGGTGATCCTGCTTTGGCAGGGGGGCTGGACTCAATGATATCTGGAGATCCCTTCCAACTCTAACATTTTGTGATTCTGTGTATTACTTTCCCCACTTTCCTCCCTTCAGTTATGACAGCTGAAGTATGTAATTCACAAGTCTTTTTACCTGGGGGTCCCTTCATCCCCACCACGAACAAGCTATGCTGCATTAAATACACTTAAAAATTCAAAGAAAGTTCTGCCAGCCAGCTTTAATGCTAGAGATAGGGGAAAGCTCTTGGTTCTGTCAGCACTGATAGGAGATTTGCTTTTTGAAGCCCAGTCCTCACCATGGCAGTCAATCTCCGTATCTGCAAAAATCTAGAAAACAGAGCAGGAAAAGGGCAAGAAACTACTCTACCAGCCAGTCACTCACAGCCTAGCCCAGAGCCTCAGCTTGTCACATCTGACAAAGCACTCCTGGAGCGAGCACGAATGTACACATCAGAGTTTGAGGTGCCATCCTCACCATCCTAGACGTTCAACCAGAAGAAGATAGAATAGTCTCACTACTGTGACCAGCTGGTGACTGTCCTGAGACAGCTAAACAAGGGTACTCAAACTGCCATATATCATAGATTATTTTCCTTTAAACACACAACGGACTACAGACTCAAGACAATCCTGTGCTAGACCTACTAGCACTTCTGGAAATAAACGAGTGGGAGAGTGTCTACACTCTCATGAAGAACATAAACAAAACTGTGCTAGCTTGAAGAGATATGAGAAGGGATAAACCAGTTAACATTCAACAGCACTTTCTGTAATCAAGGCATCTTCATCCAAGCAGGGCTGGTTTTGTTACCTGACAAACTCTCCCCTCACAGGCATTTAATAGCACTTCTTCAAGGAGCTGCTTATACTGATGCTGCCAACTCCAAGAGCAGTGAGTAGGGGCTCACCTCTGTAAGAAGAGCATAGTACTCAACTGGATACACCTCACAAGAGGGGGACCAAGTTAAGGACCATTCCCAGAAGATTTAAAATGACACCTTAATAAGGCTATAGAAATACCAAATACAGCTAACTTGCCCACGAGGAGGGAAGGAGGACACAAAACAAAGCACTTGTTGAGAAAGCTGAAAGAATCATTAAACAAGGTAACCCAGCCTTCATAGGGACCTGCCTTTGGATTGAGGTAAGTAAAGGGACATTTCCACCATCAGAGGGAGAAACGTAGGAGAAATAAGGTGTGACCACTTTATTCTCAATCACTCCACTGCTAACAAGGCCACCCCTTCCCTCCTCATACCATTTGATGCTACAAAACACAGACTTCAGGCAGCTTTCCCAGTCTGCTGTAAGCACCCAGCAACTACAAAGGACCCAGGCTGCAATGCAGCACAAACTCAATTCTTCTAACAGAAACCCTGACTCCCATACACTGCCTTATGACATTCACCTGTGTTGGCAAACTTAGATCTTTCTTTTGAGTCCTCAGAAAACAGATCTTGGGGAATTGTGCCCCAAGATCATCTTCATGTACTGCTTGCAGTCCTTCCAGCACCCACTTCAGTTCACATATCATCCAGACTCAAAAGAATTTCAAGTGATAAGATTGGAAGAAAACACACACAAACAAGAAGAAAAACAAAGATTAATATTCTGCACAAAACCCAGCACTGAGATTCCCAAGTTCCCGCTTTAAATATAATTTAGTTTTGCTCTGATTTCTACTGTGAGCTTTGTTTATACAGTGTTTCTTTTTAAGAGAAAGCAAATAAAGTGGTACGAGTGTACTCGGGCACACATCTGTGCACAGACTGAGATTTGCTGACATACCACGAAGCCCTGTAGGTTCTGGTTTCTCCACAGAAGCTGTGATGCAGAAGGGGCTCATTAAAAACAGCAGTCCACCTATTTAGTGGCTTTCCTTGACAGGTTTGGTTGCTCAGAAATCTCACCGAAAAATTACGGTTTTCACCCCACACACAAAGGATGAAGTGGCAACAATAATTCTTCTGTTGTCTTTACAGTATGCTAGATGGTGAGTTCTGTTCACTTCTTTTCAAACCATTTCCCCACTCCACATTTTAAGGCTTGAATTTCCGTATGAACTCTCTCTCAGGTCTACTCGCCTTTTGCCAACACACCACACTTGGAGCTGTTTATTACTGAAAGACTTTCAGTCTATATAATACACTGGGTGGAAGCTATCCACAATGGGCACCAGTGCCTTCTTATTGGTACCTGAAACACAAAAAATATTTCAGATCAAAGATGCATTCTAGTTCAAATAATGTATCTCCAGCTGTACTTGATAAGGGTCATGCAGCAGTCTTCACTCTGTTGCTCAATGAGCATCAAAGAGTATTCCATTTAGCCAAATGAAATTCACTGTGCATCTTCACCATCGTAACCAGCCACTTAAGTTGTCTAAATATACAATGGACACTAATTCTACAAGGCAGTGTGCATTCAGCATTTGTGTTGCTGGATTTGAGGCACCACCTGGCTCAGGTCCTAAACTGAATTCACATGTGGCTAATTCTCTGTGTTCAGATGAAATTCTCTAAGAAATTTTAAACTGAGGTAAGCACAGAGGGAACCTGGTAGCACTTGCATTGCATGAATTGAAAGTAACCAACAATGAGACAAGATCTAAAATGTCTGGGATTATTACTGGCTCAACAGTGTATCAGCTGCATCAGAGCAATACAAGGAAAGGCCAAGGTATTGTCCTGAGGAAGCAAAGGGAACCACAGCTAAACACACAAAGCACCTGAGAAGGTCACAACACCAATCTGTAAGGATTCTTCCAAAGGCTGCACGTCTGGGTGCAAAAGAAAAAAAACTGTGGAACTCACAGATCTTTTCTGATGTGAAGAGGACGCACTCAGAATCTTGTCAGTTATTTTGAAAGAAACAAACAGCACCACCCCTTAGGTGTTAACACTGAGGTTTTGCTTGAAAGATTGTGGTGTTTCCATGAAAAAGTTAAATAACTTCTAAATAGCAACCACAGAAGATACTGAGAATGGCAGCTTAAAGCTTTAAAAGGTACCTTGCTCTATAACATGAAAACAGAGAGCTTCAGTAGCAGACACAAAAGAAAATTACTGTGGCTGGCCTCTACACAGTAATTTCTCCCATTAACATTTCTGGCTGCAAGGAGAAGAAGTCATTTTAGTCATGTTCAGATGGCAATCAGGCTCAACGCTATGAATAAGCTGCTGGTTTGCCCTGCAGATAGAAAACTCTGTCTGCATTTGCACAAGAACCTTTCCTGCAACAACTTTCTGATCCACTGTGTAAAACAGTGCTCATTTATGGCAAAAAAAAATGAAAAGCAGGAAACAGAATAATCCCCTGAAATATTCCAAATACAGATAAAGATTCCGATACCTATTGAATCAAAATGCTAACCAGAAGGGTTTGTGATGGGCACATGATAGATGTACTCATCAAATTCTCTACTAAGAAAATTCTACAAAACCTGAGCAGCCCATCTTAACAGATTCACGAACCAAAGAACTACTCAGCACTGATTAGCAGATCACGTACTATCAGCTCTCACCACACACTGACCTCGATTCCCTAGCAACTCACTCACACAGAATTCAAGTTCATTAAATCTTCAAATTGGATTTTAAATCCCTAAATCATACTCCTCTCTTATTGCCACAACTCCTGCATTTGGAAATGCAGAAAGCAACTGCCAGGAGGAACAGGAACAAAAAAGAAGCCAGAAAGTTAGCTATTATTTTTTAAGCCTCATGCCCAGCTGCACCATCAAGGATGTACTGATTCAGCACTACTCTGCATTCTACAGAGAACTACCATTCCAGCCTTAACTTTGCAATATTCTAACTACACATCCCAGCATATATGGATATATTTGTCCAGTATCACAGCTTTTAAATTTGAGCAGTCCAGACGTTTGATGTGAAATACATGTTGTGGGAGGAGGATAACAGTTGTACTTCAAGCTCTCATGGTTTATGAGGTCAACATAATGTATCTATTAATTTACAGACTTTTTTCCCCTAGAGTAGGAGCTATTAATATTCTGCATATATTTACTTCTGCAGACCGTGCAGTACTTCAGGCAACACGAAGTACTGTAGGCAGTGTAAAGACTGCCAGACCCAGAGAATTTAGGTTTCCAGAGTGCTGCTTAGCTTCTTACTGCTCTGCAGAAGTACTTAAAAGATTACAGAAAAGCCAGCTGAGGGGAAGAATAGGAAGCTACTCTACACCTGGAAAGCTAAACAAGTACTAGGGAAAAGGAAGTGATTTTAAGAATTGGTTTGCATCACCCTAAGCCCTAGAACTGACACAGTAACAGCAAGACAGTTTCTAAGCAGAATAAGCTGCAGCAGTCGTCGCAGCCACCCACCAGGGAAGAGAAGACCCAGCCACAGATAACCACGTACGCTTCCCCGCATAAGAAGGTCACTGGGCAGGACGACAGACTTCTGGGCTGGGATGAACTTGGAGGCTACTCTCAAGGACCCAGCACAACCAGCCCATCCTGGACTGCAGAGAAGCTCCACTTGGGAAAAATGGACTTTGAATCCTGCTTTTCAGCTCTCCAGGGAAAATAAACATGTTGCTGGTGAGAACTCTTAGGCATCACAGCTGCTGATAAACCCCGCAAATTTTTGAAAGCCTATGGCTTCACCTGACTGGCTTTTCAGTCTCTGACACCCAGAGCAAACACCACCACTCAGGTCATGGTCTTTTTCTCCTAAGCACTTCAGGCAATCTTGCGACTGATCACTGGTCTCCTCCGCAGAGCCTCAACCACAAAAGAAGATGTTTGAGATTAAAAGAGATGAGAAAAGTCTATTCTCACCCACACCAATTTCAAAACTCACTCACTGCTCTTATATCAATAAGGAAGCCAGTCCAATCCACAGCAGCCTACACAAAAGCATTATTAAGCCAAAATATTAGATGATTTTCTTCTTTCATACTTGTGCCAACCTTGCTCCCCAAGCAGCTTTTGTAGAAAAGCTATTAAAAATGGAGGGGAAGACAGTTCAAAGGGAGATCTCGATCCTGAAAAATGGCATACTCCTCCTCTTCCCACCACTTCTCGTTCCCCTTGTGTTCCTCGAGGCTCATTACAAGGTTCTCAGCACAAAACAGAACTAGATTTTAGACTGCATGCTGAAATGCTCCTTGCATTCATAGAAAAACTGATTTTACTGCATCTTGAAACAGTTCTCTTTCCAGGATCACCAAGAAGAGGGACTGCAGTTGTTACAAGTGTCAGCCATATTAACTTTATATCTGCTCCTATAGACATTCATAGCTCTGCAATATTTACACAGTAACAATATTTGCACTATTCATAGCAAACCTGTCCCAATTCATTCCTGCACATCAATGAAAAAAGCACTGAGAGACTACAGCTCTGCACACGATCTGTTTAGAATTTCATTCCTTGATCTCATTCGTGATGACCACTTGCTTCCCTAATGAACACATAACACTCAAATAAGGCAGAATTAACAGAAAAAAGATAACATAGCAGCTGTTAAATTTCTTATAAGACACTATTCTACAGTTTTCCACTTAGAAAACACAGTTCCAGGGAAGCAAGACAGAGAGCACTTAGCTCTGCCATCAGGAAAGGTAAGTTGCTCTCACTGTACTCAGCACCATCTCACAGTACCCTACAGTGATTCATAGTACCTTAAAGTGATAGATATAATTCTTGACAGGGATTTTTTTTCCTTTGCATAACCAGACACTGGCCTTTACCTGTATGTATTTTGCCAGATTTGACTGGGTGAAAAGAAAAATTTAATTAAGCAAACAAACAAAGCCCTCAGAATTTGAGAAACTGCTTAGAGAACATTTCTACAGAATACCTGGAACTAGTCTTATAAACAACAAGGGTTTGTTCTGATGCAAGCCAAAATCAAAGACATATTTTATGGGGCCCAGAATTGCTCTGCCAAACAGATATCCTTGTTAAACTAACTGTTACATAAAGCAGTGGGAAGAGCAGTGGAAGGAACTCTCTTTGTGTAGTGTTTTTGGGGTGTAAAGGGGCTGGAAGGAATAAGCCAAACAACCCCTGGGGAAGTCTCTCTCCAACCAGCTTCATCACTGAACATAACTCTCAGTCCTCCCTCGATTACAAGGTGGGTTTTATTCTAGATCAAGTATTAGATGAACCCTGACATCAAAGTGAGCAAAAACATTCTTAGTATTCTCAACGAGGACAAGATCTCTTCCCTTTGTCTTCTTTTCAAGGCTATTTAAAGAAAGATTTATTTTTAGTTGGGCACCCTGAAAAACAAATGGCCTCTTCAAGTGCCTCTTTATTTTGTGAAATGGTTTAAATGTTCACTTCCCTTTCCACCACTAAAGACCTCCTGATAAACAGCTCAGACTCATACTGTTTGCAGAAGGCTTAGAAATAGCAGACACAGCTTCCCATACAGCTCTTTAAGGCTGTTTAATAGTTGTTCATGATTTAGCATCCCTTGATATTTTCAGCTTGAGCCCCAGTCTGAGGTAAGAGATTACTCAAAGCACAAATGTTTTGGAGAGCAGAAGTCCATACATTATAAACACTTTATCTGTACTTCTCGTCGGGAATACAGACTCTCAGCTCTCTCCCTCGGATGCAGAGGTCAGCACCACTAGCCCTGGCCATCCCTGGCAGCCAGCACCCTGCCAGCACCCAGCCAGCAGGGAGGACTGGCTGCACAGGACACAGACATGCTCCTGGGAACTTTTCCTCCACCTCCTGTCCCACAAGTGCATCTCAGCCCAGGACACACAAAATTTTGACCCAAGAGCCTCTCTCTTCCAAATGCTAGATAGAAGACATTGTTCCCTGCAACCTTAACTGGGTAACTTTAACATGGAACCTTCTGTCCTCAGAAAACAGCTGTGGTCAGTCAGGAAAGGAAACAAATGGCTGCACATGTGAAAAAAACCCAATCCCATCCTAGCCAAATAGCCTCACCTGGATGCTCCCATTATCTCCTGAAGAGCATCCCAAAGGGTATAGGCCTCACATGTTGACCCTTTCCTCCCCTTTGCAATCTAGCAGCCTACCTGCATCTCTGCTGGGCTCTTCCCACATATTGCCTCCATAAACAAGCTGCCAGTTACTTCCATAGGGCAGCTGCCCTATACCTCCAGACACTGATAAACCCTCCAGGGCTTGAGCTTACCATATGGTGGCAAGGTACAACACCCATGAGATCCTGAGCCCAGTGAGTACACCCTTACCTGCCTCTGCTTCCTCACTCCTCTGCAGCCTCCTGTGGGTTTAAAGCTGTGAAATTCAGCTGTTTCTGAGGCCCAGGTCTCCAGCCTCTAACAAATCAGGAAACCTCCTCCTCCTCTCTCTCCCACACTGCCAGTCTCTGCCCAATAAGAAGTGATTCATGCCACAAGAGCAGCCCTTTTCCTGACCTCACCTTCTCATCACCAGCATACAAATCCCTCCCGACCCTCTCACCCTCTTTTTTGACCTGACTTCTGTTTGTAGAAGAAGTGTCCCCCCGACACTGCTTTCCAACAGCTTTGGCTACTGCACTGCTTCAAAGTGCAGCCACAAGACTAGCACACCTGGAAGTTAAAAGGCTTTCCATGGCTTTCTTATAGAAGATATAAAGCAGTTTAGACAAAGCTGACTCTTGCCACATATGCAGAGGGGCTCCAACAATTGTGTGGTATCCACTAAAATTGACTGAGTTTGGCCAAGTGCATTAACGTGGCACATCTGTTCTTTCTTCTTACCTCTTGTGCACGCAAATTTTACCTTCTCCCTTCCCCACATATTACTGCTAAAGCATTAATCACCAAACAGTTTGAGGACAAAACTCCTGTGAGCTTCCAGGTACTGTGAAAATAAAAGCCTTACAAATGGAACAACCAATCCTGCTCACCTGCAGCCCAAGCTGGTATCCCTGCGCATTCCAATCCACCCCTGGTACCCAGGAGCAGGCCAGAGTGCCTGCACTCCCACACACAGGGTATGGGCTTTCTGGCATCCTTGGCCACCAGCTAGAAAGCTTTAGTTCAGTAGAGGAAGGTCTCCCATCACAGACTTGGATCTGAAGCATGCTGGAGGTGCAAGCTGCTGCCTAGCAACACAAAGTGCTCTGCAGGGAGGTCAGAGCATGCCCCCGTCATCCCACTGCAAGAGGTCTCCTATCCACAGAGAAACATCTTCATAAGCATAGGATCCTTAGTAATTTCTTGGAAAGCCATCCTTCACATCACCAATTAGAGCCCTTGCTTAACCACAGACTCACCAAATCCTGAAGAGCACTGCCTATGCCTTGGTGAACTGCCAAAAGTCTTCACTTCTCATGTTTGCTGCATTGGTTTACAGAGCCCCAAATCCCAGCCTCTCCCCTTGTCTCCTCCTCAGCCACTTGTCGATTGAAAAGCAAGAACTTAACCAACTGTCAGACAGCTTCCTCCCCAGGCTCACCTCCTGCCTGAGGTCTGGCACAAGCAAAGCTTTTCAGTCACCATGTCCTCCTCAAAGCTGGCCTGCTACTACCTCCAGAGGGAAGCCCCTTCCCATGCACTACACAGCAGCAGGACAGGAAGTCATTTCATTGCAAATGAAATATCTGACAGATATCACCACCAGGCCACCGGGCAGCTGCACAGTTCTATCCTGACAGCAAGCACTTGGGATGAGTGCCTCTCTGTCATGACCACAATCACGTGCACACGATGCCCGGGCACCCTGAAACAGCCTTTCCTCTCCACTCTTCCCCACTCCTGCACAGGGAGGAGCTTGCCTCGCCTTGCACCAACCTCTAAAAATACTCTGAAAAGCCTCTAAGCTACATGCACACTGATGGCAATATCGTAACAGCCACAAACCCGACACACACTCTAAAAATACGGTTTTTTAAAAGTAGTCAGGATAAAAACAAGAGAGTATAAACAAGAGAGGATAAACACTGTGGAAGAGAAGTGTGTGCCAGTTCCTGCAAGGATGTTTTTATCCTCATGGTACAAGCCACAGTTTGGGTGTTTAACCAGCAGGAGCAGAGGCTGCCCCAAGAACACACACCTTACTGTAACTTTTGAGACTCTGCAGCTTACAGCATTTTGCACCGCAAACTTCAGATTCTGTGAGTCTTAGCAGAGACAGCAGGACAGGAACAGGTTCTTTAAAACAGCTGCTTAATCAAGCACTTCAGAGAGGTTCCATGCCCTTAGCAGGTTTCCATCAGACTCCCAATACCAGTAAGAAGCTTTATTGCCCTGAAACTTTTGCAGGTATCTAGAGATTTCTGAGTCTCCCATCGTTCAGGACGCCACAGCAGTACCTCAGAACGGCCGTGCCTCCAAAGAACTGGCACCTTTTCAACCAGCTCAACCAAGCTGCTACATCCCAACAAAACTCAAAACAACCAAACAAAAAACTCCTTGTGTATTTTTATTTGAAACCCCTGGCAGCAACACTTCTCCTGGGCAGCCCTACGCACGTTTGCGGCGCTGAGCAGAACCCCTCGCTACTAACCAAGTCCTCCCTTCGTACCAGAGAACACTTCGGGCGCTTCCACAGCCGCAGGGCCCGATCCGGGGCTCCGCGGAGCCGCCGTGCCAGCACGGACGGCCCCGGCCGCAAGCAGCCGCTCCCCGCAGAGAGCGGCGCGCGGGCCCCCAGGGGACGCGGGGGTGGTCGCCCGCCCGCGGCGGAGAGCCGGAGCTGCGGAGAGGGCCCGTCAGGTGCCCATCAGGAGCGCCCGTCTGCAGCGGGTGCCCCGATCTCCCTCCACCCACGCCGGGGCTGAGGAGGAGACACGGCAGCAGCTGCCCCTTAGCCCGCACACCGCAGGGGAGACGGTGTTCGTTACATCCGAACTTTTCCGAATTAGAGGGATGATTAAAAATAAAAAAGGAAAGAAAGGGAAAAAGGAAATTAACGGGATAAGAACGGCACGGCAGGGCTTACCTCCTCGGTGGCTCCCCTCTATGTATCCATGCCGGCACGGCCCCGTCCAAGGCCAGGGTGGGGAGGGCCGGCGGGCCCCGCGCGGCTGAGGCAGAAGCTGCGGCTGGAGGAGCGGCTGCGGACCTCCCGTCTGCGCGGAGCGCGGCTTCCCGCCGCCGCGGAGGAGGAGGAGCGGGCGCTGCCCCAAGTCGAGTTACGGCGGGGTGGACGGGCGGCGAAACCGCTGTGATAGAAGAAGAGAAGGGCGGCGGGGCCGCTGTGAGGGGAACGGGGCAGCGGAACGGGGCGGCAAAGATGCTGTGAGGAGAGCGGAGGAGAGCGGAGCCGAGCGGGACGCCGCTACCCCCCGCGCCGACGGCTCCGCACGCGGCAGGTGCGCCCGCCCGCCCGCCCGCCCCGCTCAGCAAGACGCCGCAGCGCCCCCTTGCGGCCGTTCCACGCCGCTGCCCACCCACCGACCCTCGGCGCTGCTAGCCCAAACCGGGCACAGCCGCCGGCCCTGGGGGCTCTCCACCTCTCCGCTCCGCTTCCAACCGGCCCCACTCTGCATTGGGCCTCGAATAACATAATGCCGCCGCCAAAACCAGACGGGGAGGGGGCTATCAACACCGGCATGGGACCCGTGGGACTGAGGCCAGGAAAGGTCCCGAGGAGGACGGGGAACGGCTGAGAACGGCTTGTCTTCCTCCAGCTGTTCTATCACCCGGAGACACCCTCGGGAAGGAGCTCAGGACAAGGAACGGCAAGCCACAGGCTGAAATGGAAACAGGTTTACTAAAATACAATAATAATTAAAAACTTTAATATTCATACTAATGCTAATAGAAAGCACACCGTTTCTAATCACCAGGGGAGTGTTGGTGAGGTGCACACTCCCAGAACACCATAGATGTAGTGAAAACACAACAGTCACAATAAACAGCAGAGTCGGCACTGGGAACAGAATGATGGGCAAGACCTTCCAGGGACGGCAACCGTCAGAAGACTGTCAAATTTTTAAGGATCGTGATGTTTATGGTATGGAATAATTCTGCTGGCCAGCTTAGGTTGCTGCCCTGGCTTTTGCTCCTCCTGGCTTTAGCACCTGATAAAGAAATTGATCACTATTGAGACCCCCATACCATGGCTGGTCAGAAGTGCTTCTCACCACACTGAGTGCTGCAGTCTTCTCTGGAATGCAGCCCTCCCGAACAGAAAAATGATTCTATGATTCTGTGCTAGCGAAACTAGGATAGGGATGCAGAAACATAAGGACTTCAAACTGTTCTTGTGAGGCTCAGGTCAGAAAAGGCAGCATTGATGCAGCCCTGAGTTGGTGCCAACATACACCAAGCCACAGCTGGGGCCAGGGTGCCTGACGGGCACAAACACACACCCCTCCTGGAGCACAACCCCAGCCCCAGTGCCCTTTCTCCCACTCCTCTGACAACACTCCAACATTGCTCTGAGAGTAGGCTGCCTCCACAACTTGCTTCAGATCAGTTTCAGTGGAGAGAGGTACAGCTTGGCTAGGGGTTGCAGCATTTGCACTAAGTGGGGAGAAGCTGCTTTCAAACTCACTGCACATTCTTATGCCATTATTAGCACAGATTTCACCAGGCTGCCTTGAATTAGACCAGGTTAGGTTTCTCTTCCCTAACTCTGTTTCTGCCATGGCAAATCCATTTCTACAGCATGGCAGCATTATTTTTAGTTTGCCTGTGCTACTTTTTGTTCGCTTTTAAATATCTTAGAATAGCTCCATGCAGAATATCATCTGCTTCTGCATTTTGCTCAGTCTTAGGAGGACCCTGGTTTGTTGTGATGCAGGCAGAAGAACCACAGGCCAAATTTCTGTAAGTTCACATCACACTCATGTAAGCAACATGACTTTACAATGCCATTGCTTAGGCTGTCTTGTGCTGTGTCACAGGGCATGTGACCCCCATGAGGCTGCAAACACCATGCCATGCAGCAGCGAGAAGCTCACAACCTAAACATTCAAGCAGCATCCAGGCAGTCACATCTTTTTCCAGAGAGCCTCACTATAGAAATTTGTGTCCCCTCAGCATCCTCCTCTCAAGCCAGGGCAGCTGAGAAGAGCCAAATCCTGCTCAGTCACACACAGCCACCTCAGCTACGCATCAGTGTCTGCATCTTTGCAATTACTGATATCAAGAAAACACTTGGCTCTGCTGTCAGGTCTTTATCGACAATTAGAAATGTTGCCTTGTTACCTATAAACAAAGCAAATCTGAAGCAGATGCCACACAGGGACAACAAAAGTAGCAGCATTCTTAGTGATTTCTCCGAGTATAACCATCACCTAAGACCTCTTCTGACTTCGGGAGGTGCTGGGGACGAACAGCATATGGCAAGGTGAGGCCAAGAACAACCAAACACAACGACTTTTCCTAGCCATAGGGAGGGCTCAGGCACACACAAGGTATTCATTCTTGCACACAGTAATGAGCAAAACTATTGTAGTGCAGGCATATGACAAAACTCAATAAACTAGCCTGTTTTTACCACCTGTATAAATCTTTTCACTAATTAGAGTCGGAATGTTGCCAGGAGACAGAGACTTCTTCACCAAGATGGTAATACCTTTGCTGCAATTTATAACCTCTGATACTTCAGCCACTCTTTCTTTTCTCCTGGCATGATTACAGTGTAAAAGTGCTATTTTTAAAATTATTTATCAAATCACCTACTAAAATTACTATTTAGCTGAATTAAAAGCCCAGAAATAAAACACCCCATGGACTTTGAAATATGCAGTTAGGTAAAGATGTATTTAATGATACTTTGGATTTATTTTGAACTTAAAATGAATACATAAAAAGCAGTATCACTACACATTCTTCAGCATTTTATAATAAGTCGAGAACCTTAATTATTATGCTTCATTATATTAATGTATACATTATTCATAAAGAAGAGGGGAATATACCACTGACTGATTTTTTTTTTTTTTAGAACTAATTTAATTTCCCATATCCTGATCTCATCTCAGCCCATTGTGGAAAACAATCCATTGCACAGACAAGAGTAATATGATATACAGCTGTCAGTCTTTAGGTAGGCTCAGCAGGCATGAAAAGAGGAGTGTGGTGTTAATGGAATTGAATACAGAGCAAAAGAGATCAGCCTTGAGAGGAGCTGTCAGAACAGCCTGCCATGCACTGCGGCTTACACTAATATCTGATGTACCATTAAAGAAGTAATGAGACCTATTTTGGCTTTTGTTCCTGTGTGTGAGTTTTTTAAAAGATGTGTGATAAAACAGGTTAGAAAACCCAGCTAAGACATCCCAGGTGCACTGTGTGTTGCGGACACACAGAAAGAACAGAGAATAATGCAGCTGATGCTGATAAAAATGGGAGACAGAGAAATTATTCACACTATTGTACTTGTCCATTCAAGAAAGGGATGTCCGAAGAGACTGATGAACTTAAGCAATGTCAAGCAGTAAGCCTGTGGAGACCCAGGAACTGAATGCATCACCTCCATTCCCATTTAGTTTCCCAATCCTTGATTTTTTAAATCTTTCCATTCTTTCTGCTATACAAAATTATTTTGTGATGGAGTATTCTAGGGTTTTACTCCAGTGCCAGCAAATTCAGTGAAAAAGACTTTTCCACTGACTTCAGTTAGCTTTGGAAAAGTCCCCAGATACACTTTCTTAATCAATTTTAATCAATCTATGCATGGACTCACCCACATCCCACATTAGATTGTGGCCAAACATCCTTTTCTGAATGCCACCAGCGGAGCTTGTCCTCCCAGTTGCCCTTTTCTCACCTGGCAAAGACGGATGGATCTGCCAGCTGAGAGCCTTGCACTCTGTCTTCTTTCAGGCAAATAAGGGAGGTTTAGTTTGACTTTAAACAGCAGAAATTAAAGACTTCCCACCTGAGCAGCTTGCTTGGCAGAGCTGGCGTACAAAGTGAGCAGCCTCCAGCATGAATAGAGTAATTTGAGGGGGCATAAATTGCCCTACTAAACCCTACCACTAACACAGCTAGTTCCAAAGCGGCCATCATCCGTGGCTGTGATCAGGAGACCTCCAGTCTTGTCATGAACCTCTGCTTCTAAAGCTACATGATTCTCACATCTTGACAGAACAGGAAGATGACAGGATGAGAGAATTTATAGCTGTGTAATGTCCCATTTATTGACAGTTCTTTTGTATATGGCAGCACAGATTCAGGTCTGACCTTTGGAAAATACAACCACGTGTAGAACTATGTGTGTGTGTGTGTGTACGTACGCTCCAGCTCAGAAAAGACCTTGTGATGACCACCATAAGCAAGAAGAAATAAGGCTGGAAGCTAAGTCCGTCTCTCTGAAAACAACAAACACCCTTCCCAAGAATTAATTTCAGCAGACAGTGATGCAAAGCTGGTAAACAACTCCATTGCAGCTAGGCACAAGCATCCAGCCTCCCTAAGACCAGGTTACAGTGACAGACTTGCAGATGCTGCAGAGCATCACCCACTCCCAAGCTGCATCCACCATCTCCAGCCACACTGCATCCTGCTGCCCAGGGTCCCATGCTCTCCACAGGCTGCCCTGCCAGCAGCACCCACATTGCTGGAGCAGAGAGAAGCGGAAGTGCTGATCCACGAGGATGTGAGATGCTGATGCTGCAACAGCAGAGCACGGAAGGGAGCTCATCACAGGGAGGCTTGGCAGGGCTGCGTTTACACGGGACAAAAGCCAAAGAAAAGAGAGCCTGATGTGAAAGGAGTGAAGAGGACATCAGTGGCTGGATAACACCGGATGAAGGATTAGCTACAGGAAGGAATAAACTGACAAGGAGAGAATCCTGCCTGGCTGATAGCAACCATGATTCTGATCACCGCTTGTCAGGAGATAAACACAGAGCTGCAGAGTAACACATTTCCAGATCAGCTCTGCAAAGAGGGTGTTTCAATAAGGTGCCAGTTCCCTTCAGTTGGAGGGACTCACACAATAATGTCACTGCTGTTGGCTGAAGTTGCACGCAGACAGTATAAAGCAGCAGTAAATGCCAAGATTTCAAAAATCATTTTGCATTTGACATTCTTCTGGGTTATTTCAAGTGAAAGATAAATGTACTATCTTCCAAGCAGTAATCATATTTAATACCAACAACATACACAAGTAGTTAAGTTTGGAATAGGGTAACTTTCTCGCTTTTATGCTTGAAAGCTGAAGATAAAATTATTAAGCGTTTTGCATGTAGAGTGTAAGACTGCTCTGCATAAGTATATGGATTGGAAAATAAGAAATCTTGTCCCCAAAGACGAGCAGCCTTACAGCAGAGGTAACATCCTCATGCAGTAGTTTTGTAAAAGTAAAAGGATACAGCATGCTCTCTCTCTTGACTGGTCAACAGTCAAGAAAACAGAAGTAAAAGCACTGTTTGGGATTCATTAAAATCAGAAACAATTCCTAACTTTGCCTTCATCCAGGAAATAGCTATGAAGCTTGTTAGGGAATCTGCTCAAATGGAGAGCTTTCTCTCTTGTGCAGAACAGTTTGTGGAGCAGGAATGTAAAATCCACTCACAGATAGTAGAAATATGCTTCCATTTCCCATTAGGAATTTCTTAAACAAGACTAAGACAAATGCTGCTTTTGACTTTTTATTTTACTTTCTAGCAGGGGAACCAATAATCAGATAGGAAAAGATGGGATAGGGAGAAGGAGTTAAAATAATAAGCACACACAAACACAAAGTCTCCTCCAGGTGATTCTGTCCTCTGAATGGGACATAGCTACAGAAGCAATTGATCCAGCAGATGTGAAACTTGTGGTGAGCATCAACAACATCCTAAAGCAGATCAGCTCCTAATAATAGAAAAGTCCTCTATCAGCCCCTTGTTTCTCCTCCCTCCATCCCCTTTCAGTTTTGTTGTATCTACCAGCAAAGCTGTGGTTGGCAGAGACAGAGACAAAAGCTTAAGTGCAAGTTGTGCTTCTAACCTCTCGTGGGTTTTAGAGAAGCTAATCAACGTTGGATTCACTTGTATTCCACAAATCATTTTTGTTTGGCATTATCTAATCATAATTGCAGAAATCCCACTGCATTGCAGAGTTTGGCAAACTCATCTTGGAACAGCTCATTTGGTGCAAACTTAGATTATATTTTAACTTCAATGATGAGAAATTACTGAGAAGATGACAAGCACAGTTAGTTTTAGATGCCACAAGCTGAGGAAAAAAAGGTAAGTTACCTAAAATGATCTCATCATATTTTGTAACTTTGTCCTCATAAAATGCAAATTTCTGCAAGTGGATGGTTTGAAAAACCTAGTTTCAAAAGTAAAAGGAAATAAAGTCTGGAAATCAACAAATACTGATGTTGCTCTTCTATGTTTTTCTATTACAGATTTCTTTTCCCATCTCTGTTTTTCGATGGTGCTTCAAGAAAAGTAGAAATTAGTACAGCATTTTCTTTACTTCTTTGTGTTTATAGTAAACAACAGAAGCTTTAAATATGTTTGTAAAAATTGGACTATTTTGCATTTCTACTATGCTCAGGGCTCATAATTCAGGCCACCAAAGAGAGCAAATCATAATCAATAAAGGGAAGGTTACAACAAATGGTCTGAAACTCTGGACTGATACCAAAAAAACAAATTACTTTTCAGGACAGAAGCTACACATACATGGGGTAGCTTATAGTTCATTGAATAGTGGATTTTCCAGGTCAGCTAGCAAGAGAAAAAGAAAAATGTTTCTTCAGATGAAAATTAAATGGAGTTTCAGGACAGGGGAAAAACGTGGTAAAAATAATAATAATCAACTCTAAGTGTTGTCCACAGATAGATAAATTGTGGATTAAACTGTGAAGAAGTGTCTCTTTCAAAAGTTATCTAGCACTATCACTAAAATGTAAAGTTCAAGGTTAAATTCTAGAGTCTGATACTTTTCCTTCCCAGAAAGATAATGGGCTTCAACTCAAGCAGAAGCACTGGGCTAGCCTGACACACAGAAAAGCAGAATTTTGCTGTTCCCACTTATGTCTGCACAAGGGTCCTGCCTGGCTTTGCCCACTCACATGCCGCAGTCAGTGATGGGGCTGCCAGAGAGCATAGGAAGAGCCAAACATGTTAAATGACCCATGTTGTGTAGCCACAGCAGCACAGCTCCTGGCTAGGGTAGCTTATGCCAGGTTCCAGGTGCGGAGCATTGGAGAAGGGAGGTGTAGGAGTCTAGTTTGGCTCCTTTAAGCTCAGCCCTCAGAGGCCAGAAGCATGAAAAGGCTCACATGCCAAGACCCTTTCTCAGGCCCTTGCTTCACCTCGTGGGCAAACATAGGCATAAAGATCCTCTAGCTTTTATGCAAGATAGTATTTTGTAGAAAAGAGGTTTGTTCATTTTTCTGAGGTCTACATAATGAAATACATTTGGCAAGAAAAAAATACTCCACACTTACACACCTGCATAACCATCCGTTCACCTGGCAGGCAGCTCCAGCGTGACCTGTTTGGGTAGTCCTCTCTTTTATCACATCAATAATTCGAGGTCTCTCTAAGCATCAGTAGCCCTATCCTGTGGATGAGATGAGGCAAAAAAAAAAAAAAAAGAAAACAGTAAAATGTATTGGCAGCAATCAATAAAGCAAAGATAGGCTAAAATATTTTTTTCCAGCCTTACCTATTTTAATGCCCAGTAATAAACACTTTTCAGGGCATTTTGGGCTCTATCATCCTCTGTTGTCCATGCATTCTAAACCACAATACATCTGTGAAAAGAAACATTTATGGAAATAAAGGGATATGTTTTAATCTCAGATTCAAAGGCTAAACAGTGGCTTTAGATACTGCATTTGGGTTTTTTTCACTATGCCTAAGTCAGTCCTGCCCTCCAACCTGTCAGTGAGTTCATATTCTCAAAAGCAATGAGTGTTATCAAAGACATACAAAAAAAAAAACCAAACAAAAACCAAACAAAACAAGTCAATGAAACTGGAGCTAACTGCTTCAAAAACACCTTTGATTGCCAATGGTTTTGGCTTGTGACAACACCGTAATATTCTAAAATTGGCTTGAATTTCTGTAAGAAGCTGTTTAGTGTACTCCAGACTTGAAGGTTTCTTACCTATGTAAAAATGACAGTACCTGGAAATATCAAGCACATTAGAGTTATAGCCTGCCTTAAAGGAAACAGAACATGTATGCTGAAAGTACTTGTTTCATGTCTATTTTGAGTATTAATATTCCCTGGAAGAAAACAGGTGGAAGACAAGTGCACAGATATACCTGCTCCATGCAGGCACACACTGCTTGTGCTCTCCAGCCTCCACCTCCATCAAACCTCCAGTGTGCAGCTTGCAAGAAACCAGTATTTGGAAATCAATGTATTGCACCAGACACCAGAGCAAAGTAGACATGTGAGTTGTCTTGGAATGGGACATCAGAGACAGCCCCAGCTCAGGTAGAAGAATTACAGCATTGACTTAAAGTGCTTCAGAAGAAACAAAGAAACATTCTACAGTCCAAAACCTTTTCAGAGGTGGACATGCCTCAAGACTCAAGAAAAGGGCAGGTGTTAGGAAAGAGGGAGCTCTTGGCTGAACCAAGGAACAGCATGAAGAGGAGTGAAAGGGGATATGTGAAATGGTGGGGAGATGAGAACATGATAAAAGCAACTGAAAAGTGAAGAGCAGAGTGCAGCCTGGTGGAGAAACCCAGGTTGACATCTCTCATGACTACAAAAGGGGAAGTGGAAGCAGATCAGGTATGAAAATGAGTGAAAGTCTTGCTTTATGGAAGGATTCTGGTGATTGCCATATTTGAAGAGCCCCAGAGAGGTTGTTCATTAAGAGCCCTCAGGTTGTGGGACCTGTTCAGATACCCCACCCCAAGAGCAAACCCATCAACACTTCTCTGGAAGGATGAAGACAGAACTAGTCAAACACCAAACTCTGTAAACATCAAGGGAAACACAGAGAGTGTGTCTGGGGACTGATGGGAACAGAGACAGGAAAAGGGTGACAAGAAAAGGGTTACAGGAAAGGATCATAATTTTAATAGAGATGCTGTGAGGATGACTCAGTTTAAAGACTACTGCAACAATATATTCAAGAGCAAGCCTGACTTGAAAGCTACAGACCATTGACAGACAGCTTTCCAAAGTACATTTCAAGTCCAGTTCTCTTCCTAAATCTTTGTGTTAAATCCCTGGACTCAGAGATTTGATGGACTGCCATCAGAATGGCAATGCATTGCCTATCAGTGGTACCCTGAAGGTTGCTGTAACTTCTCTGTTCCTTAGAGAGGGACTAAGATGGCGTCATGCTGACTTCAGGGATCTGAGATCACTGAATCATGTCCTCCTTGGAGTAATCAGAACCAGGAGAAATAACAGAAATAACACTTTTCACAGTGAAAAGGGAAGAGAATTTTGAAGGACTCCTCAGATTTACAGAAGTGACTTTTCAACTGTTCCTCTGATATACTTTGCCTTTCCTTCCTCTGCCTTATTGTCACCACAAAACTGGCACAACTCAGCCAGCAGAAGTAATCTACTAAAGGTGATGAACATAATATACAACGTTCTCAAAAGTCCTAAGATCAAGGTTTCTTAAAAATAAAAATTGTAGAGCAAGCATCAGTGTTCAAGGGCAGTCAATCAGTTGTGTGAATTATATCCTGCCTTTAAAATACACAGTGGATAACAGATTTTAAATGGTTTCTCTAAAAGCTACTATGTGTATTATACCTTGACATTAAGTCCACAGTGAAGTACTTACCTTCAGGATTCTCCCCATTTATAGGTCTTTTATTCTGCTTCAAACTAATCAGAGCAGCTTCTCCAGAATGTAAAAAGATTAAAAAAAAAAAAAAAAAAAAAAGCAAACATGATTTACTGCCAGACTCCCAGTGAGCAAAAGGGCACACACCCATCACTGCAGGCAAGCAACAAGCAAGCAAAAGAAAAATGATTCTGAGCAACAGAGGGAAGGAGAGAGGGAAGAGTGTGGGCTGGGCAGGGAGTTACCACAGAGATCCCTTAGCAAATAGCAGTACTTTTAGACAGTAACTATTCAGATTAGGGGCTGCACCTTGATTGTTTATAAAAGTGAAAATTTGAGCTATTAGGTCAGCAGTGAACAAAGTAGGAAAAAAGAAATGTGACTACAGAAAAGCACCCAGGAACAGCAATGCAACCGTGAGCCCAACTCAGGCAGAGGGTGAAATTGCTGGAGCACCATTTCACACTCTCCAGGGACAACACTGCAGCTTCACAGTGTCCTCTGGATATGCATTCACCCTCCAGTGCATCCAGCCTGCAGCAAACCCAAAGGACCATAAGAACATCTTGGGTTATTCTAGTCTCTTCCAATGCAGCTTGTTCGACCTCTGCTCACTGACCAGCCCAAACTGAGATGGCTACAAACACTGCTGTGCCCCTGCTCTGGAGAGGTCTCCTCCAACACTGACAGTTCATCCTTGTGAGGGAAAGCACATTCCTCTCCTTAGCATGTCACCTCATGTTTTTCAGTAGAAAATTAACATTGCACACATCTAATTAAAAGAAAACAGGGATAAACAAGCAGATTGTTTACTTCAATTATGTGCACTGTGGCTGCAGGGTTACCATTTAAAAATCACAAGGAAAACAGTCAAAATGGGTAAAAAGATGCAGACAGCAGTATATAATCTGTAGTGAACCTTGATGATGACTAAAACACCTCTGCCAAGAGTGAAAAGAGGGAGGTTATTCTTGGCAAATGAGTATAATCCAAAATTTTTCAGTCATCTGTAAATAACATTTACCTGGAGCAGCTTTACATAATTAAATTACTTCCTTATGAGTATTGCACAATCCCATCTGCATAAGGAAGGAATAACTTCCTCAAAATGAAGACAGAGAAGGAAAGCAAGCAGAATCTCTCCATTAATTTACTTAAATTCCCCCAGAGGCAATTACTCCAGTATCCCCCAAATTCCATGAAGTCAAGCATCTGCTTTCCTTGCAGCTTAACTTACCAGAAGAAGCATTACCTGGACAAACAATCCTCTCTCTAAGCAGCTTAACAAGTTTGTGCAAATGTTTGAGCTGCTGTAAAGAGGCAAGAAAGTCATTCCTTATCCTATTTGGAAAGGTAAAGAGTTTTCTTGTTATTTTGAGTCCTTCAAGTATTTGCACTACCAGATGGATTAGAGGGATACTCTGCGGGATGGCTATCTTGGGTGACATGACTCACGTGTAGCAAGAGGTTCAAAACTGGGCATGAAGAGTGGTTTCCAATTCACTGAGTTTAGCAATCAGACACAAACTCAAGAACTTTGAATGACTTCATTTGTATTTAGTAAGAATGTCAGTGACACTGATGATCAAAAATAATTGTTCAGCTACATTTGAAAATTAAAATGTCCAACAATTCCAGGACATTGAATTCCTCTGCTACTCCTCCCTGAAAACTAGCTGACTGAAAAAAAAAAAAAAAAAAACAACACCCTACTGGAGTTATTTCTGATACCTTCTGCATTCAATAGATGTCTGTGTCCAGTACTAAGCAGAATGGGTTGAGACATGCAGCATGTCACCTTTCTCTTCTTCAGCTGGTTCTTATTTTATTAAGAATATTGCTCCCTTACAAAAGAAAAAAATAAAATATACAAAAATACAGTAACCTTCTGTTCAAAGGTCTCAATGGGACAGGAGCTTCACTGATGAAAATTTAGCTCTACAATAGCAGGCAAAGGATAATTGCTTCTTGTGAACTACTGGCTATGTTCCTGGCAAATCAGATCCTCCGTACACAAGAAGCCAGCTGTCAATTCTATTTCTTGGTGCAATGAGAAATTGCCTACCAACACTACCAGACATGAAAGGTGCCATGGCCAGATTCAGAGCTCAGTAGCACAGGAGGGCTTCGAATCAGACTGTCGTCCAGATTTGCCAGCAGAGGCAGTTCGAAGCAGCACGTTCACACTATCCCACACAGGACACAGCAAATGCAGATGTGACAGTTATCTGAGCTACAGTGCTTCTCAATGTGCACAGAGATCGTCTGTCCAGGATATCTCATGTCCAAGCCAATAGGCCAAAATGAAGCAACGGGTTTTGGTCTGCCTAAATGAACACACCTTGTAAGCCTGGCTATTTCTTTGGTAACCACTGAGTAGAATCAGTCCAACACATCAGAATCTAGTCCTGGGTTTGCAAAAGTCAATGCAAACTGCACCAAGTAGCTCGACCTACTTTTCTCTATCTGGCATTCATCCTTACTCTGCCAATTTGTACTAAATGTATCCAATTCTCCCAGGCTCTGGAGTCGCAGGTACGACTCAGCACCACAAGATAACTAAATCATATGCGTGACTGAAATACCCCAGATAATCTGAAGCATGCAAAAGAGCTGTAATCAATTTTAGAACAAAGTAAAATGTGCAGTCATTTATCCTACTTCCACTAATATCTAAAGATAAATAAGGTCATGCATTAAATATTTCCATCACTTTTGTTCCAGTGGTGAGAATCTTCTAGCAAGTACCAGAAAGTAAAAATAAACATCAATGAAGTGCAGCAACAATCATAGAAATGAACAAAAAAAACCCCACCTGGTACAGTATGTTTGCATTCAGTACAGATTTTTCCACTTGGCCTCCCTTTCCAACAGGTGAAAGGTTGAGTTTTGGCAACTCCATCAAGTGAGCAGAACTAGAGGGATGGAAAGTTCTTTTTTTTTGCCTCAGAAATCAGAATTTCATCATCTGTATCCCAAATACAAAGTCAACTACACTTTCCATTAGACAGGCACAATCTTCTCTGATAAAAAAGGTCAGACACTTGCTGTATCAGAACAAAACAGGGAGCTTACTTTCTCAAGCTAGACGATTCCAAGGAAAGTATTCAAAACAAGTGCAAATTTAGTATTTCTGAGCCTGCACAGCCATTTCAGAGCACATGGTTTAACAAGCCTCATGATCCTTTACCCTGCTTAGCACCTCTTAGTAGACATAAGGAAAAGACATACAGTTTTGAAAGCTAAATGTTGTTCTTGGCATACTCTTCACTTTAAGTTTTATAAGATTTTTGAAGGAAGTTGCCTGCTTCTGCTTTTGAAACAGCCTCCTCTGATTCTAGCCAGAACATGGTGTTAAATTGTTTTAAAATGAACCGAATATATCTGATGAGTGTGGCATGTAAAATCCTCACCTGTTTTGTATCTAAGTGTATCTCCTAACAACACAGGATCTTGTGGATTTGAGACCCACTGGTAAAGTTTTGCACAGAATAAAAATAATTCATTTATCTATTTCAAGCCTGTCACCTGAGTTTCATTGGGCATCCCTTTCATATCCTGCAGACATGGAGTGAGAAGTAGCCCTGCTGCCCTCTCTGTGCCATTCGTCATTGTACATCCTTCTGTCAGTCTTGTTTATTGTCCTGCTCTTAAAATCCAGGGGAGTTTATCTTGCCTAATATTGTCTCAAATGAAAGTCCTCTTTTATCTGTAATTATTTCAGCTGTCCTTTTGCCCCCCTTTCACTTTCAGCTCTAGCCTTACTTGAAAGGAGAAGACGATTTTGCATCCACTTCTCCAGCTACAGAAGAGCAGTAATAAGAAGGTCTAAAACAGGAATACAGTAAGCAGGGAGGCTCCCATGTTATTAATATTTATTTCATGCTGGTATCTAGAGGCATCAGCTCAGCCAGAGTCCTACTGTGATAAGCTACACAGCCATGTAGTACATGACAGTCCTTGCCCAAAGGACTGCACCATGAGGGATGTAGGGATCTCAGTGAGGGAGAATCCGTATTGCACATTTACTTGTCTAATGCAAACTCATTGTCTTTCAACTTCTCAGCAGATGCAGCCTGACTCAGTGAGAGCATGGGGAGTGTTTGATAATAAGAGCGCTTACATTTCACCCCCCACAAAGGGATCTGGCCTTTACCTTGAAGCTACAAACAAACCCTTCATAGCATTCACATCTGCATACTGTCAAAACACAGTGCTAGCCCATCACAAACCAAAGAACTACAGTGCTGGCAGTAGTGAGAGGCAGAAAGGCTTAGAGTTCAGGGAGGAACCTGCCTCCTGAACAGCTGTGAAGAAGACAAGCACTGACCCCATATTCACATGTAGCAGTCACTTTAAAGTATGAAGCATTTCAGTGACCAAAATTAACTCTGATCCAGGCCTTGGGGAGAATGTATTAGGTAGTAAATAGTCTGTTTCCAGAAAATGCAAGTGCCAATATCATCATCAGTGAAAGAACATTTCAGAAGCATCAAGTAAATAAATAGACTATCTAAATCTCATTTAGAAAGTAACAATCAAAGTACCTAAATGACTTGGACACAACAACCCACTCCTTACAACCTCTGCTGCTTTCTGCTAAACCAGCTGTGTATGAGTGCCAGGACAAGCCACTGCAGTACCTTTTCTCCCATTTGGCAAACAATTCCTGCTCTGTGTCCTCCCAGCTGCCACCTCCTCCTGAATGAGCCCTTTGCCCTGTGACTCCTACTCATTTCCTTGCTCTAAGCTTGCATCCACGAGTGCTGAGACAGCTCACCGATACGGTTGCTGAACCTCTCTCCATCATCTTTGAACAGTCATGGAGAACAGGAGAGGTGTCTGATGACTGGAAGAAAGCAAATGTCACACCAGTCTTCAGAAAAGGCAAGATTGAGGACCCAGGCAACTACAGACCAGTCAGCCTCACCTCCATCCCTGGAAAGATGATGGAGCAGCTCATCCTGGAGGGCATCTCTAACCACATGGAAGACAAGAAGGTTATCAGGAGTAGCCAACGTGGATTTACCAAGGGGAAATCTTGTCTAACTAACCTGATAGCCTTCTATGAAGTTATGACCGAGTGGGTAGATGAGAGCAGAGCAGTGGATGTCATGTATCTTGACTTCAGTAAAGCTTTTGATACAGTCTCCCATAATATCCTCATAGAAAAAGCTCAGGAGATGTGGCACAGATGGCTGTCAGTGAGGTGGACTGCAAACTGGCTCCACAACAGAGTTCAGAGGGTGGTCATCAATGGCATGGAGTTAACTTGGAGGCCTGTGGCAAGTGGTGTCCCCCAGGGATCAGTACTGGGTCCAGTTTTGTTCAATATCTTTATCAAAGACCTGGACGGGGGGATTGAGAGTACCCTCAGCAAGCTCCTGGTGATACAAAACTGGGGGGGTTGGTGACACCCCTCAGGCTGTGCAGCCATCCAACGTGACCTGGACAGGCTGAGAGCTGGCTGCAGGCAAACCTCATGAAGTTTAATAAGGACAAGTGCAGGGTCCTACATCTGGGGAGAAATAACAACAGGCAGCAGTACAGGTTAGAGGCTGCCCTGCTGGAAAGCAGCTCCACAGAGAAAGACCTTGGAGTGCTGGTGGACAGCAAGTTCTCCAAGGAACAACAATGTGCTCTTGTGGCCAAGAGAGCCAATGGGATCCTGGGATGTATCAAGAAAGGTGTGTCCAGCAGGTCGAGGGAAGTTCTTCTACCTCTCTGCTCTGCCCTGGTGAGACCATACCTGGAATACTGTGTCCAGTTTTGGGCTCCTCAGTTCAAGAGAGACAGAGACCTGCTGGAGAGAATCCAACAGAGAGCCAGGAGGATGTTTAGGGGACTTGAGCATCTCCCCTGTGAAGAGAGACTGAGATCCCTGGGGCTGTTTAGTCTGGAGAAGAGAAGACTGAGAGGGGATCTGATCAATTTCTATAAATATCTGAGGGGTGGGTGTCAGGAGAAGGGGGCCAGGCTCTTTTGGGTGGTACACAGTGATAGGACAAGGAACAATGGGTTCAAACTAAAACATAGAAGATTTCACCTCAACATGAGGAGAAACTTCTTTACAGTGAGGGTGGCAGAGCACTGGAACAGGCTGCCCAGGGGGTCGTGGAGTCTTCTTCTCTAGAGACTTTCAAAACCCACCTGGATGCGTTCCTGTGCAGACTATCCTAGGTGATCCTGCTTTGGCAGGGATTTTGGACCTGATGATCTCTTGAGGTCCCTTCCAACCTCTGATATACTGTGATAGTGTGATACTGTGAGTTTGCAAGAGCCCCTGGAAGTGAACAAGCTTAATTGTTTGCCTGCATTTCTCTGATGGGAAGAGTTTGCTGTGAGATGGCCCTGCCACCACAGGAAAAGGCAGAGTGTTTTCTATATAGGCGTAAAGGTGGCTCCACAACAGCTCTGTGTGCTGTCTATGTGGATATTTTAGCAAGAGAAACAGGACAAAGTGAGAAGGAACATTTGGAAGTAGACAAAGAGCTTCACCGATGAACAAGTACCAGTCCCATGAGCACTATCACCCCTCAAGTACAGTTCAGAGAACATAAAACCAGCCAGAGTAAAAGAGCAAAAGCAGTGATGGAAGAGCTCCTTGAGGCATGAGAGGACAGTAGGCAGCCCTTGATTGTTTTTCTTTAATTAAGAGCATATTAGAACTAGTCACTTATTCAAGATGCAGGCAAGAAATTTTTTAGCAGTTTCCGCAAGCTCAGATCTTACATTCGATTTCCTTTAATGCTTAAGGAAAAGGTTTTACCACCCCTTCCAGATACGTCAGCTGTCCACAATGACTGTGATGTGACAACGACCAGGTTATTCAAGAATTCTTCTCTCCTTCCTCTGCCCATCCCTTTCTAAATATCATTCTGATTTTTGGGTAGGATCAGTCTCCTTCACTTGCCTGTATTAGACCACAGGCCTATTTTCACATGTGAAAGAGCAGGTGGGCTCCTAATACAGACCCAGAAATGGAACACAGGTGAGTGCAAAGCTGCATATCATAATTCCTGCAGTGTTTCAGCGTGAACAGAGCTTAATACGGTTTTAATACAATTACCCAATTATAAATGTGTCTGGTTCTTGGCCTTGCACTGGCATTTCCCATGACACAGGAAAATCAACCAGACACATCATCAAAAGCACTAGCAGGGGAATAGTTATCAGACATTCCGAAATGGATCGTAAACGTTAAAAATCCCAACTTGCTGTAGACTTTGGGAGAGAGAAAGGATAGAGAAACTGCTGAATAGAAGCCATGCTTGAGCCTTGAATAAGACACGACACTGCAGTTCATTCTGTTTTAGAACAAATGCATTAAACATTTATAACACCAAATGTTAGTTTAAAACAATCATTAAAATCAGTTTTCTCTCTGTCCACTGGAGATCAGTTATTATTTTAAGGCTGATGAAGCTTCCCTGATTTCAACATCATTATTTCTATGCACACATAGCAGGAGCCATTATATTTTAGACTCATATAGTAACATTGCTTAATATATTTCTCACACTTTCTATCTCCTGCTGCAAACCTTTATCCTTTATACTGATCATGAACATTTAATTTAAAAATTAGTTTCTTAATGACCATCTTCTGGAAATACATGCACAGCATGCACAAGGGGGAAAAGTCAGTTTAGAGTAATACACACAGATTGATTATTTCTGAGCTGCATCATTTCTGTCTCCTCAGATTTTGTTTAACTAGACATTCATCATAGTTTTTTGGTACTTCATTCTTTGCCAAGCTATTTACTTCCTTTCCTACCTGAAGGCAAGGATGTCAGCCCATGTTTTCTCACACCTGTGTTATCCCCTAACAGAGCTGGAGGCAGGACTACCTCTTGCTGGTGCCCAGTGGCACCATCAATAGCTGAGTCTAGAGGGTGAGCCCAGATGGCTGTTGGTCCCACACTGCCTCGCCAGCATGGAGCTGAGGCAGTAAGCAGCCCTGGTGCTGGCTGGGCTTTTCAGAAGACAAGCATAGGATGGGCAGCACTGACTGCAGGACAGCAGGGATGATGTCTTAGTTAATAATGACTGCTGAAAAGGGCAATTGAATCATTACCTTTTAAAATACATTAATTTACAGTAATTAAGATATAGATCTTATCAGATTAGGACTAAGAAAATTGCTGCCATCTACTGCTGGAAAGAAATACATGAATACTGAAAGACTCTTCCAAAAACAAGCTACGAGCCACAATTACCTTGAGGAAGTTTATCTCAAGTGCGAGCCTAGCTTGCAAGTGTGTGTGGGGAGGGTGGTTGTCACACACAAGCAAGAAGGATGTGACCCTGAAGCTTGGAGGTCATGATATCAGGCTGGGCAGACAGTCAGAGTGCTCTTCTTGCACTGTAAGCAAACATTTCTCATTAACAGAAGAAGAGAAATAGTAAGGTTAGCATGCCTCTTTCACACTACACTGTGCAGAACTGTACTTTAAAAACATCCCCTGGTGCTTGAATAACTCCCAGTTGTGACACACAGACACTTCCCATCAAATCAAAAATAGCTTAAATCTTGGGGAAATCTTTTATTTCAGATTCTCCATTTGCTTAAAATTTAAGAGGTATTTTTCTCTCTCCTCCAAGTTCAGCTTTACTCCTTTATAACAGCTCAAAGGAGTTAGAGGGCATGAGGCAGTCTCCCACATGTCACTGCTGGTTTGAGGGAGGTTAACCTGGTAAAGACCTTGTGTTGTCAAGGATAAACTTCATACTGGTCTACAGGCAGGGGTTCTTTCTTAGAAAGGCAGAGAGACACGACTGTAACAACGGGAGGACTTAAGAGTCTGGAATAAGTATATTCATTCAAAGTTTTGAGGGTGGAACAAGATTCCACACACTGAAATTCCTATGTCCTGTTCCAAATTGCTGTGCCTATCAAGTGTCCTTGTGCTTCCTCTTAGCCATGGTCAGTCTCAAATTCACACTGATGTTCTATACCAACAGCTTATTTTCCCTCCAAAGCATTTACTTCAACAGCCTTAGTCCCTGCAGGATTAGCACCTCTGGGGATTTTATTTCCTTGTACTCATATGAAAGCTGTATGACTCCATCAACCTCCCTCACACTCCCTGGCATGCTGCTTCTTTAAAGGCTAATTTTTCCACTTCATTTTAAAGCATATCATTATCTTCACTGCATATGCCCAGCAGTTTCAGGAATCCTACCTGCTCTGCTCAGTCAAATACCCTCTGCATAATTCCATGCACTTCACCCCTGCTTGTGCTTTTGCTCAAAGATCACCATTTCAGCACTTCCACCCCCTCTCTGAACCAACTAACAAAAAAATTACGTGAGAGGACAGGGAAATACCTTTGCTACATTATGAGATCCATGCATCAGGTCCAGTTCCTTTAAATGGGTCATTGTTATGTCTGCTTTTCCAGAAAATTGCTCATCCATCTGGTGTGTTACTTTTGCTTAGGTGAGCTCCACTAGCTCTAACATTTGCCCAATTTCCTTACAATATTCTTTCTCCATGGTGAAGAGAGCAAGCAGCATGTTTTAACTTTCCTCTGGGGCAAGCACTGCTTTTGCAGAGCACCAGGACACATGGCTGCAGCTGAGCACCGTTGGCAGCAGTTTTCACAAAGTCTTTGTCCTACAGGGAAAAAAAATGTCAAATTTGCTCAGTCCAGCTCTGCACCAATCTCCCCAGAGCAGCTGTGGCTGCTCAGCTCTCTTGTGAAAGCACAGATGCCACCACCCATCTGCATGCGTGACTCCACTGGTAGTTCACAAGGAGAGACAGACTGACAGAAAGGAATGAGACCAAATTAGACCTGTCTGAACTACAAGTCATTTTTCATTTCCTCTTAATTCTCAGAACCATTTTACTCTGTCTTGGACACAAAGCAGTGGAGAACATCAGTTAGACCTCAGCCTAGACCTCAGAGCAGCAGTAATTAAGAGGGTAAAACCCAATAATTTTCTTGAGTAGCTCTCTCTTTCTCCTGTACACACACTGTGTGCAGCACGTCGATTCCTGTCAGCAATTAAAGCCTACTCTTTAATCCCTAACACTTTCATTATATAGCTGATACTCAAAAATACCTGAAATGCCCAAAACAGTCTCCCCATTCCCCACCACTAGTGGGTTGGAAAAGAAGAATTAAAAAAACACAACAAAAAAAACCCACAAAAAACCCGCACTGAAACAACAGAAAACCCCAGCTAAACCAATATATTGTAAATATATTTCTACACATTGCAACAAAAACAGGCTCAGAAACAAATGTCAGAGGCAGCAGCCACCATGCAGTTACCAACATGCTCTTCTGGGCCACTCTCCTAGATCCTGTGATGCCTAATACAAGACCCCTAAGTTAGCTGCAGTTCATGGTTCCAGAGAGAAACAGGTAATTGTCTCCCACCCAAAAATACAGTGTTTACACAAGGGCACCACAGAATGAACAGACATCTGCCATCTACAATTTCCTCTTGTCACTTCTAAGCATGGGGCTTTAGGGCTGGGCTTCTAGCACCATCCAACTACAGCTGGGGACAAAAAAATAGAATGGTTTGGCTTTCTGTCTTCCCCCACCACAGGCACTCCAGAAGGTGATGCTTCCCTCCAATAACTTTCCTGGGATGATTCAACCCAAGACAGCTGTTTCCAGGATAAAGTCCATCCAGCCAAGCCAGCTGAAAGTGCTGCTAGTGTCAGCTAAACCATGGTTTTAGCAGCAAATCTTTCCACTCAGCTAGGAGATCTTCCACTTCACTTGTGAACTTGTACTCGCAGTGCTAAAGGAACTGGTCAGCTGAGCAATCCCTCTGTGCAGCTAATCAGCAGATGAGCAGGTAAGAATTTGTCCCTGTAAATACAGACTGATTGAAGTGTGTGTTTAACAATTTTTCTGAACCTGATAGAACCAGGTGCCTGAATAATGTTTTCCCAGTAGGAGGAAACCTTTGAAAGCTTTTTTTCCTCGTTGGAAAACTGTCAACATTCTTTCAGTGACACAGAAATCAGCCTAACAGAAGCATTTATGTCAAGTTATCCTAGAAGGACCATTTCAGCTCTATTATCCAGAGAACAACATCTGTACAATACTTGCCTGCCAGGAAAAAAGTCTCTACTGCATTTTCCCAAAAGAAAAATTTTTATAACCTTTTGCTGCCAGGGAACTAATAGTTATCCACACAGGAGCATACCAGTAGAGGTCTCCTGACAATGTTTTATTTGTCATGGAAGGAAAAAAATGTGATGAATGAAGTGCTGGTAGATTTCTTTTGCTAACAGAGTTGCAAAAGAAAAAAAGAAAAAATAAATTAAAACAAACAAACAAAACAAACCAAAACCAAACCAAAACCAAAACCCACCAACATGTCACAGTACAAACAGAGCGCCTGAAAGTACAAAAGAAGCAAACAGCCACAGGACACCAGAGATACTGCCAGGGACTTAGCAGGCCCAACAGGGATGTGTGCAGCTGCAGCCCTGAGGTGAGCACCTCACATCACAAACTGTGACCCACTCTTAAAACATGTAGCTGGCATTGCCCCAAGTTTAACACTACTGTGGCTCCTTCACCAGTCAGGATTCTTGTGAGAGTGTATGAAGGCTAAAGGAAAGGAAAAACAAGAGAGAGACTTGCAATGTTATTTTCCAAGCTCTGCTGTGGCATTCTTCCCACAGATCTCCCTTTCAAGTGATCTTAAGAAGCTGTCATGGTGCCAGAAAATATATACAAACACAGTTTAACATACTCATTAGTCTGAAAACAGGAGAATGTCACAACTAATCACAAGGCTACCACTGTGGTGAGATGAAAGCAAACACTGATCTTTCTTAAAATGTTTGTGGAGGGTTTTGTTTGTTTATTTGTCTATTTATTGTCATATGAGTCTCACTATGTCCCATAGCTCTTTTATAAAAAGACACTGTTACAACATTAGAGGTTCCTTTTGGTTGAATATCACTCTTTATTTGTTCTTCTTCCCCACAGGTGTCTGTTTCTCCTGGCCTTCATCAGCTCTGTTAGATGTGTTTGTTGGTCAGGGGCTGGATGGATTGGAGAATAATTTATATCGCTCTGATGTCCTCAGGGGCTTCACACACAATTATTAAAACCAACTGCTTTCAAGCCCCTGGGTAGAGAAGCCACCAGGGAACTTCTCTGCATGTATAGAGAGGTACTAGATATTGTTTTCCTGTCTCTGCAAAGTTCTGTCCTGTCTGTGCTTTCATTCTCAGTGCCCAGAGAGACAATTCAGTAACTTTTGTTCATCTAATGAAAGTGATCAATATCCCTCTGGTTCCAACACTAAGGAGCAAAGCATGACATGTACCTCTGTGCTACTGCTACAATAGCCAGGCAAGCAAGCAAGGCCACGTCAGGCTTACACCTCATGATTTATTCAAGGCCATGGATAACCTAGAAATAGGTTTTTACTGATCTTGACACCCAGTTCCTCTCAGAAGCTGAAAGAAAAGAGATCCCAAAGTGATGGATGGAGACACAGGTCAACATGGTCAAGAAATTTCAGCACCTTGGTTTGGTGTCTTCAGGTACTCAGGCTGGAAGAAGCAAGAGATGGTTTTCAGTCCCTGTTTCAAGAACCATTCAGATATTGGACACAAAATAGTCAAAATAGTCAATGATGCAAAAGCCTAGGATCAGGGACATACCGGGAGGGAGTATTCTGATTATCAGGCTTTGGAGCACAACCCTTTTCTTGGGCCCACTGACTCCTGTGCCAACAGGAGGGTAGGAGACCACAAGCATCTCTTTCTGGTGAAACAGGAGGCCTAGGTTTGCTGCTGCAAAGGAAGGAAGGAAGCTGCAAGCTGACCCTCCTCTAACTGCATCTCTGCCCCTAACCTAGGTATAAGGTGACAATTCCCAGCTGGTGAGGCACACCTTGCAGCCAAGCACTACAATGTACAAATGCAGGTGCCTATATACTACAAATAACTAATTCAATGAAGCAAAACATAAGCTAAGAAAAGAACAGAAGAAATCTGTGTCCAGTTGTCCTAGGAGATACAGGCAAGGACATCTAAGTGCTGAGACACTAGCCCTGTGATGAAAGGCCAGGCTCTTGAGAGCCTTGCTGTTATACAGTCCTGAGCCCTGAGCCTGGCATCTTGACCAAGCACTTTATCTGTATCTCCCAACATCTGATGGGAGCACTGCCTAAAAAAGAACTAGAATCAGGCTTGAAATTTCCATAAGGACATGACCATAACACTTGGCAGAATAATGTCTCATGGCTTCACTAGATTATTTATCTCTTTGATTCCTGCAAACAGTCTTGTCAAATGAGTATAGATTTATTATTTTAATTATCTTGAGCTTGTAGAGATTTAAACATCTGTTATAGATGTTCAATAAGTATTAGAACAGCAATCAATTTTTTTCTTAAACAGGGGAGTGATTCATGGCACTCTGTGAATAGATAAATTTACTATAGTCAATACCAGAAAGATACGCTGAAAGCTGCGCAGGAGGCTCTTTTAATTATCTTCTAATTAATTCTGTTTAGGAAATCTAGATGAAACATAGCATTTAGGAACACTAAAACTAATTTAATTACAGGATTTGGTGTGTTATCCTCAGATCTTTCATTGCCAAAGCAGCAGTGTTTTCTGGTCTGTTTCCCAGCAGGACGGTGTTTATGGATTATCTATACGACTTATGTTGAACATCCTCTGTCCCACATAGCTTTCCTGCTTATGTAACAGATGTATCAGTTAGCAGTGATGGACCAGCGGAAGAACTCAGCCCAGAGTTTTGCTTCATGTGATCTGAATCCCCCTTGGGCATTACTTAGCATCAGTAAAAATCAAGAAGTAGGAGACTTCTAGGTTTGACTTGGCACAAAGGGCTCCATTAAAGCAGCATGTCCTGTGGAGACCACAGATAGATCTTGGAGCAGCAGCCTTTATGTCTAGCATCTATCCTGAGGTGAATAAAAGAACAAATGCTCATTTCTAGAGTAACAGATACTCCTATGCAAAGTTACAGGACTTAATTCTGTGAATAACTTCTCTGAAGACAGTGATGGTGTAGAAGGGCCAATCCAGTGAGCAATGGGAGTCCAGGACTCAATGAATGGCTAGGTGTCACATTTCTCCTCTCAGTCCATTCTTAATGACAGAGCTAATCTTGGATCAACACTTCCTAAGGACTTGTATAGACTTAGATTTCAGGTCCTTGGCAGAACTCATAGCTCAGCTCCTGAGCCTCTCATACACAATCAACCCTAGTCAGAGAGCAAGACCCACTGGTGCTCCAAAATCTCCTGTGCCACATCACCCCACTCAGAGTCTTAACAGGAGCATTGCAGAGAGCACTGAGAAACCTGATGCTAGCCTTGAGGCTGAATGGGTGCTGAACAGGTTGCTCAGGCTGAGCCCAAAAGATACCTCTCACCAGCCTCTCCAGTACACAGTTCCCTGTCCGCTGACACTGGGGGCAAAGCCACTGAAGTCTCAGAGCTGTGACAGGTCACAGGAGGGTGAGTCAATGGCATGGCTCTGCCTGTGCCTATACCCCACCTAGGTAGCCTTAACTCAGCCACCATCACCTGCAGCTTCTCAGTTTGGGACAGCCCAGCTGTGTGTACCCCCTCCTCCTCCCAGTGTTTTTTAATGTCCCTCTAATTCCTGACTCTCCCACATAGCAATATTTCCATCCTGCTTGGACCTGATCTGTTTGGGATCTAGCCTAAAACACAGTGAGAAGGAAACTGAAGGCAGAGAAGACTACTGAATTCCTGCTGCTACCTCCCAGCTCTATTCTGTCATCCATTATTGTCACTTCAGTGGTAGGCATTTTACAGATGCTGCTGAGGACTGGTGCAGGGTTGACATTCTGTCCCAGATGTGGTTTGTAACAAACCTTTCAGAGGAATCTCACTGCACTGTATGCTACTGGCACAGTGCAGATACAGTTAAACAGAAAAATGTTCCTCTTAAAATACTTTGAGCCACTGCCCTGGAAAAGGAAGTGAATAGCAAGGTTTCATTTCATGCAGAACAATGAAGTACCACAACAATAACAGATGCTTATCCATTCCTCCCCAGTCTGTCCTTGAAGAATTTTAGGGGATTAGAGAAGTGGAAGTTGAGCCAACTAAGAAAGTGCAGAATACATCAAAGTAAGCAAGACCAATAAGGATCTTTTTCATCTAGTTTTGTACAAGAAAGAGACCTGACTCAATGTGTGTGTGACAGAGATTTGCAGTAATCGTCACAATAAAATCTTGCCCTTCCAGAATAGTACATGGGGAAATTAAACTTTAATTTGAGGAAATACAGGAATTTATTATAATTTATTGTAGATGTCAAATCCATCAGACCAAAGAGAAAAGCGATCTAATATCCCTAGAAATTAACAATTCTTTTATGCCAGGCCTTGATCTTGCCTGCCTGTAAGAGACAGCATCACAGCACAGCAGTTTTACTTTTCCAGACTCAAACCTGATTCAAGGCTCAAGAAAATTTAAGCCCCTGATTAAATTGGGCACCTGAGGAGCTAACACAAAGATTGTTATTACTTTGCTCACCATAGGCAGTCTTAAATGAATTTTCAGGTGAGATTTGAGGAGAAGAAATTTGTAGATAAGCATGAATGCCATGAAAAGGAGGCAGTAGGAAAATGAGACAGAGTTGTGTATGGGAGAAATGGATGAATGGAGCACCAAGGCTCATCAAGTTAACGAGAAAAAGGCAGATATCAATACACAGAGAAGGGTTTTACTAGGATATCTGAAAGATGCAGTGAGCAAAAATAAATGGCATAGGTCTGACTGCTACCCTCCAACAGAAACCAGACAGCTTTTAGCTCAGATTACCCCTGAAGGCAGTGATAGGAACATCCTTCTCTCCTGTACAACAGATTTTATCAGTTTCCACACCTCAGAGTCAGCCCCCCTCCTGCAAGCAACACACAAAGCTGGGACTTTTATGAATGAGAATATAGATGCAAAACCAAAGGTCAGCTACCAGTCTTAATAAATTCACCATCAGCCCCAAGAAAGCCTTTGGCAAGATATTGAATGGATGACAATTAATACACTGGATTTGTCAACTGGTGGAAATTTAATACTGGATGTAAGCCCCAAATCTGTTCACTGTGGAGATTTATTGGTACAATGCAAGTGCCAGTTTCACATCCCACCAAATCAGTGTCATTCCCATGGGCTTCAGAGAGTTTGGCTGAAAACAGACATATTACAGTACTCTGGAAAAAAAGAGTGAGGAGAAAGCATGCTTCCTGTCTTCTTGAGATTTATCCCACAGCTATCGCCAAGACTCATGCTTTTCTAGTGCCAACCTTGGTCATGTTTTCAAATAAACAAACTGCTAGCATTTGGTCCAGAAGAAAAAGTACAGCTCTGAGGGAAAAACAACAACAACAACAAACAGAAAACAAAAGACATGTTTTCAGTGCTAGAAGCATGAGATAGAACAAAAATTTCACTTGTTTCCACTTCAAATAGTTTGTCCTGATCACATATGATGATCTGGGCACAGGAGCACAGAACCTTCATTTTTTTTAAAACTCTGGCTGAGTTTGCAGGACCAGCAGTTTTGAAAAATGTTACAAGACTGAGAAAAAAAAAGTTGGAACATTGTAGGATCTTTTTTTTTCTACTGTGTTTTGGTTTTAGGTTTTTAAAAGTAATTGTATAACTTTAATTTTTTTCCCAACTGAATCCAATTTTTCTAATTCAGGATCATTAAATCAGATTTTTTTAAAATAAATTTTAAAAAAAAAGAAGAAAGAAAAGAAACCTAAATTACCAAATGCAAGAAACAAATTTTATACTTAGCTGCATTAGTTATAGCAATTTCCACAGTAATTATGTCATGCACATCACCTAATACTCTGTCTAAAGTGAATTCTCTACTTCATTTTAGTACCATCGTAGGCACATATATTTAAGATGTTGTAAGAGGGAAACAATTGTCTTGGGAGGTCACACTTGCTATTACGTTCTGAGTTCTTAAACAATACTCCTAAGAAAGCAGATTTTCTTTTATGAGCCACATTATTAATGGAGAGCAGGAAACAAAATATGAAATTTTTTTATTAGTCTCATCTCCTAAGAAGAGGTAGGCAGTGTTTGTGCCCTCTGTCCACCCACACCAGAAAATACTAAACTTGCTGAACAGTTTAAGTTCAGCAAAAAGTGAGATATTCAAGAAGATATTAAGTTCCTATGAGTCTGGCAAGAGGAAACATATACAGAAGACACAGTCATACTAGGGCACACAGTGAAAAAAGCAAAGTACCACAAATTTTACTTCCTAAGAGAAGATAAGATAATGTGGGGACGAACTCCCTCCTATTCCTGTTCTATGTAATTCAGAGGGGAAGTCAGCCCTCCCAGCACAGAAATGTGTTCACTATATCCATCTTGGCACCTGGTAAAGAATAAAGAAAACATAGGTTAAGATGTTTCATGCTCTCAAGCTTATAATCTTGGACAATGATTTACTTAAGACAGTGTCATGAACCTCTTTCTGTCCCTAGCAAGGTATGGGCCCAATATGAATGACTTCTGCCTTGCTTCGTTGTGGTGTTCTTGAACTACTCATCATTGCTTTCAGTCAGCAATTCCAAATGTCAGTGAGTGTGCTGCATGGAAAGAAGTATCTTGGTGATTTCCACAGGAGCTGAATTTACTTAGTGCTTCCCAAAGGCTTGTCTGCAGTGACTGCAATGAGGCCTTCAGTAGAGAAACCTTTCCTTGTTCTAATGAACGAGGCACTGAATTAAGTTGTACTGAAATGCAAGCTGATTAGTAATGTTTAAAGTTTGTGGTCTCTGATTGTTGTGTCACACCTCTTCGTTTCGATGCACTTTCACAGTTTTTCAACACTTTCTCCATTTCTGGGGGGGGAAAAAAGTCCTCAAAGTAAAAAATGTGTAGCCTCATGAGGAAGCAAAGCTACTCAGGGGACACAAAAGGTATTCCCTCTCCCTACACACTGAACAATATTTTACTATATTACTGAAATATACATTGATACGTTACCTACATAAACATGCAGCTGCCTGACGTTTTAGATTATTGAGATGACATAAGACTCAGTCCTGCATTTCTGACAGATACTCAGATCTCCCTGTGACATTAAAAGGTGTTAGGCCTGCACAAGGAATGCAGGGTCAAGGGAGCACTAGCTTTGTCTTTAGGATCTCAAGTCACTTTACACACAACTAAATCTGAGTCCATACCATGGGCTCAGCCTTACTGTTATGTGACAAAAGCATAGCTGGCCTGTTTGTGCTAATCATTGATCTGTTTTCCCAAGACCTTTCTGTCTTCAATCTCTTTTCTCTGAAAGAGAAAAGAAAAACATGCTTCTAAAGACCAATGAAAAAGAATCACAGCCATGAACAGCAAGTAAGTAGCATCTCCACTATGCACACAGGTACCTATCCAGCAATTGTTCCATGTTTCTGCCTTTCTCTATGGAAACCAGATCAGCATCTCAGATGCTTGTCTCAGATGTTGGACATCCAACCTGAAGCCCGTTATGGCAGGGACTCAGACCTGAACCTGCCACTTTTCAGCCAAGCACCATAGGTTCACTGTCTGCTCAGTGACAGATTTAGCTCTCTTCCAGACTCATGCTATGGTCCTGAGTAACCTTCACCACCAAGTGCCTGTAAGGGATCTTAAGACGTGCATTGGTCCAAAGCAGGCCATCAGATCCAGAATATGGTGCCTGACTACAGAGAAAAGTCGACAATCTCAGCAGATGAAGTAGACAAGAGCCACAAGGAGAAATAACAGTATAAGGGTAAGTAACATCCTTTAGGATTGCAGTAGAGATGCTGGATACAGAATCCAGGTGTCTTGGCTCCCAGTCCTATGCTTAGAGCACTACACCAACCATGCAGGTGCTGCAGTTTTAAGCCTTTCAGTCTTCCTGTCAGGTGTTACCTCAACTAACATGAAGAAATGCTGTCATGGTAACTTCTCCCAAATTTTTATTTTTTTTTTGGCCTTGGGAGTCGTGTTAGAAAGCAGTCCACAAACACTGGTGTACTGAGACTTTCCTGTTTGCTCCTCTTTTCAGAGGTTTTTCCTCAACTTGTTTTACTACGCATAAACAAATCTCATCCAATTACAGGTGAGTACAAACACACACACACACATAACAGTTTTGGAGGGTGTTACATCTCCCCCATCACTCCCAGCCTTGGGCTATCTATCAAACATCATGCTAGATTGTTTCACACTTAGGTAATTTAATTTAGTTCACAACAATCACCACAGCAAAATGTGACTTTGAAAAAAATCAGTCAGCACACTGTTGTCAGGAAGCTTACACTAAGTAACTTCTAATTCCAGGCTGCTTCCAGAAGTCTCTTGATTCTGACAGCCAGCTGTGCATAAGAGGAAACCAGCATCCAGACAACACAGCCAAAAGTAGAGAAGAAGGCTAAGAGGAAGAACAGCAGGAAACAAAGAGCACAGTTTAACATACCAGTCTTCAAAGACACTGTTGAATTACAGGAGGTCTCTAAACTCTTAGATGCTCTCTGAGAGAATAGGTCGCTGTGAGGTTAGGGAGAGGAAGAAAACCTGATGAAACATCAGCAAAATTAAGGAGGGCTGTAATTTCACCTAACAGAGGAGCTCTGATTTGAGGTAGCTGCTGGGGTAGACATTACCACCCATAAAAACTTGCCTTCTTCCCTGTGGAGAGCGAACAGATTTGTAAAAGCTCTACAATCTTCAAAATAACGACTCATAAGGCAGCACAACAATATCTGCTGCACAGCCAAGAAAGCAAGAGTTAAGGCTGCTACAGTTACCTCCTTCTGAGATGTTATGGCATAGATTTTTCACCAGAGCTTGAAAGGGAAACGGGCCCAAACCACACAGATAAAAAAGCAATGGGAACTGAGTACATCACATCTCCCAGATTTCCTTGAGGGAAATTAGCCTTCCATAATAGGTTCATCTGCCTTTAGCCTATGAAGGAGCCAGCCAACTGTCTTGGTCTGAATGCTGCAAGGACTTTCCTGGCAGAGGCAGCAGCTGAGGGTGCTCTGAAATCTACATGCATTTTTCTTCTGCTCCAGACTTTCCAAGCTTCGACTGCAAAATTACTTTCCTTCACAAAATGGACACAGCCCAAAGTTTCAGGTGGGGGTATGGCCAGTACTGAAGGAGGCCTGTAGTTTTTTGGTACTTTATAGAGTCTATAGAAAGACCAGTACTATCTTATGACCAGACACAAGAATCACCACAGGATTGCCGCCTTCCTCTCTTCACCAGCTACTGTATGGCTGATGCTTGAAGCAAGATCTTGATGAACTACAGAAACTCATTCCATCACTCTTTCTCTAGAAATTTGCTATACAACAAAATAAGTAGAAATTCTATTTAACTAATTCTCCCTCCTGCCCTACTAATACCTTCCTTCTCACTCTTTTCTCAATTCTTTTAATTAAACATTTCTGATGTACAAAATGAGGGTGAGGCTGGAAGAGAAGAACTGTAATGGAAACATGCTCAAGTGCCAGGGAAGCTCGCTGAGACTCTTTTGCATTCCATTAAAGACAAAAATTCAGTGCAGGCACCTACATGCTCCACAAACTCCTTCCCCACTGGCCTTCTGGAGGTGAGATGCCACAGGGACTACTCACACTGCCTCACCTGAATTCTCCTTACCACAGGAGACCTCTGTCTGGACAAGCTAAGTCCTAACACCTGAGCTCTATAGAAGAGCAGAAGACTTAACCTGGCACATAATATTTCTAACATTCCTTTATCCTTCACTCTGGGTATCAATCTACACGCAACTCACTCAAGAAAGAAAGAGTTTATTTCAAGTGTATTCAGTGGTCTATGAAGATTTGGTTTCTTACTGCCTTGTGGGCCCCCAGGGGCCTCCAACATCACACTACACTTTATACATGGACAAGAGGGAGGTAAGACTTCAGAAAGAGTGGGAACAACACACAAAATCAGGACTTAAGCAGTGAAAATAGAAGCTAAATGAGGTGACCGTGTGAGTGCAAGGAACATGTTACTACTCTAAGACTCCAGTTCAGTACCTTCACAACAGCACTGCATTAGGTTATTTTGGCCAACATTAAAGCAAATTCAAATACTGTTTTTTCTGACAAAATAGTATTATCATGCTTCACTGCACAAAGATCCAACTTACATCCCCATACTCAAGAGGTGTGAATACAAATGAGGGCTTATGGTAAAGCTCCACACATTTACATAAGTACCAACATTTGAAGAAGCGATTCTCTGTTTTGATATTCTAACAAATGTTCTTCCTCTTAAGTGCAGTAAAGACACATGGCGAGGAACTTGTACAGAGCATATGGTGCTGAAATAGCAAGCTGATGAGTCTTTAACAGCTTTTGACAGTGGTAAAAGATCAATTATTGCACCATAAATATTAAAAAGTTCTTCCAGCCTTTTGCTGGAATGAATGTATATTTAAACATCAGTGTTTCCCTTTAATAGCAGCCAATTCGCCTCTAGAATCTGAGAGTTATGCAGCCCCACAAAGTTAAATTAAATGCTCGATTGCTGTACGCTTACGTCTCCAGCTGCTAAGAACAGGCCTAGTGTTCGCAGCACAAACTCCTGAAACCACTGAAGCTGCAGGCAACCTGAAAACAGCCCTTGATCCTTTGTTAAAACTTAAGGGCAAAACATAATTGCCATTTTTTAGCCTTCCCTTTCCTGTGATTACAAGGGTTTAGAGCAAAAATAACCAAAGATGCCCCTGGAAGGTATTAGGCAAGAGGAGCTGATCTCCCAGATTGACAGCTGTGGCAGCTGGGGTGGGTAAGTGCAGTGGGTTCTGTTCTCTGAATGTCTTGACCCATGAGGTTTCTGCCTTGGATTAATAAATGCATGTGTATACACACATATACACGTGTGCAAACACAAACTCACACGCTAACTAGCCTTAAGCATGAAGCAAATTGACAGCCCCTTTTCTCTGCAAAAGTCACTGCAATGATGATAGGGGTTTGCTACTAAAATTAATATTATATATGACATTTTAATAGAGATTTGATAACAACCACCTGTAATGACCCTGGGATTCAGTTCAAAGAAGCACTAAATGGACATGGATGCTAAGCTGCACGTCTTGGGTTTGGATCCAGAGCTAAACTGTCCTATTACGGTTCTGAAATTATTCATACGGATCCACTGTTATTACTTAAAGGCAGCATACTCCAGTAGTACATCAACTTACTGTTCTGGAAAGCCTCCTATCCATGCGAGGTATCTTAGCATACTTTGAGCTTTTAAAAAGTATCTGTCTCTTCTGACTGCTGTAGGTAGGACTGTTAAAAACTTCGTGCATTATTTATACCAGTGGGATCATACAGTGATAGCAGTGAAGGTCAAGGCTCTTCTGTGCACCAGTGGACAGACACTCACTTGCTGTGTGAACAGATAAAACCAACAGAGAGAGTGAAAAGGATGCAAAAGATACCAAATTCATAAGTCCCAGCACAGCACTGATGAGTCTCCATACTCCCAGACCAGTGCATCACCTGCCAGGCCAAATCACTGCTCTGCTTCTCCTCACACATTTCAACATCTGCCCATATTTCACTGTATACGATCCAGATTCCCAACATGCCCAGAGGGCATGGCCAACTCTACACACCTGCTGCCCAAGTATTGTTTTCACTGGAACATTTCTATCCACATTAGTGCTCTACATATGGACATAAAAATACTACAGTTTAATTAAACCCAGGTAGGACAATTAAAAATATTGTATTAAGAATAAAGAAGACAAGCTTATGTCAAATCTACCATGAAATTACCACATTTTCAGGTTAAATCACACCTCCATATATAAAATGCCAAGCAGGGTTACTGACCCATACCTCTCCCACATGGGAATTGGCTATTTTCCTTTCTCAGTTGTTCTAGCTGGAAAGACACACCCTGTCTTCATATCTGGTCTCCTCTCCTTTTCCCATCCATACCTTCCCTCTTTATACTAATTGAAGTTCTTCAGCCTACCTCATTTTCTGCCACATCCAATGTGCACTGCTCAGGGTGATGGTCATTGTCAATCAGCTGAACTCTCTTATCTTAGATGAATAAATTTAGCTTCCCCTTTTCTTTATGCCATTTTCAGTTTAGATCATTAGAATAAGCACAATAGCTGTTGTTGCCTTTGCATCTTATCACCTAATGGCACCCTTGTCCAGCAGTCTGAAGTGTTCTCCTTCCTTAGCAATCATACTTACCAACTGGATGAGGCACTTAGTGCCATGGTTTAGTTGATTAGATAGGGTTAGGTGATTGGCTGGACTTGATGATCTTGAAAACCTGGTTGATTCTGTGATTTTCACACCATTCTGAAATTGGATCCATCTGGTTCTAAGTATCCATAGCTCTGCAGCCTTCTGTTCTTACCTTCAGGTCAGATCCAGGCCAAGGTTCAGATATATCCTAGCAGACTGTGACGATAGCAATTTGTACTATTTTTTAGTATCTTCAGCCAAACCTGCTGGGTAAATTAACCAGCAGGGCACAGTCAGATATATGGTTAAAAGATAGAACTACAGCAATCAGTAGTAGGTGGGGAAAGCTAAATGAAAAATGAACTCATCAAGAAAAGTTAAAAATCATAGTGGTGCCCTTGGAAACACAGTGGCATGCAAAAGCAGAGCTTACATCCCCCTTGCACATCCAACACATTGTCTGTACCATTTGCATTAAATGACCCTTGCATTGCACAAGGGGCAATGCATGCAGCAAAGGACACCATCAGACTGAGGAGCAGTTCAGCAGGAGAAAAAAGCATCAAGCCAATGATTGTCGACCTGCTCCAATGATGACCTTCCCCATGAAGAGACTACTCACAACTGGTTAGGGTTCAGCTCAACCCAAAGGTGAGAAGTGTGTCTGCAGTTAGTCTTCAGCAAATAACTGCTTGCAGCAGCTATAGTGAGCTATAAAAGAAGCCCTCTCTTAGTTACCAAAGCAAGCAATAAACTGAATGTCTTAGGGGAGGAAGAAAAGAGAAGTCCCCAACCACATTCTCAATAGCAAGAGAGGCAGCCTGGATGGAGGAATATGGTGTCTCTGAAGCTGCCTGTGACCATGCCTGGTTGAGCCTTAGTCTATTATCAGCAACTCTTAAGATTAATTCTCCTTTCTTCAAAACTAGGCACTCTTCCCCCTTCTCTAACATTTTGTGTCATTTTCAAAAATGTTTATGCGTGTCTAACTCTGAGTAATTTATTTCTGCAATTTGGATCTGCCTCAGTCCTAAGGGTATTTTTTGGTTTGTTTGTTTTGTTTGGTATTTTTAAAGAGGATTTTGTATTCACAAAATATCCCAAAATGACAAATGCTCCAATTGAGCAGCATGCCTGTGTCAGCGTTGACAAGGCAAGTGACCTGCACTATCTTGCCTCTGCTTCTCAAGGCCACAACATCCAGCAGCACAGCAGGCCAGACTGTTTTCTGGCATAGCAAACTGCTGCTTCACTCCTTGAGCCAGGCCTAAGCAGATAGCCATCCCAAGGAAAAGCAAATGGAGACCAGTCACTGTGAATTTACATCCCAGCCAGCAACTATGATCCCAAAAATTTAGAGGTGGGAAACACCTCACAGGTTTTGATGCAAATCAGACAGATCCTGTGTTCATTAATCATTGCTATAATCTATTAACAACACTGATTAAACCTCAGAGTAGTTCAGCTTCCTTCATAGTTAGCCACAGTGCAGTGGGAAGGGAATGGAAGAGCTCACAGAGCAGGACAGACTTGAGGCTCAGGGCTTACAAAACAGAGTCCCAGTTTTAGTGGATTACAGGAAACTTACTAATTATAAATACACTTTAGTCAGTGCTAGCCAACAGATCTGATAAGATTAGCCAAAAAGGAGAGAGAAAGACAACATCATTCAAGATCACAGACTCAGTGTGGCTCTGGGCAGCCTGACCTAGTTGAACGTATCCCTGCTTACTGCAGGGGAGTTGGACAAGATGACCTTTGGGGGTCCCTTCCAACCCAATGCAATCTGTTAATCTGTGAATCAATTCAGGAACAATACTTCTTTACTTCTTTTTTTAATTTTATACCCCAGTACTCTCATTCTATTTCACATCACTTCGCACTGATACGATTTTCTTCTACATTCATTTTCCTTACCATTTTGGATACCTTCTTCATTACAATGTCCTCTACACACTGCTCTGTAGAAGCAGCTCACTCCTTATAGAAACACAGTCACAATCCAATTCCCTTTGATTCCATGCTTTTATTTCACACAGAAGTGGCTGCTTTAAAAGATGCATATTTCATGCCTTGATTTCAGAACAACCAAAAAACCTCCACATATGCGCTTTGTGCTTTATTAATCACTGACCAGTGCTTCCACTCCAAAGTTTATCACAAATCATCTGATACCTGCACACAGGTCTATAAAATAATGGAACTTCCAACCAATTCATCAGTGATTACATCTGCTGCTAAAGTTGGTTACTGTTCAAGCTCACTAAGTATTTCTGTCTGCACTGTATGTGTTTTTACTGTTAAAGCTGAGGAAAGAACAGGTAGCTCTAACTGTGTAGAATGCAAAGCATCCCCCCTACACAGTGTCCCTGTAGGGAAGGGGATCCAGGCCTAGGAAGCTAGTGGAAAAAGCCAAGGAATTTCTTCCGGAAGGTAGGCAGACCCAAGGTATGAACTTTTCTTCAGGACATTCCCACTGTTCCTAAAGACAGTAACTGCAAGACCAGATGGAAAACACGTGTTTTGAAACTTACTTTATAGCCAGAGCCTGTGTTAGCTCAGGACCTGGATGCAAAGCAGCAGTGCTCTGATCAGCACAGGCCCAAAACCACTGTCTCAAGAAACCCTCCTCATAAGAAAAAAAAAAAAAAAAGGCAGATACATCTTCAAATGAAGCTGGTGATGTTGATTTTCTTGATTTTTGGGGTTGTTTTTTTTTAACTGACTCCAGCAGAAGCATGCCTACTGCTGCATTAGATCTTGCTAACAGTCACAGGTTGAGTGCACACTAACACAGTGCCACGGTGTTATTGGCTTCAGTTTCTTAGGATGCAGACCAAAAAGTGAATGCAGCAGCAGCATCTCTAGTGAATGAAAACACAAACGACAGCAAGGAGCACATCCAAGGATATGGCTGCAAACTCCTGCACAGACCGAGCAACACCTGCTTAGCAAGAGCTACAACAACTCCACAGAGCAAACTGTCACGTGCTATGGCAAGTGTCCATCTCTCATGGCAGGGCAGAGAGAAATCTTGTCATTTCTACTCTTTTTGCCCACCTCCCAAATACACTGCAGAATTATCTACATGAAGCTCCAGCCAACTAGCTCTTACACATTGCACACTGACAGCCTCTGGCATTGGTTCAAAGAGGAAGCAGAGGTGAAGTAATCAGTCTCCTAGTGACTCAAAACTGTTCTGTGCAGCTGTGTAACTTTCTGGAAATACTCAATGCTGAAACTATTGGAAGGACACTTTTGTTGAAAAACACTACTTTGGTCAAGATTGTTTATGTAATTTCAGTTGTGACATAACTACAAACTTTAGCTAATAGGAAAAAAGATTACAAATCTCCCTTTTTATTTAAAAAAAATTCTTTTTCATTTCATATAATTTTCAATATATTACAATAAATTAATTATTTTGATTTCATGCCTTAAATCAGCAGCAGCAATTTTGGAACACCTTATCAAGATTACAGTGTCTCTTCCTGGCAAGAGACTGACAAACAGTGGAGCATTTCTAAGTGACTAATACTAATGTAACAACTAGACAACATTGTCTAACAAACAACAAAATGAAAAAGGAAAACAATGTCATGCGAAATATTTTATAATTCCATTTAAATTGTAGCCTTTCTTTTTTTCCAGCACTAGCCCTTGGCATACACTGCAGACCAGGCAGTTGGCAGTTCACAGAGGCATTGGAGGATCGACAGTGTGACTTGAGGCTGGCACTGCAATCCTTCATCAACTTATGAGAATTTAAGTCAACCTGCCATTATCTGCCAACCTGTGAAGAGTTTCTCTGCTTTTTGTCATTGGCAGGGATGTCTCTCATTAAAGATTGAAGATCCTAAATTTTAGATTCCAAACCACCCAGCCAATGTAATTAACATTGCATGAGCCAAAAGTAATCAGGCATCGCTTTAGGATGTTTTCTGGGTTTTTTTCATTGTTTTGGTGGGAGTTTTTTGTTTGTTTGTTTGTGGTGTTGTTGTTTTGGGGTTTGCTTTTTCATTGGGATTTTTGTTGTTTTTTGGTTGGTTGGTGTTTTTTTGTTTGGTTGGGTTTTTGTTGTTTTGTTGTTGTTGGGGGTTTTTTTGTCGTTGTTGGTTTTTTGGTTTTTTAACAGGCTGTGCAAGCATGTTCAGGAAAGTAAGGAATTAACCTTGTCTGTTCAGACATTTCATCAGTCTTAATTGCAGGGCTACAGCTCCTGACCTTCCCTTTAGCTCCAGCTGCAATACAAGCCATACTGCGCATTTCAGTTGGGCACAAGTGGAGATGATAATGTCATGGAAATCAGCCTTTACAGGCCACCTAGTAAGGTCAGGGCAGCATCTACATTAATGAAAGCAGAACTGCGTGTACCACAACCCTTAATTCTTAAAGGAGTCTAAAAGGTCAGTGGGAACATCCAAGCAAACACCACAAAGCACAAAAGATTAACTTAAGGCTGAGATGAGAAGGGATTTCAAGGAAGGAAAAAGGTCCACAGGAAAGAAAGTTTTCCAAAAGCAGAGTAGGTTTGAAAGTAGTACTAATCCTATAAATGGCACACAATGAGGTAGACAGGAACTTCCCACAGAAATCAATTTAATCCAAAATATTCTCTATCAATAAAGTCAAAATAGATTTGACTGATTTTGGACAACCCAAACAGAAGATCCAGTGATTAAAGCTACACTGCAGTTTAAGCGCAGAGGTACGAGGAACTTTATTAATCTAGTTAAAAGGAACTTGCTCAGTTCCACAAAAACCAAGGACCATGACAAGCAAAGGTGACACTGAGTGTGTAAGCAGAGGATGGGTTTGTATTCAGTAAACCAGGACTCCTTACCACAAGAAACCATCCAGAATGACAAACAGGCAAGAACATTGCCAGCAAGAGCAGAAACCTGAGTAAACGAGGGGAGGAAGGGTAGAAAGGGAGAAGGCAGAGCAGGGCAGTTTCAACCATCTGTGGCACTGCTTTGACGTGTGCTTGGCAGACACCTGGGAGCCTGCAGGATCTACAGCTCACAGCACATCACACAGAACGACCCCTAGGTCATCAGACCCCCAAAACTAATCCTGCCTGTTCCATGGCTTCTGTCAACAGTAATGATACTGAAAAAGAGAAAATCATTTTGCCCAACAGCATTGTGGACCAAGGGAAGTAAACTTCCAATGACATATTCTGGCATTTCCAAAATTGTATTTTGCCAGAATACCCAGTTCACAGAAAGTGTCAAAATATTTGGTAGTGAAAGTGACATAGAATAGATTTTTTTTTTTTTTTTTTTTACAACATCAAAAATTTGCTTTTTGGCCAGCTCTAACTGATAGCCCAGTGTCAGCTCACAAAAACTAGGCATTTGTTACGTTTTTCCTTTTTTCCCCCTTATTGTGATACACAACTGTGAGAACAAGGGGGCAGCTTGCTCATTTTCATATGTCCTCATTTTCAGTCAGCAGAACTAGCAGTCAATCAATCAAGTTCTTTTCTAACATCATTGCAGAAAATGCAAAAGGTTTGCATTTATTTCATAGTACTACAGCAGCTGGGCTACCTTTAGAGATTTATGTCTTGCTTTAATGCTTTACAGCACTCCTTGAAACATTAGGAATACCATCTAGGTAGGAGCAATAAAACACCAGGACCCTTTACCATATGCAACTCTGTCTGACACCAAATCAAGTTTCTCAAGTGAAATATAGAATGAAGAAAGAAGTGGTGTGAGGAGTGGAATCAAATTCTTCACCTCAGCTACAGTCAGAGCACTGATGTCAATGTATTACATCCCTACCAGGCCAGACCCAGTCTTTCTTCTGAAAGACGCAAGAGCAGAAGCACAGCTTTGGATCTGAAACTAGACTGACACAGGGGTCTGCATCTATTTTTAACACCAAATAATCTTATATTTCCTAGCTCTGAATCAGCCTTTTTTTTTCTTTTTTTTTTTTAATTAATAATGTCTATTCTTTCTCTTCAAAGCCATCTAAAAGAAGATTTAATAAGACTGCAGGAAATGTTTATAGAGGAGGAATCCTGCTATTAGTCAATGAGAAGATTCTAGATGAAAGACTGCAGATAACCTAATAGTCTCTTCAGTCTCTGTCTCCAATTCCCCAGAACTTGTGGGAGAATTAAATGTGAATTACTGCCACAGCTTGGTGATCACACTAGATGTTTATTTTCTAGACACGGCTGGAAAGAAACATTTACTTCAGCAGACTTACTTCTGTGGACATCAGAGCACCAAGTTGCTCCAAGAAAAGACCTTCTCCTCACTGAACCTAAGAGACTTCATGTCATTCTGACAATACCAAGAGCACTTAATATGAACATACTTTGTAGCCTCTGACATGCTGTCAAAGAAGGAGAAAATACTTTAGTGCAATTGAGAATTGAATTCACAGTGTATTAAAAGAAATGAGAATGAAAGCAAAGCACCATCAGAAAAATGACTTACAGAAAATGCCTGACAGACAGAACTCAAATGTTACTCAAGGTGTTATTTAAATACTGTGATGTGCATGCCAATCTCCATCCTTCAGGATGGGCCAGCAGCAAAATATTTACCATGGTGCCCCTCTTGAAGACTTCCACATGTTGTCAAACAGAATTTAAAGGCTTTTGCCTGTTATGCTGTCTTTGACAGCTGTCAAATAGCAGCCAACTCCTACCAATAAGTCTGTCCAAAAGGACAAACAGGTCAAATCATTTTGTCCTTAGCTCACACTGCCACTTACAGCCCAGTGCTGCCTAGTTACTTGCTCTTGTAAACCCCTCTTTGTACTCAAACATTAAAGCACCTGTTCCTGAACACACTGAAGCCCAGGACGACCAGAGCTCAGTATGCTTCCAAACAAGTACATGTAAGACATACATCACTTCAGTGATACCTAGATTAAAAAGTACTGGCTCTCTACAGCCAAAAATCTCACGGAAGTGGGGCTCCAGCCTTCCAGGAATGTGCCTTCCAAATGCTGAAATGACAACTTCATAATGCAGATTGAGGTCTGAAACAAACTCCTACCTGTAAGAGGCTCTGCTGTGCTCTAGCTGTAGGGCTGATAAACTGATCCAACATGTTGCACATGTTGTGAGGCCCACCACGAGTTCCTGGGTCCAAGGAGGTGCATTGTAGTATTTATTAAGGTTCACGACTGCACGCTGCTCCCCTAATCTGGAATATCTGACTAAATGTCTGCCCTTCACACATCCAGCAGCCAATGTCCCCTGTCACACTGATCAAGTGATAATCAGCAATAGCACTTGTTTGTTGGTGGGCTATGGTGTGCTCATCACCTCTGTGACTAGGGCAACATATCACACATGCAGCACAGGGTAGAGGATGTTGAGATATGTTGGGTACCCTGAGTACCACCCTCTTGTGTAATGAACTGCAGCCACCAAGCAGGCTCCATAGCACATTTTGCTCACTATATAGGCTGTGAGCCTGGCCCCACATGCTGCCTTATAGCCAAGTCTTTCTGCAAACTGAGAAACTCACCCAAAAGTAATTCTGACGCCTGGGGCAAGGACTGACCATGCTGGCTTCTCCCAATAGACTCTCCTTTGAGCCCATGCATATCTAAAAATTAGGTTTTGCCTGCTCTCTGTGCAGTGAAGATTGAGAGATCACAGTGGGAGTACATTGCTTTTTAGAGATCATCGGTGACAATGATTTATGCTTTAATAGTGAATTCCCCATGAGTGCTTAATAATACAGATTAAGCCCTAATAAATGTGTTTCCTGCAGGTTTAAGTGACTAACTCTCTGATCTATTAGACTTGTCTCATAACACATGCAATTTTTCTTAGTAACCGTGGAAATTTCTAAAGAATTGGCAGCATCTGTGCCTGAAGTATTAAAGAAATCTATTCTTTTCTGGAGGAATTTTGTATAAATTGATTCCAGCCCTGGATACAAAATGCTAAATTTCATATTGGCTGTGAATATCTATTAGGAATACTGACAACAAACACTTATAATCATTAAGAAAATTAAACTGTTAAATACTCCTTAAATATTACCATGAATCATGTCAAACTGCAGTTTTATATGTTATTGTCTATTTTTTTATGTTTCAGTTATACATTCACAGCACATAATATATTCTGTGCTATTTTGCCCTGTTCCTAATACTTTTATGTGTTGATCACTAAAGGAAAGTTTTAACATACAGCTGCTTTTAGTTAGCTTCTGACAGAAGCCCAAAAGATTAATGAATCTGATGTTGAGTAGCAGGTACAGACTTCACAAAGCTCCATTAATGTTTTCATGAGTCTGGAGCAAACGGGTATTTAAGAATCCCTCTGACAGCTAGAGGGAGGGAAATAATCACTTTGAACGAAAAATCCAAATTCACTCAACTGGTAATGAAATTGCACTGAATATTGATTCAAGGCTCTAATAAGCTCAGAAGTTCAAAGCAAGCACTGGAAGGCAAATATTCCCTCCTCTTCCTTCAGACAAATCTGTAGTACTACCACAAGGTAGGATTTCACTTCGTTCTAAATATATAGGATTATAAAAGAGTTTTGAAAGCAGTCCTGCAATCTCTCTCTCCCTCCCTCTCCCCACATTTTTTAGCTGACAAATTTAACATCAACTAAATTTCAACCCAGAGCAGCACTTTAAAGTGATTTACATCTAAATGAATAGGTTTCTGTCTCCCTTTGGTTTTCAGAAATTATGCAATTGGCTTTTCTTTTTTACTAAACCAGACTAATCTGAGATTAATGTTCAGCTAAAGATCATCCTTCATTTCTCCCAACCATGCCAGAGACATTAATGACAATGTTAGGAGTCAGCTTTGCAGAGGATTTCAGACACCACAGCACTGGAGAAGAGTTATTCATGAACAGTAGAAAAGGATCTCTTCATATTTTTGTAAATCACTTACCAAATTGTCTTTCCCCAGCAGATGGTGGGACAGGCTATACTATGCAAGGGAAGGAAGAAAGTCTTTTGGTGAGAGTTTTGCCTAATTAAGGAATTGAACAAAGGACATAAAAATCAGAGGAGGGTTTATAGTGGTTTGCTTTCCTGGCTGTAAGTCACAAGACATGGGATAGCACAGAATCTCTTGTCTGCATCAACTCTGCAGACTACCTGGTGGGAGAAAGGAAACTGCCCCTTCCTCTGCTCAGACATCTATGATCTGTTGTGTGCAGCCTCACATTCTGCATGCTGGATATCACAAGAGGATCCCATGCATCTAAACCAAACTGACCACATATTAGCAGTGATGCCCACGAGGAAGTGCATGGGGCTGGGACTGTGGAGGTCAAGGCTGTAACCTTACCTGTGTTGGTGAGAGCAGGCAAAGCACTTTGCTGTTTGTTATTTTCGTTAAGGCCATTGCAAATCACTGATGCAAACAATGGGCACCACCCTGGGGTCTCCAGTTGCAGTAAAGTACCACACTGACAGCTCACAAATTGATTTCAGGCTACCTCAGCCTCGTGCAGCCCATGCTCCCTTCGCCCACACACTGGCCATCATAGAGCTGGGACTTTGTGCTGCTTTGGATCTGATGCCATTTCAGTAAAGTTTGCATTTCAGGCCATCACTAATTGAAGTCAAACTATCCTTATCTTTTAGCAACGCTCACTCCCACCCCTCTGGTCATTTGTGACAGATACCTGCCTCAACCTCCCCATCCTCCCCAGAAGATCCCCACATCTCTCTGCATACTACTCAGAAGTTGCTACTTTCCCTGAAGAGCAGGGCACTTGCTCTCTCCTCCCTGGGACCCCATCTCTACATACAAATCTCTCCTCCTGCCTTGACTGTTAGGGTAATGACCTGCCACTACTCAGATCAGCTCTCCCAACTCTGAAGTCTAAAATACCATTCAGTGAGGAAGAGCCTAGAGGCAGGGTGTGAGGAGCACAGGTACCACTTTGTAAGCAACAAAGCATGGTGGAGCTCTTTGTATCAGTCAGGTCTCCAGCCACTAGGTGTCAAATAAATAAGAGCAACAACTTGTGCCTGCAGCACCCTCTCTCTTCCTCCTGCTCGCATGCCCTGTGAGGCTGTCCAAATCGATCACCCAACCAGAAAGTCAGTGTCCTAGAAAAAAATAGTTGGTGATTGAAGTGCACAGGGACAGCTTCCCTGACCACGCTGAATGCCTGTCTCAGAATGAAGCCTCAGAAATGACTTCTCAGAATACATCAGGTAATTGACAAGCAATTTAAAGCTTTTGCCCCCATATCTTCTTTACTCTGGTGTAAAAGCTCTGTGTGCTAACAATTGCCTCATTATCTTCTCTCATGAAGAAAAAACCCTAAAGATTTCAAAGGGAAAACAATCCCTCTTGTTACAGCTCTGCCCAATCCAGCCAGGTGTGACAAGGCCCATCTTTCATCAGATCATCTGAGCATTGCAGAATTGCTGACTGTTGTCAGAATGCCTTTCTCTCCTGCAGTAAAAAGTCTGATGGTTTTCAATTGGCAAAATACTAAAACCTGCAGCTCAGTCTCCACGAGAGACTCATTATGGCTGTCATTAGATGGTCTTTGATCTTCAGGAAAGAGAGTCCGGAAAATATCTGGACTTCTGGGATTGTCATTACAGCATCATTGTTGCATGTTACCAAAAACGTCAGATGTGCTCCATTATTCTCTTCAGTCAAAATTCAGTGAATAAAACCCACATTAAGTGTGAATAAATGATCCTTCTTTTGTTCTATAAGGAACTGAACACATATACAGACATACATGTTCTTAACATAGATCTCTCAAACAATGTCCTTCATACACCTCAAGGTAATGACTCTAACATGCAATCACTTTCAATTTTCCCATATCTGAACATCATATTGATCACTTACTGGTGTACAAGTGCTGATCTGTAGTCATAGCTACACACACATTAAACAACAAACAAAAAAAAAAAGGGAGAAGAAAGCACATGTGAAGGGGAAGAATGAAGATTTCATTGGTATCCAGTGAGAAGAGTTATTTATAGGCAGCAGACCTGAGTGGATTCTCAGGGAATCTTTATAATGTGCAACCACATCATGTGTTCTGCATTTGCACTGGTGTGGGGAAGATGCATGAGTGATGCTTCGTACAAGTGCAGACAGCCATATCCCATCAACGTTCCCTTGCAGGGGTTAAATTTACTAATACAGATGGAGGCAATCTGGAGGGGCCACTGGCATCAGTGGAGCTGGAAGGAGGAAGCAGTATCTGGATGAACTGCTGCACTAGCATAGCTGTGAAACCACAGCGGCTCTGCCCAGAATACAAGTTAGTGAAAAATCTGGGCTTGGGAGCAGCAAGCGCATCTCAAAATGCAGCTAAATTTTGTTCACATGAATAAAAAAGACTTGCCTCTTCCTCTCCACCACCTTTTTATATAACAAGCAATCTGATTCCAACAGCACTCAAAACTCCATGGCTAGCATGTAGACCAGAACCTCTTCAGGAAAGTTTTGTCATTTGCTGCTAAGAGATGGACTGAGGTTCTTTGCAAAACATCAACTTGAACTCTTCCCAACCATAGCAGGACTACTCAGTTTCATGGTCACTAAGCTCATTCAGGTGTATCTGGTAGGTACATTGGCTACTTTGCTGTTTGTGAGCAGAGCTGGGTGCTTTAACAGAGCACTTAACTATGAAAAAAAATCCAACTATTTTTACTAGGCCAAAATCAGCAGAAAGATCATCAGTAGAAGGCTAAAAATCCTGTCGCAAAAGAACTGGGGACTGGGAATTTTTTTTGGCCAATGTTTGTGATTCAGGGATGGAGAGAGGGAAGCTCTTTCCCACCATGGCATCCTCACTGTCTGGGAAGCTTTAGAGCTGACATGCATGTCTCATTTCTGCTACCTTCTGTCCTTTCCTGGTAGTCAATATGCTTCATAGAATCATAGAATGGTTTGGGCTGGCAGACACCTTAAATATCAAATATCATCTACTTAGAACTTCTCTGTCATGGTCATGGACACCTTCCACTAAATCAGGTTGTTCAAATTCCCATCCAACCTGGCCTTGAGTCTTCACACAGGCTCTGGTGATGCAGTACTGTCATACCTTCAAATCCAGAAAGTGTCAGGCTTGATTCCTGGCTGACAGCATCTCCCTCTTTGCACTCAAAATCAGCACATTAAGGATGTCACAGGATAGGGCAAGCAAGGAGAATAGACTGTTGAATTATGTTCTGTGTCATGGACTGAAACAGGATGCTAATTATTGTAGAAGATAAAGGACTGAAAGGGACAGTTGGGATATTGTGATCCATTTCCTGCTGCTACCAGTATCTTGTCACATCTCTTTCTTCATCTGAACAAGCTCTATCCCAAGAGTAATCAGACTCTGGGAGGGATGAGAAATTTTTTGGGTGAATTGGTCCAAATATACCAATACTGCATGGCACTCCCACAGCAAATTGATATCTATGGATGCATCTTGTACCTTGTAAACAGCAAAGAATACAGCATGCTGCCAACTGCATATGTTGTCTCCATATAGATCAGTACAGTCATTGGGTAAAAATGCTTGCCAAATCCATGAATGCAGCATGAATATCAGGGTGAAGATGAGAGGGAAGCACTACTCACAGAAGCCAGGCAGAAAGCATCCCCATGTGTGCCCGTTAATAGGGGGAGTGGGAATAAAAATCTTAATGCAAGGAGTATCATAGGTTAAACCCTACACGCACCTCCAACAGTGACCACATCTTCAAGAGCCAGATGTTGTCTGGACAAACCAGGTCTTGCTTTGGAATGTCTGCATTATTCTTTCTCACGGTCTAGTTAGCTTCAGGATGCAGCCTCAGGGTTGAACTTCACAATCAGCAATTTCCAGTCAAAGTATCCTGATAAGCATCATGCTGCATGGATCTTAGAGGACAAAAAGGCATATGTGGGCAGAGCGCAGGAACTAAACAATCCTGAATCTCAGTCAGCTCAGATTCATTTTCAGGTTTTCCTTTACAATGTCTCATCTGTTATATATTATGAGGGTGGAGGAATTCATTTATATAAGGCCCAGCAAATGGATTAACTGCTCTGGATGACAGGCAGCATCTGGCACTTAAAGAATAGCAGCTCCACCTACCAATTTGTAAAGATTGAAATGATACTGTCTGGGGAATATTTAAAAAAAAAAAAAAAAAAAGCCATGGTGTAACAGTTGGGCACAGGAGGCAGAGATGTATGTCTTTGCCATAGCAAGGGGTTTTAATTTTAACTTCTTGAACATTTCATTCTTTGTTACTGCCTTGCTTGAGACAACCACTTTCCTCTCTGTTTGTCCATCTGCAGTTTTGCAGAGAAAGAAAAACAACAAGAGGCTTTTCTTTCATCACATACTTCACATGAAACTAGCTTCTCTGAATTCTCCTAGCACATACAATGTCCCTGCTGCTGCAAGATAAAATGTGTCACTGCTCCATCTGCTACTCATTTGCTGATGAGTCTGTATGGCAACATGCTGCTAAGCAGAATATTCCAAAAAAGAAGAAACTGCACAGCCCAACAGATCTGGCTTTGACAGAGCTAGGGCCAGGTCTCATTAATCATTGTGCTCTGCTGCTTTACAGTACCTGGAGGAACATTAGGACTGCCTCCCCAATTTCATATTTTATGGCACCATCACACACTAGGTAGACAACTCTTCATTTGGTGCAAGAATGGCTTAACAGAGGCAACAGAAGGTTCTCAATACAATTCCTTATTTCAGTACTGCTCTGGTGTTCTTAGGCAGAAGTCCTTAGTTTTGGGGCAAGGAGTGATGACAATCCAGGTGCAGAATGTACCCAGCTGTCACCCTCCTCCATACAGTGTTAAAGCTATATCAGAAGATGCTGAAATTGTAAGATGCATGCTGCTGAGGCATTGCCAACTACTTCAGATGCCTGCCCAGTGCCTGCATACCAGGGCAAAATCTTACCCCATGTTTTGGAGAAAAAAAACCTGCTCCTCAACATCAGTTGGGGAGCAAAATTCAGAGGAATATGACAAAAGATGTGCAACTTCTGGCCTCAGTGGAGGCTTCCTACCAAGCACAAAGATTGTGCAGGTGACTGGATGGATCTATCACTGTTTCTAGCAACCATCAGGGAAATCTCCTAAGGACCAGATCTGCCCCAGAGGAGAAATGCCTGCTTTCTTCTCTGGACTTGCCCTGGCAGGGGCTGGTTCCCTAATGGAGGTAGGTAAACCTAAAGAAGCTGGAGTGTCCCACCATCAGTCAGTAAGGTATACGAGCTCACTAACATCAGCTGGAATGTGAAACATCCCACATCACCCTAAATGGCCCTCACTGAAATCAGCCCCATCAATGTCACATTGGCTCAGAAAGAGAATCACTATGACACCTGCATGTCCTCCCCTCTCTCACCCTGCCCAGCACCAGGGAGATGCAGGGTCCTGCTCTTCTCCAGCAGAGCAGCTCATCACCCAGCAGTCCTCCTGTTTCATCCTCTTTGCTCTCACCACAGTCCTGTTTCCTCACAGCCCACCTGCCCTACCAAATCTTCTGAGATGCCTGAACCTACAAAATCTTATTCAGACACAAGCAGTGTAAGAAAATCTCCTTCTCCTTGGAGGGCAGATTGGAGAAGCCAAATAAGCATTTTTTTCCATTCAGGTTATTCAAGTCTGACTGACTCTCCAGCCACTGCAGCTGAGTGAAAATTCCATTACTTAGGGCCTGGAGAGGCCTCTGGTGTTCCAAGAGCACTTAACCTGTTTGTTCCTGTAGAGGCAGCAATAACCCAGGACTGTGTCCTCTTTGTATCAAATCAACACTTTTTTTTTCTTTAAGTTTCCTAACAACCATGTCTGTTTAAGTATACTTTGGATTTTTGTTTATAAATCTTAAATCTCTAAAACATAAATGTTACCCTACTTCTCAAAATAATTGAGGGGAGGAAATGATAATTATTTACATTTCATTTTTTAAATCAGCTGCAGTCAAAGAAATGCCTGATCTCCATTGAATTGCAATCTGCCTTTGAACTCCTTCTGTACAGCTCTTTCCTGTACTCTTCATAAATAATGCTGTTATAGTACATGCCCAGTCACAAAGGATACACAGACATACAAGAAAAGTGAAGAGTCTGAAAGCAAGGTGATAAGATTTTCAAGGCAGAAACACATTTTTCTACTTATCACTGCCTAAGGATAACACTATTTGAAGCACAAAGACATGCAGCTCCTCATGTTTGATGAAAAGGTTACTAAAAAAGAAGAGAAGAAGAAATTATGACATTTCGCCCCACTCTTTCTGCTTTGAGTCAGAGGAGAAACCAAACATGCCCAAAGGGGAAGCAAGGGAGCTGCCTTAAGATACTTACTGAAATGCAAATTTTTGGTGAACAACTATGTTGGTGAAGTTACAGTCCGGGACGAAGTTGATAACACAGGATCCCTAAATTTGAAAAGTCAGATTTCTAAGAGACCTGATAAAGAAGAGCTCAAAAGGGGAATTGTCAAAGAGATGCTACTGCAGTATACGACAATTTCATTACAAACCCAACGATCTGACAAAGGCAAACATCCCTCACCAACAGAGAAGTGTGAATAACTGATCTTTTCAGATCAGTGGTTCAGGTGGGAAGAGAAAAAATACTTTAGGTAGACCTGAAGCAATTTAAAAAATGATATCTATGTATTTAATCTATATTTTACATAGGTATAAACACGTATGTGGATATATATTCAATAAACAGCAACAATTTCTTTTGACTTCCACTACTGATTTCAGCCCCAAAATAGTTTTTTTCATTTTGCAGTATTTCAAGTAACAGCAAAAGCAAAGTTGCCAGATGCAAACTATCACAAAACTAGCAAGACATCATATCTGCTCATGCAGCTAGGGAAAAGAAAAATCTAGAAAGAAAAGAAAAGGAAAATCTGGAGATACATCCAGCTCAGAACAGGTTTTCAAATCTGTTTATCAAGATAGCTTTTAAGCACCCAGATATCTGGGACAACTTGTCTCTGTTGAAACTGGTCCACTTTTTAAACACTGGAAATTATTCCTTAAGTCTGCAAATTTTTAAAAAACAAAAAACAGGCAGTATGTGCCTAAGTACACACAGTCTTGAAGTTTTTCTCTCTATGAAATATTTACATACCTCTCAGAGCTAGGCTGTATGGTGACTTTGTAGCTCAGAGGTTCAAGCACTCACATGGCATACAAGAACCATCCAAGGTATTTTACCATAGCTGCAGTAAACTTGAAAAACTGAGCCTAATTCTAAGTCATATCTTCCTAGCTTGAAAACTCCCTTCAGTTTAACTTGATTCAAAGCAAAGTATCTATGCACAAATCCCAACCTTTTGAAATGGCTTCAATGCTGTCACCATACATGGAGTTGCTGCAAGATAAATAAAGGAAGCTCCATCTCGTTCCAGAATCCAGACCACAAGCCTGTTTTGCAGGGCCTTGCCATCCCGACAGCAACTTTGGATGCAGCTGAAATTTCACCTATACCCTCCAGTGAGGACTGATACCTTAAAGTTAGTCTCCTTGTCCTAGATCTCATGACTGCCTCATTATGCTGCTTCCAATTCTTCTGCAGTCATACTGTGATTTAACAGGCTTCTCAAAACCCTCCAAGGCAACAAAAACCTAGCAGCAACTACCCGAAAACTTCAAGAGCCCACAGCAAGGCAGGAGATAAGGCTAACCCTGGTACATCGAACAAACCAGGGCAAACACATAAAACTGCTCTGCAAGTCCTAAGTGCTCATTACAAAGATGCAAAAGAGAACAAATCTGGATGGTTGTAAGCTGCAGTCTCTTGTTACTGAATTCCTTCAAGCAATCACCCTTAGTCTTGCTCATGGTCAGCAATTACCACACCAGCTGCACCCCCTGCAACACTCCCCTGGGAGCTCACGTACTAACCACGCTTTCAGCCACTTAAAAACCACAGATGGCAGCAAATTTTGTTGGCTGGCCATTTAGGGTTTTTTTACAGAGTAGGGATGTTTTGTGAAAGGAAGTCTTTCAAAAGTAGGAGAAACGAAGGGTATTTATAAAAATAACCAGAATCCTTCCCCAAGGCGTTCTAAGACATTCCCAACTGCCTTAAGGCTCAGCATCACCAATGCAAGGGTCAGTGAAGCATTGAAAAGGCACACCCCTCTCCATAATTAAAGGGTAACTTCATTTGTGATGACTTCAGTGGAGTGACAGTGAATACGTGATTAACTCAGTATCCAGAGAACCACACACACACTCATAACATCCCAGAAGAACAAAGCACTGACAAGGTGGAATAAAGGGGAAGGAATTTTAACCAAATGTTGAAAGGATGGAAAAATTACTGACAATTGGAAGCAGAGTAATACAGTTGGGAAAGAGTAAAAATCAGTGGTAATACTAACTTGCCAGCAGATCTAAGAGCATTTTAGGTTGGGTGTGTCCTTGCACCAACTAGTGACTCTCCTGGTCTGTTGGTGACTCTCCTGGTCTGCTTACTGTTTCCCCCACATTCAGTATGTGCTATCTTTTTCTTCTCATCCTCAACCACGAATAACTTCTGGAGAAAGGCCTAATCAGTCTTAGCTGTCTTTCAAAACCCAGTGTTTGCTACAGACATTTCTTTGTGGTTGGGCTTTATAGCAAAGAAGCACTTCACAAAGAACAAGATGAGCTTCTAAAGAATAAGGTAGAGATGCCATGCTTTAGTTTAACATCTTTTTTGAGAACCATATACAATATACAGTAGCACCAGCATGAATCCAAGGCTAGCTGCATGGGTTAGTACTGCATCAGGAGTACTTAACTCACTTTATCAGAAGCCAAGCTTAAGTTTGGGAGACCTCTCTAAAAAAAAATACTATTGAACAGCAGTTTTCACTCTGAAAGCTAGTGGTGGAGTCTTTTTATACTCAGCTGATGAGCAATTCCACCCAAGATCTTCCCCCAGAAAAAGATAACTTATGTCTGTAGAGAAGGTTTTATGCTCTAAGATATTACAAGCCCAGAGCATTGAGAGTTCCCCTCCATGCAGCCCAAGAACATACCCTGCCTAACAGTGCTTAACATTTTGTTTGTTTGCCTGCAAAAGACCCATCAACATCCCAACCTCTTCCAGATCTGGGATGAGGAAAATAATTTCATGGGTAATGGATCCACCAAGCTCTCTAGATCTGTCCTCAAGGACTTCCTGCTCCAGAAGTGAACAATCTGTTTCCCAGTAGCAGTACTGCACTGATCAAAACCCCCTTTACCCCCGTAAGTCCTTCTAAAAGTTCAATTTCTCATCCAGCCCTCAATCAGAGCTGTAAAAGCTTTGTAAATCCAACAGATAAACTCTTGGTTTATACCTAATACAGGTGGCTTCCAAACCTTCACAAGCCCACTCACAAGTCTGTTTGTTCATCTTCCTCCCCAGCTGGGATACATTTATCTGCTAATGTTTCAAGCTTGCAGCAACCAAGGCAACACAACTGTATTGTCACCTAATTTATCATGCTCTTTTGTCTCAGCCACAGATTACATGAGCTTTCTTGCTTCCTTCCTGATCTGTCCCTTGGGTCCTTGAGCCATCTCTACAGGGTCTCATTAGCTGAATAACTTCAGAGCGAAAGGATTCTGTTCTTGCAGGTTTTTCTGGAACCTTCTCGGTTACCTATAGATCTCCCTGGACCCACAGAGGAAATCCCAGTCATGAAATGGAGTATCAGCCTAAATCAAGGCAAACAGCAGGCCAAATTAGTAATGTGTTCTTTCCACACTAAACACTCTTTTGTCCACAGCATCACACATTCCAGCTTTCCATCAGGAATAGCTGTAGTTTTTGTGTAGATTTCAACCCCAGAAAGATCTCCAGCTCAGCTGCCACACAACCACACTTTCCTTACAGAACCACAGAGCCATGTGCTAAGCTGTGCAGAAGGCACTGAAGGAAGCCTCAGTTTGTGCTCTAGGGTGGCCACACCTGAGGTGACCTGTCTGAAGATCCACAGCTCAAACACCCCTATGCACATGAGTTGCCCTATTATTCTGCTCATACATGCCAGTGAGTCTGTCAGCCTTAAATTTTGCTTGCTGTGCCTCCAGAGGATCTCTGTTCCAGAGAAATACCTGCATCCTGATGCTACATGAAAATCCCACATCTGCTCTAATGCAAACCACAAGCTCTGGAAAGTCAAGGTCCCCTTGCTACTGTAGGGCTGAAAGGACCAGGGCTCCACAAGGAACTTTGTGCAACAGAGCAGGCAGAGTGGTCACCATCTGCTCTACTTGCTCTCTGCCCTAGGCAACTGCACATTGCGCCCATGCCTGTGGCCAGACCTTAGCAGACTCCTTCCAGGCCTGGTTCTGTTCCTCCCGGCTCACATACTTGTGAAGAAGCGAAATCTCAGCTGTTGGGGGGTTGGCGAGCAGAGCAGGGTTTCTAGGTGAGAAGAACAGGCCAAATGCTCTCTTTCTATCACTCTCCAATGTGCCATCTTCACAAACCTGCTGACAGTCCTTGAGAGCTGATGACATTTTTCAAAACATGATCAAAAATAGAGAAGCACTTCCCCCTGCCATTGAAAAAACTCATCAACTATTTCTGCAAAGCCCTTCTGCTCTCCACTTCTTCCTTGACCACCTTCACAGCCAGCTCTTCTCTATCAAAACATTTACATAGACTCACCCCATTCCATTGTAAAAAACATGTCTTCTGGGAACAGCTGACACCCAACCCATTATGAGATGCTAACATTTTTATGGCAACTTCCATACATTGTAAATTTAGTTTTGTCTCCTTATACAAGAATAACTCCTAGTAACTCCACATTAAAAGATTTGCTTGAGTGAGAGTTTAATGCAATGACTTAATATAATCTAAATTAAGCCATTAATACCTGTAACTAACACTGGAAATAAAGTTAAGTTCTCAATTAGTGCAAAATTTCAAATTAAAAAGGAAAATCAAACTTATTTTTTAAAATGTAATTTATAACTTACTGCTTATATCTTGGCTTGCTGTTAAAATACTTTTATGGTTTACCTTTTCAGTTTAGCAACAGTAATAAATCAATTTATTTCTGTACCTTGAGTATATACACTTCCTATATATAAAATTTCCTTTGGCAATATGCAGCAAATTGAATCAAGTAAGTGTAATGCCATTAATATTTTTTATCTTTTTTAAGATACATTTGTTTCTGTACCTCTTGAACTGATCCTTCAATACCTGTAATTGAGCCTCTATTGTATGTAAATGCACCAAGACATTTGTACCAGATGGGTAATCCAAATATTAATCCCTGATTATGTAAAGTATGCCCATTATGAATAAACTTGCAAGATGAAAAGCATCTTGCCTGTTATGGGAACAAACCTGCAAGATGAGAAGCATGCTTACCTTCAGCATATGCCCACATCACCTGTAAAACTAGAACCAAAGTTGTTGACTAGTAGCTTAGGCACATGAAATCCAGAATTGTGAAGGATCATACTCTCACAGATAAGTGGTGCTGTTCTGTAAAATTCTGACTATTCAATAAAAAAAAAAAAACAACATTTTCCATCAAAAAAAAATCCCAAGCACCTCTCATATAAAGTTTCTTTGTGTCAAGTAACCTCAAATTAATTACTTGTATACTGGTATAACACTTAACTATATCCTGCTTGTGACTAATATTTCTATCCCACTGCTTAACATAAAACTCTTCCCTCTGGTTGAATAACTCAGCAAATTGCTGTGATGTACATAACACAGGTAATAGAGAGCAGACAAACTTCAGATTCACATTAAGGTACCCAGCTATCTCATAAGCTTTTGTTTAGCAGTGATTGATAGACCATTATTAACAAGCAGAAAAAGATGCTGTAGCAAGTCATTCAGTCCAGTTCCACTCGTTGCTTATACTCACTGAAGAAAGATGAAGATCCATGGAGCATGGCTTATCCATAATAAGAGTGCTTATATGAGATTAGAAAGCCCTCATTAAGGCAAAGCAAGCCATGCGATTCCAAAATGAGCAAATGGAAGAGAAACTTCTGTGTGTGTGTTCTTGCACTGAAATATTAGCAAATGAAATGAAAATCATCCTTGAAACCTCAGCTCACCCAGAAAGAGTCATAATTCACCACCTCCATGGAGTACTTTTTACAAGTCTCCAGTTAAGCAAGACATTGCAATAAAAGCTTCCATGACAACAAATGGTTGAGGCTGTTCAGAAAGGTGGGGTAACTCTTCAAACATTTTAATCAACTCTACTTTACGATTAAATATATCACTTCCTCCCTATTGACTAACTTGGCCTGTGAATACTACCAGCCTGGACTGGGCAAAACACCCCATCTCCATGCAGAGGTGGAATGAAGCAAGCTGGAGACCATACAAACAGCACCAGAGGAACTTAAGAGAGGGCAGCCTGACAGAGGCACAGTGCCTGTCTGTTCAAACTTCTCATGGCTCCCAATCTCCTGTCAACTGTTCCTCATCATCACTAAGTATCACACACAGTCCCAATATATAAACACTTCTCATGTGGGATCAGAGACAAATGGTCTGGACTTGCACACTGGGGCTTTATTCTGTTTTCCTGTTCCTTCACACCTCGTATCACCGCCACTTGTGTATTTTTGCTACTGCTCTTGGATCTACAATGTCCCTGTGTGATGCTACAGTATCTAAGAATGATCTGTTTGCTCAGTCTCAGGCCCTTAACTTTGGGAAGCACAGACACATGTGATGTACTAGCTAAACATTGTGCTTCTGAAGTCTGCATTATAAAAATTTATGGAAATCCCATTACATTGGATAGCTGAGACTACTGCAGTGTATTCAGAGCCAAGTGGTCATACAAAGAGGAACAAGCAGATTCTTGGCATTCTGAAAGCTGAGATACATTCTGAGCATGTGACACTGCGGATTTAACTAGTAAGGAACAGCTCAGGAATAAACTCATGAATGCAGGTCTTTGCTTGGTCACAGTCATAGTCAGGCCTTATATTTCACTCTGCACAAGTAAGTCCTTATTTTTCCATGCAAAAACTTGAAAAGACATTTACTGTGCTTGATATTTCAGTCTATTTCACATATTCATACATTTAAGATAAGCAGGAATCTTCTGTACTGGCTCTTTCTTACCTGTCTGTACTTGATTTGTGATGTGGACTACATAGAATTTTCAGTGTTCTATTTTTTCCTTCAAAATCACAAGTTCTAATGAAAGCTACAAGATGAGAAAGGAAATTTCCACTAAATTTTGTATTTTTCCACTATTTTTTGTATTTTTCAGTTCCTTCTATATCCCATCGAAAACTTATCCAGACATACTCTCAGAAAATAGTTGGGAAAAGTTACATGTTCACTGCTGAGAGAAACTCAGAGCTGTTTGTGTAAGAGCACATTTTTGTGTAACAGACAGATGGATCTCACCTCGCCCTTTGAGCATGCAAGCATTGTAACTGCTACCAGCCCAGCAGCTGGAGGCCCTCAGGAGACAACATATGAAAACAGAGGAAGGCAAAAGAGAACTCCAACAGGTGCCTGCCTTCTTCATAAGCCGTGTCAAAGTCTTGAAGTTATGCCACAAACAAGTTCTTTGTTCAAGATTGCTAAAAGCATGTAATCCACGGGCTAGGCCAGTCAGGCTAAAGACTCTGGCAGAGCTAAGAATGTATCCAAACCACATTTTACCTTGGGTTAACAATATAAAACACCCCAGTTTTCCACAAAAAAAAAAAAAAAAAAAAAACCAAGGCACTCTCATCCAAGCTGCCCACAGTGATTCTTCAGGAAGAAAAATGCATAGATGAATAGAAAAGAGCCAGTCCTTTTACTCTAAGACATGGACTCAAAAACACTGCAGCCACGGCTGAGGATCAGTCCTAGAGGGGAAGGATACTGCCTTCTTTTGTGTGTACCTCCCAGCCAAGCACCTTATTGTTATGTCAGGATGGTTGGCCACAGATCCAGCCCCCTGTGCTCTTTTACAGCTTTCTGCACCTCCACTGCCTAGGGACAGAGCGGTCCTGCTCCCCCCAGAGAACACAGTCTACAATTCTCTGCACATAAATAGGGCAAGGGAGAGATCCCTTGTTTACTGCAGGTTAACAGGAGAATTGGGCTGGTGCTGGCTCTACTCTCACACGCTGCCTTGCGTGTATAAATAGCCAAGCCCTCAGAAGATGCCCATTACTGCTGAGTCTAGAGAACAGTTCATTTTAGTAGCAGAGATTTCAAAACAGAAATTCTTCATCAGCACAACTCTTTGTTTGCTGGAAGATAACATCTCTTTCACCTGAAAGACAGACTTGCATAGTTCTGTCTTTCTGGTGATCCTAATGAGTTACTGTTCTGGGGACAATTCACTCAGATCTGCCTGGCTTGCCTTAAGATACACCATAACCCTCTACTACTGAGTTAAATCCTCCAGGGTGGTACATTCTCCATGTGCTACGTTTATGTATCTGCTTCCCCTCTCCTCAGATCTCACTGTTATACTCTAAACTTAGACCCACCACATATCAGGCCATGAAGTGTCAGAGAGAGCTTCAAATGTGAAATCATTCTCTTCCTCCCACATCCCACATAACCCTCACCTGCCATCACCTTCCTGAATATAGGTACCTGCACTCTGTCTTCTCAATCCTTCACTGACACTTTGGTCTTTCAGAGGCTTAGTAAGGTACAGATCTACTTTGAAACATGGCTCCTGAAAATTTTCATAAGATTTCCATGCTTACGATCTCTTGAGTGGTTCCAGATCAAACATTTTCAGTTCATAAAAGTGGTGGAGAAAAGAGACCCAAACTCAGCAAAGTTGCTGCCAGCTCAAGTGTTTGGCTGCTATCCTGCCTTCCTCAAAAGGTTCTACAGAATTAAGTCCACATTTTTAAGAGCTCCCTGCTGAAAAAGTGCCACTGTTCTCTAACCTTGTTCAAAGGACTAGGAGGGCCAAAATCCCACCCAAATTGAGCACGTCACTAAAGCCATTGGATCTGGTTCCATCAGCACAGGGAACAGAAGCAGGTCAGATACAGTGTAAGTAACAGTCATACATTCACCAAAGTCTTCACACTTTAAACTCACAAGTCTTCTGCTTCACACAGTGATTCTCCCACCTGGAGACTAGCTTCTAATTCCATCTATCTTCCAACCCTGTCAATGACGTTACCAAAACCAGTGCTTATATTAAAATCTGTCTACAGATAAACTCTCCTCTGGCTTCCATATCTGCTACCTATCCCTTTCTCAGCCTGCTCCATTCCCTACAATTTCTTCTCTCTTGTGTGTCATCTTCCATCAATGGAGGCTACTTTTTTAGTGGTACACCTGTTAAACTAACTTCTAAATCATGGAGCAAAGGTGTAGGAGAGCAGAAAAAGTACAAAGGTTTTGTAGAGCTTCATGTGAAAATTTAGCTGTCAAGAATTGGATTTTTCCATGCTAAGGGGTCAGTGGGCCATTATGAACATGAGATCAGAGTCTTGTGAGATGCAAGTTCTTTATATTGCTAAAGTGAAAACAGTTTTCCAAGCCACTGAGAGCTAACCAACGTGGAAACAAGAACTGCACAAGACTCTCAGGGCAGACAAAGACAAGTGGCTTGCAGGTTCTTATGTACAAGGACTGCTTTGGGCTCAATGGCAAGGAAATGATTCACCAAGTGAGATTTTCTAGGGCATAAAAGAAGGACAATACAGGCTGTTAGTAAGCTGTAAAGAGCTGTAGAGGTATGTGGATACTAAAATATCAAGCACTGATGACTGGCAAGATTGAAGTTACCAGCTGTCAACAAATAAGAAAAGCAAAGGGGTAAAATAAATAAAAGATAAAGCAAGATGTTCAGATAAATAATGATAAGAAATTAAAATCCAGAAGGCACATAGGGTGCTATGAGTGAAGCAGCCTGAATGGCTTGGAGGGATACCACAGCCAGCGTAACTTATCCAGATAGCAAAATCGCATTTTCTAAAACAAGCTAAATTAATTATTTGCCTCAATGCTCCAAGAGGAGAAAGGAAGCTGACAGAAAATGACATATCATATAATTCTCAGGGTAACAAGGAGGAGAACTAGCAGAGATTCAAGGGCTGAAGCCTACATATCCCTCCTGTGCTACTTGGTAGCCTAGGGCAAACCTTTAGTTGATGAATACAAACAATACACAAATGACATGCCAGCAGAGCTCTGCAGTGGGGAAGGGCTCTGTCTGATCATTTTCATGAAGTTCAAAACAATCTCTAGGTCTGACTCTCCTTTGCCACAGCATTCGTGTCTTCATCTCTGCCTGCACAAAGCAACTATGAAATTTTTCCAAAAAGTATTCTCTTTTTTTTCTTTGGTGGCAGCTCAACACTCCCTGTTCACAGGTATAAATGTCTAGACAAGGTGCAAAGATAAAACTTGGGCATGAATTCATGTAGCTGTTCACAAAGGAAACAGGTCAGAAGCCTTTTCTAAAGTCATATGAAATTAACAGTGGGGAGAGCTGGCCTTTGCCAGGCTAGGTGCAGTCCCTGTGAGCTCTTGTTGCCTTGATGCAGGGTGAAGGGGTTGCTGGCTTTCTAATACCAAAAGGACCTCAAGATTTCCAGAGGAAAAAAACAGATTAAAAGAAGAAAGGCAGATCATAGTCAGGTTTTCTCTCAGCATCAATGTTAGCTCCAGTTTTTCCTTTCTGTAACTCACTTCCATTACAAAACAGCTCCCCTTAGTGACTGAGGGTACCCATGCATGTATCCTGTGCAATGTGTTAGGGCTGCTCACCATTACAGGAATGTCTAAAGATCAGCAACTGCCTTCAAGGACCTCACTCCACCCCCAATCTCCAACCAAGTCAACAGCAATACCCCTACTGCAGGAAATTACACCCGTAAGGACATGACAGTAAAGGATTTAGTTAATCATAACCAATTTCCCAGAGTTAAAACTTGGGTCAATTAACTCATTTTGATTAATGAAGAGGGACACATCAACCCACCAAAAAGCAGAGTGCAAAATTCTTTGTCATGCTTGTCCAAATTTTAAGAACTACATTGACACTCAAAGCTTGAGATAAAAACCAGTAAAATGACCTTGGCATTACTGTTGGTTTACTTTCTGTAAGCACAGAAAGACTTTTGAATACCGTGGTATGCAGATAATGAATTTGCAAGGTGCAATGTTATTTAAAGTCATTAAGAAGTGGAATTACAGACAAGCCTCTACTTATCTTTTAACCACAGAGGTAGAGAAATATTGAAGTGACAGCATACTTGCGGTGAAGCTCTTGGAAGCTGTAATAATCCAGAAATTTTCTGCTCCTCTTGCACGAGTCTGACCAACTCATTTGTCAGCTGCACATTTTCTGCCTATAGTGAAGAAAACCACATTGCATAGCATTATCATCACATAACACACAAGCAGGCATAGTTGATAGATAGATGAACTTAAGGGGAGGAGAAGAAATAACAGATAAGCTACAAAATTCCTTAAATACATTGAAGCAAAAGAGCCTGAAATGAGGCTGTTTGAATTCCCTCTTTTCAGATGTCAGTGAGCTGGAAGATCATGGCAATTGCTCACTTTAGACACACTCGAGAAGGTAATCAATAGAGTAGAGAGAGCAGTAATGCAATTTAATTTAATATAAATAGACTAGGATAATAAATCTCCTTCTAAACTAAAAGATAAGTCCTTTCCCATTATGTTTCATTCTAAACAGCATGTGTGAGAGTCTCTGGTGAGATATGAAAAGTGCAGAACTAATCTACAGAGCATGCTAAGCTAAGCTAAGCTACAGAATTGCATGCGAAATGCATGTATGCAAACACCATTCAAGACAAGGATTGGTTTCTCTCCTGTTAACATTTTATAGATGTTATTTTAATTCTGCACAAACTGAACTGCACCACAGGCCTCACAGAGCACCCAACATACCTGAATCTGTGACACCTTGGAACGATGCATTTTGCGGCATCTGTAGGAAACTGGAGATGTGGACACTGTTGCGGTTCCAAGTGACAGGAAACAACTTTGCTCAAAGCACTGGGTGTCAGCACATAAATTATTACACCCTCTGGCTTAGTCCAAAGGCTGTTGTCTTCACTACAGGACTCTTGTTGAATCACATGTTCTGTCAGGTACTGAAACAATACATCCCAACGTATCAAACACAAGTACTGTTTCCTTGGCATAGTCTCTATCAATTATGCTTATGTTCTTCTCAGGAATAACGAGGAAATAATTTTAGTGCAATGTAGAAAAATATGCACCTATTGTTTGGGGACAGGAAAAGGGAAACAAAGGGTATCTTCAGTAGCCACAAGTTCCAAAATCTCAGTCATAGGTAAAGAAAAATATGTTTGCATAAATATTACATTTCATATCTGTGCTTACACCAGAAGCAAGTGAAGCTGACTCCAATATGTATGAGAAGTTGGCAGGTATAGGAAGGTATTGTGAACTCTATAAAGAGATTACTCTAGAGCAGGCTAAGGAAGCAAAGAAAACACACTTCAGCTGCACTATGTACAATGTAAATCATTCCGATTCAAAAGGATCATTCAAGGATGAAGTACAGGAGACAGCCAGGGCATAACATGGGAACACTGAAGTTATTGTTGGTCTAGATGGTTTTAGGAAGCAAGGAATTAAAATTTTACTCCAAAGAAATCCTGGGGTCCAACACATCCAGGTACCTACATGATCATCAAAGCTTTGCACCCTCCTGGCTGCTGCAGATGACACAAAAAAATGAGTGTCCAGGGAAGTGAGGTGACATAGAATCATAGAATCAAGAAGGCTGGAAGAGACCTCAAAGATCATTGAATCCATGTTCCCAGAGAAAAAGAAGACTCTGAATTGATGTTTGTGCACAAAAATAGCTCTGAGCACAAGATCAGCTGGACCCCAGGCTAATCAATAATTTCAGGATGGCAGTATGTGCAGGCACTTTGTGCTGGAGAGAAGAGTTGATCAATGCTTCATTACATTCTGTCACTCAATATCAGATGCTGCAGGACACTCCTAGCTGCATACATTGGACTGGGGGGGCTTCTTGTCATAGCAAAAAACTGTGAATAAAAAGACAAGAGAAAAGAGGGTCCATGGGTAACCTAGTGGTCTGTCAAAGATTCTTGTCTCTGACATCATCTCTGAGGCCTGTTGCTGCTTCAACTGTTCTAACAGCTGCTTTGTGACAAACCAACTCCTTAAAAACACAGTGACAAGTCCTAGCACTCCCCTCCAGTTCCATCTTGTGGATGAGGCAATGAAAGGAATCACAAAATCATAAAATGGACCCTTTAAAGGCCATCTAGTCCAATCCCTCTGCAGTGAGAAGGGATATCTTCAACTAGTTCAGGTTGCTCAGAGTCCCATCCGTCCTGATTTTTCCAAGGAAGAGGTTTCTATCACCTCTCTGGGCAACACAGGCCAATGTTTCAGCAACCTCGTTACAAAAAATATCTTCCCTAGATCTAGTCTAAATCTCCCATTTTAATTTAAAACCATCACCTGTTGTCCTGTCACAACAAGCCCTGCTGAAAAGATTGTCCCCAACTCTTTCATTGTACTGAAAGGCTGCTATAAGGTCTCCCCAAAGCCTTCTCTTCTCCATGCTGAACAACCTCAGCTCTCTCAGATTGTCTTCATAGAAGAGACATTCCAGCCCTCTGATCACTTTTGCAGCCCTCCTCTGGACTCCAACATTTCCAACATGTCCTTCTTGTGCTGGGGGCTCCATAGCTGGACACAGTACTTCAGGGGGGGTCTCACCAGAGCGGAGTAGATGGGGAGAATCCCCTCTCTCGATCTGCTGGCCATGTTTCTTTTGATGCAGCTCAGGAAACAGCTGGCTTTCTGGGCTGCAAGCATACATAGCGGCCTCATGTCTAGCTTTTCATCCACCAGTACCCTCAAGTCCTTCTGCACAGGGATGTTCTCAAGCCCATCATCCCACAAGCCTGTACTGATACCAGAGGTTTACCTGACCCAGGTGCAGAGGCTTGCATTTGGCCTTGTTTAATCTCATGCCATGGAAATGCCATGACTGATCCTGTTGTCTTGCTTCTAATGGGTTCATGACAGGAGTTACAAGAAAAGTAAACTGAAGCAGTAGAAGTGACTATTTCTTCTATCTTCTTTGCCTTGAACACATAGGAATTAGGCTTCAGGTTCAACCTTAATCTCAGGTCCCCCAGAATTTTGGTAGCTTTTCCCACAAAATTCTGCACGAGATCTGGCTGAGCAGCCAGCTGAGAGGTTTCTGGCAGTGCGCAGTGGCTGACTCAAAATTGCCAATGGCCTGCAGATCGTGGCTAGCATTCCATCTCAGTGAAACCAGGACACCCTGTCATTTACTTTTGCGCTTTCTTAGCCACTACCCATGTTTGACGTCTGAAACAAGCAAACTACAGCTGCTTTCCAGGGCTGCTGCAGAAAACAGCAACTAAAGCAATCACAAAAAGCAGAGGTGCCCGCAGCAGTGATGCTTTCTAAGGCTACCGAAACACAACGCTCCCCGCGGCGCAGCAGGAGTCCTGCAGGCACGGGAGCTGCCCGGTTCCAGGGGTGCTGGCGCACGAGAGTCCTGCACTCACACACGGCGGCAGCGGGCGACACCCCGCGGCCAGCCCGCCGGCTCGGCCACAGCCCGGCGGCCCTGAGGCTGAGGGGTGTAGCCCCGGGGTTTCTCACAGCTAGTGACATGCCTCAGCAAAAGTGACGGTGGGAGATCGGGCTTTCGAAGCTGTCCATGGCCCGCCTGCTGTCGCCTTGAAGCTGGGAGCGGTGCTCGGTGAATTCACAGGGAAAGCCACAGCGAGCTCTGGCTGTCCATCAAAGCTCAGCTACTAACTTGAGATCTTACAGCTCACTAATAGTGGTGTGGCATTAGTGAGCTACAAAAAGCAGTCACCTGTGAACACAGAGTATGTTTTACAGAGGATCCTACTCCATCCTTCTGGCTCCCACCCTCCAGCCAGTGTGACCCTTGCCCTCTCACTCCACAGTGTCTCCTTATCTCCCTCCCTCTCAATTCCTCTGAGCACTACTCATATTACAAGAACAACTGTTGCCCAGCCTGGAAGTTACAACAGTTAAGAACATCCATTGCCTCATGATACTGAAAAAGAAGGCTCTGATTTATTGTAACCCTGCCAGGCCAACAAATGATCCAACTCATCAAGCACCTAGTCAGGCCAACAGCACTTAACAGTATTTCTTCCTTTACTTCTCCTTCTCCCAATTACAGCAGACTTGGAGAGGACTCTGCACTTTTATGGATGTTTGACAGCTTGACAATTATTGGGAGCTGATCTGTGGCCATTGGAAAGAAGAATTTTCAAATCAGACCTTGACTTTGTGTGCCTTAAGGTTCACCCTGCACCAAATTTGTTGTATTCAGGCTGGTAAATTCAGACAGCTGAATTCTGATCTCTCCCTTTACAGATAAACAAAAAACATCCTCATAGTCAACATTTTCACTAAAGGTAATGGAATTCTCTAACTCCCCTTTCTATGGACTTCCACTGCCTCAGAAACAACTTGTCTCCAACAACCACAGGTAGTATTACTAATATATTAGAGATCTGTTGAGTGCCTAGTAAACTTCTTAGGACTTCCCTGAAACAGGAATCCTGCCCCAGACAGACCTAATCAACCAGGACAAATACTAGCAAGCCCAGGAGAATCACAGTGGAACAAGACTGAGCAGAGCAGGAGAGGTGCCAAGAGGAATAAAGGACTTAAGGCAATTGTGGGCAGCAGCCCAAGCTTTCTAACAGTGTGGTTGTGGTGGTTAGCTGAAGACAGAGAGGCACTGGCACTACCCACAACATACACACCTAATCATGACGAGGCAGCAGGAGGGAAGGCAAAGCAGACTGGAATCCAGGCAGCATTTCAACTCGGTTAGCTCAAAGCCTCTAACTATGTTAAGGAAAAGTCACTCTGATAAAGGATAACTGCTGGAGTCCAAGTCCAATTGCTGAACTCCAAAGCAAGTGAAAAGTTCAGTAGGCTCAATCCAGTCACTTCCATAAACCAGGCAGCAGCTTAACTCCTCTCATAGTGATGGATAAAGCTTGCTTCTAATGGGTTGCTATCCAGAGATCAATTGTCTCCAGTCCTTGAATCCACAGTAAATGATTCATGATGTACTGCAGCCCACAACCAAAGTTCAGACAGTAAACCAAAAGGAGGGTTTAAAGACATCTTCTAATTTTATCATCCAGTGGTTCAGCAACACTTCTTTTCAGTGACGTTTAAAAGTGAGATCTTTGTCATTCCATCAGGAACTGCATAAAAGTGCAAAAGCAGGTAATTCCTTGGGCACAGAGGCATGTGCCACTACCTGAGCAGGAAATGCCTTGTCTCCCTGCACTATATCTGCAAGGCAAGGACCAGCCCTCCCCTTGGCCTAGCTGACACCCTGTGTACATCTCCCAAGGAGTTATCATGGATCTAGGAAACACCAGTGGTGAGACACATCCCATTTTCAGGGACTTCCTATTGGAGGAGAGAGAATTCCTCTTCCTGTACTATATATCCTAGGCAGGGTTGATCTGTCAGGAAGTATTTTGACTTTGAGGTGGTTAGGTTTATGCCACATACATCTCAGTGGTCACTCAGCTGGATAAGGATGGCAGGCCCCTGGCTACAAATCTCTGTAATGCCTGTGGACTCAAGACACAGGGCTCAATAGAGGCAGCTGGATTGACTCCACTCATCTAGGGCACAAGATGGGCATGACCAGAAACAAGTCATCACTCTTAAGACATTCACTGTAACATTTATATGTGCAGATGTTGTTCTAGCCCTCTGACACTCCAGCCCTCCACCTCCTGGATGTCCCCTGGGCCCAAGCACAACTAATCTGCTCAGTGTCACTGAGCCAATAGGACAGGGTGGATGAGCACATGTTGCTGCTACCATCTCACAGCCCTTTGTAGGAATCTGTCAGCATTGCTACAATCAAGTTTGAGGAATCACTACCTGTGTGCTGGCTTGCTTCCCTCCCAAGCATCGTTCCATTTCAGAGTGGGTGTGTTTTTGATGAGAGAGTATAGTTGGATTCTCTCTTAGAATGCCTTTCTGTGCAGGAATTCATTCACCTTACCAATCTTGCAGGACAAAGTACCCTCTTCAGCTCTTGCACCCAGACTAAAAATTGGCTCAAATAAAGAAAGTAAGCTTTGAGAACCTAAGCCCTTAATCATGGGGAACCCAAATGGCTTTTCAGGAAAATTCATTTTTTTGTCTGTTTTGACGGAAAGCTTCACGTAACTGAAGTGACATATTAGTTTGATGGATGCTGCCACAACACTCAGCCTTTTCACACTGAAGATTGATAGCTCTTAGAATTAGGTAAATGTCATTCACCTAAGAACTGGGATCCCAGCTTTAACAGAATAAACAGACCTCTCCTGCATCTACTAACTGCTGAAGCATTTTCTGGGCACAAGAAACTGCCAAAGAGAGAAGGTCACTGCACAAATTGAATCTCAGAGCAGCAGTGGGTACTAGCAATAACCAGCTTTACTCACAGAGGTAAAAGAACACTTCTTAAAGAGAGGTCTGAGACAAGTTTTAATTCAGAAGAATGAAAAAATGTTTGTAAAACCATCCCAGTACTGAAATTATCAGGGTCACTCCTACACAACAGATTTGCAGAATCAGAATCATAGTCATATTTGGAAAGAGTTCTGAAAGGGGCAGGTTATTTTTCCTTAGTGCCTGTCTCTCTTATCTGCCCCTTAAGCCTCAGCACTACTTCTGCATTCATCAGCAAGGCCAGTTAAAAATCGCCTGAACTGCCATTTGACCAAGTGCTTATCTGCACAACTGCACAACCCATACCATCAGTTAGGGAAAAACAATTTCCCCTGGCTACTAGAGACAGCCTAATTACCTAATCTGACAGGTTATTAATGGCTCAAGTCAACAAAAAGTATAATGGATGCTGATAAGCACAAGCTGCCTGGACATTTGGCACACACAACCCAGCTAGAAATCACTGCTGTGAAAAGCTGCCACTGGCCACAGGACTAAATTGTCTGATCTCACTGGGTTTCATTTAACAAGTCTATCAACATGATAAAGAGACAAACTAGCAAGTTTAGTCCATTAATGAGGACTGTGAACAGCGTAACAGGATAAGAGATATTTATATTGCTGGCCAGTGTAAAAATAAATCTCTCTTTCATTTCTCTATAATTACAACACCCTCCCCTTTTACAGTGCTGCTCTGGGGACAAAAATCACGCTATTGTCTGTACTAGGAAGGAGAGCAGTACACACAAGGGTTCAGGAGGAAATGGGCACAAGAGGCAACACAGACATTTTTTAAAGCACTGTCAGCCCTCCCATAGCTCACCACAAGTGCTGCACTACTTCATGGGTCTGTTTTAAATACCCAGTTACTAGACTCACATGATCCCATCAGAATCTCAGGTTTTCATTTTAAAGAGGAAAAACAGGCAGACCCCTTGCTATTACTGAGAGCAGTGCACATAGGTGTATCCTGAATGGCTGCAAGCCAGAAAGCACACAAAAAGCAACTCATGCCATCAGTTTTTTATTGTAATCTCTGGGTTTTCAGGGCCACTTCTGCAAACATTTGTCACCTTTCTCCAGAAGTATAAATGCCTGGAGCTAGCAGCATTGATGCCATTTAAGGGTGAAGGCAAAGAAACAGATTTGTAACCATAGGCGTCAACTTCCAGTTAGCACATTCCAATACTGTCTGTCACTGGAAAAACTGCACCACAATGGCAAACAGCAGCTCACACCTCCAGCACCCATGAGACAAGTTTTTCACAGAAAAGTATTTAATTGTTTGGTTTTTTGGTTTGGTTTGAGGTTTTGTTTTTTGTTTGTGTGGCTTTTTCATTAGGTTTTGCTTGTGGGGTTTTGTTGTTTTTTGATTTGGGTTTTTTTTTTTAAGTAAAACATTTTTCAATGTATTTTGTTGCTTCAGTTCTCTATGAGGTCTTTCATCCATCACTTCTGCATGTAGTCTGCTTCTCAGCATCAACCCTCTGTTACTCATGCAATGAAAGGTCTTAAGGGAGCTACTTGAGCAATCAATACTTTAGTAAATCTCACACATGTTCTGAGACATTTAAATGTCATGATCTGGTATCCCAAGCCAACCCTGGGCAGCGGGGGAGCTCATGCTGAGATTCAAAAATTTCCTTGAAGTAAATTAAAGCAAACCAACACCAAGTGGCTGATGATTTGGGCTTGTTAGAGGCAGTGAAAACTCTCAGTAATGGACCAGAGCAGAGGGAAAATGGGAAGAAAAAGGAGAGGAAAAAGTAGAGGCAGCAGGGGGTGTGGGAAGTTAAGAATTCAGAGAGAAAGATATCACCACTCCTTGGACGCAGTGATGTTTTCACAGGCATAGTCCAAGTCCTTCAGTGGCTGGTGTACATCACAGCAGAATCTTATGTGGTAAATGCAACATGTGGACCACGGAAGCTGTGGTCCTTTCATAGCCTTTTGGCAGTTATTGGCCATTGGCCTTTCCATAGGGCTGTTGCAGTGGTTTTAAATTCCTTCTTCTGCAGAAATAATCTCTTTTCATGGTTAAGCCATTCTGGCATGCCAGCAGCTCTCCTAGAGAGCTACTAAGGGCTATCAAAGCCACTAGCCTGTCTATTCAGACCAGCTATGTCACACATTGTTTTGAGACAGTAGTTATTGAGCTCTCACACATGTCCCATCATTAAGAAAAGCTTTACACCACTGAAATATTTATCTCTGTATCTCTGCAGATCCCCAGCAACATGACAGCGACACCTTGGAAAAATACAAGAGTAGACATCTACCTGCTTAAGTGCACCCTGGATAACATGTTTGACTGACAGGTAACATGAAGATACTTCAGTTCAGGATGTTCTACATTTATCACAGCTTGTGTTTCCTGAAAATAGAAGTCCCAGTGGCCTACTCAATGCTTGCATTGCTTAGAGCACTTTAGGCCTACAGCCCAGCTTCTAATCCAGGTACAGCAACTATTGATTTCCTCATACTCTTTTTCTGTGCCAGCAGTAAAACTACAAGTATCTACAGACTCATTGTGCAGAAAAGTCACACTCTTTAAACCACTGCAAAGGGAAATGCAAAGCAATTTTCATTGGAACTGTGAAGAGAACCACGTCAGAATGCTTCACTAATGTTAAAGTTGTTTACCATCCTCTCAAAATCATGATACATCTAAGCACCACCGATGGTGCATGCTGCACACAAGACTATTGGTGACACTGGAAGTTGCAGACATCAAATGGATATAACTGCAGTCCACAGAGAGGGCAAGGCATGATATAACCCACAGGATGTTATTATACCTGAAATACTACTGCCAGGCATGTCCATTTGGCTAAAATACTTCCCCAACAGGCAGCTGCTCCACTCCAAACTCATTTTCATACCCCCGACCACATATCTGAACACTGCAAAAGGAGGCAGCTGACACTAAGGGAATTCAAAGAAGGTCTTCCCCTACCAAAAAGAGATGTGGATTTTTTTTAATGAGGTGAAAAAAATAAGACAATGATATCCTCATTGCTTAACACCAAAAAGGCAGCAATTCTGTATAAATGAGCCAGACCCATCTCTCTTTCAACTAACACAGGTGATTAGCTGCAACCACTACATAACTGCTTACCTGTCTCACGTTCCTCACCTGTCTCTCAGTATCTTCAAGATCAGGCTTGTACTTGTTCATTACTGCAGAGTGTCTGGGGGTTCTGGAGTCTCTGAACACCCCATCTGTATGTATGCATGCATGCCATAACACCACAGCCCACTGCAAAGACATGAAACTTACTATGCACTGCAGTGAAGCCTCCTTCAAACCAGGTTTCTGGCCCCACAGATGACGTTGCAAACTGCTCCACTGTAAAGACAAAAAAAAAAAAAACTTCTGTAAGTTTATAAACATTTCCAGAAAAAAGAAAAATCAAAAATGGTATTATGAAGGCCATGAAAACACAGCATCTTGAACATGTCCAGAGAAGGGCAACGAGGCTGGTGAGAGGCCTCGAACACAAGCCCTACGAGGAGAGGCTGAGGGAGCTGGGACTGTTTAGCCTGGAGAAGAGGAGGCTCAGGGGAGACCTCATTGCTGTCTACAGCTACCTGAAGGGAGGTTGTAGCCAGGAGGGGGTTGGTCTCTTCTCCCAGGCAACCAGCAGCAGAACAAGAGGACACAGTCTCAAGCTGCACCAGGGGAAGTTTAGGCTTGAGGTGAGGAGAAAGTTCTTCACAGAGAGAGTTGTTAGAGGTTGGAATGTGCTGCCCAGGGAAGTGGCGGATTCACCATCCCTGGAGGTGTTCAAGAGGGGATTGGACGTGGCACTTGGTGACATGGTTTAGTAGTCATGAGGTCTTGGGTGACAGGTTGGACTTTGATGATCCTTGAGGTCTTTTCCAACCTTGTTGATTCTGTGTGATTCTGTGTGTGTGATCTTCACACAGCGTGTAGCTACTTGCAGTACTCTAGGGTCTTACCTATTGCTGTTCACTTTCTCGTTTCTAGAGTAATAATGCTCACGATTTCTACCTAAGGGATTAACGGGGAACTTCTGCCTAAATATTTTGCACACTCTGAGATCAAGAAAGCTGACAGGGCACAAAATGAATGTATTTTCTACTGCTGAATTACAAACCTGCAGAAGACTCAAGAACACATAAAGGAAAACATACATCAAGTGGCATGAAGATCTGTAGGAGGTGGCATAAAAACTTTATCCAGTATTAGTCAAAGAGCCTTAAGCTCTTCCTTTGTGTGTTCATGTAAAATCCGATCCACAGGGTATATATGCAACTGCATTTCACCATTCTGCACTCCCTGGCTGTTTGAAAGCTACAATATAGTAGATCTTTCGGCCCTGCTTTTAAAAGTTATTTGCTTCAGAGCTGTGTTCTGATCTCAGAAAAAAATCCAAACTTTTCTTTTTTGCGATTTGAGATAACGCCAAAACTATCCTTTAATTCTCCTACAAGGGGTTAAGGGAAAAGTAGACACTCAAGCTTCCCTCGCTGTCACGAGCGTTTTTTCCCCAAACCTTTCACATTCCTACATGTACCACAAGAGGGAGCAAAGAGCTCACATTCCTTAAATTCTCCATTCCAAAGCAGAGGTCTCAGCAGCTCGATTTTGTCATTTTGGCCAAGTTCAAGGAGGAGTTTATAAAGGTTTTATGCAGCACAAGGGTCCTTAGACAATTAAAAGAGTCTTTCTTTTTTTTCTTTTTTTTTTTTTCTCTTTGAGAAAGGTGCTGCCTCACATTCACATTGTGCACAGCTCACTTCAAAGCCAGTAGATGTTGCAGAACTCACCTGAGGAACTGATTCACAGAGTTATGCCACAGGCTAGTAAAATCAAGACAATCCTGGTAGGAAGAAACCTGCAGCTTCCTCACAGCAGTGTGAATAGCATGTTTGCAAGAAACTGACATGCATTTCCAACCATATTGGATACGCATGTGGGGGCAGGGGACAGATGAGAAAAACTATACCTTCTAACTGCACCTCCTGCTTTTAACAGCAGTGGGCTGTGATTTCTCATTAAAACACTATCAGGAAATAGCTCCCTAAAAATGAAACCTCTAAACCTCTTCTTCTGCAGCATACATGATCACAAAGAAGGAACAAGATCTTTATATAGGATGGTATCCCTGGTCCTTCATTGTCCTTCCCCCCTCACCTCTACTAATCTCACCCCCAGTCATTAAAACTCTTTCAGATTCTACTGTTATGAAACTGAATATTTACAATGATTACAAATTAATCTTAAGTTTAGGCAGTTATACATTGGTGCTGAAATACTACGACTCTACTGTTACAGCAACAGAAAACATCCCATTCCAGCAGAACAACAGAGCAGGTGTTTAGGCCCACTGACTTCCAATCTACAGCAGTTCAAAACTGCACCACTGTTACCACTGGTATTAAAACACAGTGAGTTAAATATCCTTACGAAGTGCTGGATAACGATGGACCAAATCCACATGCAGATTTTCTAGGAGGAGGAGAGAAGAGAACCGAGCCCTTTGCCTGGCACTTACCTTCCTCTTGGACAAGGTTACTTGGCTGTCACTGTCCAGCTCTTCACTCAGACCCAGGCTGCAGTTCTGCCATCATTCACAATTACTTTCCAACAGTGTTCTCAGCTCAGGTCTTAGACACTTAGTTGTTGTTTCCTTTTGACATTTCTCTCCATTCCAATTCCAGAAAGGTAAAGTAAATGTATACAGACTTTGCTGTTCAGAACTGGTCCATAAAATAAAGAAGCCAAGTGACTAATAGATGATACTATCTCTTCCATGTTTTCAATCTGGGGAACCAAGTCACAGACTTCATCATTTAAAACAACAAATAGGCACACTTTATTTGTTTCTAATATCCCTGTGGAGTCCTGCCAGGTCAGCTTGGCCATAGACCACAGTTGCTTCCCTTTGATATTGACAGCAGCTGTCACAAACATCATCAGTGGCAGACTTCAGATGCTTGCTGTTACCAAGCGTGCCCCACCTCAGAATGACACATTTGCAGTTAAACACAGATCAGGTCTGATTCCCATCACACTTGCACTTTTATGCATGAGAAGCAGAACTGCTGTGGTCAGAAAGGTGTGCAGTAAGCCCCCATGCCATCAGGCTGTATCTCATTACGTCCAGCAAAAGAAGTTCCCAAACCCCAAACTAAATGCGGTGCTCTGTGATCCTTAAAAAGACAAGAAAGAATCAGAGAAGCAATCCACAAAATAGCACAGGAACCTCACTACAGATGCATCCGTTTTGTAGTAAACTTCTCAGCTGTTAAGGAGCAGCCAGGAGTACACAGGCATACTAAAAGAAAAGTTCTTCTATAGATTTTTACCTACTGATAGGCTGCTTCACTTACAATTTTGTCAGAACAGATGCAGACAGCCTAGATTTCTACAGTTACATTTACTACAATTTTTTAGTGTATTAAAGCAGTTGCATCAAAGGGATAGTCAGTAAGACTGAACACGGGCAGTCCCGTTACAAACATAGAACAGCCCACCACCTTTCCTACATCATTCCATTTCTCCACAGGTACCACCTGTCTTACAATCATAAATGGGTAAAAATCAACTATGAAATATATTAACCACACACAGCTTTCCCAGAGATAATTAGCAAAGACTTAGGACTATTCCAACTTAGGTTTGAGGCACAAAGATGGGTGGTAAGCCAGCAGTGGATCCAGGAACATGATCTGCCAAGCTTAGTCCAGCATCCTGTCCAGTTAGTTCCTATACAAAGTAACTTGGAAAAAAGAGAGTATTTTTCACTCTAGGAATGATAGAGGACTGACACCCCTCAGAAAGTTAAAAAAAATTAAGAAGAGATACCAACTAGCTTGTTAATCTATTATCTGGCACTTTGTCTTAAGAATGCCAACAAAAAATTAATTAATATTGAGTTACTTTTACTTATACTTGGACTTGCAGGCCCCCAGGCTCTACCAGATTTTAAAGTTTTCCTTCATAAATGCAAAGTCTATAAACTTTTAGAAGTTAAAGCATACGTTCTTCACCCTTCACGAGAGATCAGTCTCGTCTAACTGTGCTCCCAAAAGGGGTGGCTTTAGCAGACTCAGTAAATACTACAATATCGTAACAGCACTGCCATGAAGCCAAGAGCTCTTCACTTTTCACCTAGAGCAGCTGCTGAAAGAACACTTGGTACAGTATGTTTAGGTTGTTCAAGGTCTCTCTCACAATCCTTTATCACATAATTTCAACAGGAACCTCTTACAACCTCTTACATGCCCACCCTTCATGGACAATCTCTTTCAAGAACCAAATGCACAAAGAGAAGACTGAGGCTCTCACTTTATTTGCCTGCATAAAAGGTCTGAAGAGGAAGAAAAGAATAAATCTGAAATTAAAATTGCAAACAGATTTGGCTGAGGACACTCAGAAGGGCATCTGCTCCAGGGTAGTTGGTCAAAATGAGCACAACAGCAGCATCCACCTTCTCAATACAACAGCTTCTCCAGAGATAGCCAGCAATACTCCAATTCCTAACTCATGTGTTTTCCAACTAATATTTTATTGTGCTCTTGAATATGCAGCACAGAAAGGGAAGCTGATTTGCCATGCATTGTGCACGCATTTTTTTCCAAGCAGTCAGGTATGCCTAATCAGCAAAAAGCACTTCCATTACTTTCAGAAGTTATTAACTGAAATGGGAAACCAGCATACTGTGATTCCATTACAAAAGAGTTACTGCACTCAAGTGCAGCTGGTATAATAAGTACCAACTGAGAATACTTTGCTAAGCCGGATAAGGCTCTGTCCCACAACATTCAGTTGATCTTGCAGTTCCCCAGTATTTACAGGATTGCCACACATAACCTAGATCTAAACCCATTAAAAGAAAGAGTGTGTGGATGTTCAAGCTCAGATCTTCAGGCAGCTGTGTAAAATGGAAATACAATGAGATACCAATCGTATTAATAAGAACATGAAACAATTTGGAGAGGCACTTTGGCAGGAAAGATGTTCAGCACCTTTCAAGATCTGGTTCCCAGCAGGATATGGTTCCCATAACATCAACCAAAGCTGACTCCAAGCTCTCCTCAGAATCACTTCTGTTTTATCCAAATTCTGCACTTAAGTCTCCAGTAAGCAGTCATCTTCTTTCTTCAAGCCAATAAAAATCCATGCTGGGCTGGCAAACTAACTCCTTGGATTTTCTTCAAGTTTTTGGTGTTAACCTCCTCACACATTTTATCTCAGAACTTTGATTCAGTACAGACAGGCTTTGTTTTCTAAGCCAAATTATTGGACATATCTTTATGTATTTAAAGTACTATCAAGAATGCTGATGCACATAATCAACATGCCCTTAAAACAAACCAAGAACATTTTAGGCACAGCCAATACCACATCCATTCATCTTTCAAACACTTTGTGGACAAGGTGAGCTTTGAGATGCATCAGTTTTTCAGCCACCCGGTGGACCAGAGAGCCTTATAGTCACTCCCAAAAAGCAAAGGCAACACATGTGCAACACTTCCACTGCTTACAGCATACACATCCTGGCTGCCTGCTAGTAAAAGCTAATTTATGGTAGAGGCACTTCAAACCATAAGAAGCACAGACCTGACCACATGTAGACAAATTATTTCTTTTTGCTTCATCTGTATGGAAAAAAACCTCAACACATATTTGACATAAGTTCTTCTATGCCAAACGGTATTGGATTCTCTCAGTCAGCCACACCAGCCAGGGAATTCATGCAGCAGGGGAGGGTGGGGACCTTTGTCCCTAACATGGGGTATGCTATTTTCCTTCAGTATGCCAGGTAACTTCATGGGAGACTAAAGGTTTTCTCTCTCGAGTTTAAGGGGTACACACGCCCAGACCCCTGCCCTTCCAAAAGACTACAGATGTTTTCCACACACACCTTGAAAAGTAAAGATGACTTCCAAACCCCATTCCTCCAAAGTGATCCCAGCTAAAAACCAGTCATACTTGGGGATGCAGGAGTTCAGTTATGTGACCTCTCTCAGCATTCCTGTGCTTCCCTTAGCACTTACCACTATTACATGGTTCTGTGACCTTAGTTCTCCTCTGATGACATGTAGGAGTTTAAAAAGCCAAAGAAAGAAAAGCCAGTCTGAAGCTGAGGGTCAGGATATGAACAGGACGAGAATCTGGGAAAGGCCAAGAAAACTGTGTTAAAAAACACTTTCTGTATAGGTTACCCTTAAATACAGTAATCTTTCAAAAAGCAGCCTACATTTTCAAGAGTTGGCATCAGTAAGAGCTCTCCTAAAGCCACTCATGGAAGGTGCTGTAGGAATGGGCTCATGGAGGTATTGCCTCAGGCCAAACAATTTTTATAGCAAAAGGAATAGTGTTGAGGGCTGACTCAATGAAGAGCCTTGCGGCAGAGCAATGAGACAGCAAGAAATAAGTCTGTCAGTAACCAAAGACAGACGCACTAAAACACTCACACAGGTCCAGTGAAGTAAGAGAACAAAAGGAAAGAAAGTAAAATTATTTGTGGACTACAATGACAGATGGAACCAAAATATTATTCAGCCAAATGTCTGGTCACAGATCCAGGTAGCATCTCTGCACTGACAATCTTTTTATCTTTGAAATACAAAACATCCAGTCCTGATGGACACAGAACCCAGAACTTCACCTGCTATGCTGTTTCACAGATTAGTTATAAACACAAAGATGTTTAAATCTGTGCCTCATTTCTAACCTGTATTCGTCTGGCTTCAACTTTCAGCCACTGGTTTGGGGATTTTACTTTTTTTTAAGCTCTTTCCTGCTACACTTTGTTAGATTGGTATTTCATTCTTATCCCCCAAAATCCAGACATCAGGATCAAGTCATTTTGTCATCTCATTTATGTCAGTCTCTAGCAGTTCACCGTAGCATGAACACAGAACTGCTGGAAGTCTCTCTGTGTAGGAAATAGTTCCCAGACCTCCTGTTGAGGAATCACTGCTGTAACAGCACTGACAACAGAATTCTAGCAGGAATGGGATTAAAGATCTCCAGAGCAAAAAAACCCCAAAAAGCTAAATCTTGCATGGTTTTGTGCATTTTCCCTACACTTGTCAGCACACAGCACCTTGCAAGGTCAGTCCTAAAAAAGCTGAACTCAACAAGTTTAAGCTGGGCAGAAGCAAACCCCAATAACCCTTCTCCTCCTATATAACTGAGCGCGTTGCCCCTCGCAATCCTTGGTCTCCGGCAAGCGCTGTCACGTCCGGCTCCCTTCCTCCCAGCACCAGCGTGGTGCGAGCCCCGACCGAGTACCGGCAGCTCCCGAAGAGCCGTGTGAGGGACTCCCGCACCCCGGCAGGCACTGGCACAACTTCAGCGCAGTCGCTCCAAACCCGCGACCTCGAAAGAAGCTTTGAAAAGTTATCGCTGGCCCGCCAACGGGGAGCAGGGCTGAGCGGGCGGTCCCAACTCAAGGCGACCGAGAGGCTCTCCTCCGGCCCGCCCCAGGGGAGGCCGCCACGGGCCCGGCCCCTGCGCGACGAGCGGGGCCCGCGCGTCCCACCCCCGGCCTTGACGCCAGCGCGCTAATGAAATGCTAATGCTGGGGCGCGGAGCCGGGCGCTGCCCGTGCCAATAAAACCCGGCGCGGTGCGGGGGCCCGGCCCGTCGCCATGCAGAGCGCGACCCCCGCCGCCCCGCCAGCTCTGCACCTCCTCACCTCCTATTTCATCGACAGCATCCTGGGCCGGGGCCCCGCCGCAGGGCGGCACGGTGAGGGCCCGCGGCGTGCGGGGCTGGCGGCGGGGCGCTCGCCGCTCGCCCCGGTAACTCCCCGCTTCTCTCCCCTCAGGCGAGGAGCGCGCGGCGCCGCCGCCGCCGCGGTCCGGCCGAGCGCGAGCCCCCGCGGAGGAGCCGGTGGCGACGGGTCGCGGGCAGCGGCCGCCCGGGGCCGCGGCGGGCGGCGAGGCACCGGGTCCGGTGAAGAGAAAGCAGCGGCGATACCGCACCACGTTCAGCACCTTCCAGCTGGAGGAGTTGGAGCGCGCCTTCCGCAAGTCCCACTACCCCGACGTGTTCACCAGGTAGCGGCCGCCGGCGGGAGGGGGCGGGCAGAGAGCCAGGGCCGGGCCGGGGCGGCGGGCGCCGGTGAGGCAGCATCGCGGCGGCTAACGGTGTGCTGCCCCGCAGAGAGGAGCTGGCCGTGCGCCTGGACCTGACAGAAGCCCGAGTGCAGGTGAGTGCCGGGGCGCGGCGGGGGCTGCCTCCACCCTAGAGCCGCCGGTGCCCGGGGACCGACCCTTCCTCCTTTCCGCCCTCCGCGGCCTCCCCGGGGCTGGGGGTCGAGTTTCCAAGTCACCCTAGGAAGGCTCAGAGCAGCTATTGGAAATCTCCCGTCCTCAGCTGGGCGAGAATAGCGCATGGAGGATGCAGGAGGTCGGGGGTACCGGATGCCGTCCGTTCCGGTTAGTTCTTTAAGGACTGAAAAATTGACAAGTTACCTCATGACGGTGGGCGGGAGGTGGTGGGGAACGCGCATCTTCAGAGCCGTCCCGGATTGCACTTCACACTCACGTTTGCAGCCACCGTCATGGGGCCAAACGCAGGTACTCTCCCGAGTTTTGAGATTAGGAAAAAAAGAAATTATGAGGGGCTCTGTGGCACATCCTAAATTATTTCCCTGGGCCACAGAGAAGCTTGCACCCTTTTCTTGCTCTTAACTCAATAAAACAGTCACACTTTGCCATGACTGGGTAAAACAAATAAAAGATTATCTTGACATTCAGATGACAGACAGGCACTGTCCTGAAGAATTTTATAGCTTGCCTGGGCTGTAATAATAGCAACAGCCTTAGAACTTCAGCACAGAGAAACAGGCACTAATCGTCCTGTAGTCTCCAGTTTAACAAATAACCCTTGTGGCTTTTCCTGGCAGTGAGCACTCATAGTTTATCATGGAATTATAGAAGTCTTTTCCAGCCAAAGCAATTCTAAGATTGAGCCCAACAACGTCAATCTAACACCACCATAGCCACTAAACCATGTCCCAAATCGTACCTCTTAAGAAGCTGGTTGTTTAGATTCATCCGTTATGTAAACTAGAAATCCCTTTGTATACGGAAACATTAGCCTCTACTGAAAAAAAAAAAGTTTCAAACTGCATGAAGGCTTTTCAAGTACTTTTAAGCTCAAAAAATCTGGCTTGTGCTGTGTATCAGATAGTGACTGAACCCTGTTCCAGCACAGCTCTGGGATAGGTGCACTTCTGAAAGACAGACTTGGTGCAGCTGCTGGGTGTGACAATCTTGCTTACCCCTGCTGATGACAGGTCCTTGTTTGTATCCACTATCATCACCTCAGTCCGTGGATCTGCAATAGTTCATACTAGCTCATGTATAAAGCTGTAAGTTTTCAGCTTTTTATTTAAATATATACCATCTTCAAAAAAGGCCTTAACTCATATAAGAATACCTAAGTGGACTTTCCGTCTCTCTTTTGTAGACCTGGGAGGAAATTATGTGCCTCCTCTCTCCCTACCACCAACAATCACCAAAACTTGTAGTCACTGAAATACTTCAGTATCTGGCAATCACACATGGCATCTACCAGTGGAAAGGACATGGGTGAAACACTGTTAACTTACCTGTTACTGCCACATTCACTTCAAGGGGTACTTGCTCTGTAGGCTGTTTTACCTGTGCAGTGATAGATGGCAAAGAAGAACTCTTTTCCTAATGACCCATCTGAAAAAGAAGGAAATGCTTAGGTTTGATGGAGTCAGAAAATGATTAACAAGTAAAATAGCAGAGTTGCAGTATCCCCAGTGGATGGAGGGACTAGTAGTGAGCTGTTCCTTCCACCTCCTTACTCCTTGTCACATCTTAATGCAAGTCTTATGGGCATAAGCACAGCACAGTTAGGGTGAGCTTCAGTGCACAGTGCCTCTGTCTGTATGTGTGTTTTTTGTCCTGGTGTAGACAGGGGACAGCTTGGCTTGAAGAGAAGAAGGTGCACAGGAACAGCTATTATATAAATGGTGATGTGTTGTACTTAAGCTATCTTAATTCCCAAATAATTGCCGTCTATGCCCATAGTTGCTTTGCATAGCATCCTGTGTGAATTGAAGAATTCCATTTGCCATGGTACCTGGCTAAACCCACTGACATGAAAAGTGACATATTTTTATTTACTCAAGTATAAACCCTGGAAAATAATCTTAGCAAATGTGGCCAGACCATTTCTTCACCTCAGGGTACTTTCAGATTGAGGTCTGTTTCTCTGGGGAGAACCCTTTGTCAACCAGCTGAAGTGGGTACCAGCCACTTCATTGTGTCTCTCTCTTGCATTCAGTCTTACATGAAAATGAATAACTATCACCCATGAGCATATGCTTATTTGAGCATCACTTCAAAGAGATTCCCCTCAACCAACCCACACTATTTGCTTGTATAGAGGAATTGAGATGGCAGCAAGAATCTTTGTATTCTTCCTTAGCTTGGGAAAGGGGTGGCGTGAGAGCGTGCAAAACCTTTTCATAATCTGAAACCATGTTGGGATGCTCTTAGTAGCATTCACATGTTGCCTTCTGCTTCTCAAAATTCTTATTGTTAGGATGGGAGAAAAATAAAAAAAGTTAGAGGAATATTTTATTTTCTTAATGTGAGGACTGAAGCATTACTTGAGCATTTCAATACCATAAACTGCATCAGTGTTAAAGCATTAGCTTACAAATATCTAAGCATCCTTGTCATATTTTTCTTATGATGATCCTGTATTCAGTTACAGCAGAAACATGGCACAGTCACATCCCTGTGTCATCTTCTCATCATTAGATATTGCATCAATTAAATAGGATGCATTCTTAAAGAACATTACAGCAAGAAAGCTACTTTACACACAGCTTTTTAAAAGATCTAAATCTCTTTTGTCAGACATGTTTGGTGCTAGTAATTAAAAAAATAGTCTGGGTAATATTTAATATACTATTCAAGCTCCATGGTTTAAAACTCACCTTTGAGTATTTTCTCCAAAGTATTTTATCACTGATATTACAGTCATACCATAAAAATCTCAAGGCTGGTATAGCGGCTTCTGTTATGTTTAGTTTGGTACTTCAAATCTGTCTGAAAATAGAGTAATGGCAAAGTAAGCCTTTTATTGGAAGCAAAGGAAAACTGCTTAACAAAAGGCTCAAGATGACTAATCTGAATGTTAATGACTATAATGTAAGCAGTAAATTTTGAAAGCTGTTTGTCAAGTCAGCGTGAGGTATGAGGCATGCCTTTGCTCCTTCTATTACTTGCATTGATGAGTTTGTACCAGGAAGGAGCTGAAAGCCATTTTTTTCCCAAAGATAATTATTAATTCCCTATGCTGGTATTTCCTTCTTGTTTGGTAAATACAAAAATCTGAGAAATTACTAAATAGGTTTGGCTGTAAATCCAAAATCACGCATACCATTAAAAAAGTTATTTTGAAGTCAGAATGCAAGTGATCAAATTGGGTTCATTTTGGGACAAAGAGAGCAGAAATACAGATTTTGTTAGGTTTTTTCATGAAGAACAATACTAAGATCTAGTAAGGCAATTTATACTTTTGCAGCTTTTGTTTTATCCTTTTTAGGAAAAGCTTTTTCTGTGTATCTGCAGTGTAAGACAGTTCACTGCCTTTTTATTTGGGTTTTAGTTTCACAGAAAACACTAACACCTCGGAGTTGATGGTCTTCTCTCATGGAATCTTAGCTAAGCTCCAGTTACAAATATTTGGGATTTTTAAAATCATCTGATCCCAGTAATCAAATCAATTTTTCTTACCAGCCCCCTGTCATGTTGGAAGTTTCCCTATGTCCTAAATCATAAATAAGTTTCAGAAAGTCATAATTCTGTCCAGGACAGAAGTTGGTCTTTCCAGCAACTCTAGCTCCTTGTATTACCATTTTTACTAAATACTGAATCCTGCTTAGTGCCATCAGTTATTATACACAGAACGTGCTTGCAAGCAGCTCACTGAACTGCAACAGTAGTTCTACAAGACTGCCGAGTGAGAATATGGGCCACAGCTAATGCCTTCCTTCCAAATCTAGATCCAGTTCCACCGCCTCCACTGCAGAGAGGCCTAGAAGACACAAGCAGCTGAGTACATTTGGATGTTGTGTTCACCCTTGGCAGAACCCATTTTTAAATATCTTTGATTTAGGTCCTCTCTCTTCTCTTAGAGCTGATGCTCTTCAGTCTGCTCTCTCCTACAATGCTGAAGAATAACAGTATGAAGAGACAGTTTTCTGCTCTGTAGCTTTGATTGACTAAAGCCCTTAGAAGATGTTTAATGGGCTAAAACAATGACTAGTCATGCTCAAAGAGGCAATATAGTCAACAGTTTAGTACACAAAACCAACACTACCCAAAGCCCCTTTAGGAACAGCCTGATGCCCCGGTTCTAATACTGCTTACTAGATTTTCTGGTTTAGTATTGGCTTTCACTGCAATTCAGTCAATCACTTTCATGTAACTATATGCTGTGTGCATCCTAATCTTCTCATTTTACTTTTGAATCCTCTGTACAAAACTGTGGGGTCCAGCTATCAAGATAAAAAACACACACTGTATATTTTGCCTAGTTACTCTTACAGTCACAATTAAGTTGCTTCCTCAGGTATCTGTACAGAAATAGTGGCTATGAAATTTAATTTGAGTGGTTTTGAAATTTAATTTTCAATAAATAGCTTATGAAAGGAAGAATTACAATTTGTAACTAACCAATCATGAGTTCTCAGGTAATAGGTTTATATATTACAATGGCTTTAAAACATATGGGACTATTCAGTCAGATCTAGAGAGTAGTCAAATTTATAATATTTATGACTGATTTATCTCTTACTAAGCCTTCTAAGGTATTTATGAATGAGTCTCTAATATTCAAGAAGTGGGTTTTGGTTTAACGGTACATATTGTCTCCTGCATCACTGCATGCAGTAGTACTGGTAAGACAAACAGCACAATAAGTTCATCTAATACCTTTATAATTTCTTGTTGAAGGTCTGGTTCCAAAACAGAAGGGCAAAGTGGAGGAAACGTGAAAAAAATGAAATTCTGGGGACCGTTCCAGGAATCTCCTTAACACACCCACTTGGCCTATTTTTGGATGTTCCACTGAGTCATTCTCCCCTCCTAGATCACACATGGAGGTCAATGCCTCTTTCAACATTGGCTGTGCCATCCATGTCTCCAGCCTTTAATTCTTCAACCTTAGGGCCATTTGGCCTCAGCAGCCTTACCTGGACTTCTCTCTTCAGAAATCCTATTTTAAATCCACATTTTGGAAGGTATAGAATTATTTTTTTTCCCCCTAAATCTCAAAACTGTTAAAAAAAGATGTATTGTATTAGTTTGGTACTTGCATGTTCTCAGTAAACATGCCCCCACAGATAAAGTTACTAAAATGAGGTTAGTTCTGTGTAGGATCACTTGATTAGGAATTGAAAGACTTAGTTTTAAGTCATGCTAGTAAAAACTTAACATGTAATTGCATTGCTTCAGTTCTGCATAATGACTGAAGCACTGGTCTCGTTGAACTCTGGTCTCCACATAGATTGCAAGATTGCTCCAGCACCACCCTTATCTCACAGACTGACACAGATTATACACCATAAAGATCTGACTGCAGACAGGCATGGCTTGCAGGTGATTTGACAGAATAAAGGCATTAGACATTTCTTCTCAGGAGACCAAAAGCCTGGGTACATACACAAGAATAACACAGCTTAAGAGAGAGATTGAAAGACAGAATCTTCCTGATTCTTACATGTCCTACTAAAATCCAGGGCTTTTTCCCTGCAAGGTGCTGTGCCCTTATCCCATGGAACACACCCACAGCTAGCCTCCTTTCCTTTCCTTGTAGTCAGACACCTAGAACTCCAGCAATTCATTTCAGCTGAACCTGCTGTCTGGGGTTTCTTGCCCAGCAACCTGAAATTCACCAGCAAAATGCTGCTGCTGCTCTAATTCACCCTGTAAGATTGGGAAAAGGCATGCATGTCATGTGTGTTTGTGCACATAATGGTGCATAGAGAGAAAGATACATATAAAAGAAGACAGCACTCTCTTGCTGAAATTATAGCCCATCATAGATTCACATTAACAGACCAGTGCTGCTTTTCACATGGAATGAACTTGTCTGAACAAATTGGCTGCATAAACAGCCACATAAATCGGTCTTTTTATGAGATAGTTTATTGCTGTCACAGAACAGGCTGATCTAAAGCATCCAAGGTTTGTTTATAAAGGATTTAACATTTAAGAGTTAAGCAAATGATTGCTGTTCCAGGTATGTGCATGCCATGTCTGATCATTTCTCACTGATTTTCAAGTGTTTGGTTTTTCATTTGAGGCAGGGGTTTTGGTAGAACTTTTTAAGGGCAAGACACTATATTGCAAAATAAGCCCAAAATAAAATGCACATTTGGAAGAAATTGGAATTTTTGATCTGTTTTTTTCTGATCCTTTGGGTGGGGGAAGCTGCAACTCAATAGGTACTTGTTCTCCAAAACAATTCTTCATTTGTATAATATTGACTTCTTTCCAATACAGGTTTCTCAATGCTTTAAATCCCCTCATGACAACAGCGTCAGTACTAATGAAGGCTCCTGGACCCCCATCAGACCCTGCTCTTACTGCCTTCACTGATCCAGCAGCAGTTGAAAGAAAAACATCAAGCATTGCAGCACTAAGACTCAAAGCAAAAGAACATTCAGCACAAATCCCTCAATTGAACCTCATCTCCAGTGTTACAAACACTAACAAAGAACTTTGCTAGATGCTGTCCCTCAGACTGCAGCCTCAGAGGGGAAAGTGAATGCCTTCTCCAAAAAGTACCTCCTGTTAGAGAGACACACTTAAAAAAGGAAAACACACACAGAAAGCTGTAGTTCCTCCATCTTCAGCAGCAAACTGAAAGGAAATAACCCCACTAAAATTAGTTGCCTTCATTACCGTATGAAATCAGGTAGTAAATTGGCTTGTATCATTTCTGACTCTACAGAAATAGAGGAAGGCACTTTCTCATCTTTGTAATTCAGGCTCACACAAATCAGACTCTAGTCCAAAGGTTCAAAATTCTTCATAGGAATAACAACTTCAGTTTTCTAAGCAGCTCTTAACTCACTTCTCAGGACGAACCCACATGCAGCACTTGAGAGGCAAGAATCAGTACATGGTTATTAACCTTGAGACCATGCTTCATGTTGAAGTGCAAATGCCAGTGAAATCTCCCATTGTAGACACTCAGCAGGAAGGAGATGGGACTGTTTTCAGTATAGGCTTTTGATTCAGAACTAGGTTTGTTTCAAACTAAAAAAAATTAATTAAAAAAATGTTTGCTTTGCATTGAAGGTGGCAATGTTTTAATAATTCAAACGGTTTAAGCTTTGTATATGAAAACTTTGCTGTGAAAGTAGGTTGCAATGTGCAGTAAATGGTGTGCAGTTCTCTGTGTATATACATGTTGCTGTGTAGCTCAGTGCTGTAAAAATGAGGTTGCTGGAAACTTCTATCATGACTGGTACGTTTTACCAGACCAGTGCAATAACAGGTTACTTGCACGTTTCCAGACATTTCATGCCTTGAGTAGATTCAAAATTTAAGTACAAACTGAATGTGAAGTGTTAAATTCTCCTTGGACTTATGTTTGAATAAGTGAAAACAGAGAGCTTCCTGATCAGGAGTCCACAGTTCACCGAAGTCCTGGGCTCCCTCTCTGGCCTCAGACAGGTCATTCTAAAGTTTTTGCTGAATTTCCCATCCAGGAAGTGGAACTAAGAACAATTCTCATCCATAGGCCTGATGCTTTAGTGTATAGTGAGGGGTAAGCAGTATCCTCCTTCTGCAGCTTACTAGCCTACCTCACAGGGCTGTTGTGAGGACTGATTAAACAAACGTGACACTGTGCAAATGTTAGAGTTATGCAAGTGCTAATTGTTGCTCGGCATCTACAGAAGAAAGGCCAACAGCTGACTACACATGAAGATTGCCTTTCCCACACATGTAGTGGTTTCTGTGGGCTGATGGGACAACATGGAACTCTTCTATTGATGGCAGCCTGGTTCCTCAAGCACACATACACTGAAAAAACTTTCATGTATTTTAGAACTTCTTTCTCAAGGCAGCTCTGGAATTGCACTTAAGACTACACAGATGTTTTCAAGGCTACCGTTTTGATTGCAGAACTGCAGGTACCTAACTGCTGCTTCTGTAGGCCCTTCTCAGCTTGTACTTAGGTACATGACAGAGAAAGCAGTTTGCTGTGTCAGACATACTGGTTTTCTACCTCCTCTGAAATACTAACAGTTTTGGCTGCACTTCAGGCATAATCTACCACAAGACTGGAAGATTTTTTTGGGTTCATAGACCTCATTGTTAGCCCGGGAAGGAGATGGTAGTAGTATTTTACCACTGGGAAAAGCAAGCTTTCTACCCCGGTTAGGCTAAGCCTGTGGGCCAAGCAGCAGGAGACATGGGGAAGTGATGTAACCCAGACCTCTCACACAAAAGTCTGACTAAACAGATGCAAATAACATCTATTTACTTCCACCAATCCACTCTCATGGCCCAGGCTGCCAACTGGCAGCCCAACACAGCATCCACACAGAAACACTCTAACCTTTTAACTAGATTAATGGAAATTATCATTACACAACACATGCTATATTCTGTGCAAGCTTCTGCAGCACCTCTCCTTGCCATCAGTGTCTCTCTTGCAATGCAAGGAGGTTCTGCAGGAAAGGAAACTGTTGTCGTTTCATGTACTGTAGCAGAAACTGCCCTGCATTTGCCATGAGCCATTCAGAAAAGAATTCCACAATAAAGACCCCAGTATTTTTACCTAATTTTGTTCCTAGATAAAGTCACCAGAAGCAGCATGTGGAAAACAACTGCTGCAGGCTGGTTTTATATGTTGCATGAAATAGTAGGTACTGTGTAATCAAAAAAGTCCTGATCATTGATCACAGGGCCACAGAGGTCTCACTCATGTATGGGGAGATCAAATTCACCAGTTAAAATTCCTTTGATTTAAGCAGTTATATCAGAGGTAACTTTCATCTATCAACAAGGTTTTCCCAATAGCTATAGAGAAAAGTCATTTCAGGGGCAGTAATTAACACACAGAGGCAATTAACTTTACTCATTTACACTATAGCTTATGCCAGAGCTGGGAACTGCTACCTGCACCCAGCACACACAACCACTTTGACACCACTCAAGGTTGGTAACTAAACCCTTGGCAAATTGATTTGGTGTTGCCCTTTCTTAATTCTCTTTAGAGGAGGGTACCTTTGCTCCAAGACAACCTCATCTCCTACTGGAACCACAGCCAAGCATCTGCTTGTACCAATTCCCTGCCACCACAAGCTGTGGTGTGTGCCTCTCCTGACTGTTAGACTGAGGCAGGGACAGTCTCCTCTTTGGTGTATATTTATGTGTGGCTCTGTGGCTTCAAGCTACTGTGTCCTATTAGATACATGACAGAACTGCAAAATTAAATACATTCCCTATTTTGTTACATTACTAATTAGATAGGAGCTGCCATTCCTGTGCATTTCCCATTGGATACATGTAGAGAACACAGCTTACTGGTGTTTCATCTGGTTTTAGTTTGAAATGCTGAGAGGTTTTCTTTAAGCTGATTTCACTTTTTCTGCCTTAATGAGTCCTTCCAAGGAATTTTCATTCTTTCATGTGAACTGAAAAGCCAGCTGTGAGAGCTAATGATATTATGAAAATAAATACACAGGGCAACACTTGAAATCAGCTTAGGAATCAGAGTGTGTCTATAAACAAAAGTCAACAAGCTTTTTATGTTAATTATTACTAACTTATAATGAACTACCACACCAAGGGAAGAAGACTTGCTTATTCAATCTATTTTAAATTTAGATAAAGAGGCTCGATTACAAGTTATTACAGACATAGTATTAAAATTACATTTAAAGAAATGTTGGGGACCATTTACTTGAAAGCCCTTCAGCCTAGTTTCATAACTACACATGGCTACCATGAACCAAGCAGGGACATTCACCTTCCTAGCTTTTCTCAGGGCAATGAGGAGAGCAGCATTCTACATTCTAAACAGGCCAGCCGTTTTACAGAGAGTTTCTCACGCTGAAGGATGCAACTATTTCCAGACACTTTATCTTACCTTATACACGAAATTCTTTAGTCCTAACTTAGGCAAAGCCTGCACTGATCTGGATTAAGACTGCAGGATTTGACCCTGTGCCTCTCCTGAACAAAGATGGGTTTCAGCTTAAATCTTCTCTGGGTAATAGCAAGATAGTTTCCTGGCATAGGTCTCAACTGAAGCAGGCCTGGGGCTCTGGTTGTTTTCTTGGGTTTGTCTGGTTTTCCTGAAAGCAAAAAGACAGGGGAGGATTCTCAAATCAGCACCAAAGATCTGAATACATCCCTACCCCCGTTCACTTTCTACAGCCACCAGCCCAGGTTGTGAAAAAACTTCAGTCTCCAAATTAAACCTCTTGACATTACCCTCCACATCTCAATTTTTTAAAATGTTGTTGGAAGATTCTGCAGCATATTGGTATCTCTTCAAGAAATGTTCATAAACGTTTCTATTGGAGTACTCACACTTGGCTATATTGTCAGGTTCGTACAGTTTGTTCTCCGCCTCAGTTTCAGTTCTGATAACGTAGGATGTTGGGTAAATTTCTGTATCACCAGTGACATAATATCATCAGAACTTTGCCTACAAAGAAGGAGCAATTCTATTGGGAGGAAAAAAGGAGAATAATAGGCCAGGTGTTTGAAGAAAAGACAAAGAAACAAGCACAGTAGGGTGTTCTGACTCACAAATCTGTATTGAGAAAGAAGTATTCATGAAGAAAATTAATTTAAGAAGTATGTAGTTCAGGTTTTGAGCACATAAGTTCCTTTCAAAAACAGATTAGTGATTAAAAACTTTTTTAGTCTAGCAATCTCTTAAACAATTAGCACAGTAATTGGAAAGGGACTACAAATTCAAATCTAGATGGACATAAAAGAGTTTCCCCATAGAGCTTTGCCTTGGTTTTGTGGGTAACTGGCATGCACCTGCCTTTAGCTTCAGTGGGTTGAAATACTGAAGAAGGCTCTGAATAGGGATACAAATGCCCCAACAGTAATGCCATACAAATTACTTAATTCATGTAAAGTAGAAGTAATTGTATTGATTATGAATGTGTGAGTGACTCCTTTATTTCAAGTTATATGAGATGTAAACCACCAGCTTGCAATGGGATCCTCACTGCAAATTTGCCAACCACAGGATCGGATGTTACTTTTTCCCCCTCATTCTGAACAATAAATCTGAAGGTACTGCCTCATGGAAACAGAGATCTGCTAATTTTAACTTTAACCAGGTAAATAAGAAGTTCTCTGTAAAAATTCTTTTTAACTCCAGCCAGGTAATAATTTTCCTCCTCTTGTTCGTCCTGCAAATGATGCTTGAAACCAAAGGAAGAGGAAGATAAGGGAGAAACATCCCCAAACTTCAGCAGTTTTCCTCCAAGGCAGAACTTTGCTCTTTTTGCTGTTACCAAGATTTTTAACAACTAGTTCACTTTCAACTCTATCATTCAGTTCCATAGTTCACAACTAGATAAAGCCTAGACTGCCAAAAGAAAAGAAATTATAAAAGGAATAGAAAAAGAGATTGTGCATAATGTATCCCTGGCACTGTAATACTTATCAACAAACGTCTGAGGCATGGGTTCCAAGGAAGCTGTAGGGACAAAATCCACACAGGAAGAAGTGTGTGATGATACACGTCACCTGTACTTCGCTTACTTGAACTATATAACCACCCAACCTACAGCAAATGCAGTTGGCACAGCTTGTTGCAGCCTGCACTGACCTACACAAAGCCATCCCCTGCTGCCCCAGGTCCTTCCATGACTGCAGTTCCTGTCAGAACCCCAGCAGCCCTGGGTTCCTCCATGGCCTCAGGGGAGTCTCAGCAAAGGGCCTTGAGCCTCTTCTGTCCTGACTCTTGGTGTCCAGGGCTGTTCCTCACCCATTTTTTCTCCTCACCCTTGGCTGTCCAGCAGTGTTTTGCCCTTTCCCAAACACACTTTCCCCGAGGTACTGCCAGAGAGCTTGGCTGTGCCCTGCTGTGGGGCAGCAGGGACCAGCTGGAACTGGCCATGTCTAGTGCAGGCCAGCCCCTCAGAGGGTCCTGCAGCCCTGCTGCTGGCACCTCAGCACAGGCACCAAGGGCAACAATGAATGCTTATAACAAGGGATGTGTCACTAGAACTTACCCATGGCTGATGAAACACCTGACTTTAGCTAAGGTTTTTCCTTCTGCCCACACAGAACCTGCTCCTTCACTGCCCATATGCTACTTCCAGGTTTGGATACTGTGCTAAACATCCCTCTGGCCTCGGCCAGCCCTGAGGACAGGGCTGTCCCCACAGCAGCTGAAGGAGCCACCAGCACAAAGCAGCTAACAGCACTTAGGAGCAGAGCAGCCACAAGAAGCCAGCTCTCCCAGCTGCCTGTCTTTCCTTCAGCCCCAGCCATGCTGTCCCCCACTCCTGGTTCACTACGAAGTGTGAGGTTCACCTTCAAGGACTGAAGGTGTTCAGCCAAGCACTATGCCAAGGCACAATTCCTGGAGGAACATAATATTCTCAATTAACTTCCTTTGTTGGCTGCAGCAATATTCCTTATATTCCAGCTGGAGAATTGTTCTGCAGTGGCTGGTGGGAAGTCACTGAAATACTGGGATGAGATTCCAAAGTCATACTGATCGAGTAATAAAACTTTGACATTAAAAAAATATATAGTGAATGGGGGATTGTTGTTTGATTTTTATTTTATTTTAGAAAACCTGCCTTATCAAGTAATGATCTGCAGAAAAACTAGGACAAAATTCCTGATGTAGCTGTTGCAGATAAAAACTTAAGCTTTTGGTGTGAGCAGCATAGTGACATTATTGTGAACTAAAGCAGAAGCAGACAAGACAGCTTGAATTACAGTCTCATCTGGTTCAAAAGGGTTGCTAGTAAAATGTATTTAGGTGATCTGCTAAAGAAAAGAATACATTGCATTTTGTAAGTACCCAGTCACAGCTAGAGATTTTGACAAAAGTTGACTTTCACACGCAATTAAACAAAATAATTTCAGTTTTCTAGTTTCATAGAAGCTGATCCACAGACTGCCCTATCTCCAGGGTTATTTTGTACTGATAAGAAATCACGGGATTAATGTTTGTGAAAGAAGACAAGAAAGGACAGCATTATTATAGCCTTATTTTCTATATATCCCAAAGTGAATATAGGAAGAGAAGTGAAGCAGACTGCAATATTAATGTATGAGAAGACCCTGGAGATGCTCTCATCAGTAAGTTATCAGAACATCTAAGTCTTGCTACTGTTAGTGCTCTCTCAAACTGAGCTACTAGAGAAGTTGCAGATGGCAGCAATAAAGTTTTTGATGGATGTTTTTGCAGTGGTACTGTAAACATTCACCTTCTTTATACAGAGAAAGCTAACAGAGAGTGAACGAGTGAGGGATCTACATTTGGAGGAGAGGGGAACAGATGGAAGAGATTCATATTAAGTTCCCAGCTCCACAGCAGGGTTTCTGCTTTGAAACTGTGGTGTGTGCACTGCTCTGAGCCCAGCCTTGGGTGTAAACCAAATAACCTTCCCCAAGCAGAGTGCACAACAAGTGCTAGGGACTTCAAGACACAGCCTTGAAGACAATAAAAAAGCAGGTCCAGGCATTACTGGAGCCTGCCTGCACAAAACTCTCAGTTTTAAGTAAGAACTCAGGTCAGCACCTCAATTTCTCTGCACATGTCCAAGAGAAGGCAGCACAAACATGGCCATTGCTAATGACTTACAGCGTTTTGCTTTATGAAGGTGCCATTTAAAGAACAGTTTTTCTTGACAATACTTAAGACAAAAACATGTGTCTTTGCTGCACTGAAATATCTGAAATCATTCACAGCCTCCACACTGAAGGATTCAGCAGTATTGCTTGTGGAAGAACACCTCGATTGAAGAAATAAAAAATAGGGTAGGCCATTCAGATGTCTGCACAAATGCCAGTCCTGTGAGACTTAAACATGCATATCTAAGGTTACATATCTGACAATGAAAGGAAGTCTTGATTATTGTAGCAAATCTAAAAGCACCCTCAGTGGGGATCAAAATCCCCACTGCTACTACTTAAAAACTAGTTATTAATATGCTGCATTTGACTAGGTGGTCTCCATTAACTCAATTCTTCCTGGCATCTCCAATAAAAATAGTTTTTTTATGGGAATTTCCTATAGACTAGCAATGTTCTAAAAGGAAGATGTCTTTCTAGACTGGCAATCAAACAAACTAAAGAATAAGACCCAGCTGCACCCATACCAAAGGCCTCTGCATCCTGCTGAGTAAGAGTCATGGATCATTTTAGTTAGAGCTAAACCAGCTTAATCTGTGAGAAGCACAAGAGAAGATCTAACCATACTGAACAGTCTTTCTGGTCCCACTGATGCATACTGTTACCTGTACAGGGTTCAGAGATGTTAATAATTATGACCATATTTGTAGTAGCCAGAAAGTTAGGGGGCAGGGGGAGGGCAATTGTCATATTCCCCAAAATTTGGAAATTGCTATTCACTGTAAATATTTGCTTTTCCTGCTTTTTTAAGTCCATTGTTAATCGGTTCCATTATGCATTGCAAAAAATACAAGTTATTTTCATAACCACAATTCAACTGAAACCATGGCTGCATGATAAAATGAACTGACAAAGCTACATTCTTAGGTAATTCCTGCAGTACCTACATGGTAGAAGGACAGGGATTGCAATAACAGAGCCTCATTTCTTCTCTCCTTTTAAAGTTTAAAAGGTGTTACACACAGACTTTGCAGTTTGGCAGCTGACAATATTCTGTTCTCTGCTACTATTCAATATGGAAAGCTCTCATACACAATGCAATAGATTCACAGCAGGTTCTTAGAAAATATTGCACCTTGAGTATCTTTGAGTAAACAGGGAACTTTAGAAGGAGAGAAATGAACACAACAAGCAATCCAAACAGATTTTAAAATAATTTCACGAATGGTTTCCCTTTCAGTAGGATAAAAAACTGTGGCTACTCTCTAAAACACTCAACTGATAGCTTACTTATTAGACAAAAATTAGTATCCATTCAACCATGAAAAAGACAAGCCATTATATGCTATAAGAGAGATCAAACTGACATCAGCTACTGTACGTCTTGACACTTACTACATAATCAAAGTAAACTTTGCTATATGGGACTGATCTAATGTACCTGTCAGTTATCGCTGTCTCTGCTCTGATGAGTTCGTGTGTCACCTATATGCATGGGACAAAACAAATAAATAAATTGCAATGTTATCTCTTCAAGCTGCTCACACAGTAAGGGGAGAGTGCTTAGTATTCCGTAATGGAGTTAGGAGTAATTTACTGAGAGATAATTTCTTTTGGACCTAAAATCTCCTGCCTCCTGTAGAGCAGACAAATAGAACTATCAAACAGGAAATGGGGCATGATAATATTGCTCTTTAAATAGAACTAACAAAATGGAAATACAATAGGCATTACAAAATATACAGCTAAGAGTTATCAAAACCTTTGATGTTTTTATAGCTATTTACTGCAAGAGATTGCATTAGCTGCTCCAGCCCATTTTAATACAAGAAAAGTTTAACATGTTTTTTTAAGACATTAATAAAATAAAAAAAAAAGTTAAACCTCTGAAGCAATACTCTTGGGTATCTGGGGAAAATGAGTATGAGGAGGTAAAGTCACTTTGTTGATGAAGATATGGCAATCAGCCTCAACAGTGGTGTACGTGATGGACTGCAGCTGTTAGAGTCCTGTTGGTTTCATCAGCCAGAACCTCCCCTGCCTGCATCTGAGCAGAGATGCAGCAAGGTGCAGAGGCTGGGACACTCACCTGGGACTTGAAAGACACATTCTACTTCTGATTCTCCACACACCTTAGGCAAGACTTCTGATCTTTTTGCCACACTTTGCCCTATCTGCAAAGCACTCTGCTCTGGGAGAGGAGCATTGCTCACCCTGCTACTTTACAGTGCCATCAGGATCCCGAGTCTCAGCACTGCCCTAGCACAATCCCCTGGGGCCCCTCTCAACTTGCAGATCTGATCTTTCCTGGCAAAGCTGGGAGGGGCTGAGTCAGCAGAAACAGTAAAATCAAGACTCAAGGAATCCTTCTCACAGCAGTGTCACTTATATATCATCTCTTCTCTGCTACTCTGTGTGAAAAGTCACAGATTTCAGACAGCAGTAAGCACTGTCATGGAACTGCAAATTCAGTCCCTAAAGATGAACTGTTCGGTTCTTTTACTGCCCTTCCTGGCTTCTTTGCAGGGGGTACAGTCCATCCATTACCACACAGCCAATAAATGACACACTTAAGCATTATTGCAGTAGACATCCTTACTGTAACACGAATCTTTTAAAATTTTTCCGCCTTCACCTTCTCTTTAAGCCAGACTTTTAGCACCAGTTCCTGAACTTCAAAAGGAACAAAACAAGTCTGTAGGACTGGGAAATTCATCATGACTTCTTTCTCAGAGTGATATTGTCACTAGGCTTCTTCCTCATAAGAACTTGTCAGCTCTCTAGTTTGCCAAGCACAATCCTTCAGCATAGCACACCTCTTCCCTATGCCTGCAGCCCCAAAAGCAGTAACCAACATCTTACTGGAGAATTAAATTTGTTGAGCTGGGTTTTTTTAGGTCATTTTAACCTTTGTTTTTTCCTCCTGCTTGATACGTATAAATTCCTTTTGTTGTATTCCCTTTTGACTGCATCACTATACTGAAACCACCTTGTTTCTGGCCTCCCTTCTGTCTTTTCTGTCCTGGGCCTGGTGGTATCTTTCTACCATGAAAAGATAAATTACCCAAGAACAAAATTAGTATTATAGTAGAAAGTGAAATGGCTGCAGCTACACAAATGCAGCTTCGCTCTGCATCCTAGGGTCAAGCTGAATCTCCAGCCACCAAGAAGGATGCTTTTTAACAACAATTTCAGGGCACTCTGTGCTGATCTTCTTTCCAGAGCATCTCTTTTGTCGTCCTGCTTGGTGTCACTTATGTCTCAGGGAACTTTTTCAGTACAACAAAATATTTATCAACACTGAATTCTCTGTGAAGTAGAAGAGGTGGGAAGATTCTCTTTAGTGGAAGACATTTTAAATATTTCACTTTCCAAGTAGCTCTGTGAATACAGGCAAGAAATACATAACTTCAACACAAGGAGTTACTGACCCAGAAGTGATTAGCATTAGCGTAAAGCTTTCAGACCTTTTTTCATCTTATTGATTCTAAGCAGAATAAATCCGTAAATGATAATAGGGCTCAATTTAAATTACCTACAGCAAGTGCTGCTTTTCAGCTCTCATCAGACAATCATGCTGTTCAATCAGCTCCATTCTGCATGTACAAAGCAAATTAATGTGTATAAAACAGTCGTAACTCAGGCCAGTTTTCAACAAAAGCATCTTTTATGTTGCACACAACTGTTTTTTATTGACATGCTTTTAACTGAACCTATAATGCTACATCCCTATTCTACCTATTATAGAGGAAAAAACATCTATCTTTCAAAATACTGACCATACCTTTCCCTTTGTAAAGTTCCCAGAAACTTTACCAGCACAGAGAATGATGTTCTCAGTTAAGCCTGGATTTGGTTAGAAACAGTAAAAGGGCATGAGAAGACACTTCTGAGCACATTGCAGCCAAGCAACGTCTCAAGGACAATTTCATTAGCGCACTGAATCGCAAGGCTGGCTCCTCACTCCTTAAAGCCAGCCTGTAAACATGCCTCTTAAAAGAATGTCAGAGGGCACTGCAGCATGTGACATTGATAGAGAAGCTTCCAGTCTGGTAGAACTTCTAACAACTTGTTTCTGTTTCAAAAGGGAACTTCGGTGTGTCTTACTCTCGTTACTTGTGTTGCTCAGTTCATCAGGGAGTTTACCAGGCAAGTCCCAGGAAACCAGAATACTACTTCTTTAAATGGTGAACTCCTAGGAAAACAGAAGCAAGGATGGTAGGAAGCAAAGAATTAAAGGTGAACTCTGGCAAACACCTCTGGGTCAATCCAAGACATTCGCCCAGGGCAGTGATTCCCAGGGTTGGGGTAGAACATTTGCACTTGTCTCTGCCATTTTAACCTGAACGATTTAAAGATAACTAATGAGGTATTTTGCAGAGATGAAGGAATACAGAGCAAAGACCTTTTATTTCCATTTTGACATTGCCAAATCCAGACCTTGCTGTGGGTAGGAAAAACCCTAGAGACAACATCTGCAGCCTTTGCAATAAAGCTTCAAGCTAAGACAATAGCACATATTCTTCTTTAAGAACACACATGCCATTCCATGGTTACCAGCAGCAAAGAGCAAATAAACCCAAGGCTAAAATCAACTACACTGTTGGCACTGATTTTAACATGGTAGAACTCCACCTCAAAGATGTACATTGACAATTAGTCAATTTTATTGCCAGGCTTTCCTGACAGGTCTGCACTGCATTGACACTGTACATGGGACTCTTATCTAGCATTTTGCTTTAAACCTTCCTATTAGCCAGTCACCCTGAACAGAGATTAGGGTGAGTAACATGAACACAGCCACTCTCACACACACACAGATGCAGCAAGTAGCTGGGAACACACGGACAGGCAATTTCTTCAGCAGAAGACAAATGCTGCTCCTGATCAACACACACAAAAGAAACCTGTAGTGTGATTCAGCTGTGCTTCCTGCTGTATGAACAGGCCTGCCTGGCATTCAGATGAGCAGCTGAAGTGTGCTAACCAGTGCTCCCACTCAATGCAGCAGCTCTCTACATGAGTGACCTTCTTTTCCTCTTTCTTCACTTTTCCTTTCTCAAGAAGTTTGTCAGGCACTGCAATTAAAAGTCTATGAGCACTAGCCGAGTTAAAGTGAAAGGATGTTTAATCTCTCTGGAGAAATATTTTTTAAGTTTACTGAGATTTATTTACTATCTCACTAATTCAAATAAATCAAGTTAAAATTACAGACTAGACTGCCTACTGTCAGCTTTCCAGAAACCCTTCCATTCAAAAAAAGCAAATAAAAATTTTAAGTTCATTTGTCCTTCGCTTTTTGACTGGGAACAGAGCTGACAATGATGTTGTGGTGAAAGACATTAGTATTTAACTACTTGAAGAAATTCACATTACCACAGTGTCCTTTCAAATTGCTATACTTATGTTTGCCACATAAGTTGCTATTAGCAACTGTAAAATACCCCAAATCCCTTATCTTACTGTCTTGAACATAGCAATGCTTTATTGTACTAAATCCCTTGGAGTTTTCTTCACTCAATATTTGAAATAAAATTAAAGAGCTATCCCTGGAAAAGAACTATTTCTTCCAAAGTATATGTATCACTCACTGTAAAAAACACACTTTAAAAGCTAATGTAGCTGACAAGCAATCACCAAGTTTTATATCATGAAGTAAAACAAGTCCTTGTGAAAATATTGAGTTGCCCCTTAAACTTCACTTTCCAGCTTTTATGCTTAATAAAAGCACACTGCTAAGATCCTTGCATTGCAGTGATTTTGATTTCTCTGAAGCACGTAAAAATTCCTGTGCGCCTGCCGACATCATAATTGGGGTTTTTTGCCTATCACTTTTCCAAATTTGTATCACCATAAGGATCTCAAGGAGAAGGGTTTAGATGCTATATATTTACAGATGAAGCAAACACTTTATCTAGGACAGATCAAACACTTCAAGATAAGCTGTCATTAAATATTTAAGTAAAGCTTCTCTAGGAATGGATGAGTCCACCTGATGTTCAAAGCAAAATAATTTTAGTTTCTGATTTCCTACATAGAAATCATGTCTAGCATTCACATTTGGGGGATGGAGCTTTCCATTCAGTTAAACAACATATTACTGAAATCCTAAACAAAATACTTGTTCCTGAAACACAAGACAGAAAGACAATGTGGCTCACATAAAAGAAAAAAACAGCAGCATGCCAGTAAATTCTCATCTATCATATTCTTTACACAAGAGGATCAAGTCAACAACCCAAATGAAGAAGGTCCAGTCTGCTAGTACTACAGCACTAAAGAGGGAATAGGTGAACAATTAAGTTAAGAAGGTTGGAGGATCCTGCTTCCCTCCCAGTCTGCTCAACATGTAGCAGAAGCCTGGTTAGCTCACAGCATCCTCAGTCTTTCCCTCTATGAACTGGCCAGTAACACCTCTCAGCCTTGCAACCAGCTTTGGGAGAGAAGCAGTTTTGGTGCTGTGTGTATGCCACATACTTAAATACACACCATGTAGCCCTATTTATCTAACAAGATAAACAGAAGCTTCAGAGAATGGAGTTCTTTCACTGACACTGTTTAGAAATGCTTATCTCTCTGCCAATTTGTATCTAAAAAATTAACTAGTCTCAAAACTTCCCACCATGAAGTTCCTAGTTTGTTGCCCTGCTCCACCACAAAGGTAGAATCCCTTGTGCATGTTCCATTAGGCTCCAAGATCAATAATATTTTTTATGGTATTTCAGTCAGTGGGACACAATTCCTTAACAAATAGCCATGGAAAAGGAAGAAGGCAACAGTGACAAGAGGAGGAAAAGTCAGCTCTGAATGGCAGAAAGATGCTTACATCACATGCATCTAGCTAGGTGAGCTTATCAGTTTGGAAGGTATGCTTCCCCTGTCAGTGCCAGTACCCTTCACTAAAGAAATGCAATTAAACATGTCTTCAGCAATGGCCTGAAATATTGCCCAAGTGAGGCTTTCAGGTCTGACTTTAAAGCGTGAGTGAAACAGGGACCAAAACTCCTTTTTCTCTTCCCCTAACGCTCTTATCTAGACCACCTCCAAAAATATTAAAAAAAAAAAAAAAAAAAAGATGACTTCAGCTGCTTCTTAACTTTCACTTATTTTTCTGGCACTACTGAAAAAAAGTCTGTCTCAATTACTAGATCTTCCTGCTTCAGTTTGTTCTTCTTGTCTGTGTCAATGTGAGCGGAACATGTCCTAGATTTCCATCTTGTTCTGCTTGTAAAAGAAAAACTCTTTTTTTCTTCTGGAAGGGAGGACCTAGATTTAGTTCAGTCATTACATTCATTTTTCTAATGCATTCCAGGTCTCTGGAGACAGGTGGTTCAGGATGAAGAGCGATAAATATAGCTGCTTCTCCATGGAGCGTTCTGTTGCCTCAGGTTTCCAAATCCAAATTAAGCAGTTAATGATTTATGTATACACTGAGCTTTAGCATCTTTGTGCCATGTTAGTCTTCAGATCACAAGTGGCTCTAAAGAGGCTTTAGTCAAACAAATGAATATTGGGTTGAATGATTCAGCTTACTTCATGTCAACAGTTCCAGCATGTTCACATTGATCATCACTAAACTGCACAGAGGCAGGCAGTCTCAGTTGTGAAGTTAAAGAAAAAAAAACAAAGCTACCACAGAAGCAGTGATTCCTTGGTTCTTTTTTATATCCAAGTTTTACCACGCTGTTGTGTGAATATGTCTCCAGACATATTCACAAGGTTGCAAGCATTCTCTGTAGGTAGTGGTTTTATTAAAGCTTCAGTGATGCCAGTATGAAATTGCAGGACTGTCTCTTCCTTTCAACATAACTTTCAACTTCCATAGTCACAAGAAACACTGGACACATACCTTCTAAATCCCCAAAGGACAGATCTGTCGTATTTTTGAGTGCATGCAAGTATTAATGATTTTTTTTTTTTAAGTAATTTCATGGTGCAGAGATCTAACTGAGAAGGTAACGCAGGGCAGGTGTCAACTCTTCACGCTCACTACACCTTCTGGTTGTACATATTGCTCTTTAAACCAAAGTTCCCTCTGAAAGTTGTTGGGTTGGTTTTATGCTTTCTCAGATCTGGTAGTCAACATGAATCCTTTTATCACCCTAGCAATATACACAGATCAGCAAGAAAATAACTTTGGATAAAATAGCATCTCACTACATAACTGTTTCTAACTTAACTTTTTTCAACCTTCAGTTACAGAAGTGGCTTGCTTCTCATATGTCAGGTTTTGTTTTGCCAAGACTATCTCTCTAGAGTCCTGAACAAAATCAACAATCTCTGTCTAGCAGGTAATCACTTTTTTTTTCAGTACTGCCCTACATTATGCAGCCTGTTATTTCATCTTGGCACTTCCTACATGTCAGAAAACATGAATTATACTGCAACTTCTGCTTTCTCTACTGCATGGTACAAAAATGGCTCAAGTATAGAATATTTCTAGACTATTTCAATTCTATTTTATATTAAATATTGAAATAGTTGAGAAATATTTTATTATGTTCCTATTATAACTATTGACTCATTAAAGATTAAAGATTAAAGAAAATATCTTTATTTTCCCAATATTGCAATAATCATCAGTACTACCTAATCAGGGCACATTTACCCCAGCATAGCCTTTTTGGACTTCTGTCACAGAACACAATATTCAGTTATTATAGTAGCAATCATCCAAACCCAATTTTTGTTTCATTGGGATACCTTTACAACATTTTGCATTCTTAACACCCCCTTCCTTCTCCAGGCACATCCACAGTGGGCATTTCTTTTCATCTGAAGCAGGGTATGACTCACCTTCTCTGTCAGTCTTTTGGTAATGAGCACATCCTGGGGTTATGACTGCAGTGCTGTGACGCTGACTGCAGAAGTCTGAAGGAAGCAGCTTCACTTTCAACACAATGGCTTCATGGTAAAGATGAATAATAAAGAACAGAGAGAAAGATCAAGACATGAGCCACTATGCATCTTCTTTCCAGACCTAGTGCCTGTTTGCTGGATGAGGACGGCAGATCCTCACCATTATGACACTGCTCAAGAAGGGATACTATCAAAATCAGAATAAAATTAAAAACCTTAACATGCTGATTCCTGTTCTTGAGCAACTCAAGTCTTAGCAAAGAACAGTAAAGCTCTTTTTAGACTTTTGTGCTTCTCTTGGAGGAGAGGGTGCTTACAAAGGTTTACAGTTTCTTAAAGCAATTAAGAGTTTTCTTAGAGACAATGACCATCACTTTCCATAAGCAGTCTTTAGCAGTGCATTTTAGGAAACCATTCTGATGGCATCCAGCTAGAGATGCAGTGGTAACACAGCAAAGCCAAATCTTCTAGTAATGAGGCTTGGGTTCACTCTGCAAAATGTAAAGCAAAATTGTCTCAAATGGAGAGTTAAGAGTACTTGTTAACTTGCAGAGATGGCTTTAAAAATGAAAATCCAGAAGTAACTAGAATAACACTGATTTTATGCAGTTGGGGGTGGACTAGATGGCCTTAAAGTTCCCTTAAAACATAAAGCATTCTATGATTCTGTGATTTTCCAAGGTTAAATTAGTTTTGGTTTGCAAATGCAAGAGCATTACTGGCTTGCCCAAGTAAAGCAATCATATTTCAAGGAAGGGAATGGTTACTAAATAATTTATATTTTTTTCTTGTCTGTACTCCGCTTTAGGTAAAGCGACATCGTAAGTCCTTTAACAACAGCACTATTCAGCTGTATTCCCCGTCCCACATTGACAACAAGGCAATTCTCCGAATGCAGAGAAGATAAATGGAGTTAATGCCACTAAGCAAACATGACATTTTTGTTGTACTGTGATCATAGATGAGTCACTAAGTAAAATGATTAATCACAAATCAATGTTACCAGGCTCATTTAGAGATGATTCTCCCTTTGCAAAGCAGGTAGAAGCTCTAAATTTGTAGGCTAATGCGTTTATTCTAGCTGTAGCAGTCTCGTTATTGGTCTTGAGCATCAGAGTCTGCAGGAAATTTGTGTGCAATTAAGCTAAAGTGATGACCTCCTTATACACATTTTGGCACTTTTTTATCTGATAGTCTGTTGTGCAAATATATAAATGAATTGAAGCATTACATAGAAATTACACCTAATGTAATACTAAGAAAAATAGACATACACCAGAATTTTAATACATATGCCAATAAGGCATCTAGAGCATAAATTACACTCATTTTATCAGTCTGCAAATGGGTTTATCAGGCCACAAATGGGTTTGTACTAAGATTTCAGACCGCTTCATTTTCGCTTGACTAACATTTGTAACTTCTACAAACAGTTTTATGACCTAAATTGTTTCAGGAGGAAGTGAATGGATTTGTTGAGAGGCATGTTTATAAGTCATATACACACTCTGAATACTTTCTATTTGACAAATAAAGTCATCTTATTTAAATATGAAGCAGAAAAAAAAATTCTTTCAAACTTCCTAAAGACTTGCTGCCACCATAATAGTGGGGTTTTTCCTCACTTTAAATTTAATGAAAGTAAGTACTCACATAAGCTCATGCACATACCTTTATCTGCCTACCTAATCTGTCAATATAACTTGTTTCTGGAATGATCATTTCCAGCCTCCAGAGGGTAATTTTACAGAACAAAAAGACTACACCAGTTCTAGACATGATAAGCCCTGGATCCCTGTGCTGCCAGACAGGGACTATTTCAAAGCAGAGCTGGCTGAATATCAAACATGATTAAAGAACATTAAATAAATACATGACAATTTGACCAACTTTAGTGTTCAATTATACTTTCAGAAGGGAGTCAATCATTGAACATAATAAATGATGACTGCACGATGAAAGTCATAGCACCACAATTCAGAAGTTGTAGACTCTACTAACACACAATGGTTTTGCTCTGCTCAGCAGTATTAGCCATACTAGGAATCACACTGCCACCCAGAAAACACAAGGTTTACACTGACAATCTAGTTAGATTCTCCACAATGTATCAGTGTTAATGAGGAGACGTGGTGGCAAGGCCCTCAAGCTGGACTTTGTTCCAGCAGAGCAGAGTGCAGCCGACAAGTACAAGAACCCAAGAATTGTGAGGTCCCTTAGAAAAATAGTACTATCTTTAGTAAGTAAACGTCAAGCAGCTCACACTGGTCTTGCCAGAAAGTAGCAGCCAGGCAATGAACACTCTGCTCAGGAGAAATCCAGTGCTCATGCAGTCCAGGATTTCACAAGTACTAGGCCAATGGTAGTTGTCGCAACACTGGACAAACAGCAGCCCTGCATGCTGTGAAGGTGAGCATCGCTGGCTGATAGGATTTGCATGATGATGCTTCTGTAACAAGAACTTTGCACTGAGAGGATACTGCTAAGGGAGCATGGCCAGTGCAAGGACCAGCCACACTGCCTCCAGAAAACTGCCTCAGATCACCCTGCCTCAAGCTAGCATGCTCAAGGCCTGCTGACAACGGTTTCCCAGTTGAATGTGAGCAGGTATGTCTCTAACTACCGTAGTGTGGCAATGTGAAGTCAAAGACCTTACAAGCCATACACTGAGCAAAGATTTGTCTAAATAAGGATTTCACTTGATGACTAGAACTTGTATCTCCTTTTGCACTTTGCTTTTATGACAGCTCCCAACAGAGGAGGATGAGTCACCAGCATACTGCACAATCACGTGAGTGCTCAAAGCCTTCCCAGTTCTGTACAGCACCATTAAAAGCTTCAGTTCAACATGAGATTCCAGGGAGAAGTCCTCACATTCTCTGCAGTTATTATAAGTGTTTGCAGGCTTTTTTTTTTTTGTGAGACAAGCAGAGAGAAAAAAAAAAAGACAACTCCTGAACAACTCCTGTTGAGACAGTATTTTCCTTTGCTCCAAAGAAAGCCCCAGAGCCCTATTCAGAAGTTATTACTCAAAAAAATAAAGGTAGCCAAGCTATACCTCCTCTCCTCTGCCTCCCAGGGACAGACAGGTATCTACATTATGAGACCTAGCACATTAATAGCTGACTGCTCGTTTTCTATCATCACCTAATATTTTAAACTGCAAAATTGTCAGCCCACGCTGAGGAAGGCTGAATTTGAAACACACCAGAAAATTCAAAGCAGCAATACAGTTTGCATACAAAAGGCAACACCAAAGAGGAATGTGCTTCCATCTTCTAATTGCAGTAAGCAGTACAGGGCAGGAATTAGAAATCATCACAAACAGAAAAAGTGAATCTTTCCCAGTCACTAGAAATGTTCTTATTGCAGAGCTAATTCTTAAGGAACACATTCCTCCTCTAAAAAGAGTATAAGAGAAGCAATTTTTTTTTTATGATGATGATGATTTTTTTTTTTTTGGCGGGGAGAGGCCGATAGGACATAAGAAAATTAAGGAACGTAGCAAAGCAACGCGGGCAGCTGCTGTGCTAAAGGCGAGTAAGGTGACTACAGTGCTCCCTCTAGTGACAACATACATATATAGAGAGAAAAATACACACTCACCTGTTAAAACCACAGCAAATTGGTGGTCAAACTAAATTTCAGCTATAGCAATAAATCTTCTTCCTCTAAAAAACTTCATAGCAATGCAGCAGGTACTTCAACTGAAGCAGCACTACAAAGACTCTACAGCCAAGATGAATGACCACACTTCAACCTCAGTAACGTGGTCTATACTATGAGGTTTTATACCAGCTATGCTGCCAGGTTCAAGTCACTGCAGCATGTGGAAAAGGCCATGAAATGAGGTCTCAGATCAGAAACGTGGATTTGAATTTAAATTCTATCTCAGCACCAGAGATGAATGCTCTGGAGAAAGTTAGAATTTAAAAAAAAAAAAAAAAAAAAAAAAGAAGGTTTTCTATCTGGTAAGACACAGGATACTTAGGAGCACATACACAGGATCTCAGGAAACCAAACTGTAATTATTTCTGTACTGGGAAATATTTAGAGTGTACTAAGAGAGGCCTGAGGACAGTAAGGTCATAGCCAATGCCATCCTTCCCCATCAATTCAGTAAAGGAAGTTTATTCATTTGTCTTACCAGTGTGGACACTTTGGTTCAGCTTGTGCCATCAAATGAGACTTCCACATTGCAGTGAAACTTCATACACTTGAGAGGTAAATGAAGAAACATTTGAGGGATAATAAGAGATCCATGCCATGCAGCGTTTAGCTGTGACAACCTCACCTGACAGGTAGGCAGCCGCTTGCCAGGAGGTATAACAACCCATCCATGCAACTGTTACCTCAGTAACAAACTGCTACAACAGGACTTCTGGGAAAGTTCAGGAGTCCAAACAAGCTCACTGAGATTCTGTGATTCAGAAAGCACAAATATCAACTTTCCAGCAGCTTCTAGGTGCTATCTGGGGAGCAGTAAGTCCTTCCTACAAGAGATCACCATGACAGGTCAAGGTTCTTTGCAACATTTCTTTTGCTGCAAAACACTGCACTATCGCTCACCTTTGAGTGAAAACAGACATGAAACACAAGCTGCTTGCAAAGGCTAAGCACCACACAAGCAAGAGCTTCTGCAGTTACATCCTGCAGCCTACCAGTTGCAGACTGTGGAACAACTAAAGTCTCTGACAGTTTTGACAAGACTTGCCATGATATGCAGCAGTTCTGCCCTCATCTCTCTTACATCCCTTCTGTAGAGGTCTCTATAAGTAACGGGCCAGGATGGTAACAGTTGGCCATTTTTAACTTCCATGAGTGATGACAATCAACTTCTGGAAGCATTTGATGAACTTCAGCTGGATGAACAAGGCAGTTTCGGCCACTGAGATGCTGCAGGAGACTTTTTGAACATCCATATGCCAGCTATTCTCTTCTCAGGTTGTCAGGATTTTTTCTGGTAACTTCTAAGGAGAAAAAAGAGTTTTCATAATACTACACTTCAAACTTCAGTATTGCAGAGGGCAAACTTGGTTTAGAGACAACACAGAATACACAGGCTGGCAAGGGTTCTCACCATAGCCTACTCAGAAACACTGTGTCATGGGTTAAGTTGAATCTGCTACCAAGATTCAATACCATGCTGCTGTCACGCCAGCTTCATAATTAAAGTGCTGGCTGGAGCAAAGCATCATGGGGCTTGAAGTTCAGACTGTAACACAAGAGGCTTCCTATTCCAGTTGCTGCTTCTGGTTTTGGGGTGTTGGGTCTTTCATGCTGGGCAGGCTGTAGGTCAGAGGGCATGTGGAGGTTGTTGGCTTCTGCTGCTGCTTCTGCATTTTGCTGCACTTCTCTGCATCTCATTTCCAGTAAAGCTCTTTATCTCAACACAGAGGTTTTTTGTGTTACTTTCCCTCCCATTTGTGTGGGGGGAGAGGGGCTTGTGAGAGCAGGCTGTGTTAACCCAGACACACCAGTTATGGCAAAGCCATTGCCATGGCCATGTCCTGTCTGGTGCTGCATGTCTGGGTGTGCCTCACTGCAATTTCTGTATTGTCTGCTGTAGCAAATGAGATCTGGATTTACAACAGTGATGCAGATGCCTGCATGCTGACTGTAGTAGGCTGTCACCTTATAAATCCTATCGGGGACTTTAAACACCACAGGATGGTTTCATGGCTACGGGTACTGAGGATGACAGCAGAGTAAGATTCAGAGTTATTGCTGGTAAGGACAGACAGCTTTTCAGTACAGTTTCTTGGGTTATATCGTTCACAACAAATAATTGTTTTCTTATGAAACAACTCTGATCAGATTTTGTAGATAGCAAACCATATTAGTTGAGGCAGGACTGATTTGCTTTCTGTCACAAAAAAAAAAAAAAAAGCAAAACAGTTAACACAACTCTTAATTTGTACTTTCTGCCTGGATAGTGAGCATGCAAGCCCTACGCACAAATCCCCCTGCTCTGAAGAAGATACCACATAGTTCCATCAGAATATCTTTGCTGTCATCAATTTTAATTACAACCTGTACTTCAAAATGCACAGAACTACTTTCAAATACAGTGAAAGCTTTAATTCAACAGCATCAGCCACCAGCATTGCAGCTTTCGGTAGATCCTTCACAACTTCAGAAAAATCTCTATAAACATTGTATAGATACAGAATGTACAGAGGACAGTTTTCTATACAAAAGTGCATTTTAGCTATACAATTAGCAGAGAACCTGGGGTGGGGGATAAAAAAAAAAAATAAAAAAAGAAAATGTATTTAAACAGTACCATATACTCTAATCTACATGCCCATCTCTCCCCCAAAAATGAAATAGAATTAAATTTAAAAAACCCAAAAACATAAAACCCCACTTTCCCCTTGCTTTGGTTATGAATTATATTCAAGGCTTCAACATTACAATTATTATTTTTTTAACCAAAGAATTTATTTGTATCTTAGAAATGGTTTTAAATTGGCCCCATGAGAGAGAATGTAAGCATGATTAATTAGTTTAAAGTCACAACAGACAAGTTTTGAATATTACCAGGATTTGCCCTTGGTAGATTAATAGACTAACCCTGTAATGTTTAAATGGGAAATCGCACTTTGACTTGTCTCTTCTTTGCTCAAGAACTGCAGGATCACTTAGCTAAAGAACATGAAACCAGCTAATATAAAACCATTTCCCAGGAAAATCTGGTTTATAAGAATGAGATTCAAAAGCCCCTGAAACAGTCAGGTTTATTAATATTTATAGATCAATGCATCAACTGATTCCTAAGTTGAAAGGGTATTAGGAGAAAAGAAATGGCTTCAGGGCATTCAGTGTAGATGAACAGCAAATATTGTCACTATTATATGTTTCTATATCATGTATGTGCTCTGATGTAAATGCATGTGCATGCATTCAAGCAGGGTGGTTGGTCTGGTTTCTACCCCAGAGAAGGAGCTTCACAGGTTTAAAACCACAAAATGAGAACTGTTAAGTTAAACCAAGAAAAGTCTTGCAAATACTTGTCTTGCTTTTCTTAGTAAGCACCCCATACTGAGCATAGTATAATTGTCTTTTAATCATTTCCCAGGTAAAGAAAAATAGGTATTATCTCAACAGACAAAGGATGGCATCAGATACACACAAAAATCAGACAGGTTTGTCAGGCAGCTAGCTTGCTTTCTTGTATTTAAAATTGTATTAGAAAAGAATGTTCTCTATTCTTTACAGTCCTATTGGAATCAGACTTTCAGTGCTCCTTCTAAGCCTTTTTAGAGAAAAAGTTACCATGGAAGCGAACTGTTAATGTTACAGAGTGTAAAGTGATCACATTCATGTTACAGTGGATACAAAGCACCTAGATACCCAGATTCAATCTGCCAAGCTATACAACTATCAGCTTTTCTATGTTTGTCTCCATTTTGCTACGAATAAAACACAGATTTGATTCTTTTTTTGAAACAGCACTAATAAGAATGCATGATTTTAGCAGTCTGTTACTATTCTTTTATCTATCTGTAGGTAACTTCCTGTAAAAAGCGTTAGCCAGAACAGCCAACACTCAAATCAGCAAGACCATGTTTAACCAAAATTCCAACTATTTGACCAATGCCATGGGTATCCCATACAAATTCATAGAATTATTTAGGTTGGAAAAGACCTTTAAGATCATGGAGTCCAACCATTAACCCAGCGCTGCCAAGTCCAGCCCTAAACCATGTCCATTTTAAATACCTCCAGGGATGGTAACTCCACCACTTTCCTGGGTAAGCATACAGCATATTGCAAGGAAAGACAAGAATCTGACAAAAACATCTCCTTGTCCACAGACTGTGAGACTAGAACTAAGAAGAATGGTAGAAGGTGGGAAAAAAAAAACCCAGACATGTACAAGTATGTGAGAAATTTAACTCCACAGCTACTTCAGGCCTGATTCTCTGAGATGCCAAGTACTTGCCAAAGACAACATTTAGGTAAGCAAGATGTTCTGCATTCTTACCAGAACACATGTACTAGTTTGACTGTGGACCTTATTTATTATTATCAAAGCCCTTTCAGAGGCCATTGTTCACGTATTTTACTGGACAGGTTATTTTGAGGCCAAGAGGAATGCCACTTCTGAAAAAAAAAAAATACTTCAGCTGTCAGGGTTAACAAGTCTGTGCAGGGCATGCAAAATGAAAGTGAGCAGTCCTGCATAAAGCTGATCACGCAATGCTGCAGGACTGGGCTGTACCCTTCAAGAAGAGGCACCTGTGGTCACACTAAACTGCCAAACTCCTTAATTCACAAAACCAAAATGAAACTAACAAAGGATCAAGATAATGCAAAATCACTTCCTAAACTCAGAACTAGAAAATACTTTCATAATGTTTTATGGTTCATACTGAAACTTAGAAGTATCCTTTTTATCTCAGCTGAAGGGGGAAGGAGTTCTGTTACAAACAGTTCCAAGATAAAGGCAAAAGTTACCTTTATAGATTGTCAGAATTATGATACAGATTAAAACTACTTCTTCCTCTCCACCTGAAAGCCACAATTTTAACTCATTTTCTTAGCAAGAGGAATTTCAAAGCAGATAGGTATAAAAAAGGAGAATTCTGAACCACATAATGGTGCAACAACCCATAGAGAAGAGACCTCCTCAGCTAAACATACCATTAAAATGCACAGCTGCATTCACTAAGTTCTTTTGCCCACAACATGAATCTATTTAGAGACACTTCTGGGCAAAAAAGCCACCAAAGTTGTGTGCCACTTGTCTGCACTTCTGTTTCCAGTAGCACTTTTAACTATTTTCAGGAGTGTCCTAGACAACTTAATTGCAGATCAGTGTACTTCCAATGCATAAAGATGTTTATATTTGAATCTTCTCAAAGCAATACTAGAGATGTACTGGTCAACCATTAGTAGCAATCATACTACAAGATACTGAGCAGCAAAATAACTTTCTGAAGAATATGCTTGCAAGATGTTTTTCCTAATTTTTAACTGCTTCCTTAAAAACTACATTATTAGGCATTATTTGTTTTACATATTCCCTGCATTAGATTCTTGTTTTCGGTGTAGTTTGAGTTAAATCACAACTTCTAGAAAAAGATTTCTCATAGTACTTTGATTTTGTATGATGCAAGACCAAGACTGATGAAAGCCCTATAGAACTAAAGATTTTTTTTGTCATGCTCAAGCGTCTTCGCAATAATAGGAAGGGAAGATAGAACAAGCCATGTGTAGTATTAACCCTAAGTTGGAAAGCAAAACAAACAGCTGAGGCACAGTAATGCATGCTTCATGTCATCCAAAAGCACCCCTAGAGTTACATCTTGCAAGTAAGGTAGAATGTTAGCCAACTCCAAATGTCCTTAAAACTGAACCTATTCAGCAGCTTTTCAGAAGATAGTTATGTTGTTGAAGTCTTTGATGCAAAACTAATCTCAAAAAGCTGAAGTTACTCAATACTTAGACCTTCTTACCAAAATTACGTTTGAGAAAAGATCTGGTTTATACTGTTAACACTAATTGAAATTTGGTCAAGAAATATATGTAAACAATAAGGGTAATACATTTAAGGCTTAGAAAGAACACTGATAAATTCACCCCTGTCACATTAAAACATCCACATCTCCTTCATGGTCCTCCTCAGTCACTTTTAAAGAGAGCACTTCTTCATTAAGAAATAATCCACTCAGTCTTTCCTTACGAGCTTGCCTTTGTTCTTTCAGCTGTCTTTTGCGTAAGGCCTTTTGCTGTAGTTTCCGTTGTTTGGAACGTTTCTGTCAAAATACAAAAGAGACAAAAAATAAGATTTAGTTCTGCAGATTAGACTCCACCTTTACAACTGGAAACTATATATTAACCTCTGCTTGCTCTGAGAAATAACTAAAATGGATTCTCAGAGGTGTTGCAAACATACATCCAAAATCGTATCTAACGTTACACTATATGAGTTATGAAGCACAGTACCACCCTGTGATGTGGCATGGCTGAGTCTTTGATCAGAAGACTCCTTCTTGCAGGGGAAATGTTACAGTCTTACAATTACAACCTGAGATGCTGAAGAGCAAGCAGGAACTACTCCTCTCCTCCACACCTGAAACTGAAATTAAGGAGACGGGACAAATGCCACAGTACCACTATAACTGCAATATACCTCAGCTAGCACTTTTTACCAAGTCATCTCATGAGGCATGAAGATTCAAAATGCCTGATGAATATTCATTCTGGGTCTTGACTATCCTGAAATTATCCTTAGATTAGGTTCATCAATCTCAAACAATTTTTTTTTTTGGTAAAACTGCTGTGTTCATTCAAAGAACTAAGTTAGAGACAACCCCAAGTTCACCTTACTCTAAACAAAATGATCTACTATACACAAACAGCCTTTCACTTAGAAGAGAAGTGACAGGAGAATCACAATTTAAATTCCTTCTGGGCATGCCAGAGGAAACAGCATTGGCTAGGCTAGACAAATTCAGCATATCCTCAGTTACTAACCATGTTCCTTCAGTACAAGTATCCCAGTCAAGATGACATAAGCAGCCTTAACAAGTTAGCTGCATAAACATGTACATAATTAGAACCTTTACTTTTGAATCCCGGATTCTTTCCGCAGCACTTGTGGACAAATTACTATCGCTGTGCGCTCGACTCATGTTGGCACTTGAGTTTGAAGCGGAGTTAGCAACACTGGAGCCACTGCTGCTTGCTGAGCTGACCATGCTGGCACTGCTGCTGCTGGCGCTGGCGCCGCTCACACCACTGGTACTTGCACAACTGTAGCTACTCCTCTTCCAGCTTTCCCTGGCTGACCGTTGACGAGGCCCATGTTCCTTGATATAGTTTCTCACCTTCAGAATAAAGGCAGCAGAATTACTAAACCCTGAAAAATACTGCGCTGAGATACTTCTTTTCATGGAAAAAACCACCATTTGTCTATTAATAACAACCAACTTATCAGATCGGTTCAGTTAGTCTTTTAAGACATTTTGCTGTGGCTGCTTAAATCCTAAGCCATCTAGCAGTCATCAAGAGAATTTAACTACTTTAATAGTAACTTCATTATAGAAAGAAGAAAATTAAGAAATAGGGTTTGGGGTTTTTTTCCCCTGTCCTGCCACCAAAGCTTTCCTACTACAGAACAATAAATTATTATTTTAACACCAAACAGGAATATCAATAAAGTTGAACTGAACTAAGTCATTTACCACGTGTCAGACCCCTTTATCTTGCTAGGAATACTCACACAAAAGCGGCCATAATAGCAGCAATACTTTTCTACTTTAAAACGATACTCATGAAATGCTTGATATATGAAATAGGCCAAGCCCATAAAAGCAGTGAGTCTTTTCCATTTCAGTCTTTTCCTTCATCATACTCACAACCATGAAGCAGCACTGAAGAGTTGGCTTGTTTGGATACCGCATCTTTTGCCAACAATATATCACAGCAGCAGAAAGACTAAAACAGCAGCATACACCTACCACATCATTGAGGAGTCCCCTGTTATAATTTGTCATTTGTAACATCTTCAGTACCTCTTTTTCTAGATCTCTTTTCACATGAAATTTATGGGCTTCCCCAGTGAATTCCAATCCTTTGGAGTTTTAAATAGTAGTTTATATTCAGTGAGCAAATGAAGATCCTCATATAGTTGATGGTCATGATATGGAATATACTTTGTCATAAGCAGTCCTGGACACAATGCGTAACTCATGACATACAAGTCAGCTTAGGCTTAACACAAAGAATATATAACCTCAGTCTGCATATAAAAGTTTAATAAATACAATATACTTTTGAACTCTGTTTTCCCTCATTGACAATATTGTGCTCTAGTGAATCCCCCTGTATCTAATGATTGTATATAAAAATTGGTAACAACTTTAACAGATTTTGCAAGACATCAAATGCTGAAACCCCAAAGTCAAATGTAGAATCTTAACTCACCTGCTTCAGTTTTTCATCTGTGAGACAGTTCAATTCAATAATGAATTCACTATCTGTAGGCGAGATCTGTGCAGTAGGATCAATAATTTTAATAATATCAAGCTGCTCTCGAAGGCCCATCTCTGTACTGACTTTGCGACTCAAATATTCAATATATTCAACCTGGGATCCAAAGAAAGACAGGTCAGTTTAAGGTATTATTGATCCTGATTGAGGGACAGAAAAAGGAAGGGCACACAGAATAGAATGTGCTCAATTATCATATTTCCTATGATTCTAGCACCATTGAATACCCTCAGAAACTCAAGGTACAAACCTGAGTACACACTAAACTGTCTACTACATATGTGAAAGACAAGATTTTGCTTCAGGAATCAAGTGGTACTGCATAGGTCTACATTACAGCAACCAGTATGTCTTTTAAGATGTGATGCTAGCTCAAAGTTCTTCTGTATATTACATTTCTCACATAGGAAAACAGTCAGTTTCACCTGTTCATCATTTGTCATTGCACTCCATGGAAGTTCATCAAGATTCCTGTGCTTGTTTTTCTTTTTAGGAAGCATACAGGGAGAACTTGGAATACTAGGTATAACATCAGAAAGTACATCACTCCCACTTGTGATGTCGCTGCCAGGCAACTTGTAACATGCAAGAGAAAGAACAAAGCCTTAGAATATAGCAGACATTTAAAATCACTCTGACACTATTAACAATTCAAAACATTCCATCAACTTAGCAAAGCAGTGCTCATCTGTGTATTCCAACAACTTCTTAAGAAGTACTCATAGCCCTGCAGTACTCCTCTGAACCTTCCAACACACAGCAATTGCAGCAAACTCCCTTCACACCATTCTCTATACTCTCACAATCCTCTTTTGAAAAATTTGCATTTAAGAAAACAGCAGAATGCAGATGTGGCATTTCAACTATTTCCCTCCTCTGTCTGTGCAAATTGTCCATTACAACCCAAACCTAAATCTAAAGCTTCCGTTTTAAAGCGCAAGTCTAGTTTTAGGAAAACCATTTCAAAGTAGGTTTGTAATTTACACCACACCCCATAATCACACAAGACAGTTCAATTAAAATCACTGTCATTTTCCTGGAAGCAGCTGCAGAACTTTAGCTAGCTTCATTTGTACAGCTGACATGTAATTTGCAAATGCACTTCCAGTTAAAGCATGACAGCTGGATTACTCATGCACAGATTCTGACAGATAACGCCATAAAAAGTCTTTCCAAAAATCTACAAGTCCAATCAAGTATGTCTCCTAAGGAACACTTGTTTTACAAAACAAAGAATAATTAAAACACAGCTAGTTACCAACCAAGCATGCTGTCAGCCAACTAAGACACGCGAAATTGCCTCTTTTCACAACACTCACTGAGTTTTATCAGGCAATTAAAATTTCACAACTCAGTGAAGTTCTGAATCTTTGGGATCCAGTCCGAGTTGTTCCTACAGAAATGAACTTGTAACTTCTGTGATACAACATACAGATACATGAGCACTTAGACTAAACAGACCATGTTTATCTTAAATTCATTTGCATTGTCTGGAACAGGATTTGCGCTTTCTTGAAAATGATGTTTTCAGTCCTTATCCTGCATTTAAAACATTCTGTATGTGTTCTAACTAAGCTTTATGGCAAAACTTAGAAGCATTCCTCAGTATATTCTGAAGCACCATGTTTCCTATTTAAAAGTTAAGTATATGTTCACAGTTGATTTAAGTCTATAATATAAAAAAATCGGCTTAAGTCTATAATATATAAAAAGATTTGCATACCGCAATTGAAAAACTGATGAACACAGACAACTACCACAAACCAGAGACACCTGGCCAGGACTGAATCCACCAAAGACTAGGAAAAATGAGGACATGATTCACCTTCACACTTTTCCCATCCTGGTGAGACAAAGTGAGCTCTGTATTCTTGGTGGCACAGAAAAACAAGACAGCAATACGATACGGCAAGAGCTTCTACACTTCACCTAGGTGCCAGATCCATTCCAAAGGAAGATTTAATTCAACCAGATCACTGGAAGCAGACATCTGTAACCAGATTTCATTAGCATGGCACATCCTCAGTACAAAGGATCTAAAGTCATGGCTACAAGATGTATGTTGTTCACTAAAAGCAAGCTACCATAATATATAAGCGTCCCTTTGAAGAGCTGACCTTCAGTCTCTCCCCCAGATTAAAAAAGCTGGAATAAAATGGAACAAAACGTTTTCTTTATCACTGAAGATTCAGATATTTACTCTTGAGTAGTTAGACAGAAACAAACTCTGAGTATTTTTTGAAGCTAAGCCCAGCACTTAACAGTCTATACAAAATAGAGTGGAACTAATTTACCTGCCATTCAAACTCACTGTCAGACCAATCCCAGTACGTGCTAATAGAAGAAGAGACATCGCTGCAGACACTACCCTCGGGGAACAAATCAAAAGAGGTGAACTCCTGGTCATCCAATAGAGAGTAACAGTCATCTTGATCACCAACTGAAACCGATGAGAACAGCTCCTCACTACACTCTGAGCTGGCCACACTCGTTCCACAAGACGTCAAATTCCACCTGCAAAACAGGACAAAACAAATAGAAAGTAGCTAATATATAGTCCACAAGACGTCAAATTCCACCTGCAAAACAGGACAAAACAAATAGAAAGTAGCTAATATATAGTCATAATGTCTCCCAAAAAATTATTTTAAGCCTCATAAAACTATGTCTGCTTTGCTTGTCAGTAACATCATACAATGATTCTATTAAGTTAAAATTACATACATTAAAGTATTATATTTTAAAATCTTTTTAAAGGGACATAAACAAAACTAAAGGGAATTCCCCATTAAAAAAGGCAAAGCAAAATCTTATACATAGTTAATATAACTACATCCCAGTTAGTATAATTTCCATCCCAGAGCCATGAAGCCTATAGTGAGCACATTTTTTTTTCTTTTTTTTTTTCTTTTTCTGGGGGGGAGGGGTTGGTTGGTTAACTACACTGAATTAAAATTTTAATTTCCCATATGTTGGGATGTTTAAACGTCCATGTAAATTGAAATAAACAAAAATAAGTAGTAAATCAGTTGGACTTCAGGACAAAAAGGAGTCAAAAAGAAATTCCAGGTTGGTAATCTACCTCAAAACCAAGGCTTAATAAGGAAACACATTATGAATATATGCAAGACTCCATTATTCATCACTTTCAACTCTGAATGCCAAAAATATTGGACATGCTGTCAGAATGAGACAGTGCAAGATGGAAAAATTATCTGTGTGAAAACGCTACCATGCCAAAATGAAACACTTTTTCCCCCTTCCAATTTAAAAGCTAGTTAATGCTGTTACTAAAGGAAAGCAATTGAGGACTTTATGGAACAAGTTTTTTACTCTGGTAAGAGTAAGCCAGACTTTAACAAGCTCATGAAATCTCTATCTGGATTTATTTTACATACTGGTGAAAAAAGTAGGTCGAGACAACTATGAGTCAGCATAGCACTGCAACATGTCCAAAACAATTTGAAAAGAGCTTCTAAAATTCACCACACAAACCCACACGATCAGCTCCTGTTCCATCAGCCTATCCACTTCAGGCTGGCTAACAAGAAAAACATTCCTCTGTCTAGCCGCCAAAGCTGAGCAATGCCACCACCCAGAAGGGCTGGTCCTCACTGGCCTTAAATTTAAGCTACACACCAGGCTGGCTAAGTATATTTGTAATGGACTCACTCCTACATCTGTTTGGCCAGCAGTGATTTTATTCAATGTTAAAGACACTTCAAAATCTTTTCTTAGCAGATTTAGTGGATCTTGCCCTCCCCTCTGCATCCCTTGTACACATACAATGTTTTACTGGTACAGAAGAGGAGCATGGTGACACAGCATGCTTTTGAACATTATTAGTTTCAGTATTCGTGAAACAGTGATGAAAGGCAAGATAAGAGTGGACAAAGTTCCCAGCTCATCAAAACACAGGATGAGGCATGGGGTCTGTATCACCAACCAACTCCACACAGACACTCCAGGTATGCAGTATCACTGCAGGCACAGGCAGTCGGCCCTCACGTTCTCATACTAGGGGTCCTGACAGACTCGCTGGCATGAACTGCATTAACACGAAGTGGGAAGCACACTAAAATTGCTTGTAATTTTAAAAGTAGAAAGCCTCAAGCGAACACCATGGATTAAGATGCGCATCTGCAATGGCTTCATCAGTGCAAGACAGGACATGTCCTTGCCCAAAGAAGTGAAATACCCACTCAAGATGCTTGGGTGAGAAATTTGGATTTGTAAAATGAGCAAGCCTGAATAACACACTTGGGAAGGGAAAGGCAATACAAAGAGAAATGTACAGAATTAATTAAATGCAGACACGGTGAATACCACACATTTACTTTACAGATATGCCACAAATACATCTTGCTGTTCTTATCACAAGTCGATCTTAAGATACAAGAACTAGATCAGGAAAATGTATAATATTTGATCAAAGCTCTTTGTGATGAATCATTGGAGAATCCATAGTTAAGAGCTTACCCTTGTGAATTACCACTTTAAAATGTAGCTTCCACTATTTCATACATATTTAAACGAATAAGATTAACTTATTATTCACTATTCATTATGCTGTAGCAGAAACAGCAATAACCAGCAAAGTATCTTGCAACTCTGGAACAGGACCTAAAATTAGCCTGCACATATGTTCAAGACCAAAATCTCACAAACCGTTCTCAAAAAAAAAAAGCTATTGCTATACTGAAGTGTACAACTATGCATAAACAGTAGCAGAATTAGGTTCTCAGGTTAAGTAGGACTGTACTTTTGATATTCTAACTACAAAGCTCAACTGGAACTTTTTTGTAGAGCTGCATTTACAGTTTCAGAGTAGACCTTTCTGACAAAGTACAGACAGAATAATTTGCCCTTAATTAGTAGCATGGAATGGAATTGTTTCTGCAGGAATCAGTGCAGTCACCAAGCTGCCTGACTCATTCTGAGCCTCTTCAGGTTTGTTTCTGGTCACGCAAGGCCTGCTTTGGACTATTATAAATGCACAGCTCTCCAGATGCCCACCTACAGCGCCCAGATACACGTTGTAAGGAACTCGGAACGGAATAAGCACATTCTAACAAACGACCAAACTCACACTAACAGCTGTAATATTACTAGCCAACACTAGACAAGCTCATCCCCGACCAAAGTAAGTGCAACCCAAGGAGGGGCGTGCGAGAGGGCTGCCTGGGCTAGCCGGAGCACAGTCATACCCAGCTCGTACCAGGCCGAAGAGTGGGGGAAGGAAGCATGGCCCTCATGCACCAGCAGCTGAGACATCGCCGCTGCCTCAGGGGCAGCCCGACGGGTCCCCGTCGAGGGGCACCAGCCTCTGGCCGCCTCAGCCCCGTGCCTCCCGCCCGCCCCAGCCCCCTCATCATCACCGAGCCGCCGCGGCCCAGTCCACTCGGTCGGCCGGGTGGGCAGCTGCCGTGGGACCTCACGGAGTTGAAGGCGGACCTGTTGGAGTGGAAGCGGTGCAGCGGGTCGGTGCGGTGGCAGGACGAGAGCTGGCAGCCGAAGTCGCTGACGTCCAGGCAACCCTCCTCGCTCAGGCTCAAGCTGCCGCCCCGCGGCGGGTGCTGGTGCGAGAGCAGCGGGCACGGCTCCTCGGGAGCCAGGAACTTCTCGTACGGCTCCTCAGTCATGGTGGCGAGAGCAAGAACACCCCGGTGCAGGCCGCCGACGGCGGAAAGGATACGGCGAGCGCCTCACTCACGCATCGGCCAAGCCACAAACGCCGCCATGGGCGGCCGGTCCCGGGATGCGCTTCAGGCTCGCGGGCGGTGCGCTGAGCTCCTTCCGGCGCCGGCCCTTCGCTCCGGCCCAGCACAGCGCCCCCTGCCGCGGCGGAGGGCGTCCCACGCGTGCCCGCCCCTGGTGTGCGGCGGCGCGTTAACGCTGCGATGGCGGCGACGGTGGGCAAGGCTGCGGCGGTGGCCTACGGGCACGGCGAGAGCGGCGGGGGCCGCGGCGGTGGGGGCAGTTTCCTTGGGCCGCGGGTGCCGGCCGAGGTGGAGGCCATGGCCCGGGGCATGCAGGAGCTGGGCAAGGAGACTTTCCGGCGGCTCCTCAAAGGTAGGGTCCGAGCATGGCCTGCTCTCGGCGCACAACTCTGTCCAGGAGCTCCCCGTCCTCCTTCTCGCTCCCCCTCCACAGAGGAACGGGAGGGATTTCCTAAGCAGGTCCGACGGGCGGTCTGGTTCCTCGCGTGAGATGTAGATCCTCATGGGACAGCTGAAGGGTCTGCTCTCCTCTGCCGTGCGCGAATAGGGATGCAGCTCTCCCGGACGTTTTCCCGTTACTTTTCCCTGCCGGAAGTTAAAGCTGAGGGTTTCGTACAGTGACGGGGTCGCTTAGTGTTACTAAAAATGCTGTAAAATCCGTGAGAATGAGACACGGACTTTTGTGGCTGTGGATGGCCCTTAACACACAACGAACGGTTAAAAATCATTCTTCTGCCACCCCTCCATCCCTGAATCAGTGGGCAAGTCACTGTCAGACTGTAGGGCATGTGAAAGTCAGAGACCTCAGGGCTATTTTTACAACGTGCAGGAAAATAAAGGAATCTTGGAGTGCAACTCTCTTTTTGAAGTTGGGGCTGTAAGGTAGAAAATGCTCTGCCTGATTTTTGCTGCTCCCTGTGGTAAGGCAAGACAGGTTAGATTTTCTCAAGGTACCTTTGACCACGAAGATCAGTTACTGAGTTGGGTAAATTATTGTATGCAGAGTAACCACGGAATAGCAAAGCGAGTGGTTTGTGAGCAGAGCTTGTTTGTGGCCAGCTGAGAGGAGACCAGCTGCTGCCCATCATGGTGTGGTGCTGCAGTCCTTAAATGCATGTTTTCTCAGCTAACTTTCTTTCATGCTTTTACTTCTTGATTCGTGTCGCTAAGAACTCCAAGCATCTGATAGCTGGTTTGTCTCTAAAACTGCTGCTGCACAGTGTCAGAAATGGAGCAATGTATACAGGGTTTCCTTGCAATAACTAAAGGAGCATAGAGGCAGTGGCATTTGGGACAAAAGTAAGTACAGGTTTTGAACCATATTTGCTGTCTAGTGCAGGGGCAATGCAGTTCAAAATGTCATATCAGTGCCAGAAAGCCTGACAGTCTCCTGAGCCCGATCGAGTATCCCAGTAGAGTATTTACCAGGTTTAATTTCGGTGCCTATTACCGCCTGCATTTAGGTGTGCAATAATTGCTTCCTGCTGTAGAGGGAGCAAAGGGTTCTTCAAAACCACCTGAAGCCAAGGCAAGTAACGCTCCCGCAGATCCTCCCTGCCCGTGTGCCCTAGAGCGGATGTAGACAGCCTCCAGATGATGCAGGGCTAACAGGAATCTCCATATGTCTTGCATTCTTGCTGATCTGTGCTTAACAGCTTGCAGAAGAATGGTTTTTCGTTGGAAGGTTTAGTACTTTTTGAAGACATGATGGATTTCAACAGTATATATGTAAATCGCTCTGGCACTTGCACCAAGTTAGGTTTTTTGAGGCTGTTGCTGTTACTTTATTGCTAAGTAATAACTAATATTAAAAATATGCTTACTCAGTTCACGATGTTAAAATTGGAGATACCATTATCTCATGGTTATTCATGACCCTGCAGTGTTATTGCAGGATGTGCAATAACTGCAAGTCTAAGTTTGAGATTGCAGGCATCTTCTCCTAGGAGCAAATGACCCAGAAGTGAGATTTTCTTGGGATGTTTTTGGGTTTGGTTTTTTCTTCCTCCCTCAGATTTGCTTTTGGAAACATTGGTACTGCTGATATTTCAGAGTTCCCTGAGCTATACTGAGTAAAAAAAAAAAATCTATTTTAGGGTGTTGCACGTAGGTTATAAAAGATGATGTGGATTTTTAGCCAGCTGTAAGGATTGGGCAACAGAAAGAAGACATATATTGGCATCAACGCTGTCTAGTTAAAAGCTATAAGCAACCTTTTCTTTGAAGAAATAGATCAAAGCTGCATTTAAGTAGGTAAGCAGACAGCAACCTGTTCCCTGCTCTGTGCATGATCTAGTAGATAGGCCTCAGTGCTGATCCATACTTGGCCTTTCCAGTAGAGTCTTCTCAAAGTCAGTCCTGTTGTCTACAGTAGAGCCTTTACCAGCCAGCATGGAAAGGTTGGCACCAGCACCTTGCCCATCGTGGCCACTCTGTGTGAAATCTGCCATACAGGTAGTGCCAGACAAATTCACTCAGCACATGAATGATCCAAGACTCACCAGTGAATTTGGTGTGCATTTTAAAACGTGAAAAGCAATGAAAATTTATCCAGAATTAGAAGGTAGTAGACAGTGAAACTCACCTCATACCAAAAGGAAGGTGGGAACACTGGCAGTTTGATTAAAACTTTTTTTTTTTTTTAATTCCAAATATTAGTATCAAACTAATCTCTTATTGATGGCTTTCAGTAACACTTGGTGGACACTTTCATATTTTATTCACAGCACTAATATGGCTCATTATAAATGACTAATCTAATGCCTGAGTGCTGCAATGGGATTGTGTCAGTAATCTCTTCTTTATCCACAGTGATGCTTCCTGTGGCTCCAGCAGTCCATCCAGGCTGATCAGAATGCAGGACAGAGGCTGACATGACAGCAAAATTTTACATAAACCAGTGTGTATATGGAAAAAGGAAGAATAACTGAACAATGAAGACTGAGATAAACCCACACCAGTTATTAGTGTTTCATATTGCCATGTGGGTTAACAGAAATTTCCTTCAAAGTTGTATGATGAGTGGCTGTGCAAACCACCAGACTTGAAGGTTTAGTTTAGTCTCTTTGCTCATTTATTTCTTAGTCTCTGCTGACATTGCAAAAGAAATTCATTATGTAAAATATCGGAGAACAGTGTTGAATTGTTTGCTCTCTGAATCTTCTCTTATCCTGTTGTCTCAGAAGTGTAATTAAGCTGTAAGCAGACTTCTGATGTGAACAAGTTGATTGATAGAAGCTCAATTTGGATTTGTACTTCTGAGCGATGAATTCTTTTCTTTTTGCATTATCCCAGTGGAACAAATTTCAGCAGTGGAAACATCTTCAATTTTACAATGCAAAAGCGTGATCAATTGAATTTCTGTTGGTAAAGTGTCATGAGACTGACCTGTGGTGGTGGGTGATCAGATGTGTTTACAGAGACCTGAAGTGATGGTTTCACATCAGGAGAAATGTCACTGTGTGAATTCGAGTAAGTTCATAGACACATTCATGTTAATGTTCACAGTTTCCAGATCTTCCTCTTTTTAAAGGGATCTTGCTTTGCTTTCTTATTCAGTCACTGTTAATGCACTGGAAGGAAAAGACTGCAAAGAATCTGTCAAGCTGATTGCAGAAAGCTCTAATCTCTCAGAAGAGCAACTTGCTTTCCTCATTTCTGGCATGTATACCCTTCTTCGAGAAGCGCTGAGACTCCCCTTATCAACTTTCAAACAAGAAGTAAGTTTTGGAAGTACTTGGAGTCCTGATAAGTGCATCAGACGTGAGGCCTGAACCCTATTTACCAGAGTGGGAGGACACACATAAAAATGTTACTCCAAGTTAAAGAGTTGGAAAAAACTGTTCAAAATCTATTTTACTGGTTGCATAGATTTGCAGCGAGCTTTTTGGAAGAGTATTTAAGCTTTGGGAAAGAGATTCCTGCATCTGTTTCTGCTTCAGCATCTTTGTTGTCTGTGCATGTTTACTTTCACTCTTATATTAATCCCCCCCAAAGAAATCACTGCAAAGTGTTATTTCACTGGCATCAACTCTCTTTCCCTAACTGTGTGCTCACACATACTGCTCCTTTTGTCCACACTAGGAATTTCCTGTATTTGTTTGCCTGCCTGTCTTCATACTGATGCCACAGAGGAAGAAAGGTCTTAGAGCCCAAACAACTTAGTGGAAATTGGGAGAAAGCACTGTTTCTGCTTATGCTGTGATGCTCTGTGTGAATGTGTATACATCTGCCATGTTACCAACCTGCATCCCTTCTTCATGGCTATTTTTTTCCCTTTTTCATGTTACCTTATCTTACGTTTTCTCTTTTCTCATTTTATTTTCATACGAGTGAACCACTTCTGGGCTTCCAGCATTGCTGCCTTGTTTAAAATACTATTTTCATGTTTACCCAGGAAACACAGTGAAAATGTGCTTTTAGTATTCAGAGCTTATCTTTTACCACTTCCTGCCTGTTGTCACAGTTTAAATAAGTTACTGCAAAACACATTTGAGAATAAGTGCATGTAATTACACTGAAAGAAGCATGTTATGGATAGCTACATAAAAGAAATGGCAGGGATCTTATTTTCAGAAATAAAGGCTTCCAAGAGGTTTAAGTCTTTAAAATTAGTTTCTCACAACTTGATTGACCACTTCCAAAAATCCTTCTCAATGTGTGACCTGTCATTTCAAAACTACTGGCACTCCAGACTAAAACCCTTGGGGAAAGATTCCAAGCAAGTAACCACTATTAATTCATTAGGTAAGAAATGATTCTGCAAGGCTACACATTCTCTAAAATTTTCCTTGTCTTTCTAGGTTTTTAAGGAAGACCTAAAGGAGCTCAGGTATGCCTGTTTATGCCTGGTTTTAATTTTTTTTTAATAACATTTATGTAACTACTTCCCCAAATCAGCTTTTTGCACAACAAAGTTGGTATAAAATTTACCTGTAAATAACACGTCTGCTGCCAAACGTCACGTGAGGCTAGAGGAAAAAAACAGGTGTTGTGTAAGACTTGATGTAGCACGGCGCACGAGCAGTAGATTTCACATGCTGAGGAGACTGGTCCAATTTAATCTGTAATGAAGGTTATGCAAATGTGAGTGACCTTCTCTCTGCCATCCCCACCTTGCCCTGCAGTAGTTTTTAACATGTTTGGTAAGATGGTGGTAACATTTCAGAAGCTGAGAAACTGCCCTACTTTTTTTACTTCTTTGAAAGGCCAGTCGTATAACTCTCAGAAAATTCTACCATCTTATTTAGTTCTGAGTTCTCCTACCCATTGCCCAAGAAAGCATAATGTTTGTCACACCCTTAGTCAAAATCTGTATCAGTCTGTTCAGAGTATATATCCTAAAAGCTAGGCATCAGATGCTAATAACTTTAATAGATTTTTCCTTATTTCAATAGCCAGTAGCAATGTGAGTAGCAGCAGCTGATGTTTCCTTCTACAGAGAAGCTTCTGCACCAAGGCTTAATTATTTTAAAACGCTAACTCTCTGTAACTCTTAGCATTCTGATTGCTGTCTGGGAGAAATAGATATGTTTCTGATTCTATTTTTTTCATCCTTCTTTGTCCATTAACCTGCACATTTGGCTTTTTCCTCAGACTCTGTTCTGCAGAGTCATAAGCATAATTTAGTTTATGAGCAACTGCAGGCAAATTAAAGCTGCAGATTTAGACATGTAATCAGTGAAAGGTGTAATTTGGGCCATGATGAAAAGTGCCTTGCTAGCTGATTCAATTTCATCTGCAGCTCAGTTCTGGAGTTTGGCCTGCCTTTTGTTTTGTGAGCTGCTTCCTCTGCCGTCATGGAGTTCACACCCAGGTTAAAGTAGGTCAGTAAGAAACGGATGAATCACTTTTGACCTAGTGGGAGTTGGTGTTTTTCGAGGTGCACACAGCATATGTTCAGTGTGATTAAGGAATAAGGAAGAGCACTAAAAGCTCCATGCCAAGTTCTCTAGGGGTGGATGAATATTCCTCTACTGAGCAGTGGAGAAAGCTGGCATACAGGAGTGCCAGGAGTCCCTGGCTGGGCTGACTGCGTATGCTGGCTGTTCCAGACATACAGACCCTCAGGCCCCTGGCCTTGTCATTTGACCACACTTTAGTGCCTTACACTTTTGTAGCTGGGTTTTCAATCTGGATGATTATTTTATCTTTTTTATATCTTGATAAATCTTTTTTGTCTTGTGGTTAACATGACTGATACAGCAGCAATAGTTCCAGTGAAGGCATTTGTGTTGCTTGCAGACATGTATGTTTTATGTGCTACTATGCTTCTATGATTCTCACATTATTGGGACTCTTCCTCACTTGAATCTCTGACAGGCTTATTCCTGTGAGTAGCTCTCTTCACCTTGTGGCTAAATTCTTAGAAGACTAGATAGCTTATTCTGCTCTAAAGCTATGATAACTAGTAAATTTGGTAGCACCTTTGTCATCTTTGGTTCCTATGGGAAATGTCATTTCCTAGTTTCCCAGTGCACTTGGGTCTGGAGATAAAATACCTGCTCATTTTTAAGGCACCTACTAATTGCATTTAGACACTTAGTCTTCTGCAGTGACTCCTGTGGGTCATCCTGTGATCACGTGCATGAAGAACACGTGTAATTAGTTGAACAGCAGTGTCTTGGCATTATTGGCACCCAGTGTTTGGGCAGGTATTTTGGATTGTAGGTAAAAAAATAGCTAATTTTCTGTTTTCTGTTGTGTCTTCTAAAAGTTTTGAGCTCTGAGACATGTTACCTTTCTTTTAACCTTTCCTGCATTCTATTTTGTTTTCTTTGGTGATGCTGAAGATTCCACCCATATAAAGTCATGTACTTCTCCATTTCCTGGAGATGCATCTGGTCTTGGCTTCTAGTTTTAGTAGAGAGAGAGGATGGGAAACATTCCCACTTCTGATTAATTAGATCAGTACTACTGATTTCACAGGGTTTCAAGTCTGTATCCCAAATGTTTGTCCTGACTGGCTGTGTCAGTGAGAATAAATTCACTATAAATTGTGGGTACTAAGTTGTTTCGTAACTTTATGGCTCAGGCCAATAACATGGAATTGAGACATCCTCATACCTTCTTCCTTGCCCTTTGAGTCCTTTCCTCAGAATGTTCCTGTGAAAACTGATTGCCATCTGTAGCTCAGGCCTGATCTGTGCCATGTTCGGTGCCTGATCTGCTTAGTGTGTGACTGGCCTCATGTAAGCTGCTTGAGCCAGGAACAGAGTTTTCAGCATAATCATTAACTTGATTGTGAACTTGTGAAAACAATGCAATCTCAAAGGTAGTGTTAATGCTTCTGGTTTAGTAGCATTTGCTACATACAGTCAAGCAAGTATCGTGGTAGGTATAATAATCATATCACATCCCCCTGTCTCCAGCTATTATTTTAACCCCACTTCTGCCATTAAGAAGTCAAGCTCTAATAACTGCTATGTCATCTTCCCACTGTGTGAGTTGATGAGTTGTTTTTTCTCCCATCATTACACACTGTAAACCCTTCAGGACAAATAACTTCCTTGTTTGCTTTTATTTTTCTTTGATATACCGCTGGGTATCTCAAGCCACCAGTGAGTAATGTCTCTGGGCACTGATTCATGTTGAGTGCTGGATTTAACTGTGGCAGCAGAAGTAGTTGCTTCTCCTGCTTGTCCAACCTGCCTCTCAGTAGGAGGTCACCATCCCTGTGGCAAAGGCAGCTGAACGGATAGGGTTTGCTCAGCAGTCTTTGCAGCTTATGATCTGATATATTGAACTGAAAATCAACAGCAGCTTGTTTGTAAGGTATCCACAGTGCGGGCAAAGTAGTGGAGAGGCATAGGGTGGATGGAGTGAGTCAACCAGTTCTCATGGTCCCAATCAAAGTCGTGCTTGTCCTCCCCACATTAGATATGCTCCTTTTGTAAGTTATCCTAGCTAAAAGTGCCTCTGTTTTAACTTTTGAGGGAGCAATCCATTTTGTCTTCATTTCATTATACTTCAGGTGAAAGTGAAAATAAATGTGTAGGTTCAGGATTTTTGAAAGCGTCCATTGCTGGTCTGCCATCTGCACTTGTCAGAGCCATCAGTAAAACTTATTTTGACTTGATTGAGAGAAGTTAAGCAAATACAGTGTTCTTTTGAAACTCACTCTTGCCGTACTAGGTAGAACAGGAAGACAGAATACAGTTTTTAGGGTTCTTGATATAAAAACATCATCTGTCCTTTTGAGAGCCTAGGCTGAATCAATACTGAAGTGCTTATGTAAGAGTTGATGGCAATTTTAAGCAGTGGAAGATGGAAAACGTTGACACATTTTTGTGTTCTTTTTGTAGCTAAGGCTATATATTTGTGGTTACAAAAAACTTAACTGTTTTGTATTGCTCTTCTCTTTAAGGATACCAGAAGATTTCATTGTGGACTTTTCCAGTGTAGTCTTTGGTAACAGGTCAGTATCTTCATGTATCATATATTGTGCAATCAGCAGGGTTACACAGAGCTCTGCTGACAAAAATCCCAGGCCTGTTGAAGGAACAGCAAAATTCTATCAACTAATGAGAACAAGATTTGTCCCATTATTTTGATTCCACATAACATGTCGTCCATCATACATAGCTCTATATGCAGGATGTAGCTGTCATGCCAATTTTCAGTTTTTCTGTAGTCATCACCTCTCCATTTCTCTAACGTTCCATAGACTCTGTAAGGTGTATCAATACCTACACATGAAACGTGCGTTTTTGGCAGCATCATCATTGCAAATCAGAGAAAAAGTGAGAGACTTCATCTGCTGAAAGGCAATGTACATCTGCCTTCTACATGCTGTGGTTCATGGAAGGTTTCTCAGCTTTTCATCAAATCTTATAGTACAGCTGAATTGGGAATTCATATTGGGTGCCCTGATGATGTGTGAGATATCAAGTACTCTGCTAGCTGAAATTCATTTTCTAACCTGTATACCTCAGTAGCTCCAGAGGAAGTCCTAGATCAAGAACTTTTTGCACAGCCTTTCTCTTTTGGCCATTTTAGGGATTCCTTTTCTCTATATGGTTCTCTGCTCAACCTTACTTAGCTGTTCATACATCTAGAAATTGCTGGAACTTTTTGCACATGCAGAACTTTCCTTCTTGAAACTTGAGGTCACAAACCCAATGCTGCTTCAGATATTCTGCATGGAATCCTGATAATCGTAGTTGTGGGGGTCTAAATGCTGCTACCAAAGTTTAAAATATTTTTAATTCCTTGGTTAAAATCTTGGCTTTAAGCTAAAGGTTCTTGGAGTAAAAAATAAATTCAGCCTTCTCATCTTTTCATTGCTCTTCTGTTTGAATTATAGGTGTTAAGAATACAAAATTCATGATTGCAAAGTGGAAATATTGTTTGCAGTGGAGAAAGAAGATAAATTTAGCTGTCATTTGAAGTATGCATGATTGTCTGTTTTCTACTGTGAAATCACGATGCTGGAAAATTTAGCTTTTTCTCATTTTGAAAGCTGTGATTATCCAGTGTAATCTTGCTCTGTGTTTTCAGAGCAAAGAACACCTCAGATTTGATTTCTAGACAGATCTGCTTTTATAATCTTAAATGTAACACTGAATCATACATATGCTTATTGAGTTGTAAATATATCTGATTGTGATGGTAAGAGAAGTATTAGCATCTGATCAGAAATTCAGTATGGGCTAGATAACCCAGAAAAATCAATTTTTAATACTTTTCCTGCCATCTTATCCTATTTTTGCAATTTTGTTCATTAAACAACAGCTCTGAAGTACTGGAAATTTGACAGCTGAATTTCTGTGTCCCCACAGTTCCATCAAACTATGTAGACTGAAAGAGAAAACTTGTCACATTGACACCATCAGATAATTGCATGAAATTAAATTATTTTTTTAAACAGAAAGGATAAGTCAAACTTCCTCCTCTCTGAATGTTCATAACAAATGTACTGCTTTTTTTTTTTTAATAGTGTAACTTTAGTTTCTACCAGGAGGGTGCATTCTGTGTGCCATTTGTCAGCATTTTCATACATAACAATTTATTCGTTCTCCCTCTTCAGTGGCCTGCTAGGCATGTCTTGTTATTTGCAGAGGGAGTCATCCAGAATTTGTCTTTAGTTTTGATATTGTTAGGTCAGCTGCTGCTTCAAATTCCCTTTAATTTTTCGCTGCTCTTCTGGCAGATGATGTTTTTGTCACCAGGTGTATCATCCTTTCCACAGACAATGCAGATGGTCTCTAGGTGATCCAGGGTGCTTTACTTGTTCTAACTTCACCTTCTGTACTATGTCTGACAGTACACTGCAGCTGCTGGCACAGAGTGTTTACAAAATGTAATTGTAGTCTATAGGTTTTGGATATAAGATCCACTGATTCTTTTGTGCTCCATTTTGCTAGTCCTCATAGAAACTACTGGCTTGATTAATGACCTGTATAATTTCTGTATGTATGTTGGCTACTATATGCATTCTGTCATCTTTACAGGATTCTTGCAGTTCCATTTGCACACTGGTCCAAGCTGGGAAAGTACTGACAGAAGCTTTAACTAAGCTATAAAAGCCACAATGGAATGGCACTGAAGTGCAGTCTTGACCAGAACTAAAGCTTTGTGGTTTGGCCACAGAAACACCATGGCTTAACAATATTCAGAAGCTTCACCCCTGTTTGGCCATTGCTGACCTTTCCCACTGCTGCTAACTAGAACATCTTCCTGATTTTTCTTTTCTCTCCCAAAATACTGGTGCTGCACTGAATGGACTATCTTCCATTGATGGCAGATAGCATGTCTTAAGGAAGCAGTAGCAGCATGGCTATTTTTAGGCATTCCCCAAATTAAGCAGTACTCTGGCAGCAGCTCACCACTGAGGGAAAGGCCTGTTCTTACTTTTAATCCTGCTAATGACTATCCTAGACTCCAGCTCCTCATGGCTGCACCCAGCTGTGGTGACCTACTTCCTATCCAGTAGTCAACAGTGAGTAAGAACCAGCTGATCTATTTTTTTTTTTTTTTGCTCATTCCTCTACCCTACTCTAAGAAATGTGTGTCACTTCTGACACTGCCCAACCCCCTCCCCCCACCTCACCCTCCCCCCCAAAAAAAATACATTCTTCTTTACATTGCCTCTGTTAAATCCAAGAGTATTGGAAAATCTCATCCTGTCAGTCCTGTGTACCTTATCAAATCATTAATCTTTCTGGGCAGTTTCTAAAGGCACCAGCTAACTTGCACACCAGGATCTGAGTAGGGATGTTAAACTATCATTCCTGCAGTCCTTGACTTGTTCAGAGAGGATTCCTTTCTGATGTAAAGTCTGTAATTAGATTATGTCTAGTACCATGGATAAAGGATGTAACATTTCTTATCCTGCCCTTAGCAGGAGTACTGGAGTAGCTTTGAAATGTACTGTAAATAACTCCCAGAGACATGGAGTGCTTAGCAAAATAAAATAAAAATATGCTAAGTAACATGAAGTCCAGATTAGTTCCTGAATGGACCAGCTGAGTGACCTCATTCTGAAGATATTTCTGCATATATTTCTAAAAAGGGGTGGTGGTTACGTTTTTGAAATGGATTTGGCTTGTTTACTTACCCAGAGCTTAAGATGCTGTTAAAATGTTAAAGATTGTCAACTGTCTGAAGTTAAATCACTGTCAACTGTATTTCCTTGCAGAAAAACTGAGGCTTGATCAGCCTGATTCTTCTGCTCTATGACTAATGAATTAAGTCCTTGGCTTCTTACACATTAGATTAGACAAAAATCTTGAAGGTTGTGCTGGGCCTGGTGATGAACATATTATGCAAGGAATTTAAGTATTTCTAAATTACATTGGATTAGCAAGAACCACTGTCTGATTTAGTTTTTTAAAGTATGCTTCTGATATTTATTGTATTTTAAAACATTGCTGCTTGCTAATACTAGATGCTTTCTGCTGAGGGAGCACAGTGACCTTACTCCCAATTTTTTTTGCTTAAGTCATCTGTCTCATTCCTGCTTGCTTGTTCCTGTTTGAGCTGCACAAAGGTAAAGATATATTTGCAGATGGCTTTCAATCCCTCACAGGTATATATAACTGAAATAATAAACATGCCAGCCACTGTGATGACTCTTACTGAATTTTGTAGTGACATCAGTTTACTGTAATTATACAGAATCAATTGGGGGTTTTGTTTGTTTGTTTGTTTGTTTTTTGGTTTTTTTAACATGGACCATAGTTAAGCACAGGAAAATTGGGCAATCTGAGCCCAACTGTCTTAAGTACATAAAACCTCCACTCATTTAGACCTCTCTAAATGATGGTAGACGTAAGAGAGAAACATGTTTTGGACAGGTTTGTTCTGAGAAATCTTGTTTTCTCTTTAGGTTGTTGTTTCTTTTATGAATTTTCACTTCAGTCTCCCACTTCTGATTTACTCTGTAGGCGCCCTGATTCCGAAGGCACGGCTCTGATGCAACGAAGCAGGCTGCCAAGTGTCCAGGAGTTCAAGTGGAGAGTGGACGTAGCTATATCCACAAGGTATAAAAGAGAATCCTGCATGACCCTAGAAATTATTTTGCCTAAGGTTAAACTGGTATCTTATTGTGCTTAAAGTTATTGGTGTTAAAATGTATCTTGCTGTTAGGAATTGTTGTGTAGCATGGAAACAGTAAAATACAGAAGGGACTTTCTGAACAGCATAAAAATCAATTTACATACAAGTTACTGCTGTTAACATGGACCTGCCATCAGGCTGCTGCCTTCATCTACTGTTGATACTTTCTCAGCTCCTTATTTGTTGGTATCTCTAGAATCTCTGTCTCAAAACATTTTACTCAAGGTCTGAGTCTGTCTTTCAATATTTTAAAACCTAATGGAGCTGATAAAACTCCATGGGTCCTCAGAGATGACAGAATAAATTAGATGGATTAAGCTTCACACAGACAACCAAGCTCTCAGTTTCACTGATGCAGGGGAGGGAAATCATCTACTCAGCCTCTCAAGTACACTTCTATGTTGCACATGTTACGTAAAATTACTTACCATCACCTGTACAGTGTGCTGTGCATTCTATAAAGAGAGATTTCAGCACCTTTCCACTGCCATGCTTAGGGGGTTGGTCACTGATCTTCCTCCTGGTTTCTTTCACAAACCAGAGCAGAGGCTTTTGTGATCATCCTGTCTGTGCCTGAGGTAAATAGCTTCTTGCCATATTCCACATATAAGCACCACACAGGTATTACTATGCAGAAAAAAAATCTGTACCTGTAAGAGAGCAAAATGTTCCGATAAACATCCTCAGGCACAATGCTTTCAAGCTGCAGACAAATCCTGTGATTTATTTTCCAAAAAACACAGGGGCAATATGTTATGCTTTTCTATTTCCTTCCTCTTATTTTCCTTTCCAGTCAACCTCCCCCCCAGGATTTTTTGTTTATCATCCAGCAACAGCCTCTGCGAAGAGGTATAGCTTCTGGCTGTAATGCCTGTCAGTACCTGAGCAGGCTTTGGCAACATCAGTTGATGGAAGCTGCACAAGAATGACTCATTTCCCCTATTTGGGTCATCAAATAAAATAATAACCCACAAGTTTAGGATGAAAGCTAGAAGAGCTTAATTCCCCAAAAGAGATGGCAGTTGAAAGTATGAAGAGATGGAAGGGAAAATGCAACGTGGTAAATGGCATAAGAAGGCTGTGCATTATTACTAGCAGTACTTGGTCAGCTCTTATTCCTGGTTTAGTTCCACTAAAGTGCTTATTATGTAAAATTAAAATGCTCCTGAACTTGCAGTTACTAAAGTATTTTAAAAGTGTTTAGTCTCAATACTGAGGTAAATTGGACAGGACACTTATGTTCATGAGTTTCCAGCCAGGTACAGGACTCTATGATTGAAATTACTCAATGTTCTCTACAAAGCCTGCAGGAACATCTTAAATTGTTGCTGTACAATGTACTGGTCGCACTGCTGATGTCTATTATTGTAATACTAACAATGTAAATAATTTCAGTTCACTGGCCCGTGCACTTCAACCATCCATTCTAATGATGATGAAGCTTTCAGATGGGACAGCTCATCGCTTTGAAGTAAGTCTGATTGCCATAATAATTAAAAAGAAGCCACTTGAAGATCATTTTAGAAAGCTGAATTACTATTTAAATTACTAAATCTTTTGTAAACAGTGTATTATGTTAACAGTGTGTTGGTTTGCTTTGGAATCCTTCATGTTCAGTGTAGCCTCGTTTGTTAGAAGAATATGAATTACTGAAAAGCACTGATGCATAATATCTGGGGTTGTTATCAGCTGTAACCCTCAGACCTGATGGTGCCTTTTGAGAGCAGAAAAATTGCTGGGGTAGTTTATATAATGTATGATACACTTCTAAACCTCCTACATTTGGTGGAGACTGGTCACATTTGCTTCTGCAGCAGAGATAGATTTTTTTGTTCAGTACAGTTCTTGCTGCTAAAAAGAAAGTAAGAAAGAAAAAGTCCTGGGTTTTTACCTCAGAATTAGTCAGTGGCAGTATTTATGACACCGTATGTGAAGGCATGCCAGAAGATGGCATAAACTCTTCCATGTTTTTAACCTTGGAAAAGGAATGCTGTTTGCTCAATAAATAACATGGTGGTGCATACAGGAATTCAGTGCACAGCAGGCATTGTTACATTGAACTCTAAAGATTTTGTCTTCAGTTCGTGTTCAAGTAGTAGTCTGGAGGAAGCAGCAATGCACTGTGGGGAGGAAGATGGACTGACTGTACTGTTACAATGCTTTATGAGGCAGCAGCCATCAAGGGCGGCACAACCTCTGCGCTACGTTGCAAAGTGCTGAGGGTGTCGCTTCACAGGAGATGGAATTCACTGCTCTGTTGACAGTCCATCTCAGAACATCCCATACACACTGAGGTCTTCCATAACGCCATGGACTCCAGGTTAATCCTTTTCAGTGGTGTGAGTCACTTGTGAGAATAGAAACTAGTATATATTCTTTGCTGTTTAGATTTGGGGCTTTATTTCCTGGTATATAATGTCAAGCCTTGCTCTTGGTGGCGTTGTTCCTGGTTGTTTTGTTTTGGGTTTAAGGTTTTTTGTTGTAAGTCTGTGGAAGATCCTTTGCTGTTCTGCACTGGAGATGTATTGGTGTGCCTGTCCAGCACATGCAGAAGTGCAAATACCTGGTAACAAACATTGTGCTTCTCTTAGAATCAGCTCACTGCTGCTGCTTAGATCTGAATGCCAAAGATCTGGCTGTAAAGATGATTTCTGTATCTGATGAATGGTCTTTCTGCAGTTAGTAGTACTTTGGGATAAATCTCTGTTTTGGTTCAAGGTACCACATATAAGCATAGTTCTTAGCTCTTCAGTTTCCTTTCATTCAGATGTATTCAGAATGTCCTGATAATTTGCAGGGCTTATATAAGGTGGTAAGTCCAGAGGATAATTCTGTTACAAATGGTTTAAAGCGTGTATGCCACAGGGAGAAGTTACACTCTTCAGTCTCTTAAGTTTGGCTCAGTTTGGTATTTTAATTTCACTGTGACCTTCTGACAATGGAGATTTTGTAAAAAGCAATGGGAATTGCAGTATTTTGAGTCTTGTGTATATGTCAGAAGTGAAAAGGAAGGACATGATGCCTTTTTATATATTTCTGATGCATATGGAAAATGCAAATCAGATGTTGGTATAATTGATATCTGTGCTACAGTAGGCAGAAGGATGATGAGGGACTCTGTCAAAAGAACTGTGTGTCTTCACTCCAGTCCAAGAAATAGAGTAAATTAGGCAGTGCCCTGCAGAGCAGCCTGGGACTAGCTAGACTGCACACGTGTTTGTGCACTGCACTGTCAGTCTGTGTCACCCAGTCTGTGCCTGTGCTCAGATGTGGTTGTGTCCTAACAGATAACAGACTTCCATCCGTTTGACTTCTCAGGCTTGAAGTCCCAAAGGACAGTCCATTAGTCTCCTCCAGTCAAAAATGTTTTGTATATTCAATCAAAATCTTTTGCCTTCCATGTATAGACAATGCCCAGTCATTTTTGCTCTTGAGGTTGTTGCCAGCTGGCTTGCTGGAGGCTCAATTCCTTTCTCCATCAATTTTAGACAAACAGAATATCTGGAATTTGTTGCTTGAGAATTCTGTAGACTCCACGACCTTCCATGTGTCTTTATCTTTCCTTCCAATCCATGACTCTTTACTTCATCACAGCAGCCATCAGTTTCTGGAGTACTTCCCTTCTCACATCAGGCAGTACAGGACATGTACTATGTAAATGTTAGTTCCGGGTTTTCCACCTCTTCTTTTTCACCCAGATGATTTAGCTGAATTAACTGAATTTTACTAACCTCAAATCCTTCGTCTTAAGTGCTATTTTAAGAGAGATGGGCTGATGCTGTGGAATGTTCCCATAGGCATGCCCTAGTCAAAGTTGCTAAGATGTTTCAGGCTTTCTAACCCAAATATTCTGTTTCAGGTGCCAGTTGCAAAGTTTCAAGAACTGAGATACAATGTTGCCCTTATACTGAAGGAAATGAATGATTTGGAGAAAAGGAGCATATTGAAGATCCAGGACTGAACACTTTTAAATTGGGGGTTTATAGAACAGATCTGAAACCCTTGGTCTGTTTTGTGAATGGCAAAGCAGGGGACCATCACCACTCTGCCTGTCTGAACTGCATAGAGTTTATGCTGTCTGCTGTAAATATTTTTTCAAGTGTTAAAAGCACAAGCTCTTTTCCTAAGACTTAAGAAAAAACAAGAATATCTGAAAAAATATAATGCTGTTTGTGAGTTTTTTGCATGATTCATCAAAACATTTTTTTAAATAATGTAAGAGTCATTTCTGATTATGAGTCATCACTAATTATTTTTGAAAGCCTGCTACTGGAAGGCCTGTCAATGTGTACCATAAGAATTCTCTGCAGCATTTCAAGAAATAAAATTTAAAAACCACTCCTGTGCTCTAGTATGACAAATGTGAACTTGAGTTTTGCATAAGTAAAACTGCTGTCTGGTGTCTCACTAAGTGACTGAGGTTGAGCTACAGAGATTGAAAGGCAAATTTTGAAGAAAATTGTAAGTCTATAGACTGAGAAAGAAATAGAAACTAAACCTCTGGAACTAATTCCATGGAATTACAGAAGTGGAAAGGTGCAATCTAAGTTTTTATCTGAATGGCCTGAACAGCAGTAATATTATAGCTGCCTACCTAGAAACGTATTTCCTATATGTTCAATATGAACGGAATCATCTGACATTACTGGGCAGACACCTCTGGCACTCTGATGACAGCAAACAGCAGAAGGCAGTAACCTTACAGACCACTACAGCTCTATACTTACTAATAGTGTAAGTCAGACTCCAGGATGAAAGTCAAAGATAGGAGGATACCCAAGCTCCTGGGTCAAGAAAAGAGTTAAGCATAGGCTGAAGTTCCCTGAATTGGTCAGGCATGTGGACTAGATGATCATTGTAGGTCTCTTCCAACTGAAATACTCTATTAAATTAGTACTTTGCCCCATGAGTAAACCTTGGAAGGACTCCCTTAACTTGAAACATGTTTTAAGTCTCATTTAAATGCCATGGGACCTGTGTATGTCCCAAAGAGTTTTGGCAAGAAGGGATGCGTTTCTCAGTCAGGGACGCGTTTCTCAGTCATTGCCTGAATGAGTTTTCCCCTGGCAGCAGAGGTATGGAGGCTGGGTGCAACAGCCCAAAGGCAGCACAAGCCATGGGCTAGAACTGCAGGATTTACCTAGCTATCAAAGGTAGTTTAGAAAGCAGATGCCACCCCCATTGTTAAGCATTGGCTTATTTTAGTTGTTTTCAGGGTTTCTACATCAGTGGTATTACCCATACTTCTCTCCCACTTTTTGTGTTTGTAGAATTTGCCTTTATATTTCCCATGCCCCACAGAAACTACTGAAATTAAAATTGTGGACTCAGGAGGCCTCTTACACTCCCACAGATGTTTGTGTAGGAAAGGATGACTTGGCTCTTCAGTTTAAGAATCACAACAGGCACAAAAAAACCTTCATTGTCATACTTTTTAAAGGAAGACTTCTTTGACAGCTGTCCATACCAATCTAAAGACAGCTGAATAACTGTAGCTTTTACAATCTGTGCAAGGATGTCCTGTAGTTTCAAACAAATCTTTCAGCCATGATTCCAGACTATTCAAAAGCTGCATGTTCCATTTGCTTTGTAGGCTACTCATCAATAACTTTCAGGTTTGATCCATACTCTGTTCAGATCACACCCAAGCATATAAAGAGGAATTGGCTCCTATAACTTCAAGTGGACCATAGACTCCGTTAAAGTGATGTTTTCTTTTTGGTTTGTTCAGCTTCTTTCTGGAATTACATTATCATATGCTGTGAAACAAAACATACGTTCTTATGTTCCTTGTTAGCACCTTTCCCATCTGAATGTTTAGGTTTATGTGGTTTCAAACTGGAGAAGTATCTGAGCTGAGACAGTAGTAAATGAAGTCTTCTCAGATAGACAGAAGACTGCATGGGTGCAAAATGACCTACTGCTCAAGGCACTTGCAAAATGCTACTAGTTGGAATAGAAGAATCCATAAATAGCTTTACCTTCTAGACAGGGTATATTCATTCAGTTGTTCTCCTGTAATAGCAATTGCCCATCTTCTTCAGAAATGGAAGGGCCTCCTGATTTTCTTGTGTTCTCTGCAAGGCATGATGGGCCTCTCAGTCTCAGGCTTGTCTTGCCACACATGAAGCAGGAGTTTACTGTAGCTGGAGTTTTACCAAGCACACTGAGGGATACTTAAATACATGACATTGTCATTCCACTGTACTTAAGAACTAATTTGGGCTTTCCTTCTGACCAATTAGCTTCCCAGTAAAACTGCAGCTATCACCCAAATGGCTGGTGAGAATGGCTAGTGGATAGGTCCTCAGCTTTGATAAATACAAGCTTTCAAATTACTGTTGAGTTTCTTAGAATTTCACATTGAAATATGCATTAAATATTTGTTCAACACTGAAATGTCTTCTCACTTCACAATTAAAATAGTCTGGAATTTTAATTCCACTGGGTTTCTGAATCTCCTTTTCATTTCAATACAGAACAAAAGTAACCTAAGAATCTGGGTATGTCTGAACAAGGCGTTTTTTACCCAGCTCACTGTAGGTCTGGTTACACTTCAAGGATGCACTGTGAATCCCCTTGAATGGGGTGCTCACTTTGTCAGTCCCAAGGTCCTGTCAAGCTGATCACTAGTCAGGCATCTCTTAGGAAGGTAGGGGTAGCATAGGAAGGGCATTGGGGTTTTTTTCTTGTTACACGCCAATAGGTGAAAAAGACCTTTCACTGGTTCTGTTGGGATTTTTCCCTGAAAAACGAACCCCAGTGATCCAGCTGATTTCTCTTTGATGGTGCCATGCATTTATCACATTTATTTAAACTGGATCGTGTAGTTGTGAATGCCTTAAAATTCTAGCAATTTTGTCACCATGGCATATGACAAGCACTTCTCTGTTACACCCTTTCTTTCATTTCCTTTCTAGTATGTGGAACGTTATGCCTTTTCTTTCAAGATTAACGTGTCAGAACATGATTAAAATAGAACTTGATTGTTTTTCAGTGTAAATCATATGTGTATAATAGCAGAGATGCCTAGTGGATGCAGGAGTATTCACAGTAGGCAGAATGCAAAAGAAGAGTTAAAGATAGTTGCCAGAAGTCATTCAGAGATTGAGCGGCAAAATAGCACAGAACTTGAACATCTTCACTTTCTGTTCTCTAGCCCTAAGTTAGTACAGCTCCCCGACATAATGGTTGGACCTCCCTCGTGGTTTTGGTTTTTTAATTGGCTCAACTGCACGAGCCATCAGTCCAAACCTCGTTTTGCCTTTGGACTATTACGGTGTGCGCAAAGCACTTGAAAATAAAAGCCATCTGTGGCTGTATTTGTGATGTGACTTTTCACATCCTTACTTCCAGCAGAGAGGAGCTTTCTCAGCATGACTACCAGGTTGGAATTTCACATTTGGGTTAGTTGTGTTTGAGAGGGGAAACACAAACAGGTTTGTTGTTCATTTTTGTGGTCCCAAAGTGTAATGAAAATTATAGCTCCAGAAGAAGGCTGAAGACTGTAGTCATGCTCTCATACCACCTGTTATGCCAGCCATTAGCTGCTGGAAAAAGATCAGTATCGTGCTCATTGTCATTAAAAGGAAGAAATTAAACCTCCCTTTGTAGAAAAATCATACAAGGGAGATGTGCTTTTGCAGAGTGAGTCACCTCCTGTTTTAACTTCTGTTTAAGTGAAGGATAAATCCATTCTTGATCTCATGAACAATGCAGGTAGGTAGGTAGGGGGTTGTATTTTTCTTACTTTTTGCCCAGTTTTTTTTTTTTTGCTTCTTTCTAATCAAGTACAACTTATGACCCACTGCTGCTCTAAATCCATGAATATATGTATGAATGTATGAAAACATGCTTTCAGAATGTGTTATATAAACCCACCCCAACATATCTAGATTATGTACATTCAATTTGCACAGCTGTTTTTGCTAAAACAGTCTTTGCAGAACCAGACCTGATGTCAGAATCAAATATTTTGTAGTTGTTAGACTTCCAGTGAACAGTACCTTAGTATCTTGGCTTTAAAATACTTTGCCGTTAGCTATGGTACAGCTGGCTCTGTACCTGTCACACCCCACAGAGTATTAACATTTACCAAACACCTCACACACCACTAGGAACTAGCAGAGGCAGAGCCAGCTAGTTTCTTCTCTAATAAAATAACAGAGTTGTTGCCCACAGGCCACCCATGGTAAGGCATTAACTGTTTTCTGGCTTTTGATAAAGGTCTATGTTCTGGACCCTCCTAAGCATACAGCTTCTGCTATGGGAGCAGTTCACAAGTACAGCTGCCTTTTTCTCCTGAAATGGTTCAGCCAGGTGCCTGCTGGTGTAAAAGAATTCCCAGAAGTACATTTCACAGTGCTTTTATGAGACTCCCTCGGTCCCAAGTGATTAGGCTGTCAGCAAGTCCTGTGGATGCTTTCATACACTCCAGACAGAAGCTATGGAAGCTCCTTTCAGAGCACAAACACTGATCACATTTTCTATGACAATCTATTTCCATTCCCTATCTTGAGTTCATTTGCTGCTAAAAAGCCTCCCTTTATACCTTTGTATTTGACTTATCTCTTTAAGTGTCTGCTATGTAACTATGTAAATACCGGTGGCGTACCCTGATAGAGAGATTGTCATTGCATTGCTACTGGTAACCAGTGGTTATGTCACTTTCCCTCGCTTGAATAGGCTTTGACTCATAGTGGTTTTCAGGACAATGGTTATAAAATAACACACTGAGGGATTGCCGAGGCTACAGTTTTGCAATAGAGACAAATGTCGACCTCAAGGCTAGAAAAAAAGCATTTTTCTTTTATCCCCCCCCCCTTTTTTTTTTTCTTTTTCTGATAAGGGTTTTTTTCCTTTTGTACTATCAGCTTTTCTTTCATGGAAGTTTGGAAAACAAGAAGTCTGTGCTACCAAGCTGGAGTCTGGGGAAAACCCCCTACTTCTGAACACAAACACCAACTCTTGCCAATTGCTCTGCAGTGCTGCTCAACTGACATTTTAACTGTTTCAGCTGCCGAGCCCTCCTTTGATGTCGGGGTGTGCTATACTTTGGATTAGTGCCTGACTTAAGTGACAGCAGAAAGCGTTACTGAAACCAGCAGTAATTCAATTAACCTTCTTTTTCTAATTAAAGGATTTACCTGGGAAAAACAGTGAGATGATGAACTTCAAAAATAATAACTAAAAAGCCAAATACTTAAGAGACCTAAAGACAGCAGCCAAATTTCTGGCAGGTACAAAACATCTTGGCATCATGGTAATCAAAGACAAGTGAAAGGTCTCATGCCCAGTTTCCGTTTCCAGATATAATCTGACTTTTTGTGTAAAGTTAAGAATTGTCTACACATAGACACAAACAGCACAAAACAAGCCCTCATTATGAAAGTGTTTGTTATTATGAGTTAGAATCTAGACTCTAAATGGCTTTAAATTATTTTTTTCAAGTTAAATCTAAGTTTGCCTGAACTTCAAGTATCAGCTCAAAAAAAGTCTTTAAAAGATCATGCTGCCATTCCCTTCTTCCACGCTCTGTCCTGTCCATCCAGACCTCCTAGGCACGGCTTGTCCCTCAAAACATGCTTACCCTGCACCAGTCTAAGCTGTGGGGGCAGACGGTCTGCTGTTTCTTTCGTACCCCAAACCCAGGAGTGACTTCAGTTTCTCACAGCTGGCATCACAGTGAGAAGCGGGTCAAACGTAACTTTTAAGCACAGTGCAACCGAGCTGACCAGTGGGAAGTGGTTTTCAGCTGGTTGCCTTCACCTGGGAGCACTAAATCAAACCGTGCGCGCGGGGAAACACAGCCCGGCCTAGGCTGCCGAGGGTGAGTAGCGCCGAGCACCGGCTGACTTCGGTTGTGCAGACCTACCGGAGCGGACAGCAACAATGGGCAGTGCCGAGACGGAGCTGCTTCCGCGCCCGACGGGACTCTCATACCAGCCCGGCCCGGTGTGGCCTGCCCGCTACTGACAGGGCAACCCCTGGCATCCCTTCCCCAGGCGAGGAGACATTCCCCCTTTCGCGGGGACAGCACCGGCTTCCACCCAGCCTCACGAGACTACGTCTAGAGCTCCGAACGGCGGCAGCTGCCCACACCGAGATCAGGGTCCCGGGCCGGACCGGGGACCGCTACCGCCGCGTTACAAAACCGCCTGGTTTTGTAACAACCTGCGGGCGCTGCCCAATGAGCGCTGCCGCCCGGCATCACGTGCCCGTCTCTACATAAGCGGCGGCGGCGGCGGGGGGTGCTCCCGGCGCGGGGCGGTGGCAGCGGCAGCGGCAGCAGAATGGGCTGGTGGGGCCGTGCCGCGCCCGCGCCCACTCCGCCGTCGCGCCCAGGCGCCCCGTGTCTCCCGGCTTGCTAGAGCCGCCGCTATGGCCTCCCAGCAGCGCCCAGAGCCCCAGCTGGTGCTGCAGCTGACGGCCGGCGCTCTGCAGGCGCAGAACTTGGAGCTGTCGGGCGGCGGCCTGGGGCCCGAGTGGCAGGTGCTGCTCCGGCGGGCCGACGCGCTCGCCTACGGCGGGCGGCTGCATGAAGCCTTGCCGCTCTACCAGCTGGCGTCCCGTCACCAGCAGCTGCGGGCGGAGCAGCTGGAGAAGCTGGTGGAGTGCCTGGCGCAGAGTATCCGGATCAAAGAGGGACTGCCCGCTGCCGGGAGCGGTCCCCCACAGCTCCGCGAGTGGGATGTCTTCAGGTGCCGCAAGTGCCAGGGCTTCCTCTTCGAGCCCGTTTCCTTGCCTTGCGGACACACGTTCTGCAAAAAGTGCCTGGAGAGGGACCGGGCGGCCGAGTCCCGTTGCGTCCTGTGCAGGGAGGAGGGCAGCTCGACGGCCGGGCAGCTCCTGCGGGTCAATGTCATCCTCAGCAACCTGCTGGCCAAGTGGTTCCCCTGTCAAGTAAAGGCTTCACAGCTCCGGCACGAAGGGAACCTCTTGTACAAGGAGAAGAAGCTACAAGCCGCCCTGCAGAAGTACAACGAAGCGGTCAGCCTAGGTAACCGTTTCCCCTCCCCGACGGCCGCCCCCTGGTGCGCTCCCCGACGTCCTTCGTTCTCTGAGCAGCGAGGGGAAACGAGGAGGTTTTACCTGCCGGGGCTTGCTGGGGGCCACTCTGGCGCGTCTCGCCTCGCTGAGCACCGGGCTCGCCCGGCGGGCCACACTCTCGCCTGCCGCGGGCTCTCCGGGCGGCTGCCGCCTTGGCTGTGTCCCGGGCGGGTGGCGAGGGAACCCGCGAGGGAGCCCCGAGGAGGGCCAGGGGCTCTTCGGGTCGCAGTGAAACTGGGTCAGGAGAACAGCGATTGCATAAGCCGGAGCCTGCGGTCCGGCCGGGCTCTCCCCCGGCCGCCGCCGTTGTGTAACCGGCAGAGCCTAGAGGAAGCGGTCCGCCTCACCCGGGGCTTCCCGCCGCTCCCTGGGAAGAGCTCCCGGCCGGCGGGCCCGCTGGGCGCAGAGGGGCTCTGGCAAGCCTCGCGAGGCGCCGAGGAGCGCGAAGGTGGCGGTGGGGATGCGCCTGCGGGCTCCATGCCGGCTCCCCTTGTCCCGCCGCTGTGAACGCTCTCAGCAAAAACTTGGGCTGCGGTCGGTGCAGTCTAGTCTAGAAAAAGCAACGTAGACTGCGGGCAGTAAGCGGAAAGTAAAGGCAAGAGTCTGGGTAAATACAAGCGCGTCCCAAACGCAAACTGCAGCCTCGACGTGGGCACATCGTGTCCTGATGCTACGGCGTGCAGTATGTAACGAGAGCGCTTCGCCTGCACGGCTAGAACCTTACCCCAGCTGCCTCTCGGAGTTGCTATTTGTTTTCCTGAGCAGAGCTGCGGCAGATCCCTGTGTATCACTGGAAAAGTTTGATACTGAAAATTTAAAACTGTTAACTGCGGTATGGCAGCGTCCCTCCTGCTACCTTGAATGTCTCATGTATAAAACATGCAGGAGGCATCAAACACATCAACCACCTGATCCTCAGCCAGAGCTGGGAGCCTCTTATGTGAGCATCTCAGCATTTATTTATGCAATGTTCCCTGCAGTTACATAATACATAGCTAGCATTTTGTCTGCAAGTTGCCTAAAGAGGTTTCCAGATTTCATTTAGTACATAGTTAATAAAAAACTCATTATTTTGTGGGTTTGTACAACTTGGAAGCAGGAAGGGAAAAAAAAGAAAATAAAGGAAGAGCTAAAGCTTATGCAACTAACTTAATTTACTTCCATCAACCAGTTTTTGTATTTTCTGCAGCTCCAAATGACCACTTGCTCTACAGCAACCGGTCCCAGATTAACTCTACTCTCAAAGCTTGTGAAGATGCATTGCATGATGCAGAAACAGCATGCAGACTGCAGCCATACTGGTTGAAAGTAAGTTCTGACTCAACATGTGCTTTGTTTAAAACCTCAATACTACCCAGATAGGGAACTGTTAGATTGGTCAGATGTGAATCTGAGGGAGCCTTTAAATCCTTTAACTTCTTGGACTTCTCTAACTTAACAGACATTAACTGTGATATTCTTGAGCTTTCTGGAGTGAAGGAAGAAAGTGATAATTATAGAGGATGAGCTAACTCTATTGTCTTTGATCTGGATGAATCTCAAGTTCATCAACTGTCTCTAAAAACATGCTGTGCTTGTATCATTTAGTAAGGGTATAATGACTGTTTTTAGGAGCTTAATGTAGGGGAAGTAAAATTCTCCAAGATCAGGTGGCCTCAGGTTTGAGCTTGCTTGAGTTGGAGGCCATCCCAGTTCTGCCTGTAAGAGTTTTCAGTGTGTTTATAAACCCAGACACTGGTGGTGTTTAGGTGTAAGATGGTTATAGTGATTCTCCCTGCCTAACCTTTTCTTCTCCAGAAAGATCTTTTGTAATTTCATCTTGATTTTATTGCACGTTCTCATGATACAGGAACAAAAGCTGCAGCTATGGATGTGTTTCATTGCAGGGTCACCTAAGGAAAGGGCAAGCATTAGCTAATCTGGGGAAAACAGAAGAAGCTTTAAGAGAGTTCCTATTCTGCCTTGCTCTAGATACTGGGAACAAGATAGCCAAGTGTGAGGCACAAAAGGTGAGTTCCCTAAATCATCTGGAACTGTGTTACTGTTCTCAGTGGCCTTTCATGAAGGAGGATAAGAATTTTTCTTCTCTTTTACCATCACTTATTATAAAGAACAGGATGAGACACAGACCTGAGTTATGTGTTGCTTACTTGAAGACAGGTAGCAAGAAAGCATGCTCAGCAGGCACTGTGTGGAAATAGTTACTCATGGTGTTAGCATCAGCAAATTTGAAGTAAAAACAAATTGTTAATAATTGCCACCCTCCGGCTATTGTGATTACCAATAGTCATATTTCTAATCAGTTTGGTAGCCTGGCAATGGATTGCCAATGATAGTGCAGAGGAGGGGGAGTTGCTATTGAATGTTGTATCGGGACACTGACTGGCAGAAAGCAACACGCAGCACCCATCAAACTCCACTTGGGAGCAGCAGCTCTCTTCCAGTTGTGCTGTGCTGAGTATCAGTCTGTGAAGCAGGCATGAAGGGAAGAAATCAGCAACCAAAGAGTGCTTTAATAGAGTTTCTAAAGGTTGCTAATAATGCTAAATGAGCAACAAAATTGATTTGCAGTGAGGCTTTTCTCTATGGAAGCCCAAAATGCAGTTTGTTGATTCTTAAATGGCACTTGTGAGGCTTTGCCCTGTTTTGCACACTCCTCAGTCCCTGGTTGCCTATGAATCAGTGGTAGACATTTGACGTTTTTTTAGTTGTTGTAATTACTAAAAGGCTCAGCATTGTAGTGATAGCTTATGGTAATAAAAATTTATTAGTTCAGTTTTCCTTGTACTGAATTTTGTTGTATGGCAATACATTCACACTTTGCCCCATCATGGATGGGATGGCAACCTTAGGGTTTCTGTGTGCTTGTAGTACATGAGGCTTTCTAAAATCATATCTAAATTCTTACAGTTAAAGCACTGCTCATGAAGGTAACAGAATAACCTGGGTGGCTGTAGTGCAACCAGTTTTTAGATCATTATGTATGGCTCAGATTTTCATCTCTTGTGACTTCTTTTCTTTAATTTTTTTTTTTGTTGTTTGGTTGCTTTTTTCCCCCAGAGGGTTTCATGCAGTCTTTCACTGTCACTGAGTCATGATTTGTTCTTGTAGTCATGCTGGGAGACTTCCTGTGTGCTAGAGCAAAAAAAGCAGGAACAAACACATACGTTTCTAAATTCCGACTCCAAATATAGCCATAGTTATTCAAGATAACTAATTTCTGAGCAGTGGGGTTCTGAGAAAAACTAGGCTTCTTATGACTGACAGAATTACTCGTGCACTCATCAGAGTTCATCTGTGATGTAATATTCTACTGGGTCATTTCCAAGGCTGTTTGCATAACAATGACGTACTACATTTTACCGAATTCTTTGGGTGTAGCTGTGATGTTTTGGTTGTATTAACTGTCTGTCCATGTTAGTTTTGACATAGTGTGGTCCTGTGGAATCCTTTTTTGGCTTTAAAAAGAAATCTTAGCTGTCACAGGCATCAGCAGGATCACCTCAGCAGTATGTAGAAATGAGTTTTTGAAGTGGGAATCTTCCGTTCAGCTCTGTTTCTTTCCTTAAATAATAATCTGATAAGATATGCTGTACAAATGGCTACAAGCTGCTACTTGAAACAGACTCACTTATTTTCTGATAGCAAAGGAAGAAGTAGTTTTCTTCTGCTGCCTACGTTTTTTGTATTCTCGCCTATGTGAATTAAAAATAGCTGCAGTTCACAATATCAGAGATGCTTACTTAACTGCTCTTGGATTAAGCCTGTGAGATGAGTGCTTTCTGTGCTAGTAAACTGCAGTGAATGCTGCTGATTTGCAGCAAAAAACATGTTTAAGGAAGACCTTAGTAATTTTGGGTGAGCTCTGAACTGCAGGATAAAGAGGGCAAAGGCGTGTGTGTGTGTCACATCACAGAGAATGGTTAATCACTTTATGGGCTTATTTAACTCTGGAAATGTTTCTTCCTGTCTCTTTGGCTTATATTGCATTAGCTCTTGCACTTTTTTGTTCTTAGCCTAGTCTAAAAGGCTCTTAAAATGGTATTAACAAAATCTAGGATCCTTCTTTCAGCTATTCCCTTACTTGCTTTTTCATGTAGAGGTTGCAAGGAAGGAACTAAGCAGTGAAGTATTCTGTTTTATATCACAGCTTCTACTTAGTTTGTTTTCATTCATCCCGGGAAATGCTCAGGAACACTTACCCGATATCCTGCAGCTGTTGTCACATCACTCTAGATTAAAGGGGAATCTTCTAAATTCAGTGGGATCTGGAGGCACCAGCCATAACCTACAAAGGTTGCTCAAGGTAAAGATCAAGTCTGACGTGTGGCTCTTAATTTGTTATGTGTTGTATGTTCACATTGGGAAGCCATCTCTCGTTTTCACATCTGGCAGATCAGAGGATACGTTTTCTCAGATTTGTACTGACTTTCAGAAGATAGAAAATGATGTTGACTTACTGAAGTCTCTGACTTTTTCTTTTAATACAAGTCCTCACTTGTCCTTATCAAATTGTATGCCAGAGTTGAGTAGGGTTCTATTCCTGTACCTGTCTTTAGCTATTCTAAGTTGTGGGTTTCTAAGGACCACTTTTGCTTTGCTGAAACCTGAATTTTTGAGGATAGATTTTACATGTACTCCATATGTAGGAGAAAAGTTCACTAGTCCTTACAAACGAAAATGGTATGTGTTAAGCAGCCCTGAGTTGAGATTGATAAGAACAATCAAACAATGACTTTACCTTCTGGAAAGGCTATGAGGATATTCTGGCAAGAAATCCCTTTCTTGAAGCCATTTGAAAGGACATCTGAGGATTTGATGTGACAAGCTGATAGGTGATCTGCTGTGTGATGGCTGCTCACAAGTTGTTCTGTAGCCATAAGGTGATCAAGATTGATACTTTTGTCCTTTGTAAAAGAAACCTCACTAAAGGAAGCTCTCTGCATTTTCTCTGCTGTAAAGTTTGTGTTTGTACCACTTCCTTAAACTCTCACTGTTCTGGCTGATTTGACGGTTCACACTATCATTATGATACAAACAGTATGCATTTTTCCATAGATTAAGTAGGTAAATAATCTATTTAACCTGGGATCTAGTCACATTTCTGCTTGCCTCAAGTTTCATGACCAAGCTATAGAGGCACACATGAGGGCTGAAAATATTCAGTGTCACAGTGGAGCTTGGGGAGCAGGAGAACAGTTTGCTTTTTGGTTTTTCTCTCCATTAAAATCAGGCTCTGGCACAACAATCCTCACACTGTTGCTTCTTATCTTACAAAGTCTGTCCTGGTGAACTATAATGTCACAGGTTTTAGGTTTTTTCTTATCAAGTTGATGGAAGGTTGGTCTAATGTCAATCCTCTCTTCACACAGGTAAATGTGGAGCAGAAAAAGGGTTTTCCCATTCAAGAGGAATCAAATGTAACTAATTCCGATAGTTTGAGGAAATCTGTACAAATTACAGATTGCAACAAGGACTGCTCGGAGGAGGAGAACAAACTCCCCTCCATGCCAGAGTCTACCTTTCTCATTACTGAGAAGTGCAGCCTCCTGAAAAGAAAGTGCTGCCCAGAGGAAATGCGAAATGCTGAGGTACCCTGCAAATTGATGAAGAAAGGTATGCCTACATATACACAGGGCAAGTTACCTCACATGCAATCAGTGGAAACTTTGCTTTTATACAGCTCTGAGGAAGAGGGTCCAAATTGCACTTTGGCTTTTATATTCTTTTTCTGTAGCTTAATTAGACCATGATGCGTAAAAAGACCAAAAAAAAAAAAATTAGTTTAAAAAGGGAGTTAAGAGGTTTGGGTCAAGTGCTTGCTTATCAGCTGAGCCCCGCATTTTTTAAGGAACATCAATGTGCATGGTCTTAGCACTTTCTGGAATAATTGAAAAATGTTTAAAAGCACAAATTGTATTTGTTCATATCTCAACTCGTTTTCATGCTGTAGGATGTATTGTCAATGCTATGACAGAAGGATTTGTCTCACTTCAGACTTCCAGCACTAACAGATGTTTTGACATTAATTGCTAATGCAAGGCACCAACATTAAAGGGACATATGCTGATTTGTGCAAAGGCTGAATTTGATACATTGTATAGAAATTATTGTAATGATGCTTAAAGGTTCAGTAACTTGGAAGTACCTACAACACACATTTAAATATCAGATGTTGCTTAGAGATACGGAATACCATTGTGTTCACATAGTTCTGTTCAATTATGTTGTATGCTTTTTGTTACTGATAGATACAGTTGATACTAAGGGAAATACTACTGGACAACAAACTCCATTTCAATTTGTGGATCCATCAGATTTGGACTGCTCCCTGTGTATGAGGTATCCATTATTTTCTCACGGATGTCTTTAGTTTTTACCCTGTATCTCTTTCCCTTTTACAACTCAGAGGTTTTTTAGCTTACCTTAGTACTTATTTTTCCCTCTAACTTGAAATTAGTTTTTATTGCAATTACTACTCCAGTGGTGTGTTTCTGGACCAAATGCTAGTTCCAAATACCATTGATGAATAAGAACTAGGCTAATGATTGCTTGGGAAAGGGCACATAAAGTCAAGTGAAGGCTAAGTGTGGAAGTGTCTGAAAGAGGATTTCCCTTCACCACTTACACTCCTACTGATACATGTAGTGCACAAAAATCATGATTTGTCTTTTGCAATTTGTAGAGCCATGTATCATGTTATAGAATGGACAAAATGGCTAAGGATACCACATCCAATGAATACTCCCAAGTCTGCATGTAAAATACTTTGCTGCTGCTATTGCAATAGGAGGATCTTGCAAGCAAACAAGAGCATGTTTTTCCTCTATTGCTCAAGAGATGTTTCTCTAGTTTACTAAGACCATTACTCCATCTGCTTGATGATCTCTTTTTTCCAGTTAAACATCACTTACTCTTGGGAAGCAATGACTTCATAAAACCAGTCAGAATTGTCAACTACAGCTATTTTAATACTTGCTTTGTAAAAATAATTTGACTTAGGCAAACATACATGAGGTTTTTGTCATTGTACATTCCCTTTTGTCACTGACTTAGAAGGGAATATTGGGAAGGTGTTCCACAGGGGTCTTGAGTTCTGCCATGAGTATTTCTTAGGTTTGTCCTTTTAGTTATCCAGATGTATCCATAATGGCTGTCTGGGTTAGTTTGCAATATACTTTAAATTCTTAAATACCAGTTAGCCTCTTCATAGATCTATTTCTAAAGGCATGTGCTTTAGGAAGTCTGGATTTGCTTGGGTTTGAAGAGGGAGTGGCTTCCATTTATTTCAGACAAACTGAAACCTTTTGGGGAACAACTGCTGTGTTTTTTGATTTGTTTCTGCTTGGAGTAAATCAGATATGCCCCCTGTCCCTCTCTCTACCTACAGCTGAAACATGCTCCAAAAGTTTATACAGCTGTCAAAACACTTGATACTGCGAAGAGCAAAACTTTCCTTTAACAGAAAGCCACACAATCCATCTTAGCTGTCTTTAATGAGTCTGCATGTTTGATTGTTACATCCACAAAGCATTTTTCATGTTTTTAATTAGCCCTGCTTCCTCGTCCTCTCTCTTAAATCAGAAACAGCCAGGCTACCATACATTTATAAAGGAATTAGCTGAAGGACTGTTGATGCCCTTAGTGTTGAGGATGGTGATGCTGATTCCATAATTGCAAGTGCATATACAAGCATTGTGTCTAGAAGTGTGTTAGCTTTGTAACATAACTGCAAGAAGGCTAAGGGAAGCTGTCACAAGATCTTTTTCTTGCTATTAATGCAGCCTGGTTATAATTATTTCCTGCTATGTTCTTCAGAAGTATTTTAGGGATTTGGATCCTGAGATACTTTGGACTAATTACCTAGTAACCTACTGACCTGTTCACAATTAACTGCAGGAGCTGTTATTAACCTATTTGTCTGGAGTGGCCAAAATGTTATTGATCTACATCTGCTCCAGCAGAAAGCAGAAAATAAAAGTAATGGTCAAAGCAGTATGCTGGTGAGAAATGGAGGAGCATTACTCAGCAGGAGAGAATATTTAGTTTCTGCTGTTACAAAAGCTTAGAATGATGTCATGAGATATGTTGGTGCCTAGTGTTTCGTTCTGCAATTCATGAGGCTTGGTTCAGGTCCCTTTACAGTCACTAGGTAAAAACTGCTGCTGTTTTTTTGTGAGAACAGAATAGTGCATTTTAAGAGGAATTTCTTGGTTTTATGCTGACATTTCAAATCAATCAAATGTCTACTAAATTATTAAATACACAAACCAGTGCTTACTGAGTCATATGGTAAAATTCAGTATTTTACATAGTTTAAAGCAATAAATTACCCTTGCTGCAGTGGGGTTTCCGTTCATGAAACAATTAGGAAGAATTTTCAATTATACAGTAAAGTTGCAGTAAGATATTTTTGTGGTATTTTAGATATTTCTTTGTACTTCTCTTGCTTAAATGTCAATGTTTATAGTGACTAATGACATTTAATAAACTGGCCATGTTGAGTCAATTGCATTCATATATACTAATTGTTTTAAAGATGCTGATAAATGGGGGTTTACATATTTATAATATCCACATGTACAGCAGAACTTAGTCTACTGTTTTGATAAACTGCAATAAAGTAAACTTAATTCAGTTAAATTATAATTAGGCTAACGTATGAGACTTTAACATGGTTAGACAGTATGCTATAAAATAGAGTATATGCCAAACAGCTTGATTTCTAGTTTTAATTGTTTTCTATTGGAAAAAAGAAAACAAAACAAAACCAAAAAAGGCAACAACAAAAAAGACTGGCAGGAAACATTGCTTTGCACTGTCATGTAATCATAAAAACAAAAAATATCCTTACATGAAATTAAGTGTCACAGAGGTACTTGAGAATGGGCAGATTAGATATCTTGGTACTTTGAAGACCTATCCTTATATATTTAATTTTCAAGATTAAACAAACTGAATGTCACTCATTTTCTAGCAAAACACTCATGTGAGGGTTAAAAACCAGTCTATTCCCACAAAACTGCTTTCCAAGTCTACATTAGAGTTGGCAATAATAGTGCAATCATTTATGTGGACTCTTACTGCAAATACCTATTTTGTGCTTAGCTCTACACATAAGAGTATTCACATGACTTCCACAGTAATAGTTGTGCAAGTATTGCTCAACTTCATTAGGAAAAAGTCAGATGGTCTGACTTCTGCTTCTCCTCATTGCTCACATAGAGGAAAATTAAATCCTGGCTCGTTGGAACAATATTCCCTTATGTTTGCTGAAATCAGAGTTCATGAGCTGCCTTTTCACTTTAGGTGGGAAGTCTGTAAGCTGAATAAACACAAGTTGGTTGAAGAAATGGGAAGTTGTTCCTTAAACAGGTTTATCCCTGGAGTAGTCAGTAGTTAAATTAGTGAATTAACACAGCCCTTTTTTGGTAGCATCTTTTACTTTGGTACACGATATTGTTGTCTTTTTTGTTTTGGATTTTCCAATCCAGGCTTTTCTATGAACCTGTCACTACACCTTGTGGGCACACCTTCTGTCTCAAGTGTCTTGAGAGATGCCTGGATCACAACCCAAAGTGTCCCCTGTGCAAGGAAGGACTCTCAGAGGTAAGGATGCTTGGATTTCCTCAGTATAAATACAAAGGCAGAGGACAGGATCAAGTAACACCTTCAGAAACCTTTGGCGTTTCCCAGCTCAAGTACTGCTTAACTGAAGAATGAGACTTCTAAACAGCTACACAAAACATGGATAGTCTCCTCCAGTCAAACCTTAGGGCCAGACCTGTACTTCAACAATGTACATGCGACATTATTTCCCTGATTTCCCAAGGCAATGCCCATAACATAGGGAACAGTTCACAAATAACTCTTCCATGTTAGTGCAAGCTCAGAAGGCCTCTGTAGTTCTCTGTAGACATAAGAAAATGGAGTGAACAGATGAGTAGCTTATGCATAGGCACAATACACTTTCAGAGGGGCCTATAAGAAAGCTGAGGACCGTCTTTTTAGCAGGGCTTTTTGTGGCAGGAAAAGGGGTAATTTAGACTAAAAGAGGGAAGATATAGACTACATACAAGGAAGACATTTTTTTACAATCAGGGTGGTGAAACACTGGCACAGGTTGCCAGAGAGGTGGTAGAAGCCCATTCCTGTAAAAATTCAAGGCTGGGTTGTATGTATGCTCTGAACAACCTGATCTAGTTGAAAATGTTTACTACAGGGGGTGGGGTGCCTAGATGACTATTAAAGGTCCCTTCCCACCCAAACCATTCTATGAAATGCTCGATGTTCTCTTAACTGCTTTGTGCATGTTTTTACTGCAGTGCTTGGCTATGAGGAAATACTGTAAAACAGTACTTATGGAGGAGTTAATAGCTAGGTATCTTCCAGAGGAACTCACTGAAAGAAGAAAGATTTATGAAGAGGAAATAGCAGAGCTTTCCAAGTATGTAATCCATTTATGTAAAATCCAGTCCTTAATAGTACTGCTGTTAGCTCCTGTTGCTGTGGAACAAGAGCTAAGATGCTGACAGAGGAACTTTTTTCTCAGTATCATGTGATTTCCAAGCTAAAAGGGTCCAAGTGAAATTGTGCTTTGAATTAGCATAAAAACTGGGCACTGATAAACAAGGAATCCAGAAGGTTGCTTTATAAACAAGGTATAAAGCAATGTGGTTGCCTTCAGTGGCCCTCCATGAAAGCCAGAGAGTGAGACAATGGGTGGAAGCAGTCTCACAGGCTGGGGATTGCAATGTACTCAGTAGGGATAAAATGAGATTAAGGAAAATGAAGTAAATAAAAGCAGGAATAGAGATGCATTAATGCTCTCCCTAGGAAAACCAGAAAGCATAACTAAAAATTCTTCTGCTAGTAAGTGGGATATCACTTTCCATAGTATCTAGTTAAGTGCAAAAATAATTTTAGTTTTTACTTACCCCTTTGGGAATTTTATTCTAAAGTTGTTGTCATTTCTGTCTGAGGATTTCTAAATTTCTGTTTAAAGTTATCATAGAATCAGTCAGGGTTGGAAGGGACCACAAGGATCATCTAGTTCCAACCCCCCTGCCATGGGCAGGGACACCTCACACTAGATGAGGCTGGCCAGAGCCTATCATCATTTTTGAGAACATGTTACTGCATAAAATGTATCATATACTTTGTCAGTAGTCTTGTAAAATGCTGTTTCTGATCTGTTTGTTCTTTCTTACAGCCTAAATAAGAATGTTCCTATATTTGTCTGCACAATGGCTTATCCTACAGTCCCATGCCCACTGCACATTTTTGAGCCATGTTATCGCCTGATGATTCGCAGGTGCATGGAGACGGGCACCAAACAATTTGGGATGTGCATCAGTGACCCTCTGAAGGGGTGAGTGAGCAGCATGCTTGGACCCCATTTTGTCTGGAGCAAGTCTCTCACAAAAAAATTCCTTGGCTGTAGTATGTGTGATAGGCTTCCTGCACAGAAAATTTCTCCCTAATCATGTCAGACATTAAGATGACTGAAGTTTCTCTTGAGCATCAAGGTTCCTGCCCATTTTTCTTGAAGTGCACAGAGCTTGTGCATTTTGTACAAAGTTGAGTTGCTGACCTCTTGTAGTACATGGAAAGGAAGTGTATTTTCTAAATTTTCTGACATCTGTTGAATGCTTTGGCACAAGAATCAAATTGAAGTGGCAGTCAGGTGTGTTGGTGGGATTAGGTTTTTTTAAAGTTATTAAAATAATAGGTAAAATAATAGGTTTCAAAGCTATTGGGATACACTTATATTCTAGCTGTTCTGAAAATAGGAGGCCACAGAAGTACAGCAGGACCTTCATGTGGACTGGCTGAGCATTTACATGAAGCCATTTGTAGTCAGTCTTAGGTAATTTGACTTAATGTCTGTCTCTGTATTTAGCTTTCCTCCTTTCTTTAATGGTGCATACTTTGAAGGTACGTATGCACCATTAAAAGTATGATGTACACGAAATACCTACAAAGTAAAATCTGCTGAACTTGTGGGAAAATCTTTTTTTGTAGAATTTTCTTTTAATCCTTCCATAATTTTAGTGTTCTGAATTGCACTTGTCCTGCTGTAAAAATTGAACATATATTAGGGTCATGGAGAAAGTGTGCTTCAACTTTCAGTTTCGTAAGATGTTCCCTTGTATTCCAAAACATGCAGTTAGTGTTAATCAGATTAGACAGCTTGAATCTTCCTGATAGTTGTGAAAACAATTGTGGTGTAATTTGAACTACAGCAGGTCAGTACTCTGAACAATAGAAATGAGCTGACACTGGTAAATACCCTTGTGGAAGGGAGGGAGGTATGGCAGCTCTGTGGTACTAAGGGTGGAGAGAATGTGACTTGTTTACTTGCTTTTGTTCTGGTTTCAATAGGTTTGCAGACTATGGCTGCATTCTGGAGATAAGAAACGTCGAATTCTTTGCTGATGGTCGTTCTGTTGTAGACAGCATCGGCAAGAGGAGATTTAAGGTCATACAGCACAGCCAGCGTGATGGCTACAACACAGCAGATATTGAGTACATTGAGGATCAACAGGTAAATTTAGGAAGACTTCATTTAACCTATTACATGTGAAATTCTAAGCACATGTTTTCAGTGAGTTGGTTTAATATTATTTCTAGTGAAACAAATTTGTGGCATTTACAAAGTGCTTATGGTTGAAAGTGGGAAATGGAGTGACCACTACAGGTATGTATGCACACTGCCTTATACTGAAGAGTGTTTTTCCTAGAGGCTTTTAGCAGAAGACAAAAAAGTTAATGTAGGATGAGATCTTACTGCTCTTCTAGACAGAATAACTGCAGTTTATAAAGCAAGGGGAGAGGGAAACCTGCTTCCATTTGCATAGAAGCTAATTAGAGAACTCCCATTCAGGTAAGGAGGAGCAGAATTCAGTTCACTATACCTTCAAAAATATTTATAATTAATTCTTAAGTTTTTTATTAATTTATGTAGGTAGCCAAAGTATGCTGGCTGAAGCATGAGTTTTTTGGTATAGAATGGGAAGAGAAAACATCTGCTAAGGAGCTGCTAATAATTAAGAAAGCAAACTTTGCATAGTCTTTCCTGGTTTGTGGTGTTTACATAAATTGTTTTTTATATAACAATCCAGAATCTGCTTGTTCTGCAAATGAGTATCTTTGGCTTAGAATATAGGGCAAGAAAATGGAAGGTTTGGTAGATAGGGGTGAGGGGTGTAGAGGCAGAGCTGGAGACACCAAACTAGCTGTCAGGATTTATCGCAGAATTCTCCTGGCATGCTTTTTTTTTCTCTCCTCCTTTCACCCTAGAAAATCCTATAAATTAATGTTCTTCTCCAACATGCAGACTGAGCTAAGTAACCTTCCCCCTCTACTCATTCCAGGTACAAGGACAAGAGTATGCTGCATTACTTGTTCTTCATGATTCTGTCTATGATCAGGCATATATGTGGTTTAACTCCCTCAAGCAAGCACTCAGAAGTCGAATTCTCAGTCATTTTGGTCCAATGCCAGCTAAGGATCCTGACCCACAGGTATCCAGAATCAGTGGCTTATGTAACTTTGAGACACAAATAGCAGGGGTATCTGATAAGCTGGGAGTCATTGTGTTTTAAGATGAAAATATGAATGATCTTCATTTATCCTGCACATGCTGAGCATCTAAGTTATGTTGCCATACACTGGTGGGAGCACAGTTGGGAACAAAAACCTTGTGTTTAATGTTGGTAACTTCCTGAGACTACTTAACCAGCTGCATTAATCCCCAAAGACTTAAATGTCTCTTTGCCTACTCTACTTTCCCCAGTTAAATGAGAGAAAATAATCTTGGTACTTTTGCTCGAGGACTACAAGTGGTAGGGATCCTAAAATAATATAACAGAAACTAAATATGCGGTAGTGTCACAAAGCATAAAGGCAGAAATCCTGAAGAAATGGGTCAATAGTAACGTGGGAACAAAATACAGTTAAAAAAAAATCTAGAAGTTCTAACCTATAAACTGCTGCTAGAAATAGAAATGCATCTTGCTTCTGCCTCCCACATCCTATTTTTATGAAAGGTGCAACTTGGTTGTAATTGGTTTCAAGCCAATCTGTAATCATGAGCCATTGGGTTGGAAATGAAATTACCTGCTTGCTAGATTGCTATCGATGTTAAATCTTCAAAACCAAGACCTTGCTATCTATTTGTATCCTAACTTCTAATCCTTTTTCCACTTACTGCAGGCAAACCCTAATGGTCCAGCCTGGTGCTGGTGGGTCCTAGCTGTCCTTCCACTTGAGAACAGAGCTCAGCTCCCTTTCCTTGCTATGAAATCCCTCAAAGACCGCTTGAGTGGCATCAGACGTGTCCTTGCATTCATGTCTCGTACAAGATCACGGTGATGGTGAGGAGGAGTGCTGTGAAGTCTCCCACAATACTTGACTGTAGACTCTCTCTTGTAACTTCATCTAACTGCAATAATGTCTTACAGATTTGAATGTCAGGATGTTTCAAGCCTGAATTTCAAAGAAAATGAGTTATAAAGAGCAAGGGATGTTTATGGATACTTCAGTAGTTTCCATCTGGAACTCTGATATGATTATTCAATCACTGCACTGCTAAATTAATGACAAATGTGATAGAACAAAAAGTGATCTTGTTTGCCATAAACCTTTTAAAGCTTAAGGGGCTTTTTAATTTTTATTTTTTAGTGGATAAAGGAAAAACTGTGCAGTTTAATGTGAAGCAGAAATAATGATGTCAATGCATTATTTCAGTGAACTGCTAAGTCTTTTATTCCAAATGGTTCAGGTTTTATATAGCATTGTGTAAAATAATATTCATGACTTCCGTTTGATAATTTATTTTTGCACTATGATTTTTTTTTTGTTTAAAAGTGTGTGTTATTTATGGATTCATTCTCTAAAGAAAAGTGAGCTACTCTATTTATTTATAGTGGTTCTACCCTATATTTATGACTGGGGATAAAATGATGATTCTAGCAGTGTACAACCAACTGCTTTGATATTTTTTCAGATATTTGTTCAAATAATTTGAATGTTTTTCTACTTATCCCCAGTTCTACTGTAGCCTAAGAAGGACTCTTCTTTTTCCCCCCTGAAACAGCCTGCCATAAACTCTTTGAATACACAGATTGTCAGTTGTTGGAGCTTGATCCTATGCTTGCAACTAGACTCCTTATATCCCAAACCAGCTGAACACATGCTTTACCTTAGGCATGAGTTGATCAGTTGATGTCAGTGGGAATTTGCCATAGTGGAGACTGAAAGGATCTATCCCCTAATCTCTCACAGAATGGAGAATAACTTGGGGTCTAATTTATATCTGAATTCCTCCTTGCAAGAATGGATAATGGCTATAAACAAATGCAAAGAAAGAGCTACAACATATGAAAAGTGGAAGTACTGGTATCATTTCGTTGTAGGTTACTTAAATTTGAATTTATATTTTTTCATCAACTCTTTGTTGCTGTTAAGATCAGATTCACTTCTCTTAATGTTTAGTGGGATTTGGCTTTGGAGTGTGTATGGGAGGGGAGGTGGGAAGTTATTTTGAACTATAGGACTTAGAAGGGCAGTTTGTGTCACATGAAGGAATATGTTGTAATAAATGCTATTTATTTTACCCCACTCTTCAGGTTTCTGTTAGCTTCAAATCTCTACCCAGCCATTGCATTTTTCTTAAGAGATTGGGTAGCATTGCTAATAATAGTTAACTCCCAAGGAAAGCAAGTGAATTTTAGTGTGATTACTTCTAGTTATAAAGCAGGCCAAAATAGAGGAGAAATGAGAATAGGAAGTATCTTGGGTTTGGTATTTTTGTTTTTTTTAAATCAACAGCTCATACTTTTTTGCTGCTTTTATTGCTTTCAGTGTACTTTCTGGGACTTGCCTCCATCTGACTTTGACTTTCATTGATTTCAATGTGAGCAGAAATGGGCCTTTTATTCTAAGCTACTGTTTTCCCTTTCAGTGGCAAAAAATAGATTGAACTAAGAATGTTATGGAATGCTACAAATGTGTTTCTTTTCCCAGGATAGCACTCTCTGCCATTCCATGCCTTTATGAAAAAATATGGTAGAATTTAATGTCAACTTCCATCTGTTTTTTCCATCATCTCATCAGAAATACTTACTAGCTAAAATTAATTTCCATACTGTTGAGTTTCCATAAAACAACCTTAGTTCCCCTCTTGTTAAATTCTATAGAACTTTTCCATAAGGGTATCAAAGAAATGAATGAAAGACAAATGTTTCAACGTTGTGATGCAAATGGAAAACATATCCTGTGCTTGCATTGAGCTACTCTAGAAACACTATAGCTTATTTCCATACTGCTAGATTGCTGCACTTCTATAGGTGGTACTTCATTCTTCTCTGTAAACAATGTATAGAAATACATCTTTTGAACAACAACTGTATGGTGGCTGACACCTGCTATGGCATTTGTCTTCATAAATGAGTAATGAAGTGATTCCTACTTGTTTGGAAGTGAAGCTGCATTAAATGCAATTCTTCCTTAAACCATGATGTATTATGGTATAACATAAGGGACCCATATTGCTCCTATAGAAAAAAAATCTGTCATTTTGTTACTCTTATCTGTGAGAAAATGACCTTAAATATCTATTTTAAACTTGTTTTCTCACTGATGTCGTTGTTCTTTTATCCTGCATGTGATGTCTTCTACATACTCATACTCTGCCTATTTTGTTGATTTTGAAACTGGCATGGAAAAGATTCTTTTTTTGAAACCTAAATATTGTCTTTCTATTAGCCTTGAGTAAAACTGTCAGAACTTGTGTACATGCCCAGTGTCATGAAGACCTAGAGCATTTGTCACAACCTGGAAACACTGGACTTACTGCATGTAATTGAGACAGTTGATCCGATTATGCATAACTAACTGAAAACATCCAAGTTCATCTCTACATGTACAGTAGCAATCTGTCTGGGATTGCTTTATGCCACACCTGTTTGATTGATGGCTGAAGTCTGCAAATTCTATCGGAAGTGCTGAGGAATAGATTTGCTAGAGGAAAAACTGGCCTTAGCCTACAGTGAGTTGACACTAAAGTTTCATTAATGAAGTTTAAAAACCAGAATCACCTAGATATATCATGGTACTGATGATTTTTTTTCATCTGTAGTAATCAGTACAGAGATGTAAAAACTTTTATTACAGGTATGAATAAAGGGATAAAGAATCAGATTTTAAAATACCTTCAATTCAAATGCAAAACCGACATTGATCTGATAAAATACTAACTGAAGGAGTATTTTTACTTAACTTTCTCATTCTTCTAGACATCAAACCCAGCCTCATAACCAGTCTTGCTCATATGTTAAAAAAAAAGTCATGACTCAAACTTGCATTTCCTGTCTGGCCTGAAGTATCTTTGTGAGAGCAGAAGTAATGCATAGGCTTCTTGCTGGTTCTCCAAAGAAGGCAGTTTACCTTGGATCACTCAGGATTACTAAAATCAGTTGGGTGGTTGCTTGCTTGTTTTTTGCTTGGTGGTTGTTTTGTTTGTTTGGGGTTTTTGTTTGGGTTTGAGTTTTTTTTTTTTTTTCCCTTTCAAATACAAAGGGGGAAGAAAATACTAAGAGCAAGTCTTCTGTAATGGAGGTAGGGAAGGAACCAAGAATAGCTCAAATTATAACTAATGCTAATCTCCTGTGCAATATCACCTAAACATCTCCCAGAGAGTTCTTGAAAGTTTTAGATTTGCATTTTGAAGATATGGTTTTGTTAATTTGAAATCTCTTCTCTGTAAAGGAAGTGAGTAACAAAATACATGATACACTAAATAACAAAGACTGGCTGCATCACCATTCCAAATTCCCATGTATATGCATTATATTGTTTCTAATTAAAACCAGCACTTTTCACATATGTAGACTTCTGACATTCTAAATAACTGCCTTGAAAGCCCTGTTAGGGCTAGACAAAGGAGCAATGTTTTCATGAAAACAGCTGTTATCTTGGCTAGTGTGACTTAATTGAAAGTAAACCTGAGGCAAGACCGGGTTAATCAGGAAAAATCATGAAACATGACATGATCTTGATCACAGTTGTGGGAAGTAGTTCAGTAGTTTCAATAATGATAAAATGATATTATAGGCCATTACTATGCTAAGTCTTAAGTGGTATTCTGGTGTTAAGTTGTGGAAGTTCCTATTTTAAGTGTGATCTCTTCCATTACCTTCTAGCAATAAGAGAGGCAAGTTGTACTGAATGGCTGACCTATTGCTTGATTACTTACCAACAGAACACCTGAACCATGGGTTTCTTAATTCAAATATTCCTTTAATATTTTTTAAAAAGTAGATTTGGGTATAGCAGGTCTGGTTTCATCTGTGCTGTAGAGAAAGAGCTTTATGCAAGTAAATTTTGGTTTAGATGGTCTTTTCATAGACTCACAGAATCCCAGGTTGGAAGGGACCTTAAGGATCATCTGGTCCAACCTTTCTTGGGAAAAGCATGGTCTAGACAAGATGGCCCAGCATCCTTTCCAGCTGAATCTTGAAAGTGTCCAAATGTTGAGGAATCTACTGCTTCCCTTGGGAGATTGTTCTCATTGTGAAAACATTTTCCTTGTAATGATTTCTACTTGGTGCTGAAGTTTTATTGATGTTTAAATTAAGTTTTATTTAAATGCACTGTTTGGGAATGGAAAACATGTTCACAAATTCTTATTAAAAAACATACAAACTACAGCTTTTCCCAATGGATCTATAGGCACTTAGGGTAGCAGCCCCCATTCCTCCAGGTGAATTCAACCCTGGCTTATTTCTCATGTAATTTTGTCAGCTTCACTCATAACTGGTGCAGCACATAGTTTAGGATCTGAGGTTTATTCCAAAGCCCAGGAAATCACTGGAAGTCTTACAGCTACAGAATAATTGTAGTTTCAGCAAAGTCACTATTTTGAAACACTTTGCTATATAAATATTGTCTGGGTACAAGAAACTAATCTGCTTAGACAGGATTAAAATGGTGAATAATAAAAACCTCAACTATTACGTTGACTTACTCATCCAGGTATCATGTGAAGTGCTTACTAAAGTTGGAGTTTCATAAGGTCTAAAGTAACTGTCACATAGAAGTGCCTGTATTCTGTTATTGCCATTCTTGAGCTTTTTACTAAGCATAGCCATATATTTTATAAATATAAACATATGCACCTTTAAATTGTTACATATGACTTGCAGAATAAAGGTTTACAGAGCAGAAGTGTAGCAAAAACAGTGTAATAGCTTCTACAATTCCCTGGTGAGGAACGGGAGAAGTACTAAAATGAAGAACAAAAGACTGTGTAAGATGTCTTAATTTGGTACCATATACTTCTCCAATTTAATTTCATTGAGCTATGTGGTTACAAGAGTGCCAGAAATATATCAAGCCATTTTAAATAAAAAGTTTTGTGGACTTGTATATTCCATTTGTTTGTAAAACATTTTTTTGTGCACTGTAAGGAACTTGAAATGAAACTGAAGTTATACTCTCGTATCACTGAGCAGAGTTCTGTTCAGCTACCTCTACAAAAGGTTGAAGTAACTTGTTTGGGGTTTTTTCCACATTTGTTCACATTGTCGTATAAAATATATTTTTAAAATATCATAGTCCAAAGAATCTGTATGTGTTTGTAGATGTACTTATAACTATGTTGTACCAACAGTCTGTGTGGAGAGTTGTTTGCTAATTAAAATTTTTGTGTTCTTTACTCTTTGGCTTGCATAACAAAGAACTACAGTATTGAACAAATATTACATCTGAGTTGCTTTTTTAGGTGTTTTATCTAAAGCAGCAAGAACAACAGCATTTGATGTGAAGGAACCAAACCACAACAGTGAAGTTGTCCAAACCTCATCTTCCATAAAGGACATCAACTGCTTCCACCTTACCCCTTGCTGTAGTAAAGTAGGAATAATGGGAACTTAAGAGGGCCTGACTTACATCACTCCCATGCACTTCTCTGGACTTTGCTACCAACCATGCATTACTGTTTGCATTACAGATTTCTGTGATTTAAAACTATAACCAGGATACCTTTTCGTTTGCAGCCTCAGGCAAGAAAGAGTCCTAGCCACATTTAACCTGCATCTCTGATGCAGCGAAAATACTATTTTCAGTGAATACCCTATAACAAGAAGCTCTATAGGATTTTCCAAGTCCTTAACTTTATAGAAAAAGCTCAAGAATAGTTTTATTCATAAACCTAACATTGAGAGGAATGACTCCATATCCTATTCCACTGAAAACATGTGCAAGAGTTGCCAAAGATGTTTAGAAGTTAGTAAATGTACAGGCTGCTCTTTTTGCCTTGTCATTGGAGCGAGATGTGGTATGCTTGTGACTTGCTGCCTAAGTCCCAAGCACCTCTGGTATCAGAGATTGGCTTGATGGTCTCTTATGTAAGCTTGTTCAGGCCCTGTATTTATTTTAGAATCCAGGGCACAGGCTAAGACTGTATATGGTAAGCCAACAACTAATTATGTCAAGACTGCTGTTTCTCTAACAAATACATTTGTGTCTGAGGAGAGGAAGTGTTTTAGTTGAAGGACTTTTCAATGAGGAAATAGTAGAGAGCCAAAACTGAAGCTTTGCTCGGGAACATGTTGATTTAAACTATTCCTTTTAAGTCATGATTTTAGTTTTGAAAGCTTTGAGAATGGTTATTTTTAAAACAGTGTTTACAATATAAAGCAGAAAAAATTTAAACCAAATATAGGATAGCAATTTTCTCCCCAACCACTTGCTCGGTGTGTTCTCATTTTATAACAGATTTATTCAAATGATATTTGAAATATTCTAAAGTCATCTACGCTTACATAATGCTTCCTATTAAAATTATCCAAAACTGCTAATGCTCTCTATCATGTAAAGTATTTCAAGGGAAACAACTTCTTCCAGCAAGCCTTTGCTTCCCTGTATAGATCCCTGGTGCAAAAACCTGCACTGGACCTCACCAAGACTTGAAGGAAACTCTGTGCCATACTGAGCAAAAGGGAGGGCATGTCACAGGATGATTCCTGGCTATTACCTACCACAGCTTTGAAATTTTTATCATACAGCTCTAACATTATTCTTTTATCATTCTTTATTATTCTTTTTTCTGTGAATGGGATGCCTGGACCATCTCTGAATGTGCTGTGGTTCTCTGCATGACTGAGTGAAAAGTATGTCAACATTTTTATCTTCAAAAGATGTAGCTGACTTCTTCATTTAATAGTTATGTAGCCTCTGCTGTAGCAGTCATGGACTGACTGGGCTTTGCTCCATACTACTCACAATCGATATCAATGTAAGGTATGCCATCTATCATCCTCTTGGCAAAATGTACACATGAAGGAAGACTAGAAACTGCATTTTTAAACTATAACAGGCCTGGGCTTGAGGGTGTTTTAATACATTTCTAATTTTCAAGCAGATTTTTATCAGCAGTCACTAAGTTCCCCAAAAACTATACTACAGAAGAACAGATTAAGTCTTAGTAGCAAACAGTGATGTCGTCAGGCCTTCTTCACTAGAAACTCTATTTTTAACTAACCAGACAGCCTTTGGTATAAGAAGCTACCTGAAAAACAGAACTGACACAGAGCAAGATTTCTTACAAAGACTAGCCTTCAGCTGCCACACTCTGAAGGGTTTACATCTGAGGATAGGGTGGCTTTCAAGTTGTTAAAGCAGAAAAATTACTGGCCGAAAGAATCTATATAATGAAAGCCTGCACATGCTGTCAGTACCAGTTTTATGCCTCTGTAACAGCTTTTGTTTCAGTAGATCTGCTCTTGATTTATAATGCCATAAATGAAAGGAGAATTAAGCTATTTATGTAAGGGACTTTATTTATGTAACCCACTTAGGCTATGCTATGTGATGGAAAAGAAGACCAAGCACATGGCTTTTTTCTGCTTCCTATGAGCTACAGGAAGAGTTTGTAAAAGTAACGCTAGTACTAAGTTCTTTTCTTTCTGTGGCATATTAGAAACTCATTTTCATCCACCTGGAGGTTTCACTATGAGCAAAATACTGGTAACAGGTGAGACAATGTGGAAGGATTTTAGCAAGTCTGCAGTCTAGAAAATGTGAATGCTGAACATCACAATTTACACTGTAAGTTAGTTCAACAAAGGAATTGTTATTCAGGCTCATCCTTGGATGAGTCAATGATTTGTACTGTGACTATTAGTACTGAATGTACCATCTAAAATTCATTTTGAAAGATTAGTGAAGCATTACTGATTTAAAAGTGTTTTCTACAAGCATTTTTTTATCATTGACAAGCCCAAGTACTATCAAGTCTAAAGAGCACAGGTAAGGTTTTTCAACATCGTGGGATTAGGATTTTTTCATGTGCTTTTACATTGTTGTTTTTTTTTTTTTACCCATTAGTGGATGATGACTATATAATATTTAGGAAATCAGGGTCAGTAGAGTAAATGTTTCCGTAGCAGTTTGGCAGACACACCTTTCATAACTCATAAAGTCACTACTGGAAAGGCACAACTGGGTCACAGAAGTGCATTTTGGGATGCTGCTTTCCAGTTATGCAACCAGGGTAACTAAAGGTTAGAGCAGGCACTTGAATAACGAGCTTTTTGCCAGAAAGAGTAGAACAGAAAAACAGTGTTTTTAAATGCTGGCTTCTGAGCAGCAGCCGCCTAACGTGTCTAGTTAGGAGTCATCAAACCAAAATAGAACCGGATGCGTCAGAACTTTGAAGAATGGCAGTTCAACATCCCAAAAGAAAAATACATCTGCTTGTATTCCAAAAGCAGCTCCTGCTGGTTCTGTCATTCCAGTAGATGATACTAGAGCCATTTGCAGCAAGCTGCTCAGCTTCTGGCCCACCATAACTGGCTTTATCACTCATCTCCTGTCTGTGTTACTTCTCCATTATCCAGTAACATCTTCAACTTTTAAGAAATTCCAGTTTGCCCCTGTTGTCTTTCCTGTTTCTATGTATATGTTATTGGATTACTTCTAATGAATACAATTATTGCAAAATCCTTACCTAACTTCTGACAGAGGAAAGAGAGAAAGGAAGTTGTGTTTCCATATGATAAAGATTTTCCAAGGTGTGGATGGCTAGGATCATAGCCCAAAGGCACAAACTAACTAACAAATAACTCCCATCAAGTTTGGGGATATTAGTTGCAAGAACTTAACACTATTGCAAAGAGCCTTAGTAAAATGGTGCTTTTTCAATCATAATTACATCTCCTGTTGCAGCTGCACACCAGATAAATATATTAATCAAAATGACCTCATTTTAGGCATGCGTAGCAGTGCATTATATAACCATGTTAAGTATGCTATTTTATTTCCCTCCCGCCAAGGAGAAATGGTGTTTGTCTTACAAGAGATCCAAATCAGTCTGGTTATAAAAGAACAGGAGGGAGAAAAGAAAGTGAGAGAATTAATAAGCAAAATGACTCATTCTCTGAGTGCAGAGGTGATGTTACACTCCACTGAAATCTCTGTTGCTCTGCAGGAAGCTAATGTTGTCACCAGCAGTCTCAGTATTCCTAACATGCCCAACATTTCTCAGGATGGAAAAAACAGATGTGTGATAAGGATGGAAACTACGTGTTTTCAGACCTCATCATTTTAAAGCTGTTTGTGAAGGCTGCCTCCATAAACAAAGAATCTGCAGAATCCTCTGCCACTCTTTTTGTCATTTGTGTCTTTGGTGAAAAGTGGCATTCAATTAATTCTTTTCTAGTATTACTAATGATGTTTTAAACAAGCTTAAAAGCACTCTTAAAAGCAGAATACATCCTCACACACATAACAAAGCTGAGACTCATCTAGATTTGTAGTACGCTACAGAAAAAAGGACCAAGAGGCAGACATTTTTGCGTTATAAGATCACTCAGCCAGAGAACTCTGATAAGTGCTGAAAATGTGAAAAACAAATGGCAGGGTATGCATTTCCCATTTGCTCAGTACACACACATAAAAGAAACACTGTGTAGGCTTCACTGCAGCATACCAGTGCGTCCAAAACTCAAAGGTTAGTTACATAAATGATAAGGCGTGGGCTTAAATGCTTCATTCAGCTTGTTAATTACTTGCTTTGTGGCCTGAGCCAATGTTCTGAAACAGGTTCATCCAATATTGTGTTGCTTCCTCTGAATTTTCATTTAGTGTATTAAGCTGAAGTGCTGGGAAGAGTCTGTTTTCTTTTCCAGCAATTTACAGAACAAAGTTACTCAGACTGAGCCACAGATGCTCTTTAAACGTCCTCGCTATTTCAGAAAATGATGACAGTCAATTCTCGGAGCACTCTCTTTAAATAAGGGAACTGCTGGCTGTATAAACATATATGTATTATTTGTGTGTGTTCTGAGGGTTCCTTCTTTGTGTTCTTTTTAATCTACACATCCAGTGTGGGGAAACGAATGGCAATGTGTTAGAAAACTCTCAAAACAAAATACTTAATATGTCTCTGGCAGGAAACTATTAGAAGCTATGTTTTCATAGTAGATGGAAATTATTTCCACCTTCAATTCAACTGGGATACATAGTTGATTGAGCTTCTTTAATGCCATAGCTATGAACTAACCTTCGTTATTGACCAGCCAAAGACAGGCATTCCACCTATTTCATGAGAAGTGCAGGCAGAAACTGGAAGTTTATCATTCTTTACCTCTGAAAAGAAACCATGTTGTATTTGGAGCAAGCTCTATTTTTACCGAAATACATCCCATCAAGATCATATCTGGGAACCCTCTCTAAGATCAATTTCAAACAACAGAATTTGTTTTAAAACGAGACTGCATAACTTATGTTGCCCTCATCACTGTACACTTGCAGACATCTTGATTTCTAACTTGGTCATAGACTAAGAAACCTACTAAGACCCTGAATTTAACAGCTACAATCAAGTGGAAGCAAATGGAATGCAAATATTTCCAAAGTTTTTCACTACCAGCATTTTAGAAGACTATAATGAATATCCTTCAAACCTTACCTTTCTATTTCTATATGAAGGCTCAATCTTTTTCCTCTATGATAAAGATGCCACTTAGAGATTTCTGAGTCACAAATGCAGATTAGCATTTGGCTTTGAATCACAAGCGAAAAAATGGAGGTTGACTGAAACAGAAATCTCTTCCAGTCCATTATAGGGAGCAACTGCAAAATATAGATTGCAGCTGCAAATCTAGGCTGAAGCTATCAGTATTGATACTGATGTGAAAGGTAGATGAGGTTATCAGATTGCCACTCTGCATAACCTTTCTACATTGTTCAGATGGTTCAGCAGCGTTGCTTCAGGAGCGTTGCTTCTGAGGTTTCTCTTTCCCTTTGGTTCTGTATTTCATATTATTTTCTCTACTTGCACTAGCTTGCTTTACTTGCCACATTTCGTTATTTCCTGCCCATGGGCCATATCATATCATTTCATCAATATTTAATCAGAATGACTCCCTGCTGGAATCAGCATGGATTGCTACTTAAAAATTGATACTGCAATATGGCCCCACATTTCTATCCTTATGCACCTGTTTCTCTTGAGTTACAATCCCTCTATGTATTAATACTTCCATTTTCACACTGCAAGAACATCAGCGTATTAACTGTATTTAAACTATCAAATGAATACAATTTCTAAGTTAGAACATGTACAAAAATGCCTTTTGTTTTAGCAAGTGGGACTCAACCACATTATCTAACTGATTTCAGTACACAGATCACTTTTGTCTTCAGGCTAAACATTGTTTCTTCAATTTGAAGATGAAAATTGCAATTAAATATAGGCCACAGATGTTCAGAATGCAGAGGACAAAAATATAGGTTTCATAACTTGACAGTTATGCAACCAGTTGCTTTTCACATATTAAAATGAACATTTAATTTTATGCTCTTATTTACCCTTAATCTAAACACAAATACAGCTATCAAGGATCCCTGCAATGCTGAGACTTAAAGGAAGGTATTTCTGATCGATTTTAATCATTGATAATACTTTCCTCAGGATGTTAATTGTTCTCTAATTTAACTCCAGATGCCCAGATACTCAGACATCCAGTTCTCCACTGCATTAATGAGACACCTGAATAACTGAGGATATCAGCCTTTGTTTTTTTGCAGAGCTGGTGAAGGCAGGACTATTTTAAAATAAGGTCATTATATATAAATGTTATTTACCTTATCTACTGAATCTCATTTAAAGTGTCTACCCTGACAGTCCAAGTCCTCTCTGGGACTGCATGACACCCAGCAGTAGTGAAGTACAGCACAGCACACATGCAAGAGAGAAAAATATTATAACAGCTGAATCTAGACTATGGAATTTAATCCCTTAGCAGATAAAAATGATCAGGGGGCTAAGCACTTTCTGTACTTATATAAAAATCCTTTTCTTCAACTTAGCTTCGCTCCAGTAAATTACACATAGTAATTCTCACATGCAAAAATAAAGAAGGAAACCAAACAAGTTGTTCTGTTTGCTGATTTAAAATAGAGACAGAATGCAAAAACAGGTGAATGTTCTTCTCACAACTAGCTATACTTTTAGCCTGGTTTTCTATGGAAGCTTCACTTACAGTATGATACTGCCTGTCCATCATCTCTGGTAACTTTTGAACCAGGTGGCTGATGTTGAACCACTTTTTTGGGGGAATCTCTAGCACCTACTTTCAAATTTGAAATCATCAGCCAGTCACCAAACATGCAGCACCCTGGTAGCTCTGGAATAACTGCAACATGGAGTGGATGGCACAAGGGATGGGGGAACAGTTGCAGTGGGAAGTATGGAAGAGAAAGTACCAAGGCTGTATGAGAGCAAACCTCTGTAGTTTCAGCATTCACAGAAGTAAGCTCTTATACATTCAAGAGACACCACTTTGGCCGTATGAGCACAGTTCACAGAATGAGAACTAGAAACTGAAAGGCTTGCTAGGTCTCTAGCAATTTGTTTTAAAACTGAGGCCACAAAGCACTACCTTAATAATAATAATTTAAAACAAGTAACAACCAAAAGCAGAACAGGAGGACAACAGGCTAGCCCAGCATCAATAAAGGCATTCATCCCCAAAATATGCCCTTTTTCAGGATGCATGAGGCCATGTAGATATCTCCATTTGTATTTTGCATCACAGTGTGGACATGCAAACCTGGTATGCTTTTATTTTTAAGCTAAGAAAGTTTAATTCACACACTACACAGAGCTTCACAATACCATTTTGCAGCCATTTTTAGAAGCAGAACTGCACTTGGAGAACGCAGATAAGAAGAGCTAAGAGCTTAAGATTTCTTAGAACAAAACCCCTGTAAACATCTAGAAGAGCTTTTGACCCTTTTGTGATGCCTAAGGAACTGGAAAACTGCACAAACAAGACACTTAATAAACTTGAATTACAGCTGCTAGTATAAAAACCTAATGTGTGTGCCTGCTCATTCTGGGTCTCCACAGGCTTGCAAAGGCAGCATCAGCTGTTCCCAACCCCTGAAGAAAATCTTCATTAATCTCTTCTAAGAATCTGACACAAGTCAGTTGGGTTTGTCAGATTCAGCCAAGCTGCCTGAGTCAAGTCACACAAGTCAAGAACAGAGTTCTACTGGTAACTCAGAGAGACAGAGAAATGGTTGTTTTAAACCCCCTATAATAGCCAGTCTGAATCCGGCAGGGCAGTTCCTCTCCACAGCACAAAGCAAGCTTCTCACAGTTTCTAAATGAAGCACAAAGTCCTTAATGCAGTTACCAAATGAGAAGTGGCATCTCAGTGGGCTGCCTCAGTGGATTAATTTTAAATGCATAATTCAATATAGACCCACATAAACCTTTATGAATAGAAATTGAGGTTATATAAGCATGTTCTTACGGCATATACTGCAAATTTAAAGGCCAGTTGGAGTATAAATCAACTCTATCTTTTATTAATATTTTTACCTTCCCATTGGTTCCTTTCTCTAGCAAGTATGCTAATCAGATTACTTTCCTCACTCATACAGTGAGATGTCTAAAATAAAAACAGCATGTCATTGCCAGAAACCAACTTTTTTTCCTCTATTCTTTAAGAAAAGTTTATGCTGGACTTGTTCTGTGAAGGCAGTTCACATCAGTGACAGTTCAGCAAAGGCACTGAAAGGGAACCCATCATTTCACATTGGTCAAAGTTAAACATCCACAAGTCCTGCAGGGGCCTGCATGTCTCACAAGGCCTTATCTCACAAGAGCAAAAAAGATGCTAGACAAGCATCTACAAAAAGCCAGTGCTGGGAGGCAAATTTGCAGCCCTTTTATGTCCCAGAAAACATCCTTGAGCAAGTTTAACAAGGTATCAGTAACAAGTGAAGGGAGATGTCTCCTAAAAACAAGACAAAAGCTCTATGTCTACTCCCTGCCTTTGGAGCCAAAACACACACAGTCCTCAGGGAAACCAGAATGGAAACCAGCTTCCTGTTTTCACCTCTCCTAAAGCCTCCGGCTTTGGATACACCAGTGCTTTGCTACTTCTGCTACAAAAAATGGTCACAGGTTCATCAGCTTAGTTTTCATTTTTGTGCTTTATCATGAAGCTGTTCAATGATCAATTCAAAGACTTCAGAAAGCCAAAATAAATTAACACCTACCTCAAAACTATTTTTCAAGTGGCATATGAACTTTTTTCCATAGATCAATTTCTTCCAAACCAATAATAGTAGTATACTTCACCACACTACAACAGAGGAGAAAAAAAAATTAGTTCTATGATCCCAGAAATACAGTCCTCTTTTTAGCAAGGGATTAATACTGCTTTCAAGCAAGGTCAATCTTTACCCCACTGAATGCCAGTTTTGCAAACCTCATTATCAGCTTCACCAGTTAAAAAATATGTCCAAAGTGTTGCTACAATTTATTATTAAACATAATCAGATTAATTAAAGTCAGAATGTCAGGCTTGGGCTATTATATGATTACATGTTGATAGTAGCAGCTCTTCAGCTATTAGGCTGGATATTAACAGACCAAGTCCAGAATGAACAGAGTTTGTAAGAGCTAGAAAATTGCATAGGCTTAAAACCAGAAACAATCCTCCAAATATCCCCAAGCTATGAGGAAGCTCAGATCCAGAGCTGGACCAGAGTAGCGTATCTGAATTACAGAACCAAATCCTTAACTCATATAAATGCTGAACTCTGGAGAAGCTTATAAGGAGCTCAAAATGTAGGTTTCTATCTTGGGTCCACCATCAATGTCAAAATAAAGGAAGAAGATGCTGTGAATGACAGTGTGCTTTGTCTTGCAGGAAGATGCAAGCTTGTTCTGCTCTCTCTCAGAGCCAGGTGGATGTCAGTCAGTTCTGACTTACAAGCCATTATACCACAGGCACTGCATTGTATCAGCAATGCTGTACAACAGGTGACACATGGTGGCACCCAGAGTGGTGCCAACCCACATCTTCACAGCTTTGAGCATGAACTGAGTTAGCTGTGGTTGGCCCATGAAACAGAATTATAGAATCATTTAGGTTGGAAAAGATTTTTAAGGTCATCGAGTCTAACCATAAACCTAATACTGCCAAGTCAGCCACTAAACCATGTTCCTCATCACCACATCTATATATCTTTTAAATACCTCCAGAGATCATGACTCAACCACTTTCCCAGACAGCCTATTCCAATGTTTGACAATCCTTTCAGTGGAGCAACTTTTCCTAACATCCAGCCTAAACCTCTTCTTGTGTAACCTGAGGCCACTTCCTTTTGTCTTATCATTATTTGGGAGAAAAGATTAACACCCACCTCACTACAACCTCATTTCAGGTAGTTGTAGAGACAAATGAGGTCTCCTCTGAGACTCCTTTTCTCCAGGCTAAACAATCCCAGTTCCCTCAAATGCTCCTCATAAAACTTGCTATCTAGACCCTTCACCAGCTTTGTTGCTGTTCTTTGATGTCTGGTTTGAGCTAGAACAGAACTAAAATCACTGAACAGAGTTACTTTTCAGCTCAGTCTCTTCTAAGCAGCTCATTTTCTGGAGTTAACAGCATGTTTTCACAGTGGCTGCTTCTAGCTGATGTTTATGGTTAGTACCAAGGACTGATGTGCTGACCAAGGTCACTGCCGAATCTTGTGCACTGCCTTGGTGGGGTGCAGTATAAAAGGCTACACCTGCAGGGAGAAGCAGACAGTTCAGGTGATCCTAAGCTGACCAGCAAGGGATTCCATATGTCATATTCAGTATAAAGCTGAGGGTCAAGCTTCTTCTTCAGTGACTGGGGTCTGAGGCATTCTCCCTCAATTCTGATCTACGAGTTCCTGAATCCAGTTCCCATCTGCCGCTGAGTCCACTCTGGGACTTCCCCAGTGCCTGCCACAGCCTCAGTGGTGATGTAATTGCCATCAGGGAGGTTGGGTTTGTTACTATCTGTTTGCATATATTTAATTTTATAATTATTTTCATTAAAGCTGGTGTAGTTTTCCAGCTTTCTCTCCTTTATTCCCTCTCTCTCTTCTCTGGGAAAGGAGAGTGGTTCATACAAAGGGTCTGTCATTCATCTACTGGCCAGCCCAGCTCTGGCCCTTGGCATATGGACACTCTCCAGCACCTCCATGTCTTTCTTGTAGTGAGGGACACAAAACTGAACCTAATAGTTGAGATGCAGCCTCACCAGTGCTGAGTACAGGGGCACAGTCACTTTACGGTCCAATTGGTCACACTGTTTCTGATATGTCAGGGTGTTGATGGCCTTTTTGGCCACCTGGACACACTGCTGACTCATATTCACCCTGCTGTCAACCAGGACCTCAATGTCCTTCTCCTCCATGCAGCTTTCCAGCCACTCTGCCCCAAGCCTGGAGCTGTTGTGACCCAAGTGGAGAGCCTGCCACTTGGCCTTGTTGAACCTCATACAACTGGTCTCAGCACATTGATCCAGCCTGTCCAGATCCCTCTGTAAGGCCTCCCAACCTTCCAGCTGATCAACACTCCCTACCAACTTGGTGTCATCTGCAGACTTGTTGAGGGTGCATTCAATCCCCTCATCTAGATCACTGATAATCATAGATCACTGGCCCCAGTGCTGAGCCCTAGGGAATGTCATTTATGAGCAGTCACCAACCAGATTTAACTCCATTCACCATAACTCTTTGGGCCCAGCCACTGAGCCAATTTTTTATCCAGCAAAGAGTACACCTGTCTAAGCCATGAGCAACCAGTTTCTCCAGGAGGATGCTGTGGGAAAGAGTGCCAAAAGCTTTACCAAAGTCTAGGTAGACAACATTGACAGTCTTTCCTTCATCCGCTAAGCAGGTCACCTTGTCATAGAAGGAGATCAAGTTAGTTGAGCAGGACCTGCCTTTCATGAACACATGCTGACTGGGCCTGATCACCCATTTGGTTGGGTGCTCTGTAACTGACACCCACCATGATGTCTGCCTTGTTGGCCTTCCCCTTGACTTCCATGCACAGACACTCAGCCCTATCTCCAACACTGTCTAGCTCTAGACAATCAAACCATTTCCTAACTTCAGCATAGTTCTGGCAAAGCTAGGAGGAGACTTGACCCCAAGTATTTACTGAGATTTACTTCTGAGCAATGCAGGAACAAAAAGGCCCACTTATAATCTTATTTAGACTGAATTAATTCCATTGGCTTTAGTAGATTTGTTCCTGACAGACAGAGCTGCTCCTGAGATCTGAAAAAAAAAGCCCAAAGCACCACTTAGCACTGAAATTCCTGTTATTTTACATTCTTCAGAAAATTGCATAAAGTCTGCTGTTATTTAAGTCACTCCCTAAAAGAAAAAAAAAAAATCTTTGCTGCAGTACTGTGGTTATAGACCCACAGTGCTAATAAAAACAAATGCAAAAGTCTAGCAAAAGTATCAGTTCTGTCTGGAAAATTGTCAGTTTTATCTGCTCAGTCAGTACAAAAGTGCGTGTATGCTTCTAAAATTCCCATTATTAAACAGAGAGAGAAGACTGACAAGCTGTCTGTCCAAGGCAAAGAAATGAGATGTTCCAGCAGCTCTGGCTCTGGACACCGCCAGCATTGCTGGCTCAACTTCTTTCACATGGTAAAAGCTACAAGAAATTAATTTTGAAGACCAGGTTATTATGCAATGGTCTTGGTTACATCAGCAGAGCAAGGGAAACAGTAGGGGAGAGTAAATAAATGTCAAGGCTCTGCGCCTGCAAGACAGCAGCCGCCCGCAGAGTGCCTGCAGGGAGCTGAGCCACTGATCCTGGCTGGGGAGAACAGGAGTGGCACCCAGTCAGCACCCACTGCCACCCTCCTGCAGCAGCTGAGCTCAAGGCTGGCTCAGGCCAAGAGTCTGGTACCCACAGCAGCCCCCAGCACAGGGCTGGGGCTGGATGTGTCAATCCCTGGCTCATCTCATTGCACCCCAGATGCATTTCAGCACTGCTGGCAAGGACAGAGAAGGTGAAGCAGGGAGAGCAGGCTCTGGCACACCTTAAGTTTAATTAATTAATTAATTACTCGTGGCAGTACATCTATATACTTTAACATTTGAGCCACTACCTTCGAAGGAGAAAGCTGTAAGAACAGGATGGAATAAGATACAAACCAGCATCAACAAATTACATTGCTATTTGATTCCAGTCCATTGCAGTGACTTTGGTGAAGCTGCAGATGAGTTTGTTGTTACATGTGAACTGAACATATTTGGGCTAATCAGTGACACGCAGTCATAAGGCCACCTGTGCTGCAGTAAACCCACTGAAGTAAACATACTATTCATTAAACATACTATGAAAAACACCAGAGATCATATCTGACAATAACTGGCAGCAGCTCACTCATCAGAGACCCCACGCTGAAGCTGCAGAGTTCTCTTGCTGTATGGCAGTACTGCAGAATTTGGGCTTTAGTAAGTCATGCTCTGAAACTATTACATAAATATCAAGTAGAAAGTGATGTTGATACTTCTGCCAATTCACAAGCAATGTACATATTCCCAGATATTATTCTACCACATGTAGTACTTCTCACAGCCAAAGCTATTGTTTTATAAACAACATAAAGTAAGCAGATAGTTTTATAAGGATCGCAACACTAAGAATGCTTATGTAATAAATTGTCCTGTCCAAATAGGAAAGAAACAAATGCAAACACACAAAATGATGCTCTGTTCCGATTTCCTTTCATGCAAGCACAGATCAGGTTACTCATCTTTAGGTAGAACTCTCTTTACCAATTAAATGCTTCACTAAACCAGAGATTTATTCCTCCTCTTTGATATACAGATGATTCAGGATGGAAACTGAGTAAATGTCTCTTGTGTTTAAAACAGAGCTCTAGTTTCATGTAGATAAATCCTAACTTGCACATCTAGCTGTCACAGAAAAGTCACTTGACTTTACTCCTGTATGAATAAAACTTTCTCATCTCACGATGTCTAATCAAGTTATTTCATCCCACATGCATGACCAGTAAAATACTGCACCTTGGGGGGCACATCCACCTTCCATTGCTTCTCTGTGACTGTCACTTTACTCAATTTGCCCTCGTCACCAGTGACGTAGGTATTTAGCACAACAGGAACAATGTGCTTGCCAGGAGCCAGCCAAAAACATCTCCTCCTGCTTTATTAGCTCTCAGCAGTGCCAATGACATCATTAGCGAAAGGCTGCTGCGTGTAATTTAAACACTATGGAAACACAACACTGCCCCAGGACTTCAACCTTTTCCCATACATTACTGCAGCTGCTACAATGTGTAGCAGATGCCTTGTAACTTGGAAAACATTATCTCAATGCTACAGAAATATATACCTGAGCAATGTGGAAAGCTTCTGATTTTAATGCAGTCAAGCACACCCTTCTGTGTGGGAAAAATTCCTGAAAATAAAAACTAATCTGGAGCCAGAATGGTGAAAATGAGCTTAACAAAGCAAGTAAGGGTGAATTTAGAACAAGGCAGAGATGCCAGTATTGATAGGATTTGTCAGTTTTTCATTAGTCCTATAACATATGGCTGAGTACAAAACAGGATAAGTAAAAAGTGGGTTCAATCACACAAATTAAAAGTAAGATTGCTTAGAGAGAGGAGCTATGGGGGTTTTTAACACAACTGTTCTGAGGCAGATAGAAGAAAGGCTGGAATGAGAGCTTCGAGTATCGAGTAACCTTTTCCATTTAGGTTATTTATGCCATTAGTCCCTTCTTGCTGCCTTTTCCTTTCTACATGACACAAAAGTTTATCAATGAAATATTCTACATCTCAGCCATTTTCATACCCATTTCTTGTTTAGTGACTAACTCGTTTCAGAGATCAGTCTACAAACTGACAGCAAATAATCCTGTTTAGATAATCTACCACTGGATTTTTCCACTTTTAACTGCCTCTAAAAAATAAACAGCTATTAAAACAGCTTATTTTTAAATCTCTCCTAGCACAATAAGAATAATAATAGCATCTCACATTTTCCATTGCAAATAATCTGCCCTTGAAGTCAGAGGAAGCTCTAAACTTTGGCTTAGCTCACTTCTGAGATTCTGCTTTTTTAACACACTGATCATACAGCAGTTCCACTTAAAGTGCTGTAAACTTGAACAGTAGGTCCAAAGAAGCTTTGATTTGCAGTTCAGTCAAGGTGCTCACCTGCACAATGTGGTTCAGAATAAGGAATGAGGTCTGGTAACAAAGCGTTGCCTCTCCTGGCCCAGGCAAAGTGGAAATGTATGGAATGCATCAAATGAAATAAAAAATGCTGTGGATGGCAGTGGGCATCTCTGATGTATTTCTGTTTACACAAAGTTCTGCTTTCTTATGTGCAGAGATAAGAGATGCATGGAGAAGCTTTGCTACTTCAAGGCCCCTTTAGAATCACAGAATCATTTAGGTTGGAAAATACCTTTAAGATCATCACACCCAAGCATTACGACAGCACTGCCAAGTAAACCATGTCCCACAGCACCACATCTACATGTCTCTTAAGCCCAGAGATGGTGACTCAACTGCATCTTTTGACAGCCTGTTCCAACGCTTGACAACCCTTTCAGTGAAGACATTTTTCATAATCCTCAAACTAAACCTTCCCTGGCACAACTTGAGGCCGTTTCCTCTTGTTCTATTGCTTGTTATTTGGAAGAGGAAACCAACATCTACCTTGCTACAGTCTCCTTTCAGGTAGCTGTAAAGAGCAATAAAGTCTCGACCTCAGCTTCCTTTTCTCTAGGCCAAACAACCCCAGTTCCCTCAGCCACTCCTCTTAAGATTTGTTCTCTAGACCCTTCACCAGCTTCACTACCCTTCTCTGGACAGGCTCCAGCACCTCAATGTCCTTCTTGTAGTGAGGAGTCCAAAACCGAACCCAGTATTTGAGATGCTGCCTCACCAGTACTGAGTATAGGGGGATGATCGCTTTTATGGTTCTGTTGGCCACACCATTACTGACAGAAGCCAGGATGCCATTGGCCTTCTTGGTCACCTGGGCACACTACTGGCTCATATTCAGCCAGCTGGTCGTTTTCTGATGGGCAGCTTTCCAGCTACTCCTCCCCTATACCTGCAATACCTTTCCTTGGGCTTAGACACATCCCACTCCATAGTGTGTGATTTGAGTAAGACGTATGGTAGAGTAAAAAACAAGAGTTAGGAAAAAGAAAAAAAAAAGTAATTTGAATTGTAGCTTCCCACTCTAAGCTGTTTGTTTCTCAGCTTGAACTGTCACTCTTCCCTAGTCACTAACTTCATCCACTCACGCTCCTTCATCCATCTAGCTGGAAATACTTGAGCAACCTTTCTGGGCAGATGCATGGCTTTATGTTCCAAGTTCAGAGTTTACAGTTTATTTCTCCTGCCTACTTATATAAAAGATACTACAAAACATTTTTCAATGCAAAACAGAGGTTTCAGTCAACCTCCCTACCAAGAGCTAAGCCAGATTGTAACAAGAGCCTGTAACAAATATTGACACTTTGGATGCAATACTTCCTGACAGCCTAGAACAGAGAGAGAGATGTTTGCCTTATTTATTAGGCTGCTAATCATCTCTCTCATTACCAGTATCCTTCATATGTATTATCTTCCAGTAGCAATTCTAAAGGACATCTTCACAGGCTAATATCTTTCCTGTATTGATCTCAAAAGCACTTAACAGAACAAGTGTTACAAGACAGAACAAGAACAGAACAAGAATTACAGCTTTTCTAAGCAGAAAACTTCTATTGTAATACTTCAAAACAAACTGCATTGAATATTTTAGAGTACAGCACTTTAAAAGACACAATGTAGTACTAGTTAGGGGTGCCCTCTCTATCCAAACTTTCTAACATGAAAAGAGCTAGTGTTTAGTGTTTTCAATATGGTTAGTCCTTCCTCACTATTCTAAGACTTTTCTTCCAAGTATAGTAGTTGAAATTAGTATTTGCTCCTCAGCTATATCTGAATTCTAGAATTTATTCATGCATCTATTTAAGGAGATTCTCGCAATAGAAGTGTTGCTGGAATTGTGCAAAAGCAGAGGTGAGTAACTCTGGAAATTTTAGAGTCTTTTTCCCCATTCCCTCTTGTCCACAAACCAGTCCCAGCTGGACAATAGCAGTCTTTACAGCTCACTGCTACAGCAAAAGGAATCTCCTTTATCTACAGCTAGGTGCACACCAAGTAGCTGTCTGTTTCTCTAATCTCTTCTGTAAAATCACCAGATTCTACATCAGGCTGGGATGAAGATCAACCTGCAGCCATGCAGCAGATGTTCTAAGAACTGATGTGTCACACTGCAATGCTCTTTTTGGACACAGTCATGTTATTTTCCAGCATGGCTCCATTACAGGACTGCATTCAACATGTAACCTACCTTTCTCCATTCATCACCAATTCTGAAAGGGGCTTCTGGTAACACCAAGGCAAAGTTTTTTCTTTGATACTCGATGACTTCGAAACCTCCATCAAATTACAAATAGAAATGCACCTCACTTTCAGACCATTCTGCATTAATAGAATAATGCATAATGCTCTGCATTAATGAAAGCACTCATTCTCCTCACTCTAGCAGTGCACATACAAAGGGGTACTGAGATGTGCTTTCTCTAACACTGAGAATCCTCCTGTGCTCCTCAGGGATGGCACCAGCACCCTCTGCTGTCACACAGCAGCACCAAACCCCCGATTCTCTACTCTGCACAGAGCATTTCAGGGACGGCTTTCTACAAACTCAGCTAAAGATCCTGAGCCATAAAGCCTCACAGTTGCATTCTGCAATGAATTCTGCACTTCAAGACAGCTTATTTTCAAAGACAGTGACTGTATCTAGAAGTAATTACCCAAAATGAGCTTATTACATTAGTTATTTGCACTGATCAACCACCTAAAACCCACACTAGGACGACAGGAAACCAAAGTCATTCTAATGGAGCTACCAGCTTCCATAAATGCATTAATAATACACTGATATTTCATAGTGTATCTTTAAAGTCCATCTTCTAAGCTCTTGTGATTACATGACTCAGTTCCAATTTTTGTTCTCTTGGTTGCAAAGAGAAACTTGAAAACATTAATTTCAGAAATCCAGAAGGCAAGTCAATTTCAAATATAACATCAAAAGATTCTCTTGTGTTTTAATTATTTTTTGAAAGCAACCCCAAACTATCTCACAGCAGCTGGCTAGCAATACCAAACCACATCCAAACCAGTATTTACAAGGCTTCCTGCAACCACAAGTGCTAACATTCAAGCCAACTCTGTACTGAAGGAGCAATAACTCCTGAACAAAAGAAGAGCCACCAGCCCTGGGGTGATGTTTTAAATAGCTCGATTGAGAAAAGTTCATTGGTCTGACCAGCTCTGTCTATCAGTCCTAGATGACACAAAATCATCTCAAAACAAGATCTATGCAGTATATCCATACTGAGAGTGTCTGTTGATCAAAGATCTCTTCTTTATTTTCTCCTTAATGAATGAGGGCCATCCATCACTATTCTTTGCCCAGGAATAACATCATCTTCACTGGCAATAGCATTCAATCATAAAACAAATATGGGAATGGAATATAAAAGGGCTTCCTTCAATACAAGGATTACAAAAACATATATACATACCAAACATAAAAGACAGAAACAATATTAAGATCAAAAGGAAACACAAGGAAGAAGATTATAGTATCATTTGCAGTACTTTAGGTGAAAGATCACAATCCACACTACAAAGAGAAGAGAGTTTGCTAAATATAGAAATGCACATATTTTACAGAGGGTCAGTAAGCTCGTGAAGGAATGGCAGCTGTACAAAACATCAGGAATCAAAGCTGGCTATGTTCATTTACATTACACTCCAAGTAATCTAAACGTTTCTGCTCTTTGTAAGAGAAGATATGCTTCCTAAAATACAGAAAAACAAGTAGTATAAGTCAATGTGTAATTCTACTCTTTCTGGTGTTAGTACAAAATAAACAGTGCCTATAGGTTCAGTGAGCCTGCTTGGGTGAGTAATTTTTCACCTATATAAAAAAATAAAAATCACAGTCTAGCTCCTGATTAATACTGTTTTCAAATTGCAGGAGCTACATATTAAATTCAGACCAAGACTGGAAGACTAAAGTCTTGCTTAAGCTGATCTGAAACTAATTTTCTTGTTTTGCAGTTAATCCTATAAACAGATAATATTCTCCTTAAAAATGCTGAACAACTTTCCAGCTAAAAACTGTCCATCAGCCAAGGCAGCCTTCAAAATTTGCACTGACTGTAAACAAAAACAAGATAAACATGCAATGATGCAAAAACTAAAAAGGACCATTAAGCACTGCCACTTAAGCCACTAACATAATTTTACAAAGCTTCTTTCTCATATGTCTGCTTCCTTCAATAGCAAAACTTCTGTCAGCTTAAGTAACTGCAAGGCCAGGCCCTGAGAGAATAATCCTTTCCCAGCTTCACATTCTTAGACTGATGTTTAGTTACTGCTTTGATGAGGCAAGGAGGAAAGCAGATGCCCCTTTCATCACTGACATTAAATACAACTGACTAAATACATATCCAGATGAACATGGAGAGTGGCATTTGTTGAAAATCAAAGGTCAGCTTCTAGGTAACAAGTACTTCCCATCCCCAACACACCCTTTAAAGAGAGACAATTTGCTGAGGAATCTCACAAAAAATAAATCACTATTTTCCATTATTAAGGACTTTTTTTTTTTTTTTTGTAGAATGCCTAAATGATCTCTGATTTCCAAAGGTGTAACCAAAGGCAGAGTATATGCTAGTGTGTGGGAAAGACAGAGGTGTGTGGCTCCGGGACATTCCAGCAGGCATCAATAATCAAAGCACAAGACCCAGAGTGTTGTGACTTCAAAGCACTCAAAAAACCAGAATTACTGCCACTTACAAAGCTGTTTAGATCTTACAACTATCACAAACCAGACCCATTAGCAGTCAGAAGCAAAGCCAGGCTGCCCATCTCAGAGCATTAGAGAAAGAAGTGCGATGACATCAATGCCCATGAGTCATGATGTGTCAGTGCCCAGCATTATATCTATTTTATAGCATACATTAATTTCTTAGTCAAAGCCACATTGCTCAAAATACTGTACAGTCTGCAGAAACTTTAAAAACATATTTTGTAAGTGAAATGTTTTAAAAGCCTGAAGCATGTCTTCTTAGACCATCACTGTCAGATCTGTAAGGATGTAACGAACTGATGAAGTTTTCCTAGGATTTGGTAGTAGGAAATGCATTTCTTCGTTGTGTACTTACACACAACAGTCTGATCAAAAGTTTTAAGGCTCTTAATTCTCAAAAAGATGGTCACAGTAAAGAAGGGATTAAATGAAGTTAACGCAGCTATTGGCAATATAAAGAATGATGCTCCTGTCATTTGCTATTGTACAATCTGGGGCATTTCGCTCCATGCTTTGGCTTTCTTCTTGGCCAGGGATAGCCAGGGTGGTTCAGCAGGGCTGCATGGTGTCATTGGCAGGTTAGAGGAGTATCTTGCTTCCTTTTCAACAGCAGGAATCACAGATGCTTCCTGAGCAATAGGTCCAACTTTACCTGCCAACAAGAAGATATCCATCACGTATCAGAAGGCTGGAAAGTTAAAAACTCAGTTTCTGCCAAAAGTATTTCCTTCCCTCTAAAGCAATTGTTTTACAGCACAGAATGTTTCTGACTTCAAAACAAGTCAGAGGAACTCTTAAACTGGATATGGCTAGCACTGCCTGGTCCAGCTACAACAATAGTGAGGACTAGCTACTGCAGTGGAAAAATTGATACTAAGATGTTAGTGAGTAATGTGACCATAAAAGAATCATCTTCTTAAGTGTCTAAGCCCTGATAAATGAAGTTCTTCAAAATTCTTCAAGCACTGGGTATTTTTATAATTCATATTCTTGGCTAGCTCATTTTTTTAATCTTTCCAAACTCTTAATTTCCATGACAGTGCAGAGCAAGGATTTCCACAGGCCTATTCGGCTCTGTGAGTACAAGAAAATCCAGGAATATGACTCCTGAGCATGCAGGAAAATGGAAACAAAATATCTGCAGGATCATCTCAGACTTGCTGTGGGATGAAAAGTAACTGGTCTGTGCTTTTCAGCACTGAGAAATCTTAAAGATCTTTTTTCAGTCTTCAGTGCTGGCACAAATATTGCTCCAAGCGATATTGTTAAATACTACCACTGCTTTATGTTCTTGGACTTGTAAGCCAAGAAGGTAGGATTTTAGTAGAGTTAAGTGTTCCTCTTCATACAGCCTAACACAAGTCTGTCATCCTTACAAAGGATAGAGGAATACAGATAACACTCCTTGTATGGGTATGAGTTACTGTTTAGGAAATGCTGCCTCCATCCACCTTGTTTGAAAATTTTCAAGATGAGTATCCTCAGCCAGACAGCCTGCAAGGGGTCTTCACAGAGTGCAGCTGTGAACAGATGCAGCCCTTATTTCTCAAGACATGGTTCACAAGTCTTTTGACATCATGGTCTCTCCATCCATTTCAACCCAGGCAGTACTTCATTATGTGTGTAAGTCAAACCTTTTCTCATACTTGATTGACTGTGTGTGGCATGTGGAAGGCAACTGCAGTGCTCCAGCACAAGAACAGAGGCCACATGGGGACTTAAGCAATGTTAAGTACAAGAAGCTTGATCTTGCTTGCACTGAAATCAATGGAAAACATTCATCAGCTCCATCAGTCACACTCCTGAGGAATGCCAAAGAAGTTCCCTATCTCCATTCAGGAGGCCTCTGGTCTTTGGTGGTTCTTACAGGAAGCAAGCTATACTTAGGAATACTGCAGGAGATCTACTAGCCATGAAAAAGAGGCTGAATCTCTAGATACAGAGGTGTCTGAGGTGATGTAGAAAAGTAAGTGTTACTGAAATTTTGTTTTGGAAATTCATTTTCCCATATTAGGACACTCCCTTCTTTGTAATAAGCAAAAGTGACTCTAATGCCTGTTGCACACTCTCAACAGCACAAGGTAAAACAAAACTCAAAACAATGGTTCACACCTACTTGATGGAAAACAGGCTATGGGACAAACCTCACCATGCTTCAGGTGAAGCAGGAGAGAGAAGTGGCAAATTAAGCAACCTTCCCTTGGTTATGACATGAACTGCCACACAGCAGTAACAAAACAGTCACACTCAGTAAAGATCTGATTTCTTGGAATCCTCTCCAATCTTATCTGACCTTGAACTGTCCTGGTTCAGGCTGTTGTGTGCAGGATGTATGCACTGCACACAAACCCTCAATCATCCATCATGGAACCTGCTAATAGTTAACATAAGCCAAAAAGCAAGATCCAAATTAGTAACTCCTCTGGATATTAAATCTACATCCTTTTCACCACCAGCACCTTCAACTATACAAATTGCTGGCTGTGCTAATGGGAACCAAATCAGGGAAGAGGAGAGTTTACATCTGGGATTTCCAATTTCCTACCTATGTGCTGACTGAATAGTTCCTAAACAACAGGGCATGGTTTTCTGAGGAGCAAAGGAGTAGTGTTTTCCTTAGACATCGGCAAGTGTCAGAGTAATCTGTGATATTCAAAAGGAGGAATACTAGCATATACCTGTAACTGCTTTCCCTGAAGGGGAGGAAACAATCATTGGATGGCAGGAAACCAGGCCAGTTCTTGAGAAGAAGAGATACAGAAAAACATAATTCTGCTACAAGAACCACAAGTTGTGTATGTTCTAGTAAATAAGTAGCATTGTACTTTGTGGAGTTCTGAATTTCAACTGAAGGCTGCTGGGCTTCCAAACTTTAGATGATTCAACACCAGAAATTGAAGCTGTTTGTGCCAGCCTTTCAAAGGAGGATCTTCTAATCTGACCAAAAATTTTGGCCTGTTTGTGTTTCATCTCTTATTTTGCACGTAAAACCTTAAGATGAAGCTGGCCTGTTATAGATTTTTTTATTGTGTTTTAATCACACACATGGAGTTAGGCTGGCAACTGACATCAAAGCACACCCTCAGCTGATCGGCTGCCTGTAGTAAGGGAGAAAGCTTATTTTGTAGGACCTGTAGATTCAAAACTGGGTAACAGCTCTATAACAGCTACTACAGGGAGCAGGGACAGATGTACTCACTAGTTCTCCAATACAATGCCTCTGGATGCTGGTAGATTGTAAGGGGAAAGTGGCCAGGTGCCTGCACTCTCTAGACAGCATCTATTTCTGACAGTGTCAGCAAGAGCAATCTGGAATGGAAAAGCTACTGCTCTGACACAGTGGGGTATTTCTTATCGTCTTAAGCAGTATCTGAAATCAATAGCTTTCAGCTAGCACAATATGTTTGTATAGCTGTAGCTGTCCATATCTAGCTGGAGTGTGCCTCTGAGGTTTGGCATCATGCTGAGTAAGCAAGGAGGGATAAGCTGCAGCCCAGCAGTAGCCCTGGAAGAGGTACGTGAGTCATGATGTCTGAGTCACACTCTCCCCATGCATCTTTCTTATAGAGAATCACAGCTAGCACGGTAGGAGAGGGGCCATCAAGCCTCTGTTAACCTGAGGGTAGAACTGACTCTGCCTAAATTATTCTTGATACATGTTTATCTATTAAACATATCCAGCAATAGAAACTGCACACACTCTGTAAGCAGCCTATGCTATTCCACACTTCACCACTCATTGTTAGAAAGTATTTCCTAAGGTCTAAGCTAAGCCTCCTCTGGAGCATTTTAAGCTCATACAGGGCATAAATACTAGTCTTTTCCTCTGCAGCAAACTAAGCTGTCTTGTCTAGACTAAACAACTCCATTCCCATCAGTATTTCCTGGCTGACTGGAGGTCTAGAAGACCTGACCTTTTTTGCTGCTCTCTTCTAGACACTCTCCAACTTCAACCACTATTCTTTAGTACTGACCTTTGCCAGTAATAAATCACCATGCTGCTTATATGCCATTCCATGAACTGGCAGAGGAGAGAAAAGTTCCTCATTTGCTCTCTCTGCTGAGTGAGCAAGCCAATACATTGACCTCTATGCAAACAATAGTCTGAACAGGCCTTACACAAAGCATGCTGTTATCACCTGCCACCCACACCACTTACTGGTGTGAACTGTAGGCCCTATGGAAAGATGTGAAGAAAGAGAATACCTGCTGCAGCAGACACGCTGTTCCTCGTTTGTGTTTTCTTGTCCTGAGAGCTCAAAGTGGTAGGCATAGTCTTCTTCAGTACATTCTCACTAGCACAGATTTCTTGCTACAGAAGAAGAGAAGAATGCAACTAAGAAACCTGCTAGCCACTGGCACTCA